>NC_090437.1:297020302-298309921 GCF_031143425.1 Pleurodeles waltl | reverse complement strand
TCATTTTAATAGCACCAACTTGGGCAAGGCAACCCTGGTACACAACACTGCTAGACCTATCAGTAGTACCCCACATCAAATTGCCCAACAGGCCGGATCTGTTAACACAACCGACAGATCAGACATCCAGATCCAGCATCGCTGAATCTAGCAATCTGGCTCCTGAAATCCTAGAATTCGGACACTTACAACTTACGCAAGAATGTATGGAAGTCATAAAGCAAGCCAGAAGGCCGTCCACTAGGCACTGCTATGCAAGTAAATGGAAGAGGTTTGTCTGTTACTGCCATCATAATCAGATCCTACCTATACACGCAACTCCAAAGGATGTAGTGGGTTACTTGCTTCACTTACAGAAATCTAGCCTAGCCTTCTCTTCCATTAAAATACACCTTGCGGCAATATCTGCATACCTGCAGACTACCTATTCAACTTCCCTATATAGGATACCAGTCATTAAAGCATTCATGGAAGGGCTTAAAAGAATTATACCACCAAGAACACCACCTGTTCCTTCATGGAACTTAAATGTTGTCTTAACAAGACTCATGGGTCCACCTTTTGAACCCATGCACTCTTGGGAAATACAGTTCCTCACCTGGAAGGTTGCATTTCTCATCGCCATTACATCTCTAAGAAGAGTAAGCGAAATTCAGGCGTTTACAATACAAGAACCTTTTATACAACTACACAAAAATAAAGTTGTCCTAAGGACTAATCCTAAATTTTTACCAAAGGTTATTTCACCGTTCCACCTAAATCAAACAGTGGAACTACCAGTGTTCTTCCCACAGCCAGATTCCGTAGCTGAGAGGGCACTACATACATTAGATGTCAAAAGAGCATTAATGTACTACATTGACAGAACGAAAAACATCAGAAAGACAAACAACTATTTATTGCATTCCAAAAACCTCATGCAGGAAACCCAATATCAAAACAAGGTATAGCCAGATGGATAGTTAAATGCATCCAAATCTGCTACCTTAAAGCAAAACGACAACTGCCCATTACACCAAGGGCACACTCAACCAGAAAAAAAGGTGCTACCATGGCCTTTCTAGGAAACATCCCAATGCAAGAAATATGTAAGGCAGCCACATGGTCTACGCCACACACGTTCACCAAGCACTACTGTGTAGATGTGCTATCCGCACAGCAAGCCACAGTAGGTCAAGCCGTGTTAAGAACGTTATTTCAAACCACTTCCATTCCTACAGGCTGAACCACCGCTTTTGGGGAGATAACTGCTTACTAGTCTATGCAGAACATGTGTATCTACAGCGACAGATGCCATCGAACTGAAAATGTCACTTACCCAGTGTACATCTGTTCGTGGCATCAGTCGCTGGAGATTCACATGTGCCCACCCACCACCCCGGGAGCCTGTAGCAATTCGGAAGTTAGCTTCAACTTTGTATATTTGTATATATATTATTTTAGCCTTAAATAGGTACATACTTAGTCACTCCATTGCATGGGCACTATTACTACAACACAACTCCTACCTCACCCTCTGCGGGGAAAACAATCGAAGATGGAGTCGACGCCCATTCGCAATGGAGACAAAAGGAGGAGTCACTCGGTCCCGTGACTCGAAAGACTTCTTCGAAGAAAAACAACTTGTAACACTCCGACCCAACACCAGATGGCGAGCTATGCAGAACATGTGAATCTCCAGCGACTGATGCCACGAACAGATGTACACTGGGTAAGTGACATTTTCATTATTATAACTTTTTAAATCTATATACACATTTTATTTCATGTTAAAAATATATGCACATAACTAATAGATATTTTATGATAAAAATTAAAAAAAACTTTCTAAATATAAAAATAAATATAAGTATATTTTGTTAAATCATTCTAAATTAATTCTGTACATACTGTTTTTTTGCAAAGTTGTAATAACATTTTATTAAGATATATATTCTTACATTTATTTGACATTCATTTTGCAAGTGGAACAATCACTATATTCTGATGAATTTACTTTGAAATTATTTTATTTGTGTAGTTAGTTGTACAAGGTATTTGAAGTGCCCTTTGTATTTAGGTGGATAATTCCTCAATTAGTATTGTTGTTAGTGCCATTACAAGGTAGCTGCCCATGCATCTGCACATGGGTAAGCATGGATGGCCACCATAGAATGCTCTTTGTTATACTTGATCATAACCGTAATGTTCCAAGATGTGTATCATTTGGATTTCTTTGAAAAGTAAACTGATACTATATATCACAGAAAACAAGTATGGCAAAGCAGTCACTTATGAACTAAGGCCCGACCTATTGTCCTTGGCAACATTTGTTTCATATTTAGCATCTGGCGTCTGAGTTTGCTTCCCTTAAAGCCAGCATCTCACTTTCACTTCTCGTGGTCCCCTGATTCTCCACTCCAATAGACGTTTACAATCCACTCTTAGACTATTTCCTGACTGAAACTGAACCTGTACCATGACCTATAAAAGGGATTTGTAAAGCTGTCTTACATGGTAGATTTAGTCTTATTTGTCCAGAATTCTTAGCCAATGGTTTTTGCCTTATCACCTAAAACATTGATGGCTTTCTCTATCAGTGTTCTATTTAGTCTGCAACTGTTGAATTAATTTAGCAAACTCATATTATTGACTAAGTATATTTATTATGGTTTTTTTCTGCAAGGCGCTACAGGTTAATGAATTTACTGGATTAGAATTTTGCCCCAACGTCTCTGTGGCTCAACGAAGCATCAGTGAAAATTGCAGTGCTACGACCAGTCCGTTCACTATGTGAGTGATTTATTCATTATTCTATTTCAATCATGTGATGCATTCAGTTTTCAGTTAACTAAGGGCCTTGTAACAAGGACAGGAAAAGTGCATCAACCAAAACGGCGGAAGTCCCATCATGCTAATTTGCAACCATCCGACTGCTAAAACTCTCTCCAAGCAATGAAAATAGTTGTTTTTACTTGAGCAACTATGCCTTAAAAGAATTAGCGCATCATTTAGAAGTTCATAGCTCGCTCAATGAACCAGAGCTGTGATAGAGGCAGTGCCTCTGACAAATCCAGACTTGTCTGGTACTTTAAAGATATTTGTCAAAACTGTCCCACTTCCGTGGCGGGAAATGTATTGGGCATTGTATGGTCGCACCTGTAAGCAAGAATAAACTTTTCTTTGACAGTCTAGCATTCTGCCCATTACTAGGAGAAGCTTTTTGAGTCCGTTTTCCAACAACAGAAATACCAAAAATACCAAGTTTTTGGACAAGGAATGTTTTATTAAAGATCATCTTAGACTTGCAAAATGATATGAAGGTGGATAACAAGTAAATACATTACAGTATGTGGATTCAAGAATTGTATATTAATTTAAATATCGAACAATGTAAGGGAATTAGCTTAGAGTGAAATGATAAGTTCCATTATGTTGAACGTGTTTATTCTAACTGCGGATAAACCTCTATTCTTTATTCAAGCAAAGGATAATCTAACTGCTTTTCCTAAGCCTAACATTACCTATTCTTTCTAGTTCTACGAAGAATAACGTTTTTAAGGTTGCATATAATATTTGTTTTCCAAGGTATAGGTTTATCTTTATTTTGTCTTATAATAGACAGATATTTTGCTTGTGAGTATGATTTGCTTTAGATTTTCCCCTCAGTGCAGGCGTTGGAAACCATGAATTGAGGGATTAGAGGAGTGTACCATGTGCCTTTCAGCCCACCTTGACTTTATGGGGTGCAAAGCTTGTCTGTTTCCAGGCTTAAAACTTTGAAAACTAGTGAGAAGAAATGATGGGCTGATCACACTATAGCACAGTTATTAGATCGTGGATCAGAATTCTCGGTTTCTGCTCTGAGGATGTTGGCTTGCATGTAGAGCACACAAAGGAGGCCCAAGTTGACGAACTTCTCCAATTTCAAACAGGAATACGATATTCAAATTGTGACTGCTTCTTTAGATGCTGAAAGTGGTACTATCACTGCAGAAGAGTCTTAAGCTTATGATTCCCTACTAGAAATGTAGGAGTCAAAGATGTTGGACTCCTCAATACCCGAAATCAGTTGAAGCAGAAAAGCTTAATTGTTGACTCTGAAAAATAAAACAAATTTTGCAAGGTTCCAACATATACTTTAAAGGAAAAGGGAACGCTGTTTTATGATGATTTGAAATGTATGCATGCATAATGTCATTCGTTTATAATCTTTGAACAATAAGTGATACAATTTCCAATAGGCACATATAGTTACCTTATTCCCAATCAATGAAACAACAGCTTCGGGGCCGTATAGTGACTGATGGCACTGCAGCTCTCCTCAGCTTGCAGGTGCCCACATGTTGATTCTGCAAGTCCCTGCGAATTGCCAACGCTTGCTTATAACTGCTTAACTAGTGATTGTTGATTCCACAACATCGCTAACTCTTCTCTGAATTTCTTTAACCTTGTTGCTTGCTCGAAACTGGTCCACTCACAATACTGCTGTGTTCCTGATATATTGGTCCTGATGATGGCCTTAAAATTGCCTTCACAAGGTTGAAATATTATCAACTCATTAGCAATCAGACCAGTGATAGCCATTCTACCAGTAACTACACTGGGCATTTGTAAATATTTGCTACCGATTAACATTGTAGCTTCTCAGTCGATTGTTCCTACATCATTATGTTGCCTCACATTTTGACTTTTTTCACTGTGATCACTTATGAGCACCTTGCATTTAATGACATATCGAAGATGCATGTAATGTTCCACTGGTGCTATACAAAGACAAAGTACTGCCTGGCAAAACCCACCACTCACCCTCAAGGACAGAATTTCTATGACTTTAACAGAAGAAGAAAAAGAGGGTGGAGACCTAGAATTCGACAGGGTATATCTTCCTCTCAACCGCAGGACCTGATCAGTCATCTGAGGTTCTTATCTATAACGTGGGCAGCATAAGCTCTGATTATGAGTCATTTCCAGAAATAGATCAATGGGTTTACATAGTACACTTGCTAGAACCAAATAGGAGTGAGTCAACAAGACCATTCAGGACTAAAACCCAGTTTACAGGGATAACGACATCAAATTCAAGATTACAACTTTGCAGAATGACATTGCAAAGCTGGTAAAAGTTGTCTACCTAGCCACATTCTATATAAATGGTGCCTATTTTTCACATCTCAGTTTATCCAAGACATCAGAAGTACCTGAGGTTTTTGGTAAGCTGTAAAGATTATCAATTAAAGCTGCAGCTATTTAGAATAAAGTCAGCCCATGAACGTTTACAAATGGTCTAGCAGTGGTGGCAGTTCTCCTGAGAATGCAGTAGACCAGTGGTTCCCAACCTGTGGTCGGGGGACCCCTGGGGGTCCGCGAAGCCTCCTCAGGGGGTCCGCAACTGCTTAGAAAATTAAATAATATTAACAAATTAGGTCCCCAGCTTTCAGTAATGACTCAGTGGGGGGTCCCCGGATTCCCATAATGATTCATTGGGGGTCCCTGGGTTCCAGTAATGATAAATTTGGGTCCACGGAAGTCAAAAGGGTGGGAACTACTGCAGTAGACACTTGTACCGATCCCTAGATGAATGGCTGGTAAACAGAATAGGTTTGAGGAGTGCCAGAAAAGTATAATCAAGGTCATTAAACTGTTACTACAGTTATTTAGTGCAAACTGAACGTACAAGGGTCCTCTCCACTACCAACCCTGATAAATGTTTCTGAGAACAAAAATAGAAACGTTGAATGCAGTTGGCAACACTGAGACTTTAAGATAAAATTCTGATTACTGTTTGCCTTCACAGACCTCTGAGTCTCTGTCAGTAAAGCTTATAGTGTGATTAATGGCATTATTGGCTTTAATTTGATAACACACAGACCTGGGTGTGGCCAGTCCATGAATAGCTCACAAGTAAGTGGGTCTAGTCATTTGAGGGCTTTAATGATTTGCTGCTTGTTAACAGAGGTGGTAAAATCATTACACTGATGGAATACCTAGAATGTGACATTGGGCAGTGCTTACAGATTCATCCTTGGCAGCACCTATTACACAGATTCATTCCATACAGGAAAGGAAACCACACATGAAAACCTGGATATGATAGGCTAGTGAAATCTGACAAAAGTAGTAAGAGAACTCCAAGATCGTTCACCTGTCGTTGGAGACATTTCTCATTAAGTTCAGGGTATCCGCTATATTATTTCTCATAGAACACACAGCAGTTGCTTTTCCCCAGAACAAGCAGAGGGAATAGAATCATACCCTCTATCAACACACGTTGGCATTCCTATTTTCAGGAGAAACCAACCTGAAAGATGGGCATGGGTGTCCCCTGGATGGGAGTTGCATCAGTGTGGAGATGAGTCCAAATTCATTACCGGGGACAACTTTTTACAGATTAATTTGTAACAGGTTAAAACAAGAAATGCTGATAATATGGGTCCAGGTATCAAGGGGAAACGCACGGTCAGTGAGTTGGTTGGGGATTTTGCATATAATTTTCTCCAGTTCCAATCATTCCTCTAGTAGTGAACAAATGCAGAAGAACATTCATACACTCCTATGTGCACCAGTATATGAGACAAAAATTGTTCTCTCACATAATAAGCCTGTTCATACTGCAACCACTTCTGCAATGATTAAGCATGCAGAAAGTGGTGTATGTACGCCAAGAACAACAAAGCTTGTCCTCGTATTTTCCACTCTTTACTGATTTAGGTATTAGGCTACTATTTTTTCTGCAGCACTACAGCTTATGGTTTTGTGGCTGACTTTGCAGCTTCTCCAGCAGGGAAGGCACAGCCCCCCACAGGTGAGGTTTAGTGCCCTCAGAGTCATTTCAGAAAGCAGATCACCAAAGAGAGAAAAAAAGGCTGAGTAACTTGCCAGCTGCTTTCAGAACAGCAGAGTATTACCAGGAGTGACAGTGTAAGTAGACGCACACAGAAGGGAGGGCTGTCTCCGCAACCTTTCATTTTGCTGATTTTTACTCAAATTACCTTCAGTGGGACTGCTGACTAGTCTCGCCATCCTGTGCATCTTTCGCCGAGATGCCTCAGCTCTCCTGTACAATATAATTGTACCCTGAAGTGGTGTGCAGCCCTTGCCTCGAATTCCTCCTTTTGCCCGATACTTCTGCCATGTCTGCTGTCCCACCTCTTTTGGATCTTTTGTGTGATAAGTTCAGTCATTTCCACTGATCCGGGTGCCGTGTGAGGTGACATGATTTCATCATTAAGTCTAATGGGAGGTCATGCAGTGTCCATGATGTCAACACTACGCTAGTCATTGGTTCTGATTGATTTTGTAACTTGAGCAATCCAACCTCGTTACTCACAGAATGATGGTAGATAGGTGTACTTAGCAGTTTGGCTCCTAAAGTCTTACAATTAGGACATTTAAGCTTAATTGATAGAGGTACAGATATTCTCAGGGAAGCACGCAGACCAACTACAAAAAGGTTGTATGCAACAAAATGAAAAATACATCATTTGGTGGCATTTAATAACCATCAACAGTATCCAACAGATGTTGAGGTTATTCTTTCTCCAAATTCCTGATGGATTGCGGAGACACTTCATCTGTGTTAATCAGTGGTTAGTAAGACTTTGTTGTCAACCTCTAAACCACGTTGAGCTAGAAAGGAAGGTGTGCCTTTAGCTTTCATAGGAAATGTTTGCTGAAAGATGGGTATTTCAGCAACATGGACATCTGTACATACGGTACTAAAGTTTATTGTATTTAATTCACTTGTGATAAGAAACAGCAGTCAGAAAAACTGTTGACATGACTCTTCACTACTGTTTGGGCTTCACATGCTCAGTCCTAGGACGATTACTTCTATTTAGTCAAAATATAGAATGGGAATCTAGAATAGTCATAAGCCAGAAATCTGTTGTAACAAGTTTGTGTTTTATTTTTTGCTTTTTTAGCGGCAGCTTGTGGCTAAAATCCTTCATGTCCACCACCACTGCTGTTCAGTTCCTTCTACTAAACAATAAGAAAATCCAACCAGAGCTGGAGACTGTTAATGTAATGAATTTAAGTCCTCCCTGGCTGCAGATGGTGAAATGCAGCATTAAAACCAATATTTTTCAAAGCGCACGTGGTCCCATTTTTTCAGAATGGTCTCGCATTTGGCCTTATCCTTCTATAATTACCCTGATGATAGTTATTTTGCAAGCTATGCCTGTAAATTCTGTTATATAGAAAAACTATAAACTGTTTAGAAGCTGTGGATAGGTAGAATAGCACCCAGATTAATTTGTCTAAGATGTAACACTGATAGGGACCCCAGAGTCTTGCATTTTATATACTTTATTTTTAGATAATTATAAAGCACAACACTCATCCCCTCGAGGACATCACAGTGATACAAAATCCCCTAAAGTTTCACCTAGAAGGAACACTGCAAAAATCAGAACCTAAATCAAATTGCGCTTATCCCGAAAACAGCTAAGTTTTTAATTTCTTTCTGAATGGAAGATGGTTGTCAGTAAGGCGGAGAGTCAGGGATAAATGATTCCACTGGGCAGCAGCCAAGTACAAAAACGAACGTCCACCAGTTCTGGTTTTCCTAGTACATATGGTCTTGTCTAGGGCTAGCTTACTGGATCCTACTTCTCATGAAGGTCTGTAAAATTCTACTCAGGTTTGTGAGGTTTCGGTCCAGTGTTATACAAGGCCTTGTGAGCACAGCATAAAAGTTTAAAGCTAGCTCTTTTCCGCATAGGAAGCCAATGAAGAGATGTCAAACAGGCTGAAGCAGAGGCAAATCTGTCCACAGATAGGCTTAGCAGCGGCATTTGGAATTATCTGTAGTTTGGTAAAAAAGGTAATCTGCCATGCCCACGAAAAGGGCATTGCCATAGTCCAAACGACTGGTAATCAAAGCCTGGACTATAGTTTTGCGCCAGGCAATTGGTATCCATTTAAACAGCCTTCTGAGAAGCTTAAGAATGCCAAAACACTTACCGGGAGTGACTTTCACCTGTTCTTGCATGGAAAGAGCATCGTCTACCATGATCCCTAAATTCTTGGCCAATTTCTTAGGGGTAGGCATATCTCCCAAAGAGTCCAGCCACCCAAATGCATCCCAGATGGAATGAGCCCCACCGAATAGCAGGATCTCCGTTGTATCTGTGTTTAACTTAAAACACTGATTAGTCATCCATCCTGCCATCTGGGTGAGGCAGTCGTTGCATAGATTACACCGTGTTTCATTCAGATTCTTGCCCAGAGGGATAACAACTTGTCCACATAAGAGCCGACATCAAAGCCTCATTTCCTTACAATTTTTTTACAGTGGGGCCACACAAAAAAATAAAAAGAGTAGGGCTCAGAGACGAGCCCTGTGGTACTCCACATTCAGAATTGTAAGATCGGGATCTGAAAATGCCAAAAGGAGCCCAACCATTTCAGGGCTTTAGAGTGTTTACCGAAATTGTAGTTTCTAGTTTCTTAATCAGCAAGTTATGTGAGATGCGGGTATGTCCAATAGGATCAAGGCCCTGCCCTACCATAAGCCTAATATCATCCAGAACAAATAGCAATGTGGACGGGTCTAATAGAGTGTTGCTTTCCAGAAAATTTGTCAATTGCCTGTTCACAAATTTTTTTAAATGTTTTTCGTAAAAGGAAGAAGTGATCTACGCCGATAGTTGGAGAGGATGTAGGGCTCAATTCCTGTTTTTTTTTTTTTTTTTTGCTAGAGGTAAGGTGATTGCTTCCTTCCAGATCTTTGGGAAAGTAACTGTGTTGAGGGACTGATTAAAAATCTGAGTAAAATAGGGGAGGAGGGTAACACCCAACTGAGAATAAATTAAATGGGGGCAAGGATCGAAAGGGGCTCCTGACTTACCCTCTGTCATCAGCTTTAAGACCTGTTCTTCCGTGAAGATTCAGAGGCTCCTAGATGCGCAATGGCATCTACAGAAGGGCCCATAGTAAGCCAGGTAAGTACCTCAGGAAGAGGTTGAGCCTCAAAAGAACAATAAATCTTAGATATTTTATCTGTGAAGTAACACCCAAATTCTTTGCAAAAAGCTCAAAGGAAGTGAATGGGATGAACAGGTAGACTGCGCCAGCTCCTTTATAATTTTAAACATTTACTTAGAAGAGCTACTGTTTTTGTTTCTTTTAATGAAATAGTCCTTCTTAGCTCTCCGTAGAGCTCTGTGGTATTGTTTTAATTCATCTTTATATTTTTGCTGAGCTTTTATTTCTTGGAGATCTTCACTTCTGTTCCAGGTTTTTACACCTCCTTTTAGCTATTCTTAGTTCAACAGAATACAATATTTTAGAAGGATGTTTTTAGGAGACTTAATAGTTTTTAGGGTAGCACATCTGTCTACTGACATGTGCATGCCTACTATGATCTGGACATATCTTTTGGGCACATGCCCAACTGCTGCAAGTCTAAGGAAAAAAAAAAAATCTTTGGTCCTGATGGACAGAGAAATATCAGTGCCCGTCTTCGGTAACAACCATGGTAGAAGTAGAATTCTCCCATTTCTGAGCCATCAAGATCTTTCTTCATAGGAAACTGCCATGTGTGGCACTGTTCCCTGTGCAGGTTACAGATTGTTAATGTCCCATATTTACAGCTCCGTCTTCAGGTGGTTTTGCACCCCACGTGAAGTGTATTTTTTCACGCGATACGCCCCTAGCAGTTTTTAACCGTAAACAGTAACCTAGCGAGAAACCGTTTCCAAGTGTCATCCTAAAGATTTTGGCGGGCTCAGGCATGACATATTTTGAGGGGCTCTGTAAGGGATGTTTTTTTATTTTAATGGCCATTTCTTGGTGACCCATGCTCCCAGGAAGCCACACAGTTCTAAAGTCGGTGTTAAACAGGATCACGCAAAACAGTGGGAGCATGTCTTACATGGGGAAGAGGGACAAAGTCAAAAGTAGAGACAGGCAGGTAGTTAGAGAGGTTTAGACAGAGATTAGAATACATAGATAGTCAAAAAGAGAGAAAACTCACCTTCCCTGGAGGTCCTGGGAAAGTAGGGGCCCTGGGCAATTGCCCACTTTGCATATTCCTTAAAACGTATCTGCAGCTTTCCACCTATATTCTAGATTAGTTGTTCTAACCCTGTGGTCTGCATCGCCAGGGGGTATGTGATTCCTTCTCCTGGGATGCACAACTGTTAACAATATTACTAAGATTATTAAAGTAAGTATAAAAAAAAGAAACAACATTTAAATCTGAAAATGTTAAAGCAGACACTGTGTACTTATGCCATAGGAGTAACTTTAGAGCTGCTCACAAGCCCTCTTTTTAATACATTGCCATTTTCTGCAAATGAGCTTCTATTCTTTGGAACAAGCGCTTAGCTTTTTTAATATATCGGCATATATTAAAAATATATCACATTTCTAAGTGTGTAGTGGAAACATTCTTCTATTAGGTGTGCACCTTCCGAGGTTTATTTAACATGGTGTATCTTCTGAAAAGCAGGAACCGAATTTAAGCTGCAGCTAAAAAATGCAAAACAAACAGGTTTTACTCAAAGCTATTGGCCGTCTAAAACAGCTCTTTCATCGAGTGTAAAAAGTGACTCTCCGCTATCTGTATTTCTGTTTTTCTTAAGATTTTTATTTCATTACTGAGAGAAACCTCCCTAATTGAATGTGGGTGCATTTAACAAGGTATTACATAATTTACGACATCACAAGTTTAAGTTCGTTATCTCATTTTAACTCGGTCACAAGCTCCGCGAGTGCTTTAAAATGACAACCATAACAGATGACTTCCTTGCCTGCAGATCTATTTTTGAAGACAACCGTGCAAAAAGTGTAGAAAACTGCGGAAAAAAAACCTGTGGCTTACAGTGTAGCTGGAAACCTACTTTTAGTGTATATATCTATCAAGTGAAACATCACAGCAAACACTTAAGAAAAATACTGACTTACCTTATAGATGGAAAACTACTTTTAATTCATATATTTATCCAGTGAAACACGAAAGGCAACCCACTGAGCACTGATTTATGTGAGGACCAGCTATATTCGTATTCCCCTAGAATTGTTAACCCTTTGTGGGGCGAACGTTGGTGAATCTTGCCTGGCCTTACGTTGCAGTTTGTAGCTCTCCACTCTTCTGCTACAGGCTTCTTTGTGTCTCACTAGAACCTCTTTTAGGAATCAGACGGACATTGGACCGTCTTTCCTGGGGCGAGATCCAGGTATCGAGTAGATTCAGATTAGACAGAATATGAAGGAACAAAGGGCCCGGTAGGTAAGCTCAAAGAACGAGAGAGCAAAGACCATGAATTTCCCTAAAAGACCAAAGATCGAATGATCCCAAAAGGGTCCTGCCATCCGGTATGCTTATACCAACACAGACTATTCATTTTCATTTAGTTAGGGTGGGTCTAGCACCCTGTTAACAAGTTCCCACCCACTGGCTGATATTCAAGTGTTTGTGATTTAAGTTTTTTCGGACCATTAAGGGCACAATTTTACCACAAACTCTTAGCCTTTTCTGGGATGTCTTCTCTTCCCAGGTAATCCTGTGGCTATGTGTCTGCTCTGGAAATATTTCCGTCTGTAGCCTTGGCTTGTTTCAAACCATCCTTTTTAGGTCTCAACCGAGACAGCTCACTCGCTATTCCTTGTGACGATCTTTTATTTCTTTAAAAAAGCTCTAAAAAGGGGCTAATAGCCTGCCCATTGATTACCTGGGATATCAACCATGTACTGATGGATTTCTTGATTAGTGTTCTTGGTACTGCTTGCGCTTAAATTGTGGTACTTGTTTGGCCTTTGTTTGGAAGACAACATGAAACCGTCATAGTTGAAGCTACCACTTCAAGATATTTCCAAGAGCTGAACACAAACATCTAGCTATTACAAAACGTTGTTGCATGTGACCAATTTCCGAAGCATACATTTTGTCTGCTTGTCGCTTTCATTGATGATGAAGCTGTAAACATACTTCCTTCATTTAGGGCTGTTGCCATGCCATATTTATTTTTTAGAATGTTATTTGCTACTGTGTCACATTTACTTATTTCTTGGTTACTCTTTTATAATTTAGAGGACGTTTTGTTCATCATCAAAAATTGAGTTTCCCACTCCTAAACCCTAAATTCATCCTAAACAACGCTGTACCTCTACCCACCCCTGCAAATTAAAATCGCCCTTCCATACCTTTACGGTTACCTACCTGAACCCCTAAATCACCCATTTCTCAGTTACCTCTCCCCACCCCTGATTATTCCCTTAACTCCCTTTATTTCTTACCACCTCCAAACCCTTAATTCACCCTTAATCACCCCTAAATCCTAAAATCAGCCTTACTGTCTATACCTCTACCCACCCTTAAACCCTAAAACCACCATTACCTCTACACATCCCTGAACCTTAAAATCACTTTTTTAATAAAATAAGTATGTCAAGGCTGTTTTCCCTCATTGCTGCCCCCTCATAAACACTCTACTCCCTTCACCCTAGCGGGCCACAGAGTTTTGGGCACCGTCACTGTAGGAAGCTGGGTTCTGGTTGCAGCACCCCCCTCCCTTCTTTTTGATGCAGCTTTGACTGAAAGGCACCACAGGCCTTACAGCCTAAGGCAGGGTGCATTATATTACATCACTTGTGTGGACATATCTGCAAGAGCAGATATGCCCCCGCAGTGTTCGACATAGTAAGTGAACAGGGAAGCCATGCTAAATACATGTGCTGGACACTGGTCAATACGAGTTCCCTAGCTACTTGATGGCTTAACTGAAAATACGGATGTTTGCTACCAAACATCTCATATTAATAAACTCTCACTGATTCCAGTGATGGATATATTAATACATGTACTCAGAGGGCAACTTAGAGGTGCCTCCCAAAAACCTACCAACTGCTGGTGGGCTCACTGACTAGTTTTAGCCAGTCTGCCACCAACAGTCAAGATTCTGGCCCCAAGGGTGAGAGTCTTTGCTCTCTGGAGGTCAGAAACAAAGCCTGCTCTGGCAGGGTTGTTACACACCCCTCCCAACAGGACGAACTGCAGACCTGCATTCCAAGAAAGGAGGCTTCAAAGAAGCCAACCATCTTTGATATGCAAGTCTGGCCTTACTCAGAGGAAGACGGTGAACCCCCTACCCCAGGGCCCATCTGGCACCGGGACAGAAGGCAAAATTAGCTGTGCAGGAGGTGTGTTGCATTTCCAGGCTGGAAACATCCCGAGGGTGACCAGCCTGAACACAGCCTTAAGAATTCTGCCATTTTGCATGTGATGGAATTAGGAAGTCTGAAACAGGGTGATGCCGACTCCCCAAAGGAAGTGGCCATCTAGGGGGTGTAATGACCTCAAGGCTAAGTACCACTTTGGCTACTACCCTTAACACCCTAAATTGAGAATTTATAGAGCCCCCATGATACTAAGGAAATAGATTTTGCTGGGCACAAAAGGAGAAAGGAGTCGACAAGAACCCTGCTGACTGGAAAACGGAGTAGCACAACGGACTTGGTGCCAATCCTGCCAGTAGCACCTGACGCTTCAGAGTAACTCACCTGTCCTGCCGCTGCAGCATCCAAGAAGCCAGGAGAACTGCCAGTGCTTTGCAGATCGCCAAGAAGAACCCCCTTAGAGCAGAGGAGCTGTCTCCCTGCATCTGTAGGCAACCCAAGAACTGTGATGACTGCGACGCCGGACATCACCGCCGCACCTGAGCCCCGTAGTGCGAGCTGAGGTGTGCCAACGGTGTCAGCTTGGTTCCCAGACCCTCCAGCGACAAAGCCCACCTTGTGTTGATCCACTGTGGACTTTACAAAGGCACCTGCAGCCTGTTTCTCCAGACCCCCTTTCACCATAACAGCCTCTGGTGACAGAGACCCAATGGTCCACTGGACCTCTGCACCCGCACGCCTCAGACCAAGGAGAAGAGGACTTCAGGTGCCCCTACGTCTCTCAGGCTTGTGAGACCTAAGCCCGCTTCTTGGTTCAGATGGACTGGACCCCCAGTCCACGCATGCAGACTGTGTCTATGGGCCTTCTCTACCACAGCCACCGCTGGTGATGGTTAACCAAGCGGTTCAAACCACCTCTGCACCCGGACACCCTAGACCAAGTAGAGCAAGAGTCCCTACATCCCTGAGCTTCGCAAGAACTCAACCCCCTGAGTGGTTCACCTGGACTGGACTCTCAGTCCACCCCTGCAGTATCTTTGTGACCGTACCAATCCTCATACACGTACACGGAGCACCCAACACTGTACTGCACCACTACTCCTGGCCACCCCAGGTGCTACCCGAAGTGACCTGTTGGTGTGGCCTAGGACCCCGTCCTGTGCTCACCTTAAGTCCAGAATATTGGTCCTGTAAGTTGCTGCGAAGTACCTGTTTGTTGTGTATATTTTCTCCCCCATAGAGTAACACTACAGCAAAGGAGAAATGCGCTGTCTACTTAGGCAAACTCTAAATATTCATAACTCAAAAAGTACTCACCTGATTCTGGTGACCGTGGTATCTAAATTTAAATAAAATTTCATGTTATATTTATAAATTGGTGTTGGATTTCTTTTTTGAGTGTGTCTCTCACTTACTGCCTATGTGCGCGCCTTCCATGCGTAGCACTACTCTCCGATATGCGTAACTGCTCACCCACAGTACCACAAAAGAGAGCATTTGGGATGTAATTTGTGCCTCTGTGATACCTTTGGGATTTGCTCGGACTCTTTGCACAGTGTACCTCTTTTTGGTCCACTATATAGAGAGTCAGCTTCCTACTTTGGTGGTACAGCGGTGGGATAAAATACTTTGCATATACTGTACTACTCTGTCAGTATTGTGATTCCACTAAAGAATCTGATTGACTTCAGTTAGCAAAGTATTTTTTGATTTTCTATCTCTTGATTTTTCAAAATTTCTAATGTGGTCTGTGAGGGCCTTGGTTAAGTGCCCCAGTCGTCGTTGTTAGACATTTTAAAAGTTGCAAGATAGTTAGGCCTTACAAAAAACTTACGATTTTTGTGTAAGATTCTAAAAAGGTCACAACTATTTTAAAAACCATGTCTGAGGCAGCAGGCCCCTCCCAGGAGCGCAACCTGGGCCCCTACAAAAATCTTAAGTGTGCCATATGTAAGGCCCTCTGCCAAGCATGGAAACTTGCCATGGGCCCTAAGTCCACAAGAGCCCGTCTGCAGCAGTTGCTAGCAGAAAGTTATAGGGCCATGACCCATTGGGGAAGAGGAGGTTGAGGAGGATGATGATTCCCTCAGCACTTCCCCTAATAGTAACACCACTTGGAGCACTTCTCATGGTACCCCAGGGGATGGAAAGAGTGAAGATGCTGATCTCCAGAAAGTAGCTTAGAGGATAGAGTTAGAGGCAAAACTCTTAGCAATAGGAAAAGAAAGGATTGAGATGGACGTGGAACCTATCTCTGTTGGCTGCAACAACTTAAATAGGGAGACTGAAGTAGCTTTTGACCCTAAAATCCCCAAAGGGATTGTCCCTAAATACGAAGATGGTTGTGATATTACCAAATGGTTCTCAGCATTGTAGAATGAGGAAATTCAACAATACATCTTCGGGCATTCTACTGTGGGAGCTGTTCTCAGAGAAGTGCAGGGATATACTCCTGGCACTGCATGAGACAGATGCTGAGTCCTATGACCTCATGAAGGGAACCCTGATTGAGGGTTTTGGACTTACCACTGTGTAATATAGAATAAGGTTCAGGGAGACTCGGAAAAACCTGAATCAGTCCTGGGTTGATTTTGTAGACTTTTCAGTAAAAATGTTATGTGGTTAGTTAAAGGGAATTCAGGTGCACGACTATAATAAGATGTATAATTTGATTTTGAAGGAACATCTACTGAGTAAATGTACTTTTGAAAAGTTGCATCAATACCTGGTGGACCTGGGTCCGGTCTTTCCCCAGGAGCTGGGAAAGAAAGCTGATCATTCGGTGAAAACTAAAGTGTCAAAGAAAAGTCATGGAGGGGGTGATCAAAAGATAGTGTTTGGGAAGGACACCCCACATCCGCCAAGAGGAAAAGGTGGACAACTCTAAAATAAAGAATGTAATCCTCTGTAGGCCACCAAAAATATGTTCAGGATGGTGGGCTCCAGACACCTCACAAAACAAAAGTGGGTTTTCCGAGTAAAACCTGGGATGCCACAAAGGCTTAGTTCTTTGACTGTAAGCAGACAGGGCACCGAACCAAAGACACTTCCTGTCCTAAAAACAAACCCACTAGTGTGCCCCCCGGGGTTGCCAGTGTAGCCTTAGAGGGTGACTTCTCAGATGAGGAGGTCGTTATAGCCTTTAACTGGGAAGTGGGACCCAAAAGTGAGTTGGAGATTCCAGAGGGAAGCAGACAGTTCCACCACCTACTGGTGAATGGAATCCCAACCACTGCCCTGAGAGATACCCTGTGCCAGTCTCACCCTTGTGCATGACAGGCTAGTACTCTCAAGCCTGTACATCCAAGGTGAGACTAAAAGAGTAAGGGTTGTCCCAGGGGAGATTACTGATAGGCTGTAGAGATAGGTGGGATCCCTAGTTGAAGGATGGTAGCCAGTTCAGACCTCCCCCTTGATTGTCTCCTTGGAAATGACCTCCCTGAGTTTGATCAGAGCCCAAAAGAGAACTGGTCCAGTGCTAGTCCTCTCCTAAGTATTCTGGAAGTGCCGAACCTACAGCCAGTAAAAGTAGTCCCCAAAAGAAAGGCAGGGAAAAAGTGTAGAAAAGGATGAGCAAATTTTAAGTAAAGTTCTAGGCAGTCAAGGAGATTCTGCTCTAGTAAGGAAGAGCTCCAGAGTTGGCACTGGTAAGGGCTTACCTGCCCCACAAAAAGTTCTAACTAGTCAGGCAGCAGTTTAGCCAGTGTTTTGTGGCCCCTCAGCTGACAGAAGAGGGAGTGAAAGAGGGTGTTTGCTACAAGATGTAGTAACCCCCTACCCAAAAGACAGCTGGCAGGCCTCCTGAACCCAGAGAGACCTGTTCCCTAGCCCATCCGCCTGTCATTTAGAGAGCTAAATGTTTGGTTCAGGACACTTACAGCTGTCAATAGCCCCTGCTGGATGTTAGCCTTTATGGCTGCACTGGCCTTGGCATGGTGGTCTGACCCCATGCCATATAGCAAGCCAGGACCCCTGACCCTGTTGGTCATGGTGGGGTTGCTCAAACTGTGGGTGATGTTTTGGGTAAGCTGGGGCTTGCCCTGGCTAAGATAGGGTTAGCAGAGGTGGTCACCTCTTGTCCCCCAGAAAAGAGAGTGGGCAAAGAAACCGAAGGAGCAGACAAAGAACATTTTTAATGAGGTCCTCACACTGTTGAGGTAGGTCAGCTTCCCAACGGAAATGACCTGGACAGGAGGATTTAAGGCAGAGTAGGCCCTGCAACCATCCAGACTGCTTCCTTACTCTTCCTTGCCTGAGAGACTAGGAAGACTCTCCCAGTTTGTGGCTGAGTCTCCTGGTCTGTTGGATTGGGGAGGGTGGGTTAAAGTTGTGTAGGAAGCTGGGTTCTGGTTGCACTAATACAAGACAGGAGGGTTCAAAGAAGCCGACTTCTTTGGTATGCAGATCTAGCCTTCTGCAGAGGAAGATGCTACCCTTTCCCCCTCCCCCTCCCCAACACACACACACAAACACACACACACTTTTCCACTTCCGCAGGGTCCGTATGGCACCTGGATAGACAGGAAAATTAGCTATGCAGGAAGCATGTTGCATTTCAATGCTGTACACACCCCTTGGTGACCAGCCTGACATGAACACAGCTTGACCAATCCCCATAGACATACACAGGGCACCCATCTCTGAACTGCATCACTGCACCGGGCCATCCCAGTGCCACCCGAGGTGACCTGTTGGTGTGGCTTAGAACCCTGCTCCATACTCACCTTAAGTCTCGAAGATTGGTCCAGTAAGTTGCTGTGAAGTACCTGTTTGCTGTGTATAGAATAACATCCCAGCTACAGAAAAATGCACTGTCCACTTTCGCACTAAAAATTCGTAACTCAAAAAGTACTCACCTGATTCCCGTGATCTTGATATCTAAATTTATATAAACATATGTGCTATTTTTATAAATTGGTGTTGAATTTCTTTATTGAATGTGTGTCACACTTACTGCCTATGTGTGTGCCTTACATGCTTAGCACTGTCCCCTGGTATGCTTAACTGCTCACCCACACTACCACAAAAGAGAGCATTTGGAATGTAATTTGTGCCTCTGTGATACTTTTGTGATTTGCTTGAAATCTTTGCACAGTGTACCTCATTTTGGTCCGCTATATAAAGAGCCAGCTTCATACAGTCACCTCTTTTCTAACTTTTCGCGATGCCACACAACAGCCGCACTGCCATACAAGATGGCTAAAAGACATTGACAAAAACAATAGCTCTCACATAGGCAAGACCTATTGTCATTGACAGTGCTTGCTTGCCATATATCAGAGGCTTATTATTTATGTACTGTGTTGGGAAGGACATAGAAATCCTTTCTAGGGAACAGAACATGCAGTAATGCAACCATGATAAGATTCAAAATAAGAGATACATTCAGTAGTTGTTTGTCTCTTAGCCTAAGGCCACAAATATGTCTCCCTACCAATTGAGTTTCCAAAAAAAACAGCTGGCATTTTGCTTGCAAAAAGACAGTCTTTCTTTTAATTCACTTAATTCAACAAAAGATCTTAGAAAATACTCAGTGCAAAATTCTGCGTTTGAAATTCTTGGAAATGAATAACATACTTTTCCACTGAGTCAAGTTCCAGGAAAACAGTTATACACCAAAGTGAGTGCTCTCTTAAAAATAGATTGTTTGAAAAGAAATGTTGTGCTCACGGCGAAATTCATTTTTCCATGTATTATATATCATCCCATGTGGTTGCCAATGGGTAGATGTACCTAGGACCCCATTTAAATAGGAAATGGATTTTGTGGGTTTGCTTCTAACTTTGGTGCTGTTTGACGCGTCTCTTCCCCCTCTGCTCCTTCTTGGAAATTCCGGGGTGATCTGTCAAGCGCTGGCCTAGAAAAATTTATTTTCTCCGTGTTTTCAAATTAGACAAAGCTACATCCAAAACTGCTAAAGGAAATTATACCAAACTTAGCAGAAAGATAGATCTTGGGCCAGGAAACCATGCATTTGTGGTGTTAATCTGTTCAGTAGGTTTTGTAAAATTAAGATTAAAAACATAAATGCATATTTCGCACAGTGAGGATCCATGAATCTAATAGATCAAAAGATATGATCTGATTGGTTTCCACCAAATCAATAAAGATGTGGTGGCAGCTATTTTATAACTTGGGGCCTCAGTCCCCTGTCCTGAATTTTTAAAAAAAGGAAAAAATATATAAGGGAGCAGGGTAGGGATAGCCTGTCCTTCTTGGCCCATTGAGGGGGCCCCAGAGGCATCTGCGCTGGAGGTTCTGCAGCAGATCCACAGTGCCAAGAAATTTTAAAACATGCTTCCCTGGGCTGGGACACCGCCCAGTGGGTTGAAGGTTTATAAATTTTAATAAGGGGCACACAGCACCTCTGAGCCTTATAGAAGCCCCAGGACCCCATCCCTTTGGGCTGATCCTGTTAATAAGGGGAGGGGGCGGATGGTCACCCTCCCCAAGCCTCATTGAGGGCCCAGGGAACCCAATCCCCAGGTCCGTGTACACAATTTAGGGGAGGGTGCATGTGGCACCCCTCCACCCCGAACCTTATAGAAGTCCTTTGGACCTCATACCACGGACCCAGTCCTATTAATTAGGGAAGGGTGGTGTGCGGCCCCACCCCTTTACCTGAGCATTATAAAAGTCCCAAGGACCTCATCCCTCAGGGCAAAGAGTTATATTTTGGGGAGGGGCATGTGGTCCTCCTCCCTGACCCATGCACTGACAACAGAGATCCTATCCCCCGTGAGCAGTGTCCTGGGGACCCCATCCCCTGGCACATTGCAGTTCTGCGGGCATACCCTGTCTTCGCTCACCCAGACAGAAAGCATAACTTTGCTTCCGCCCAGGCTGAAACACAGAAAAATGCATACATGGGAACAGAGTGACTGAGCTGTCTCCCGCCAGCACCATAGTGGGTGCTGGCTGGGGAGCCGCAGGGGCCTTGGGGCTCCCCCACTAGCACCCATTGATGTCATAGTTATGGATTCCCTGGGTGGGTACCAGGTACCCTGTTCAGAAAGTTTAAAAAAGCTGGCTCCCGCCAGCACCCGGAACGGGTTTTGGATGGTGAGCGGACAGGGGCAGCGGGGGCCTTTGGGGCTTCCCCTCTGTCCCCAACTTTTAAAAAAATATAAAAAAGGAAGTGTCAGTGCCCCACTGGGGGGTACACAAATAATATTTTTAACAACCAGTTCGAAAGCTGTTGGCGTTGCAGTGTCTTTTAGCCGTGTGTTATGTAGTGGAGTTTGCATGTCGAGCTAAAATGTGTATAGTGTAAATATGTGGCATGGTGTGGAGTGGAATTATGTGGAGTGTACTGGGGTGAGAGGGGAAAGGAGGAAGGGGGACATTTGTTTAAAGAAAGTTCACTTTATATTACCACAGTTCAGTGTGATGCATATAAGATGTTTCCAGTATACTACTGAGACAGGGGCCAAGATCTAGGACACAGGATGCTACCTTTATTATGGGGTTAAACCCAATGGACAACAATCTGCATTGTATTACTACTTTTGCGTTTAGTGAGATTATGTATTTTTAGAAAGCTAATAAAAATATATATTAAAAAAAGTCATGTGTAATTCAGTCCTTGACAAATCTACTTTCCCACTTGCTATGGCGAGCCCAATTTTATCACGGTGAGCTAGCAAACAGGTATTCTACTCACTCAGAAAGTGAAAGAGCATCAAAAATGCTTTTAGATCTTGTTTCTATCCTGTTATGTTTATTCTGTGTTCAGAGGTCAACAGTCAGTTTACATCTACAATTATTTGTCTTTCTCTGACTGCAAAGTCGGATGACTTTGTAAAGTGACCTTTGTGACAAACGTGCTGTACAAATAGTGTGAAATTATAGGCTGTAGGGTGTCAAGTTTATTTTAACACATTTACATAGCTAAAAAGTGAGCTGCACAAACATTTCAAAATAAATTTCAGAAGTTATGAAAGCCCTTGTTTTGTAATACTGTGTGATGAAAAAAATATTTGAATAGGATTGAAACAAATCAGAACACGTTACTTGGTGAAGTACAAATGATAACTATTTTTCCTGAAACACAGTTTCCACAAATTATTGCCTATACATTATATAGTTTTATAAGTAAAATGGCATGTTGGTGCGAACATTTTTGGCCAATTCAATGGAAAATGTGCTGCTTTAGTAATATATTTATTTAAAGTGAGTTTTAAACGTGAACTAAGACACATTCCTGTCCCTGCCCTGATGGCAATGCTATTAGTGAACTAAAAGGGCTATTCATTGGGTCATGTGTACCCTAAATTTGAGCTAGATTTATATTATGCATTAAGCAAATGTTTAGTCTATTATATCAAACCAAATAGGTTTTTTGTGCAGCAGGAATGCTGAATTCACATATTGGAAGGAGCCCTCATATGTGCTAATGAAGAAAAAGATGGCTCTGCAAAATAAAATATTTGCTTAAGATTACATGAGGCCAGTTTATAGGCCTAGTACATTACAGTTAAGTTAAGTAGATTATTCAAATTACTAGACCCTCAGCTCTAGTAACGTTTTTATGATTTTTCAGGGCCTGTAATTATGTTGCATGGTGTAGATTTGCATGGAGTGTTGTGTGGCATGGAGTGTAGTTGAATTATGTGGTATGATGTTGAATTATAATGTGTAGTGGAATTATGTGTTTTGGAGTGGAATTCTGTGACGTGGAAATGTGTGGTGTCATGAAAATGTGTGGTGGGGAGAACACAACCGTGCGGGTTGGATTCCTGTGCCCTCAATAAGGCTTGGGGACGGGGACCGTACGCCCCCTTCTTTTATTAACACAATCGACCCTAGGTATTGGAATTATGTGGCATTGTGTGCAGTGGAGTTATTGTATTGTATTGTATTGTAATCGTATTTATATAGCGCTTACTACCCCTGACGAGGCGTCAAAGCGCTTTTCGATGAGTAGCACGCTACTCCGGAACCCAACAAGAATTAGTATCTGTAAATATGAGTACAGTTTTAGTATTATTATGAGTTAATTTGAGCCACGGATATGAGAGTTTGTTAGTAAGATTGACTGGAGTAATGGAGGGGTGGAGGAGGAAAGAAATCCAGAAGTGTTAATTGGGAGTATATCCTTCATTTACTCAACCCAAAGGCTTGGGATGAATAAAGGGGGACGGAGGGGGAAGAGTATGTGGAAGGGTTAGGGAGAGCATAGTAGCAGGATGAGATGAATGCAGGAGAATTTAGTAGGGTTGTGTGGGAGATCACAGAGGTAGAGTGAGGTTTGGTGAGTTAGATGTGGAGGTGGAGGGAAGAGCTTAGGCAGAGATATTTAGGAGATGAAAGTGGTAGAAGGGATGAGTCAGAGTGAGAATGGAGGATAGTTTGATAGAGACATGATAAGAGTGATGAGTAGATAAGTGTGATAAGATGAGAGCAGGAATTCATAGATATCTAGTATATAACAACCCAAAAAACCAGGAGCCATGCAATGATCCACGAACATGCCAAGCACAGAAACAACATATACACACACATATATATATACACACATATACACACACACACACACACACACACACACACACACAAATACACATATGCACATACAATACATAATTAGAATCATGGGTAAAAAATACTTAGACAGGTTTAAAGAGTGTGTGTGTATTTTATTGTTATGACAGTAGCAATACATATTTTCAAAGAAACTATAAATAAATAGAAATATACAAATAATCTGAAAAAATATTTATCCACATAGACATATGCAGTTTATAGTTGTTTGAAAAAGGTGGTTATGAAGGAAAGAACCAACTCTTGAGTAGTTTTCTGAAGACAAGAAAGTTATCTGTGGCTCTTATAGTTGGGGGTAATGAATTCCATAGTTTGGCTGCTTGGACGGAGAAGGATGTACCACCTATAGTCTTTTTCTTGTATGGTGGTGTTCTAAGGCGGGGTGCCAGTCTTGATCGGAGGGTTCTTTGTTGGATGTATTTGGTAATTTTCTTTCTGATAAAAAGCGGTCCTGTTCCATGTATAGCTTTGTGGGTGATACAAAGCAGCTTGAAAGTGCATAGTCTGGCAACGGGTAACCAGTGTAGTGCTCTCAAGGCAGGGGAGATGTGGGCTTGCGGTTTATATGTAGTAGTAGTCTGGCTGCGGAATTCTGGATACGTTGTAGTTTTTTCATAACAGATAGAGATGATCCATGGTAGAGGCTATTGGCATAATCCAGTTTGGATAGTACAAGTGAGATGGTAGCTTGCACCTTGTGTGGAAATCCGAGGTGGGGGAAGATGCGCCGTAAAGTCTTTAAGGTGATGAAGCTTGTGCGTGCTAATTTGTCTACTTGGGCATTCATAGTTAGCTTGGAATCCATGGTGATTCCTAGGTTTTTCACTTCCTTGGATAATTGAGGAGGTGGTCCGAGATAGTCAGGCCAGACGCACAGAGGGTCATAATGTTTCCAGTCACCACATATGAGTATTTCTGTTTTGGAGGTATTTAGTTTGAGATGGCTCTAGGTCATCCACTGATCAACGGCTCTGAGGCAACTGAAGATTTGTGAGTTTTCAATGTTTTTGGGGTCTTCTAATTTAAGTAGTATTTGTGTGTCATCTGCATAGTTGTAGCATGTGAGATGGAAATCCTTGATCAGTTCTGGTAAAGATGTCATGTAGATGTTGAAAAGCAAAGGTGAGATGATTGACCCTTGGGGGACCCCTGCTTTTGTGAGGTAGGGTTCGGACGAGAAGGAGGGCGAGTGGATGATTTTCGTTCTTTTTTGGAGATAGGAAGTAATCCAGTCGAGAGCAATCCCTTGTATGCCGGCTTCATGGAGTCTGAGTTAGGGTGTCATGGTCAACCGTGTCAAAGGCAGCTGAGAGGTCCAAGAGAAGTAGTGCAGCAACTCCATTTCGGTCGACTGTGTTTTTAAGATTGTCCCAGATGGCCATGAGTGCTGATTCAGTGCTTCTTCCTGGGCGGAATACAGTTTGGAAATTTTAAAGTATAGGATTGTCTTCAATGAATTGTGACATCTGGGCGAATGCTGCTCTTTCTATCAATTTGCCCAGGAAAGGTCCATTTGTGATTGGTCTGTAGTTGTTGGGGTCTTGCGGTTTAGGTTTGTTTTCTTTAATAATGGTCGTATGTATGCCTCTTTCAGGTCTCCATCAAAACATAACCCTGCCGCTTAACATGTGGGGAGTGCCTAAAACCCCTCTAGTGACGCTCACAATATTGTCTGGAGACAGCTGCACTGTCAGACCAGACCATAAAGAGCACCCCAAAATGGAGGAAGCTGTGGACTGAGTAAAGGGGAGGATCCATAGTACCACCCCCTTAAGAGCAGGCAGGTTACTGCCTGCTAAGTTAATCACAGAGCAGCTTTACAGCAGCCAGTTTCACTTGAATGCACTTCCGTGGGGTAGCTCATTTTCCTTGTCTGCGCCTTGTTTGTAAACAAGATTATACCACATGATCCTTGCGGACAAGCCCTACTGTATAAGTGGGGAAAAGGTCAACATGTTTAAGAAACTATAGAGCATTACTGTCCCCTCCCTATAACTATTGATCACTCACCCCAAGCCTAATTTTACTATGATCTCCAAAATAACCTTTCCTAAACTTAGCTTCAGTGCCCCCACCCTGAACTTCGGTTCACTGTGATCTCCCAAACTGCCCTACTAAATGCATCTCTCCATTGACTCACCCCAACCCTCATTTAACCATGAACTGCCTAACCTCTTTCTACAGACTCTTCCCCCTCTTTACTCATCCCATACCTTCTGAGTTTCAAATCGCCACTCTGGATTCTTCCCTCTACCCCTCCATTTTTCAATGAACACTCGTCCTCTGCTCAAATTAACTCTTACCTCCATATAATACTAAACTAGTTTCCCTATACTAATTCACCCATAATCTGAGTTTAGGAGTAGTGTGCTACTCGCTGTAGGAATCGTGTAGAAAAAATTACAGTGCAGTCCAGTGGACCCCCAAAGATGTGCAGAAATAGAGCTCTAGACCAGTGGTTCCCAACCTTTTGGCATCTGTGGACCCCAATTTTATCATTACTGGATTCTGGGGACCCCCACTAAATCATTATTTGAACCTGGGAACCCCCTACTGAGTCATTACTGAGAGCCGAAGACCTAATATTTTATTAAATTTTCTAAGCAGTCACGGACTCCCAGGGGTCCCTGGACCACAGGTTGGTAACCACTGCTCTAGACCAATTTGTTGTAGAGCGGACGAGTAGCTATCAAGGAGTTGTTAGGCACTTATAAACAGAGGTAATCAACAACACATGCTCAAAGAATAAGTGGGACCAATTTAGAATACCAGTTGCTTTTATGTATGCTTTGAACAAAACAGTTATGAAGTTAAGCAATTCTCTAATTAAAGATACTGTGCTGAAGAAAATAAGTGATATCTTACAGCATTGGGCACCCAACGTATTTCAGCAGAGACTGCTTCTAGAAACTGTCTGCGAGCTCTGGCCTTGTCTTCTGAGACAGGCCGGTAGAGTTGGGGGCCAAGTAAGTGGGTGTCAGTCTATGTTGGTGACTGGTCTGGCCCAATCCCTTCCATGCAAGACAGAGAAATTAAAAGAAGTGTCCATTTCAGCCTGTCCACACTAGGTTTACATAATTTCCCTGCCAGTACCAATGTCAAAAGTAAGGTATGGAATGTGTGTGTGTGTGTGTGTGTGTGGGTGGATAACGCCACCATCATTTGGAGGCCTGGTCACATTGAAAGGCAGTAGGGACTTTGAAGCTTCCCACCCAGGAATGTCCATCCTTGGAGAAGCCACACTCCTGCCCAGAGCAAGCCTGGGGAACTCATAAAGACCACTGTCTAGCACATGTACTCAAATGGCTTCATTGTTTTAATGCCATGTGTTGGAATCGACAGACATAGCAGGGATATATCTGCTCCTGCAGGTACGCCCCTACATGCAATATAAAAGTACCCTGTTCCTTAGGGTTGAAGACCTGCCAGGGGGGTGGCTTACATATATTAAGTGTATTATAAAAGGACATAGCACAGACGCTGTGTGCCATGTCATGTTTTCAGTTTGGGTCTGCACCAAGACATCAAGCCTGCAAAAGCAGCATTCAGTGCACTTAGGTGAGAGGGGCCCGAGGTTGGGGAAATGTGCGCTGCAGCCCTCGGGGCCTTCCTTTAGTACCCCAGGGACTTTAAACTCACTGAAGTGATTTGACATCAAGGGTAGTATGTGATAGATACATATCTATACATACACACGTATATGGCCACTTTACCACATTCCTGGACTACACTGTAGTTTGGTTCAACCAAGTCAGTGGATGCAGGGCAGCCCCACCCAATGCAACATGTCTGAATTGTGTAGTGAAACAAGAGGTATTCAATATTCCATACAGGTTAGTTTGGGGAGGGGGCAAAAGCCAGCATCCACTGCTTCACGTTTGTCACTTTATCCAGATTTTTTTGGGGAAAAAAAAGCCGTAACACAAGAGGCCATTAGAAATGGCAACACTGCACCCTATCAATTCAGGAGGACTAAAAAGGGACATGCGCAATTTGATCCTGAAAAGCAGCTTTGAGATTCCAGTCTCCTGTGGACGGGGCAGATGTTATAATGTTCTACACTGTGGGCGACGTAGCAGGACAGCAGCTGTAGGAAGTTGGCTCTGTATGCACTATTTCAAAGTAAGGAATAGTATGCACAGAGTCCAAGGGTTCCCCTTAGAGGTAAGATAGTGGCAAAAAGAGAATACTAATGCTCTATTTTGTGGTAGTGTGGTCGAGCAGTAGGCTTATCAAAGGAGTAGGGTTAAGCATTTGTTGTACATACACAGGCAATAAATGAGGAACACACTCAGAATTCCAGGCCAATAGGTTTTTGTATAGAAAAATATATTTTCTTAGTTTATTTTTAAGAACCACAGGTTCAAATTTTACATGTAATACTTTGCATGAAAGGTATTGCAGGTAAGTACTTTAGGAACTTTGAATAATCACAATAGCATATATACTTTTCAAATAAAACACATATAGCTATTTTAAAACTAGACAGTGCAATTTTCACAGTTCCTAGGGGAGGTAAGTAATTGTTAGTTCTTGCAGGTAAGTAAACCACCTACGGGGTTCAAGTTTGGGTCCAAGGTAGCCCACCATTGGGGGTTCAGAGCAACCCCAAAGTCACCACACCAGCAGCTCAGGTGCAGAGTTCAAAGTGGTGCCCAAAACACATAGGCTTCAATGGAGAAGGGGGTGCCCCGGTTCCAGTCTGCCAGCAGGTAAGTACCCGCGTCTTCGGAGGACACTGGGGGGGGCGGGGGTGGGACACACAAGTTAGCACAGAAAGTACACCCTCAGCAGCACGGGGGCGTCGGGTTTGTTGTTGAAATCAATGGGAGACCAAGGGGCCTCTTCAGCGATGCAGGCAGGCAAGGAGGGGGGGGGGGGTGCTCCTCGGGGTAGCCACCACCTGGGCAAGGGAGAGGGCCTCCTGGGGGTCACTCCTGCACTGGAGTTCCGATCCTTCAGGTCATGGGGGCTGCGGGTGCAGGGTCTTTTCCTCGGGATTCCCTCTGCAGGCGTCGCTGTGGGGGCTCAGGGGGGACAACTTTGGTTTCTCACAGTCTCGGAGTCGCCGGGGAGTCCTCCCTGAAGTGTTGTTTCTCCACAAGTCGAGCCGGAGGCGTCGGGTGCAGATTTGCAAGTCTCACGCTTCTGGCGGAAACTCTGTTGTCTTTAAGTTGCTTCTTTGGAAACAAAGTTGCAGTCTTGGGTGAACAGGGCCGCTGTTCTCAGGAGTTTCTTGGTCTCTTGGAAGCAGGGCAGTCCTCTGAGGATTCAGGGGTCGCTGGTCCTGGGGAAAGCGTCGCTGGAGCAGTTTTCTTCCGAAGGGGGGAGACAGGCCGGTAGGGCTGGGGCCAAAGCAGTTGGTGTCTCTGTCTTCTCTGCAGGGTTTTTCAGCTCAGCAGTCCTCTTCTTCTTAGGTTGCAGGAATCTGAGTTCCTAAGTTCAGGGGAGCCCCTAAATACAGAATTTAGGGGTGTGTTTAGGTCAGGGAGGGCAGTAGCCAATGGCTACTAGCCCTGAGGGGGGCTACACCCTCTTTGTGCCTCCTCCCAAGAGGAGGGGGTCACATTCCTATCCCTATTGGGGGGATCCTCCATCTGCAAGATGGAGGATTCCTAAAAGTCAGAGTCACTTCAGCTCAGGTTGCCTTAGGGGCTGTCCTGACTGGTCAGTGACTCCTCCTTGTTTTTCTCATTATCTCCTCCGGCCTTGCCGCCAGAAGTGGGGCCGTGGGGGGCAATTCCACTAGCTGGAATGCCCTGTGGTGCTGGAACAAAGGGGGTGAGCCTTTAAGGCTCACCGCCAGGTGTTACAGCTCCTGCAAGGGGGAGGTGATAGCATCTCCACCCAGTGCATGCTTTGTTACTAGCCACAGAGTGACAAAGGCACTCTCCCCATGTGGCCAGCAACATGTCTCGAGTGTGGCAGGCTGCTAGAACCAGTCAGCCTAGACAGGTAGTTGGTTAAGGTTTCAGGGGGCACCTCTAAGGTGCCCTCTCGGGTGTATTTTACAATAAAATGTACACTGGCATCAGTGTGCATTTATTGTGCTGAGACGTTTGATACCAAACTTCCCAGTTTTCAGTGTAGCCATTATGGTGCTGTGGAGTTCGTGTTTGACAGACTCCCAGACCATATACTCTTATGGCTACCCTGCACTTACAATGTCTAAGGTTTTGCTTAAGACACTGTAGGGGCACAGTGCTCATGCACTGGTGCCCTCACCTATGGTATAGTGCACCCTGCCTTAGGGCTGTAAGGCCTGCTAGAGGGGTGACTTATCTATACTGCATAGGCAGTGTGAGGTTGGCATGGCACCCTGAGGGGAGTGCCATGTCGACTTACTCGTTTTGTCCTCACCAGCACACACAAGCTGGCAAGCAGTGTGTCTGTGCTGAGTGAGGGGTCCCCAGGGTGGCATAAGATATGCTGCAGCCCTTAGAGACCTTCCCTGGCATCAGGGCCCTTGGTACCAGGGGTACCAGTTACAAGGGACTTACCTGGATGCCAGGGTGTGCCAATTGTGTAAACAAAAGTACAGGTTAGGGAAAGAACACTGGTGCTGGGGCCTGGTTAGCAGGCCTCAGCACACTTTCAAATCAAAACATAGCATCAGCAAAGGCAAAAAGTCAGGGGGTAACCATGCCAAGGAGGCATTTCCTTACAGCAGCCAAATTAAATAATTCAGACATGCTCATGAAGTATGTGGGCTGGTTTAGATTCCATGTACAATGATCAAGAAACCGACGGCACACTACACGGGTAAACGACAGATAGTTAACATACCTGGAGGATCTTCTTCCTGTGGAAGACTATAGACTTTGCCTTCACTTTCCTGTCTTTAATATCCACTTTGTTGCCACACAACACAATTGGGATGTTTTCGCACACTCGCACCAAGTCTCGATGCCAATTAGGCACATTTTTGTATGTGATTCTTGATGTGACATCAAACATGATAATGGCACACTGGGCTTGAATGTAATGTAATGCTTTGCACATCCCGCCATCTAGTGTTGGGCTCGGAGTGTTACAAGTTGTTTTTCTTCGAAGAAGTCTTCGAGTCACGAGATCGAGGGACTCCTCCCCTTTCGGCTCCATTGCGCATGGGCGTCGACTCCATCTTAGATTGTTTTCCCCGCAGAGGGTGAGGCAGGAGTTGTGTATTATAGTAATAGTGCCTATGCAATGGAGTAAACATGTATGTACATAATGTAGTTTAAAGTGATATATTTACAAATTTACAAATGTTCAAGACAAACTGCGAAACGGCTACAGGCTCCCGGGGAGGCGGGTGGGCGCATGTGAATCTGCAGCGTCTCATGCCACGAACAGATGTACACTGGGTAAGTGACATTTTCTGTTAGATGGCATATGTAGCTGCAGATACACATGCTTTGCATAGACTAGTAAGCAGTTATCTCCCTAAAAGCGGTGGCTCAGCCTGTAGGAGTTGAAGTTGTTTGAAATAAAGTTCTTAGTACTGCTTGTCCTACTGTGGCTTGTTGTGTTGTTAACACATCCACACAATAATGTTTGGTAAACGTATGTGGCGTAGACCATGTGCCTTCCTTACATATTTCAGTCATTAGAATGTTTCCTAGAACGGCCATAGTAGCACCTTTTTTCCTAGTTGAATGTGCCTTTGGTGTTATAGGCAGTTCTCTTTTTGCTTTGAGATAAGAGGTTTGAATACACTTAACTATCCATCTGGCAATGCTTTGTTTGGATATTGGATTCCCTGTATGAGGTTTTTGAAAAGCAACAAACAGTTGTTTTGTTTATCGTATTTGTTTTGCTCTATCAATGTAGTACATTAAAGCTCTTTTGATGTCTAATGTATGTAGTGCTCTTTCAGCTACATAATCTGTTCTGGAAAGAACACTGGTAGTTCTACTGTTTGATTTAAGTGAAACAGTGAGATGGCTTTTGGTAAGAACTTTGGATTAGTTTGTAAAACTACTTTATGCTTGTGTATCTGAATAAAGGGTTCTTGTATGGTAAATGCCTGTATTTCACTTACTCTTCTTAGAGATGTGATGGCAATGAGAAACGCTACTTTCCATGTTAAATATTGTATCTCACATGAGTGCATGGGTTCAAAAGGTGGACCCATGAGTTGGGTTAAGACAATGTTAAGGTTCCACGAAGGAACTGGTGGCGTTCTTGGTGGGATAATTCTCTTTAGGCCCTCCATAAATGCTTTTATGACTGGGATCCTAAATAATGAAGTCGAGTGCGTAATTTGCAGATAAGCTGAAATTGCGGTAAGATGTATTTTAATGGATGAAAAAGCTAGCTTTGACTTTTGTAAATGTAGTAAGTAGCTTACGATGTTTTTAGCAGATGCGTGTAATGGCTGAATTTGATTATTATGGCAATAATAAACAAATCTTTTCCACTTATTTGCATAGCAATGTCTTGTGGTTGGTTTCCTTGCTTGTTTTATGACCTCCATACATTCCTGTGTAAGGTCTAGATGTCCGAATTCTAAGACTCCAGGAGCCAAATTGCTAGATTCAGCGATGTTGGATTTGGATGCCTGACCTGTTTGTGTTGAGTTAGCAGATCTGGTCTGTTTGGAAGCTTGATATGAGGCACTACTGAGAGGTCTAGTAGTGTTGTGTACCAAGGTTGTCTTGCCCAGGTTGGTGCTATTAGTATGAGTTTGAGTTTGTTTTGACTCAATTTGTTGACTAGATACGGAATGAGTGGGAGAGGGGGAAAAGCGTATGCAAATATCCCTGACCAACTCATCCATAACGCATTGCCCTGAGATTGATCTTGTGGGTACCTGCATGCGAAGTTTTGGCATTTTGCGTTTTCTTTTGTTGCAAATAGGTCGTAGACCAAGTGGCTGCCTTACAAATTTCTGTCATTGGCAAATTACCAAGAAAAGTCATTGTGGCGCCCTTCTTTATAGTGGAGTGTGCCCTTGGAGTAATGGGTAATTCTCTTTTAGCTTTAAGGTAACATCTGGCAATGGATATGGGGTTACCTGCATGTGGTTTTTGGAAAGCTACGAACAATTATTTAGTTTTTCGAAATTGTTTAGTTAATGTAATACATTGGCGCTCTTTTTATGTCTAACGTATGTAATGCCCTTTCTGCTACTGAGTCTGGCTGTGGGAAGAAGACTGGGAGTTCTACCGTTTGATTTAGATGAAACAGTGATATGACTTTTGGTAAGAATTGTGGATTTGTACGGAGAACCACCTTATGATTATACATTTGTATAAAGGGTTCTTGAATAGTAAACGCCTGTATTTCACTAACTCTTAAGTGAAGTGATGGCTATTAAAAAGGCTACTTTCCAAGTTGAAAACTGGATTTGACAAGAATGCATGCGTTCAAATGGTAGGCCCATGAGTCGTGTTAACACAATATTAAGATTCCACGAAGGCACTGGTGGTGTCCTTGGGGGTATGATTCTTTTTAGTCCTTCCATAAAGGCTTTAATAACTGGGATTCTAAAAAGCGATTTTGTATGTTTAATATGCAGATAAGCAGATATTGCAGTGAAATGTATTTTAATGGAAGAGAAGGCTAGATTGGACTTTTGTAAGTGTAGTAAGTTACAATGTCTTGTGTGGAGGCATCTAGTGGCGTAATCTGATTAGCCTGGCAGTAACAAACAAATCTTTTCCATTTGTTAGCGTAACAATGTCTGGTTGTGGGTTTTCTTGCTTGTTTAATGATCTCCATACATTCTTTAGAAAGGTTTAGGTAGCCAAATTCTAAGACTTCAGGAGCCAGATTTCTAGGTTGAGCGATGCTGGATTGGGGTGTCTGATCTGTTTGTGTTGGTAAATCTGGTCTGTTTGGGAGTTTGATGTGAGGTACTACTGAGAGGTCCAACAGTGTGGTGTACCACGGTTGGCGAGCCCACGTTGGTGCTATGAGTATTAGTTTGAGTTTGTTTTGACTCAGTTTGTTAACTAGGAAAGGGATGAGTGGGAGAGGGGGAAAAGCGTAAGCAAATATCCCTGACCAAGTGATCCATAGAGCACTGCCCTTGTACTGAGGGTGTGGGTACCTGGATGCAAAGTTTTGACGTTTTGTTGCGAACAGATCTAGGTCTGGTGTTCCGAGTGGTAAAAGTATTGTTGTAGAATCTGGAGATGTATTTCCCACTCGTGAGTTTGCTGGTGATCTCGACTGAGATTGCCGGCTAACTGATTGTGAATGCCTGGTATATATTGCGCTATGAGGAGAATGCTGTTGTGAATTGCCCAATGCCAAATTTGTTGTGCTAGGAGGCATAGTTGTGACTAGTGCCCCCCCCCCCTTTTGTTTAGGAAGTACATTGTTGTCATATTGTCTGTCTTGACAAGACTGTGTTTGTGAACTAGAAGGGGTTAAAAGGCTTTTAGTGCTAGGGAGACTGCTAGGAATTCTAAGTGATTTATGTGTAGTTGTCTTTGTTGATTGTCCCATTGTCCTTGTATATTGTGATTGTTGAGGTGTGCTCCCCACCCAATCATTGAAGCGTCTGTTGTGAGAATGGCGTGAGGCACAGGCTCTTGAAATGGCCACCCTTTGTTTAAATTTACAGGGTTCCACCATTGAAGCGAATAGTGTGTTTGACGGTCTAGCAACAATAGATCTTGAAGTTGACCCTGTGCCTGCGTACATTGTTTTGCTAGGCACTGCTGTAATGGCTGCATGTGTAGCCGCGCATTTGGGACAATAGTGATGCATGATGCCATCATGCCTAGGAGGTTCATGACAAATTTGACTGTGTAATGGTGATTTGGTTGTATGTTTGACACCATAGTTTGAAATGATTGAACTCTGCGGGCTTAGAGTGGCAATTGCTCTTTGTGTGTCGAGTGTTGCTCCCAAGTATCGTTGTAGTTGGAATGGTTGTAAGTGAGATTTTTGGTAATTTATAGAGAAGCCTAGTCTGTGTAGGGTATCTATTACATAATGCGTGTGATTTTGACACCGGTGTTGAGTGTTGGCTTTTATTAGACAATCGTCGAGATATGGGAATACGTGTGTAGGAAGTTGGCTCTGTATGCACTATTTCAAAGTAAGGAATAGTATGCACAGAGTCCAAGTGTTCCCCTTAGAGGTAAGATAGTGGCAAAAAGAGATAATACTAATGCTCTATTTTGTGGTAGTGTGGTCGAGCAGTAGGCTTATCAAAGGAGGAGTGTTAAGCATTTGTTGTACATACACACAGGCAATAAATGAGGAACACACACTCAGAGACAAATCCAGCCAGTAGGTTTTGTTATAGAAAAATATATTTTCTTAGTTTATTTTAAGAACCACAGGTTCAAATTCTACATGTAATATCTCATTTGAAAGGTATTGCAGGTAAGTACTCTAGGGACTTTGAATAATCACAATAGCATATATACTTTTTACATAAAACACATTTAGCTGTTTTAAAAGTGGTCACTTAGTGCAATTTTCACAGTTCCTGGGGGAGGTAAAGTAATGTTAGTTCTTGCAGGTAAGTATACCACCTACGGGGTTCAAATTGGGGTCCAAGGTAGCCCACTGTTGGGGGTTCAAAGCAACCCCAAAGTTACCACACCAGCAGCTCAGGGCCGGTCAGGTGCAGAGGTCAAAGTGGTACCAAAAACACATAGGCTTCAATTGAGAGAAGGGGGTGCCCCGGTTCCAGTCTGCCAGCAGGTAAGTACCCGCGTCTTCGGAGGGCAGACCAGGGGGGTTTTGTAGGGCACCGGGTGGGGGGGGGGGGGGGGCAAGTCCACACAGAAAGTACACCCTCAGCAGCGAGGGGGCGGCCGGGTGCAGTGTGCAAACAAGCGTCGGGTTTCCAATGGATTTCAATGGGAGACCAAGGGGTCTCTTCAGCGGTGCAGGCAGGCAAGGGGGGGGCTCCTCGGGGTAGCCACCACCTGGGCAAGGGAGAGGGCCTCCTGGGGGTCACTCCTGCACTGGAGTTCCGATCCTTCAGGTCCTGGGGGCTGCGGGTGCAGGGTCTTTTCCAGGCGTCAGGATTTCAGAGTCAGGCAGTCGCGGTCAGGGGGAGCCTCGGGATTCCCTCTGCAGGCGTTGCTGTGGGGACTCAGGGGGGACAACTTTGGTTACTCACGGTCTCGGAGTCGCCAGAGGGTCCTCCCTGAGGTGTTGGTTCTCCACCAGTCGAGTCGGGGTCGCCGGGTGCAGTGTTGCAAGTCTCACGCTTCTTGCGGGGATTGCAGGGGTCTTTAAATCTGCTCCTCTGGATACAAAGCTGCAGTCTTTGTTGAACAGGGCCGCTGTTCTCGGGAGTTTCTTGGTCTCTTGGAAGCAGGGCAGTCCTCTGAGGATTCAGGGGTCGCTGGTCCCAGGGAAAGCGTCGCTGGAGCAGGTTTCTTCTGAAGGAGGGAGACAGGCCGGTAGGGCTGGGGCCAAAGCAGTTGCTGTCTTCTTCTCTGCAGGGTTTTTCAGCTCAGCAGTCCTCTTCTTCTGTAAGTTGCAGGAATCTAAATTCCTGGGTTCAGGGAAGCCCTTAAATACTAAATTTAAGGGCGTGTTTAGGTCTGGGGGGTTAGTAGCCAATGGCTCCTAGCCCTGAGGGTGGGTACACCCTCTTTGTGCCTCCTCCCAAGGGGAGGGGGTCACATTCCTATCCCTATTGGGGGAATCCTCCATCTGCAAGATGGAGGATTTCTAAAAGTTAGAGTCACTTCAGCTCAGGACACCTTAGGGGCTGTCCTGACTGGCCAGTGACTCCTCCTTGTTTTTCTCATTAATTCCTCCGGCCTTGCCGCCAAAACTGGGGCCGTATGTGGATAGTAAGTATCTGGTATTGAGTGTAGTGGAATTATGTGGCGTGGGATTGTGTGTCATGGAGTGTAATTATGTGGAGTGGTATCGTGTTCTGGAGTGGCATGTAGTGGGTGGATTACATGGTGTGGTGTTGAATTATGTGGCATGATGTAGATTTTTGTGGTGTGAATTGGAGGTGTGGTGTGTAATGGAATTGTGTGGAGTTGAATTTTGTGATGTGTAATTGTGTGGCTTTGAGTGAAATTATGATGAGTGCAATTAGGTGGCATGGTGTGGAGTGTATTTATGTGGAGTGTTATGTGCCGTGGAGGGGATTTATGTGGAGTGGAGTTCTGTGGTATTGAGTGTAGTGTAAGTATGTAGAGTTGAATTATGTGGTGTTGAGTGGTATTAGGTGGAGTGTAATTATGTTGCGTGATGTAGAATTGCATGGCACTGAATTATGTGGTGTGGACTTGGGTGACGTGTGGGAATAATGTGGCATGGTGTGGAGTGTGATTATGCGGATTGGAAATTTGTGGCGTAGAGGGGAGTTTTATTTTGTGTGGAACTATGTGTTTTGGAGGTAAGTTGGTATATGTGCAATGTAATTATGTGGCATGAAGTGTAAATATGTAGGATGGAGTGGAAGTATATGTAGTGGAATTATCAGGAGTTGAATTGTGTTGCATGGAGTGTAATTTTGTGGATTGAAGAGGAATTATGTTGCATGGAATGGTATTATGTGAAGTGGAATTATATGGAATGGAGCATACTGAAAATATATGGAGTTTAATTTTTGGGATTGTAATTATGTGGCACAGAGTGGAAGAATGTGGACCAGCATTTTGTGGAGTTGATAGTGTGGCCTGAAATTATGAGATGTTGAAATGTGTTGTATGTAGTGGAATTATGCAGTGTGAATGTGTATGTTGTGGAATTGCGTGGCACTTCATTGTGTGGTGCTGTGTTGAATTATATGGAATTGAATATTTATTGTCTTCATGGGCGAAGTGTGGGGCACAGTCTGCATCGGTTGGCTATATTGTCTTGTCTAGTGATCTTTGAAATGTACATCCGCATGAGGGGTAAAAATAGAGTTATTCTATTCCTTCGGCCAGTACATAGTAGCAGCAGCTTTTCTGCGGTGATATCCTTTAAATTATGAGCATCTACAACTATTATAGTAAGAAATAAACATTGTCTTTAGTTTACTGTCTAGGAACGGCACGAGGGCAGACGGGGGGAACAAAGAAACACGAGCAAGAGCTGGAGCGGAGGGGGGGTAAAAAAAAAGACACATTACAGCACGATCTGCAGGGGGAAGACATAACGGTGATGGGGCCGGCTGGGAGGAGACCGAGCGATTGAAAACACGAGCACTTGTATGGAGTTCTCAAAGACAAAAAGTAGCTCCTAAAACGTGAGCAGTGGATGGACAAAAGTACTTGGTCCATGCTGTAGGGGAGAACCAAACACAAGAGGAGGCATGACAAATGGATGCCACGGACAAACGGGAACGAAGGATACGAGAGCGGATGTTGAAGCAAACAAATGGCAAGCCTGTGGCAGGCTGAAGCCCTCTGATTGTGATCAACATGTCTCAGAGAGACAGCACATGTGCTGTCAATTCGAGATCTTAATTTTTTTGTTTTAAAGGAATAATAAATGAACGGCAAGAGCCACTCATATTATCCACTGCTCCAGGAAGGAGCCACATATAATGGGCTCTTCAGGCATATTTTTAGGGTCCTGGTGGTGCCCCTAGAAGAGGCAGGCACACCACCATTTTTTTTAATGTTGTGGAGTGCTGCTTGGAACACAGTGGTCTTCAATCAACATAAAAAAAAAAAAATTGTAAATCTTCTAGATAATTGCATTCATGACCCCAGGAGAGCTTACCATATTTTTCTAAGCACTCCAAGCTGTAGCTGCAGGCTCTTGAGCTGGTGTGCAGTGCCCCCGTGTGGTTGGATCTATGGTTGTACTTTATGGCCTGAAAATTATTTAAAAAGACTCAAATGCCTGTTTGATATATTTATTTTAAAAAATGCTTTATTGAACACATTGTGACTATCACTATTATAAAAAAATTGCAATGTGTGAATTTATAAAGAATACATCTAATTATGATTAGTGGTGACTTTCTGTCAAAGCTAATAGGTCTGCTCTATTGATTGCTGACCCCTTGTTAAAGCCAGTAACACCTCCTTTTTAAATTCTAGTGGTTTATACCTTTGACAAAGCCAAATACGTCTGACTTACTTAAAATGACACAGTTTATCACCCAAACCCATGCACGGTTGGAAACTAATGGCCTTGCACAATGGGGTATTGTTTGCCTGTGCTGAAGGGCTGCATGCAGGGACTGCTCCCAACCTCGCACTACGCAGGGCAATGGACATCTTACTTAACATTCAAAAACATAGAAATCCCTGAAAAATTAAAAGGTAAAGTGACGTTGTTAGGAATTGCAATAATATGTTACTTTCCATTGAAAAGAAACTTTAGTAATTCACTGAAAAAAACAAAGATTAAAGAGACATTATAGTTAGATGAAAATGGCAGTTACAACATACCACTTTATATGAACAAGACCACAGAAATTAACCAGTTACAGTTATCGCATGTAACTAGAACGCGTGCTCTAAAGTCATTATAATTTACCCCCTTGTCATGCACTGCTAATTACCCCGCATATTACATCACTGATGACATGTTTTATTACCCCGTTGATAGTATCACTGCTACATCTGTAATTACATAATTGATGAACACTTTAGTGTTTGTCTGCTTTCTTAATGGCAGCTGTTGCTTATTTATATTTTTTCTTTCATTTTTATTTTGTACTTGTAATGTATACGCTCCCGTAGAATATTTTTTCTGTAGTAGCTTATTAGCTCATTCATCCTTTTTTAAATCCATAGTCTCAGAAGTATTTTAATATGTACTCTCTTTGCTTTGTATTTTAGCTAAAGGGTTGGTTCTTGTTAGTTTTTCCTTATTCTCTAGTGTGGCACATAAAGGCACTGTTAAAATACTTATAGGTATTTTCTCATTTTTAAAGTCACACATATGCAGTGGTGTGTGCATCCTTTATTAGTCTAGTGACACAACAAGGTACTGTATGGTATATGTATGATATATATGCAAGGACAAACGACTATCTGTATTATGCCCCTCCCTTAACGCCTCAGTTTCTTACCTTTCCTAGACTTTGGGCCTGATTTAGAGTTTGGAGTATGGGATGCTCTGTCATAAATGTAACTGATATCCTGTCCACCATATTACAAGTGTCATAAGACATAATGCATTTGAAATACAGTGGCCAAGATACCTGTCACATTTGTGAAACAAAAAAATAAAAATTCGAACATCAAACTTTAAACCAGGCATTTTGACCAGGCTAGAGGCATACTATTTTCAAATGTTTGAACTCATTCCCGCTGTACCTCTTAGATAGTGATCCTATACAGTTCTTAGTGTTATGATCCAATTTAGTTTATTTGACTGTATGCCGTTGGTATTTAAATAGTATTTAAATCTGTCATGGTGTGCCTGTAAATATCTGTGTGTGTGTGTGTGTGAACACGCGGTCTTGTACATTTGTAAATATGACTGTGTATTTGGTATTGATCTGTAATGTTTGTGTGCCCCTCTATGGTTATCTGTGCAATTTACCATGAATGTTATATTTATTACATATCCCTGTTTTGCTTAATGACTGTTTGGTTTTTAATGTGTTTTTAGAGTGCTTGTCTTGGTTTTTACTTTCCCTTTGCAGCTATTTGTCTTGATGTTTGTGTTTTTTTGTATCTGACTTAGTAGTGGTATACAGGTGTGTGTCCCAGCGTTTGCTTAACATTGTGTCTCCTTGCAGATGTTATCCTCTGGCTGAGTTTCCAGCATGGTGCCAGTAGTGTACTGAATGCGCCTTTAACTTTATCGCTATACCTTTGAGAGTGTGTGTGGTGTTGTGTTACATACACGTATTCCTATGTCTTCTGTTGAGTGTCTCCATGCCTATGTCATTAAGGTTATGAGACAGTTGTGTTGTGCAAATAGTGCTTATAAGTGCACCTCTGGATATGATGATATAATTTCGGCATAGTGTACGCGCTGTAATTCATTTGTTTTTTTGCTATGTCTCTGAGCGTGTTCTAAGCACACATGTCTCAGTAGGAGATAACAATCTCTGCAAATGCTATTTATATTTAAGCCGATATTGTTTTTTCTCCAATGTATGTATATACACTTTTTTTTAGATGAAGTGATGTCATCAGTGCAGTCAGTGGTGAAGTCATAAGTGACGACATCGGTGGTGTCACTTATGCTGTCATGAATGACGGCATGTGTGATGTCATCAGCTGCTCAAAGGGGTGGCAGAAGATATGGTTCAAGCAGTCATGTCAAAGGTTATAAATATGTTTACCTTTCTTCTTTTAGAAGTTTTCAGCCAAAATGTAACTGTACCTGCAAGTGGGAAAAAGAAACAGTATGACAACTGGATTTTATTATTTTGCTCCGAGTCTCTCAGTGTTCGCTGGTGTTCGTGATCTTAAATCTGTGTTGGACACCCACTTCCTCACCGACCTTAAAGAGGCTTTAATTCTCTGTGAGTACTCCTAAGCTATACTTTTGCCGGCTTTAGAGTGGTCCTTTAGATCCCTGATTGGGGCCTTGATTCATTTTCACAGCAGGAAACGTTTGAGTCAGCGCTGACTCATGAGTTTCAAGATTGCCGAAAAATAAAGTGTTTAGTACTAATCCAGACGTGTAGGCATTGTGTAAATACATTTAAACTGTGATTAACAGAAGAGACTCGAATGTTTGGCAGAGATATGAAAAAGTGTTAACCCTCAGAAAAAAAAGATTTAAACCAACTCAAAATAAGCACACTTTATGTGTAATGTTCTTCTTTCATGCCAAGTTTGGTTCAAATCCGTTCAACTGGTTTTTGCTCCTTTGGCAAAACTTCCGATCGGAGTTAAAATGGGAAATAATACACCTTTTCAGCCCCTTCGTTAACTTTTCCCCAATCTTTAAGAAATGTATCTGACTGAGTTTGTAGATTGCTACGTTTCATCCACACGGTCAAAAGTTCTAAGCAAATCAAAAAGTATCTTTTTAACAGAAAGTGTGGCAGAACCATTCGAAAATGGTGGTTATGGTTGCTGCAGATTCACACAGATCTGGGGTGGCCATCTTTGAGTGTATGTTGTTAAATCCTAACAAAATAAATTGAAAGATGCCCACTGTGCGTGAACACGCATAAACACCCATCTTGAGATCATTAACCCCTTCGCTGCGAGGCCTTTTCCCCCTCCTGTGCCAGGCCTTTTTTTGGCTATTTGGGGCAGTTCGCGCTTAGGCCCTCAAAACTTTTTGTCCACATAAGCTAGCCAAGCCAAATTTGCGTCCTTTTTTTCCAACATCCTAGGGATTCTAGAGGTACCCAGACTTTGTGGGTTCCTGTGAAGAAGGCCAAGAAATTAGCCAAAATACAGTGAACATTTCCTTTTTTTTTTTAAATAAATGGGAAAAAGTGGCTGCAGAAGAAGGCTTGTGGTTTTTTCCCTGAAAATGGCATCAACAAAGGGTTTGCGGGGCTAAAATCACCAGCTTCCCAGCTTTCAGGAACAGGCAGACTTGAATCAGAAAACCCAATTTTTCAACACAAATTTGGCATTTTACTGGGACAAACCCAATTTTTACGATTTTTTTTATGCTTTCAGCCTCCTTCCAGTCAGTGACAGAAATGAGCATGAAACCAATGCTAGATCCCAGAAAGCTACACATTTCCTAAAAGTAGACAAAATTCTGAATTCAGCAAGGGGTAATTTGTGTAGATCCTACAAGAGTTTCCTACAGAAAATAACAACTGAATAAGAAAAATATTGAAATTGAGGTGAAAAAAAAAGCAATTTTTCTCTACGTTTTACTCTGTAACTTTTTCCTGCAATGTCAGATTTTTGAAAGCAATATACCGTTACGTCTGCTGGACTCTTCTGGTTGCGGGGATATATAGGGCTTGTAGGTTCATCAAGAACCCTAGGCTACCCAGAGCCAATAAATGAGCTGCACCCTGCAGTGGGTTTTCATTCTATACCGGGTATACAGCAATTCATTTGCTGAAATATAAAGAGTGAAAAATAGCTATCAAGAAAACCTTTGTATTTCCAAAATGGGCACAGGATAACGTGTTGAGGAGCAGTGGTTATTTGCACATCTCTGAATTCCGGGGTGACCATACTAGCATGTGAATTACAGGGCATTTCTCAAATAGACGTCTTTTTTACACACTCTTCTATATTTGTAAGGAAAAAATGTAGAGAAAGACAAGGGGCAATAACACTTGTTTTGCTATTTTATGTTCCCCCAAGTCTCCCGATAAAAAATGATACCTCACTTGTGTGGGTAGGCCTAGCGCCCACGACAGGAAATGCCCCAAAACACAACGTGGACACATCACATTTTTTGACAGAACACAGAGGTGTTTTTTGCAAAGTGCTTACGTGTAGATTTTGGCCTCTAGCTCAGCCAGCACCTAGGGAAACCTACCAATCCTGTGCATTTCTGAAAACTAGAGACCTAGGGGAATCCAAGAAGGGGTGACTTGTGGGGCTCTGACCAGGTTTGGTTACCCAGAATCCTTTGCAATCCTCAAAACTTGGCAAAACGAACATGTTTTCCACTCATTTCGGTGACAGAAAGTTCTGGAATCTGAGAGGAGCCACAAATTTCTTTCCACCCAAGTCTCCCGATAAAAATGGTACCTCACTTGTGTGGGTAGGCCTAGCGCCCACGAAAGGAAATGGCCCAAAACACAACGTGGACACATCAATTTTTTTCACAGAAAACAGTGCCTACCTGTGGATTTTGGCCTCTAGCTCAGCCGGCACCTGGGGAAACCTAGCAAACCAGCACCTTTTTGAAAACTAGAAACCTAGGGGAATCCAAGATGGGGTGACTTGTGGGGCTTTGACCAGGTTCTGTTACACAGAATCCTTTGCAAACTTCAAAATTTGGCCAAAAAAACACTTTTTCCTCTCATTTCGGTGACAGAAAGTTCTGGAATCTGAGAGGAGCCACAAATTTCCTTCCACCCAGCGTTCCCCCAAGTCTCCTGATAAAAATGGTACCTCACTTGTGTGGGTAGGCCTAGTGCCCACAAAAGGAAATGGCCCAAAACACAACGTGGACACATCACATATTTTCACAGAAAACAGAGGTGTTTTTTGCAAAGTGCCTACCTGTGGATTTTGGCCTCTTGCTCAGCCGGCCCCAGGGGGGGCAGAAATGGCCTAAAATTAATTTGCCCCCAACCCCTTCCCCGGGAGCGACCCTTGCCTACGGGGTGGCTCCCCTTGCGTGACATTGGTGCAAAAAAAACATCCCTGGTGCCTAGTGGTTTCTGCCCCCTTGGGGGCAGATTGACCTAAAATCGGCCGATCTTACCCACCCCCTGGTCTAAATACAGTTTGCCCCCAGGGGAGCGACCCTTGCCTAATGGGTCGCTCCCCATCTCTAAAAATAAATAAATAAATAATGATCCCTGGTGCCTAGAGGAAAGGCCTTACAAAAAAATGCCCCCCACTGGGAGCGACACTTGCCCAAGGGGTCGCTCCTGTATGCCAATTAAAAAAAACAAAAAACAAAATCCCTGGTGTCTAGTGGGCTTTTGAAACGCTCAGAGAGACTTCAAAGGGAAGGAAATTCCTTTCCTTCCCTTTGAAGCCTCTCTGGGCCTCCCCCACGTGATCGAAAGAGAAATGCTTTCAGCGTGATGGGAGGAGGCCCTCTGTGATTGTCAGCGCGCGATGCGCGCTGACGTCACAGAGGGGGGCGGGGGGTGGAAGGGCTTCCCCTGGGTGGGGAGCACATGGAAACCGGTGCCTTGGACGAGATCACCTCATCCAAGGCACCGTAGGGGTTAAAAAACATTTTAGGATGGGCGTCGAATGCACGAGGAGGCTTTGGGGGTCGGGGGGCCACTGGGAGCTTAGGGTGGAGCGAATATTCGTAATAAAGAGAACAGGAGTGGAGGACAAGTAGTGGGAGGAAGGGGGGAAGCAGGGCGAGAGAGATAGAGAGAGAGAGACAGTGAAGAAAAGTAGACTTTCATGTACCCTGCAAGCTGATGTCAGAAGGATACATGTCATCCAGTCGTTACAAACCGAAACGCTCCTGGGCCAGACAGATGCAAGAGTAAAAAGGAAAGTCATCGAACTAGGGGCAGGAAACTGACGTCAACAAGAAATCCATGTGAGTAGATAGATAAATACCTTTATTCGGTTCATTTAAAAACCATAAAAGTACACTAATATAAAATAGTTAAAAAATCATATATATATATATATATATATATATATATATATACATACATACATACATCAACAAATCGTCAAAACATTTCACAAACATAAGATATTTAATCTGGGAGCATAGAAGTGTGTAACCTTAGAGCAGAATAGACAAAATGACTAACGCATTGGCAGGTCTCTTCATCCAACAACTTTTGGAGGCAGAAAAATGCCTTTGTACAATTCCTAAAATTCCTGTTATTTAAAAAAAAAAAAAAAAAGCACCAAGTACCTTCTTGTAAATTTTTTTTAAAAAAACACAGAAAAACTGAAAATGCAACATTGTTTGTTTAGGCCTTTCGTCACAGGGACTGCTTTCCATGCCAGACTGATATCCCAAGGGAAAACAGAGCAAAAACCTACTCGTGGCTACCCTGACCCGAAACAATAAGGAACATGTCCACTGACCTTTTACCTGCCACAAATAACTATCAGTCTATCTGGTGCTAAATCCATATAACCTGCCACAGAAGGTTTATTACATTCAACCCTCTCCGCTAAACGCTGCACTAATAAAAGTGCCCGCACCTGCGTACTGCCCACCCGAATACACGCTTCCCTATCAATAAATGGATGAGACTTGTTTATAGATACGAGTGACGTTTTAACGTAACTCAGCCACAGAATTGAAACTCCCTTGTCCACGCCAAGCAATCCATTATAATGTCCCTATTGAGCGCCACCTCTTCTTTCTGCCACTAAGAAAGCCATAATAGAGGAGTTTAATACTGATACAATCACTTAATTAATTCCCAGCTCCTTTTGGCAGACGTAGTGAGGCTACACACTGGGACAACCAATAATTTCGCAAGAAGCAATTCACCTCACTTTGTAAGGTTTAAAACGCCTTTAAACTCTACACCTCATCCCTATAGGACTCTATAGGTACACATTGTGCTGAATATACTTGCATCATAAGTGCCTGCGCCCTAAGCCCCACTGGGCAAGGTAAACTAAGAAGGACACCTACTGACCGTGCCAATTTCTGGCAACATACAGCAACCTGTGGGGCCCATGAACCAGTTGCACTAAAAGATACCCCAAGGTGCGAGAAGGTACTAACACAGACAATCTGTGCTCACCAACCCGTATATTCACTGGCTTCCTGCACTTTGAATTGCATGTCATGTTATAGGACTTAGAATAGTCTGTTGTCAGGTTCAAACTAGCCATGAAGTGCATAAAAGAATGTACTAGCCTACTAAGCGCTGTTGGTATATGAGTCAGAAGTACTGCATCGTCCACGTACAGTAAAGCCGGTAATTGTACTCCATTAATTATTGGGATGTCAGTTGCACTCAAGTTAAGTTCAGGGATGAGGTTATTAATATATAAAATAAATAACAATGGGGCAAGAATACACCCTTGTTGCAAACCCCGATTAGTACTTATTTCCTGCCTTAGTTCTCCCTTTCTTCTGAACTGCACCCTGGCCTTGGTGTAAGAATATAAAGCAACTATCACATATGCAAATTATGGTCCACTCCTATATCTAAGAGCATATTTCAGAGTTTTGGACGATTTAGAAGATCAACACCATTGAAAGGTCCATAAAAGCTAGATAGATAGATAGATTCCTTTGCCCTGGTGTGCTTATCAATGATTAAATTCAAATTTAGGCACTGTCCACAGTGCCTATCCTGGATCGAAAACCATACTGGCATGCGTTTAAAAATATGTTCTCTTGCTCCCGTTCCTAAAACCTGTTATAGATAACTCTGCCAAGTATTTTTGCCAGAATATCTATTAACAATATTTGCCGATAGCATTTTGGCTTAGCCGGGCCACCCTTCTTAAATACAAGAGTAATCACCAAGCTTGTCCAAGAGGGAGGGATACTCTCATCACTTAAGATGTTATAAACGTTTGCCAACAATGGTGCCCATAGCTCTGTCTTGCATTTTATTAAATCAATGGACACTCCATCACGTTCTGGAGAACTCTGCTGTATTACTATCACCACTTCTTGGACCGATACCTGTAACCATGCAGAAGTCCTCTTCAAGGCCGACCTATTACTTGACACTTCTGGGGCCTGATAGATTGATGCAAAATGCACCTCCTAGCCTGCCCCACCTATACTAGTTGAAATTAATGAATTGTCACTTGTTGTTTCAACTTTATACCTTTTCCTCAATGAAGCTACGGTAATTCAATCCCTTAGGTGCATTCTAAGGGCTTTGCGTAACAAGTGATTTGCACTTGAACAGTGTCTATCAAACCAACGTGTGGACCCCACAGGGGGTACTTACAGAGCTTACAAAGTGACTGGTAAATCCTTGAATAAAAGGAGATACAGCTTTTAACTATCAACCCACCCTCAGCCACCCGTCTTGTAAACAATTGATAACTATAGTGTTGTGGCTGCTTAAGAATGTTGGGTACAGTCTGGAATCTCTGTCATTGAGATTCTAACTGAGTGGTCTCGAGGACGGTCTGCGGAGTGGAGAGATACTGGACGGTTGAGGAAATGGGAGCTGACGCTGCTGTTGGGTTGGTGGTTTTTGAATAAAGCTCTTTACACTAAACTACCGTGTCAGAGCTTAACACTGGCGACGAGGTGACCACCAACCCAGAACCCACGGATTTCTACTCTTCTGTCGCGACGCCATTTCCCCAGGGACTTGCTGCGCTTTTCCTACCTGATCGAACGAAAGTGCCTGTTTTCCTGGTTGAACGGATGGTCTTCTCCGTGTTGTTGGCAGAGTGGGCGTCTCCGGCGACCTCCATCAAATTTTCCCTGTGTCAGCGGCAGCGTGGACGTTTTTCGCGGTCTCCACTAGGTGGGGGTGAGAACACATTCCAGGAACGATTTCTGTCTGATCTGGACAGTGGATTTGTTTGTGTTTTTGTCCTTTCTTGCCGGCTACATTTTTTTTTTTCAGTTCAGCGCGAGCCTCCAACGGACCCAGCGCGCTCGAGTGGGCACGCACATTTGTTGCTACAGGAGCCTAGCAACGCGGCCCTGGCAACGAGAAGTATACGGAAGGCCTAATAACGCGAGCCTGCATTGCGTGCGCAGCCATAGCAACGCTGCCTAGCAACGCGCTTGCGTCTCAATCGTCCAAGCCAGATTTATATATATATATATATATTTTTTTTTTTTTTTCTCCTCTTCGTTGTGCAGTGCTACATTGTGGAACAGTTTAAAGGGATTTTCTTCTACAGTGGACTTAAGACGCGTTACAAGTTATGGCTACTCCTACAATGTCTCAGCCTCCTCCTTTTCTAACGGATAAAGGCGACCCGATTCTTTTGTGGAAGCGTTGGAAGAATCTTTTTGATTCCTATTTAATAGCGATAGGTGGGGAAAAGTTCTCTCCTGCAAGGAAACAAGCAGTCTTGTTGCACAATTTAGGAATTGAGGGCAGGAATATCTATGATAGTCTAGAGACCTTGTCCTTTGGAGGGGCAGAAGGTGAACCCAGAGACTGTTATGAGATGTCTGTGGCCATTTTAGCAGCACACTTTGAATCCAAACTCAATGTTGTTCTTGAGAGACACAAGTTTTTTGCACGCTCACAAGGGAAGTCGGAAAGTGTGGGTAATTACATTGCTGTTTTGCGCACGCTAGCACGCACTTGTGATTTTGGTGACATCACGGATTCCTTAATCCGTGACCAACTCGTCCGATGTACTAACAACAAGAGAGTTCAGGAGAAGCTACTGACGAAAAACCCAGGCTTAAGAGAGGCCATTGCAATTGTTGAAGGGATGGAGAGCACCAATAGTTGGATTAAGGAGATGAGTGGAGACAATGATTTGTGCATGGTTCAAGCACCGCATTTTCGCGAGGAGGTCTTGAGGGTTAGCTGTGACAGTGACAGTAAAACCCCAGGATTTACCCAAGAGAGGAAGAGAGAGCCTAGACTTCAGCGTTGTTTCCGTTGTGGTAATACAGGACATGCTGCGAACAGTCCTAATTGTTTCGCACGGAATTCTCAGTGTAGGAAGTGTGGGAAAAAAGGGCACTATGCTAGAGTCTGCAATAGTGACAAGAACAATATAGATGCTGTCACTGAGAATGTTAACAAGATGATCCTATGCATTGATTCGGATTCCGGCAACATTGTGAATGAGTCTGGAATGGTAGATGTAGGACCTGTAACCATGCCTGAGTGTGCTATTGAGCTTGATGGAAAAATAGTAACAGTATTAGCTGATTCGGGTTCTCCTTATACTATGGTGGGTGACAAGAATTACCGGGCAATTTTTGGGGAGGATTTCCATTCGTTAACAGCACCTGATATCAACCCTGTCAGTTATGGGGGGTCTAAAATAGAAGTGATAGGCTATAAGATCATGCGTATTCAATTCCAAAGTAAGGCCACTGTAGGGAAAGTTTATGTAGCAAAACGTGGGAACAATCTACTAGGTTGGCGTCACCAACGTGATATGGGGATTAAATTGGACCCCAATGCCAAGAGTCAGGTTATGGTAGTGAATGATAGCAACTTGGATCTTGATATTCTGAAGGATTTCCCTACTGTGTTCAGAGAAGAATTAGGTTGTCTGTCCAATTTTGAACACAGAATTATTCTTAAGAAGAATGCCACTCCTTCTGTGCATAAAGTGAGAGGAGTTCCAAAATTAATGTTAGAACCTCTCAAAGTGGAGCTTAACAAGCTTTTGGATGCTGGTGTGATTGAGGAGATAGAGTCCTCTGAATGGTTGGCTCCCATTGTTCTAGCGCCGAAGGACAATGGGAGACGAATTCGCATGTGTGTGGACCTCAGAGACCTTAATAAGCATATTTGGGTTGATCGCCAACCCCTGCCCAATATTTCTGAGGAATTGTCAGGGCTTGGTGGTTCAAAAGTATTTAGTGTACTAGATTTGTCGTCAGCATATCACCAGGTTGTTTTACACCCAGACTCTAGACACCTCACGTCATTTGTAACTCCGCTAGGAGCTTATCAATTTCGTAGAATGCCTTTCGGGCTAGCCTCCGCTGCTGCCTGTTTTCAACGTATTATGAGGAAAGTTCTGGAGGGGGTTTTGGGTGTCCTAATCTTTCAAGACGACATTTTGGTTCATGGCAAAACGTTAGAGGAACATGATGAAATCCTTAGAGAAGTATTGTGTAGACTGGTTGGTTCTGGCCTCACGGTTAAGAAGGAAAAATGCAAGTTTAGAGTTTCTTCTGTGACCTACCTTGGTCATACTATTTCCAGTGAAGGGATTAAACCCAAGCTTGAGTTGGTTGATTCTATTGTCAGCGCCCCTGAACCCAAAGACAAGGAGGGTGTGAGATCCTTTTTAGGGCTGGCAGAGTATTATTCTAAATTTGTTGCCAACTTTGCGAGCGTGACACAACCTTTGAGATCCCTGTTGAAAAAGGGAAACACATTTGCATGGTCTAGAGACTGTGCAGCTGCTTTCACTTTTGTGAAAGACTGTATTGGGAAAATGCCCACATTAGGCCATTTCGACACACACGCTAAAACCTTCTTGTACACTGATGCTAGTGTAACTGGATTGGGGGCAGTGTTGATCCAAAGAGAAAATCAAGAGGAGAAGGTCATTGCCTTTGCTTCCCGTTCCCTGAAGGGGTCAGAGCAACAGTATTCCGTTATTGAGAGGGAGGCTCTTGCGTGCTCATGGGCAGTCAAGCATTTCAGATTCTATCTGTGGGGTTTACCCTTTGTTGTGAGAACTGATCACAGACCCCTCGTACAAATTTTTTCTTCAAAGAAAAGTGAGGGATTGACACCTAGAATAAAGAGGTGGGTTGAAGGGTTAATGGAGTATAATTTTTCTGTTGAGTATGTGCCCGGGCCGAAGAATACGGTAGCTGATTTCTTGTCTAGGAGTTCGATTGATAGTCATGACGAAAGCGAGGATGAGGGTGTCATTAGTTGGGTGAATGAGTTGGCTATAAGTGAAGATGAGTGGAAGACTGCTGTGGATCAAGATTCCATTAGACATGATCTTGCTGGTTACATTGGAAGAGGGTGGCCGGATTACAAGGACATTCCTGAACCTTTGAAGAGTTACTGGAACATTAGGGATGAACTGTCTTTAAGTGGTCGTGAGGTATTAAGGGGTACTAAATGCATACCTCCCACTGGTTTAAGAAATAAGATCATCAATTTGGCTCATGAGGGTCATTTGGGCAGGAATCTCACCAAATCAAGGTTGAGATTGATATATTGGTGGCCAGGGTTGGATCGTGAGGTCGAAGCGACCGTTAAAGATTGTGTGACATGTGCACGAAGTGACAAGAGTAAAGTGGTATCGAAACCCCCACTTTCCCCAGTTGCTGTGCCAGAAAGGCCCTGGGTGAAGCTAGGTCTAGATTTCATGGGCCCTTTCCATCTTCTCCCTGCTAGTGAACGGTATGTCATTCTCATGGTGGACTATACTTCAAGATGGGTAGTGACCAAGTGTGTTAACTCCCTAGATACCAGGACGGTGATTGAGTTTTTAATGGAGGAGTTCTCACGAGAGGGTGTACCCAGCCATTTGGTTACAGATAACTGGGTACAGTTGACATCCGTGGAGATGAAGTCCTTCTTGGACTCTTTAGCTATTGTGCATTTGAGAACTGCCTTGTACTTACCCCAGGCCAATGGTCTTGCAGAACGTATGAATAGGATGGTGAAGTACTGTGTCCAGGAAGCAGTTGAGACGCGAGTTTCTCTTGGGAGTCTCCTGAGAGACCAATGGTGGGCATATCGTAATACTCCCAATAGCGTTACGGGAATCGCCCCTTTTGAGTACATGAGGGGAAGGTTGGGTTGTAACAAGATGTTCCCAGCATGGTTCAGAGATAAGTTGGGATCATGTATTTCAGAGAAACTTGACCAGGAGAAACTTGGTAAAGCGTCCATGCGTAGGAGCGATCATCAACAAAAGTACAAATTGCGGTATGATTTCAAATCTTGTGTGTCCGATCTTGCATGGAAGGTTGATGACTTGGTATGGTTGAAAGACCCTAATTACAAAACTAAAGGGAGGTCAAGTTTCAAAGGCCCTTTCCGTATTAAGGAGGTGAGGGAAAATGTGGTTGTGCTGGATAATGGTGAAGTGTGGAGTATGTCCAGAATTGCAAAATGGAACTGTCCCAGGATTGATTCCGATAATCTGTCTAACCGAGGAGCGAACCACACCGCAAGGACAGAGTCCAAGGTAACACCATGCAAGACAACTCCTGTCAGACTCCGTTCTAAACCAGTGTGGTGGAAGGACTATGTTTCTTGAATTCTGATGTTTTTCCTGCATACTTCTGTGCAATTTAAATATTCTGTATTATCCTGTTATTCCGGCCATTACATTGTCATATTGTTGCTTATTTGTTTTATCCACACACATATGTTATATTTTCTTTTTTTCCTTTTTTGTTGTTGTTCCTTTTATGTATTCCATCTCTAGTGTAATAAGGGGGATGTGTTGTGGCTGCTTAAGAATGTTGGGTACAGTCTGGAATCTCTGTCATTGAGATTCTAACTGAGTGGTCTCGAGGACGGTCTGCGGAGTGGAGAGATACTGGACGGTTGAGGAAATGGGAGCTGACGCTGCTGTTGGGTTGGTGGTTTTTGAATAAAGCTCTTTACACTAAACTACCGTGTCAGAGCTTAACATATAGCCCGATTCTCAGCAACCACTCTGCCGTAATGGGTCAGAGGATGAGATAGCTTCCAACAGAGCCTAAGGTTATCTGCGGAAGCTTTTATATTTCCAAGGCCTTCATGAATCTTCCAGCGCACCCTGCGTGGGAAGTTGAAAACTGCTCAAAAGGATTATGGTCCCTGTAATCCATCACAACCACATGCCCCGATTCCAACCGGTTGGCTAAATTACAGGAGATAAAAATATAACAAATTCTGGAGGCACAGCCTCTCCCCCTATAAGTAGGCTTCCACTCATTATTGACCCAACAGAATTTAACATATCATGCAAATCATATGTGGCAAGAAGTTCAACTAGCTCCTCCCCCTCAAATCCATATCTTGTCTCCGAGCGCCATCCTCCCTCCTTTCCATAAACGAAATTTTCTCATTAAAGTCACCTGCAAAGCAGAGGTACTTCTGCTGGCCTCTAGGTGACTTTTTTGCGTAATACTTGAGATATATTAAGACAAGCACTATAAACATTGATTTGCAACATTAATGAATGAAATAATTGTTATAAAAATATCAAGGTATAAGGCAGGAGCACCCTAAAGGGGGATCACTTGGCAGTCCCTGTGGGAAGATCTAACCTCTATGGCCTGCGCTCCCAAGAGCAAGCAAATCCAAATTGATGACCCACCGGATGCTCTGCCAGAGCGCGATGGGATGGCTGTAACATTGAAACACTGCTAACCTTCAAACATAATAGGGCTTATTTCCCATGTCTCTTGAAAAAACAGTATACCATAGTCCTTAATAATTGCTTGCCAATCAGGGAGGGCCAGTTTAGCTCGAATGCCTGCCACATTCCAACTTAGACTTCGAACACAACCCTTTTGTTTGTTACAGCATCTAATCTTGAAACACTCCTCTGCACAATATGCCCCTCCATCCACCCACCACACTCCACCCCACCCCACGTGATAAAGTTCCCTGTGTCTGAACTAAGACTAGAGGGCTACTAAAAGATCCTTTTGCTCCTGGCCTATTCTTTGTGCTGAGAGGTGACCTCACCACCCAGTTGTCAATATCACTGCATTCAGCCAACGCCATGAACCTGTTGTGATGAGGAATGTTCAATGCTGATTGTGGAAGCCGACCACCCGAAAGAGGTTGCGCCGGCATGGGCAGATGAAGCGCCATTGTGGGGGTTTTATAAAACTATCCCAACGGCAAGGCAGCAACATTGGTACAAAATTTCCTAATTCTCTTCTTAGTGTTATACACTTTCTTCACCAGGCTTGGGGATTTAAAATTCACCACCAAACTGTCCCATCCTGTATCTTTTTCCGGTGAGCCAATCCACCAAACATGCTGAATCATAATTATTTAATTGGCCCAAGTAATATTAAAATTATTTTATCTGCATAACCAACGTATCACCTTATTTTTAATCTGCAGCCAAGATTCTGTTTGAATTTCCATCATGGGTGGGATCCCAACCAAGACCAAAACAGAGGGACATGCTGCCGGGGGAAGGTGGAGTACCGTAGGATTACCAACAGGGGTGGGCTGCATACTTTAGGCCCTATTACCAGTGTTAACATTCCTTGAGGGACATCTATTACAGGTTTACCCATTCTCGTGACTCTCCTTTATCTTCGACCATAGAACTTACTGCTGCATCCGGTGAACCAGGGTCCACCTCTACGATGTGACCTTTTTTCCCACTGGCACTACTGATGAGTACACATCCATCCCTTACATCATTTTCACAGCCAGATTTACCCTGGGGGGATGGGCCCTCCTGCCATAGAGGGAAGATGTTTCTCTATAACGCCCAGGCGGTCCATCAAAGAACGGAGATGATTTTCTAAAATTACTGAAACAGTACAAATCCCCTCCATAAAAAGTTGCTTGCACCTTTCAAAGACACACCCTTTCTCCCTGCCACCGATCTTAATTTAACACTAGATGGAAGGGGGTGGTTTTTGTGTTATATCTTTTTATGGAAGGTTTAAGGGACACCCGCATTAGCCCTGAGGAAAGAGGAAGTGCTCTTATTTTTTTGGGCACTTCTGCTGTCCTGGTTTGCTCCAGTGGGCTCTTGGTGGGCTACCGTTACAGCGTCTGCCCCAAACTACACTACACTGCACACTATTTAACGCTAGGGTGACCAGACGTCCCGGATTTCCCCGGACAGTCCCAGTTTTTTATAGGACTGTCCCGGTGTCCCGACACTTCTCTTCATTTTAAATAAATGTCCTGTTTTTTGGGACAAAGGTCAGATTATTAAATAAATGTCCCGGTTTTTGGGACAAAAGTCGGATCATCTAGGGAAGGATAAGGTTAAGACGCCTACAAGGTATGAAATAATTAAAGTAATTTATCTGTTACTGTCAGGCAACACTGTCCCCTGTCTGCTCCTGGCAGAGAGAGGGAGTAGAGAGCAGAGAGAGGCTGGTGGGGCGCGGGTAAGGGGTGCAGTGTGGGAGGTCAAGCCATAGATAATTTTATGTATGTAGCCTTGTAAGTGTGTGTGTGTATAGGTCTCGACACACACAGACACACGTATAGGCACACATTCACAAAGCTATGCAAAAAACGGGACAGGCCAGATATAAAAGTGAGAGTAAAGTCGTTAGTCTTTCTTTTATGTCTGACCTGTCCCGGTTTGTGCTCCTCAAAATCTGGTCACCCTATTTAACGCAGTACTCAAACCTAGATCATGGGTGTCACTCCCTGCACGTCTGTCACATCTCAGCGATAATCTTCGCTCCATCAGCACGGCCTCTGTTGATAAAACCCTAATAACGCCTTCCAGCGTTACATCAATGATAGTTTGCTTGGGGTGTGGTGGAGGTTCCAATGATTTTTTGTTTACTCATATGGATCCCCTTATTGCACCTATTACCCCTCTCCACATGTCCATGCCAATCTTACCTAAAATAAAGGAGACATGTTTATCACAGTCAGGATGTTACTGCGGTGGCCCAGCCCGGGCTTGTTCGGGCGCGGATGTTCCCGTCTTAGCCCAGGCGCGTCCTGAGCTGCGGGGGTCAGTGTCCTCCTTTATAACTAACCCTAACCCCAGCCCCCCCTGCCGCCACGCCCAAGGGCCTCCTGGTGCAGCAAGATCTCGTGGGCGGCCCTGGTCGCGGGTAGTACTTGGGTGTGTAGTCAAACGCCCCAGCCAGCACAGGTAAGACACCCCCAGCTACTGAGGTGTTATCGTATTTTTATTATTGATTCTCCTTAATTTATGAAAGTTAAATAAAAAAAAAAAAACAACAACAAAAGAAGACAGTAAAGCTTGATTCCTCCAATAGCTCTCGCTGGGTAGGTATTAAATGAGTCCTTTTCCTTGATCAGAGTTCACACAGGCTGCACCACTTGCCTCGGTTCTGTCCGTCCAGGTCTGATGTCGCCCCCCATGAGCTCAATGCCTCGGAGAGAAAACACAGAGAGAAGCTTGCTGAAACCCGTTTCTCACTCCTGATTGCTCCGTCACCAACACACAGGTGATTTTGTGTAAAAATAAAAGAGAAACCTCGGTGAACTTGCCTCCTCCCTTGCGACACACTTGGCCCCTCTCCCTCCTCCCGTCCCGCCGTCAGTAAAGCTCTCGCTTTGCCACCGACCCAAGAAGCCCCAACTTGGGACTTGCCTGGGGCCAAGGCTCGGGTCTGGAGTCGTGGCGTCTGAGGGCAGCTGGCCTTGGCTCTCCGGGTGGGCTCGGCGTTTGTCTGCTCTACTCTCTCATCCCAGCCCGTTGTTCTCCGCAGCTCCTCTGACTCCGTCTTCACACGGGTAACGGGCTTACCCATAACCCCCGCACTTGGTCCACTCCAATTAATGTAATTCCCCATATACGTTTTTGAAAAAACTCACAACAGCTAGCAGAAATCCTTTTAGTCTGCCTTCCCAGCTGAGGGTGCGACAGTGTCCCCCCATAGGGGGATTTAAAAAATGTCTTTGTCCTTGCTGGGCACTCATTGGCCCAATGTCCTTGGGCCAGCCTTGGTCCCTTGTCTAGGTTTGCCGCTGAGGCGGCTTGAACCGGTAATTTCCGGGTCCCCGGCAGCTGTTAATGCGCCGGCCCCTGATGCCCCCTTCGTGGGCAGCCTCTGCCAAATTCCACTCACATGCATTGTATTGTACATAATTTTTTCAACAACAGACAGTTAAAGCTGTTTGAAGTCGAGACCTAAAAAGCGTGAACTGCAGCAAGAGTTTTTCCCCTGTGGAGGCTACGAACTGTTCCTGCAGTGGTCGCTTTCTAAAATATCAGACGTTTTGCCACTTTAGCCTTGACCTTTTCTTTTTCAGTCTTTCATAGCACCAAACCCTGTTCTCCTTTTGTACTTTATAGTTTGCCCTGTATTATGAAAATAATCTACACTACATTCTACAGACTTTCTACAGATGTGTGGAGAAGAGCGGCATGCACACTAGTTAAAACTGTAGGAGACATTCATGCTGCGGTGCAGACGTTATGTCCTGTTGACATGTCAGGAACTACATTTTAAAGATTTTATTTTTAGGCCTTTCCTTCAGCCATTGGATTCCCTCTTTGTGACTGATGGCAATCTGCTCCTGCTCTATGTACATTTATATAGAAAAATAGTCCTCAATGCCAGCTGGCTCGTGTGTGTTCGTGTGTGTTTTTAAATCCTTCGGGCTTTTTTTTTCTTTTAACTTTTGGTGAGGACTTGGTTGGTTCTCCAACACTGCTAAAAGGCTCCTTGTGTAACTTCATGTGCGCATAGCCTATTCATATTTCTTTATGTTAGCTGTACACAAATTGCTGTTTACTTTTTTTTTTTTTTTTGCAGAATGCCCAGTAGCTTCTCTAGTACTGCTATCAAGCCATTCAATTTTTTAATAAATCGTTCACATACATAACTCATTACTTTTTTCATTAAAAGAAAATGTGAAATATACTCCCATGAGTGTGACTGTCTGCATACACGGGTGACCATTTTTGAATGGTTTATACTTTTATGGGGAAAAAAATCGAAGATTGTTCCACGTGTGCACATGCATATGTAGGCCGTCTTTGGATGTTTTTTAGAAATCTTTATTACAAAAAATAAATCAAGATGGGCACCACACGCGCAAACATCTTCAAATGTTTTTGGGAGAAGCTTTTACAAAAAACATTTGTTAACAAAACTAGCCTTGGCAAAGTCAAAAGGTCTGTTGGCCAAGCTCAACATGAAGAGCATCAAAAGTGTATTAAATGGAAATATCGCTTAACCCGATTCACATAAATGAAAAAATAACAGCACATATTTATCAGTCAGCACATATTTTAACATGCCAATGTACTGCTTAATAAGCACATAGCAGCACTGCAATTAACATACACATGCAGTGATTTGTTTTCTTAATTTATGTCATATGTTTGAGCTACATGTGATTTAAAGGTGATAATGTAAATTTGCATGTCATATTTATTTAAACTGAGCCACAAAGCTAGAACCGTTTATTTTTTTAACGCACTTGTTTCTCGTTTGACTTCCAGGTGTACCGGAGAAGATTATTTGAAACAGCAGGGCATTGATTACAGCGCCTGGGGTCTGTGGCAGAACCATTTGGCCCTGGCATGCATGACAGTGATATTTCTAACAATTGCATATCTGAAGCTGCTTTTCATGAAGAAGCTCACTTAAGGCGAAGCACCGGACATGTTGTTTTGCAGCCTTTTGTCATTTTAGACTGTATGCCAAGGGTATGTTAGAAGTGTCTGCCTTACACCCAGTTTCTGTTTTGTTGCATCATTATGTTAATTGCCAAATCTGTGAAGGTTAAAAGAAAGAGCGATCACTCTCTTGATTTAAGAGTTTAAAATCTCAGGGCACATTGCTACAAGCCTCTATGCAGCCTTATTTATATAAATAAATGCCTTAATCATTTTTGTAATTCTACATTTCCTTGTGCTTGACTCCTTGTATCAGTAGTCTGGAAATATATAGGTATGATATAATGTTAAAAGCTAACAAAGTTCATTTGAAAGAAACCCCCTCCCTGAATATTAAGATGGTGCTTTTCACTAACCATCAACCCTTTGTGAAAATTGACTAATTTGAGAATTATTTTGTACTTGACTAGTAATCCGAACTAAAACAGGATAGAGTCTGTGAGCTGTAGATACTGAGTGAAGTAATATTTAATTTATATACAGTGTTTTGTAACATTATAATTTCAAGCGTCTGAGATGTACAAACATTCAACTTGAATATTAAAAAAATACATTCCTGATATGCGTCCAGATTGTGTGTACATTTGACGGATATATGACATGAGGCCTAAGGACCATGCACATATCTGCTCCTTTTAGCCAGATTGTTATGTTTTGCTTGAAATCTGCTGCGATTCACAGGTGGATTGGGAGAAGAAAAATGTTGGCCACAGAATTCATGTTTTGAGTTTTTAGCCTGCGTATCAAGTCCTCAAATTCTGGGTTGACATTTAACGTGGCCCTATAGGCTGTCAGGTAAACTAGGCAAGGGCTATGCTTAGGGGTGGAAGTGGGGGCTTGATTTATCCTCAATATGTTTGTCTTGCCTCACTCTCTTCTTACACTGCCTCAGTCAGATAGATGGCTCTTCTGCTACACTAGAACTTTCATCCAGCACTAACAACATTATTTGTTTATTTCTGTGAAAGATTTCAGAAAATTATTGTGGGACCCCTACAAATGTTGTGTTATTTCCACCACCATTTGCCCTGTCTATGTCACTCCACTGTTGTGTCAGTATGGTGCTTGACCACTGGTCTTGTTTTTCTTCCCACATAAGGTGTTTAGGCTCAGTGGTAAACCTTCATAATGATTTCTTCACTTTGCCCCTTGAAGTCCTGTGGTTCATTTCTAGGCAAGTTCTGTAGACTGTGGGTATTGGAACTTTTAAGTCCAGTGGCTTTGAGTCTGTATTTGGCTCTCAGATTTTGCAGAACAGCAGTTAATTAAAGCAGTCATCCAGCTGGGAGAAAAGAACACTCATATTTCCCTAGTTGTGCATCGTCAGAAGATCGGAGTATGGGAATTCCGGAGACAGCGATGAATTGCCCTAAATCTACAAAAAAAGCAGAGGCCTTCACTGACCTTATGCTCAGTAACTGCCTCTGCTTTGTTAATGGCCGCTCCAAGTCGGATGGTGCTGCAAAGGCAACCTTCGACAATGGCAGATTTCAATCAGTCATTGACTACGTTATTGTTAATGTGAAAGAGTGACCAGCTATTCTTGATGTGGCTGTGGTTAGTAGGATAGAAAGTGATCACAACCCACTTGCTTTTAATATGAGGCCAAATGTTCTGGGGTTTGGAAATATGATAGGACAGGCACCGGGGTTATACGAGAGGGAGATAGCCGGGACCAACTACAGAAAGAGAATACTGTGGGATGGGGAAAAGTACCTGCAGGATCTCCCACAAGTTGAACCTATAATGGCTAGTTACGGCCTGTTCATTATAGATGCTTCACCCATTGCCAGCCCCCCGATCCTGGTGGCATATGGCGCAATGATAGGGGAGTTGAGGGCCTTGTGGTCTAAACATGTAACACCCAAGCTAGTTGACAACAGTAGAAAAGGGCAGACGGGTTGTAAAGGCTGGTTTGATCAGGAGTGTATAAGGGCAAAAAGCGAGGTCTCGCTTGCCCTAGCCTGGTACCATGATGGCCCTGTCAGTGAGGCGAAATTTAGAGCACGGAAAAAGGGCTATAAGCACCTATTGGCAACTAAGAAGCAGATGTACCAAGGTACACTCTGGGCTGAACTTAAAGAAACTACCACTGACCATGACCCAAAAAGATTCTGGCAAGAGTGGGGAAGGGGGCAGCAACTGAAGTAGAAACCTGCATAGGCCCCCTTGCCTGGGTTGATCATTTTAGTACATTATATAGTACCCCCACGGTCGATACCCCTCCCATTGCCCCCTGTGAGCTAGGAATTTCAATCCCAGAGGTAAATAGAGCATTGGGAGCAATGAAGAGGAATAAGGCTCCGGGTCCACACATGGTGCCGGTGGACCTTTATTGTGAGGTATCTCCTTATTGGGCCAAAATATTCACTAAGGTGTTCAATGCTGCCCTTGAGGAGAACATAGCACTGCAGCCTTGGCGCTGTGCTGTCATTGTTCCGATTTATAAGAAGGGCGATCAACGATGCCCTGCCAACTACCGGCTGATCTATTTGTTCGACGGGGCCGGAAAGGTCCTAGGGAAAGTTCTGCTCCAGGGTTGGGTTGATGCCCAGGGTGTTAACAGAAGTGCAAGCTGGCTTTCATCCCCGAATTGGAACCATCGACCAGATCATTCATCTCTACCTGATTTCATATAAATTTACTGTAATCAAGAAGTGTTCGCTGTACCTGGCCGTCATAGATCTGAAACCCGCCTTTGATTCAGTAGAAAGGGGTAAACTATGGAGGACACTGTTAAGTCTAGGGGTTGATGCCTCCCTAGTGAAAGCTATAGCATCACTTCATATGGACAACACAGCTAGAGTAAGGTATGGGATGGGTGGGGAATGCACAGACCCCTTCCAGGTGCAAAAGGGCGTTCGGCAAGGCTGCATCCTGGCACCCCTACTCTTCAGCCTTTTTTTTAATGATGTGACTCAATTCCCCTTAGGGGGGCAGTTAGATGTCCCCCGTTAGCAGCTAGGAGGGTACCAATATTATTGTTTGCAGACAATGCAGTTCTTATGGCATGCACCGAAAATGCGGTCCATAGGCTCCTTGCCCGCTTTGTAAAATACTGTGAGGAAAAATTATTAACCATTAATTGCATGAAGACCATGGGGATGACCTTGCGGCCCTCTCCTAGTCTACGGTGGAAGCTAACGATTAATGATGCCCCAATTGAGGTCACCAAGCACTTAGATTAACTAGGTGTGAGGTTTTCCGCGAACTTAAGTTGGGACTGCCAAGTTCGGAAGGCAGCTATAGCCCTTAAGCTGCTGTGGCAATACTGAGATTTTAGTATAAGGCTGGAGGCCGTAGTGTTAGCATTATCCTGGAGATATATGCTCGAAAAGCAGTGGCTGCGGCACTCTATGGAGCAAAACTCTGGGGATATACGAATGTTAGTGTGCTGCAGGTTGCCAAGAATAATTTTCTGAGAACTTTATTGGGGATGGAGCCGGGAACCCCCTTAAAAGCTCTCTTTGCAGAACTAAACTTGACATCGATTTTGGAACTAGCAGCTTTAAGGCCAATATTGTATTGGGTGAGGCTAGAGCGTAACTCTAGGGCAGGGGTGTACTTAGAAACTTTGGAAGAAGTCACCACGTGTGGTGGTTCTGGGGGGTGTACCTGGGGAGCTTATGTTAAAAAGTATTTAAGGAATCTTCGGCTGGAGGACTTATGGGTGGATCTGGGTAGAGTTACCAAGGATTCAGCGGACCTGGTAAAAGAACGATACTGGGAATTCAGCAACATGAGGGTGTACCAGGAACTCAGGCCTGATTCAATTATGCACTATTATTTTAACAATGTCTATGATTCAGCTCCCCAGACTTACTTGGATATGTTGTACCCTGAATTGAAGCGGACTCTCTATATGAAATACAGGCTGGGAGTGCTGCCTCTAAGAGGCTACCTGGTCTGTACTCGCAGGCCGGCAGTAGGTTTGGAGTTTTGTGACTGCACCCCAGGGGAGGTGGATAACACGGCTCACTTCACCCTGGCTTGTAAGAAATTTGACGAGGCAAGGTGTCAGTGGCTCCTCCCTCTTTTTAAGTCTAGTGGCAAAAATTGCAGTAAAACTGCACTCACGCTTTGCGCAAGGCCAGGCAATATTAGCGAACATAACTTGATCGCTTCATATATATGGGCCACTTGGCCAAGGCTAAGGGAATTGTCAGCCAAACTAGGGATGGCTGATTTATAAAATTCCACAAGACCCAACAGGGCCCTAGGCGTTAGTGGTAAGATGAAATAATGGTTCGCCCATGCTAACGTTGAGGTCCCTCTCTTCCCTCCAAATGACCCTGTAGCCATGTGAGTTATTGCTGCTAATATAAAATGTTGTGAGCATAAGCACTTTACCCCTCCCCCCCCCATAGTAGGGGATAGGCACTGATAAAGGGTTGCCCCTCTTCCAAGATGTGGACGGGGGGTAGCTGTTTTTGAATGAATTATTTATATTTAATTGTTTAGGGATATGTGATTTTTTAATGAATAGTGATTGCAGCTACTAAGTTTGAAATCGCGATTATGGGTCTCATGAATTTTTAGTCTTTTTGATGTGTACTTTTTATACTAATGTAAGGCTTGTTGCTGATAAATTTAATAATAAAATATATAAAATGTCAGTGTGCATCACTTAACAGTCACAAATAAAATGTGTTCTAAAATGTTCTTTTGTTTGAAGATGTCTGTTTGAAATGGGGTCTCTAGTTGGCAGAGGTATACACCTTTTTCCAAGTTGGGACCACAATCCTAGTCAGGGTAAGTCACACACAATCCAAATTATCCTGTGCCCAGCCTCTGGTAGCTTGGCACTGAGCAGTCAGGGTTAACTTAGAAGGCAATGTATAAAGTATTTGTGCAATAAAAAAATACAGTAACCCAGTGAAAACACCACAAAAATACACTACACAGGTTTAGAACAATATAAGATATTTATCTCATTAAATTAAGATCAAAACGATAAAGATTCAATAAGCACAAGTTGAGATATCACTTTTGCAAGATTAAAAACTCTTAAATCTTAAAAACCAACAGTTCTCATGTTTCCACAAAGTACCTGGTTTGCGTCAAAAGCAACACGCACTGAGATCGCAGAGACGTTGCATCGTTTCTTTCCACGCTGCAAGGGGCTTTGCGTCGATTTCCGGCGTGCAGTCTTGGTTTCTCACCGCGATGCCGGGATCTTTTTGGCGCCCAGGGACGATGCTGGGAAATTCTGGGCATGCGGGACGAAGTCAAAGGCGTTGCATCGATCCGGTAGGCAATGAGTCTAATTATCTGTTGCACACAGGCGCTGCATTGATTCTTTACTCGGGAAGTCGGGCTGCGTTGTTCTGGTTCAGCTGTGCGGCGATTTTCTCGGCGCAAGGCAGGCTGTGCGTCGTTTCCGGCAGGTAGTGCAACGATTTTTGGTGCACAAGGAGTTCCTTGAAGAGATGAAGTCTTTTTTGCCCTGAGATTTCAGAAAACAGGAGGCAGGCTCAATCCAAGGTCTTGGAGAGCACTTCTCAGCAAAGTCAGAGGGCAGGACAACAGCAGGGCAGCAGTCCTTCTCAGCAAAGCAGTCCAGATGAGTCCTTTGGGCAGCCAGGCAGTTCCTCTTGACAGGTTGCCGGTTCAGGTCCAGAAGTGTCTGAGTTGGTGGGGTCAGAGACCCAGTTTATATACCCCAAAATTACTTTGAAGTGGGGGAGACTTCAAAGAGTGGTTTTGAAGTGCACAATGTTCCCTTTCAGTACAGGTCTGTCTTCTAGGGTCCCAGTAGGGGGTTAGGCAGTCCATTGTGTGAGGACAGGTCACTACCCTTTGAAATGTAAGTGTCAGGTCCTCCATCCTCCTAGCCGAGGAAGACCCATTCAGTATGCAGATGAGTGCAGGTGTGACTGAGCATCCTGTGTTTGTGGTTGTCTGGGTGAAATGCACAAGGGATCTGTCAACCAGCCCAGACATGGATTAGAGACAGGCTGTAAGGCACAGATGGATTTTAAGTGTAGCGAAATGTTTACTTTCTAAAAGTGGCATTTCGAAAATAGTGATATAAAATCCAACCTCACCAATAAGCAGGATTTTGTATTACAATTCTGGCCGTACTAAAAATGACCTGGTTACCCCTTCGTGATCAGAATCTACCACTCAAACAGTATATGAGGGTAGCCCTAATGCTATCCTATGAAAGGACAGGCCTCAAGTAGTGAAAAACAAATTTAGGAGTTTTCCACTATCCGGACATATAAACCACACATGTACATATCCTGCCTTTTACCTGCATAACACCCTGCCCTATGGGTTACCTAGGGCCCACCTTAGGGGTGACTTGTATGTAGAAAAAGGGGAGGTTAAGGCTTGGCAAGTACTTTTAAATGCTAAGTCGAAGTGGCAGTGAAACTGCACACACAGTCCTTGCAATGGCAGGCCTGAGATATGGTTAAGGGGCTACGTATGTGGATGGGACAACCAGTGCTGCAGGCCCACTAGTAACATTCAATTTACAGGCCCTGCGCACATGTAGTGCACTTTGCTAGGGACTTACAAGTAAATCAGATATGCCAATTGGGTATGAGCCAATGTTACCATGTTTGTAGGGAGAGAGCATATGAATTTTAGCACTGATTAGCAGTGGTAAAGTGCGCAGAGTCCTAAAACCAGCAAAAACAGCATCAGAAAAGTGAAGGGAGGCAGGCAATAAGTTGGGGGATGACCACCCTGAGGCTGTCAGGTCTAACAATGTCTGTTTGGGTTTTGAAACAAATTGTGGCATCAGTTACCAAGATAGCTTCTTGACCTTTCCCTGATCCTGAGTACAGTGGGGATAATAAAGCGGGCAGCCTCCCTCTGCAGTCACTGCACTGAAGCTCAGGAAATGTTTTGCCAGTTGCAAGCTAGATATCTAAGGGTGTATGAGGACTACCTGAAGGAATGTCTAAGAACCAACTGAGGGTGCCTGAAAGCTGAATAACGCTTTCAAAAAGGCAGCTTATTTGTCTGGAGGTAAGCATTGAGAGTTGGTTGAGTGTGCTGCGACTCTTTTGAGGGTCTGCTGTGGTTCTTTAAGGGCCGTCTGTGGGTTTCTGAGGGCTGGTTTGGGAAGTGTGAGGAGTTGCTGGATCATTCTGAAGAAGGGAAGAGGGTCTCTTAGGGCATCCTGGAGGTATGTGAGTGCACACCAAGGTTTTATGATGGCCAATGGAGAGTTTCTAAGGACCAGCAAAGGCTTGAGTGCAGTTTGATGGCCTTTGAGAGAATGCTCATGATTCTGAATGGTTGCTGGAGGTTGTGAAAGACACTCCAGTGGTCTTTGAGAGTAGGTCTGGGTTGTATAAATTCCATCTGATGGTTTCTGAAGTCAAGCTGAGGGTTGGCTGGGTATGTGTACAGGAAAATGGAAGTGCCAAAACGACAGGCTAGTGGCTTATTTGGGGACTCCGATGGTCGCTCATGTGTTTTTGATACTGTGGGTGGGGATGTCTGGAGGGAGAGTGAATATGTCCCTGGACAGGCTGACAGTCTCTGTGATCCTCGTGCAGATTTCTCAAGGCAGGCTGAGTGTCCCTGTATGACATCTGGTGGGATCTTTTGACCATTTGGGATGTCTGAAGGTGTTAACGGCTCAGGTATTCAATGACCAACTACAGTTTTCTGATTGTTGACAGGGCCTTAAGGTCTCTGAGGGTATGCTGGGGATCCCTAAGGGCCATTTTCAGGAGGGTGCGCTGCAAGTGTCTGAATGCAGACCAAAGTTTCTAGGACCTTCGAGTGCCTGCTAGGAAGCCTGAGGTCATTCCATTAATCTGTGATGACTGAGGGTTTGAAAAGCCAGCTGATTGATGTCTTGGTAGAAAAGCTCTGAGCCACGTAGGGTCAGATGTCGAGACTTGGAGTGTTATCTGCAAGTGACGAGCCATTTGGAGGTTTCTGAACCTCTTTGAAGACAACTGGGTGTGGCTGCGGACTAGCTGTTGGGGTCTGAAGGATAGCATATGAAGGTAGGCTGAAAGTCTGACAGTTGGGTAATTGGCTAGGGTCGCTAATGCATTTTGAGGGTTGATGCAGGCCTCCAGAAAGAACCAACAAAGGGTCTTTCTGATATGTGAAGATTCCTCACCTTTTCAATATTCCCCAGTAATCAGACTGGATCCGGAAACTTCTCAGCAGTACCTCGGCACACTGTCAGGTGGCACCATGCAACTCCACACTGACTCCGTTACGCTCTGAAACCAACATGCAGAGCCTATATAGGGGCAACCCCTACACGCTGATGTCAGTTCCTTTCTTGTTGTGTCACCAAATGCAGATCCAGAGCTCCTTTCAAATGCCTTGTTTTACCTCAACATTTTCTTCAGGTTTCAAGGGATGTCACCATCAGAAATATTTTTAAGCCATATAGGGACTGTCACAAACAAATGTCTATTGCAGATCCCCACCAGGTATGCCTGTGGTTTTTGGGATCAAGCCAAAACTCCCAAGGCCTGCTGCGACTGCATGTCAATAAACCTGAAGGCCATCAGGGACCGCAAGGCGAAGCTGTACATCACCAAGCATAACAAGCCTCCTGCAGGGACTGCTCTAAGTCACAGTCCCTGTCAAAAAATTGATCCCGGTCCTGAAGTCTAGAAAGCCGCTTTAGAGGCTGTTTTTTTTTCGTAGTCCAAATCTTCAGATCACTCAAAAAAGAAGCATCACAAATCAAAGCAGCACTCTCAGACACAGGGCTGGCAACCCACCTCTCGATCTTGCTCATGAAATCAGCCGACATAAGGCCAGGATTCACCATATATGCAGCGCAACTCCTCGTGTCTGCCTCCGTGCCCCTGACCCCGCCCTCCCTGCTGCTGCGAGTTCGAGGCCCTCCACCACCCGCAGGCACCCGCCTGCGCTTCCTCCCTGGTGTCTAGGGGTTGCCGTTATTATTGTGTGTCTGTCCTGTAATCTGTAGTTTTGTAATTTGTGTCGTTTCTGTGCCTCTGTGCCTGTCGAGCCTTTGTGCCTTTCCTGTGCCTTTTTCTGCTCTCTGCTGCCCGTTCTGTGCCTTTTTTCCTTATTCAGCCTTTCTCACTGAATTTCACAAGTTTTTCGCTCTCCCTGCTCCTACCGCTGCGTCCCCTGCAGCCCCGCCCCCCATGCGCCCCCATTTGCCCACCACTCCTCCCTCCCACCTCCCCTTCTTAATGGCGGCCGCTGCGCAGTGCTAAGAGTGACCCCTGACCTAAGGCCAGGATTCAACCTACACACTGCGCAGCTCCTCCTGTCTACCTCTGTGACCCCGCCCTCGCTCCTGCGTCGAGTTCAAAGCCCTCCACCACCTGCAGGCACCCACCTGCGCCTCATCCCTGGTGTCCAGTGGTTGCCGTAAGTATTGTGTGTCTGTTCTGTACTCTAGTTTTGTAACAGTTTTGTGCCTGTCGCGCCTTTGTGCCTTTCCCATGCCTTTTTCTGCTCTCTTCCTGTTCTGTGCCTTTTTTCCTTATTCAGCCTTTCTCGCCGAATTTCACAAGCTTTTTGCTCTCCCCGCTCCCGCTGCTGCGTTTCCTAGGGCCCCGCCCCCTCATTTGCCCACCACTCCCCGCCTCCCAGCTGCTCCTCCCCTTCTTAATGGCGGGCGATGTGCGGCCGTGCCGCTTGCATGCCAGAGGCATGCCCGTCTGCGCCTGAACCGCACCCAGCGCCAGTCCCCCTTTTCCTCACACTCCCCACGCCGCCAGACGCCGTTACACTGCCAAAGAACTCCTCGCTCTCAACCCTGGCCGTCCCACCGCCTACATCCAGGCCTCCCCAAGGCACACCCACGGACTCTTCTCATGCTTGAGGTGCAACTTCTCCTGCGCTCAAGCCACCAAGCACCACAACAACACCACCCACAACAACCAACTAAGCTGCATCCTCCTCAACACCCACTCCGTCCACAAGCACGCCGTCGAACTCTGGGACTTGCTCACATCAACTTCCCCAGACATTGCCTTCCTCACCGAAACGTGGATGAACCCCTCCTCAGAACCCGACATCGCCATAGCCATTCCTGAGGGTTACAAAATCATCCGTAGAGACCGCACCAACAAACCAGGAGGGGGAATCGCCATTATCCACAGGAGCACCATCAGGATCTCAACCAACACCCTAGACGCCACAGAACACCTGCACTTCCTGATCTACGTCAACACCACTCTGAGAGGAACCCTTGTCTACAGACCCTCGGGCCCCCACCCACAATTCTGCAACACCATCACCGACACAATCAGCACCCACGTCCTCGCCTCAACGAACTACCTGCTCCTCGGCAAGCTGAACTTTCACCTGGAGAACACCGGCGACAGCAGCTCCTCAGCCCTCCTCGACAACCTTGGCCTCAAGCAACTCGTTACAACGCCCACCCACTCAGCCGGCCACACACACGATGCCATCTTCTCCACCAGCAGCCACATCACCTTCACCCACACCACCGAACTCCACTGGACCGACCACCGCTGTGTCTATTTCTCCTTTCAGAAACCCACCACCACCAGCATCGGACCCCTCACCGCAAGTGGAACAAGATCTCCAAGGACCAACTGATCTCCACCCTCGCCCCACGCACCCAACACCAGCGACCCCAACACTGCCGCCCCCAACCTCAAGCAATGGCTCGACGACTGCGCCAACGCCCTCGCTCCACTTAGGAAAACCACCAACACCCACATCAGCAAGAAAGCTCCCTGGTTCACTGCCGACCTTCAGACCTCCAAGCTGGAATGCCGGAAAGCCGAGAAGATCTGCACCAAGAACAAACAGAAACCAACCACGCCACCCTCAAAACTGCCATCCGCAAACATCACCAGCTCATCCGGACCACCAAAAGATCTTTCTACAAAGAACGAATTGACAACAACGCACAGGAGCTATTTAGCATCATCCAGGAACTCACCAACCCAAAGTCCTGCTCTGACGACACCCCACACTCGCAAGACCTCTGCGACTCCCTCGCCACCTTTTTTCACAGCAAGATCACAGACATCCATGACAGCTTTGAACCGCCGACCACCACCACTGCCAACGCCGACCCCAACGCACCTATCCATGCCAACATCCTGAGTGCCTGGACCCACACCAGTGACGAGGAAACCACCAAGACCATGAGCACCATCCATCCGGTTCACCTGCCGACCCCTGCCCTCACCAGGTCTTCAATAAAGCCAGCCAAATCATCACTCTCCAGCTCCGGACCATCATCAACAGCTCCTTCGAGACTGCTATCTTCCCGGAGAGCTGGAAACACGCCGAAGTCAACGCCCTGCTCAAAAAACCCAAAGCCGACCCGAAGACCTCAAAAACTACCGCCCCATCTCCCTACTCCCCTTCCCTGCGAAGATCATCGAGAAGATAGTCAACAGCCAACTATCTCTCTTCCTGGAGGACAACAGCCTGCTCGACATCTCCCAGTCCGGCTTCTGCAAGAACCACAGCACCGAGACCGCTCTTATCGCTGCTACCGATGACATCAGGAGCAGGCTCGACAAAGGTGAAACCGTTACCCTCATCCTCCTTGACCTTTCTGCAGCCTTCGACACCGTCTGTCACCACACACTCCGCACACGCCTCTACGACGCCGGAATCCACCACAGAGCCCTAGATTGGCTCACATCCTTCCTCACTGGCAGAACCCAAAGAGTCCGCCTCCCCCCGTTCCTGTCAAAAGTCACCAAGACCATCTGCGGAGTCCCCCAGGGATCATTTCTCAGCCCCACCCTCTTCAAAGTCTACATGGCACCACTCGCCAACATCGTCTGATCCCACGGCCTTAGCATTGCTTCCTACGCGGACGAAACTCAGCTGATCCTCTCTCATGAAGGACCCCGCAACCGCCAAGACCAACCTCCACACCGGACTTCACGCCATCGCCAACTGGATAGAGGCAAGCCGCCTCAAACTGAACTCTGAGAAGACCGAGATCATCATCTTCGGCTCCAACAAATCAGCCTGGGCTGACTTCTGGTGGCCTGCCACCCTAGTAGCTGCCCGAACACCCACCACTCACGCACGCAACCTCGGCTTCATACTGGACTCATTGCTCACTATGACCCTGCAAGTCAACACTATCTCATCCTCATGTTTTAACACCCTCCGCATGCTTCGCAAGACCTTCAGATGGATCCCCATTGAAACCAGAACGGTCACCCACACCCTCGTCAGCAGTAGACTGGACTACGGCAACGCACTCTACGTGGGAACAATGGCCAAGCTCCAGCAAAAACGTCAGCGCATTCAGAACGCGTCAGCGTGACTCACCCTTAACCTCCCTCGCTACGAACACATCTCAAGCCACCTCAGAGACCTCCACTGGCTCCCGTCATCAAAAGGATCATCTTCAAACTCCTGATCCACGCCCACAAGGCTCTCCACGACACCGGACCTGCCTACCTCAACGAGCGTCTCAACTTCCACATCCCGACACACCTTCTCCGCTCTGCCAACCTCGCTCTCGCCACCATCCCCCGCGTCCACCGTACCACAGCCAGCGGCAGATCCTTTTCCCACCTTGCCGCTAAAATCTGGAACTCCCTCCCCATCAACCTACGTCTGACCCAGGACCTCCTGATCTTCAGGAAGCATCTCAAGACCTGGCTCTTCGCACAGTAGCACACACACACACACCCCAGCACCTTGAGACCCCACCGGGTGAGTAGAGCGCTTAACAAATTACTGATTGATTGATTGATTGACATCAGAGCCAACCCTACAGTTGGTTTCATGACAACCCAAATTTCCGGGGCCAGCAACCAAGCCACATCCTATCAAAGAGTTCTGCACAGCTGTGGTCTGGTTCTTTGGATCACTTACGACTCCTGCTGGTATGTGAGAAGTCCTCCATCTGGACTACCGGCGGCAGGCTTGCCCTCAGGGCAATTTGGACCCTCTGAGCCCCTCTTGCGTCCGGCTCCAAGCTACGCCAGCCTTGGAAACTTTGACGCAGATGCCTACTCCACCAATGCCATAGGAGTAGGTTCCTATTCTTGCTGACGCCAACTCGATGCTGGCCTGACCTTGACCAAAGTTATGCCTGATACTAGGCACCAGTTCCCCCACCTGACTTATCAACTCCACAAAGGAAAAAACACACACTGCATTCCCTGTTTGGTATGCACAACAACTATGACCCAAGTCATGAGTTTGTTCAACCCTAACAGGCTGATAAATAGGACAAAGTGATGCAAGATATTGAACTCCAAGAAAAAAGCAGTTCCCAGTTCAAATACTCAGTCGTTATCCTACGCCATTGCAATTGTAATGTGTAGAACAGTCAACATGCTTGACCTCTACCTCCCCACCTTGGAGATGAAGGCGAATGCATTAACAGAAATCCTCCAACCGAGCCCCTTCTTTCATTTAATGAGGCACTAACAGATACCTTATTGTGGGCTTGGGCCAAACCCTCTTCTGGCCCTCTAATCAACCATCAAACTTCCAGTTGCCACTTCCCTTATCAAGGCAACCCTGCTTTTCTCTCATACCTTCTTCCAAATGTCTACTGGTGGAAGCCTCCATGAGTAGGTCTAACCCCAACACCTTTGCAACCATTTAACCTGACAGGGAATCTAAGCGGGTGAAAACAATTAGAAAACAAGCTGTTTCCTCTATCAGTCTGGCACTTCGATCAGTTAAAGCCAGCTGTTTGTTGGAATGCTATTTGCACATGGCACAAGCCCTCTCCGGTGTGCCCGGAGATTATCATTCTGTGATTGCTTAGGTGATTCCAGATGTTCATGATGCAGACAAATTAACAATGTGGATTTAGCACCAGTGATTCCATAAGGTGGGCCATCAGCTATTCGCTGCCATTCATGGCTCAGATTGACAGGATTCTACGGTCTAGTCCTCCCTGATGAACATGCCATTTCACAGGACTCTCCTGTTTGGGGACATGGCAGATTCCACTCGAGCATTTAAGAGAGCAGGTTCCACTGCTCCTTTTGCAGATTTGGTAGAGGTGCCCCTTACCACCATCAGTCCAGCCTCCACAAGGAATGTAGCAGTTTTGCGATCGAGATCGTGGTGCTGCCACCACTGTGGCCAAGTTTATTGGACTGCTCAGTCTACCCCTCCCCCTGCAGCCCCACCTGCCAAACCTCTTTAGAGTGCCCATATAAGAGCACAGCCACCCAGCGTGAGGCAGAATCCGCTGATTATTACTGAATTGGCAGCCAATAATTGGGGTGGTGGGTTCTGCAGATTGTTCACAGGGGATGTGCCTTACCTTCCCTCTGTTCCCTGCTGTTCTTCCACCATCCTCTCAGCGACTGATGGAGGACCATCTCTATGTTTTGCAGCAAAAAGGGCAGGTATTTTGACCAAAGGGGCTGTCGAGGGGGTGCCAGTACCAGAAGTAGGATGTTGTTGTTATTGCCACTAATTTCTGGTGGTCAAGATGGACAGAGGCCTGAGGCCTACTGTAGACCTGCACCTTCTCAACACTTTCTTCAAGAAGGATATATTCAAGATGCTCACCCTGGCCTAGATCTTGTCGGCCGCCAACCCTGAAGACTGAGTGGTGGAATTGGACCTGCAGGGCACCTATTTCCATATCCCTCTGATGCTGGCTCATCAGCAATACCTGCGGTTGACGGTGGGAAAGGACCATTTTTAGTTTGCTATGTTCCCTTTTGATCTCACCAGTGCTTCTCGGATATTCACGAAAGTGATGGCAGAGGTGGCAGCAAATCTTAGGAGGTCAGGGATGCCAGTCGTCTCCTACCTCGATGACTGGCTGTTGAAGGCTGGTTCGTCCCAGGCAGTCGTCAACCACCTCCAGACTACTGCACTCCTCATGTCATCTTTAGGGTTCACTATCAACATGCTGAAGTCACACCTGACTCCTTCTCAGACACTTCTCTTCATCTGAGCCATTCTGGTCATAGTTTGGTTCTGCACCTTTCCCACGAGAAACAGAGTCCAATACATTCAGGCTATAATTCCGATTTTTCAGCCTTTGTCCTGTATTTCAATGAGTTCGACTCTGAGGTTGCTGGGACTGAAAACCTCCTCTAGCCTGCTGGTCAGGCAGTTCAGGTAGCAATGTGGCATCTGCAGTGAGATCTGAATGCCCAGTGGGCCCAAAACTAAGGGGACCTTTCCGACCTCACTTATATTTTGGAGGAGACTGCGAAAAACTTGCAGTGGTAGTTGCTGGATTGCCATTGGGTCAGCAACAGACCCTCTTCTCTACCCCACCCAGAACCTACAGTGGTGTTCGATGAATCGCTTCTGGAATGGGGCATCCATTAGAGAGAGGTGGAGATCAGAGGCCTCTGTTCTCTGCCGGAGTCCCAGCTCCACATCAGCCTTCTGGAGGTGAGAGGCATCAACTTGATGCTGAAAGCCTACCTTCTGTTCATCAGGGGAAGGCTGGTTCAGATGTTCACAGACAACACCACTGCTATCTGGTGTTGCAACAAACAAGGCTGGATGGGTTCTCGGACCCTCTGGCAGGAGACCCTAGCCTCTGGTACTGGCTGGACCACCAGGGTGTTTTCCTGGTGGCGAACCACCTGGAAGGCTCTTTGAACGCTAGGGCCTCTTCTGTAAATGGAAAGAACCATGGCTTGATCTGTTTGCCACCATCGAGAACAGGCAATGTCAACCCTTCTCCACATAAGAGTTTTCAAGGCATCTCTTGCTTGGAGATGCGTTCGATGTCAAGTAGAACTCAGGACTACTGTGGGCCTTTCCACCAATACCACTCCTACCCGAGGTCTCAAGAAGATCAGGACCGACCGGCCCCGTATCATCCTAGGGGCTCAGGATTGGGCATAAAGTGCATAGCATCTAGGACTCCTTGGTTTGGCCATATGTCCTTTGATCCGGCTGTCCCTATGGGAGGACCTGCTGTTGCAGCAACAAGGCAGGGTTCTGCACCTGAAGATGGTTGATTTCATCTTGGCAGCCAGGCATCCCTCAATAGGAACTGCATACGTCTGTTGTTGGGACAAATTTGTGGTTTAGTGCAGCACACGCCAGATTGACCCCCTCCAGGCCAAGTTGTCTAAAGTTCTAATGTTTATTTTGTCTCTTGCGAGGCAAGGCTTTGCTTTGGGCACAGTTAAGTGTTATCTTTTGGCCTTCTTAGGGCTGCCTGATCATTGTGATGGCATTTTTGAAAGGGCTACAACATATGTTCACCCTATCTCCCTTTGCAGTGCTCCTATTAGTTCTCACTTATCTGATGTGTACTCCAATTGAGCCACTTCACAGCTGTCCCTTACGGCTCAGTAATAGTAAAACTATGTTCCTCAGCACAGAAAGTGAGTGAGCTTCAGTCTGTTTGCTTCACTTAACCGATCACTAGTACCTTCTTCCCAGACAAACTGATTTTGCAGACGCAAGCATCATTTCTACCAAAGGTTGTGACACAGTTCCACTTCGGTCAACTTATCACCCTAGCAGTGATCTATTCTCCACCTCACCCCTCTAAGGTGGAGGAGAGGCACAATAGCTTGGATCCCAAAAGAGCACTCAGCTTTTACATTGATCATACTGGGTGAACGATCAGCCGTTTGTGGGGTTATCTGGAGTGAAAAATGGCAAGGCAGTTCAGAAGAGAACCATCTCCCGCTGGATCGTGCTCTGCATTAAGATCTGCTACACAGTGGCCAGAGAGCAGTATCTGAAAGGATTGCATGCTCATTCTACCAGGATCAAAGCTGCTACCAATGCTTTACTCCACGGAATCCCTGTCCTAGACATTTGCCAGGCAGCTACATGATTGTCCCTCCATTAATTCCCGAAGAATTCTTTCTTAGACAGTCAGGTTCGTTTTGCCCGCATTTTGCCCACTCTGTCCTGCAGGACTTTCTGGTTTGCGTCCATTCACAGTACCACCTCCAAATAGATACTGCTTTGGTATCTATTCAGAAGGTGAGAAACCTGAATCTAGAAATCTCTTTCAGAAGAACAAGTTACTTACCTTTAATAACACACTTTCTGGTTGAAACTCTTTCTTTCCGAAGATTCCTCACTGACACTCCCTTCCATCCCATTTTGTAACTGGACTCTATCCATTAATAAAATCCCAAGTCTAGGAATCTGCACACTGGTCACAACCAAATTGTTCTTGGGCTTCTGCTTCTGGGGCAGACAGCCTCAAAACGGCTGATGTCAGCATGCAGGGGTGGTGCCTATATAGACTCCACATGGCATTTTTGGAGCAGAACAGCGTCAGTGCGGAGCCACATGGCACCATCTAACGAAGCACCAAAGTACTGCTGAAAAGTTTCCAGATACAGTCTGACCCCTGGGAAATATTCAGAAGGTGAGGAATCTGCAGCTAGATAGTCTCAACCACAAAGAGCATTCCCCAAGGTAAGTAATTGCTACTTAGGGCCAAATTGGGTATCAGTCTAAGTACCACCTGGTGACTGAAGATAGGCAAGGGTCTCTGAAGGCATACTAGTGTTCTCTGTGGGCATGTCTGAGGTTACACCAAGAGTCTCTTAGGGCAGGCTAAGAGTTTTTTTGAAGTAAGAGCCATGGGTTAGTGAGGGCAAGGTGATGGTTTCTGATAATGTACTTAGAGTGTCTGAGGGCCAAACTGGTCTTTTTTTAGGGTGTTAAATATGATATACAAAAAGAAGAAATCATCTAAAACATATGAATCAGAGTTGATGCAGATAAAACAAATGGGAGTTATAGCCTCAGCACAGCAGGTGAATGAGCTTCAGTCTGTTTGCTTCACTCCATCGCACACTGATAATCATTTCATGTGACCACTTTGAAAAGAAAATGATGTTAATGTAACAGGCATTCGTGCTTCCACTGGACAGTACTTGTTATTTAATTAAAGAATACAATTTGGAGATGCTTTTATATACCAGAATATTACATTTTTAGATCTTTGAACCTTTTGTATTTGACTATTTTCATAAAAACTGTGATGCACATTTTAGATAATAAGATACATATGTCTTCTACTTTTAAAATTACTCAGTGTGGTAGATATAAATAATTGATTAAATATATCAGATTTGGGATGCAATATTAATTTGTTCTCAAATGAAAAATATTAATGAAAAATAATAATAATATAACTAAGGTCCTGTACTCCGGGCTACCCAACTTTCCCGCAAAGCCTTCTTCCTTTCCATCTCAGGGAGCACCAGTCAAGTTCTGTCACAACGTGTAGGAAAGTGCCCTTTTTGGATTGTCATCCCCACACGTTTTTATCGCAGATGCTATTAGTTATGACTTTGAAAATGCACTGGAGCCTGCTAACGAGGCCCAGTGCCAGTTCTCGTTCCCTAAATTGATAAATGTGAGTTGGCATCCCCAATTTAACCCCACTTTTCCCTAGTATATGGCACCAGTAGTACCCAGGGCATAGGTGTTAAAGGGGTCACTAGGGCCTCGAGCACTGTTTGAGCCACCCTGAGTAAACTAATGACAGTAGGCAAGTTATTGCAGACTGTAAGAACAGTGCAAATTGCTCAACCTCTGCTGTGCCCACAACATGTGCAGCACAGTCCAAGCAGTATCTTTAATATATGCCAGTCACCCCCTAAGGAAGGCATCCAAAGCCCAGAAGGCAGGGTGCATTACATTAAAGGTGTGGATACGTAACTGCAAGCTTGTGTGTCCCTATAGTAGTTCTTTCCATTAAAGTCTACTACCCAGGGTCCCCAGCTTCATTATGGTACTGCCGAAATGTCACAATTGGTATAAAGCAACGTGTCTTCTCACCCCTGATACAACCTTTTTGTCGAGGGTGACATGGCATGGACCCAGAGAGCAACTTTAGAGGATGCCCACCAAGCTGCCCCAGTTTTCCTGTGCTCTCCCCACCAGCTCACATGTGGTGCTGCCAAGACAGGATTCTGACCCTCTGGACAGTAGTGTGAACACTCACAGGAGTCAGGACAGTGGCATGGACAGAAAGGAGGTCACACCTCCCTCCTTCTCAAGAAGGATAGTGAAGTGGCACATCAAGGCATTTAATTTTAAAGGGCACACCGCCTACTGATATGTAAGCAGACTGTCCCCCAGTGGAGGGAGGACAAAGCTGTCCCAAGGGCCCCAGAGGCATTTGCACTCGGACAGGTGGAAAATTAGTAAGTCAGGAGGCATACACCACCAGAAGGCTAGCTGCACTTCTAGGGTGGGCAGCCTGGTTTGTACAGCTGAGGAATACTTCTGCCATCTTGTAAAGTGACAAAATAGAGGGTTCTGTTTAGAAAAGGTGGCACGACCCACCAGATGTGGTCACCCCAGGGGGGTAGGGGGAATTAGCCGCTGGGACTTGCACACACACACCCCAAACACCCTTAAATCTAGGATTTATGGGTCTCCCCTTACACCAGAACCTTTAACGTGTGAAAATAGGACAAGAGGAGACCTACACTGAGAACACCAGGAACCTGCACTAACAAAAGGTGTGATACCTTGAAGCTGAAGTAACCTTCCTGGACTTGCTCAACTGCGGCTTGTCCTGGACCAATGACGGATTCCCCCAGCAAGAGAGAACCCTTGGTGAGTCAAAGCGAAGACCAGACTCCCTTGGACTAGTGGCATTAGTCCCCTGCCCACCACAAGTAAAATGCAGCTACCAGAACCAAAGAAACACTGGCCATCGAGCCCTCCGAAAAATCGCCAGCTACCGTTTTACACTAGACCTCCCGAATGGAAGATAGGTTGTGGTGGCCAGTTTGGTCATCACCAATGTTACTCAAAGCTGCAACCCAAGGGCAGTCCACAACACCTGTATCCGACGCCACCTGTGGCTCTGTTTTTAGAGTTTTTGCATCCGTTTCCTCAGCTGCATCGGTACAGTGGTAGAACTAGCAACTGCAGCTCCCATTCAGCACCAAGGATAGCCAACTATACATTGGCACCCAAGACGCCCATGCTAGGAGGAGTTGTTCTGCCTGATGAATCCTGGTCCAGGGGCCAACACAAGCTCACCTCCCAGGGGGCTCCTACAAACCTGATCTGCAGGTGACCAAGTGTTACAAGTCAAATTTTTCTGCACCTGCAGCTTCCACGTTCAGCACCAAGAACAGCCAGGGCACCTTTGCACCCAGGAACCAGGTAAAGTTAGTGTGACTGTTGCAACCTGGTCTTGGCACCCGCACAACCTTAACTACCAGTAGGTTCCTCTGAGCTCACCCCGCAAATGGCAGAGCTTCAATAGTGATTTTCCCGATTTGCCACAATGGTAATGTTACAGTTCAAAAATGTACTGATTTTATTCTCTAAAATCCATAATTCTGGTCCAGACTGGAATGTCCATATGTGGATCTCTTCACCAGAGTCCTGAATAGGCAGTGTCTTTGGTTTTGTGCTATACTCTTCCTATTAAATCATTCCCAAGGATGTGCCTTCATTTTCAAGTGGTCCCAGGGTCTGCTTTACATTTTTCTGCTGATCCCACTTCTGTTGACAGTCCTAAGTATATGAGAGGATCGGGTACAACTGGTCCTGAATTTCCTGATTGAATGATCAAATTTTGGAATGCCAATATTTTGGAACCCAGCATTTGCCCCCTCTGTCTCTCCAGTAGGATCCGCCACCCCAATCCTCTAAATCTGTGGCTGCACTCCAGAAGATTGAGCCTTGCCATTGAAAGTCCTTCTATTTACCTACAGGTGTGCTAGATGTCATTTCGGCTGTCAGATATCATCTTACCTGCCACCACGAAATCCATTTATGCAGTCTGCTGGAGTAAGCTGAGTAGTTTTAGTTGGAAGATTTGGATCCTTTCCAGTCACGCCTCGCTGACATTCCACCCTAAGAGCTGTCCCTTACCCAAGAGCAATTGGTAGATGCTAATTTTAAAGGTTGTTTGGCAGACTTCTCAGCCTTCAAGTGCCTCCCTCACAAGACTTCTTCATTTAAGTTGTGACTTATGACACCTTTTTTTAAACAATTGATTTACTGGTTTCCACTCACTTCATTCATTGTTTTTCAGTGGGATGTGAAGTAGGTATTAAAATGCCTTATGGCTTTTTTGTAACCGATGCACTGATCATCTACTATCTTTTAACACTGTTTTCATGGTGGCAATAACTTCTGCTCCTAGGGTCAGTGAATTGCAAGTCCTTTTTGATCAAGCTATCTTCCATGGTGTTCTATCCTAATAAACTGGTACTTTCCACCCGCCCTGCTTTCCTGCCAAAAGTTTGACATGTTCCAGTCCATCACTCTTTGGTTCTTCCCTGCTCCTCATTCCAGCAATGTGGAGGAGCATTTGCAAGGGCTGTATCTCATGGGTGTGGTGCCCTACTATATTGACCACGTTTTTACAGAACAGAGTGGATGGTTTGTGGACTATGTAAGAAGGACAGAGCAGTAATCAAGATGCAATCTCATGTTGGACCCTCTGCTTTAAGATGATATGCCTTGGCTAAAAACACATTCAGAAGGCATTAATTCCTAATCCATGATGACCGGAGCATCTTCTACTGCCCTCTGCGGGGCATCCCGGTGGCTGAGATTTGCTGGGCAGTCAATGTGGTCATCCTCACATACTTTTGCTAAGTCGTATTGTCCCATGTCTCAGGCTTGCAGTGACACACTTTTCTAAAGTTGCATTGCATGAATTTCTTGGTTAATTGGTATTACTCAATCCCACCACTCATGGAGGGTATTGAGACTAATTCATAAGGTGAGGAACCTGCAGGAAGAAGTGACTACCAGAAGAAAAATGTTCTTACCGTCTGTAATGTTGTATCTGGGGGATACTATAACATCTTCTTGATACCTCACCACCTTCCTGCCCTTTGAGTTAATGCTGCTGTTAATAATATCCCTAATTATGCAGTGTGTTGGCTGCAGTTGTTGTCAATTATGCTCTTGTTTCTTCTCTGGAACCAGGAAAGAGTACCTGGAACGGAGGGCAGCATTCCAGTCGATGCCTTTTATATCTCTATTTCATGACATTCTTAGTGGATGAAGCCATAGCTGTAGCTGCATTGTTCCACTTGATCAAGCTGGAGAGCTAATGCTGGGGAAATTGTTTCTGAATCCAGTCTGACACCTGGATGATATTCATAAAGTGAGGGACCTTATTGACCTGCCTTAGGTCTAGAGCTCGCCCCCCACGTCCGCAGCACCAACCTGCTGTCTCCTGCCTCTGACCCCCGCCCACGCTGCTGCTAGCGTGTTCGAGGCCCTCCTCCACCCGCAGGCATCCTCCTGCGCCTCAACCCTGGTGTCTAGTGGGCTCTAGTAAGCTTCACTTGACCCGTGTGCCGCTTCTGCCCCCGTCGTGCCCCTTCTGATTGTGCCGCTTTCCGCCGTCCTGTAGTGCTTTTCTATTGTTTTCACGCGCTTTGCCTCCTTGCGCTTCTGCCCCCGTCATGCCCCTTCTGATTGTGCCGCTTTCCGCCGTCCTGTAGTGCTTTTCTATTGTTTTCACGCGCTTTGCCTCCTTGCGCTTCTGCCCCCGTCGTGCCCCTTCTGATTGTGCCGCTTTCCGCCGTCCTGTAAGTGCTTTTCTATTGTTTTCACGCGCCTTGCCTCCTGCGCATCTGCCCCCGTTGTGCCCCTCTGATTGCTGTTCCCCGATTGTATTTTGTGCCATTAGTGTTTTTTTGTGACTATTTTTCATATTGTGCCCGACTTTTTTGTGCCTTGTTTTTCTTGTTTTCGCCCCTTGGGCGCTCCCCCCTGCAGTTCTCTCCCTGCCGCTGCCTCCCTGCGGCCCCGCCCCCCTTGCGCCCCCATTTGCCGCTCCCTCCCGCCTCCCAGCTGCTCCTCCCTCCCCCCTCCCTTCTTAATGGCTCGCGCTGCGCGTCCGCGCTGCTGGCGCGCCAGAGGCAAGCCCGTCTGTGCCCGTCCGTGCCTGGACCGCGCCCAGCCCCACCCCCCCTGGTCTCACGGCCCCCGCACCCCCTGTCTCCGATACTCGGCCAGCGAACTCCTCGCCCTCAACCCTGGCCCCTCCACAGAGTGCTTTCAGGCCACCCCGAAGCACACCAAAGGACCTTTTTCCTGCCGCACCTGCAACTTCTCCTGCAACAGAACAACGAAGCCAGCAACAACCAACACAAACCACCTGCACTGCATCCTCCTCATCACACGCTCCGCACGAAAACACGCCATCGAGCTCTGGGACCTGCTCGACACCACCGCCCCAGACGTGGCCTTCCTGACCGAAACCTGGTGGAACGACTCCTCGGCCCCTGACATCGCCATCGCCATCCCTGACGGATACAAGATCACCAGAAGAGATCGCACCAACGGAATCGGCGGAGGAATAGCCATCGCCCACAAATCTACCCTCAAGATCCACACCCACACGGACGACACCCTCAAGACAGCCGAACACCTCCACTTCCAGATTCACACGGACCCCAACACTACCCTCAGAGGAACCCTCATATACCGCCCTCCAGGACCAAGAGCCCCCTTCAGCGACACCGTCTCCGACCTCGCAAGCACCCACGCCCTCGCCTCTCCAGAAAACATCCTCCTGGGAGATCTAAACTTCCACCTGGAGAACAACAATGACGCCAACACCGCATCACTGACCACCAACCTCTCCAACCTCGGACTCCGTCAACTGGTCAACACTCCCACCCACATCGCCGGACACACCCTTGACCCACTCTTCACTTCAAGCAACCACATCTCATTCAGCCACACCTCCGAACTCCACTGGACCGACCATCACTGCGTACATTTCACCTTCAAGAAAAACACCGAACACCACCGCACTCCTCTACTGCCTCACCGCCGCTGGGGAAAAGTCACCGAAGATCAACTAGCCAGCACCCTCGCCAAAAACCCACCACATACCCCACCGACCCGGACTCCGCCGCCATCAACCTCCATCAATGGATCCTCAACTGCGCCAACATCCTAGCTCCACTCAAGAGACCCACCGCCAACCAAGGAAAGAAAAAAACCAGCCTGGTTCACAGACGAACTAACCACCTCCAAACGCACCTGCCAGAAACTCAAGAAAAAATGGATCCTCGAGCGCACACCCGACAACCTTGCTACCCTCAAGGAAGCCAACCGCAAACACCATCAACTGATCCGACTCGCCAAGCGCTCCCACTTCACAGAACGCCTCAACAACAACGCTCACGACTGCAAAGAACTCTTCTGCATAGTGAAGGAACTTTCCAACGCCAACGTCAACGACGTCCCTCCTTCCCAGGAACTCTGCGACGATCTCTCCACCTTCTTCTACCAGAAAATCGCAGACTTCCACGACAGCTTCAACACCTCACCTCCGCCAGACCCCACCCCCAACAACTCCTCCCACGCCTACCGCATCACCTCCTGGACTCAAGTAGATGACGCCGAAACCCGAAAGACCATGAACTCCATTCACTCAGGATCTCCCTCTGACCCCTGCCCACATCACGTCTTCAACAAAGCCGACGCCACCATCGCCCCCAAACTCTGCAAGACCATCAACCTCTCCTTCAACACCGCCACCTTCCCGGACAGCTGGAAGCACGCAGAAATCCAACCCCTCCTCAAGAAACCTAAGGCTGACCTCAACGATCTCAAAAACTTCCGACCGATCTCCCTCCTCCCTTTCCCAGCGAAAGTCATCGAGAAGATCGTCAACGCACAGCTCGCCCACTTCCTAGAAGACAACTCCATCCTAGACCCCTCTCAATCTGGTTTCAGACGAAACCACAGCACTGAGACCGCACTCCTCGCCGCCACAGATGACATCAGACAACAAATGGACAACGGCGAAACCTCAGCCCTGATCCTCTTGGACCTATCAGCCGTTTTCGATACAGTCTGCCACTGCACCCTACTAACCCGTCTCCACGAAGCCGGCATCCAAGACAAAGCCCTCAACTGGATCTCATCCTTTCTCTCCGGCAGAACCCAGAGAGTCCGACTCTCACCCTTCTGCTCCAAAGCCACCAACCTCATCTGCGGCGTCCCTCAAGGCTCCTCACTTAGCCCAACGCTGTTCAACGTCTACATGGCCCCCCTCGCACAACTGGCCCGCCAACACAACCTCAGCATCATCTCCTACGCCGACGACACCCAGCTCGTCATCTCCCTGACCAAAGATACTCTCACCACCAAAACCAACCTCCACGAGGGACTGAAATCCATCGCCGAGTGGATGAGCAACAGCCGCCTGAAACTTAACTCCGACAAGACGGAAGTCCTCATCCTCGGGCGCACCCCCTCGGCCTGGAACGACTCTTGGTGGCCCACCACCCTCGGCCCCCCACCCACCCCAGCCAGCCACGCACGAAACCTCGGCTTCATCCTCGACTCCGCTCTCACCATGTCCAAACAGGTCAACGCTGTCTCCTCTTCCTGTTTTAACACCCTCCGCATGCTCCGCAGGATCTTCAAGTGGATTCCAACAGGAACCAGAAAGACGGTGACCCAAGCCCTCGTCAGTAGCAGACTCGACTACGGCAACGCACTCTACACAGGCATCCCAACAAAAGACATCAAATGACTCCAACGTATCCAGAACGCATCTGCCCGCCTGATCCTCGACATACCCCGCCGGTGTCACATCTCCCCCCACCTGAAGGACCTCCACTGGCTCCCCGTGGACAAGAGGATCACCTTTAAACTCCTCACCCACGCACACAAGGCACTACACAACACCAGACCCTGCTACCTGAACTCCAGACTCAACTTCTACGTTCCCTCACGCCAACTACGCTCTGCCAACCTTGCCCTCGCCATCGTCCCCCGAATCCAGCGCAAGACCTCTGGCGGCAGATCCTTCTCCTACCTCGCCGCCAAGACCTGGAACTCTCTCCCCACCTCACTACGCCAGACCCAGGACCTCCTCACCTTCAGGAGACTCCTCAAGACATGGCAAGACGATAGCAGCAACACCCCCCCTCCCCCCCCCCCAGCGCCTCGAAACCCTAACGGGTACATAGCGCGCTTTATAAATCTATTGATTGATTGATATGCAATAACATATAGGGCCTCAATTACGACCTTTTGGCGAAGGGCAGTGCCACACGGAATCTTGCTGCGCAGCCCTGCATCAAAAGGAAAGGGCAGGAGTGTGCCGTGCAAGGGTGTCAGCATTGTAAGGATTTTTTGTGCAGGAAGGGACAACTTCCTGCACAAAAACAATCAATCGAGGCGTTTTCCTCTTTCTGCAGCACACATAAAAAGAGGAAAAACGAGGAGAAATAAAGTTATTTCTCCATGTTACGCCTCCCCTGGGAGGCCTAGGCTTTTGACGGATTCCCTGGTTTGCCAAATCTCGTAAATCTGGGAATATGTCAAATGCCATGGGTGTTACGTGGGAACACCCACAATAATGCCCATGGCACGCCTCCCTATTGCAGCGTGAGGAAACATTGTGCTGTGTTGTCTCACTCCATATCTATAAGGACATGAAAAGCTACTACGGGTGGCTTTACGTGGCCTTGTAGATATGGACCTGCAGTGTGCACTGTCGGACCGTCAAAAAAGTGATGTTTCGGCAGCACAGAGGAGCTTGTAAATAAGCCCCCTAGTATTTATCAGAAATTTTGTTACCAAACATAAGTAACTTTTTTTTCAGTTACATATAGGAAAGTTAATGCAATTAGAGTTGTGCACAATTTACAAATCTCGAAGATTATAGCACTGTTTGAAGCTAAACTATATCCAGGGTCACTAGATTTATGCAGCTCGGGAGGCAAAATTATGTGGTAGGTTTGACAAAATTATATAGCAAGAAAAGGCAAATTTTATGACAAGACCGGAGGCTCTATTATGCGTTCTTTTCTTACTTTATTTCAAATAGCAGCAGTCAAGAAACTACAACACCCAAGAGGGTTAGTAACAGACTAACCAATGGGAGTAAAAACAAGAAGTAATGATGGACCAATCAGCTGAGGCCATAACCATAGAGTGTACACTTGACTGCAAGCAGCCCTCTTTTCTTGCTGCTCGCAGTCAAGATAAGTACACTCTTTTGGTCTTCCGTATATTTATTTGTCTATTTTATGATTCCAGTAAGAATATCGTTTTATATATACGTTGTTTTCCCGTTTTGGCATAGCGTCGCCTTCTCGGCGGCTTCGTAACATTTAATCCTTTTCCCCGACCCCCCCCCCTCCTTCGTGTTACCGTTGTTTTCTCTGTCGCGCGCGCTAACCGTCGCGTGTTCTTCTAGACAGTTCACCTCGTTCTGTCAGCGCATTCCGCTACGCGCGCCTGACAGACGAGGCATTCCGGTTTCCTGTGCGCTCGTCGGCTGCCGAAGCAGCTCTATCTGAACGCCGGCTCCGTGCCAATTCCCGGGCGGTCCGGTCTCCTTTCTCTCGACGCGTCGTCCGAATTCTGGCCCTCCCTCTCGGTCCCGCCCCAAGGGAGGAGCTTTACAAACTCCATAGAGCGTTTTGCTCTTTTATTAACCCCTTGCTTCCCTCGTTTTTCTCGAGGCATTTTTTCAACTATTTCCAACTAATTTGCTCAGTCATTGTCATTTTTACCAAATAACTATGAACCCTGATATTTCATCTCTCAGCTCTGATTCTGAGGAAAATGAGGAATCCTTTAAACAGGATCTAAACAAATTTATACAATCCTCAGTAAAAAATGCCTTAAAGGCATCTATGGTTACAATGTCAAAGAACATTGAGAGTTCAGTAATGTCCATGATGTCCAAACCTATGGCCCATTCTGCGGGGGAAGGCAGAAAACGCAAAATAAGCTCTTCTTTTAAAACAACAAAAGGCGCACATACAGAGAGTGAGCTTGCCTCACACCAGACTGAGGACTTGGTTCCTCCCAGGCCTCCTTCTAAGGAGGGGAACTCTATCAAAAAGCCGACCTCTCATGCAAAATGTAAAACAAAATCGAAAAATATCCCAGCGCCAAAAAAGATTGTTATTGCAAAGGTTTTGGACACAGATGAAGAGGGCATGGACGAATTATCTTTGTCAGACAATCCTGATGATACGTTTTCCCCTTCTTCTCCTCCCACCAAACGTATCAAATTTACCTCTAGTGACCCCTCTAACAGTGTTGTTGACGCAGAAGGTGTTCCTATGTTCGACCCGTCCCTCATTCATCACCCCAATTCCACGGAGTGGTTTCCTTTGGATCACGTAGCGGAATATATTTCTTCCCGCCTGCGTCTTCCTTTAGACAAGCAGACACGCTCCAAACTCAAATCTGAATGCCCTAGACCGTCTTTGGACTCTAACATTACTGTAACCCCAGCCATTGATGAGTCCCTCATCACTTTCTTTACAAAATATGGAAAAGATCCCCGTAAAGGGGTAGACAAAGCTTGGACCACGTGCCAAGACAAACTCCTCGACGTGGTCGGCCCTCTAGCAAGAATACTTGACTTAGCCGAGTCGGCTAGATTGGAGGATTCTCCTATCGATCCTTTGGACCTTTCTCTTTGGACCCAAAGAGCTTTTTGTCTGTTGGGCAATGCTAATTCTGCCATCATCCACGAGAGACGTAAGGGTCTCCTTCTCCGAATGGACCCTAAGCTGGCTAATCTGGCTACCAGAGATCCCGGCATTCAGGCCGATGGTAAACTCTTCGGAGACTTGTTCATCAAGGACCTTAGTCGTTTCGTCTCCACGTTTTCGTCTATCGACAAAGCCCAACAATCTCTAAAGAAGATCTCAACCAGCGTGTTTTTTTTCCGGGCCGGTAGAGGTAGGAGTCGCTTTACCGGCAGCCAATATAGAAAGCAAGGCTCCAGAGGATATTCCAACCCCTCCTATTACTACAACCAAGAGTTTAAACCCCACTTCTACCCTCAAAGATCTAGGGGTTTCCACAATCGCGGCCAGCGCATCTGCAGATCGGCCAATACCCCAGGTAAGCCAACGTTCTGGCCCTCCCGTGGGAGGTCGCCTTCGATTCTTCCTTCAAAAGTGGAAGTCAATTTCTTCAGACCCATGGGTGCTTTCCACTATCCAGGGTTATCGCATCGAACTTTCCTCTCCCCCTTACCAATCAGGTCCCCCTCTTTTTCCAAGGTTCTCTCTCGAAATGTCAGCTCTAATTTCTTCGGAAATCCAATCATTGCTAGAAAAAGATGCCATCCAAAGTTGCATCCCGGATTCTTCCGGTTTCATCAGCTCTATTTTTCTCGTCCACAAAAAGAACAAAAAACTAAGACCAGTAATCAATCTAAAATCCTTCAACCAGTTCGTCGTCTATCGACACTTCAAGATGGAGACTATTATCCATCTCAGGGATATTTTACTCCAAGGCGATTGGCTAGTCAGACTAGACCTTCAAGATGCATATCTGACCATCCCGATCCATCCTTCTCACAGAAAATATTTGCAATTTCTTTGGAATTCAAAAACGTATCATTTTTCCTCCCTTCCTTTCGGCCTTTCGTCAGCTCCGTGGTGTTTCACCAAGCTCTTAAAACCGGTTGTATCCTATCTTCGATCTCTGGGCTTCAGACTCATTATCTATCTCGACGATATTCTAATTATGCATCAAACCAAATCCTCTCTTCTGTCTCAGCTTCAGATAACATCTACTCTCCTAGCAGAGCTCGGCTTCCTCATAAATCACGAAAAATCTGTGGTGGTTCCTTCACAACAAATAGAGTTTCTAGGCTTCCAAATAGATTCGGTTTCGGCTTCTCTGTTTCTTCCCCGGGCCAAGGTTTCCGCAATCAAAAGAGAGTTGGTTTTAACTCTCCAAAAAGACTCTATTTCCCTCAGAACTCTAGCAAGAGTCGTCGGCCTTCTTTCTTCGTCCATCCAGGCCATCTTCCCAGGACCTCTTCATTACCGCGCCCTTCAGCGCCTCAAGATTCTACATCTTCGTCGAGGTTTGGCTTTCTCCGACCTCGTGTCTCTAGACCAAGAATCTCAACTCGAAATCCAATGGTGGATATCCCATTTAGAGGCCTGGAACGGCAGATCCATCTTCCCCTCTGTGCCCGATCTTGTGTTAGAATCAGATGCAAGTCTCACGGGTTGGGGCGCCCGTTGTGGTTCGATATCGACTGGCGGTATATGGTCCGCAGAGGAGTCCAGATTGCACATAAATTGTTTAGAGCTTCTTGCAGGCTCCTTTGCGATCAGAAGTTTTACGAAAAACAGAGTAAGTTGCTTCATTCTGCTCCGCATGGACAACATATCCGCAGTTCGTTACATAAACCATCTAGGAGGCACCAGGTCCAGACCCCTTGCTCTTCTGGCCAAGAGCCTCTGGGAGTTTTGTCTGTCCCACAAATTTTCTCTTCTTGCCGAGTATCTCCCAGGCTCTCTGAACTCCAATGCAGATTGGCATTCCCGACATATCTCAGATTCCAGCGATTGGAAATTACACCATTCTGTCTTTCACCAAATAGAAAGGAAATGGGGCCCCTTTCAGGTGGATCTCTTTGCATCCAGACTCAACTCTCAACTTCCTCGTTTCTTCAGTTGGCCTCCAGACCCGTTGGCCTTAGCTACAGACGCCTTTCTACAGGATTGGTCCAACACCCTCAATTATGCTTTCCCTCCTTTTATTCTAATCAACAGAGTATTAAATCAAGTCAGGCATCAAATAACGTCCCTTGTCCTGATAGTCCCCTTTTGGCAATCTCAAGTTTGGTTTCCACCCCTCCTCGAACTCACGGCAGATTTTCCAATCTTACTCCCCTCATTTCCGTCTCTCCTCCTAGATCCTCTCGGACGGCCCCACAATCTGATTCTCAACAAATCGTTAGTCCTATCAGCCTGGCACATTTCCGGCCTACCCAGCGGTCCTTCCCTATTTCGTCAGAAGCTTCAGAGCTCATCAACAATGCATGGGCGCCTGGCACAAGGCGAGCCTACAGATCAGCTTGGTCTCTTTGGTCAAGCTGGTGTGTGGGAAAATGTGCCGATCCCTTTTCAGCAGATTTAAACCTAATTATTAATTTCTTAGCGGCCCAGGCGGGTTTGGGTAAATCATATCGTACAATCAATCTTTACAGATCCGCTATTTCTATGAACCATTCTAATATCGATGGCAATCCCGTCGGGATCCATCCCTTAATTTGTCACCTTTTAAAAGGAGTCAAACTCTCTAAACCTCCTACTGCCAAATACTCCCATGTTTGGGATGTTTCAGTGGTTCTGAATCTTCTACTTTCTTGGCCAGACAATCCAAGTCTTTCCTTAAAAATGCTGTCTGCCAAACTCACTATGCTCCTATGCCTAATTTCTATCAAAAGAGTTTTAGACGTTAAGTCCCTAGATATCTCTGCCCGCCAGTTTCTACCATCAGGTGTTTTATTTCACATTGCCAAACGCACCAAAACTAATTTACATTCGGTGTTCTATCCCTTTTTCCCCGATACACCAAAATTATGTGTGGGTCTTTGTTTAAAAGAATACGAAAAAAGAACTGTTAACCTGAGAACGTCCTCCTCTAACCAACTTTTGATTTCCTTTCGCAAACCTCACAATCCGGTGACTTCCGCAACCCTGGCTCGTTGGGTCAAATTGATTATGTCCCTAGCTGGAATTGACATTTCTGTTTTTGGAGCCCATTCCTCCAGGGGAGCCATGGCCTCTAAAGCGTTCGCTTTGGGATCTAGTTTGGAGGACATTCTCAGGTCGGCTTGGTCTAATGATAATGTTTTCAAAACTTTCTATTGTAAACCTGTTAGAACTGCTTCTTCAGTAGTTATTGATATGCTTTAAACTCGCATAATAGAGCCTCCGGTCTTGTCATAAAATGTAGATTTTCCTAGTAATTTATGACGGAAAGTCTTAATTTTATTAAAGACACGGAGGTGAATATTATCCCACCACTGTACTTTTTAATATGCACTTTCTCTTTCCCTCCCAGCGACTCCTGCATTACCTCCAGCTTCCGGATAACGCTGCCGGCGCCATCACCGCATCTTGCAAGAAGAACCCACGAGTCGTGTCATCACAACCCTCTCAAGATCATCTTCCTTTACCATTGTACTCCCGGTTTATTGCTGTGGTTCAAGAAGTTTGTTCCGTTTCCTTGGCTTTCGCGATTGTGGGACTCATTTACCCTTTGTTTTATGAGGGCTGCTTGCAGTCAAGTGTACACTCTATGGTTATGGCCTCAGCTGATTGGTCCATCATTACTTCTTGTTTTTACTCCCATTGGTTAGTCTGTTACTAACCCTCTTGGGAGTTGTAGTTTCTTGACTGCTGCTATTTGAAATAAAGTAAGAAAAGAACGCATAATATTTGCCTCCGTGTCTTTAATAAAATTAAGACTTTCCGTCATAAATTACTAGGAAAATCTACATTATGTGGCCTAATAAAGCACATTTTGTGAAAGTATTACTTTATTATTTTGTCATTTTTACACCTTACAGCACTGTCTAGGTAAAGGTAGAAAGATGGCCAATCACCTTTGTGAGGGATCTTCCATATCCTGGCAAATGGGTAGCTCCGTATGTTTGGCGCAGTGTTTGTGAATTTCAAAAAGCATTAAATCTTCACCGGCTCGTAGGAGAACTTATATGAAATTAGCCACATAATATCTTAGAGGTAAGCAGCCGTTCTCGAGACTTGGGGTCATATTACGTTTGGTATGCACTGGTGCAAAATAGGGAAAAAATACTCTCTGCTTTGATGTTGCGGCATAGATAGTATTGTATGGGGCAAACGTGGATTTTTGCCACTTCACGTTACAAACATGTTTGCACAAGGGCAAAAATGGTGGAAACGTATTGTAAAACCTTTCGCTTGTAAAACACGGAAATAGTGCCAGGTGATAGAGGGGGAGTCCGTCTGCTAGTTACAGCAGGACAGTAAGGACTTTTAAGATAATTGAGTCCAGGTTCACTCAGAAGGTACTACATCAGAGGGAATCTCAAGGAACTAAACAAGGGATTGGATTGATGGCATTTCTGGATCCTCTCAGTACCTCAATGGCGGTCCCTGGAATGCCTAGTTTGTTCTGGGTACTCAACAGTCGAACTGTATATGTAACTGTCACAAAAAAAGGGTGGAGAGCCAGCTTGTAATATTGCAGCTGGTTTTTCATAGGCGCCACACAGACAACTTATCTGATCAGAAAGAAAGCCGCGCCTCTGCTGGTAAGCATATCTGCCTTGAGAAGTGGCCATTTTTTAAAGCTTCATGGTATATCTCTTTGGAGAACATCTCACAATTTGAGGGAAATATTTGTATTATTTTACTGTAAATACTTTTCATAGATATAATATTAGACAGCTTAGGAGTGTCGCTTGATAAGGAACCTTGTCTAGTCTTTCTTTTTTTGGTCATTTCTTCTTTTCAATGTAGCTGTATTTTGCCTAAATGTCGTCATGCCATCATTAACCCAGTTACTTCCTGTCAATCTATTGTGGATTACTGCTTGTCTTTTTCCTTTGAGCGTTTGGTGTCTTTATGCTTTAATAACCACATTATTTCTCTTCTTTTCCAGGAAACGAGTCTTTTTGCATGGTCACCCCTAAAGGGTTTGGACTGATGCTGCTGGTATTTCCACTTTGAAGAGCATCTAGGCCTGTTAACAAGACCCCACTGGCAGTGTTCTAAACCCTTAAAACAATTTCTGTTGAACTGGCTACCCCCAATTGGTATAAGCTGGTTTACTTATAAGTCCCTGGTGTGTGGTACCATGGGGGCTCAGGGCATGTAAGACCAGCTGTACCCCCCACCTGAAACCATCCCCCCACCCCCAACCACCACCAGCTTTCCAGCCCGGGCTGCAGCAATGGTTGTGCCTCCCTGTGTGTGACAAAGTACAAAATAAAATACAACATGGCTCCTTGTTTGCCACTGCCTGGAAAGAGCTGTTTTAAACTGATTGTTTGTCTTTGCAATTTAAACCAATTGCAAAGCCCCCACTTCCTTTCACAATATATGTAAGCTCCTCCTAAAGAAGGCCTATGGAGCCCTAATGGAGTGAGCTGTATATTAATATTATTACTATTGAGTAGGACCTATACTTTTACATGTCTTAACAGCATACTTCCAAATTGTTGTTTTTTCTGTGGAAAAGTTAGTAGTTTCATTTGCTAACATGTAGATACCGGATTACCCCCTTAGCCTAGTTACCTTCTGAATGGGACTACTAAAATCAGTACTTCAAGGTATCAAATTAATTGTGGCACTAAACTCGACAAAGTCAAATTAATGTTACTTTTAAGGAACCGCAACTTTTAGAAAGTTGTGACTCTGTTGTCCATTCTCCTCGCACAGTTGCTGGCCACCAGTCAGCCTTCTTCCCTCCTGGGGAGTGGTGTGAACGACTCCCAGGCTTAACAATAGAAACCTGCTACAGGGAGAGCTGTTACCCTGTCCCTTAAAGGAAGCCGCTCAGTGTGTTAGCCCAAAAGAGGAGCTTCAAAGGCAAAGATCCCTTTGGTGGGCAAATGGTGAACACAAACCTGAAGGGTTGCCCCTTTGTTCAGGTAGACTGGCTGGTGGGGCAGGAACAGAGAGAGGAGACCAGTGCCAAAAGCGTTTGTCCTATGGGCGTGTAGCCCACAGTTTGCAACACCGCTAAGGTGGGCTGCCAAGCTCCTAACATCCAAGAAAAGGTTCAGACATCTTGGGAGTGGGCTGAAAAGTGCACACTGAGATTGCTAGATGCTACTACACATAGCTAGAAGTCGTCACAGGGGGAGGGGTCCTGAAAGCCCATTGGGTAGTGAGCACCTCATCCCTGTGGGCACTTTATGGGCATAAGTATGGCACCCTTTGCACACTAAGCCTCAGATCATGATGGAACTGGAGAAAGGATCTAAGTAGGACTGCCCTGCTGACCCTTGGACCTGGCAAGAGAGGTTGCACCATCTGCTAGATTGCACCTACCGCGGGCTACCAAAGAGATGACTGAGTCTGTGGCTTCTGGCTCATCGAAAAGTTGCTCCCAAGCCCCAGACCAAATAAGTGACTCCAAGAGTCAGTTGACTGACCCTCTGGAACTAGCTCCAGGGCCATCGAAGTTGAGGAAACCCATTTTGAGAAGTCATTAGCCACTTTCTGCTAATTGCTGTTGACCGCCACTGGATGCCCCAGGAACCCAATCCTCAAAGGCCAAAAGCTGCACCCGAGTCTGCTTGACCCAGGAGAGTCGTCGGACACCAAGTTGGTCTCCCAAATGGGACACCAGCCTTCACCAAAGGATACAACTGGACCTGCTGTGTATGGAGATTGGTAACCCAGCCGCAGGTGGCCTTCTACTGGCTAAAAGAGAAGTTCGAGTGACACTGACTCCTGTTGCCAGTCACCCCACCTTACCTGTGGACCAAGGAATACCCACAAGGTCACCCCTGTTGACTGCACAACATCCAGAGCACCTTTCAGCATCTTGCATCCCTACCATCAGCACCACTCAATTCAAGTCTATGGTGGTCTTGATAAATGTAGAACTGGCATGAGACTGCTTTGGAGACCAGGTAACTGTCTAAATACTCCTTAGTGGTCTCCCTGTTGTATTTGGTCACCCCGCTAGGGATCGCAGTAGCCAAACACAACTCTTTCATACTTTTAAGTTTTAGTTTCTAATCTTTACAGTTACCATTGTTTGTTTGCACTTTGGACTAAAAACTGAAATTTACTTTTCACTTAAAAATCTATATCTTCAGAACCCTCTGATGGATTTCACTCATCTTGGTGTCTAAACATTCATGAATATATTTTTATAAATTACTGTCTGATTTCTTCCATGTTGTGTGACTTTTTTAATTGCATTTGGTGCCTCTAGTTTCCTCCGTTTAATCCTTGCTGCTCAAAACTACAGCTACCCAGGGTTGAGCTTAAGGTTTTACAAACTAGTCTGACTGGACCCAAGACAGTTTTGCAAGTGTATTAATGGTAAGGTTGGACAGCCATACCATATGATACACCCCAGTCCTCACAGCCAGTATTTCTGGTTGTCAGCGGTCATTCTTAAACGTTCTGTTCCCCTTGTCTTTCACCCCACTTTCCAAAAACCACATACATTCCTTCTTGTGTCTGGCTAGAGACAGCTTTAAGATGTGCCTATAGGAAATAAAGGCCCTCATTATGAACACGGCGGTAAACACCACACCGCCGGCGGTGGCGTTAACATCCGGCAACAGACGTGCGGTCCGTACCGCCAAATAATGAACCAACTTAATAAACACAGGCATCCTGAAAACCACTCACAGCCAGCAGAGGAGTGCTGACAATGACGGCAGAGTTCACCCACAGGCCGACGGGAAGGCCCTACCCGCCCATCAAATAATGAAGCACTAGACCGCCGTCAGTTCCGTGGCCGGACCCATGGCCACGCAAAGCCAGACGGAAACGAACCAAATATAAGGAAACACTCACCAGAGGCTCACTCAACACGCTGAAGCAGACATGGATAGAGAGCTGCAGATCATGCCAGCCCTGCTCCTTGCCATATACCTCCACGACTGAGATCGCCGACGATGACAGTAAGTACCGCAACCTACTAAACAAGGGAAGAAAGAGGCACAGTTACCCGCCCACTCCACCTACCCTGCAACGCTCCCACAACCCTTCACAGCAGCAAAAGCCATACACCCCACAGCAAGAGGTACTTACCTGACACAAGGCAAATCCAACCTGCCCAAAGTACATACATGTGCCCCACACCCACAAACAATGAAATGAGAGACCACGGCTCCAGAGTGTGCCTCCAACAACAGACTACACATTAACCTTTATTATGCTCACTGAGCAACCAAAGTGCATATAAGGCCAAGGGCCAGTCCTTCTGAAAACAAGTCCAATGGGCCACAATGGCCCCAACTTGACTCCCACAAGTGCTACGGTACTCCACCTCATAGGGGCAACAATGGGGGATCCAGGCACCTCAGGGGCAGGGGGCGGTGGGGGTGGGGATTTACGACGGGGTGGGGCTTAGATTTTCGTTCGGAAGTTGGAGGGGGGTTTGGGTTTGCCCTTAGAAGGTGGGGGAGTGGGCTTGGACCAGGTGGTGGCAGATGGAACAGGTTCAGCACAGGGCTTCTTCCTCTCTGGGGAAGGGGCACGGGAATGTGAAGGGCGCGCAGGGGTGGGCTGTGACGTGGAAGGAGTGGACAGGGCAAGGATGTGAGCACGTTTAGGGACGAGACGGGGTGGGCCAGTGGGTTGGAATAGGTCAACACGGGAGAGGAAAAGCTTCTTAGGTGCAATTGGGGTGGACCTGGAGGAAGGCATGGGAGTGGAGGTAGAGGGAGTGGTCGTAAGTGGTGTAGGTGTGCGTGATGTGGGTGCAGGTGACTGGACAGTATGCTGAGGTGTGGTGGATATGTGATGGGTGTGTGTTTTGGTGCGTTTGAGTGTCTTGGGAGGAGGGGGGTGGACACAGTGGGACAAGACAGGCTGCCAGTGTAAATGGATGGCTGTCTGCAAGTCTGGTGAGTGTGCTGCATGTGTCAACTAAAGTAGTTGTGGTGAGTGCAGGTTTGGTGTCTGGTGCATGAATGGATGTGTGCTATTGTGGTGACTGCAGGAATAGGGTCTGCAACAGTGAATGAGGGTGCAGTGCCTGGGGGTGAGCATGTACTGGGGACAGACAGGGAGGCGGAAGAGTGGGGGAAGTGTATGTTGTTGTGTGTGCATGTGTATGTTGACTGCGTGTATGCTTGTGGTGGGAGGTGTGGTGCTTGTGTTTTGAAGTGTGCTTCTTGTGTGTTGAGGTGTGTGCCTGCGTGTCAGAATGTGTGCTTTGGAAGGGTGAAGGGAGTGGGGTGCTGGAAGGGGTAGAGGAGGTTGAAGTAGGGACGGAATGACCAGGGACACTGGCTGCGTCCAGGAGGAGGCTAGAGCCTGAAAAGATCTCTGTAGGCCAGACACGGCACCGTGAATGCAATCCAGATAGGCATGGGTCTGCTGCATCTCTGATGCTAGTCCCTGGATGGCATTGACAATGGTTGTCTGCCCTACAGAGATGGTTCTCAGGAGGTCAATAGCCTCCTCTGTGAGGGCAGCAGGGCTGACTGGGGCAGAGGGAAGAGGTGCCTGGGGCGAAGGAGACGCCCACCCTTCTGGGTGAGCGGGCATGGGCAACTCAGTGGAGAGCAACTGGGAGGGCGGTGATGGTATGGGGGCGGCGGAGATGACACAGTAGGGGTGGGCCCATCAGGGTCCGCCACTGCCAGGGAGCTCCCATAGGAGGAGGTATCAGAGTCACTACCTCAAGTGGTAGTTGCCTCCCCCGTGGTACTCCCATCGCCCTCCAAACCACTGGTCCCCTTGGTGTTGGACGACTCTGCCTCCAAGGATCCGTGGGCCGCTGCATCCCGACTCCCCGGTGCCTCAGCTCCCTCGCCAGATGATGCTGATGTACCCAGATAATACAAGAGAACAGGGATGGGGGAACAAAACAGGAGAGAATTTGTAAATAGCTGAATGGAGGTACAATAGTGGTTCACACATACACCCACCCAGAAAACCCTCCATCAGGCAGCACCTACTGCTATACCCATGGCTATGCCCCTGACTAGTGGGCAGAACCCTGCTCTACAGCCATTCCCCAAATAACTTAAGGACCTGACGTGTAGTAAACCTGACCAAAACACCCCTACTCCCCACGGGGGCCATAATGTAGATGAACATCAGTCATAGTCCCTGCAGCTAGGCAGCATAAATCCGAATGCACACATACATCCATCAAGGGTCAAAAATATGGTATGTGTACTCACCCCCTTGTGACTGCTGTGCAGCCTTCAAGGGCCCATCCAGGTCTGGGTAAGCCACCACCAGGATGCGTTGCATAAGGGGGGGTCAGTGCCCGACGGGCACCCCTTTTCCGTTGGGAGGACTTCCACAGCTGGGCCTCGCAGATCTTTCGTGCCCAGCGCCGCAGGTCCTCCCACCTCTTCCTGCAGTGGGTCCTCTGCCGGTTGTAGACCCCCAGGGTCCACACCGCCTTGGCGATGGCATGCCAAGTCCCCACTTCAGTGGGCGCTTACCTATACGGGACACACAGTAATGTAACACAGAGGTCAGACACTGGCCAATCATATACAGCCGGCTATACGTCCACTTAGGGACGGACAGTTCAAACCGACTAACAGCACACACATGCAGCACGTCAGTAACCATGGACCATCCAGTGTGAGAGGTGCACACATGTATGCAGCCAACACCAACCACTACACACATCCACGGCCCCTAATCCTCCTACTCACCTGTACCTCTGGCCGTCCGTAGAGCTTGGTGTACAGGGGCAGGACCCTGTCCACGAGCCACTCCAAATACTCTTAAGTGAAGGCCGGGGCCCTTTCCCCTGCAACATGTGCCATTTCCATGACCAGAGGCAGGACACAGCAGTACACTCAGAGGAGTACCTGCTTGCACGAGATCAGGGAGTCACGTGAAGTTGGGGTGACAAGTTTGTGTACGCACCGCGGCTGTGTGCACCATCACCGAGGCGGCGATCATGATACGCTAGGATTCCCCATTGACATCTATGTTTACCAATGAATTTGTGCACAGCGGTAAACGCCGCCTTACACTGTTACGTCAACTGCTAGCGGTATGAGGTCACTTCCACAGTGACAGTTCTGGATTACAGGGGGCAGACATTTGGGTCAAAACTACGCAGTTGTAAAACTCTCATCTGCACAATGCAGGCCCTATTGTTCCCCAAACACCCATAGGCACACACACACACTATGAATTAGTGTCAACGACAATCATGCTAGCAGTGCTGAATGAATAACAATGTGTGCCGATGTATGTGTGTTCCTCACATGTGTTTTCAAATCCTCCTAGGTACAGACCCTTGTGGCGAGGAAGGGCCCCATCGGTGTACAGACCACTTGTTGATTTGCAGACCATGTTGGAGCGTCACATCATTATCAATTACAGACTCACTTGTGCAACTATTCTTGAACTTTGTGCATTACTGGATCCTGCACTGACACCGGCAAATCGTAATCAGCATGCCATCCCTACAGAAGTGCAGGTGCACTCCATTTCCTGGCCACGGGCTCATTTCAAGTGACAGTGGGCATGGGTGCAGGTTTTTTACAGCCAATGTTTAGCATTATACTGTCAAGATTCGTGAGTGCATTTGTACGACACCTGCAGTCCTATGTGAGGTTTCCCCAAAGTGCTGAACTCCCTGCCAACAAGTCGGACTTCTATGCCTTTGCCAACATACCCCATGTGATAGGTGCCATTGATGGCACCCACATAGCTATCATCCCCCCAAGAGTCAGTGAAGAGGTGTACAGAAACAGGAAGAACTTTCATTCCTTGAACTTTCAGTTGGTGTGTACTGCAGACCAGTACATCACACATGTGAATGCCATGTTCCCTGGTTCAGTCCATGATTCATTTGTGCTGAGGGACAGTAGTGTGCCGCACAAGATGGAACAACTACAAGAGGACAGAGGGTGGATCATAGGTAGGTGTTTCTGTCACTTATTGCCACATAGCAGACAGCCAGGCTGTCTGCCTCTGAGTCTTATCAATGAAAGTTCTGTTTTGCACCTTTTTGTAGTAGGTGATTCTGGCTACCCCAACTTGCGTTGGCTCCTGACACCAGTGAGGAATCCTGGAACAGATGCAGAGAGGAATTACAATGAGGCCCATGGACGCACTAGGAGGGTGATAGAGCACACAATAGGTCCCCTGAAGGCTAGTTTTCGTTGTCTACATATCTCTGGCAGTTCCCTGGCCTATGGGCCTGAAAAGGTGTGTAGAATAGTGGTGGCCTTCTGCATGCTGCACAACGTGGCTGTGAGAAATTCTATCCCTCTCTTGGAGGAGGAGGGTGCTGTATATCCAGACCAAATTCCTCATAGAGGGGATGAGAGTGATGGTGATGATGAGGAAGGGGACGATGTAAATTCCAGGACCTAACTGATGCAACTCTACTTCAAGTAACTATGTGGGACAATTGGATGAGATTGGTGTCTGTGCATCATACTGTCAGTGTGCCTTGTCATGTAGGGGGGTGTTGGGTCAATACTAATTGCCACTGTGACCAGGTCTGCATAGGACAGATTACAATGTAGTCTAATATTTCAACACAGATGTAGGCACAACAACAAGGCATGTGGTGCTTTTCATGCTACTCAGATACCAATAAAGGAGTTATCAACCAGTTGCATCCATACTTCACTTTGTTAAAACTTAATGACAGGGGACATTGTAACAGGTGAAAAGGTGTTTTATTTGGTGCAGTGATTAAATTGTGCAGATTACAGTGATGGGAGTGGGCTAATGGTGGTTGTCCAATATGGCAACATGTTTGCAGCATTGCTGGCAGTAGTGGTAGGTCCATCCATGCTTACATCGGTTTGTAGTATTTGTAGCACTGTTTGGTAGTTGATTAATTTGGACACTTGGAGGACAGTTTTTGCAGAGTCACTTCTTAGAGGAGGCCTTGTTCTTGGCAGATGTCCCTGTGCCATATCTTGGCCTGAGGGTCCGCTTGGGTGCCTGTTGTTGGCCTGTAGGGGTTAAGATGGATGTCCCCTGTGTGTCCTCAGAGGGTGGTACATGTGAAGCTGTTGCTGATGCTCTTGTCCGGTCTGTATCCTCTGCTGTAGTGGGGGCTTCCTGTTCTGTGTGGGCCTCAGACTGTGTTTGGACAAGCCGCAGCAGCACACCTGCTATGCTGCCCATTGGCATTGTGCATTTTCCCTGCTCCATGGCCTCTTGGTGGTGTGCCTACTGCATCCTCTGACTCTGCTCCAGGGTGGATACTATCTGGGCCAGTCTGTCCTGGGTATGGTGATATGCTCCCAGGACCTCTGAAATCACGTCATGGGCTGTAGCATCCATCCTGCGGCCTCCCCCCTGGACCACTGATGCCCTCCCACTGGGCCTAGCCCCCTGTGCCTGTGTCCCCTGCACAGGTCTGGCGGTACCACTTGTACTGGGGCCATCGTCTTCCTGCCTGTTGGTAGGGGGTGACTGTGGCCTCTGTACTTGTATTCCACTAGTCTGTGGACTGGATACACAGGTGTGTGGACGGTTGCCCTGGGCTAATGTTATTGGCTGGGTGGTATGGGTGTCAGTGGTATCCTGGGTGGGGCTGCTGGATGGTGACAGTCCAGGACTGTGTGAGGGGCCAGGCTGATCGTCAGTGTCCAGGGTTTCATCCCCAGTGTCCTGGGAGGTGCCTCTGTCTCCCTGTGGGGCACTGCCACTCCTTGCCCTGTCCGTCAGGGTGGCATGGGTGGTGGTGCCTTTTGGGAGGAATGGACATGTCTGTTACATTAGCATGGTCGGATGGGGTGCACAGGCCTGGGCGGGTTTGTGCAGGTTACACACTTTGGGGCCATGCAGGATGCTTTGGTGAGGTTAGCATTGCTTTTAGCTTAGGATGTGGAGGTGCATTGTGGGTTCTGCAGGCCATTGTGTTTCCTTGCAGGGGGGGGGTGGCTGTGCAGAGGGGGAGGAATGTGGGCCTGTTAGTGGGTGTGTGGGCATGCAGGGGGACTGGATTAAGCGCTTGTGGGCTGGGTGGGGTAGTGGTCCTGGTGGCTGTTGGAGGGGTGGGGTGGTGCATGCATTACAGGTGTGATGGAAATGGGGTAACTGTAGATGACTTACCCGAGTCCATTCCTCCAGTGAGGACCTCAGGGTGAAGGATGGCAAGTGCCTTTTCCTCCCAGTCAGTGTAGTCGGATGGTGTTGGTGGAGGTCCTCCTCCAGTCTTCTGGACTGCAATATGGTGCCTGGATGCCATGGACCTGACCTTCTCCCGCAGGTCGTTCCATCTCTTGCGGATGTCGTCCCTGGTGCGTGGATGGTGTCCCACTGCATTGACCCTGTTGACTATTGTCTGCCATAGCTCCATCTTCCTGGTGATAGATGTGTGCTGGACCTGTGCCCTGAATAGCTGTGGCTCGACCTTCAGGATCTCGTCCACCATGGTCCTTAGCTCCCTTTCTGTGAAGCGTGGGTGTTTGGGGGGTGCCATGGTGAGTGTTGTGAATGGTGTCTTGTGTGGATCTAGGTGAGGGTGTTCTTGTGTGGTTGGGTGTAAGTATCGTGGATGTGGCGTTCGCTGTCTGCTTCTGGTGTTCTCTGTCTTAGTTGGCCTATTTACATTGCAAAGGATTGTGGGGTGTGTCTGTGAGTGTTTTATAGTGTTGTGGATGTGTGTCAGGTGTGTGGGTTTCTAACTTATCCAATGTGTGCACTTCTTACTGTTGGGTCCACTTGCCACCCGTGGGGGTCTGCACCACCAATGGTCGTTCGGCTTCCACTGACCGCTGCAGTGATTTGTGCTTCATTATTTGATGGGCGGGGTGTTGGTGTGCTTGGCGGTGGCGGGGTGGCAGGTCCAGCATTTCCGCCGACAAGGTCCTTGCGGTGACTGGTGGCAGGTTGATGTTTGTCGGATTCAGATTTTTGACTCATTATATGGCGGGTTTCTGTTTGCCGTCGCCACTGCGGTCGACGGTGTTTACTGCCAGGTTCATAATGAGGGCCAAAATCTAGAGAGAGAGAGACAGGGCTAAATACAGATGTCAGCAGCCTCTGTCATTGGTCATGCTACTACTCACATATGGATCAGCTCTCACTCATCAGCCGATTCACCCTGTCTTTCCCATTGTTGTAGTCATCCTTATAAATGTTTTTAAACTCTACACCTTTTGTGTATCCATGTAACAGGCTGCATGCAGAGCACCAAGTACAAGGTAGGTGCGGGAGAAAAAAGATCAATTGTTAGCTCCACAAGGGACAGCAACTTCACCCATGGGATGAAAATGCAGCTTTTCAGTAAGTAGCAAGAAATGAGTCACCCTCTTCCCCTTGTAAGGTGGCTGACCATCCCATACATTGTAAGAATTGTGAGAAACGGACTAAGACTTCACAGTGGAAAGGACACAAGCATTTACTGCCATGCGGTAATTTGGTTCATCATTATGCTGCTCCTCACTAGAGTCCATATTTTGTGACAATAATGGGTTCTCCTTGAATTCTTCCAGGTTATTAAGGGCCTGATTTAGTCTTTGTTGGACAGGTTATTCTGTCACAAATGTGACGGATATCCCGCCCATTGTAATACAAGTGCATTACAGCCTATGGCACTTGTAATAGGGCGGACGGGGTATCTGCCACGTTTGTGATGGAGTAGGCTCTCTGCCAAAGTGTGAATCTGGTCTAAGTTGTTTCTAAATATGGAGACAACAATAGTTTAATTCACCAATTTATTACCTCCCAGGAGGGTTTTGTTAGGCAACCTTGTCGTTTTTAGGTCGACATGTTTCACCCTGTCTGACTCAGGAGGCCGATAGGAATTTGGGGATTGGTTAAATCAACAATCACAGTGACAATTTGCCTGTGTAGTTCAATCTCTTTCCACACACTCCAAAGCATATGCCTAGTATAGAGTACAGGGAAGGGATTTAGGGGTCTTAGCCCTGAAAAATTCCCAGATCATACAGAATTAACAAGGGCAGAAACATGTCACCTTAAAAAAATTACTTAAAAGATCCTCACAAAGACCATTTATTTTTAAAATTGTGTTAGAGATACAATAGACATGCACTTTGATCTACCGCGACACAATTGTATGTGATCCAGTTGACTCCACCCTTTGAGCAAGAGGATCCAGAAGGTAGCACACAGATTAATTCAACCACCTTTGTTTCTTCGCACTTTACAAGCAATTTAATGGCCAAAAGCAGACAGTACATCGTGCTCACAATATGTTGACTATGGCGAGGAGCAGCCCACTATGTGTGGGTCAGGGCGTTTCTTCAGTTTTTTTAAAAGTGAAGCATTAGTTATTTTTTTCTTAGGATTACATCTTGCAGCAGGATGTATATTCTCCTGATTCCTAGGAAACTCAAGTAAGTTTTGTGGTAGGTCAATATAGGCTAGGAGGACTTACCAGAGCCTCACAATTATTGTTCTTTTCATTCTTTATTGTAGTTGTGGAAGTATTCACTGCATGTGGCTGTGGTATGGTCTGTGCGTGCCCCACACCTACAACTCCAGGCCTATTGAGTTTGCTAACAGTTGTTTGGATTATTTATATCAGTTTTTTCACTATTTCTGTTTAATGCATATTAAATCTTTACCGCGCTCCCGCCGTCGCGGGAAGCGCTGTGTGGCTGGAGGAGGGGCAGGAGCCCTTTGAAAACTTTTTTGCGCTCCCGCCGTCGCGGGAAGCGCTGTGTGGCCGGAGGAGGGGCAGGAGCCCTTTGAAAACTTTTTCGCGCTCCCGCCGTCACAGGAAGCGCTGTGTGGCCGGAGGAGGGGCAGGAGCCCTTTAAATCTTTACCGCGCTCTCGCTGCGCTTGCCCGTCATTGCCAGGAAGAGGAGGGCAGGGCCACCCCCCTGACATCCACCCAAAAGAAGTCTGGATCAGTTAGCCCAATGGACAGGGCTGCTTAAAGGTACTGTGCCGGTGATTACTCTGGGTCTGCTGTGAAGGAGCACTGATTAATAGTTGAAGGACGCTCCCCCCCTCACGCAAGGATTGACTTAGGTGGTTTACGCACAAGGTATAAGTCAGGCCTATAACTCTTTAACTGCAGTGGTTTTGGTGTGGTTAAAGGCTGTGACTGGACATTTGAACCAACTAGCGCTTGATTATAATCTGGTTCTATTTTTTCCCCCAGTCAGGGGTTTTGACTCTGATATATCTGCTAAAGTAATTTACAGTGCCCTATTTTGGACAAAGGGACTAGCCTGTCAAAATGGGAAAACGTAAGGGAGATAATGGGGGTAGGGAATCCACCCAGGAGGCACCCCCACCCAGGCTAATAACAAGTTACCTAACGTCTGTAATGGGTGCCATTGAGACAGAGATAGGGAGGGTAGAAGCTACCCTAGAGTCGTCTCTTGAGAAAGCAGGAAAGGCTGGGGTGGGGGGACGGAACCCATCGGCATCACTGCTGCCAAGTAAGATCAAGGAAAGAAACCCCTGTGTATTATCAGAAATTGATTTAATCAATTTAATCACTCCTACAACCCCAGAGAGCCCACCCTAAAAAAAAAGCAGGCAAATAATGCCCCCCCAAACGGCAGTAACTCCCACACACCAAGGTGGACTTCCTGTAGATAGGGAAGGCTCCGGAGAGCCCTCATTAGGAACTAAGAAGTCCAAGAGCAAATGTCCTTCTAAAACCCAAAAAATAAAACATACTATAGGTAAACAACTAAAAGACAATAAAAATATGGACCCAACCAAAACCTGTTTTCTGCAAATTGAAGACCAACTCAGAGACATTAAAAAGCTATGCTCATTAGTTCTGGAGAAAGTGGCCGCTCTCGAACAAAAGGTTGAATCTATATCAAATTTAAAACCCGAACCACCAAAGGCAGAATCTCAGAACACTCATTCCATTTCTGAATATTTACCAACTCCACCTGCTCATCAGCATCAGAATTTTAGAATATCTCTTCCTCAGAACCCAACCCAAAAACCCTTGAATGCAGAGGCCCCACAACATTCTACAAACCCACAATATCAGCGGGGCATAAACAAACGGGAAGGCCGCCGGGGCCAGGAAATTATAGGTACTCAGGTAGCCTGCCCAATGATACCTCTGGCATGTACCCCCTATGTTTTAATCTTGGAAAATGCCCCTATATTGGAAAGCACCCATCCCAAACCCCATATGTCTCTATTGAATAAAGTGACGCATTGGGTAGGAAAACACACGGGAGGGCGGGTTGACTTCCATAGGGACATCTTAACTGTAAGAAGGGTACCTTGGGTTGGCTCATCCCCCAAAACATCACCTGGGGATTGTATTATAATAAATTTTAGGACCCCCCGGACTGTTAATGCTCTATATCACCATCTCTCACCTATGAGATCATCCGTAGGGCCTATAAGAGTCCAACTCCTGACTAAGTTTATCCATCCGTTTCCAAACCCACGTTACTCTGATTCAACCTATTCTGGGTCTCAGAATCCCAGTAACCTTGGTCTCTCTAACCACTCTGATACTGCTTTGACATTATCTAATAGATATGAGACCCTGACCTCACTAGAGCAGTTAGATTGACAATCACTAACTGAGCCATCTTTGCAAGATCCTCTGGAGATAAACGTACTCCCACAGTCCCCCCTAGAATCTAAAGGAATCCCTAATATACGTGATATACAGGGTATGACACCCCTAGGGATTATTTCATGGAATGTTGCAGGTCTAAAATCAAAAATTGGAAACCCCGATTGGATAAATTTAGTGACGGGAAACCTTATTATTTGTTGTCAGGAGACCTGGCTCACAGAATCACCACATATTAATGGCTATACCACATATTATGTCCCTGCAACCAAAGCCCATGCAGGCAGAGCTAAGGGCGGTCTGGCTATCTTTTTATCTGTGGAGGCTGGAGGGACGGAAGCACGTGTTGCAGGCATATCGCCTTTTTTTCTGGCCCTATCTCTGAAACTAGAAGAATCATACGATATACTACTGATCAACTATTATAACAACACCTTTGATAACTCAGACACTAGCGTGGTCAGTAGTTTGGAGACCCTAATAAGGTAACAGTATATAGTAAAAAGGACATAAGAATAGTCTGGGTTGGTGATTTTAATGTCCATCTCTGTGAACCAGAACTCCTTGATTGTTGTGGACTCCAGGACGAGAATGACATTCCCATTCAACACTTCAAACACTCTCCGTATGGGAACGCCCTCAATTCTCTGATAACAGTAAACTCCTTCTCCTTTCCCACACCCGCCACCCGAGGGATACCAACATTTGTAAGGGGGGACACTCACACCACTATTGATTATATTATTTATTCTAGAGAACTGTCCCCTATTACAGGTCAACTTAGGGTTACCCCGACCTGCTTTAGTGATCATAACCCCTTATCCATTATGATTAATTTAGATCTGATAAATGATCCAAGAAGAGGGAAGCAACACCCTTCCATGAAGCTCTCATCCCAAAAAGGGCTTACAATCAAATGGGGGAAGATAAACACCAAAAAATTCTTTGGAGATGTATTTTTGAATAATTGGCCAGATGTTATGACATCCCTGGACGAAAATAAGGCCCCACACGAAATTATTCGGGCATTCTCCTCCCTGACAAATTACATGGCGGAGAAACTACACCCTCAACGAGCCAACAAAGTCCGTGGCCCAAGATGGTTTAACCACGCATGCACCTCATCTTTAAGCAAGCTTAAAAAACAATCAATGTATCCCCCAAAGATCCACAAGCAATCAAGATTGCCAGGAAAAACTATAAAGAAGCTCTTGCCAAAAGGAAAGTTGATCTAAGTGAAGCGGCGTGGGAGGAACTGATGGCTGCAAGTAAACTCAAAGATACAACTGCATCCTGGCGTGTGGTTAACTCTCCATTATTTAGCGACAACTATGAGACGCCCATGGACTCTGTCATTCCAGCCAAGACCTAGGTGGACTATTTTTTAAAAACTTTTGCCACAGAGACAAACACCCAACCAGAAATGCTAAATTGTTTAAAACCTGCAGGAAATGATCAGCTAAGTCTGGCTTTTAGTAACACTATAAGCGTAGATGATGTTAAACAGGCAATCCAAGATAGTCCATCTGAGAAAGCCCCGGGTCCAGACAGAATTCCTGCTGACCTATATAAGGCACTTCCAGACTTCTGTGGCCCATTGCTAACCAATGTTATGAGGTCAGCTGTGTTAGGCCCTCTAGTAGACTCTTGGAAAGAAGCGATCATCGTCCCGATTTTTAAGAAGGGAGATAGGGATGACCCTCTGTGCTATCGCCCAATCTCTCTGCTGGACAGTTCAGTCAAAATTTTGGGCCGGGTAATTTTAAATAAACTAGAAGAATGGGCAACTGATACTCACTCCCTCTCAGAGGTACAATTTGGCTTTCGCCCAGGGGTGGGCACAGTCAAACAAACCCTTAATTTGACACTTATAGTCCAGAAATATACTAAAGCCAAAAGGGGCTGTATACACTTAACATTCATGGATCTCTCCTGCGCCTTTGATACAGTCAGCAGGGAGAAATTGTGGAAGGTAATGCTGGGTATGGGCGTGGATAAACACATAGTTATATTACTCAGTAAACTTCATGCCTGCACAGAGGCTCGGATCCGTTACTCTCGGGAGGGAGGCCTGACAGAGAAATTCCCCTCACAAAAAGGGGTCAGACAGGGTTGTGTTCTTGCCCCTTTTCTCTTTCTCTTATACATAAATGGGCTGGAGAAATTTCTTTGCGATTTAGGAAAAGACTCTGCGGTTATTAATAGCTCCCCAGTCCCTGTACTTTTATATGCAGATGATGCAGTATTAATTTCAAGGACAGCGAATGGCCTCCAGATTTTATTGAATATTTTTAATACCTTTATGAGGAACCTTGGTCTTAAAGTTAATAGAACCAAGTCATTTGTCATGAAGTGTGGTCCTAAATTAGCAAAAACGAAACTTTTTATTTTAAATGGGCATGAGATATTAAAGGTCCCACATTTTACGTATCTGGGGGTCCCTATTGATGTAGATTTTAACTGGAAGTTTTTAGTTAATACACGTTCAATTCAATTCCAAAAAAACATTGAAGCTGTTTTTAGATTTGCAAGAAGACTACAACACAAACCTGTTAAGGAAATTATGACTGTCTTCACTTCTAAATGCCTTTCCGTCGCGACATTTGGAGCTGGGGTTTGGGGGCTTGCAGATTGTACAGGGCTCCAGATTATAGAAAACAAATTTCTAAGAAGGCTACTATCAGTCCCCCAATCTACACCAACAAAGTTCTGTCACAAAAAAGTAGGTCTAAGATATATATCCAGCTATATAAAACTTCAACCTCTTATATTGTGGATAAAAATCTGAACCAAGCCTGAAACGCTTCTATGTAGAAAGGTGATACAGGACTGTCTTCTTCTGTCACGATTTCTAGATATACCCTGGCTTAGATATGTTTATCTCTCTCTCCTATCATTAGGACTAGGAGATTTCTTCCTTAAACCAGATACCTTAACAAGACAGGACATTAAGAAGGTCAAAGACATATTCTGGCAGAAAAATCAGGATACTGACCCAGCCTCCTGTTTAATGAGCCAACGGACAAACTTAGAGACACAACAACCTCAACCGAAGTTGTACTTGACCATCATTAATCATGAGCGACAAAGGTTTTTACTCACAAGACTACGTCTAAACACCTTACATTATCTTGTGGCATTCCCAGTTGCTGGAACCTGGTTTAAGATCCTCCCTCCATGTTGCTGCAATGGAAAGACATCTCAAAGCACATTACACTTTATGCTTTTCTGCACTTTATATACTCTTCCAAGAAAAAGGTTTTTACGTCCGCTATTTCAGTCTAACAGTATTATAACTAGCCAACTTGCTTACTCCCACTTACACGATTTGGGAAATATGGACATAATCCAGGCTGTGCTAAATTTTATACATGCTGCTTTTGGTGCTCGGAAAATGTATTAACAATGTTTTTTAGAATTCTTTTTATGACTGTGAAATTCTGTGTTATTTATTTATTTTATGTCTTTTATGGTCTTTTTGTTCCGAATAAAGTAAATTAAAGAAAGAAAGATAGTGCATATTAACATTATTTTATATGGAAGCTAACGGCCTGGTTTATGAAAAGTGAAGCTGCACCCAGTGCAGGACCACTTTTTTTGCGCCCCTTAGTGTCCCCCTAACACCACCATGTATGCGCCGCATCTAAGACATGGCGCACCATGGCAGTAGTTAGGGGAACTAGCGTAAACATTTTGGGCCCTAGTTTGGAGCTTTGCAGGATTAGTGTAAATTATTTTACGCTAATCCTGCAAAGCCCATTAAGGCCCATTATATTTAATGGTGTGCCTCCTTTTAACGCCTGCTCTGAGCAGGCGTTAAAAGTGCTGATAAAAATGATGCAAAGAAGTGTATTAGATTTCTTTGCGCCGCTTTTTCGGGGCCCCTTTGCATACATTATGCCTGGCGCAAGCATAACATAGCGCAAAGAGTTACAAAGTGGAGCAATGCATGAATTGCACCACTTTGTAAATTTGGTGCAGCGAATTTGGTCTCGGCCGCATTAGCATAAAAATAAATTACAGTAATGTGGTGCAAGGAGGCTCTAGGGTCTCTTAAATCTGTCCTCAGACAACTTCAGATTTCATGTAGTGGGTCTTTCAGTTAAATAGGACTCCGTACAGTTGCTTCTTAGAGTAAGAGTCTGCTGATAGTCTCCTTTGCTAACCTTTGTAAAAAGATAGGGCCGTATTTATACTCTGGTTGCGCCGAATTTGCGTCGTTTTTTTCGACGCAAATTCGACGCTAAACTAACGCCAACTAACGCCATATTTATACTATGGCGTTAGACGCTTCGGGCGCCAAAGTGCCCGGAGTGTGCGTCATTTTTTAGCGTGAACCCCTTCCTTGCGTTAATGATATGCAAGGGAGGCGTTCCCGTCTTAAAAAATGACTCCCAGGCCTTTACGTGGTATTTATACTCCCGGGCAAAAATGACGCCCGGGAGTGGGCGTGGCCAAAAACGGCGCATTTGCGCCGCTTTTTAACGCCTGGGTCAGGCATGGCGTTAGGGGACAAGTGGGCTCAAAATGAGCCCAGAGTGCCCTCCCCTGCCCCCAGGGACCCCCCCTGCCACCCTTGGCCACCCCAGGAGGACACCCAAGGATGGAGGGACCCATCCCATGGACATTAAGGTAAGTTCAGGTAAGTTTTTTTTTTTTTTTTTTTTTTGTGGCATAGGGGGGCCTGATTTGTGCCCCCCTACATGCCACTATGCCCAATGACCATGCCCAGGGGACAGAAGTCCCCTGGGCATGGCCATTGGGCAAGGGGGCATGACTCCTATCTTTACAATGATAGGAGTCATGTTGATGGGGGATGGGCGTCGAAAAAAAATGGCGCAAGTCGGGTTACGACGATTTTTTCGACGTAACCTGACTTGCCCCATTTTAAGACGCCCATACGCCATTTTCCCCCTACGCCGGCGCTGTCTGGTGTACGTGGCTTTTTTCCACGCAAACCAGGCAGCGCCGGTCTGCTTGCGCCGGCTAACGCCATTCCATAAATACGGCGCCCGCATGGCGCTTCAGAATGGCGTTAGACGGCGCAACATTTTTTGACGCTAAACTGCGTTAGCGCAGTTTAGCGTCAAAAAGTATAAATATGGGCCATAGTTCCTTGTTACTTCACTAATACATCCTGAATTCTTTAGTGCTGGCATGAAAATCCTGGTACACCACCACTCCACTTTGCCTTTTAACTCCTTAATTCTTCCCTTAGTCTCTCTTACATCTTTTGATTACAATAAACAGGGCAGTTATTGACAATCTCTTTGAACCTTTCATGGTTAGGTGATCGGAAATTGTTATCTGTTTCGATTGTTTGTATAAAATTTAAAAAAACTTGGACGCATGCAGAATCTTGTGGCACTTGAACGCAAAAAAGACTGTGCCAGGCATAATGTATACAAAGGGCGCGTTACCCCGTTTGGGGAGGGTGGTGAAAAAATGGCACAAAGAAACCTAAGAGATTTCTTTGCATTATTTTTTTGCCACTTTTAACGCTTACTCAGAGCAAGCGTTAAAAGAAGGCACACCATTGTTTACAATGGGCCTTAATGGGCTTTGCAGGATTAGCATCAAAACTTTTGACACTAATCCTGCAAAGCTCCGAACTAGCGTCATAAATTGTGACGCTAGATTCCTAACTACCACCATGGTGCACCATATCTTAGATGCAGTGCACACATGGTGGCGTTAAGGGGGGGGGTCCTAAGGGGCAAAAGAAAAGTGTTGCTGCACTGGGTGCAGCGCCACTTTTCTTAAATTTGGCCCTAAGGTTGTTTACCTTGTCCCGACATATCGGAATAGTCTTCCTACCTCAGGAGTCTCAATAATTGAAAAACCAAGCCACACCTGCACCAAATATCTCTCAGCTCATCGTAGGAATTTCCTTTCTCACTTCTGCTGCCTCTGGAGCTGCACTGAATCATCTGCTTGCATTGACTTCAGTGGATGGACTGCAACTGAGCCTCTCTTTCATGGGTCCTTCCTGGTTCCCTGGGAAAGTCATTTGGAGGCTCCAGGATGTAACTCTTCCTCTTCTGTCTTTTGCTGGCCTTTACTGTTTCTTTGAGAGTTTTTCCAGAACTCCCCATTTCTACACATTCTCCAACATATATGTAATCTCACAACTGTATCCCAGGCCTTTCTCCTGCCGCCACAGGCTAGTGCCTGATTCTGACATTAATAACTGCATGTATTCTTCAGTAAGCCCTTTAGAAACCAAGTGTAATTTAGGCATTCCCACTGCAGGAGCTGTGAGGATAATCAATGTAAATTGAATTCCAAGGAGTGGCTCTTAGATGGATCGCCTCTTTCTTCACCAGAAGAATGCAAAAAGTCCACCTTCTCCTCCTCACTTCTGAACCCAAGGAAATCATCTGTGGAGTACCCCAAGGAACCTCGCTCAGCCACACTCTCTTCTATACTTACTTGACACCGCTGGCCAGCATTTTCAAAACCCATGGACTCAACACACAACTCATCTTCTCTGAAGACACAACCAAGACCAACTTCCGCATGACAGATGTAGCCAACTGAATGATGGATAACTTCCTGAAGCTCAACACAGACAAGACAGAGGTGCTGATCTCCAGAAACAAAAGCTCCCCATGGCACGCATCATGGTGGCCCTCAGAACTTGCACCTGCTCCTACCCCTACTGACCTCACAAGGAATCTAAGCACCATTATGGACAACAAGCTAACCTTGACGACTCAGGTCAGCTCAGTTTCCTCCTCCTGCTTCTTCATCCTCCGCATGCTTCGTAAGATATTCAAATGGCTACCCCAGAGCTCAAGCTGTACCATCACCCATGCCCTCTTCTCCGGGCAAGTGGACTATGGCAACGCTCTCTAAGCAGGTATAGCAGCTCACCTCCTCCGACAACCACAGACGATAGAGGAGCGCGCAGTCAGACCTGTCCTGGATCACCCTAGATGAACCCACATCAGGGAACTTCACTGGCTTCCTGTACAGAAAAGATACTAGTTCAAGCTCCTGACCCACACATACAAGTTCCTACACAACTGCGGACCTGCCCACTTGAACCACCACCTGAACTTCCATCAGCCCTTCAGATACATCTGCTCCATTTCCCTTTCTCTAACCCTCACCCCTGATCCAATGTAGGGGATGTGGAGGTCGCTCCCTCTCCTAACTAGCAGCAAAGTCATGGAATGTGCTACCATTTAATCTCCGGACTTCCCCATCTCTTCTAGAGTTACAGAAGTCCCTAAAGACTTAGCTATTCGGTTAATCAACTGGACCTTGCCAGTGCCTGGATACCCTCACGGGTGACGAGAAGCATGCTACAAATCTACTGATTGATAGATTCAGGCAGCCCTTTGAAAACAAGCTGTTCTCTAGGTATTCCTACTACAAGAACTGTGAGGGAAAACGATGCAAATTGAATTTTAGTGTAAATTATTTGTTTGTTGTAGACTTGTCTAATAATGGCTGGATTGTACAGTTTCATTACAGAAGGAGATGATCGCTTTAGGAGTTGATCATCAAGCAAGACATTCTATGCATGATTGTGCAGCTGTTTCATATCACTATTTTAACCTTCATCACAGATACTTCTCTGTATTGTTTTCCCTTTTCAAAGGTTGAGGTTCCCCTAACCGCAAGGAACCCCTAAACTTCAAATCAACTTCTTCTGCCTATGGACTGTCTTTGTGTGCCCTAGGACAGGGGAGAGTCTAAACTGATTTCTGTACCTTGTAGGTCCACTCACTACCCCACCTCAGTCCCTTTACAGAGGTCCTGGCTTAAGGCAACATTTATCTAGTTCCAGAGTAAAGGATATATATCAAGGGGTGATGCCTACTTACAAATACCAATGTAAATTAGGTTGAGTGGTCCCCTGTATGTGAGTCCCTTTTGTGTTAATTCTTTTTTAAAGAATGAGAATATTTGCAAACAATATCTAGATTACATCTGCATTTATGACTGTGAACATCGGAATATCTGCCTCCTTGCTCTTTACCTAGTATCCACTAGGCTCTGTATGGCATAACACGAGCGTGGGGTCATCAGCATCCCCAGTGTCGTGGGGGCCCTAAAGTAGCATCCCCGAACCACACTTTCTAGTGTCTTGCTTGCATGATGTCGGGATACAGAAGATGCATCTTATCTGTGTCTTTGGTGCTTATTGGCCCAGGCATCCACTTTCTTCAAGGGTCAGACCCTTCTCTGCCTCTTCAGTGCCAAGATCCGTGCCCCAGGAATAGTAGTCCTTGGTTCAGTATTGCAAGTAATATTTAATCATGAGATGTCCAAATTTCACAGTACTAACAAGCCAAGCACTAAATCAAGAGAGAAAGTAAGATTTTCCCATCCCACAAATGTGAAGACATTTTACCGATGAATGCAGAGGTATTTGATTTTACTGTATTAAATTATTGTGTACTTTCCACAATGGTTTTACTATTTATATTTTTTGTTTGCTGTAACTTTCCTTATAGTTGTGATTAACTAGTGCAGGAAAACAGCAGATTCAACAGTATTATTCTGAGGTGAAGAGTGTGATTGGCAGTGTTATTAGTAACAAGCAGGAAGCCACAGTGTTCATGATCAGTTATTGAACAGAAACAGTATATATTGTGCATGAAAACAAGTGTCCAGTATTGCACATGTATGTTTTTCGTGTTAGTTTAAAATGTTGTGGGATTTATAGTGTTTGCTTATTTTTTTGACATGCATTTATATGTGTAAAAGGTGTTGTTCTTTTTCAATACAAAGTAACAGCTCTGACTGAATATTGTCTTTATTGCAACCACTGTAATTGTTATCCCCTATCTAGACTCAATCCTGATAGCACATCTTTAGAGTTAAACCTTGACTGTTCAACCAAGCTATGTAGAAAAGGCTGGTGATGACAATCTTCTGTCGCAGACTGAGTACCCAGTGTAGTCCTTAGTAGGTAACAATGGCAAACTCACCTCTAATGTTGCTAGGGTATGGTTGTATATGATTTCATATAAAATATGGAATACAATTACTGAGAAACTATGTTATTTCAATTGTTTAATGGACATTTTCAGAATGAATGTAATTTACCTTTTTGTAGAAACCAATTCATAGAATGTCTTTTTGGTTGAAATTGGCTTTTGAACCCTTATTTTTTTAATGTAAATGCAATGGTTGCTGGTCTTACTTTGAGCAACAGTTTTGTCGGAGATATGTATTTTAGTGCTTTACTTCAGGGGACATTATTTCATATTTATATCCTTTAACCTGTCAAACAATTACTTTGGATGTTTTTAATTAGCTGACCCAACACCACCTGTAAACACCGTCCGTCGCTGACCCTCACAGCCACTAAACACCATCAAACCCTGCCCCTTAAAACTACCATCCAGACCTAAATTACACTCATCCCTGAAGCCTAAGTGTCTTTTCTACCTAAAAACTCCACCATCCTTGAACATTAAAATCACCCACTACCCCTCACTGTCCTCAAACACCAACCATCTATGACCCATAAGATTTCCTCATCACTCTAAACTACTCCCTGAAAAACTAAAAACACCATTCTACATCTAAACTCCACCCATCTCTGAATCCTTAAAACCCATCACCACCATAAACTCCACCCCATCCTCAACCCTACAGACTCTTCACTACCCTAGCAGTTACCCATAATTGAACCTTATAAACTCTCACCAGATGTAACTGTTGCCCATCCATGAATCTTAAAACCCCTGAACACCCTTACACCTCACTCATCTCTGGTACCTAAAAACACCTCATACACCTAAACACCACACATGTTTAAATCCTAAAAACCACACACCACACCTACACTCTCCCTTCTCTGAACCCTACAAAAACCTTTTTATGCCAGATTTCCAATTATTCCTGACCCCCCTAAAAACCAATCACCCTAAACATTACCCATCTCTGAACACAAAAATTTCACAGTAGACCTAAACTCCACCCAGGTTTAATGGAATTATGGATTTTTCCTTAAAATTACCTTTCATTCAAAATGCTTCCTTTAACTTTCGATTTTTTTTTGTATTTCCTTAAAATTAGTTTTCCTTGATTTGGTTTCCTCCAACGTGGTTCCTCAGTTTTAGTTTTCCATTAATTCACACACATCACTAGGCTCTCCCTGTGACATCAAAGATAAGTAGAAAGGCTTGAGGATAAGGAATGTGCTTCTGAAGGTACACATCTCTTATTTGTTCTTTTATGTTCAAATACTTGTATCGACTTGGGGATTAAATGAATGCAACCAGCATGGAAACATTCAACCCCTACCTTCTTTTGATTTAGGTGGACATCTCAAACCAGCATTTGAAAGGATATTCAACTTTCCTTTCAAACCACCGCACCCCTCCAGTGCAGTATTCCTAAAACATGATGACATTTTGAGACCGCCTTGGTCATGTTTATTCCTTGAACTCAAAGGACAAATACGTTATCTGTTAAGTTATCATTGGACGCCAAGTCGCTCAGTAAATTTCGTATGCATTATGAACTGCTTGGTTAGCTTTTTCGTAGCCCTAATACACCAAATGTTCTCATAATACTCATTGCGTGTTGGGCTTTTTGAGGTGCCAGGATTAGCCAACAAATGATGCTTAGCTGCCAAAATTAACAACCATACTGTTTTGTCCATAAGGCTATATAATCTGTAGCCCTCTGGACCAGGGAGACCCAGGATAATGTGTAATGATTCTCTTTATGTTTCCAGTTCCACTATCATGTCCCCGTCTTTCAATAATCCCTCCTAGGTTGATGAAATATGAGAGTAGCACAAGGGTATAAGCATCAGTAAGGCCTAGTCTCCACAGTCCCTTAAACCACATTTTGGTCTGGATGTATCCATAGGATTCATCTATGCCTACTCTTTAAGAATGTTTGTGAATCAGGAACGCACCTGGTACCTAGCAATGTCCTATCCCAAATACAAGTGCAGTCTGCTTTCCTGACCTCTGCCTGCAATTCCTTAGACCGCAAGTCTTGATTGTCATGTAATCAAGTATGCTGCAACGAGAGGGCTTTACTTACTGGTTTATACCAGCATCAGAGGCTCCAGTGTTTTTTTTTTATCTCATAAGACGGTGTCACAGAAGATGGGTATCATCTCCCTAATAGGTTTGATATGTGGGACTCTGGTGTTTGTGGAACAGGTGCATCAGGTAATAACACATGAATCGTTTCTAAATCATAAGACACAGACCGGCAGCTCAGTATTTTTATGTCATGGCTCGTACTCCACACTCTCTGGCAACGCTTTCATAGGTTTTCCAACCCTGCTTCAATTTGTCACCCAACTTTGATCTTAGTCGTTCCCGTTTCCCTCACTTTGTCGACCTAGTGACTAGTTTGTGTCTATCATGCTCTGTTGTTTTACTCTCAGTACCTCATTTTGTACCAGTTCCTTTCGCTGCCAGTATCTTTCCTGCTTTCTGAATGCTTAGCTTTTCTTAGGCCCAACACAGGCTAGGGGCTACATACTGGTCAAATCGCATTGGTTTTGCTTTCTGCCTGCTGTTACATTGTTATTCTGGTATTCAAGGTGTTACATACTAGCCTGCTTTTCTCACAAAAGAAGCACTGTAAGCCACAGATGTTTGGTGTTCCAGACTTAGAGGCGCTGGTGTGTCTTGCGTTTTTTCTTGATGTCCCCGTTTCCCAGAGGGTTGGCTGCTGACTTCCTCTACAATGGTGAAACTGGGTGCCAGACTTTAGGGAGTTGGAGGGACTGAGTCTAGCCATAGCTTGTGATTTTTATACGTTAGCCAATTTTTGACAGCCACTTTTCCGCACAACCAAGATGCACTCTCATCCAACCCTCAGGGTAAAGTCTGAGTTATCAAAAACAAAAGTACATGGAGGGAGAAGGTCATGATCACGACTGCGCTGCTTACCCAGTCCCACGCATCTAACACGTTGCAGACATGGGTCCCCAATACAGATATGGAGGTCTCGGCCCTTTCATCTTCCAGCATATATTCCACACTGTGCGTATGTTCAGAGAGTGCCCCACAGTACATCACCGCTTACCTGATACACTTGGGCGCTAACATAGCAATAACAAGCTGTACTAATCATTAGCTTTAAAAAGTTGATGCATGGAGTTCTAGTAAGTCATCTCATTACATGGGAGCAAATATTAGCCCAGATCAGCATAGTGCCAATGTCAGAATTTAAGAAGCATACACCAAAACCATTACCAATAGCTTCACAAAATGGAATGGGAAGGGAGCCCTGTCATTCAGATATCCAATAAAACCCAGATATGTGATTTTGCAATCAGTCAAAAAAACTTTATTTGGTCTAAATTAGACCATAAAAGCACATCATTACACATTGCATTCAGCACTAGATAAGAACAATATGACAATGCTTAAAAAGAGTCAATAAATACGCTGAATACATACTAAGCATAGTGACTAACACCACTAAAACACCGTCATAAACACAATAGGACAAGATAAGGTCCATTACATGTGAATCCAACTGTCCAACACGACACAGAACAGTCATAAAAAAATCAAATAATATTGGTAAGGTGCATAATATATAATAATAAAGCAGGCCGACCATTATAAGGCATTTTCTCCAGCTAAAAAGACACTCATGAAAACCCTGTCCTACAATGTAACAGTTCATAATAAAGTGCATTACAGTTCAATCAAACTGATCCAGCATATTACAAAGTATTCATAAGAAAACTCATGACGGTTATAAAGTGCATACAGTATGACAATTCAGGCCTAACCTGCACAAAAGTCAAAGGGCCACATTTAAGAAAAGTAGCTCTGCATCACATGCAGCACCACTTTTCCTGCACTCCTTAGGACCCCCCTAACTGCACCATGTGTGCGCCGTATTGAAGATACGGTGCACCCTGGCACTAGTTATGGAACTAGCGTCAACATTTTTTATGCTAGTTTGGTGCTTTGCAGGATTAGCTTCAAAAATTTGGACGCTAATCCTGTAAAGCACCTCGAGGCCCATTGAAAACAATTAGAGCCTCATTTTAATGCTTGCTCTGTATAGGTATTAAAAATGCCGCAAAAAATGTCTCAAAGAAATTTCTTTGCTCCATTGTTTCAGTCCCCCCTAACGGCGGAACACCCCCCTTTGCATTCATTAAGCTTGGAGCAGGCATAATGTGGCGCAAGGGTCTACAAAGTGGCGCACTGCATGGCGCATGGAGAAAGCCACTTTTGCACTGCCTTATCGTAAAAAGAATTATGCTGTGGTGGCGCTAGGGGCTCTTAAACATGCCCCAAAGTTTTCAACAAAGGTTCTCAAATGTTCTTTCAGGGAACATCATGGAGACCACAGAAGAACGTATTGTGCATAAGATCATGGTCAGAGAATTTATCACATGAGCAGGGCCTCGACTGTGTGTGCCGTGTACTAGAATTTGGATGTGCCAGCAGAAAATGTAATTGATTAAACTGAAATCTGGTGAGAAGAAACCGGTGATGCCTGTTGGACACATTCAGCAAGTAAGGTTCGACAGCTGGCTCTGTATTAATCTGCATATATCTTTGCATCGTGAGCTTCTCAAGTTTAACCCTGTGGTGGGCTCCCGGGAAAAGAAAGATGCCAAGTCTTTTGTTCCATTGGAAAAACTCCCACGAGTATTTTATTTTATTTTATGTTAATGTTTTATCTTCTATTGTGTTTTAGTCCAATACGTTTTCTTCTCTGTTTTATTTCTTTAGTTTTCTTCTTGTTAGTTAATCTTTGTTTCCCAGTCTCTCTGGTTAGTAGTGTCTTCATTTCTTTACTGATTTCGTTCTGGGATAGCCACATCCCCCCAGGGACGTGGCTGGGTCTGTTGGCGTTTTCGATGAGAGCTGTTAACTCATCGTGCTCCTTTGCCAATAGTTCCGGTTCCCGTTTTGCTCCATTCGTCTATCTTCTCGCTCCTCCGCTCTCCTTGCCGCTCGTCTTTCTTCTCGCTCTTCCGCTCTCCTTGCCGCTCGTCTCTCCTCTCACTCCTCTGCTCCTTGCCGCTCATCTCTCCTCTCGCTCTTCCACTCTCCTTGCCACTCGTCTCTCCTCTTGCTCATCCGCTCTCCTTGCCGCTCGTCTCTCCTCTCGCTCCTCCGCTCTCCTTGTCGCTCCTCTCTCCTCTTTCAGTCTTTTTCCATTGGATTTCCGGTTGATCAATTTCCTGTTGGACATCCTCCACGGTACCCCTGGGGCATAGGTTAGGCGGCCCGAAGGGCTTTTGGAAGGTGGGGATATGGTGACCCTGTCACACATCCTCCCCCATGAGAAGGGCTGATAGAGACCTTGACTCACAGGATGTCTAGATAGATAGTCTGCTGTGGACATCTGGGTCCCAGGAAGATGTTGAACCTGAAATAGAAACGGTTGAAGCTCCGTGAACCATCGTAAAATCCTCGGATTAGTGTCTTTATGTCTAGCCAGCCAGGTAAGAGGGGCATGATCAGTGTAGAGGGTAAATTGATGTCCCAACAAGTAATATTGGAGACTCTTGATGGCCCATTTTATGGCAAGACACTCTCTTACTATAATAGGGTAATTTTGTTCTCTGGGTACCAATTTCCTACTGATATATTCAATGGGAAGAAGGGTACTTCCATCAGGTTTTTGAGAAAGGACAGCTCCTATACCAATGTCCGAAGTGTCGGTTTGTAAATAAAATGCTTGTGTTAAATCAGGGCACTGCAACACAGGTTCTGATGTTAGACTTGTTTTAAGGATTTCGAAACTGTGAAGTTGATGGGGAGGTAAGGCTGTGATTTTGTTCGGACAACCCTTTTTTAATAGATCAGTCAGAGGTACTGCAATAGTGGAGTATCTAGGAATAAACCGGCGATAATAACCCTCCATGCCCAGGAAAGAGTGTACTTCTCGTTTGGAGGAGGGTTGTGGTATGCCGAGGATGGCTTGAACTTTATCAATTTGGGATCATATCTGACCATTTCTGATGTTATACCCTAGATAGGCAATGGTATCTCTCACCAGACTACATTTTTCCGGATTCACAGTTAACCCTGCCTGAAGCAATGTTTGGAATACCGTTCCTAGATGGTGTAAGTGGTCCCTCCAGTTTTCACTATAGATAACGATATCATCAAGATAGGCCGCTGCATAACCTTTATGGTCGCTTAAGAGTCTGTCCATTAACTGTTGAAAGGTGGCCGGAGCCCCGTGAAGTCCAAAAGGGAGAACAGTAAACTGGTATAAGTCTGAAGGGGTAGAAAATGCTGTTTTTTTCTTTATCGGGAGGGTGCAATGGAATTTGCCAGTAACCTTTTGTTAAGTCTACGGTAGACATATCGTACCTCGCCCAATTGTTCCAGTAATTCATCTACTCTTGGAATAGGGTAGGTATCAAATAGTGAAATACTGTTACGTTATCTGAAGTCTATACAGAGGCGGATAGTCCCATTGGGTTTTGGGACCAGTACTACATGTGAGCACCAGGGGTTCAATAATGCCTGCCTGTAACATACTTTGGACTTCTTTCTCTAAGACATGTCTTTGTGTCTCCCGTATTCGATATGGATGGAGTAGGACAGTTTTCCCTGTTTGGGTTTTGATGGTATGATGGATAAGTGAAGTTCGACCTGGATTTAGAGAAAAGAGCTTCTGAAAGTCATTAAGGACAGCACTTATCTGGTCCTGTTGCTCTATGGAGAGTGTGGCAGGAATTGACGGAAGGGTCATAATATTCTTTTCGGCATGTGGGGAAAGATTGATTTCAAGGGGTTTGTCTCTATTTACCAGAAACCGTGTGTGAATAGGCCCTGTTACATCATCCGCTTCTTCCCATTTTTTTAATAGATTTACATGGTATATTTGAGTACGATGTGGATTATTCAACATCTCTATCTCATATGTGACAGGGCTTACTCCTTTTAGTACCATGTAGGGGCCCTGCCATTTTGCCAATAGTTTATTCTCTGAACTGGGGAGTAATAAAAGTATCCTGTCCCGGGTTGAAATGTTTTAAGAGATGAGTTTCTATCATAATATCTCTTTTGTCTAGTTGTGCGTCCTAACGTCTTCCTATACATTATGGATCTGTTCTTTTAAGCATTGGGTGTAGTCTAAAATATCCTTCTCGTCCCTTCCCGACTCCTTCCACTTTTTGGCAGCCATGTCTAGTAAAGTCCAGGGTTGTCGCCCAAAGACTAACTCGAAAGGACTATGGCCCGTAGAGGTCTGTACCTGTGTTCTTTTGTCCCAGTCTTTCCCTGAATCTGCTATGGTTTTGCGCAAAAAGGTCTTTATGAAACAGTTATATCGTTCGACCAACCTGTCAGTTTGAGGGTGGTAAACCAAGGTACGGCTGTGCGTCACTCCAAGTAGATTACAAATTTCCGCCATCAGTCTGGACATGAATGGTGTTCCCTGATCTGTAAGCAGTTCGTTAGGGAATCCTACCCCGGAGAAATACCCAATCATTGCCTGGGCTACGTTTTTAGTGGTCATGCTACTTAAAGGAATGGCCTTAGGATACCTGGTAGCATAGTCAACAAGGACAAGAATATACATGTTACCTTTTGAAGATGGGGTCAGGGGTCCTACTAGATCCATCCCCACCCGGGAAAAAGGAATGTCTATAAAAGGTAACAGGAATAGAGGTGCTTTTTTATTTGCCCCGGGATTAATGAACTGACATTTGGGACAGTGTTGACAAAAACGTTGTATGTCGGAAAAGACACCGGGCCAATAAAATCGCCTCAACAGATACTCTTCCATTTTTTCTCGACTGAAATGACTGCCCCCCCCCCCACCTTACCAGACTATGGGCCAAGTGTAGTGCCTGAATGCGATACGGTTGGGGCACTAGTAGCTGTCGTTTTTCCTGTTCTCTATTCCGTATGACCCTATATAATAGGCCATTATGAACCAAAAAATAGGAACCCACCTGTCTGTTATCTCCATTCGTGATGCTTTCCAATGCATGTCATAAGGTGGGGTCTTCTCTTTGACTACTCTTAAACGGTGGGAGAGATGCTAATACTGGTTTATAGACTATAGAGGTCTTATTGTTTACCATACTCTTTTGAAATGTTCTCCTTTCTTCTCTCTTCTGTCTTTTACTTTTCTTGACCCGCTCTTTCTCAGGAGTAATTATAGTTTGAGAAAATGGAGCCTCAGACCACCATTCCTCTACTCTGTTTTTCTGTTGTATACTATCTAACAAGCGATGGAAGTGACCATAGTCAGTGCCTATAATCGCTTTTTCCACTAAATGAGGAAGAACCCCCATTTTCACCTTTTCACTCTGTCCTTTCCAGTTAACAGTCAGCGTTATAAGTGGATATTGTCTCATGTCTCCATGTATACAGCAAATTGAAGCCATTTCATTGGAGGTATCTGATAGAGTTGGTACTAAATCTGCACAAATTACAGACTGACTACACCCAGAGTCAACAAGGGTTTTGATCACACGTCCGTTTATCAGAAGGTCTTCGGTATACTGGGGCACATCTTTACCCATGTAGAGAACCCTCCCTCGAGTAACCCCTATCTCCATTGGTTCAACCTTATCTGCCTTATGGGGACAATTACGGGCTATATGGACCCATTCTGCGCAGTTGTAACACTGGGGTAATTGATTCGGGGATTTATCAACAACTTTTGATACATTAGATTCCTCTGGACTATTTTAAGCTTTTCCCCGATATGGTGAAATGGAGGATCGACTACCAGCAATAGCTCCTTTTCCCACCCTAAATTCAGGAGTCCGGTGGAACGCACAAGCCAATTCTATGGCCATGGTGGTATCAACCTTTGGATGCTGTTTGATCCAATTTCTGGTCTGAGGGGGTAAGGCCTCAAGGAATTGTTCCAGTAGTAGAATTCAGATTACATCATCTCTGTCAGTGCTTATAGGAGCCAACCATTTAAGACTTAAGTCCTGAATTCGGTAACACAGTGCTCGAGGATTTTCCGTCAGGGTCCATTTGGTTTACCGAAATTTGATACAATAGAACTCCGTATTATGCCCCACACGTTGCAGGATTCCCTTTTTTATCTCAGGATATGGAGTAGTGCCGCCTGGGTTGATAGCCTGATAGGCAGCTTGTAATGTTCCACTTAAGAGGGGGGCAATATACTGTCCCCACCTATCTTCTGGCCATGTAGTGGGTGTGGCAATGCGTTCAAAGTTAGTAAAGAGCGTGTCTGGATCCTCTCCTTCTTGGAACTTCTGCAGAACGGAGCTCGGGACATTAGGGTGAACTCGACTAGAAGCTATCGTATCTGTTAACTTGCGTAAAGCCGTCTCATGAACAAGCTTGTTGTTGGCGATTATAGTGGCCTGGCTTTTCAATGCATTCTTGAGTGTTTTGTGGTCTGTTCGAGCCTCGTTCTGCTGCTCCTCCCACACCAATTGTAGATTACGTTGGCCCTCTGCCAACTGTTGTATCATATCCTCCAATGTGGGTTTGTCTTCCATTCTGGTTTGATTTATAATTCTTCTTTTCCCTTCTGAATAGTCAGAATCCCACTTCTGACACCATTGTGGTGGGTTCCCGGTAAAAGAAAGATGCCAAGTCTTTTGTTCAATTAGAAAAACTCTCACAAGTATTTTATTTTATTTAAAAACATTTTTTTCCTCTATTGTGTTTTAGTCCAATATGTTTTCTGTTCTTCTTGTTAGTTAATATTTGTTTCCCAGTCTCTCTGGTTAGTAGCGTCTTCCTTTCTTTACTGATTTTGTTCTGGGATAGCCACGTCCCTCCAGGGACGTGGCTGGTTCTGTTGGCGTTTTTGACGAGAGCTGTTAACTCATCGTGCTCCTTTTGCCAATAGTTCAGGTTCCTGTTGTGCTCCGCTCGTCTCTCCTTTCACTCCTCCGCTCTCCTTGCCGCTCGTCTCCCCTCTCGCTCCTCCGCTCTCCTTGCCGCTCGTCTCTCCTCTCGCTCCTCCGCTCTCCTTGTCATCTCTCCTATTTCAGTCTTTTTCTCGTCAGAATTCCGGTTGATCGATTTCCTGTTGGACATCCCCCATGGCACCCCCGGGGCATAGGTTAGGCGGCCCCAATGGGCTTTCGGAAGGCGGGGATATGGGGACCCTGTCACAAACCCCCTCTCTCACAGCTTGCCTCCAAGACAAGAAGTTATTCCACATCCAGATAATATCTGCTTTCAAGATGTTGCGTGGTGAGTAAAACAGAGCGACTCTGCCAAGCTTAACAAAGGTATCCCTTATGTATGGAAACCACTTGATTGACCTCCACCTCTGTGACCGCAAACAATCCATGAGTATCTCCCTATTAAAATTAATCTCAGGCCTCACCCAAATGGTGACCCATTTGATCAGGGGGCACAAAGCAATAGGACCCGACAAATAAGGCAACTCTAGCTCCTAATGAACCGGGAAGGCAGGGTAGATGCTGGAATAGCCAGGAGGCATCTGCAAAACCCATTCTTCTCCACTTGGAGCTCCCTTGTGTAAATATATCCCCATATGTCACTGCCAATGTGGCAACCAAGACCGATTTACCCTGGTAGATCTTAATCAATGCATCCAGTGGCTTGCTTTCAACTCTGGAAGAAAAGGAAAAACAGCTCCCGTAGAATGAGACAAGGTCAGTCTAATGGATCGCTTCAACTGGGCCCAATAGGAACAGTCCGCAAAAACCACACCTATATATGTATGAGTCTGTACTTCGATCAACCTATGGCATTGAACAAAAAAATATATTGTCTTAGTTTCCCTGGCCCCCAAGACCATCACCTGTGATGTACCATAGTTAGTTAAGAGGTTACGACCATTCATGTATGTGACAAAACCATTCCACAATGTTTGGAGGCGCAGGGCAGTTCTCGCCAGCAAGACAGTGTCATCTGTATATAACAATGCTGGGGTCTGACGAGTACCCACCCGCGGACAATTCACCTGCTTATCTAGAAACCTGGCCCCAGATCATTGAAGTACAAGGTAAACAGAAAAAGGGCCAATATCCAGCCTTGTCTCACCCAACTCTTTAAGAGAAAAGAGCTAGTACAAGACCCATCCGAGCTATACAGGACAACTGCTGTCATATCCCAGTGCAGCTCACTCAAAAAGTAGACAGTATCTGCATCCATATCAAAGCCCAGAAGAAACAGCCATAACTTGCATCTGTTTTCTCTGTCAAAACCAGAGGAAAGATCCATGTAGGCAATAAATAAAGACACTGGTCTCCCCACAGTGTACTTATTAATTAACAATTAAAAAAAGGTTTAGGCATTGTGTTAGACCTGGCATCATTAGGGTGGTCTTATTCCAGACTTTTTTCGCCTCTAACTCCTGTTTTGTTGTATCATTTTGTTGGCCTTAGGACTCTGAGCACTTTACCACTGCCAACTAGTGCTAAAGTGCATGTGCTTCTCCCGTAAAACATGGTAATATTGGTGTATCCACAATTGAATTGTAACTCCCTTGTAAAGTGGTATACCATATTTAAATGCTACCTGTGGGCCTACAGCATTGATGGTGCCTCTCACTTAGGTAGCCCTGTAAACATGTCTCAGACCTGCCACTTCAGAGCCTGGGTGTAGAGTCTAACTGGCACCCTGACTTGGCATTTAAAACCTCTTAATAAGCCCAGAACTCCCCTTCTCTTACATATAAGCCACACCTAAAAGTAGGCCCTAGGTAGCCCATAGGGCATGGTTCCATGTAAGCAAAATGCAGGACATATACTTTTAAGGTTTGTTATCCTGGTAATAAAAACTCCCCAAAGTTGTTTTTCATTACTGTGAGGCCTGACCCTCTCCTAGGTCAGCATTGGGAATTCCTTATAACATATGTAAGCTGTAATTCCTGATCTGAGAGGAGTAGCTGCATCATGTTTAGTACCATTGGAATGGTAATATAAAGCCAGATTCATTATTACTATTTTAGAAATGCAACTTCTATAAAGTAGGCATTTCTCTGCAATCACTGCCCTGTATGCCCATGGCCTATCTCCAATACACATCTGGCTTTGGTGTGTATTTCTACACAAGCAAACCTTTTTTTTTGCAGCATAAAGAAAATGAAAGACTGGGGAAAAACATAACTTTCTACTTAGTGCCATGCACTTTGCATGCAGCTCGAGGGCAGTTCGCAGCTCACTTTGCTAGATTACGATTGTAACTTATAAACTGCACAGTAACAAAATAATCTCTGTGACAAAATCAGTAACCCCCTGTGCTATGCACATAAAATACTGTTCTTCACTTAATACACGCTCTTTGCAGCAGGCATATTAACCAACCGTGCTACCTTAGATGATTCAAAAGTTCACTAGACAAACCTCCCCTATCTCTCCAGTAGGTACATTAATCACCAGAGTTATCTTAAAGCTTTTAGTTTTGCCCAAAAGATGCTAGATGTACAAGGAACTTTGCAGTGCTTTTAAAACTGCTGCACAAAGGAAGTAATAAATATAAAAACGCACACTTATTTCTGCTAGAGGCCCCAGCTGGAGAAGTGCCTTCCTGCCGGCCCAGGCCTGCGAACCCCAGGAAATCTGTCACTGACCCTTTGGGGCCGCGGACCACAGGTTGGTAACCGCTGGTCTAAAGTCCACACAAAGGGGCTGATTACCTCCCACTAATAGTCTGGAGCCGAAGCTGACCTGAATTGGTGATTAGTGCACTTCACAAGTACTCTTTATAGTTACTCCCCCAAATCAGAGGCACTTTCTAGTATAAGTACTGGGTTCCTGACCCTCTAAAATCAGTACGCTTCTGGGCTCAAGAAAACTCTGCTGGAGTAGTTACTGCTGTGCTGAAGGATCACCACTTTGCTGTGTATGACAGTTGCAAGGAGCTGCTGCCCTCCCTTGATGAGCTGCCCTGCTACCTGCTGATCTCTGCCCTGCAACTCAAGACTCGACCATCACCCCCAGAGTGCCTCCAAGGGCTTGCTGACTTGCCACCGATTCCACACTTGGTCTCCAGGACATCAAAGTCCTGCAGCATGGCTTCCCTGCAGCTTGACACTCATCTAACCAAGATTTCATTGTAGCTCACTGCTCATCTATCCAAGATTCGGGGCGGCTTTGCTGCAACCCGCCAATCCCTTTTGCTTGAGGTTTCAGCGTGGCCCCGTTGCAGCCTGACACCCACCCAACCAAGATTTCAGTGCAGCCTCCCAGCAACCCGCTGCTCATAGCACCAGGATTTCAAAGCAGCATCAGTGTGGGCCAACGCCCGTATTGCCAAGTGACGAAGATGAGAGCTACATGTTGGCCTTCCTCATCCAGCGAGTCGTGCTCAAGCACAACCCTGCTTCTTGCCCATATGCTGGCCTGACTCAGATCACTTAGCTTCCACCCGGGGCAGCGGTTGTGTTTTCCTAGACTTATAGACCCAAACAGCCTTCGGGCTTCCGCTGTGCTCTCTGCATACTGAGGACATAACACCTAATACTCTTCATCCGGGCTGCTCTCGGGCGTCTCCCATCAATCCACTCTGCACTCCTCGCAGAGGGACACTCATATTCTGGCACACTACGGAAAAGACTCTAGAAGAAGCCTCATAGATAGTGCGCTTAATGTGATATCTTTTAAGTGAATATTCATTTGAATCTGGCTGTCGTTTTTGGTCTTGATCTACCCAGAGAAATTACTTCTATTTATAATGCACCCATGTTGAGTCCTTTTTGTGGTGTGTCATTGTGATTATTACACGTGTTGCACTACACATTGCCCTCCAAGTTAAGCCTGCCTGCTCTGTGCCAAGCTGCCAGAGGGTGAGCTCAGGTTAATTTTGGTTGTGTAGTTGTCATGCCCTGACTAGGATTGTGTTCCCTACCCGGAAAGGGTGTATACTTCTGCCAACTAGAGACCCAATTTCTAACACATTGGTCTCATGTACCCCAGCTCGGAAGAACCCAAACTGTATATCAGAAAGGATAGTGCTATCCTCCGCCCAGGTCATAGCCCTCTCCAGAATGACCCTGCCCATCCCCTTGACTAATGAATCTATCAAGGAGATTGGCCTGTAGCAGTGCAGTACATTCCTGGAGCCCTTTTTATATAGAGGGATAATGATGGAGCGAAACCAAGAATGCGGGAGACCTGTGCAAACAGCCACATTAAACAGACGAGTCAAAATCGGGACCCAAATTTCGGATAACATCATAAAACAAATCCACAGGAATCCTATCGGGACCTTCAGTCTTGGGTCCCGACATATTTCCTATGGGTAAGATGACTTCTTCAACTTGAAATGTTAAGTCACATTGGTAGGTAAATGACAGGGAGGGCTCGAGATGGGCACCACTATCCAAGAAACCATAGATGCCCTCAGAGTGTGCAATCCACATTTACGACAGGATAAGTGAAGAAATGTTATGAGCTCCACTATCAGTAAATAGGAGGCGATTGACAACCTCCCAGAATTGTTTTACTACTGGCCGTAAGTGAGACATTCAGCCCGTGCTTCCTCGTTGAGTGCTCTCTACCTCAGATCTAATGTTTTCTTATAAGCATTACGTCTGCTCGCTGTCAAACGTTGGTCCTTGGGCTGAGCTTTAAGAGCAGACATTAGTGATTTATGTGCTTTGAGCAGTCCTTGTTAAACCAACGAGGGCTACAATTAACTGTCGGTTTTGGGAGGAGTAATAGCTTAGATCTAATTTCGGCCCCAATCTCGGAATAAGCGTACAAAAAAAATCATCACGAGTCCCCCGAGCTCTGATGAAATGCTCCACACTTAACCTTTACAAGGTTGTTTAGAAAATTTAGAGTAATTTTTGACCATTTCAATCTTCCACCCTGCTCAGTCAAAACAGTGTCCGAACAGTTCGACCGCCCCTGTGCTGTGACTCGTACGAACAAATCAATGACACTAACATATATACTATAATGGTCACTAAAACCACTGATGCTAATACAAAAATGACCTAAAAATCGCAGCAAAAAACAAAAAAAATTACATCTAATGGGGGGGGCATGCCTAGTATAACAAAGGTAGGGTTAAAATTGCCATCTGCACTTTGAGACATTCTAGTCATGGCACATTCCAAGTTAAATTCTGCAAGGATATTATTCAAAAAGGTACCCGCTTGAAGGTGTTCCATGCAAAGAGTCATCATGATGAGCTTGGCTGCATAAGGATATATTTTTTGTTGTTGTCAGGGGTGGATATGGAAATCTCCCACTAAAATAAATCCAACATTACATTACTGCACGCGTCGATTATCAACATCTGTTCCCTGAGTGCAGATAGTGTCACAAAAGGTGGGAATAGTAGTTGAATTATCAAAAAATAACAAAACAAGCCTCCAACCACAGTGGACATAAACAAAAATGCTTGCATATTAGGTGAACTTGTTGACATGTTCTTATCCCTACAATTCAGAGACAGAGAAACCAGGGTCAACAAGCCACCCTTTGGATGTCCCCTTGCTGAAGGCACAGTAGAGTTAAAAGTATGATTGATAACCTTCCAGAAAAGAGGAGCACTCAACATCCCACACCTCCTTAAGGCATACTGCAGCACGAGAGCTACGAAACACCATCCAATCTGGGCCACTTCTTTTACTATTAATACCTGCCACATTCCAGGATGCTAATCTGAGGGGGCTGACAGTGGGATTTCCACTGGCTGCTTTGCTTTATGGCATGCCAGTGATACTACTGGGACCACCACCTACTACAGGGATATTAACACCAGTCAGTGTGCCCCTCCTGTTGGCTGACAGTGCAGCGTCCCCAAAGGAGAACCGTCAGGACTGGTCCTGATATAAGGACACTCTCCAGATTTCACCTCCAAGTCAGGATATGCATTAATGTGTACAGTCCCTTGTTCCACTGGCTGGGTTAACTCCCTGCTATACCTGGTCTCATGATCCTCCTCAAAAGACAGCATCGCCTGATAGGGTCTTGCAGTCAATCTAGTGCATCTGCCTGCAGGACCTCAAATGATAACAAAGTCGGTACTCTTAGGCGGCCTCATTACTCCATGGCATGTACTGTTGGAGATGACACCGAAGTTGAGTTTGAACTGCCAGTGGTCGATAGAAATACCCAAGGGGGAGAGCCTGTTTAATAGAAGTAAGGGCAAACTGCCTGGCCAAGTTCAGAATCTGTGAATCAGCTCTTGGGCAATCATAATTGGTCACAACACACTCCCCAGTAGTGGTTTTGGGAGAGGGTCCGACCCAATCCACGCCTCGGGCCACAATAAGCGTGTTGCCCAGAGATTGCCCCTCATCTCATCCCCAAATTGGGACTTCCAGGAACCAACTTTGTTTCTTAGGCTGCAGTAGTCTTCTCTGGCCACTTGTTTTAAAGCAGGGACCCCAGTAAGTACTACAACATAAGGGGCGGAGGCCGGAGAAAGACTAAGAGCAGCACGAGAGGGAGCTCAGCCATCCTAACTACCTGCTGCACTCACCTCCCCTTGAGTTAACGTATTAGTTGGAGTACACCTGTGGCTGCACAATTTAGCAAGCAGCTTTGTGTGTCCTAAATTGCTAGGCCACGCTGGCGGAGTCGGTGGTGTCTCCTGAGAATCAGATGTACCTAGACTAGAAGGTGGCAAATTAGAGAGCAAAGCAATGCCACCTTCACATGGACCAGGTACACCTAGTGAGTCCTGTACAGGTTCCCTCACAGTCATCATCCCAGTCTGTCCCAACTCCTCAGACAGATGGCTGACAGAACCAGACACACAATCAGGCACCTACATGCTGGCTTTACAAGACAAGATTATATTGTTTGAACTACCTTCAATAGATGACAGTTTCTCTAAATATTTACCCACTGCAGCCTCTATCATAGACTAGACTTTAGGTATAAAAATCAGCAAAGTTAGTGATGACAGTGTGATCTTTAGGTTATGACCATTCGTCTTTAAAGATGAAGAGGGTGCTGATCTGCCCTTAACTTCCTACTTTTTTCAGTTTCGATGCCGGGGACCACAGTCAACCAGGATTTCCTAATCATAGTCTCAGGATCTAAAACTTCTGCAATAACAGTTACATCGGTTAGTCTGTCCAGTTGGATCACACCACTTGTCCCTGCGACATCGTCCATCATAAGATAAACGCGAGGCAGAGGGTCAGCCACAAACTCCGAGCGGGTGGGTCAAATATCAGCTTCTCTTCTACTGTGCTAATTTCGTCAGTAATTGCGCCCACGGCTGTTGTTAGATATGAGAGGATTGATAACTTGGAAAGGCTGTTAGAAACCATGTCTGGAGCAATAGGCTGTGAGCCTCCCAGGCCGGTAAATGTATTTTTTCGTTTAACCTTCCAGAACAGGCCTTGCCCAACCACAGTCAAACAATAATTCAGACGCAGTGGGAGGTAGCCAAACACTTAAAATACTAACAACCACATCCCCCTCCAGTTGAGTAGGCCCCCATTATGACAATGGCGGGAAAAAACGCCTCTCGTGGCAGTGACGGCTGCCAACAGACTGTTGCCTCAGCTACCATCCGTCTGCCTTAATATGACCCCAGCAGGATTTCCGCGCAAGAAGGGCAGAAGTGCAGCTGTGGCCATACTGGTGGACGGTGGTAAGGTGGCGTTTCTACCACCAGCAGCAACACACCAGTAGACCGCCGCCAGCCATATTATGTCAAATAATGTAGTATGAATGAAGTAATTCCCCGTCACTGATAGGGCCTACCGCCATGATTTTCGTGGCGTTATGAACGCCACGTAAACCATGGCGGTAGGCAGGGTCATGATACCGCTGGCGGCACAAAGCGACCGCTGGGCTGCAGATTATCTCCAGCCTGGCGGCTGCTACCGCCATGGCGGTCGTTGTGGTATATTGGCTGGTTGGCTTCAGCCAACCCGCCATTGTCATAATGTGGCAGTAAGTATTGCCAGCCTGTTGGTGGTACTACCGCCACATTATCTCCGACCGCCGGGACCATAATGACCCCATAATCTCCCTGCTGGAAATATTGACCAAATATCCGCAAAATCTGCTTGGGAGTCAGTTTTATTGCCTGTTGACGGTAACCAATAATCAGTAGCCTCCCTAACTCCTCCAGGCGGCAGGAAACAACTTGTAAATTACCCAAAGTGGTCCAGAGGTTATTAATGATTTATTTCAAAGGTACCTGGTGCCAGTCCCGGTGTCCAGATGTCCGAGGGGTGGCCCAGCACAGCCTCTTCAGGCAATGATAGGCCCGTCCTTGATGCAACGAGTGAGAGTGATGCGTTTTCAGCATATCACAGGACCTCCTCACAGCCCCCCGGTGTTATGGGACGGCGAGTCCCTCCTTTGATGTCTCCATTTCCCCGCTTTTTGATTTTACAGTTGTGTCCCCTGGCTTTATTGGCCTTGTCAATACTCCTGTTCAATAATCTGTCCCATTTTCCATCTGCTGCTAAATTAATGTAACTCTCTGCTACCACATTCCCCATGACAATGTCAGATTCTGTTGGAAGCCAATAATATAAAATAAACCTGGTTCGCTTTTCTTTATTAACACATACCATGCCAAATATCGATGAGCATATGAGTATATTGGAACAAAAACCCAGACTCCAAACGTACCCCTTCCGCTATAATTAGAACTGAAGAGAGAAATTATGTGTGATATCTAAACCTCCGCCTTCCCCGATCTTTCTTCAAAAAATTAATCCTTTAGGGTATGCTATGTCAACCTACTATAGAAGAGAAAGATATATCTGCCTTTTAGTGAACCCATCAAACCTTTTAAAATACCCTCAACACTAAGACAGATAAGGAAGGGTGATACAACCTTCCAATACTTGTCCCAGGCTCTGACCTGCCTGTACCAAATAGGCAACTTCTAATTAGACATCATAAATCACCACGGTTCGCAATTTTAAGAGCCATGTCATCTTGCGACATCCTACCTGCATATCTTCCTAGATCTGGGCCCACTGGTCCACGAGGCTGGGTTTCCACCTCGCACATCATGCTGTCTTCCATGGCATCTGATTCTACCATGCACTGATCTGCAGACTTTCCTGAATTCAGGAAATCAAGTAGGAGGCACCATTTAAATATGAACTATTGCATCTTGAAATTGGATGACTCCAATTCTTTTGCTGCATGGACATTTTCTTCTTTCGCCCTCCATGAATGCATGAATGGAATATGAACAAAATGGCTCTCGAGTACCTGTTATTAGTGTGGGGCCTGCCCTATGCTCTGTCAGCAGGTGTTTCCTTTCTATCACCAGCACCGTGTGGTTGCAGTGTTCTGTGATATATCGGATCTTGACTGAGCCTTCGACCCCTTCTTTTAATTTCTTGGGAATGTTCTTACTCCACAACCTATTTTTAGGTTCTCACTTTTTTATTGCAAGCCTACATCTGAGCATCCAACCTCTTTTCAATGACTGGGATGATGCACAAGTCCACCTCTGTCATTAACTTCATGGTGTGCATATGCTCACCGAGACTGTCACTGAACATACTTAGCAACTGAGTTGAAGTTTGCAAGAACTTGTGATGCGTAGCTCTGATGATGCTTTTCACCTCGTCTTTAATGAGTTCCAAGTCCTGAGCAATGCCAGATTTTGTAAGGGCTTCACTGCACTGGTGTCAGCTGGTTCTGTTCCTAACCATTGTCTCAATCATACGGTCTGTCCCTCAAACCGTTTGCACACACTTGGCCCATCCGAGTCTTCGTGGTGTTGTGAAAAGTGAACTTTGCACCTCGGTCATTTGGAGTCATTAGTCCTGATTCCCAAAGGCAACTTAAACTTCAGAGTAATTTACACTTTTGAATGTGTACACATTTTTTCTTACTCACAAAATCTGAGTGTAAGTTACCACAAAAAAACCTTAGTAAGTCCAGCACCATACATGGCCAACCATTAGTACTGCAGCACCATCCCATAGAAAATAATAGATATGGGGAATTAAAATAAATCCCTGGACAAAATAATGTTAAATGATTTGAAATAGATAAAAATATAAATAAACATAATCTAATGTTGAAAAACACAGAGTATTTATTATTTCATTACAAAATATTTAATACCCTATTTTGAATTTATGAATTAAGTTTTTTTTTTTCTTCAATGAATAAATCTTTATTCAATTATAACTTATAATCATAAAAGATATATAACATATAAAACCACACACATTCGTTAAAATACAAAAGACCACCACAATCATAAAAATTACTTCTACTGTTGCTCTGGATAAAACAAATAAGACTATACATCATAAAAATGGTCCAGATAGTCTCATAGTCAAAAGGGCAGCAAGACAATTTAAAAGTTCAGGATTTTGTTTCAATATAGGGCACCTTTTTGGAAAGGAGAATACAGCCAGCATCACACTATGATCGGGTAACAGCTGTAGATGGAGGAAAACTGTACAAAACTTGGGAAAGCCCCTGGACTTTAAAAGTGGTAGTAGGAACCTTTGGCATAGAAAATCGTAATGTTAACAGAATAATACCAGATGCTTCAAAGTCTGAAGAGTGCAGCCGTCATAAGGGCCTACCAATATCGAGTCAGGATCAAACTGGCTAGGAGGAAAGCAAATAAGTGGTCATATTGAACCCAAGTGAAATTGATTAAGAGTGATCTGTCTCAAGGGTGTCTGACAGCGGAAAGGTAAGGCTCAGGGCCAACAGTGGTTTTCAGAAGCAGGAGAGATCTGGTAGTAGGTTTCTTAAGCACCTTGGAGTCTCTGTTTTCCTTTAAGTGATTTAAAAACAGTTCCCTGACTAGTCTCCTGTCCTCCTTTTTGAGGAGGTGGGATCTGTTAAAAAAAATCATGGCGGCCCAAGGATTCGGCAATAGATTTGTGATAGTTTAGCCATGGTAGCTTCTGGCCATGCATACACCCAAGACTACCTTCAGTCACGTCCTTATTAAACAACGTGAGCTCACCACACCACACTGTAATCCCCATTAACAATGGGGCCAGTTTTGCACGGTCCTCCACACACTTGAGACCCAACTCCTTGTGCAGAAATAACAAAGGACTGTTTAAACTGAGGCCCAGCAGTGTCCTGCAGAAAGAATTCTCGTCTTGTTGAATGGCCTTACAATTGTGGTACCCCCAAATGGCAGCGCCATACAGCAATACAGGGAGTCATTTCATTTTGTATATTTGTATTATGGGCAGCATGGGTTTAGTCCCTATAGAGGTTGAAAACCTAAAGAGAGCAGTATAAGCTTGGCTAAAGCATGTGCAACGGTTGGAAAGACAAGTGAGCCAATTATTCTGTTGGTCAAATGTAACCACCAGATATGGAAATGCGAGCACCCTTGAAACCACCTCCCATATACCATATAGTACGTTTTGGTAATGTTGGTATCTCCAGCTCCTCCATAAATCAAATGAAGAGGTCAACAAGCACTTTAAGGCTGCTGGCTGGACAGAAGTACTGCATCATCAGAGTAGAGCAGGGAGGGTACAAGTATAGACCTTACTTTGGGCAGATCTTTCCTGTTGTCTGCCAAATAGGAATTAAGACCGTTGATATACAACAGAAAGAAGACCGGTGCCAACACACAGCCTTGCCTAACCCCCCCCACAGGAGGCTGGAAGAGCTTGTACATTCCTCACCCATGCCATATCTGACAAACATTTACATCCATATGTAGACCTCTTAGAAAGTTGGCCAGAGGGAGAGGTAGCCCTAGGACCACTTAATTGTTACAGAGTTTTGACATATTTACCCAGTCGAAGGTGCTACTCAAGACCACGAATACCAAATTAATAGACCCTTGTTTCGCAACCAGATATTTCCCAATCAGTAGATTTAAGTTTAAACACTGCTCCAAGATAGCTTTGCCTTCTCTATAGCCATACTTTTTTGGACAGAAGATGTTATTGATTTGGGCCCAGTCTTCCATATGATGTAAGACGATATGCCCCACCACCTCTACAACTGAATCTAGAAGGGAAATAGGTCTATAACAGGTAGGATCTTGTATATCCCCCTTTTTAAAGACAGGTACTATAATTGCAGATTTCCATGATGGGGGAGGCTAACCTGTACAGTTGAGTTTAATGCATTTGTAGGGCCCAGAGAGAGAGACCTCTGCCTTGGAAAGGTCCATGTGTATCACGTCAGGGCCAGGGGCTTTGTTGGAAGGACTAACCAAGATTGCCACACATCCCTCATCAAGGTCAAACCTGACCTCTAATTGGAACAAGCAGCACTCCTCATCCATAGCAATGGGCACATTCTTATTGAGTACATAAAACCTTTGGAAGTGGGCCACTCAGTGAGCAGGGGTAATAGAGGAGCCTGTGTCTTCTGGTGCAGCCTCATGAAGATGCTTCCTGTTGAAAATAGCCCAAAAGCCCTTGGAGTCCCCAGTTTCGCAGGTGGACACCAGCCACTCTTTCAGAGTTTCGTTATGCTCCCCATCTAGGTTAGCCTGACTAGGATTTTGAACAAAGAAGGATTTGGGAGACAATGCCATTCACTGTAAGTCCCTTATCTTTAGAGGACTGGCCAATATGGGCCAAGACGGGTTCCGGGCTACTGCTGCCAGTTACTACCATCCTAATTTGTGTCAGTAATTTGTATCAAAATACAACTAAATTAATTTTAATTCTAGTAATCATTTAATAATGAAAGCATATTTATTTTCTATTGGTGAGAATTTTTAATTTAAACTTCAAAAAAATAATTTAATATGTTTATATTAATTACAGATTTATTTCAAAATTAGGTTATTTGTGTTGCAGCTTTATTTTGTACTGCTTATAAAATAAATATCTGAAATTAATTTTCATTAATATAAAAATTTGTTGTATTTTTGAGTTAAACATTTTTTATTTTCACTATACTTTAATGCACTGTCGGGGTGGAGATCTCTGCATGGTAAAGTATAGGGAAAAATAAATGTTATTTATTTTGAAAATAAATATTTAATTTTTTTTAAATATTATTGTAAGGTCCTTTTATATATTTATTTAAAATGCAAAACAAAATAAAGAAAAAAGCTACAGTACTATTAAATTAATTTTGAACTAATTCTTTAAATAATGGAAATATATTAAATGAAATTAAAATTATTTTTCTTAAATTTAAATTAAAAATAATTTCCAAAATTATGGAAAAATATTTTGTATTATTAATTATGAAGTCAGGTTTAGAAATAATTAAAATTAATATACTTATATTTTATTAAACCATATAGTTACATTACTTAAATTAAAAGGTAGGCTTGAAATATGTTAAAATTAAATAATAAATATGCTCTATAAATGCAAATACATTAAATTATATGTATTTATATTTTCAACTAGTTTAACTACTTTAATATAAATTAACATTATTTCCTATAGTTTTTTATTTTTTGTTGTTGCTATCAGAGGGTGTTGCAGTACCAGTGGTTGGCCATGTGTGGTACTTGAATGTCTACTGTTTTTTTAATTAATAATTTACACTCTGCCTTGGTGAATAAGAAAATCTGTAGAATACTTAATGAAAAGTACAAATTACTCAAAAGTTACCTTTTCAATCAGGCCCATTATGCGTAATTCAGGATGCTTCTCTGAAAAGGTATGTTACTATTGTACTTAATATTGCATTGTGGAATACATTTGCAGGAGCAGTACATTCATTAATTTGGTTCACAGTAATTTTTGGATGCAGATTATAATTACATTTTCCAATACTATTTTTTTCATTTTGCTCTGTAATCACAATGATTACAATTTCAGTTTTTCTGTGACTGTTTTTCTCACAAGTCTTTTTTTTGCAGGCTTTTTGATATTGCTCAGTCGTATAGCAAGCAGCCATTAATCAGTGGGGTGATTGTATTTCGGGTTCTTCTGCAACTAAGTTTATCACAAAACATTTGCAACAAATCTTTCATGGTAATCTCTGTTTGTGAACCCAGGACAAGGCTTCACCCTATAGCATGATGTCTGAGATAGATAACCTGGGGCAGATGTGTCATTATTTCATGCACTACAGTAAGTCACCTTGCTGCACTGCATGAAAGGGAAAGGGCAGGAATGTGTCATTTTTAACATGTTAATGTGTTTTGACGACCTTTTCTTGCACTGGCGCACAATGTCCTGCATTGAGACAATGCAGGTGCCCAAGCACCAGGGAGCAAGAGTGGCTGCGTTGCAGGCAAGATTGTTTTTGTGCAGGAAAGGGTACCTCAGAGGAAACAATGAGGAGGAATAAAGATATTTCTCCTTTTTGCGCCTCCCCTCGGAAAGCTTAACATTTGGCACATTATCAGGGTTACCAGTGTTATTAAGTCTGGAAATGTACCAAAATCCATGGTTGGATGCGTGGGAACACCCAGGCTCCACCCATGGAACGCCTTCCCAGGTTAGAGTAACACAAGGCAGCGATTTGCTCTGCCTTGCATTATTCCAATTCATCAAGCCATTCAGGACCACACAAGGTGGCCTTACATGGCTTGATAAATCTGACTTAGTTTTTATGTTGCCCTTGCGTAACACCGAGCACGGAGTAATTACTGTCAGGTGTTAGCCGCGGCGCCTACATGGCCGATCGGGATATTGTAGTCCTTTTGGACTACATATCCCATGACGCCTATCGGGGAAGAGGTCGCATAAAATTGCGCACATACAGGAAGTATTGTGCGTTATTCGTTTCCTAGAACCCAGTCGGATGGTCAACGAGGGATTGTTGACGGCATTTCCGAGGTTGAAATTTGCTTTCAGAGGAATAATTGTTCTCATCCGGTTTCCCTCAGAGACTGAGACATTCCCGATATCAGCGGGAGTCTCGAGTTATTTCCATGGGGAACCTGACACACGAAGGAGAGGTGGTAAGCGGTCATGCGATTCAGTGCCGGAATCCCTCGCCTTTCTTTTTGCTCATTATTTCAGTTCGACCAGGACACCGGTAACTTCCGAAGCACGGCGGTCCTTTATTTGAGTTACCAGTTACGCATGAACGATTGTCTTTAGAGCCAGAGAACATTTTATGTATGGCAGCGACACAAGGTTGATGTTTACTTTTGCGGGAATTGAACTGCCGGGACGATTTTTTTCTTTTCAATACGTAGTGAAGGAACACAGGGTTGTTCCTACAAATTGCGTGACTATAACATGAGGCTCAGTGTTTTAACTGAGTCATAGAAAGGAGTACGAGATAGGTTCTTATCGTCATTATTTTTCTTCCCTTTCTCTTCGTTTTGTTTCCTCATTATTTCATGACTATTTTGTATAAGAGTGGGTGTTGAGCAACCCATGAGAGTTTATTGGTGTCCGTAGTTGGCTTGTGGCATCCATCTATGATTCAGATGGAGCAAAGACAGGCGTTGGACTAGTTCTGCCCTCATGAGTTATGGGCAGGTACGGTCGTTGGTACTTTAGCGAGACATTACGAGAGTAGACAGGCAATGTGATATTAACACTGTGTATTCTTCTCTTTACAGATATCCCGTCCCTGCTGTTCCTTCCCCTTCCTTCCCTCACCTGATTACTCCAATGCACCGTGGTTTATATAGGTGACTTGGTGGTGTCAGGAGGTGGACCTTTATTTGCATCACACCGAGTCTGAGGAGCATCTACAGCGTGACAATTACCCCCAATCTTTCCCCCAGGGGGCAGAAAGATTGGTGCCCCATTTAGTTAGGGTGGGGGCAAAGCCATGCCCATGATGGACAGCTCCCACCCCTATATTTCAAAAAGAATCTTTCCCTGCGGTCTAGTGGGCTTTCTGCCCTTCCTGCTGAGCAGATGGTGGTAATAACCCCATCTGCCCACTTGAGGGGGCAGACAGACTGTTGCCCATTGGGCTGGGGGTGGGGGCATAGCCATGCCATTGTTGGGCGGGCCTCAACCCCTATATTTAAAATACATCCCTGGCTTCTAGTGGGCTTTCTGCCCCCAGGGGGCAGATCAAGGGTAATTATCCCATGCTGTCCCTAGTGGGCTTTCTGCCCCTCCATAGGGGTGGGGGGAGGCTTATCAGGGGTAATTACCCTGTCTGCCTCCCGAGGAGGGGGGAGACTCTTCCTCATTTACTTGGCGTAGAGGTATAGCCACACCCATGCTGGTCGGCCTTGACCCTAATATTTAAAAAGTAAAACATTCCTTTGTTTCAAGTAGGTTTTCTTCCCCCTCCCCACCCCTGGGAGGGCAGATTGGGGATTTCTACTCCAATCTGGCCCCCAGGAGGGACAAAAAGACTGTTGCATTATTTAGTTGGGTTGGGGGCATGGCCATGTCCATGGTTGGCAACATCAACCCCTATATGTTTTTTTTTTATTTCTAGCATCTAGTGAGCTTTCTGTCCCCTGGGGGGGGCAGATCTGGGTAATTGCCCCCATATGCCCTTGGGTGGGTGAGGGGGGGATAGTTTTCGTTTCACTTTTACTGCAAAGGTGTCAGCACACCCTGTGCACCAATCATCATTACAGTAAAAAACAAAAACAATTCCGGCTGCTCAGAAAGCTCTCCCCAAACAGCCTGATATTAAAAAAAAGGAGGGTCTTTACATACCTCCCAGTGTCTGCCAATGGCCAACACACACTGGGGAGGTAGGGCAGGTGTCATCTGTTGGCCAATACCCACACTTAGTCAACATTGTCCAGCAACACTACGACTGTTCTCCTATGGACTGCTCATAATTGTGGGAATAGGAGATGTGAAGTTGTATAATTGTATATATGGACAGAAGAAACCCCTTGTTTGAATGTCACAACAATATTACTGCTGGGGGAAGGAGGTGCTAGAGGTTCCTGAGAACGCACTAAGGCCCAGATTTATGTTAAAGTGGCACAGGGTGGTGCTGCGACAAAATTAGCAACACCGTGCTGCGCCACATTAGTAATGCAGAGGTGTGCTGTATTTAGAGGAATACAGCACACCCTTGCAATTCCCCCTGCGCTGGCGCTGAATTAAGCTGCCTAGCGCCAACGCAAGCATCCTTCTACCATGATGCATTCTGCAGCACACATAGAAGTACCAAAGCGTCATTTTGAATGATTGTTTATGTGCAGAAAGGTGTCCCTTCCTGTACGTAAACAATCTTCGTTGGCATTTTGCTTCTAGAATGCAGCACTCATAGAAAAAGCAAAAAATTTTAAGGAATAAAAGTATTCCTCCTCGTTTTGTCATGCTAACGCCGCACCTGGGGTGGCGTTAGTTTCTGGCGCTGCCTCAGGTTTACGACAACTCGTAAATCTGAGGCAGCGTCAAAAGCAATGGGTGTTGCAGTGGAACACCCATTGCACGCCCCTCTGATGCATGCAACCGCGTCGGACAGGGCCATATTTACAAGGAGGCGTAACGCCACAAAAAAGTGGTGTTACACCTCCTTGTAAATATGGAGCAATACTTAACGCCACAGGATTGTTACAAAAAGTGATGCTCCCGTGTCGCTAGGGGCTTTTAAATATGCCCCTAAGTGTGTGGTAAAATGCTCCAATAGAGCAAGCAGCTGGGATCTGCACATGGCAAGTCTGCTCAGCTTGGCACTCATGAAGCAGTTTAAGCCCTGCATTAGGTTAAAGTTACACAAGAGGCCATCTTTTTGTGTTAACCAGTAACTTGACATAATATCTTGAATGTCACAAAGAACCAAAATCAAACAATAGCTAAGCAAGCAATGTGTTTCACAGATTTATTAATGGAAAGCTTATGAAGACTTCTTCATGAAGTGCAATTTCAGATATGCAATTGTGAGAAAAATCAGGGAGAGACTTGCAAGAGCCACGAGATTGTACCACAGACCCCAGGTAGACACCTCAATGTCTTGCAGTTCCAAATAATCTTCTCCAGTGCACCTATAAGTAAACAAAACAAAGAATGAATGTTGGGCAAGGACATTCAATGTCACAACTATAAAAAGTGCACATGGGGCACAAATTGCACTACTTTGTAATTTAAAAACTAAAACTTAGTTCACTATTACCTGTTTATCACACGTGTGAGCCAAAGAATTTCCACAGGTGCCCCATCTTTTCTTTCGGGGGGAAGTTTTCTTTTACACCATTTGACCTCTATTATGTTTTTACATTTGTTTTTAATCATAATCCATTTGTCTCTTGCCTCCCCAAACAGCCCCTATGGAAAGATTTTTAGGACCCCTCTAAAATAATGTTTGCCATTTGGGCACTGCTGTCCTGCTAGTGAAAAAACAATTTTAGGCCATTATTTACAAGCAAGAGACCTCTTGAGACCATTTGTGGCAGCACCAGAAGTTAGGTACTTTCATTGGCCTTAAAGTCTTGCCAGACCTACTAATAATGGCATCTTTATTGTGGTCTGAACACTTTTCTAGCTGAAGTTTGTGTCCTTGGTCAAAATAGAAAAAGACTATTGCCCGTCGAGGCCTACAGAGGGTGAATTATAATTGTAGAAATGTGCAGTAAAGATGTATGTGCACAATTCTACCCTTTCTTCGTAATGATGTCATATATTGCTTTACCTAATGGAAATTACAACCAGCAAAGACTGGTCGTACTGAAGTGCAAAAGAATGTGGTAGCGTGATATAACAGGAGCGTAGCACTCCGGATAGCTGGACATCCTCCAATTTCTGTAGAAAACTCCATACACTAGAATCCACCAACTGAATTTCAATTAACAGTACTATCCTGTGAGGATTTGGGTGTATTATAGGTATGGCTGTGGTGCCTTACACTCACAAAAACTGTCTTGGGTACAGTCAGGCTTGTTTGAACAACCGTAATCTCAACCCTCGGTAGCAATGGCTTTGAGCAGGAAGGCTTGAACAAAGGAACTAGTGTAAAGCATTTAATATTACCAAACAACAAAATAAGAAAGCCACACAACACCAATTTATGAAAATAGATTATATTTTTATGAATTTTTAGAGGCCAAGATGTGCAAAATCCACCTACCGGAGGATTCCGGAGATACAGATTTTTAAAGAAATATTGGCCCTCATTCCGACCCTGGCGGTTTCAAACCGCCAGGGTGGAGGACCGCGGGAGCACCGCCGACAGGCCGGCGGTGCTCCAATGGGCATTCCGACCGCGGCGGTAAAGCCGCGGTCGGACCGGCAACACTGGCGGTCTCCCGCCAGTGTACCGCCGCCCATAGGAATCCTCCAAGGCGGCGCAGCTAGCTGCGCCGCCGAGGGGATTCCGACCCCCCCTACCGCCATCCAGTTCCCGGCGGTTCTCCCGCCGGGAACCGGATGGCGGTAGGGGGGGTCGTGGGGCCCCTGGGGGCCCCTGCAGTGCCCATGCCACTGGCATGGGCACTGCAGGGGCCCCCGTAAGAGGGCCCCTAAATGTATTTCACTGTCTGCTTCGCAGACAGTGAAATACGCGACGGGTGCAACTGCACCCGTCGCACAGCTTCCACTCCGCCGGCTCGATTCCGAGCCGGCTTCATCGTGGAAGCCTCTTTCCCGCTGGGCTGGCGGGCGGCCTGAAGGCGGCCGCCCGCCAGCCCAGCGGGAAAGTCAGAATCACCGCCGCGGTCTTTCGACCGCGGAACGGTATTCTGGCGGCCCCCGACAGGCCGGCGGCGACCGCCGCCAGCCAATGTCGGAATGAGGGCCATTATCTTTTAATCTAATCTCAAACAAGCAATGGCAACCGTAAAGTCTGAAAACTTTTCAAAAGTTTGTAAAAGTTTGGCTACTCCAACCACGCTTGGGTGGCCACACACCACAGGAGAAGGTCTGAAGATCTGGACAGTTACTTGGCCACCAGAGTATTTTCCAGTCCACTTCCAAACTTTACAGCACGACCGCATGAACTTCAATGGATTGGTCCTGATGCTGAGGAAACAGGAGATGAAGATGCTCAAAGATGCTCTCAGTGCTCTGCTCTCGACGGGGGTGCCTTTGCGGGTTATGCCTCGGTCCACGGGTCAGGTGGGGTGACTTTGGCCACAGAGGTTGGAGTCCCACAAAGCGCTCTTTGAGCCAGTAGAAGGCCAAGGACTGGCTGGACTATTGGTCTGCATACACAGTGGTCAAAGTGGTATTCTTTGGTGGAGGCTGGTGTCCCTCTTGGGTGACCAATTTGAACTCAATCAATACCCCCATGTCTGGTTTACTCGGGTGCAACTTTTGGCCATCAAGGATTGGTCTCTTGGGGTGCTCAGCAGAAGTGGGTGAAAATTCTTTCAAACTGGCTACTGACTTGCTGCTTTGGACTACTTCAGCTCTTTTGTCCCTTGAGCTGGTTCCAAGTGGTTAACCCACTGATCCTTGGAGTCACTTCTTTGGTCTGGAGCTGGGCCAGGAATATTTTACCCAAGCTACGAGCCCCAGGCACAGTCCTCTTTTCAGTAGGTAGCCCAAGGTGCAGCAAGTTCAGTCCAGCAGATAGTGCAGCCTGTCAGCAGGGCAGTCCTTCTTCGGTCCTTGTCCCAGTTTCGGTGTGATCTGAGGATCAGGGTGCCGGGGGTGACATATTTATTCTCAGAAAGTGCCCTCAGGAGATGATGCAGTCACTAGCCTATGGGCTACCAGGTCCCCTCTCTCTTGGTGATGACTTTCCGGCAATGTGTGGCATCTGACAATCCCAAAATGCACTATTCTACCCACTCCCAGGATGTCTGCACCTTTCCTCAGCTGCTTGGTGGCTGGTAGTCCACCCTAGGAGTGTGGCTACGTGTGGGCTTAAAGCTCCCAGGAAAACTGGTTTGGGCACTTGTCTCCCCTCTCTGTCCCTGTCGCCAGCATGTCTTACTGAACAAAGGGGCAGCCCTTCAGGAGTGGGATTGCCATTTGACCACCAAAGGCAACTTCACCTTTGAAGCTTGTCTTTTGGGCTAGCACCCAAAGAAGCATATTTACAAGCCCTGTGACCCTGCTGCGCTGCCCTATGCCACAGGGAAAGGGCAGAAATGCACTGAATTTACAATATACAGTGCATTTCTGACCTTTTGCCCTGTGCTGGTGCACAAATTGCTGCCTAGCACCAACGCAGGCACCCTTTCACCATGGTGCAAGGGTGACTGCGTTTTAGGTAGGATTGTTTTTGTGCAGGAAGGGGCACCTTACTCCACAAAAAACATTCAGAGTGTTAGTTTCCTCTTTCTTTAAAGATATTTCTCCTTGTTACACCTGCCCTGCAGAGGTGTACCGTTTTGATGCATTGCGAGGTTTACAGATTCTTGTAAACCTGGGAATGCATCAAAACCCATGGATGTTGCATGGGAACACCACAGCAATGCCCATGGTACGCCTCCCTGATGCAGTGTAAGGCAATGCAGTGACTTGCGCCACGTTGCCTTAAACCATATCTACAAGGCCGTGCAAAGTGGCTTTGTGTGGACTTGTAGAAATGGTTCTGCACTACGCGTCGCTGGTGTGTCACAATAAGTGATGCACTGTCGCGCACAGGCCTTGTAAATCTGCCCCTAAGTGGCTTCCTGTGAAGGGTAGTTAACACCTTGCCCTGCAGCAGGCTAGTCATTCATATTACTCCCCAGGTGGGAAGAATGCTGTCTGGTGGCCAATGACCATGTGAGGCACTGGACAACTGAGTCACAGAGTGGCAACTTTCTAAAAGTTGCATTTCTTTAATAGTGATATTATATTCAACTTTGGCATCAAGTCAGGTTTAATGTTACGATTAATTTGATACCTTACAGTACCCAGCAAGGTAGTCCCATTCAGAAGTTAGCCAGCCTGAGCAGTCAGCTGGTAACCCTGTGTCTGCCAATGGGGCTACAAGCAATTCCACACCAAAACGACAATTTAGAGGTGTTGCTGCTAAGATATATATACACATACATCATATATATATATAAAAAAATACATGTCCTACTTAATAATATATAGCTCCCTGCCTTGTGGCTACATAGGCCTTCCATGGGGGCAACTTACATATACTAAGTTAAGTGGCACCTTTGCTATTAGTCTAAATGGCAAAGTCAAACTAGCAGTGTGACAGCTTCTCTTCCAGTCTGCAGCAGCAGGCTAGGAACCATTTTGTACCTTGTGACACACAGAGTGGACCAAACAGTGCTGCAGCCCTGGGTGGACAGTGTGCCTTACATGTCCTGGCTACCATATCCTAGGGACTTATAAGTAAGTCAGTCCTTGCCATTTGGGGGGTAGCCAATTCAGCATACACTTGGTAAAATGTTAGAATACTGGCACTGAGGTCTGGTGAGCAGGCCTCTGTGCACTCTCAGAGTAAAAAAAACAGCAGCCTCAGTCCAAAAATGTGGTGGTGAACATGCAAAAAAAGGAATTTCCTTACATATCCCTATGACAGATGTAATTCCGCCTGTGTATTCTACTCCATATTTATAATTTCATCTGAAACTGGAGGATTTTCAGTTGCCACTGAACTTTAAATCATGTTTAGGTGTTGTATTTGTAGCTGCAGTACTGCAAAATTCATCACACTTATTTGCTCATTGACACTAAATTTAGACTTAATAACAACTCAGTTCATTGGAGCAGCAATGTAACCAGATCAGTGTATTACAAATGGATTCAAAGAGGTTTCTACATAAGCATGTGAGTATGGTTTCCAGTATATTGTTTCATTATACATTCAGCTCAACAATGGAACTCATGATCAATATTATTTTGCAAAAGACCTTCTAAACCTTCTTCAGGACAGCACACAATAACATGTTATTCTTTTCTCATTTTTAGTTCTGACTATGAAAATGTTGACATTTGGGACTTCTTTGGGCTGAATGGTACAACCAGTCCCTCGCATTACGAGTGCTTCATAGAAGAAAGCCTGAAATATGAATTAAAACTCTCCTTTGGGAAGGGAGGCCCCTTTTGAGAAAGTGTACAGTTACATCTGAGATTGTTTTCAGGTCACATCGCTTAAACTTTCATGTATCTTGAGTAATTTGCTAAAAGGCCCAAGAATCCCACTGGCCAACAGCATTTACATGTTTAGAAAATTCAAAACACTGAATATGATGATGAAAAATGCATCTACTGCGTTGAAAAGAGACTGGGGGCAAAAACAGCACCGAGACCTCTAATTTGCCATAGAGCAAATGAAGAGGTCCACAAACATTGGGTCTATGAAAGATAGGACCTCAACCAAAAATGACCACTTTAATTTGAGCAAGTACTTTCGTGGCAATTGTTATTTAGCATTCAATTCAAAATCTATTTCTACAGTGCTCTTCAACCTACGAAATATCTATCAAAATCCGTGTGAAACATTTATAGAATTCTACTATATTTCTGAATGTTAGGCAAATATTTTGAAAAAGATGTCATCCCATTTTATACAAGTAAAACATTGAGTGCTATAATACAAAATTATCAGAAACAATGTCTTGTTCAACATATGCATAAAAACTATAGAACGGCTCTGGAGAGTGGGAAAGTTGGTAAAACCTGCTTTATTATTTAAGCAAAAAAAAGCTCACATTATGGGGGTTATTCCAACTTTGGAGGAGGTGTTAATCCGTCCCAAAAGTGACGGAAAAGTGACGGATTTACCACCAGCCGTATTACGAGTCCATTATATCCTATGGAACTCGTAATACGGCTGGTGGTATATCCGTCACTTTACCGTCACTTTTGGGACGGATTAACACTCCTCCAAAGTTGGAATAACCCCCTATGTCCTTTGTTACAAGCCATAAATGCTACCTTGCCCCTAAATATTAGGCTAATACATTATGGACCAAATTTACAAGAAATTGACGCTTTGGCTCCGATGTGTCAGATTTCTTGTGCTGCCTAAGAATTCCCTAAGGATGCCGTTAATGTGCTGTATTTACACACAGAGCTCCATGGCACATGTCCTCACAGATGAATCTGAAATTCTGACACATCTGTTGGCAGTAACCTGATGCATTGCTGGACTAGTGTCAAAAAATTACGCTACTCCAGCAATGTGTGGAGGACTCCTATAGGAAAAAGCCCTGCGTCAGTTTAACACCTGGTCTGAGCAGGCGCAGTTTTTTTGACGCAGTGAAGTCGCAGAATGCTGCACTGAAATGTTGTAAATTTCACTGCGTCAGTTGTGCGTGTTGTCTTTTTTGCTTGGGAACACCTACCTCGCATATCATTACTGCTAACTGGCACCCAGGGGTGAAACGTCTGACGCTAGAGGCATCTAGTGTCATTTTGTAGCTTTGGAGTTGTTTTTCTGCTGCCACAGTGTAAAACTAATGATGCTGCGCCAGCTCAAGGGCCTTCTAAATAAACCCCTATGTACTTTGAGCTTGCCCTACCCTCTTGACAACACAACCCATTCCTATTTCTGTCTGACTGTGTTGCACCTTACCTTCTACCCAGTTCTCTGTCCTGGACCCCATCACATTTTTTTCTGGGGTTACCAATCCTTTGCTTTTCCTACAGACAATTTTTTTTTTTTTAACTTACTGTACATAAAGGTTTTCTGACAAGTGCATCGGCCACTGTCTTCCTCCTGACTTTCTGGTCATTGTTGAGATTGAGCCTATCCACACAGGACCCTAATATCATATCAATTAGCTCATATCACTCAATGTACATGCAACTTTTCTTAACAAGGAAAACAGTCAGTCATGGTGTTATTTCTGAACACCTCCTTCAAATGACCTTTTTTTTCGACCCCTGCAATGGCATTGATCGCTTGAAAATTCAACCCCATTCTGCTAAAAGAGAAAGTTGCTCATTTGGTACCTTCATGCTTCTTTGCCAGCATTTGCCTTGTGCAGGCCCCTGCAGTCCCTCCTCTTCCTATTCTGTGAATCTGTCAACCTTTGTCTTTTAACAGATCCATACCAGATGAGTCCAGTGGCTCTAGATGCTACAGTGTAATGTGGTGCTGGTTAGGCAGTAGCATCCCATTACTCAGAAAGGACAAAATGTGCCAGCTTGAATAGGTCCCCGGCCATGCCACACTCTAAGGTGTCAATTTGATGGTTTTAAGCAGAGCTAGGCACATTGAGACAATTTACCTAGTAATGTGATACAAATAAATAACTAAATAAATAAATAAAGTACCCTGTTGCTGGTGCTTCTCACAAACCTACCTCTGAAATCTCTTAAATCCTCATGCTTCCTACCTTAAATTCCTAACACCTCCTCTTCCATTGTACTTTTACATTTCCCAGTGAAACCTTTCAGGTCTAATATTATTACCAACTTACTGCATCTAGAATGTTTTCACCAAGACGGCAGTATGGATGATTTTTTTCATGTGTGCTGAAGAGACTTCTGTTGGACAGAGTGACACAAAAATGCGATCCTCTTAAACCTGACCTAAAAGATTGACACTGACTTGGATTGCTACTTGAAAGTCTCTTCTGCTTCAAACACCCAGTGCCTCAAACACTGCCTGCACATCATCCAAATCCGGTTGTCCAGCACCCACCAGACTCTAAACCTAACCAAGATTTCTGTTATTAGGCAAGAACCACAGGCTCAATACCAGGAACCTTGATGGATTCTAATCCTAATTTTCCATAAATTGCACGGCCATTGGGTTCACTCTTAACACCAACCTCCCCGCTCAAAGAACACACTGCCAAAAACACAAAGCTGGCCCGATACCTGCTGTATCTTCTAAAGAATTTGAAACTGTTCCTTCCAGAAAGCGATTGCAGAGCTCCTGTTCAGTTCAACGTACTACTGCATCTGGATGAAGCTCAGACCCCGCTCCATGGCCTCCCAGATTCCCCATACTTGCACTATTTAAGAGCATCTTCATACAGGGCCTGAAGAAATGATGACATAACTCCCATTGTGGTGGAACTCCGGTGGCTCTCCTTGCCGGCCCACACCATCTTTAAAACCAGCAGCATCATTTCACAAATAAAGCACAACCAGAGCCTTCCAAATCTTGCAGACAATGCCACCATTTCTTGTCACTCTCGACACACCTTCAGCCAGAACACCGGTCTTGAGACTAAGAAGGGTAAACAAAAAAACAAGGCAGCAGGCATTTGCCATCAATGCACTGAAGGCCTGGAACAAAAGCAGACTGCCCCAACCATGCTCTAAGTTACAAAACAGCTGAAGCCTCACCTCTTCAAAGAACACTACATCACAATGCATTACCCGTCCACAACCCAGCTACCTCTCCTACCACTCAGTGACTTTTTGCTTGTCTTTGACACTGTACAGCTCTCCGTTACCTTTTGGCTATAGACAATATCATATTTATACATATATTAAGTTGAAAGCATTAAAAAATCTCCTAGCAATATTACTAGCTTACACCATTTTTATGATATTGTATGCAATAGATTTTAATAGCTATTATCAAATAAAACATTTGTTTATAATAAACAGGAGCTCGCAATCCCTGTATAAAAGCCTATTTCTGTTTTCTTCATTACAGCTGAGCTTTGATATTTGAAGTCATCTGTAATAATGAAGTGATGTGTTGGTGTACTTGTGATAACCTATTACGTTTGAGGCAGCAGCAGTGGTGAAAGGTAGATCAAAGAGCACCATTGCAACTGCAGTGTAAACAATGAAAACTGAAAACGTTTTCTTTTATGATCTGTTTTACTAAAATGAGAATTAACCAGCATAAAGGAGATATTTAAGGGAGTTTATATTTTGCATTCTATTGTTTATTACAGAAAGGACAGAATCTCACTGCAGGTTTATATTCCGTGCGACACCATGTTTTAATCCAACTTAAAATAATTAAACTGACTCTAATACTTTTGCAACAAATTACTGAGTGCTTGTTGTTTTTTTAATTTCATACTACAGATTCTGCTTTTATAATCCGTGTCTGCAACCATAATACATCGTTCCCATAAAAGATCAAGGCCAAACACAGTTTGTTGTAGGAGTGATGGTGTGACCATGTGTTATAAGGAATAAAATACTTTCTGCCATATGTTATGAGGCTATTGCAAGTCACCTCAGGGTTCCATGACCGCAATAAGGGACTCACCCTTCAGTCTCATTTCTCTGTATGGTCACACAACTTCTCAATTTCAAGCAATATTCTTATAATGTACGTCATGGGGCCCTATATCCTTTAGTTAATGAGCATAACACGTTGCTGAATGAACCAATGGAACTCTGAAAAGTATGAAAAATGTAACCACCTCTGTTTTTACTACTGCCAAACATAAAGAATAAAACAAGATTATCAGCATTTCTTTCTGCTGAAGGGCTTAAATATAAGGAGTTCTGTTTACAGAAGAACAAAAGACTGGATTTTACTGTCAGATATTTTATTATGTTTTAATAGGTCCCTACCTACGCTTTCCTATTTGTGGCTTGTGCGAGTTCTTTTTCTTGCTAATCTTGTGTGGAGCATTATTGATTTTCAGGCACTTTCCCGTTGCTCAGTACATTTTTTAAAAAGGAGTGTGGGTCTGCTAGAGCCCTCCCCTTTGGAACTTGGGAACGACCATCTTGAGGGAATGTGGGCAGTTTGTAATTGAGCCCGCAGCTCTTATTCAGGAGAAGATGCGGTAGCGCCTAATGCAAGCCCATCTGCGCCCGTCTGCATCTGTTAGGGTCCGGGGGCCTGAGGTTATGTCCCTTTTAGGCCCATCCTGGCCCGTATTTCTTACTCCTCTCACGCCCTCCTCTCAGTGGCAGGAAGACAGGGGTGTGAGCATAGGGTTGGGGTTAACCCAGAAAATTTAGAAGGCTGGAGTTGGGAATATTGCAATTGGTCACCCAGGGCACCATCTAATACCACTTTTCCTCATACCATACCACAGGTGGTGCGAGAAAGCCACAAAAATGAAGAGGTTGTCATTACTAATGCTTTGATTTGATCAATGCGTGCTCTCTGGTCAAACATAAGACCGAAATAGAAGATTTGATCATCCATCATAATTTAGATTGCCATTTTATTACCAAAACTTGGGCTAGAGAAGAATCTAGTCCTGATTTTATAGCAGCCACTCCATTTGGATATTCATTTCTAAGACTGGATAGAATTACAGGTAGAGGAGGTGGGCTGGCGATAATTTTTAAGTCCATCTTCTGCTGTCAGTGGGAAGCCATAAACGCTGCATCAGAGATTTGTGAGGGTGTCTGCTTAAAAATACGTCATAAAAATACTATGCTGTTTGAGGGATTGTTGGTCTACCGACCTCCGGGATCCTACTCCACTTTTCTGCATCACTGGTCATCCATAATCAAGCCAATAACTATGACTTCTATAAATGTATTGTACTGGAGGACTTCAACATTCACTTTGATGATAGTCAGGACCCTCATATCAATAGGTTCCTGAGTCTCCTGGCGAAGTTTGACTGGAAATTAAAAGTTATGACAGCCACTCATAGGGCGGACCACCTACTCAATAGGATATTTGCCCGTCATAATTATCTTGTTTTTCTACAAAATAGGGCTCCGGACTGGACCGACCACCATCTCCTTACTTTTAGACTGACAAATCTTTCATCCCCTCAGGATGTCAGTCCTTCAATGAAACCAGTTAGACATTGGAACAGCACTAAGGATCAACAATTAAGACCAGCATTGGTTTCAGGCTGGGAAGCAGCAAAGAAACTCTCTTTGTCGACTACAGACAGATTCAATCAGAGGGTCAAGATAGCTATTGATCAGTTGGCCCCTCTCAGAACTCCTTGCTTTTTAGGGAAGAAAAAGGTTAGTTGCCCCTTACACCATTTCTGTGACTGCCTGTTTGTGGATTCCTTGTCTGGGTCAGTTTGACAGTTGGGCTGGTTGCACCTCACACTAGACAGTGACACAAAGGGAGCTGGGGTGTAGCCTGCATATCCTGATGAGCCATCTGTGCTAGGAGAGAGGGGAGGAGTGGTCACTTACACCTGACAGGGCTGTGCCTGCCTCTGGGGCCTGGCCTGGGCAAGGCAGGATTTAACAATCAAGAGAGACTTTGCTTTAAAGTAGGCCTACTTCAAAAGAGAAAATGGGTATAAGAAGGGCACCCAAAACCACAGACTTTAGAACACTTCTGGAAACCAAGAGGAACCTCTGCCTGGAGAAGAGCTGAGAGCTGAGGAAGAAGAGCTGCCTTGCCTGTGACTGTGCTTTGTGGAGCTATCCTGCAGTTGCTGCTTCTGCCAGAGTAAGAGGGCAAAGACTTTGTGTGCCTTTCATCTTGTCAAGATCTCCAAGGGCTTGATTTAGAGCTTGCCTCCTGTTGTTTGAAGTCTCAGGGACAGCAAAGACTTCTCTCTGCCAGCACCTTGAGTCTCTGGAGAGACTCCTATCCTGCCAAGTGGTGCCTATCTAGTTCCTGGGTCCCTGAAAGGAGAAGCTGGCAGCCTAAGAGGAAGAAATCCACGCACAGAACGCCTTGCAGGGAAAAGATCGATGCAACTCCGACCTGCGGCTGAAAAATCGACGCGCCGCCAGCTTCACGGATGAGAATCGACACTTGCCTGCAACGCGACCCAAAGATCAACACCTGGGTCTGGAGAAAAGACGCACAGCATCGCTGACGGAGGCTGGTGAGATCGCAGCCTGCGCTCCGTGGTTTTCCAATCATCGTGCAGGTGGGCGTGTAAAAACAATGCAAGGCCTGCCCAGACCCGAGAGTGCTGGCCGGATCGACGCATCGCTCTCCTACGGAGAGAAGAAATGACGTGCCTGACCTGACGAAAGGAGAAACGACGCAAGATCTCGCTCATGAGTGAAATTGATGCATTGCAAGCCCTTTTTGATGCACACTTGCCCGTGCAGGTTTTTTTCGACGCACCCAAGGTGCATTTTCATGCTCACAGTGTTAGTGTGTGTTTAAAATTACATGAAAACTCTCTTTTTGCATTTTTATTGATAACGTGACTTGTGTATTGTGGATTTTTGTCATTTTGGCCTTGTTTTGTTTAGATAAATATTTTCTATTTTTAAACCTGTGTTGTGTCAATTTGTAGTGTTTTCATTAAGTTACTGTGTGTGTTGGTACAAATACTTTACACCTAGCACTCTGAAGCTAAGCCTACTGCTTGAGCCAAGCTACCAAGGGAGTGAGCGGGGGTTAGCTGAGGGTGATTCTCTTTTACCCTGATTAGAGTGAGGGTCCTTGCTTGCACAAGGGGTAACCTGACTGCCAACCAAAGACCCCATTTCTAAGAAGTAGGCTAACCATCTTCTCTCCTAAGGGTCCCTGCGCCTCTGGCCCCACCTCAAGAGCCATTCCTTCTGCCCCTTAGATCTCCCTTACACACAAATCCCCTTTACCTCTCTGCACCCCTCCCTCCTGTGGATATCACACCATTTTTTCCTTCTATTAGCCAATCACCAATCTTTAAGCATTTGATTCTGTTTTTCTTTCCAAGTGTTCTTTTACATGCTTTTCCCACTCTGGTTATTCTCCCTTTACTCTCTAGGGCTAAAAACACTGCTTTTCACACACCCTCTTCACACAAACTTTTTCATGCCCTCCATTTGTCTTGCAATGCACATTTCTACTCTATATACCTGCAACAACCCTCATTGCAAAATCCTTTGATTCTCTGCCCTATACTATCTGGTGTCTGCCCACTTCAACCCTATCTGCTGTTGAATCCAACTTTCTTTCGCTACTTGGGGGTTTGTATTACTGAGTCTTTCTTGTCTTTCTGTCCTCTCAGTTCTCTGATGATTCAACTTGCTGCTCTCTACCTGTTACTCTCTGCCTTGGCCAAGAGGTGGTGCACCAGTGTCTGACTCAACACCTCTCCCGCAGCCTACGAGGATGTCCTCTGCCCACTCCCTCCTGTCCTGTCGTACACTGGTGGTACCCCAGCCTGCTCACCTTTCTCTTATTTGTGATCTACCCTGGTTGTTAACCCTACATTCGCTCTCCTCAGCTGTACTCAACTTTTCTTGAAAACATTACCTTTCAAAGTAATATTTTATGCCTCACATTCGTCTTCTTCAGGCTTCAATGCCCCCCTCTCTTCTCTGAAATTTTCCGCAAGCTCAGTAGCCATGCCAAAAACCTCATTCTCTAATTACCAATGGCTACACTGTTGTCACATTTAGTATGTACTTCATCTTCCACCACCCTCCTCCTCCTCCTCCTCAACCATGAAAATCTATTTCAGTTGCCTAGTGTTGCAAGGCCAGCTCCTTGAGAAGGAGGTTCCCGCCTCACCATAACAAAACACGCAGTTTCCTGCCTGTCCAGCCCACATCGGCTGATAGTGTGAACCCACTCACTGTACCATAATATGGTGTTTTTGTTTGGGGTGATAGATGTGTGTGCTAAGTGATCGGAGATAGTCACTGCAAAACCAATTACTTATTAAATCATCTCTATTTTACAGTGAAATTGGGCGTCACCTGCTGCACAGACACCATGTGTGAGAAATAGCCTCTTTTTGACATGGTTAGCCCCCACCTTTTGCCTGATGTATGATGTAACCTAGAAATTGGTGTTGCCCAGGGCCCCTGCTAACCAGGTTCCCTGGGCCAGAGCCCTTTCCCTAAAACTATTGTGATGCATTGGCACAATTGGATACACCCTTAGCTACCACTATAAGTGCATAGTAAGAGGGGACTTAGGTAAGGCGTGGCTTCGGGCGTCAGGATGGCGGTCGCACTCTGAGAGTGCTCTGGACCCCTCCGTCATCCACTCAAAGTTATCGCGATTTAGCGACCTAATGGTGCCGTGCCAACCGTCCCCGCGGTCTCTCCGTCGCGCTGGGATCCTGCTGTGGTGAGCGGTGGTGAAGCCGAACCACGTACACCTGCCACGGCCCGAATGTCAAAATGGCCGTTGGAGCCGGGCCGCCTCGACGAAGCCGACACTGAGCCGCCTGCCCCTTGGTGCGGCTGCCCTGGACCAGAGGCGCCGTGAATGATTGGGAGGGAGCCGGCGCTGAGCTCCGGGGCGCGAGCCCCTGTGGATTGAGGGGGCGGCGCTAACCCGGCCTGCGAGCGGGGCTCCTGGTGGCCTGGGCCACCTCACGCCCCTGCCTGACGGCACTGGCTGCGGGAGCCGTGGCGATCGAGCCGCTCCGAAGAGAGGACCCCCTTGGATTGGCCTGGGTGGTGAGGGGGCTGCGGGAAGAGCGTCCCCCGTGGCGGGGCCCCCCCCCGGACCCCTGATCGAGGTGAGTGGTACACTGAGGGTCCGCGGCGAGCCGGGGGGGTGACGGCTGTGCTGGGGCCCAGGTGCTGCGCCGGGGAAACAACGCACTTTAAAAGGAAAGGCAGGGGAAGAGGCTCAATAAAAGGAAGAGGAGCCCGGTGTCTCAGACTGCCTCCGGGTTGCCAGGCCAAGTGGGGCCTACTTTAGAGTGCCATAGCGGTTTGAAGCGAACCGACCGGACGGGGATAAAGTCCCCTGGGCCCCTATCGAGTCGCGCGGTCGCAGCGCAGTCAACACATACCCACCAACATCAGCCGTGGAGGACCCGCTGCGGGGGCGTCGCGCCCCGAGGGTGTAGGGACCTAAATCCTGCGCTGGAGTGTCCCCGGAGCCGGAGGGTGTCCCTGAACTCGTGCCTTTCGGCGATCCTGAGCTGGGGTCACCTGACGTGGTCCCGGGCGGGCCCAGGTGACTGTCCGGGGTTTCCCGGGGAGGAGCGGACCTGCGACCACTACGCTCCAAATAAAGAACTGAGATCACGCAAACTTGCCTACCACAAAAGAGCCCTACCGGCGGATGCCCGCCCTGAGACACGACCTGGAGTACCTCAAGAAACTATACAACTGACCCTCGCCCCCGCGCCAAGATGGGGAAGGACAAGGCAAACAAACAACCCCCGGCCTCCCAGCAAAAGATCGACCAGTTCACGACGCCGGCGGGTCCCCGGGGAGGGGGAGACGCACCTGGTGGAGGCCCGGCACCGGACGGAGTGAATGCCATCCTCCAGACAATCCAATCATCGCAAGCGGCCGTGGAGACCAAAATCGGGGAAGTACGAGAGGACGTGGGCCTTATTCGGCAAGACCTCAGAAACGCAGTGAGTTGAATCACCGAGGTGGAAGCCCGGGTCTCCCAGACTGAAGACGAGCTAACCGACCTCAGAACCAAGGTGGCCCAGCTACAAACACGAACCAGTGAGCCACACCGTTGCGCGGAGGACGCAGAAAACCGATCAAGGCGCAACAACCTGCGCTTCATCGGATTCCCGGACGGCGTAGAGGAGGACAAGGCCCCCAAATTTCTAGAGCGGTGGATTAAGACCTAGATGCCAGATCAAACTCTTTCACCCTGGTTTGCGGTCGAGCGTGCCCATAGGGCCCTTGCCCCACGCCCCCTACCGGGTGGCCCAAAACGCCCGATGATTGCGCGCTTCTTTAACTTCAAAGACCGAGACACTATCCTTAAAGAAACTAGACGCTCCGAAGACCTCCAATGGGAGAATCATAAGATCTTAATCTTCCCAGACTACACCCGTGAAGTTCAGACCCGCCGCCGATCATATGAGCACGTAAAACAAAAGCTTAGAGCAATGCAGCTCTCATACATGCTCCTCTTTCCTGCGAGACTTAAGGTCCTCATGGCCGGGAAGGCGTACTTTTTTTAATCTCCCGAGGATGCGTGGGACTGGCTAACGGAGGAGGGTGTCGGAGCCCGGAGGGGGTCCCCTGAGACCGGTGGGGGAGGCCTCCCGTGAGGGCCCCCCCACCCCTTGGGGAGACCCCGGAGGAGCCGGAGGCGTACCAGATCCTGAAGAGGGAGGTAAAAAGACTCAGGCACTCCCACGAACGTCGAGGCAGCTTGAGACCCCGATACACAGACCGAGGGAGCTCCAGTCGGACCCTCGGGATCCCGGGACACAACCCAAGCCGCTGATGATAACCGCCTGAGCCAGTCCCCAGTGCTTGGTTGATATGAGTCGTTAGGTCCCCACCGAGATACACTGGGAGGACCTGGGCCGCCCGGTGCACACCGCGCGGGCTCTGGAGGAGACATCGCGGGTGGCTTCGCACCTCCTTAACGCATGCCACGATAAAACTTGAATTATGACTGCTAATTGCAATTGATCCGACTAAAAGGAGGGGTCCACCACTCCACCCCAACAACAGTCCTTCTGGCTGTTTGGTTCTGGTTGGGTACTTGGGTGACAGATGCTTCCAGGGAGGGAGTATGGGGAGGGATGTGGTTGGGGGGTGAAGAGTTTGAAACGGGTTTAGATAGTAAAATTTGATTAGTTTTCTTTGTTGTCTTAATATTTCACTGTTATGTTTGAAACGGTCGTCCCGGGGTCCACAGACAGGTACTCAATACCGTATAGCACCCACGCAAACCCACGCCTGGCCCTCACTAACTCAGATCATCTCATGGAACGTAAATGGCCTATTAGACAAGATCAAGAGATCCGCAGTACTCAATACTCTCCGCAGATACTCCCCCTCAGTGGTCCTATTACAAGAAACCCAACTCCTCGGGACTAGGTGCCCCATGCTCGCGCGAGGAAGGTACAACAGAGTTCATCACGCGGGCTTCTCCAGAGGGGTGGCCATTCTACTCCACCGCTTGCTACCCATGGTGGTTACAGCCACGCATTCCGACCCGCAGGGCAGATTTGTTGCAGTTACGGGGATTCTTCACGGGTCACCGATAAACCTTGTATGTGTGTATGGCCCCCCGGCGGGACTTGACGCATTCTTACTCTCACTCCACCACGTGAAAGCGGGTCTCCCCCAGGGTACCACCCTGTTGGGAGGGGACTTCAACGCCGTCCTTGACCCCAGTCTAGATGTATCTGGCGAAATCACCGCTAGTAGATCCAACCGGGCCTCGAGTCTTAGCAGCTGGGCTGAGAGCCTCGGCTTGTGTGAGGTGTGGAGAACCTGGCATCCCAGGGAGCGCCAGTACACGCACACTTCGGCTGCCCACTCGACACAGTCCAGAATAGACCTCGTATTTATGCCTGCTCTAGATATCACCAGCGTCACGGGTGCAGAGATGCTACCTCATGGGGTCTCAGACCACGCGCCAGTGCGTGTCCGGCTGGGCGGTGCGGACACCACCAGACGCCCGACGTGGCGCCTGAACGCATGGTACCTACAGGACAACGACTACACCCATGAAATTAGGAACCACCTCACTCAATATTTCGAGCTGAACCTGGGATCGGTCCCATCTCCAGGTACAATATGGGCCGCCTGCAAGGCCACTCTCAGAGGACATGCCAAATATCTCCTGCGTTCACGCGAACGTGCCCGAGACTCGCGAGTGTCTGAGTTGGAGGCCAAGGCGCTAACCCTGGAGTGCCAGCAAGTGACCTCAGCATCGGCCTCTATTTTGAGACAGTTTACTATGGTTAGAGAAGAAATTAAGCACTTAGCACTAGAATCAGCAAAACATATTTGGAGGGCCTCAGCAGCACAAATATATGGCTGGGGGGATAAAAACGGGAAACTCTTACACTGGCTGGCCACCCGCCCTCTAGCCAACAGGGTCATACCTGAAATTGTGGAGGACTCGGGTTCTCTTTCCAAAACACCCACTGAAATCGCGCAAAGTTTTGCTTCTTACTACGCGCGCCTATATGCAGAGCACCCCAGACCCATTGCTGAAAGAGAGTCTCCCCTTTTAAACGACATAACTCTTTCCAGAGTCTCCATGGCGACAAGGAATAGACTAGATGAAACTATTGGCCTTGCGAAAAACGCTAGCGCGATCGCCAGTCTGGCACCGGGCAGGACCCCGGGGCCGGATGGATTCCCTGCAGAGTTATACAGCAAATGCGGCGACATTCTGGGTCCCCACTTGCTTAGTATGTACGAAGAAGCTGAGAGACATGGCCGCTTCCCCACCGGGATCGACCAAGCCACAATTGTAGTGATCCCCAAGACCCAACCCCGTCACGACACTGCTCAGCATACCGGCCCATCTCACTTCTAAATACGGAGATCAAAGTGCTGTCCTCGATCCTCGCCTCCAGGCTGAGGGAGGTGATGCCCACTCTGGTTCATCCTGACCAGTGCGGCTTTATGCCTACCCGCAGTACTCGGCATTGCATTAGGCGTTACATCTGGCCTTGGCGCATCAAAAGACCCGGTTTCATACCCCCCTGGCGTTACTCCTACTCGACTTTGAAAAAGCCTTTGACCTGGTGGACTGGTCCTTCCTCGACCACGTTCTGCAAAGAAATTGACTCGGGCCTAAATTCCGAGGCCTGGTGAGGCTCCTCTACTCTAATCCGACGGCCCGGGTACAAGTGAACGGAGTGGTCTCCGACTCGTTCCCCATCGGTCGTGGCACCCGACAGGGATGCCCGCTATCCCCACTGCTCTTTGCGTTAATAATCGAGCCCCTGGCGATACTGCTGCGAGAGGACCCATTGATCGAAGGTTGGCCCTGGCCCGCCTGCCCAGAGGACCGAGTAGCGTTATACGCAGACGATGTCCTACTGTACATTTCCAACCCGGCTAAAAGCGGTCCTCGCGTCCTGCAAATTCTGGGCCTCTTCGCGGAGGCCTCTGGACTGATTCTAAACCCCAATAAGTCCCTATTGGTCCTCCTACATCGCTCCCGGGAATGTGTGGACTGGCAGCGTAACATCCCAGTGTGAAGGAATAGTTTTAAATATTTGGGAATACACGTCTCACTACTCCCTGAGCTGACATGGGAGCTCAACATTACACCGCTAACCAGAAGAATCAGAACTGACCTACAGTGCTGGAGGACCCTCCCCCTAAACCTGCTCGGTAGAATAGTACTCTACAAGATGATGATCCTCCCCAGACTCCTATACCTATTGCAAAACTTCCCACACCCCATCCCTAAGAAATGGTTCAAAGAGATGGACTCGCTGGCGCGTCAATTCATGTGGAGCGACACCCGTCCGCGCCTGGTGCTCAAAACCTGCCAAAGAGATGTCTACGACGGGGGGTTGGGCATGTCCAACATCCATTACTATCTCCTCGCGATGCACCTGCTCGTGATCAATGACTGGGTGGGGGGCGGGTGGTCGGACCCGGCGTACCGACTGGAACTCCAATCGCTGGGCTACCCGCGGATCTTTGATGCCCTGTACGGGGGCCCGATCTCCCGGGATGTCCCAGAAGTGACCAAAGTGATTTTATTGGGTTGGCGGGAGGCCCAGAAGCTGTCGTGGTGGTGGGGGCGCCTTACCCAGCAGACCCCGCTATGGTACGGGAAACACCTAACGGAAGTGGCGTGCCTGGAGGGATTTCAGAAATGGGACCATATAGGTATCTCTAAACTGGGCGATGTTTGGGGAGGATCACATATGCGATCATTTGAGGACCTCCAGAAACTCTTTTCTCTAAACAAGACACAATTCCATAGGTATCTCCAGCTCTGCCACGCCCTACTAGTACACGTGCAGGCAGGAGACAACATACCCGAATATAACCCCATGGAGGCGAAGGTACTGATGGGGAATCTGGGCAGGGGAGGTGTTTCCCAGATATATCGTACTTTGATCGCCAACACTGCTTGCTCCCTGGGGGGGCTCCGCCAGAGATGGGAGGGATGGGTGGGTCCTATGGAGGAGATGGACTGGGGCGAACCGTTGATGGCCCCTCGTACCCTAACAATGGCCACTCGCTTCCGGTTAATACAAACTTTTTACCTCCACACAGGCTACCTCACACCCACCAAACTACACAGGGCAGGCCTCCAACCCACAGCTGAGTGCCCACGATGCATGAACCCTGCGGCCGATTTCTTCCACATGGTATGGACATGTCCGGTCATGGTGACCTACTGGGGGACGGTCCTGCAGGAAGTCTCAGGAGTCTTACAGGCAAGCATAGAAAGGGAGCCACTGCCTCTCCTACTAGGGATTATGGGAGACACTGGGTTGAGAAGATCGGATCGAACCTTCCTTGGGGTGGCATGCCTGGTGGCCAAGAGGGAAATAATGGCGAACTGGAAAGCCATGGGTGCCCCAGCATTGGCTAAATGGAGGCGAGGAGTGGACTGGTGTGCGCAACGTGAGAAACTGGTGTACGAGGCCAGAGGATGCCCGAATAAATATGATAGGATATGGGGGAAGTGGGAGGCCGCAGCAGTCACTTAGGCGGTGCAGGACCTTCATTTACACTCTGATGCCTGGGACCTGGGACTTGGGACCGACCACTGTTAGGTGCCCTGTTGGCACCTTGTTAAATGTATATATCATTGACCTATTTTTTCGCAAAATCAATAAAATGTCTTTATCAAAAAAAAAAGAGTGGACTTAGGTACCCAGGGCATGGGGTACTGTGGGTAGGCTCCCAAGGGCAGCTGCACTGATTGTGCCACCCTCTAGGGCCCTGCATTCAGCTGCACCCAAGCACTGCAATTGCAGGCTGAGTGTCCTGGTGCAAACCTAAAACACAAACGCGACATGGCCCACAGCCTGTGTGCCCTGCCCATCATACACTGCATTTACTATGGGTAAGACACCCCTCTGGCAAGCCTTACAACCCTAATGCAGGATGCACCATGCTATCTATGAGGGCATAACTGCATGAGCAAAATGCCCCCACTGTGTTGTTGCTAAACCTGGGTCATAGTGAGTGAACAGAGCAGCCATTTTAACTGGACACTGGTCAGCACAAGTTTCCCAGCTACATGATGGCCACTCTGAACCCTGGGTTGCTTGGTATCAAACAACTCAGAATGACAAATCCAAATTGGTACCAGTATTGGATTTATCCCTAAATGTACCCAGGGGTCACCTTAGAGGTGCCCCCTGCAAAAGCTAACTATTCTGGCATGGTTGCTGACTGGTTCTATCCAGCCTGCCACCTCCAGACACTCAATATACATAACTTGGGGGAGAGCCCAGTCTCTCTGGATTGTAGAACACTGCCCTTCCTGGGTGAAGGTGCTAACCCCCCTTCTTCAGGAATGTGCACTGCCCTGGCAGCGAGTTTCAAAGGGCTTACCACCTTTGAAACTCACCCCCCAGGCCTGCTGCTAGCAGCAGATGGTCAACCCCTTTTCAACCCACCACTTTTGGCAGGAGCAAAGATGGGAAACCATACAAAGAGTAGGGAGAGTGGCCCCACCTGGCATGCACCACCCCTAAGGTGCTGCCTGCAAGGTGGACACCACCTTTTATTTTCCTCCATCTTTGATGGAAGGAAAATAGCCAATCAGGGAAAGGGAAGTGACCCTTCCCACAGGACGTGGTCACTATAGTGAGTGTAACCACCAAAATGTAAGTGTCCCATTTGACATTACCAGGATCCTCCTAAAACGGCCACTAAATACATTATTTAGTGGGCACCGCTAGACCAGATAGTTGGATTCAAAGGACACAAAGAAGACCAGCACAAAGAAGATCCAAGGCACGAGAAGTGTGGACCTGCTGCACAAAGAAAAGGTGCCAAACCCTTCCTGCTGCGCCCAGGACCCGACAATCAATGCTGAGGAACTGCTGGACAACTGGAGTGACCTCAAGAAACCCAGACCCTCCAGACTTCGCCAAATGCCCAGGAACTCCCTTCAGAGTGAAGGTTCCACTCTGCAACAAAGAAGAAACCAGCAACCCAGTGAGGGTCACTTCACTGACTGGCCATTAACTCCCGAACCGGAACACCACGAGGACAAACCCTGCAAGTGTGCCAAGTTTGGTGGCACTGCACCCCCTAGTGGCCGAAGCATACCAATACCCTGGGTACTTGTTGGCTGATGTCGGACACCAGGAAAACCAGCCCACCTGGGGCTGAAAAAGGACCAGGAGGAAGCCCTAGTCGAGGGACTTCAGGAACACCCTAGACCTCCCACTAAAGTGCCCCCATTGTCCTGCAAGCAACCCTTGAAGTGACTTACCTCCAGATCCAAAGGGCATCTTTGCGCACAGCTCCTGGCTCACCAATTCGCTCTGCACCCTGCCACTCAGTGCCCTGCAATGATGAACCTGCTGGGCCCTAATAGTCCCTCACCCCTTGCGACCTAAACACTCCAAGGGGACCCCAAGGAACCACCTCTAAACTTAGCTGCACAGACCTTTTCCAAGTGGTCCCCTCAGTGGCATTGCACCAGCTCCAGAGACTTTTCACCACTGCTCCTGCTGGAACCGGGAGCTGTCTGAACCTCTCCAGCTGGCACAGTGTTCCCACCAACGACATAGACCAACCTGCAAAAGAAGAACTTGGTAAAGCAACTGTGTGATTTTATATGTATTTTTAAAGGTGATTTTCCAATGATTCCCATGGTGTGTAATTACGCACACAAATAGTATTTTTCTTAAACTTGAAAAATCCATATCTCAAAAAGTATTTAATCAATTTTGATAATCTTGGCCTTAAAAATTAAGTAAAAATCTGAAGTATTTTATCAATTGGTGTTGAGTTATTCCTTGGAATGTGTGAGTTGCGTCATTGATGCTGTGAGTACAACAAATGCTTTGCACTTCTCCAAGATTGACCTAACTGCTCAACCAAGCTACCATAAAAAATAGAGCACTAGGTGATCTAGTTTTTACCTCTGTAAACCAACGTGTGATTGCCTGGACCCCCTGCACAGTATGCCTAGATTTGCACACTACATAGAGGGCCAACCTCTTACACCATGTCAGTCATGTGCCTCATGCCCTGGGCCTCCCCATGACTATCATTCAACATCAAGATGAAAAAACATTACAGAGACATGATTTCTGTGCCCCCCCCCCCCACTGAAAACCAAGAAGTCTTCAAACATTGACAGCCAAAAACAGATCCAACCAATTCCCCCTCATTTGGCAGATGCCACTGTCTATTTTCAATCTTATTCAAGTTCTTACCAAATAGAATACCTTCCTTAAATTTAATTGTGCCCCTCATACCAATGCACGTCTCTGACCCTATTGCCTTACCTTTAAGGGAATGGCCTTCACAAATATAAGCCCTTCCTCTTTCAAGGGGCTAAACTTTGACCATGGAGATGACCCAGCCATCATGGGAGGGAGAACTGAGGCCCTCTCTCTCACAAAGTCAACAAAAAGTTTACCACAGAGTGCACACTACCAACACCTCCTATCTGCATCCACAGACCCCGATGGATGAGGCATACCAAACTGAGAATAACTTGTTTTTCATGAAGCACTTCATGTCATCATTTTGCTATCTACAAATGCAGTAAATATCACCCAGAAACTGTGAAATCCAGTGACAAGTTCTTCTTTTAGTCCTACTAAATGAATAACTTGTCTATCAGAATGATATTCCCTATACTAAGCGGTGTAAGCACCAGCTATTACTCTTACTCAATGTAGTATTACACAGTCCACAGTTTGCAAAGGCATCATAGGCCAAGCTAGCACTGGTTGAATTTAAACTTGCGACATGTATTTCACCTAGGAACTACTTCAGAAGAGTGAGGCAGCTGTGCTTCCTTTTCTGCTGCATTTAGGGGTGGACCCAGGACACCTTGCCTGTGAAGTGAGAGTGGCTTTCTTTTTTCCATTGCAAAGGACAGAGGGGGCAGTGGCACAGCTGCACGGAGGACCTGTTTTTCAACAAGCAGCCTTGTCTGCAAGATTTGTCCCTTCCATCTTCAGCAGGGCAACACCAGGCAAATATATACATAAGGCAGATTGAAAATACCTTAAATGAAATCACAAGTAGGTGGAGTATGTGGGGCAAGGACTGGTGATGGAGGGGTGGGATGCAAATGCCACAGTGCTCTTATGGCCGGGGCGCTGAAAGCTACGGAATGCTCCATAAAGCAAATTATATCAGTAGCTACAGTCAACAAAAGGAGCATTCATATTTGCTGTCCAGTTCCCCCAAACCATTCAGAATGTTAATATTGTTTACCAGTACTATCACGGGGCCTTAACTATTATTTTATTCCATTTAATTAATCAAGGTACTCCCTTTGTATATCCTACTCTTCACAGGAAGTTGGATCAAGCAGGTAATGCTTACTCCAGGCAGTTGCAGCAGGTTTGGTATTACTGGTGTAACACACCAGTCGCATCACAGACTCCATGGCAGGCAACGCTAATGCTTTAAAAAACAATATGCTTTTATTTACATACAGGATATTGTGGGAAGTTGAAATGATAACCAACAAAAGAATCCTGAAGGCTCTAGCATCTTCCTGCGCTACATATGACCCCAACATTTCTACAACATTGATATGCAACGTTACCCCAGGTGGGATGGATCGTGAATGTCAGACTGCCATCTCGAGGCTCTGGGTTTCAGTTCTTACTACTGGAGTGTTTCTGACCAGATGGACGTACCTTCCAGAGCGCTACAGATGTATCAAGCATAGTATGATATGCCTACCCCCTGTTCTATTTTGTACACGAATTAACCCATTATGTCCACCAGGGCACTCATATTAAACACACTATTGATCCTACAAGACTCATTTATAACATTACAATACGTAGCGTATAACAGGTAATGGAGAAAATACTCAGGAACAGATTTCTGAATTTTGTCACAGGGTAGCGCAACAAGTCACCTTGCTGCACTGCCCTACATCAAAGGGAAGAAGCAGGAATGTGCCATTTCTATGCAATATGGTGCATTCCCGCCCTTTCCCACTGCGCTGGCACTGTTTTGGCTGCCTAGCACCAATGCAGGCACCCTAGCACCATGGTGTAGGCAGGATTGTTTTTGTGCATATAGGGGCACCTTCCTGCACAAAACAATCCTGGGTGGAAACAACGAGGAGAAATAAAGGTATTTCTCTTTTTTCCGCCTTCCCTGAGGAGGCATAAGGTTTTGGCACCTGTCCTGGTTTACATGGCCTTGTAAATATGGGGTGCATCAAAATCCATGGATGTTGCGTGGGAACACCCAACATAATGTACATGGAATGTCTCCTTAACGCTGAGTAAGGTAAATCAGCGATTTGTGGTGCCTTGCTTTACTCCATATCCATGAGGCCATTCAAAGTGACACAAAGTGGCTTTGCGTGACCTCATAAATATGGCTGAAAGGTTTGCGCCCTGACCTGGACACTATGGCAGCGTAAGCTAGGACAGAAAAGTAGTCTTCATGGTAACGGGCATGCACCCCCGCCTGGAGTGACCAACTGCACTGATGTCTGGATCCCCAATGCAGATTTATGTTTTCATAGGTAAAAACAGATCATGCGTGTGTGCCATTACATAGGTCTGTCCCACAGTTTGTTAAACCAGGTGGGGGCAGCCAAAGTGCTACCCTCATAGAGGTGGAAAGTTACTGCTTTCACCATAAGTTTAAATGCAGCACATGAGCATGCTGGTGGCAGCATATCGAGTAGCGATCAGGAGTGAACAGGTCTTTTTAACCTGTGTCACTAGAGTGAGGCCTACACACATTCACTTTTTAAAGTTCTTCTACTGTGTGCTTAACTCGCTCTTTGGTCGACATCTGTCAGTGTGAAGTGTTGTGTAGCACACAAGTGGTGATTGTGTACCCGGGAAAGAACACTACAGGGATATGGCAGTGCTGTGCAGTGCATGCATGGTGAGTGCATGTACTTGGTGTATGTGTACCTGCAAAGAGTATTGTACATGAAGGGTGTATTGTTGGGCAGCAAGCACTTGGGCAATGTGCATGCTGGGTGTATGTGTGCCCAAAAGTGGCACAATACAGAAAGGCTACAGTGCTGTGCAGTGCACTCAGAGAGAATGTGTGCGCTGAGTGCAAGTGGCCGTAATGGTACATTATATGGAACACCCTGGGGAGAACCAGGCCTGCATGGTGAAGATATTAGGGGGTAGAGGAATCCCCCTAGACAGATTTGTGTTTTGCTGCATTCCTATAAGCAAGGTGGGACACACTGGAGAGGGGAGAGCTGGGCATCTCTAAACACTTCAAAGGGAGCTCTTTGACTCATTAAAAGATCACAAGGAAGGGACCTGGCCACAACTATGGGAGGAGATAGGGTTTGTGAAAAACTGGGTTGTTGGTTGACTGGGGTGTGAGCCATGCTCAAACCATAATCCTTGTCAGGGTAAAACACAAGCAAACCCCATCTTAACCTGTGCTCAACCTCCTGGGAGTTTGGCATAGAGCAGTCATGTTTAATTTAGAGGTGATGTGTAAAGTGTTTGTGCAACACTTCAAGCGGTTATGCAGTGACAACGCAACAAAAAAAGAGAATCCCACACCAGGTTAGACAACTAGAGCTGAATTTCATAAATAGAACATGACCAAAACATTCAAAATCCAATCAGTAGAACTGGAGACATGCATTTTTAAAGAATTTAGGCGATCATTCTGACCGAGGCGGGCGGCGGTAGCCGCCCGCCATGCGGTCACCGCCATTTGGCCGCTCCGCGGTCAAAAGACCGCGGAGGCCATTCTGGCTTTCCCGCTGGGCCGGCGGGCGCCCGCCAAAGGAGCGCCCGCCGGCCCAGCGGGAAAGGCCCTGCAACACAGAGGCCGGCTCTGAATGGAGCCGGCGGTGTTGCAGGGGTGCGACGGGTGCATTTGCACCCGTCGCGATTTTCACTGTCTGCTATGCAGACAGTGAAAATCATGCTGGGGCCCTGTTAGGGGGCCCCTGCACTGCCCATGCCAGTGGCATGGGCAGTGCAGGGGCCCCCAGGGGCCCCACGACACCTGTTCCCGCCATCCTGTTCCTGGCGATAAAAACCGCCAGAAACAGGATGGCGGAAAGGGGGTCGGAATCCCCATGGCAGCGCTGCTTGCAGCGCCGCCATGGAGGTTCAGCCCTGCCAGGGGTATTCCGGCGGGAAACCGCCGGATCCCCTTTTCTGACCGCGGCTTTACCGCCGCGGTCAGAATGGGCACTGAAGCACCGCCAGCCTGTTGGCCATCCATGCGGTCACCGCCATTTGGCCGCTCCGCGGTCAAAAGACCGCGGAGGCCATTCTGGCTTTCCCGCTGGGCCGGCGGGCGCCCGCCAAAGGAGCGCCCGCCGGCCCAGCGGGAAAGGCCCTGCAACACAGAGGCCGGCTCTGAATGGAGCCGGCGGTGTTGCAGGGGTGCGACGGGTGCATTTGCACCCGTCGCGATTTTCACTGTCTGCTATGCAGACAGTGAAAATCATGCTGGGGCCCTGTTAGGGGGCCCCTGCACTGCCCATGCCAGTGGCATGGGCAGTGCAGGGGCCCCCAGGGGCCCCACGACACCTGTTCCCGCCATCCTGTTCCTGGCGATAAAAACCGCCAGAAACAGGATGGCGGAAAGGGGGTCGGAATCCCCATGGCAGCGCTGCTTGCAGCGCCGCCATGGAGGTTCAGCCCTGCCAGGGGTATTCCGGCGGGAAACCGCCGGATCCCCTTTTCTGACCGCGGCTTTACCGCCGCGGTCAGAATGGGCACTGAAGCACCGCCAGCCTGTTGGCGGTGCTTCCGTTGCCCGCGGCCCTGGCGGTTTAGGACCGCCAGGGTCAGAATGAGGCCCTTAGTGAAAATAGCTCCAAAAATATCAAAGGGCTTGATTTAGAACAGGTTACTTTGTCTGTCACTCCAGTGATGGATATCCCAACTGCCAAAATCTAAATCACATTGGACATTGTGGGATTTAGATTTTGGAAGACGGGATATCCATCACCGTTGTGACAGAGTAAACCGTCCTCTGAGTTCTAAACCAGGCCCAAAGTGCCACCTCGGGATATCTGGTTGCGCTGGACCGGGTTAAGTCATAAGTTCAGGCTGACTCATATAGAGTGCCTTCCGGTACAGACCCCAGATTAGTCCAGCTGAAGTTTACCTTCTTCAGTAGAACTGGAGACATGCATTTTTAAAGAATTTAGGCGATCATTCTGACCGCGGCGGGCGGCGGTAGCCGCCCGCCATGCTGTCACCGCCATTTGCCCGCTCCGCGATCAAAAGACCGCGGAGGCCATTCTGGCTTTCCCGCTGGGCCGGCGGGCGCCCGCCAAAGGAGCCCCCACCGGCCCAGCGGGAAAGGCCCTGCAACACAGAGGCCGGCTCTGAATGGAGCCGGCGGTGTTGCAGGGGTGCGACGGGTGCATTTGCACCCGTCGCGATTTTCACTGTCTGCTATGCGACAGTGAAAATCATGCTGGGGCCCTGCCCATGCCCATGCCACTGCCCATGCCATATCCATCACCGTTGTGACAGAGTAAACCGTCCTCTGAGTTCTAAACCAGGCCCAAAGTGCCACCTCGGGATATCTGGTTGCGCTGGACCGGGTTAAGTCATAAGTTCAGGCTGACTCATATAGAGTGCCTTCCGGTACAGACCCCAGATTAGTCCAGCTGAAGTTTACCTTCTCAAGTTAGGACCAAGAGCCCTGTTAGAAATAGGGTCTCTAGTTGGCAGTCAGTTTGCACTCTGTCCAAGCAGAGACCCTCACTCTAGTCAGGGCAATGGAGATACACACTCAAGATAACCCCTGCTCACCCCCTTGGTAGCTTGGCACAAGCAGTCACGCTTATTTCAGAGGCAATGTGTAAAGTATTTGTACCAACACACACAGTAACGCAGTGAAAACACTACAAAATGGACACCACAACAGTTCAGAGAAATAGGTAATATGTATCTAAACCAAACAAGGCCAAAACAACAAAAAACCAACATGCAGAAATCAAGATATGAATTTTCCGAGTAAAAAAGTGTCTTACTCCGTAGAAAACAATGGAAACGTTGATTTTACACAAAGTACCTGGTTTGTGTCAAAACTAAAGCCGCAACGGCGAGCATGCGTCTGAAAGTCAGCGATGCGTTGATTCCTCACGCGCAAGTGAGGCCATGCATCGTTTCTTATCTGGTCAGGTAAGCGATGCATAATTTTTCTCCCTCGAAAGAGAGCGATGCGTCGATTTCTGGACATGGCACCTTGGATGCGTGCAGGTTCACGATGACTTTGATGCCAAGAGATGATGTGTGAGAAATCTGGTCGCACGGTGTCAGAAAACCACGCTGTGTGGGGTTTGTGTCAATATCAGCAACTGCAAGCAGGTGTTGCGTTGTTTCTCCAGCTATGTTGTGTCAATTTCCCATCCACGATGCAGATGGAGCATTGATTCTACCCACGAAGAGGGTGGTATATCATTTTTCATCCGCATTGCAGGTGGTGCGTCGAAAACTTCTGTGCACAGTGTTTCGTGCGTGGATTTCAGTCCTTGTTCTGCCAACTTCATCTTTCAAGGGCCCAGAGACTGGATGGGGCACCACTTGGCAGGGCAGGAGTCTCAGCAGAGAGTCCAGGTGCTGGTAGAGGAAGTCTTTGATGGCCCTGAGACTTCAAAACAGGAGGCAAGCTCAGTCCAATCACTTGGAGATTCTTCTCAAGCAGGAATGCACAACAAAGTCCAGTCTTTGTCCCCTTTCACAGGCAGAAGCAGCAACTGCAGGATTGCCCAACAAAGCACAGTCATAGGCAGGGGCAACACTTCTCCTCAGCTCTTCAGCTCTTCTCCTTGGCAGAGGTTCCTCTCGAATCTAGAAGTGCTCTTGAAGAAAATCTAAAGTCTGGGGTTTTGGGTCCACTACTTATACACTTTTCTGCCTTTGAAGTAGGCAAACTTCAAAGGAAATTCTCTGTTGTTTACAGGATTCTGCCTTGCCCAGGCCAGACCCCAGACACACATCAGGGGGTTAGAGACTTCATTGTGTGAGGGCTGGCACAGCCCATTCAGGTGTAAGTGACCACTGCTCCCTCCACTCCAGCCCAGATGGCTCATCAGCATATGCAGGCTACACCCCAGCTCCATTTCTGTCACTGTCTAGAGGAGATCCACAAACAGCCTGTCATAGGGTTAGAATCAAAGGAGGTTGTTTGGGAAGTCCCTAAAAAATAACATTGTCAAGACTAAGTAGGTCTATTCAAACTGATTCTTTTTATTTGAATTCAAAAGAGATTCCGACTCGGTTAACTGTGTTTGTCCTATCAGTCTGTAAGTAAAGTCCTTCTCTTTTTCCCCGCGATGACAGTTTATTTTCTTTTGTTTCTTTCCTAGGTTATCAGGATTCCTCTGTCGTGCAGCCCCAGGTAGCCAGAGAGAGAAGGGGAGATATATAAAAAAAAAAAAGCTGTTCTCAGGTAAGTAATTCAACTGAGTACTGTTTTAATTATATCTTTTACAGTTATTGCCATGCCATTAGGGATGAGGTAGTGAGGGAATACCTTGGTGAGCTGTAGCTGTTCCCACCGAATTAGTGCTGCCCAATGTGCTGGAGGAAAAGTACATATAAGCCATTGGATTACTGTGGTTGCCACCGTACTTGCCCTTAAACAAGGAAACGTGCTCAGAGGGTCCTTCCTGCTTATTGCCCCGTGTGGGAAGGGGGAGGGTTGTCACTATTTTGTGTAGCCAGGTTATGGACATTTCCCCTCCGCGTACGCCTCCCCGGTACCCCCTGAGCTTCCCCTAGCAGTTTTGTGAGCTGACCGCACAAGCGGTCACGTACCTGATATAGCCACACCCCTCTAGGGATGTGGCTGGCTTGTCCATGTTCCCCGCTCCTCACCGCTGCTCCTTTTCTCACTTGCTTGTGTCCGGCTTCGTCCCAGCCTCGTCCCGCGTCTCCTGGATCCGCACTTGTCTCCTTCCTCTGGTTTGTCTAGACTTATTCTGCTTCTTCTCCTCTGGTGTCTTCTCCGGCTACGTTCTCGTCTCCTCCCGCATCTCTGTTTTCTCCCGCACCGCCTCCTCTCTCTCTCTCCTTCTTTCCCAGGTTTTCTAGGAGACATCTCCTCTCCGTGAAGTCCTCACATACCTACAGGCGTGTTGCAGTTCTTTTTGTCAGAGTCCCACTGGGGGACTCAAACATCGGCCCGTCCTCCGGTAGCAGTTGTGCCCCATTACACAGCCCAACTGTCACTCTAACCCAGACAGGGAATCCACAAACAGGCAAAGTCACAGAACAGTTAAAGCAAGAAAATGCCCACTTTCTAAAAGTGGAATTGTTTGAACTAACCATCTAAAAATCACCTTCACTAAAAGATGTATTTTTAAATTGTGAGTTCGGAGACCCCAAATTCCACATTTCCATCCGCTCCCAAAGGGAAACTGCACTCGAAGGATATTTAAAGGCAGCCTTGTGTTAACCTATGAGAGAGATGGGTCTTGCAACAGTGAAAACTGAATTTGGCAGTATTTCACTGTTAGAACATGTAAAACTACACAAGTACACGTCCTACCTTTACCATACACTGCACCCTGCCACGGGGCTACCTAGGGCCTACTTTAGGGGTGCCTTCATTGTACAAAAAGGGAATATTTGGGACTGGTAAGTGGGTATACTAGCCAGGTCGAACTGACAGTTTAAAACTGCATACACAGACTTTGCTGTGGCAGGACTGAGCCATGTTTCACGGCTACTCATGTGGGTGACACAATCAGTGCTGCAGGCCCACTAGTAGCATTTGATTTACAGGCCCCAAGAACCTCTAGCGCACTTTACCAGGGACTTACTAGTAAATCAAATATGCCAATTATGAAAAAGCCAATTACACATACAATTTCACATAGGGAGCACTTGCACTTTAGCACTGGTCAGCAGTGGTAAAGTGTCCAGAGTACAAAAATAGCAAAAACAGAGTCCAGCACACAGCAACAACCTGGGAAGTAGAGGCAAAATGTTAGGGGAGACCACATCAAGGATGCCAGGTATAACAAGTCCCATGCGCATTGAAGAAAACCTTGAGGAGCAGGAAGAGCATCACAGGAGGTTGTCATCAAAACGCGAGAAGCCGGCCGGCCGGCATCACTGGAGGGCATTGCTGGAGTTTTGCATTAGTAGCACCTGTGAGCTGTCGATCCTGCAGTGTGAGCAGCCGGCAGAGGCAGGCCTGAGACAGGTCTAAAGTGGGTGGCACAATCAATGCTGCAGGTTCACTAGCAGCATTTACTTTACAGGCACTGTCATTTTACACAGGACTTACAAGTAAATTAAATACGACATTTGGGTAAAAGGTAGTTCTACCATGTTTAAGGAGAAAGCACAAGAACTTTAGCACTGGTTAGCAGTGGTAAAGTGCACACAGTCTTATGGCCAACTAAAATGAATTAGGCAAAATTAGGAGGGGGAAGGCATAATGTTTGGGGATGACCCGGCATACAGGGACAAGTCCAAAAGGGTTGATAAAGGAATCATAAAAAGTAGGTCTGGGAGTAAAAGTTTACTCTTTGATGCACATATCACTGTGGCTGACATCCAGGTATGAGCTTTAGTCACTCCCATGGCCTGTGTTGTGGGTCTATCAGCTTTGGAGTCTCTCCTGCTGTATCAGGTAGCTTTTCAAGACACAGATGGAGAGAAGTATATAGTTCAAAATAAGCAGAATCCCAACATAAAACTTCAAAGACCCGTACCATAAATTACATTTGGTGTCTGGAAATGGACTACACAAGGTGAGTTTAAGACTCCAACAATTGTTATCTGCCAATCAGTCTGACTGGCTGTTTGAGGAGAGGAAGCTCTGCAAGGCTTTTGTATGTGACCAGGACTGGGGACCGCGGCCTGCTGGGTGAGGGGGCATCACCCAAGGAAACCATGACCACCTACCCTACGGCTTGGAGCACCAGCACCTATCTGCTTGCCTAGATCAGTGTGTACTGAGAAGAAGAGGAGCAGGAGCAAATGCCCAGGTGTGAGTCCTATTGAGTGGTGTGGTGCGAGGTGTGAGGTAATGTCTGCTGCACAGATAGGATTGTTGTCCGTATTCGGAACTGAGTCGGTGAGCCCCGTATGCCAGTAGAGGGGTGCCGGGAAGAATGCCATGGAAAAGATTGCTATGCTGTAAAGACGGAAGCCTGTGTGACACCAGTGCAGCAATCCCTTATGCCAGGATGGGTTGCAGTGGTAAAGATGCCATGTGGTAAGAGCTGAAGCCTTGATTGACAGCTTTGAGATAACCCCATATGCCAGTAGTGGCTGCCAGGAGTGCTCATATCGTGTGGATCAGGCACAAGCCCATAAACTGTGAGCAATGGTGACCAGTAGGACACTAGGAGCTACGAGGATATGACTGACCCGAACCTGTAGAAGGAGTGAGGCTGCTGAGGGAGCACTGCCACCCTAGCTCGGGATCAAGGATAGGAGCACTGGAATCACCCTCCCCTACTCCCTCCCCCTATCCCTCCCCCACTCCCTCCCCTTTTGGGAATGTGGAAACTTTCCTCACAGGAAAAGTGCAGGAATACCTCCAATCATTGTCGGAACACCAAAACGAGGAAGAGAGAGAGAACCTGCATCTGCCCAGTGTAGCTGTTGAGTCCTGGTACAGCCGACACACTTGATCGGGACCAAAGCTGCTGTGAGCACCGTTGGATGGCGCACACTCCAAAACGCTGCATGCTTCACTTCTACTGGAATGGGTAAGACATGCTTTGGGCTCTAAGACACTTTTGACTTGAGTTTAAGAGTCAGAGTGGACTCTTGAGAGACAGTTAGTTAAGCATTCCCTGGATGTGGCTACCAGAAAATTGGGAATAACTCTTATGGGTTTGCGAGCAGAGTGGGACAGGGACTTTACATTGAATCACTAGAGTCCCATTCTGAAGGAGGAAATGTGTTATTGTGTGTGAAAGTGTAACCTCCCTTTGAATAAGTGGAATTAGGAATAAAATACTTCCCTTGTTTCTAAAAGTGAGTATTTTGCTGGACACTGACTTATTGCTGCTGCGTGCTCTTTGAGTTGTGAGCCCGTGTTCACTAATCTGTATCCACAGGTCCTCCGAGGGAGTCTTAGACTGTTCATGTCTACCACTGACAGTCAAGCGCAGAAGCAGTACTTGGCACAGTTGTTCAGGATTCATTGTGAGTCAAGCCTGGGGAGATCAGGAATAAAGGGCCTCAATCCCCACAGCTGGAACCTGTAGCCCCAACATGCCCAGTAGCCCTCTGAAAGGGGTTCCGACAGTGTCAATGTAATGACAATCGTACAGTGATCGATACAGTCTATAACTGAAGTCTCTATCTCTCTTTTATATGAGGTTATTTTTCATATATCAAATATACAGGAGCAATATGAAGTGAAATCAGTGCAGACGATGCAGTGCTCAGGAAAGTGCAAAACATATACACAAACTGCATTAAAACACTGAGACAGCACACAGGTTTGATGTCCTAAATCTATGAAACGTGGATCCCGTTACCTATCTTATAGGTAATTCCAGTTAGAGCAAATCTTAAGCAAATGAGGGTCCACTTCAGTCGACATTTGACCCGGTATTAGAATTGTCAGTTCTCAGAAGGACACAGTCATCTGTCTAGAGCACACCGGGAGTTCCTTGGACTAAGTTTAATTCATAAAAAATGTATTGATTACATCAATAATGAGGTTCTCTTGACTTAAAACGGGAACCGTTGCCGAATCGTAGCAGGGAGGACGCTACAGTGTCCTTTCACCAGCCGTAATGGAACACAACCCCGAGCTAGGAGCGTGGAACATATGTGCAAGCATTTTAGAAGAGGAAAGTAGGAGATTAAAAAAAGTAATAATATGGAGAATGTAGGTTCTCCATTGACTTCTAGTTAAGCAGAGGCGGTTTCAAGTGGGAGACAGCCAAAATAAAGGTCTCATAAAGTCTCATGATTTCTGATTAGGCTCAGTACCTTGAGTCATCCTATTTGCAGATTTTGACAGCTGGGCTTGCTCGAAAGGTCAGAAACCTGTCTTATTTCCAGAGCAGTACAGCTCCAGTCTTCCTACCTGGGCACAACAGCACGAGTTTCCTGATGGTTTAAGTTGGGCTAAAACCTTAGGGGGATAAAGTAAAACCTAGAGTGCAGGTCAGATGTTCTCCCAAAATAGTGCTGTACAGCTTCTTCCTTAGCATGAACAAACACAAAGAAGCCTTCCTAGAGGAAGTCCTATCTAGTTCAGGAAGGCCAACCAAAAATTGTCCAATATCTATAGCACTGGTCAACCACATCTGGGTACATCTTTACTGGCTATTTCCAGAAATGGGAAGCAGGATAATTCACTAACTAGGCAAAGGAAAGTGTATTTTAGAGGATGCAGTGCAGATTTCCTCTGCAATGTACAGAGCTCCTTAGCACAGGGTAAATGGGAAGCCAGAGATATCCTCACATATTTGAATCAAGTCTGTGATGAGCCAGACAATCATGCAGGGATATGGGTCTCTCAGAATAAACCTGAGGGGAGAACTCTCAAGTACCACAATAGGGTATAGTCGGTCATGTTTTCTCAAGCTGGGTTCATGCAATGTTTAGGGTAAATGTGGATTTTCCAGTCTCCAAAACAGGCAACAGATTTCTGCATGGGAGTAGGTAAAAGAATGTAAACAGCTAATACGATCTGCACTTGCAACCGTATTTGGTAGATGGACTGTCTTCCATAGTTAAATGGCAGATCATCATATATCAACTTTGTGAGCTATCGACTTTAGACCTGGCTCGGAGCTGGTGCAACCTGGACGACAGAAAACAATGCAGGTTATGTAATTATTGACGGAAGACAATTGAACATATAACATGCACCGGTCTTGCCTTGTGGAATGCAGGTATTGGCCAAAACTCTTTTTTTTTTTTTTAAAGAAGAGGGATCCTCACGTGTAGAAGAGCTGTGATCAAGTCCCTGCAAGTCACTGACTGCAGACTGTTTGCTTCGCCAAATGTTTGACTTGTGCAGCAAAGAAACTTGATGCTTTTCTGGCTGGGCTCCCTCAGAACGCCTTATATAAGGATAACAGCAAATTTAATCCAGCAATTGGATTCAATGTTTTAGGATACATAGCTTGATCTTTTAACTGTTTTTTGTTTTTTTTTATGTATAAATTTAAAATCTAGTGATTTGAACTCATGAAACATTGGAAAAACCTGAAGTTTTATATGACAAGTATTTTATGTGAATTAATTATTTTAGAGATTTTGGGGCATATTTATACTCTATTTGTGCTGAATTTGCGTAATTTTTTACACAAATTCAGCGCAAAACTAACTCCATATTTATATTTTGACGCTAAACCATTCTAATGTCAAAATATTAGAGTTTGCACCATTTTTCAGATGCTTGAACCTACCTTGCGTCAATGAGATGGAAGGTAGACGTTCCCATCTAAAAAATAGCGCTAACTCATTAGCCCCATATTTATCCCCCCATGCTAAAATGATGCACGAGTGGGAGGAGGGGCTAAATAATGGTGCAAAGCTTGCTTTGCACCATTATTAAACGCCTGGGTCAGACCAGGTATTAGGGTACCTGTGGACCTATTTCCATGGTTAAACATAAAGAAATGGTTCCACAGATGCCCTCCTCATGCCCCAGGAACACCCCCACCCACACCAGAGGATGGGGGACCCCATCCCAGGTAAGTAGGGTAAGTATAGGTAAGTATTTTCATTTTTTAAATTAAAGTGCCATTGGGTGCAAAACTTGCGGCCCCCTGCATGGCACAGGGTGCAATGGCCATTCGCAGGAAACCCTTGTCCCCTGTGCTGGCCATTGGGATGGTGATCATGACTCCTGTCTTTTCTAAGACAGGAGTCATGTGGTATGGATGGTTTTGCATCAGAAAATGATGCTAGGCTGGTTAGATGCATTTGTTTTGCCTCTAAACAGCCTAACGTCATTTTTTGGTGCAAAACCCCCTTCTCCCATATTGCCACCCAACTAATGTCATTTGTTTTTAATGCTAGCCCTCTTTCGTGACGGATTGCGCCATTCTGTAAATTTGGCGCCCGGCTGGCGTCCTGGAATGGCGCAAGCTGGTGCTATACTTTTTGACGCAAAACTGCGCAAACTCAATTTTGCGTCAAAAAGTATAAATATGGGCCTTTGTATGCAATGGTTTCTAATAGCTGACCATCTATAAATAAATAAATAGTAATATGTAAAAGAATTATGTCACATCCAGTAATGCAATATGACAAGAAAATCTTTGTGCTGCAAAGTCACAATTGATCACATACAAGCACAGTAAAGTAAAGAAGCCACCTTCATGGGCGCATGAACAGATTAAACTGCACTCAACACGAAATAGAAATCTCTGACATTCCATATTTACGTAATTAGCTTACTGGTAGACATGGCCAAATGTCACCACAAGTGAATTTTATTGTGTCATGCTGTAGGAGACAAAAATCAATCACAATAAACATTTTATTGATCTTTACTCCATTAATTGGATTTGCTTTACATATTCAAGGCCAGCCAAATGTATAAAGTCGTTCTCTGGGTTTTGGAATATAAATGTTTTATTTTCAAATTTAGCTAATTCTTAAATATATTTATAGTGTGTATGATCTAGTTAAATGTTCCTCTTTACACTATTTATTTCGATTGAGCCTTCGAATGTTGCTAGAGAACGGAGTAAGCCTGAGGTGTGCTGGGTCTTGATACCATATAGAATAAGAGTGCTTTTTGTTTTACGATAACCGAATAATCTCTCAGGGGTGTGATCTGGCGAACGTGCCACACAGACCCTTATACATGAAATCCCCACGGGTTGCCCCAATTCCAATGCATCCTATCACCTCACCCAGCCTGCTTCCCTTTAAATATACAGAGAGGTGACTGCTGAGGCACATGTGCCACTGTGCCGACGGTGGAAGCTCAGTGGTGTGTGGGGAGAATGGCAGACAACAGACATCAGCAGTAAGAGATGGCAGCAACTCTAAAGATGGCAGTCATGATAATGGGCGGGTCTCAGGCCAGGTGGGTAGCTGAGGCCCACAGTAACTCACAGAGTAACAGAGGAGACACACCAATAGCCTTTGGCCAATCTAGGATGCAGCAGGTGCAGAACACTGCTCAAAGAGAAGTGTACCCATAGCCGAGCCCAGGGGTTGAAGCAGGACTGATTTGCTGTATTGGGGTCAGTGAAGGGGTGTGCATGGGACACCCTCCCGCATCTTTAATTACCCATGGAGGCCCCCATCTTCCTGGGGGCAAAGTAGTCAATATGTGGCCCAGTGAGGGCCGATGAGATCTGGGGCCCCTGGACCCACCCCTGGAAACCCACGTACAGGAGAGGCCAGAAAGCACTTTCTCTGCCCTCCACCCCCGCGCCCCTGTGTCTTGTAGAGCGGAGAGCAACCAACAGCCAGCATCCCACCCACATGGAAGTGGGCAGGAGAAGGAGGACAGGCTGGTTCCCATGCTGGCCGAGGGCAAGGGAGCCAGCTGAAGTCGCAAGGACCTTCGGACTTCCCTGCGGCCCCAACACAAAAGCCTGACTTGGGAGTGTCCTGGGTGGGACTGGACACCCCTACGTAAAACTAAAAATCACAAAGAAAAACAAGGGGAAAAAAGACCATATGGGCTCTCGAACGCAGTGGGAGACCCGCTGTTCACATATTCACTGTTGCAGGCTTGAGTGCCCCATTATGCCCCGCAAGACTTGTTTATTTGCTTTGCAACTGTCTCTTGCTTTGTGGTGGCCCCAAAATGGGCAGGGGCACCACCAAAAGAGCTTAAAAGATGACTCGGTCTGCAGGAAGACAGCAGCTCCTCTGGCCTTCATTTTGAATAAGTTACCCTATGTTTGCAGTGTTGAGGAATCCATGCATCGCTAGGAATTTAATCCCAAGGCTGAAGTTTTTTCTCTACACTGGGAGTGCAGCACCCCGTAGGGGCTGGTTCTATGGCTGCATTTTATGTGGTCTGAAGACATATGAAGACCCATGAAGTGTAGCTCTCTCTATGGGCTGAGCTGGGTCCATGGAGGCATTTTATGTGGCCTGAAAGAGGTACTCTCTAGGGGCTGTTTAATGGTTGCATTTTATGTGTTTTGAAAGTATGTGAAAGCCACATATTTTATGTTCATATTAAAATGCTTTACTGATATAATAATGTTGACAGTGATTATTGGCTAAGGGTGATATGCTATATTGATATTAATAATTGCATTTACACATGGTTATTACTGATTCTTGTAATTCACAAAACAATGGTGTCATTAACATGTGTATTGTTGTTCTTGTAATATGGTAATCCCCTGATAAAGTCAATATTGTGAGGTTTTGACTAGTATAAGCGTGTGTGGGTGGGTCATGACACTTTACAAGTCAAATGTGATTTCATAACGTCATTTAAGGTATTTTCAATCTGCCTTATGTATATATTTGTAAATTAAGGCATAGTATTTAGTAGTGTGTGTGTGTGTGTGTGTGTGCGCGTGTATGAGTGTGTGTAATAAATGCACTTTTCCTTTTTCTAAAGAAAAAACACTGATCAGACAATCATTTATTGAGTGTGGTTACTAGTGCACATCACTCACCTGAGTAGGCCTTGGGCTGCTCTGTTTGCGACCCTGAGAGAGTCAGGTGCTACAACAGGATGCTTGGTTCCTAGTAAGGAGAAATTGTGGACCTATCACTTGCACGCAACTTACATCCTGCACAACTAATCATCCAGTTCCTGACTACAGAGGCCTTCCATGGTGAATTGCATCCTACTACCACACGACTAGAAGAGGGAGTAGAAGATCTCACTGACTGAATACGACAAATTCAACAGTACAAAGCAAAAGATGCCAAAGGACACTCTAAATGGAATTGTATCCACATTGCTGGTCTGGTAGAGAGTGTGGCAGGTACAGAACATGGCCACTTTAGGTGAAAAATGTCTCTCAGGCGATGTGGCACCTGAGGGCTGGTGACACGTCTCCTCCATTACAGGGTCAAAGTCGTGATTTTGCAGTGTGACCCCAAGACAGATCAATCGTAAGGTTATGTTCCCAACATCACTGCAGTTCAATAAATATTACCAGTCTTCCTTCCTCACTGTAAAGACAAATCTGAGGGAGCCACAGGTGATAAATACCATTTTGCTGCCAGCAAACCTGAAAAGGCTTCAAGATGGAAACATTTGGGGGCATATTTACAAGCACTTAAGCCACTCTGCGTGGCTTTTCATGGCCTCATGGATATGGTGTAATGCAACACTACGCAAGCTGCTGCGTTGCTTTACACTGCATCAGTGGGGCGTTCCATGGGCACTGTGATGGGTTCTCCCACGCAACACCCATGGGTTTTGATGCATTCCCAGATTTACAAGGACCTGCGTCAAAACTGTATGCCTCCCCAGGGGAGGTGTAACGAGTAGAAATATCTATTTCTCCTAGTTTTTCCCACTTTCTATGTGTGCTGCATTCTGCAGGATACATAGAAAGAGAAATATACTCCATGGATTGTTTTTGTGCAGGAAGGTTCCCTTTCCTGCGTAAAAACAATCCTGCCAAGAACGCAGACACCCTTGCACCATGGTGCAAGGAGTCTGCATTGGTGCTAAGCACCAAATTGGGTGCTGACCGAAAGGACAGGAATGCACTATATCTCATAGATACAGTGCATTCCTGCCTTTTTGACTTGGCATAAGGCAGCGAAGCAAATAGATGAGTGGTGCTGCCCTATGCTAATTCTTTGTAAATATGCCACTTGGTTCTTCACAGATCCTAACGAGGTGTTGGACTGGCCAGAAGAAAATACACCAGTAGCAGGCAGGTTTTGACAGCAGAAACAAGCAGACAGTCCAACACTCCCACCAACTGAGGAAAAGGACAAAAAAGAGAAAATAGAATATGCGAGAATCTAAAGAGCCATCTTCCAGTCGGCCATCTTCCAGAGAAGAGCCTCAAACAGTTCTACTGAAACCAGCCTGGAGGCATCCACTCATAGTCCACACTTAGGCCAATCATCAACAGAGTGCTACCCTCAGTCACTACCAGATCGGCAGATAACTGGATATGAGACTGTCAAGATTGGCCTAATCTCATCACTGATGGACCACATAGCTTACAAGCTCTGCAGATGAGAATGAGAAGAGCTGATCACTAAAAAGAGGGGGATGTCTACAGAGAAATCAGTTTCTGCACGCCGACCTCTGTGATTCACATCTTTATGACTGACTGATATGGGCAGGATGCTATTGATATCCCATGATTGGGGGCAGCTGTTGGGGGTACAATTTAAGCTTCATTTTGGTGTTCTGCAAAATGGCACCACATAGGCGTGGGCAAGAACAGCATGAGGTCCAGATCGCCTTTTTACAAAAAAAAACATTTGTTTCACAATGACGGCAACAAATTGAAGAACAACCATTCTTCACCAGTTCCTCTTCTTGTGTCAGGAGCACTTACGTGTGAATGAGAGCAAGAGTTCCATATGCTCTTGACAGGACAGGCATTGACACAGAGGGCAGATATGTTCTGGTGGTATGGAGACTACATAGTAGAGAGGTGATCCTCACTAATTTCTATATACAGCCAATGTTGACCAACCCCAGTTCATTGATGCACTATAGAGAAGGACAGCACAAGGCACACATTTATCAATGTTGGGTGGTGGTGACTTTAGCTGCCTGAGAGATACAGTGACAGACAGATCCCACCAACCTCTTCCTCTGTCCCCAGGGATGAAAGCAGCGAAGGTATTGAGCGACTGCTTAGGTAACTAAGACCTAACGGAGGTCTTGAGAGAATGCAACCCTGATATCAGGTAATAGTCATGTTACACCTACATGCATGATTTGCATGCTAGCTTGGTCTGGGTTTTCTATGTTCAGCAAATGATCAGCCTGAAAACACAGGCTGAGTATTTATGCCGGACAACCTCTGATCACAACTGCCTGATAAAGGAATCGAGGTAGCAAAAGTTAAGAACAGTAATCACCTCTTGGAGATTACAAGCAGGGACACTTGAGGACCCTGTCTTAAGGGCGAGATAAGGGACCAGATCCATGACTATTCTGTGAATAATGAAGGGACAGCAACTGTACCTTAGATGAGTGGGATGCTATTAAAGCAGTTATAGGAAGGCACTGCATAGGAAAACTGCTAGAGGTTAAAATGTTACTGGAGAAGGAAATATTGACCATCAAGGCCCAAAACAGAGATTTAAAAAAGAAGGATCCTAAGGATAAAGAAGGCACTCAAGGACTGATCACACCTAAAAAAAAACATGTGCAATTGATTGAAACATTGTGCTGCATGAAGATTAGGGGAAACATGACAAACATGCACTTTGCAGGGGACAGATGAGGGAGGTTACTAACCTGGGTATTTAAGATGGGTGATAGTGGGAACCCTAATACATAGTCCTCATACCCTCTAAGCACTATCCTGTATAGCCAACAAGAAAGAAATTGAGAAACCTTAGTCTGTTATTCTGACCTGCACATTTAAACAGACACAGTGAGCAACTGAAATATGGAGAACTGCTTTGCATTATCTGCTTTGACTGATTGGCTTAAGACTGGCTTCTCCTCCACAGGGACTAGTGCAAGAGATTGGGATGGCCGCAGAAGAACAGGTGACAGAGAAATCACCATGAGTGAATAGGTTTCCTGCAACAACAACAAGGTGATGGATGGAATGCTTGAACGAATCTCAGCCACTGGCAATTGCTCAGGGCTGCATACCAATCCATTATTTTTCGTCCACCATGCCACCTCAGTTTGGACCCACCTATATGCAAATTAGTCTTGACCCTGCTCCAATGGGAACAGTCCAGCCCTAATTACCAAGCCAGGTCCTCCATGAGCTGTAATACAGGCTACCTAAGACCAGTTCCAACCTGGTAAGGGCTCGTCAGCCAAGCATAGCTTGATTATAGTGGCACATTGAGCACAGGACCCATGTCGGGCATACCCGTCTGTCGGAGGCAGCACATTCTGGATGGCTGAGGCGAGGCCCTAAGCCAGGCAGAACCTGTCACTCCAGTCAGGGGTGGGTGATTGCACTCACTGTAAAACCTGCCCTCACCGTAGGGTAGCTTGACACTGAGCAGTCAGGTTAATCACAGAGACAAAGTGTAAAGCATTGGCACAGCACTCTCACACAACAAATACACTGAGTATCACAAAAGAGACTTCACATTAGGTGTAGGTAAATAAAGTTTGTATTTAACACACATTAGTTAACACAACATGAACATCATTTACCTCTGGGCATAAATCACCTTTGGAAATATCACTAGCAGTCCTAAGCCCAACCGAGTTAAAATTACATCAGTAATATGCACACTTTCGGACAGATCCTACTTTACCCTCAGCTTCGTCATGCAGCGCAAATCATTATCAGCACCTGACCCACCAAAGGCATAATTCTAATTCAATTCAACACATTTATACAGAGAACTCCGGTTTACAACGATAGTGGCAAAAAAATAGGTCATTATAACACTTTTAAATAGCTTTGTGGGCCGGGGCCACTTGGATAAAACCAATGGCAAACGTAATACACTCTTGGCAAGAATCAACGTGGAGGGCAACACCGCTTTGGTGTCGTTAATCATCGGCAGTCACTCCCACGCACTCCGACCCAGTGCTACGGATATCAGGCAGGTTCATATGGCACACACTTACTACCCCGGATAACAGATTTCATCAATTTAATAAGGAAACATTAATGTCCCGCAAGGAAACAAGCTATTTAGGTTGTGGGTGGTCAAACAAATTAAACGATAAAAACACTCCAAGGTAATGCTAACAAACGTCTTAACATCTCTGTTGTAAAAAAATCTTCTTTAGGAAAATCAAATTCAACGTCTGTAATGGACGTGAGTGCTACACCTTCGTCCAATGAAAATACGAGAAAGTGCCCAAACTGTAATCTGTGCATTGTGCCTGACGGGCCCATACATCCATAATGGCGGAATTCATACCTATAACATACCTCTAAATAGGAACGTTAGTAACCCCGCCGGACTGGTGGAGGAGACTAGCACAGCCACAGGACAATCTGCCTTGTGAAACAGAGAGCCCTATCAATTAAATTAAATTAAATTAAATACTATTACCTTGACTGGGAACCCATGCCATGTAAAACAAAACACTATGAATCAATAAATGCCACAAAAAGTGCCGGTGTATTATTTGTATAACTACCCCGCATGTGTAGAAACACGCGCTCTAATTATTCACCTCCTTCATTACATAGAGGTTATGAACAAAAGAGCATAGGTCTGTGACATGAAGACACCAGGTAAAGGGGAAAATGGGGCTGCTGAGGGCAGTTCTCTACAGCTGGACCAGATGCTTAAAAACAGGCATGGGGTAACTCCCTGAGTGTCCTGATCCTGCACTTACCTGGTATAAGTGCAATGAATGGGTCCCACAGACTGAAGGATTGCTCGTATGCAGGGGCGATTATGGTGGGACATCGATATCAAAACGGAATTCTCAAAGAATTCCCAGACTTTATGCAAGAAGATGGGGTACCTGCAGAACAGCTCTCAACAAACACAAAAATGTGTAGGACAATGCATGAGGTGCGGGGTGCAGATCATGGAGCCTACAGCACATGGGGACTGAATTTGGTGTAAAAAGTAGGGAATAGTAAGAGAGCGATTGAACCCTTTTTTATGGGTCTAGTTGTCTTGGGTAAATGTGAGATATGTTATTTAAGCAAGAAGTGGTCTAGGGATATCAGCAGAGCCCGTAGGATGCGGCCTGGGGTTTAATCCTGACCCCAAAGGTTTCTAGAAATGCCTGATTCAAACATCTTCAGTTCAATGTCATGCACAAGTCATATCTTACAGCAAACTGAGTGGACACAATATAATCTCTATCAATGGCTGCTTGCCCGTGATGTGCAGCTGTTGAAGCTGACTTCTGGCAGATGTTATTGGCATGCCTAGTCACTCAGCTTGCTGGGGAGTGATCATGGCAATACTTACAGATGAGAACGAAAAAGGGAATCTGAATAGTACTGAAACATGCCTCCTTTGCCCAATGCCACACCCTAACAGGTCAAAGCCAGTTGATTTGTAGCTCTCACTGTACTGTGATCCAAGGGGGGACTAGCCATGAGCTGCAAGTTATCCAGTGCCCCTGCTACTACCCAAGGGAAGAGGAAGGTCGTGAGGTTGGCTGGCATGGAAAGTGAAGCTCTACACGTGGTTAGAAGACGAAGCCTTGGGGAGGAAACATAAACCTAGTCATGTGAGATATATGTCTGGGACAGTCTGAAAATCAAACGGGAAAGGAGGGGACCGAATGATCACTTGAGAAAGGGAGATTGATCAGAAACCAGGTTAGGTTTTCAGATCTACAGAAGGAGGAGGTGATGATGGTTGGATTACTGAACCATTTGAACTACCCATCGGTTGATATTAATTAACTGGTAGGGAGAAAAGGAAACAACATAGGTTCCCAAACTCTCTTGATTTCCCCTAACCGGTGAGTGGGGACAAAGGGACTGGCCCCATCGTCTGCAAAAAGAAGTGAATGAAGGTAGTAATTATTATCCCTAGGAAGATTAGACCCTTACAGAAACACACATAAGGCAATACAAGTAAAGTCACAAGATTTTATATTGCATTGTCTTTTAAGTTAAATGTACAACAATCGACCTCTTGACTTCATAATACTGCCATAATGATGGCAAATAAAGTCAAACAATACCATTTATTGCCAACTGCTGATGCAAAGAATTCAACAACACCTTTCTACTATGTACAAGTTAAATTTACAACAAATTGATACATACTGTCGATGTAACCAACATTAATTTAAGAAAAACCTAATTAAATGTTTAGAAAACTAATAATCTGTTAATTATGCTGGTTTTACAGTGGAGGACTGAAGTGTCTGTTTAGTCTAACAAAACACTGACTGCCAGTTCCTGTAAAATGGATTTGAAATTTTAGCAAGAAAAATCCTCCTCAAAACAAGGTTAAAGTAGATATTTTTCATTTGTGACCTCTACTCTTAAATCAGGAGTCAAAACTCTAACAAATAACAACTGTGGTCAGGGGCAGTCTGGCCTATAGGGCCAGATGGGCTGGTCTGACAGGGTGGGCCTGTTTTATAGTCTGCTGAGCCAGTTTGTTACTGTTGATTTCCCTAATGTTCAAACAAACATTGCATGCAGCTAGCTCAAATCCATGCAACCTTTCATACATTGCAAAAAAAGTACACAGCATGTCTTTATATGTTCAAAACTGCGCCGATTTGCAAACATTGCCCACATTTTTCTGATTTATAAATGGGGCCACTGTTATTTTGGTGCCGGGCCTATTTTCTGTCCCAGTCCAACCCAGACTGTGGTTTGAACACATCAGCCATTTAGGACCTCATTACTAGTGAAATCGTATATACCCTATTAACTCCATTGCCTCCCGGTAACCCTATCACTCAAACTCTTGAGTTTGGCAGGGAATCTTCCCAGAGAATCTGAAGAGGCATCATACTTGCCCCAAAACACCCACCCAGATGAGCTCCTCCATCCCTTTGACGAAATTACCAAAAGAGGCTTTTTGAAGGAGTTGAGACTTAGTGCTTCCCTAGCCCAGTGGTTCCCAACCTGTGGCCGGGAACCTCTGGGGCTCTGCAAAGCCTATTCAGGGGGTCCTCGACTGCTTAGAAAATTAAATACTATTAACAGATTACATCCCCAGCTTTCAGTAATGACTCAGTAGGGGCTCCCCGGATTCCAATAATGATTTATTGGGGGTCCCCGTGTTCCAGTAATGATTGAGTAGGGTCTACAGAAGTCAAAAGTTTGGGAATCACTGCCCTAGCCTCTTGGGCCTCTATATTCTCCCTTCTATCACCTTGTTTACTACAATTGTTCCCCACTCCATCCAGTGTGAATATCTCCTCCCCCCTTTCTGCTCCCCACACACCCAAAACTCAATTGTAACCCCTACGAGATGAGGTATGACCACCTCCCCACTTACGACCATAAACACTCTTCTTGGTCATGACACCTGTAGCAAGTGATCCAACTAAGTACAACTGTATGTCACACAATAGGTGTTTGTTATCTTTAATGTATTGAATATCTGAGTAAAGGAGGACCGGATGCAGTCAAGAACACGAATCATAACATTTCCCAGAAATAAGGAAGTGTTTATTTTTTGTAAGGAAATGTTCATGTTTCATTTTCATTATGTTTAATACAACCTAAAATGTGCAGTGTGACCCATAATGAATATTAATATAAAACTCAACAAATACACGTCTCGCAGAACGAGATAAAGACATCTAAAAACATATCAATATTTTTCAGTACATTATATGTTCTCACACTAGATATTAAATGCCGCCAATTAAACTCTACAACCATGACTATGGTCCAACTTGTCAAAAAGAATACTCACAGGATTGGCATCGCATCCCTCGCGCATATTTCGTCGTTCATTCTACTGAGGTTGGAGCAGAACGTCAGGCCCACAAATTCATTAATCTGTAAAGCCTTAGCACCACAGAAAATACATAGATTATTGGTTATGCTTTGTGAGAGAGCGCTTCATAAACCCCGTGCTCACTCAATGTATTACTCATTTATACAAGGAAAGGCAGGTGTGTGAACAACGGTTGAAATCTTTCAAATGCATAACGTAATCTTTGAAAATATGAAGGAAAGCATTCAGTAAGATATTTATGAGCATGGGACTTAGTGCTAGTGGAGCGCCTTTTTACTTACTCTTCTTTGGGTTTGTGACTCGCCTGAAGCATTTAACCCTATATTAGTAGATGTACTAAGAGGGCATAGTTATTTCTGTCTGTACTAGGTGTATATGAACAGTCCTTGAACATTCTCATGTTAGATGTTTTAGGGGGAACTCACAAAGTCATGTAAGAGTATGTAAAAGGCTTCTACAGGAATAGCACTTTATAAACTCCAAAATGACTTTATGGACACTAGTATTATGTAGAACTCCTCCAAAATAAATCTGGATTCAGTTGTTGTTGCTACTCTAGATGTGATTCAGTATACCTCACAAAGGCGTTAAATATTTTATCCAAATGTTAAGAGGGACCAATTCAGTTGGTCAACTACAAAGCAGTCAGTCGTACTTGCTGTCCCACGCTTTGGGTTGATTGCTATGTACTTTCATTATTGTATTCCAAGTAAAGGACCTTAGTACCCAAACATGCCTCTCTGTTCTCAACAAGGTTTACTGTGTGTGCAGAGCTGATTCGATTGAACGATTCAATCGTAAATTGTTCATTCCCGTCACTTTTTCATGTTTTACACTTGTTCAAAACGTGAACTTGATTGCACTATCTGTCATGCTGGATGGTTTTGACTAACATGGCCACCATCCATTTCTCTTGTTCCTCGAAATGACCATGTCTTCTTCTTGTTCCTTGAAATTGATTTAATACATTTGCTATGTTTATACAAGAATCGTTTTAGAGTTCTCCATGTTCTCCAAAAACACTTAGGAGATTGGGACTCTTAGATGATAAAAGAACAATTTTATGAAGACGCTTACTACGAGTGGTATTTTTCTTATTATAACCTGACTATTTAAATATTTTTTTGACTTGCTGGATACTCATCTTTCAGATAATTCTTTGCACTGTTTACACTTGTCATTTGTGAAACAGAGAGGACTTAGGGCCAGATGCACAAAGGAATTTTGAGGCGGCAAACGGTCCAATTCGCAGAACTGGGCTGTTTGCAAATGCAAAAAAAGCATATTTTTGATGTACCAAGCCCTATTTGGCATTCTGTATTAGGAAGGTGCATGTTAGGGCATCCCTTCCTAATACTGAATCGCAGTGCTATATGTGAATGTTTTGCAACCGAAATACGGTCACAAAACACTCGCATTTTATCACCAACTTGAAGTTGGGAGTTACCCTTTCGCAAATAGGAGGAGTCCCCAAGCTACCTTTTCCTCTTTGTGAATGTTTGTAAAAAAGAGCAGGAAAGAAATGTTCACAGGCAGCACTCCCTATTCTTAAAAAATGGAAAAAAAACTTTTCAGTCTTCATTTTGAAACACATCCCGTTTTCCTTTAAGGAAAATGGACTGCATTTAAACAGAAAAGATTGCTTTATTTAAAAGCAATCACAGACATGGTGGCCTGCTGACCTCATCAGGCCTCCATCCCAGTGATTTTAGCGATTCCCAATGGGTCGCACAGTGAGACCTACCTCATGAATATTAATGAGGTAGGTCTTTTTGTGACCCACTGGGACTTGCACAATGTGTGAAACACACATTAGTACCTGGGTGTTTGTGATTACCAAATAGTGAATCACAAAAAATCACTATTTGGTAATCAAACCAGTCCCTACCTGCATCTGGCCCTTATTTCCCAATATAAAGCTACACTCATTGGGTTTGCCAATGTTTGTTTAATTCTGCATACTTGAGACCAAGGACCCGATTTAGAGTTTGGTTATATGGAAGGACCACAGTAAATTGGTCATCCTGGCACCAAAACAAGCCTGCTTATCCATCACTCGATTTTGAGCCAGGGGAAGCACAGTGGGGTTTCTTTTCAAACGAGTCAGAGGAAGCACCAGGGGGCTCATATACAAGTCCTTTGCGCCGCTGGTCTGTCAATTTTTATATGGGAAAAAGTGATACACCAGAGGCTCAAGGGGCTTGTAAATAACTCCCCAGGTTTGCAACAGAGGAGGTTCCATTGGCTTTACCAGTGTAATTTCCTGACCTGGCAGCACATCCAGCAAAAGCCCGCCAGGTCACGGTGATGACTGTACTACCATTTTTAGGGCAGAGCAAAGGTTACTTATTACCAATATGAGACATGGTAGCCATGGGAAAAAAATTGTAGAAAACTCCTTGCTCGTTAGGTTAATTTATATTTTTTGAACTGAGGAAACAAACTCCCACTTCAGGAAGTGTTTTTCTCAATTTGGAATAGTTTGCAAAGCAAGGGCTTTAAACTTTGAGAACCATCAGTGCTGTCTCAGCTCCCTTCAAAGCACAAAAATCAACAAAAGGCAGGCGACGATCTGTGGAAAAGGGCAGACAGTTCTCTGTCAGGGTGGCAGAGGCCTTGCCTTTGTTACTGGCTGGCCAGCAGGCTATCTGTCCAAATATAAGTGACTCCCCTAATTCCTCTTTATTTACAATGGTCTAATGTCCTTCACAACTGATTGATTGCCACTCTTGTACCCTGCCATTTCCCAACAAAGGCACCAGCTCCTAAAGTTTGGGTTATTGAATATCATTCCCAACAATATGGTGGTACAAGAATATTGCAGACAGAATATCGAGGGACAAAATAATGAAGGTGAGTGCATATACGGAAGTATAAATTTACTATTCTTAGCTCCACATCTACATAGCTTGAAGATATATGTACCGCAAAAGTAAATACATATGGAGTTCGGTATAAAAAAATCTATGTATGTATTTAACAATAACTTATTTGGATATTGATTATGCTGTGAAACTACTAATGAATGCGTAAGAGTGATATATGCAGTCTGCTCGCTTTGGAACACTTTTAATTGTTGACAAAACAAATATGGGGCTTGGTTTTAGAAAGCGGTCATGTTTAGTTATTAAGAATCAATAGTGCAAGCCAGGGCCCAAAAACCTAAAAAAAGACATGTGGCATCCTCTCTCACAGTGACACTGCACCATGCATCAAATGCATTCCTCTGTCACTGGGTGAAGGACAGGGGATTGCCTGCTGAGCACAGCTCATTGAAGTTTAGACAGTGCTCCTTTTGCATTCTTTTTCATAAATTTTGCGATTTTGTAAAACAAATCCACAAATTATTTTTGATTAAAGAAAACTAAACATAAAATACGCCCAAAGCATTTTTTTCTGTTTTTGCATTTGTAGCCGGTGGACCGTTGGAGAAGACCTTGGGACATATTCATAGGTTTGTGGCGCAGGGCATTGCAGCAAGTTACCCTGCTGCGCTGCCGTGAGTCACAGGGAAAGAGCAGGAGTAAGCAATACCAATGGCATATGGCACATTCCTGGCCGTTCCCCTTGCTCTAGCACAGTTTCTTTAGCCTAGACCTTAACCCAGGCACCCTTGCACCATGGTGCAAGGGTGCCTGCATTGTACGCAGGATTGTTTTGTGCGAGAAGGGACACCTTCCAGAACAAAAACAATTCAGGGAGGCTTTTGTTCTCTTTCTATGTGTGAGGCATAATGCAACACACATAGAGGAAAAAGCAAGGAGAAATAGTGATATTTCTCCTTGCGCACCTTCCCTGGGGAGGTGTAAGGTTTTGGTGCATCCCTAGATTTACAAGGTCTTGTAATTCTGGGTATCCGTCAAAATCCATGGGTGATGTGTGGGAGCTGTTTGATGAATGTAAGGCGGTCTTCATCTTGATGCCCGATCCACAGAATTCTTCATTTAAGTAACAGGCAGTGCTTCATGCAGATCACTGATGCGTCATAGCTTGAGGAATCTAATCTTTCTACTTTTTTAGGCCCACTAGGACGTAGATCCTCTTGATTGCAACAAGTTATAGGCACGATCGCGGCAAAGTTGTCCCACTGTAGTCCTGATGAGACCCAGAATTGAAGGGGCCGAAAAGCGTCAACACCTTGTGGATTGTGGCGAGGTTGGGTAGAAAGTATAATTGACCACCCAGAAGTACATCGCACAGTGCAAGAAACCCCAGGAAGTAATTGATCTGGGTACAGCATTTGTTGGTAAAACTAACCACAACCTCCGCCCTTGAGTGGATTACGTCTTTAAGTACTTCACGTACCACCACCTCCAAAGGAGGAGATTTAGTTGGGACAATTTCCAGACGATTGAGTTTGTTAAATTTTTGTCATTTTTCATGATTTGTTTGCATTTTCTTACATGTTGTATAATTGGTAATGTTGTGTAAATGTTATTCCTGGTGTTATATTCTAGTTCAATTGGGACAGTTCGTCTCTTTGATCATTCCCTTCGTCCTGTTTGATTATTTATGAATAAATATGACAAAGAAATAATTTCTCAAAGAGAGTATTCATCACTTCTCTTGTCAGAAAATAGAGTAATCTATCCCACCCTTTTGACCAATTTCGCATTAATATGTGTGGGAGCACCGCAGCAGCGCCCATGGAAGCCTCCCTAGCGTAGAGTAAAGCAATGCGGCGATTTGCACTGTCTTGTCTTACTCCATATTTATGGGGCCATTCAAAACCACACACAGTGGCTTTGCGTGGTCTCATAGATAGGAGTTAGTGGTTTGCTTGCCATTGCATCACAAAAAGTGATGCAACAGTGGTGCAAGGGCCTCGTAAATATGGCCCTCGATCTTTTTGGTTCAGTGATAATAAATCTGTCCAGAATAATATGGCGGAGAACTTGAATGTTGAACCATCAAACTCACACTTTTGCAGTAAACTACATAAAGGTCTTTAGCGTGAAATGTATATAATGTTTTACACAAAATCAGTGCTGGAACCATTTTTATCATAAAGGGACTTCGCAAATCAGTGTGAATTTAAATATTCCAGTTCTTTTCTACCATTTTCTCTTTCGCGAATACTAGGACTAGTACTCTTGCTGGTCCTTTTCCGTAATTTCGCCTAATTCCAACGCTTTGGATGCACTGTAGCCCAGAGGCAGAACTGGTAACTTTCTTAAAGCTGTCAATCGGATCTTAACTCTATTCTTTTCCCAGACTCCCCATTGCTTCAAATCCCCTTTTGTCAGGTTCAAAATTCTTAGATTAACAGGATGCATAAGCGAGTTGGTCTGGTTGCACGACCACACTGAGAAAGGGAGGTCCCCTCATTGCAAGAAGATATTTTGAGTACAGCCACCAGGTGACAATGCATTTCATGGCTGGAAATAGGAGAGAATACACGACTAGAGGTAACAGAGCCTATGCAAAGGTAACTTTATCCTTTCTTCTGTCCCCACTGTTGAGTTGCTCATGGTCTTGTTTTTGTAAAGGAATGTCAGCCTCATTTAGTCCCTCACTCTCCAAAGGCCCGAAGTGGCTCAGAGATCCTGTTATCGCCAGCTGTCAGCAATTTGCATTAAAACAGAGTTGCAGAACATGTTGTAATGGGAAAGTATTCCTGTAAAGTATTCACTTTAATGGAAACTAAAAACAGACTACTGCATTGCTGGTAGATTGCAGGAAGGACATTCCAGCAGTCACACAGTTTTGAGGGTGCACAGTGGCTGTTCGAATACCCTTAACTGAAATGTACAACTCTCATTAATTGGGAATGTTCTGATATAGGTGGGGTCTTAAGAACCCTTTGATTAATCATTAGGTAGTGTACCAGTTCGCCCACCTGTGACTTGACACATCTAACTAACTTTGTATATGGACTTGTATTTATGTTGGAGCTTCGAAGTAAGTGTTATAGATAATGTCCCCACTGGATTGGGGACATTTTACTAGTCTAAACTATTGCAAAGTATTTTTTAATGTCTTTTGCACTTTATTTCACTTAAAAGTTGGAGAAAAAAATTAAACTGAACAACAGTATTCTAACCATGTTTACACCAGTATATAACGTGTCATACATACATTTAGGCCATATCGATGAATGCTGAGGTACTTGAGCCATGCCAACCAGACCTGGATGGTTTTGAGATTTATCAGCACGCCTGAGAAAATCTGGAAGCAACAAAGTCATTCTTAGTATTGTCATTTGACAAGTAAACTTAACACTGATTACGACTGATGGGAGATATTTGTAATAAGTGTTTGTGCCCAGACCCACTACTTTAAAAAATAGGTAAAACAATGCAGTGCATTGCAAGCAAAACACAAGTATTTCCGTTGTTCCTGAAGCAACCTAAACGAAATTGACGCTGACTGCAAGTATAGTGCAACAAAACCTATAAGTGTTTTTGATCACAGTTTGGCAATCAGTTTCTGCTTTTCAACAAAACACCTACAATATGGCGATTTATATTTTGTGACTCAGCCTCTTTTGCAGTATTACCAAAAAGCTTTTATGTCTTTAGGGCTGGGTGAGTGACATTAAGGTCCGTATTTATACTTTTTTAGTGCCACATTTGCGTCATTTTTTGACGCAAAAGTGGCGCAAACTTACAAAATACAACTGTGGCCCATATTTATACTTTTTATGCGCCACAATTGTGCTGCTTTTTGACGTGAAGACGGCGGAAACGTACAAAATACAATTGTATTCACTGGGATGCGGTGCTTGGGGATCACTGCGGAGGAGACCTTACATCACGCCTTGAACTGCCTGGCCCTGTGGCGGGAAGATGGCGGACGGAGCCTTAGCTGCATCCCCCAGGGTGTTTCCAAAACTGATTTGCTCCTGAGTGGGAGATGAAGTAGATCGTCCTATTGCCTGAAAGTTGCGTTCCAGGTCTATTAATATGGGCAAAACGACTAGAAAGAAGGACCTAGACATAGAGGCCACAGCTCCCCCTTGATACTGAATTGACAAACGGAGGGGCTGGTCTAATGCAGGGATCACCTGGGGGTCCTACCTTACAAGATATACCATAAGCAATCACCACTTCCAGGGAAGCATTAGGAACGAAGGGTTGGGTATCTTGAAAGAGAATCACCAACTCCTGGTGTAAACAGTTACCACAGAGGAAGGGACATTAACCGACATTCCCACTGATCTTGTGGCAGAGCGAGAAAAACAGACAGTGATAGAAGGAAAAGTCCAGATCCTGGAGCTTACAGCAGAAGATGTCAAAAACAGGTCGCGGAGCAACAACATCTGAGTAATAGGGCTACCAGAGAAAGCAGAGGGGAACAACATGGTGGACTATCTGGAGAAATGGATTACGAAGAGGTGGCCCCAGGGGGTTGCTCACCCTTCTATGCCCTGGAGAGGGCAGATAGGGTCCTACCACGTCCCCCACACCCAGGAGCATCACCGTGACAAGTGGTGGCTAAATTATTATATTACAGGGATCGGGATTACATACTGGCTCAGGCCAGGAAGGGGACATTAGAATAGACAATAGCAAAATCATGATTGATTTTCACAAACTTTACTAGACAAGTGCAGAAACAACACTCAACGTTCCTGGAAGCTAAACGTCGCCTGCAGCAAATGGGCATAACTTGTGCTGTGTTGTTCCCGCCCCGATTATGAGTTGTAACACCAGAAGGAGTATAGTTTTTTTTAGAACCCAACAAGATGTATGGGACTGGAATGATCTCCACCCACAGGCTAGCCCTAGCCAGAGATGTCCAGAGCAGTCACCATGACGGAAGCAGTTGATACGCAGACTTAAGGGTGCCCCCAGAGTATCCCTTTCAGGAGAGGAGGTCCAGTGAGAGCAAAAAAGAGTGCTGGATGTGGTGGCGGACTTGATAGGTAGAGGGACAAGTCCAACCACTTCAGTGGGGGAAGAAGATGGGCAGGCTTCGGATTTGGACCATTAGTCTAGTTCAACTGAAAACCCGGACATTGAAGTCCCTGTGGTGACACCAAGGATAGCTGATGACCTTATATAAACTGTTAAAAGTGGTGAACTTACAGCTTGATGGTGGAGTCCATTATGACTTGAGGGGGGTACAGTTCATTACATCCTGTTGTGTTAGAAGATGGCGTATTAGCCCCCTGAGTTTTCAGATTATTCAGAGCTGTTGATATGAAGGGCTTTGCTGGGGAGGTGCCCGTGTGGGATGCTCCCAATTGATTCTAGCCCCTCTATTTGTGTTTCACGTGGGTCACCCATGAGTGTTTGTATTACACGTGGAAGTCTGGATGGGGGTGCTCACCTACTTGCCTGGGGAGTGGGAGTTGGGATGTTTAATGTTTAAATGTTGGGGAGGGGTATACGTGTCCTGCACCATGGGCGATTCTGCTATGAATGACATGTAGGTCAATGATGCTGTGATCAAGATCCAAGAAGGACAACTCACTCTGCGATGGCTGCTCATTACATACAAAATACTATCCTGGAATCTTCGTGGAATGCACATTATGGCCAAGAGATACAAGGGGGCATATTTACAAGAAAGTGGAGCATCATAGATGATGCACCACTTTTCCTGCGGCCCCCTACTGGCACCTAACATCACCATGGTTGAGCCATATTTACAATATGGTGCACCATGGAGGTCGTTAGCACAATAGTGTCAAAACCTTTGATGCTATTGTGACGCTTTGCTACACTAGTGTCAAAAAGGTTGACGTTAATGCAGCAAAACACAGGCAGGCCCATTGAACATAATGGGTGTGTCATTTTAACACCTGCTCCGAGCAGACATTAAAAATGATGCAAAAAATGGTGCAGTGAAATGTAAATTTCACTGCACAATTTTTTGGGCCTCCCAGTGCAAGAACACCCCCATTTGCATACATTATGCCTGGCTGAGGTATAATGTGGCGCAAGGGGTTACAAAGTGGTGCAATGCTTGCATTGCGCCACTTTATAAAGATGGTATGTCAGAAATTGCTACCTAATACCACATTAGCGTAAAAAAAAATTACACTAATGTGGTGCAAGGGGCTTGTGAATATGCCGCAAAGTCTTTCATATCTTACCAGATGAGGGGTCTAGAAAGCACCCCTTCAGGAAACACATCTGATAGCTAAAGAAGGGGCAGCACTGCACCGTAGATGGTGAGGTCAGGCCTATTATACCTCCTACTCGCCATTTGCATGAGGGACATTGATATGGGTGCATCGGGGGGACTTCTTCCAACATACTGGTGATCTCTTCGACCTGGAAGGTCACTATGTGGTGGGCACAGGCCACCTAGATGGTAGGGACGTTGCCATGGTCAGCCTATATGTCCCGAAAGTGGATCAAAGAGGGTTTTTAGAGGAGCTGTCGAGAAAGTTGCCACCTACCTAATGGGCTCTGTTATTATGGGAGGGATAATTGTGTGGCTAATTTTATACTTGACTGATCCCACCCCCCACTGAGGGTCCATCTATTTTCCAACTGGCAGTCAGAATGGAGTCTTGTTGACTCCTGGCAGCTGTATCACCCGCAAGAGCAAGACTGCTCCTTCTTTTCACTCCTCCATTACCTCCATGTGTGCTTGGATGTGTTTCTTTGAACCTCAGATGTCCATGGATCAGTAAACACTGTGGAAGAATACCTTTCTAGGACCATATCAGAACTTAACCTGGTCCTACTGCCCCTGAGATGGGGAAGAATCCTGTCCTGTATTAACATGTGGAGACTAAAACCGGAATCCCTAGAGGACCCCGTATTCCAGGAATCAGTGGGACATGGTATTAGACAATACTTTGAGAACAAGTCTGGTATAGCGTCTCCCCCAGGGGGAGTCAGACGCCTTTAAGGTAGTGCTCAGGGGAACATGTATAGCTGTATCAGTGGGAGTGAGGCGTACTTTATTGACTAAGGTATTAGATTCAGAAGGAGCATAGAAGGCTCTTGAACAGGATATACCAGTCTGCCCAGGCCCCCAGCCTACGCTATCGGAGCCTAAGAGGAAAGTCATAGAGCATGCTGAATGACTTTGATGCTTTGATTATAAAGCCTATATGACAAGAGCTCATGCTGAACGAGATTGCACTAGCTAACTATTGGCCTGGCTCACAAATCCTGCAAATCGGGGCTCAGTGATAGCTGAGTTCAAACAGACCAGGAGACTAAACTCTTGAGGCAATCGGACAATGATCAAGTATTCCATTTTTACTATTCTGACCTCTACATGATTGCAACTACCGGGAGCCATGATTAAATTAATGCTTTTCTTGCACCGCTGGAATTCCGGACCCCATCACCTGAGGAGGCTGATAAGTTAAGATGGGAGATTACTTTGCAAGAAATTCGGATGTATATTAAGGCAATGGCCAGGGTAAAAGTACCGGAGACTGATGGGCTCCTGGTAGAGCTATATGCTGTGTATGCAGAGGACTTAGCTCCTAAGGTAGTGGACCTGTGTAAGGCAGCCAGAGATAGGGGAACATTACCAAACTCCACCAGTGAAGCATTGGTAGTTCCTCCCTTGAAACCTGGGAAACCGGCATATGACAAGATGGCGCATTGACCATTATCAATATTATTGTTCATTATAAGATCCTAAGCCGGATTCTTGCCACTAGACTCCTTCCCCATATGCCCAAGCTTATACACCCTAACCAGGCGGGGTTTATCTTTGGCTGCAATACGGCAATCAATATTCAAAGACTTCTGATATACCTGAAACCGAACAGATGCTGCGGTGTTCACCGTAGACACAGAAAAGGCTTTTGACAGCATGGAATGGGCCTTCCTATATGGCATCATGGAACACTTTCAACTAGGACAGGAGTTTATCGACAGGTCCAAGTTACTATATACAGCCCCTACTGCCAGAGTAAGAACAAGGTGATTTATCTCGGAGAACTATAGGGTGGGCCGTAGGACCCATCAGGTTTTCCCTTTGTCACCCCTGTTATTCTCTCTGGCAATGGAAACTTTGGCCTGCCAAATAAGAACTGTATGCAGCTAATAGGGTATAGAAATGGGGGGGGGGGCAATCCACCACATAGCTTTGTATGCCAACGACCGCCTGATGTTCCTCCAAAATAAGACAGAGCCCTGATGGGCATCAGGGGACTACTAGACCAGTGTGGAGTGCTGTCCGGACTGCGAGTTAGCTGGCAGAAATCAAGACTATTCCCACAGTTGATCACTGGTGAATGTCCACAAGTCTTAGCAACATTACAACGGGAGCCCGGGTGCCTACAATACTTAGGAATAAACTCTACCATGATCCTCCTGATCTACTGGAGGGAAACACTGGTCAAGCTATTCAGGCCCTTTGCCCGAGCATGGACTTCTGGAGAACTGCCCGCCTATCAGTTGCAGGTTGAGCTGCGTTGTTAAAAATCGTCGCTCTACCCCAACTGTTGTACTGCTTCGAAGTATTACTGGTGTGGATCCCTAAGGCGATGTTTAGTGAGATTGATTCACTGGTTATTACATTTGTATGGGGATCAGGCTGCAGGCAGGTGGCGCTGACCCTTTTATAGAGACTGGGGGGAGGTGTGTGGGGAGGCCTAGCAGTACCTGACTTTAAAACTTATTATCTGGCCGCACAACTCCAGTAGCTAACACAGTGGATGGCGGGCAGACTGTGTACCTGAACGCCAGCACTTGATTAAAGTGTTAATTCAGCTTAAGAGCCCTACTGGAGTCAATTCCATGGAGTTTAGGGCGCTGAGGCGCTGCTGGACCAGGTGCTTGCAAAAACTCGAGTTAGGGTCCCATATGCACATGACATGCCACTTGAAATGCTAGTGGGCCCCCCACCACTGGAAAAGTTGGAGGAGTCTTGCGGAATGGGTGGCTGCAGGTGCGACTACACTAGGGAACTTGTATAGAGACTGGGTACTTCTCCCATTTGAAGAATTCCGGGCAGAACACAACCTTCATCCCAGAAAGTTTTTGCTCCATAGTGCTGTGACGACTGACATCCGCAAACACTGGGGTAGGGGAGCTTAAAAGAATCTCCACACCGCAAGAATAGCACTTACATAACAACATCGTCAGGGACCTTTAAACCTGTTACTTGCCTTTATAGGGCATTCCGGGAAGACATGGTGCTGCCTCTGAATACTCTTCGAGCCCACAGGGAGGGAGACATAGGGAACCCAATATTGGAGAGAGACTGGGTGGCCATATTAGAGAGGGTACCCACAATATCAAGAAATGCCCGATTTAAACTCATAAGCTTATTTATTGCGTAGGGCATACCTGACGCCTGTTAGGATAAATAGGTATTTTCATATAATACATTCATAATGTCCTAAGTGTGGAGAAGTGGGAGCGGAATTTATACACGTGTTCTGGGCCTGCCCAAGTCTTACAACTTGTTGGGAAGAGGTCACTACCACGACTGGGGATATTGTAGACAGGAATGTCCCATGCTAGCCAGGGCACTGTCTCCTGAGTTGGTTTCCGTGTATGGCTAAAACTAAAGTCACCAGTAGATTCCAGGACTTAGCCTTTGTACTAGCAAAGAGATAGATGACAAGAAACTGGAGGGCAGGTGGGGCGGTTACTAGTGTGGCACAGGGTGTTAGAACGATGGGCAGACTATGAAAGTGCAGTGTTGCCTTGGGAGGCCAGACGCGGGCAGGGGTCTCTGGATGTGTACAGGGTTTGGGAGGCACTAGTGGACACTATCAAGAATCCCGAGACCTCCCCATCTGAGGTATCACTGGGCACTGCCTAGAGAAAACCCATTAATTGAGTGGCTGAAAGGGCCAGGGGGGCAATCAATCAAAAGACGAAACCCCACTGGATCATATGTTCAGATTACAGGTCAGCAGAACTATTCACAACTGAAAACCTTTACAAAATTTCACCCGGTTTATGGTAGTTTAAGAGCACAACAGATGGAGGACGGTGGTTACTACAGGGGGTAATAAGAGAATTGTCATTGTATTAGCTATTATGTTATGTATGGCCATATGAAGGAGAGGCTGATGTGCGTATTGAAGTTGGCAATGTAGATTCATGATGGAAATCAATACAATTGTTTAAAAAAAAAAAAAACCTTCATGCCTGTGTGCCAGATCTGTCATTCATGATGCACCAGGGGACTAGGCATCGCTGTGCCCAGGGCAATTTAAAGATACGGGGAATATTTCTTCCTGGTTGTATAGGCAGGAGCGTAACGCCGACCATGCTTCCCCTGTTGTGCAGGCAGGCCTTAACCCTTCATAGGGCCCCCCAACACTTCAGAGGGTCCCATTCAGCCCAAGGTCAATTAATATCTGTGAGATATGGAGACCTGAGGGCCTCCATAATTTTCTGTAGGAGGGCCCTGCAAAGCGTTGAGGCCTGCAAGGCCTGGACCTCAGATTTGTCAGCGACAAACACATTCAGAACTCAGCTCTCACTTGTATGGGTATGGTCATGAGCGGCCCACAACCCTCTCATTTATAACCTTTGGCATTTTACATCCCTCCCCGTGTTAGTCCTCAGCCAGGACTCCCTCCTCAGGAGTATCCTCTGCACTCTCCTTCGCTCCACATGTAGTCCTTGAGGACATGGATGAGTTCAGGGTTTTGCCTTAGCTGGTATGATGATGCTGTCGTGGGTTCATTTTAGTACCCCTTTTACCTAGATAATATGCTTTATTCTCATTTATTCATTTTAGAATAGCTTGCTTTTCAGTGAGGATGTTTTATTTTTCCTAATCAGCTGCTATTCTGCGTCAGCATTATTATTATTATGCACATTTCTCATCATGTTCCTGACCCAAGGTTGACAGGAAACAGTGCGAGACCAACACAAGATTGCATTGTCACCACAAGAGCACGCACATAGTCTAACACTTATGCACATGCCCACGTCAGGCCTATTTAGCAACAAAAACATGCTTTTCTGTAAAATACCATGTAGGCCAATAGGGGGTTGAGAGGAGTCCTTCTGACCAGAATTTCCATCTATGCTGCATGCCATTTTCAGCAAGACCTCAGCCTTGTCTCTGCAAGCCAGCTAAGGAGACAAAGGGAAAACCTTCATTCTAAGGTAACGGGGGTAGGTGCTCCTTTCATGGACAGAGTATGGATAGAGTGGACTGTCACCGCTGTGCTTTCGCTAGAAGCTAAGGGTTAGGTAGGAATTCAATATACATATTTATTGCAATATGTTGGGATTGTTCATTTTTTTCCTGACTAACATGCACAATCCTAATTTTGTTTGGTTTCCTTTTCCCAATAATTGCAGCTCATATATTTTATCGTAGATTGCAGTCTTTTCAATAAATATATTGAAAAACACCCTACATCTCTTCATTGCCTGTGTGTGTATGAGACCTTTTGCTAATGACAGAAAGGGGTGAGATCTGTTCACCGCAACTTCACTGAGAGTTCACTAGAGTTTCATGCAATAGGCTGCCACAAGTCACCCATACTTCTTGGGTTGGGTAAGGTGCTGCTCGCAAGCCAGCAGGGTTGGGCCGGCAGCCGCCAACTGGTGTGGGAATGACTCAGTCACTCACAAGCAGTGGTGCTGCCTCCCCAAATCCAGCAGTCTTGTTCAAATAACGAAAGCCCTATGACATGGTGCCACCAAAGATGGTTAGGCACTAATTATACAGGTCTCCTAAGTATTACTGTCTCACACACACTAAAGGTACCCTACGTACCATTATACCAAGACATCCATGGTATTAAGGAGAATCCTCCTAGGCTGAATAAGGAGTACCTGTCTAGACTTTAGGTTGTTTATGCTTGAACCTTAAAAGGATTTCCCCGTTGGTGTTCCCATCTCTGATACCTATTGTTTACCATGGCACAACCGGTAAATATCTGAGAAAACTGTAGACAACCTGTCACGTTTTTTTAGCTAATGGCTTAACAAATGAGGGCGGGAAGGTTATATTCATCGTAAAAGCTCATGCCACATACAGAACAGAAATATTTTTATCTTGGGTCACCTTTCTTGAAGTAAATAGACACCATGGTTGCACCATACTTACAATACGACGCACTGCGGCAGTCGTTAGGACAATAGCGTCAACATTTTTGAGACTATTGTGGTGCTTTGCTGCACTTGCGTCAAAATTTTTGACCCTAGTGCAGCAAAGTACAGGAAGGCCCATTGATTAAAATGGGTGCATCATTTTAATGCTTGCTCTGAGCAGGCATTAAAAATGACAGAAAAGATAACGAAGTGAAATGTAAATTTTACTGTGCCATATATTTGGGTCTCCCTGCGTCGGAACACCCCATTTGCATACAATATGACTGGCGCAGGCATAATGTGGTGCAATGGTTTACAAAGTGACGCAATGGAAGCAAGTATTGCGCAACTTTGTAAATACAGCACAGGATAAAGGTCTTCTTAACGCCACTTAGCGTCAAAAAATGACGCTAGGCGGTGGAAAGTGGATCTAGGAGCTTGTAAATATGTCCCTATATGTGCCAAGTATCCCCACACCGGCCAAATTTGACAACTGGCAAACATTTTTAAATGTCACTGAAGAACAGCTCACTACTTGGAACCAGAATGGTACCTTTAATTCCTCACTTTCACGTCCTGGTGGGTGGTTATTGTGGCCTATGGACACAAATGGTTGTCAGGCTCGTTTCGTTAATTCCTCAGGGAGTTTCAGAGCAAGCCAACTGGACCCTCGCTATGTCACGACTCAGCACTCAGGTATCATAATAACATATAGTGTGGGTAAGCTTTGCCAACAATGGTTACGATCCTCCACATTAGCAGCTTTCAAAGACCACCTTAGTCTCCTTTCAGAGTGAGTTAACTTACAAGATTTCTTGCTAGGTCCCAGAAAGCCACACTCAAAACGTTTTCTATATGCCATATATAAAGAGATCTGGAAGCTTTTGCAGATGGAAGCTGCTGCACGTCTAAGGCTGATTGATAAGAAGAAAATATAGAAAAGGCTTTAGCCATTGTTGATAATGGTATGAATACCTTGTCCATCCGCATCTACACCCTACATAACATTGTGTCCTCTGCAACAGACATTATACAGAACAACATGTCCTTTTTACATCACTTTACGAAGCGGGGTTCTGGTTGCAGCAACCCCCACACTTTTTACCTGGTTTTTAGATGCAACTTCGACTGAAGTGCGCTGGGCCCCTGCTACCAGGTCCCCAGTGCCAATGTTCCTTCCCTAAAACAAGACACTTGGTCACTTGGCCCCCAAATGACCAGGCCCTTCAGCACCTATAATTTTCTAGTAAATGGTACTGAAGAGGGCCCTTCAGAGATGCAGCACAAGTTGTGCTACTCTAAAGGACCAAGCACCAACCTTATTCAGACTGCCATTACAGGCTGCATGATGAGATGCTTCCAAAATTGAAAACATGACATGGCACACAGCCTGTGTGCCATGTCCCTTAAACTCTGCATGTAATATATTCAAGCCACCCCTCTAGCAGGCCTTTTAGCCATAAGGCAGAGTGCATTATATTACATGTGAGAGCATATCTGCATGAGCAGGTATGCCGCTGCTATGTCTTTGTTGATTCAGACATAGTAAGTGTACAGGGAAGCCATTTTAAATGTATGTGCTGGACACTGGTCAATACAAGTTCCCCAGTTACATGACGGCTTCTTTGAATCCTGGGATGTTTGGTATCAAATATCTCAGAATAATAAAGTCTCACTGACCGCAGTGATGGATTTATTTAAAAATGCAGAAAGGGCACCTTAGAGGTGCCTCCTGAAGACCTACCAACTATTAGTGTTCTCACTGACTGGTCCTAACCAGTTCAGCCACCACATACACGTTTCTGCCCCCCCTCCCAAGGTCACAGCCAGCGCTCTGGAGGGCCTGAGACAAAAGCCTGCTCTGGGCAGAGGAGGCGAGCTTCAAAGGCCCTGACACATTTGTAAGGCGACCCAGGTCTCTCCAGATGGCTGAGATGACCAACCCCCTGTCCTGACACTACTTTTGGCAGCAGCACAGGCGGGAAAATTTGTTAAATTAGGAGGAGTGCCCACTTCATGCCAGTCCCACCCCTAAGGTGGACACTACTTTTTAAATTCCTGTATCTTATTTGGAAGTAATTTGGCCACTAGAGTTAGGGTTATGTCCACCTCCCAGCGGAAGTGGTCATAAGAAGGGTGTAGTCACCCTCAAGGTGGTCAGCCCATTGGCTACTGCCTGACAGTTCCTATAAAGCTCCTAAGTGTAGTATTTGGGTGGCACCCCTGAAACCAAGAACTCAGATTTCGACAACCTAAGAAGGCTTGAACAAAGAAGAGTTGCACCCGCAGAAGAGGAAAAGAAGAAGCAGCTGACCTGGACCAAGCCCCTCCAGCCTACATGCTGACTACTTAGAATCCTGCACAAAAAAAGCCAACTTGTCAAGCCTTCAAAAGAGACTCGAGCATTGCATTGCAGCGGACTTAGCCTGCAAGAAGAAAACTCCAAAGAAAAGACTCTGCAACTGCTGGATGCAGGAAACCTGACACCAGAAGAGACCACTGTACCCGACATCCATGACCCGAGGTGAGGCCAACCAACGGTGCCAATGCGGGGCCCCAGTTGCCCAGGGACTGAGTTCAGTGTGATCTCACCTCTCTTGGACTCTCCAGAGATGCCTGCAGTCTGTGCACGCAGGCCCCTTCTTCCACAGGCTTGTTGGCAGAGAAAATCTGGCAGCTACGGCAACCACTGCACCCGTGACCCCTGGCCCCAGCTGACGTGGGTCATCAGTGCCAACAACATCCTCCTGCTCCGAAGGAACTTGAGTCCACACTGGTTCCACCCCTGCTGGATTCCCCCATGACGCCTGCAGCCTCAACATACAGTACACCCTGACCGTGAGTGCTCCCCGGACGTGAAAACCCAACACCTAAGGACACCGCTGTATCCGTCTCCTCTGGGCACAGGAGAAGAGGGCCAAAGGTTCACCTATGTCCTGAGCACCCCAAGTCCACTATCTACCTGCTTGATGTCCCTAACTGGCTTCCTAGCCAGAGCCTGCAGCCTGTCTTCATGAGGACCAAACTACCATTGGAAACCTTTGGGCACCTGACACCTTACTGCACCTCTGCACCTGGACGCCAAAGTGCCACCCGGTGTGACCTGTTGCTGATCAGTGCCCAGTATTTGCCTTAACTCTCTGAGGTTGGCTTTGTAAGTTGTTCTTACCCCTGTGTTTGCTGAACATTGTTTTCCTCCATAGGATAACACTGAGAGAACTTTGAAAATTGCACTGTGGATTTCTGAGACTGCAAATGCTTTATGCTTAAATGTCTACTTACCTCTTTACCAAGCCCTTGGGTTTGAAACATATATAAAAATAAATGTTTTTTTTCTAAATTGGTCTCAGATTTATTCATTGAGTATGTGTCTCATTTATTGCCTCTGAGAGTACAACAAACACTTAGCACTACCCTCTGATAAGCTTAACTGCTCTCCCACACTACCACAAATAGAGCATTAGTCCTATCTACTTTTGCCTCTGTAATACCAATTGGGAATTCACTGGACTCTCTGCAGTGTACTTCATTTTAGTGCACTATACAAAGAGCCAGTTTCCTACAACCACGGACAAAGTCAACTGAGGTCCATCATGCAGTTAGGTTGGACGTTACAGGCTCTAAAAAAGTGGCCACATGCCCTGGCAGCACATTAACTCTACTGAGTTATTTGCCGCATTTAATTTAACCAAGCAACAACAGCTAATGGCTAAAAAAAGAGGTGAGTTACATCATGCTTAATATCAAGAAATTGGAAAAGTCCCCTTTCGCTGTGGCAGAAATTCCCTCTGCAGTATGGCTTGTCCACGGAGTGATAAATCTGCCCATTTCAACATTTTAGTTTACCGGACTGCTTAAAACATTTTGCACTTGGCAGATTTGAGCAGTTAGGGAACAGTTATATCCACAAGGTGTGGAAGTTGCCTTTCGGTTACAAATGTCAGAACAGCAAAACAGAGGTCTTAGTGGAAGTGAATGTGAGACTACTGTTATTCATTCTGTAATTTGTAAGCAGGTGTCCTTGCGTGGCACTTGCAATGTGGCCGTATCGAATTTGTCCTGCCATCTGAAGGGTACTCCCATCTCTTTGACTCACACAGCGTTTCAGATACTTTCCAATGGAAGTTATATTATGCTGAATGATCAAAGCTGTTGCAGGATGAAACCTGGATTTGCCTATGTAATTTTGGTTTCCCAAATTATAACTTGTTCAACCATGTGTTATTCCCCCATCACACACAAGAGATAAAAGTGGCAGAATTGTGGCAGCACATTGCTATTTCCAATGTATATTTTGACAAGCTAAGCAGACTAAAGGTGCTATTGTTTCAAAAACATGTGGCTCTGACACCAGCCAGCGAGACCTATGACCTGTATCTAGCAACTTCATCAGCGGAGATACAGTCCCTATGAAATACCAACTTCCCCAAAACCTTTAAAGAATTGGTGAACGGGACTTTTAATGCATATAACACTGCAGGGATTGTGCACTTTTTTTTTACGGCAGTTGGGTCTGGATTTGTCAGCTTGTTCAAGACAGTATTTGGAGTAATTTCTTCCGCCATTCATTCACTCTTTTCGATTGTCTTTGGTGGCTTTCCAATAACTTTGGCATTGATTGGCGATATTCTGCTGCTGCTATTTTTGATACGTGGTGGCTGTCCCATCTCAGCAAAGCGGAGTGATGGAGCTATCACCAGCCCAACTGTGTCGTGATCGCATGATGCAGTACTTTGGAGCTTCATTGCTGGAGGCACTGAAGCTGAATTAGTCACTGACTTGTGTGCAATGTATTTTCCATTGCATATTGTGCTTATTCGAGTGTGTACCAAAAGTGTGTTTTGTTGTACAGCCTGTGCCTTCTTTGGACACAGATCTCTTAATGTTCTCGATGAGGGTTCATTCACAGACATGCCCATTGAGTCTGTGGCTGTTACGCAAGACATCTAATGAGCCACCACTTGTGGATTTGCTGGCTTCATTAACATCAGGTGCAATGAGGGATGTTGCCTCCTCATCCTTGTCTGGGGCTGAGGCTTCTGCACACTTTTGCTCTGTGGATCCTTCGACTAATCTGCTGGTCAACTTATCACCTGCTGAAGTGGAGTCTTTCCTCCATTGCTGACATCGAACATTTTCTGGAGGATCACAATTATTGTTGACATTTGACCATTGGCATTTTTCCAAAATCCCAAATGTGTTTCCAAATTGTCCTTTTAACTTTGGTTTGTCTGTTGGCCTGCCTGACTTGTCAACTTCAACGTTTTATCTTTTTTATGTATAATTTAAAATGCTTTTAGTATTTTTTAGTTTAGGGCATTTTAGGTCGTTGAACTGGCACTCTTGTTCCGACAATGGGGAGGGTGTCATGGGTTCATTTTAGTACCTTGCTCAGGCACATATATTTTAGCTTAGCTTAGCTTAAGCCTGCGGCCTGTGCCCTTTTACCTAGATATTGTGCTCTATTCCCATTTATTCATTTTAGAATAGCTTGCTTTTCAGTGAGTATGTTTTATTTTTCCTAATCAGCCGCTATTCTGTGAAAGCGTTATTTTTATTATTATGCACAAAATTTCTCACCATGGGCCAGATGTACCAAAGGGTTTTATCCATTCTCTGCCTATGGGAAAATGTGTTTGTACATATGGGCCCATGTTCCTGACCCAAGGTTGACAGGGAACAGTAGGAGACCAACAACAGATAATGTTTGGCATTATCACCACAAAAGCACGCATATGGTCTAACACTTAGGCACATGTCCACGTCTGGCCTATTTTGCAGAACAAAAACATGCTTTTCTATAAAACACCATGTAGGTCAAGTGGGGGTTGAGAGGGGTCCTTCCGACCAGGATTTCCATCTATGCTGCATGCCATTTTCAGCTAGACTTCAGCCTTGTCTCTGCAAGCCAGCGAAGGAAACAAAGGGCAGAACTTTATTTTAAGGGAATAGGGGTGGGTGCTCCTCTCATGGACTGAGTATGTACAGACTGGGCTATCACCGCTGTGCTCTTGCTTATAGCGAGGTATTAGGAAGGAGTTTTAAATACATGTTCATTGCATATGTTATGATTGTTCATCTTTTTCTCCCCAACCGTCACAATCCTAATTTTGTTATGCCTCATGTTCCTAATAATTGCAGCTCATATATTTTATTGTACATTGCAGTCTTTTCAATAAATATATTGAAAACTACCCTGCATCTCTTCATTGCCTTTGTGTATATGAGACCTTTTGCTAATGGGTGAAAGGGGTGAGACCTGTTCACTGCAACTTCCCTGAGAAGTCACTAGAGTGTCATGCGATAGGCTTCCACAAGGCACATTTCCTTCTTGGGTTGGGTGCTGCTAGCAATCCGGTAGGGTTGGGCCGCCAGCCGCCAACTGGTGTGGAATGACCCTGTCACCCCAAAGCGGTTACGCTGCCTCCCCGAATCCAGCAGTCCCATTGGAACAACAAGAGTCCTACGACAATGCTAACCTCAGGCACGCCCCTTGGGTGCTCTCCTTGCACTCAGTATGTTCACTCTGGGGTAGTCCACCCAATTGCATGATGAGAAAGTGGATCATGTGAATCACCAGGCACCGGCCCTCTCCTGCTTTGGGTAGGGGCCCCTGTGTGGGCTGATACTTCAGCCTCTTGGCTTCACACTGGAATGGAACTGGTGTGTGTCAACCCTATACAAGCTAAGCTTTCCATGTCCCCTTTTAAACTAGGACACATTCCTCGTCACAGACTCTCCCTGGCGCGGTGCAGTGATCATGGTCCTTTGGATCCAGGTGACTTTCATGGGTCCTTCTCAAAAGGGTCCTGATTTTGTTTCCAGAGGTCCCCCGCTTCGGCTGACCATTTACCCTCTTGGTTTCACATTGGAATGGAACTGGTGTGTGACAGCCCTAGCCAAGCTAAGCTTTCCATGTCTCTGTTTAAACTAGGACACATTCCTCGTAACAGTCCCTCCCGGGGCGGTGCAGTGATCATGGTCCTTTGGATCCAGGTGACTTGCACGGGTCCCTCTCAAAAGGGTCCTGATTTTGTGTCCAGGGGTCCCCACATTGGCTGACCCTTCGGCCTCTTGGCTTCACATTGGGATGGAACTAGTGTGTGTCAGCCATATCCACTCCATGCTCTACATGTGCCCTTTTAATCCAGGACACATTTCTAATCACAGACTCCCTGGTCCGGTGCAGTGATCATAGTCCTTTGGATCTGGGTGACTTGCAATGGGTCCCTCTCAAAAGGGTCCTGAATTTGTGTCCAGGATGACAATCCTTAAAAAACAACACAAATCCCACCTGAAGGTGGGTGTCCTGGCTCCTTTGTCTTGTTTGGCTTTTCCGTTGGTCTTATGGTGTTTCTCTTGCATGGCCTCCTCGTCCAACATGGCCGGCCACCAGCGGCGGCTAGCCAGGTGGTTATCTTGCGTAGAGCGCCGCACTAGAAGGTACAAAGGGGCCTACACTGGTGTGCTGTGGGGGGTTTGCCAATAGGCCATTAGGAACCTTTACAGGCTGGATGCGAGGTCCACCCCTTGGTAAACTCTGATTTGCAGTGGCTTGTTTAGGGTTCTCATAAACGCTCACCCTCCTCATTTGCTTAGGCCATGACGGTGCAATTTTTTGGTGCTTCACCCTGAGGTTCCTGAAGTATTTCTGAAACTCCTGAACATGAAACTGGGGCCTGTTGTTGGTCCTGATTTCCTCTGGTAATCCCAACAGTGCAAACATCTTTTCTAGCTCAGAGTATGTTGCCTTGAACGCCACAGACTGAGTTACTTCCACCACAGGGGTATTTGGAGTGGTCGTCCATGATGACAATACTGAACCTCTTCCGGGAAGCTGCCAAAGTCCAGGCTAAGATGTGTCCATGGGTGTCGGGCCGTCTTCCGTGGCTGTAGGTGTTGGAGCTGTTTCTCTCCCACGATCTGACTGGGGACATATTTGCAAACTGTGCCATCCACCAGCTGATCCATTGCTGGAAAGCAGATCTTTCTCCACAACAGTGCTTTGGTGTTGGCCTTTCCTTGGTGGCTTGATGAACCATATCGACTATTAAGGTCCACATTCATTGAGGAATCACAACGCGGGAGCCTCTCAGCAGGAGGCTGTTAATGGTGCCGATGAGCTCATGGTGGATACACCACAGCTGGGTGAGAACAGCTGTGGCGTGTCTGTGTTCCACCCTCTGGTTTCATTCATAAAATGGCTCTAAGTTCAGCTGCGTGGGCTCCCATTGTATTCAGGAAGAAGGGGTCCATGCCTGTTCCCTCTCGTATGCCATCAGCCATCATCGTCATGGGGCAGGCTCCCTGTAAAATCATGTTGACAAAGTCTTCTGCCCACTCATTCTTCTCCCAGATGTCTATCTTTTTGGCCTGTGAGATTTTCAACAGAAGGTCTGCTGGGTTGTGGGTGCCTGGCCGGTATTATGTTATGAAGTTGTACATTTGCAGTTGGTGGTGGGTTCCAAGAATGCCTACAAAGAGGGGGAACTAACAGTTTATGGTCCATGATGACTGAAACCTCGTCCACAAAAGTAGAGGTGTAAAGAGCAACACCCCCATGAAATGGCTAAGGCCTCTCTTTCAATTTGGGCATACCTTAATCAGTCCATGTTAGGGCCCTGGCGGCATATGTGAGTGAGACCCAAATTCTGTGGCATTTTTGTTGCATGAGTACCACTCCCAGCCCCCTGGGGCTGGTGTTGATGACCAACTCAGTATTCTGTAATACACCATTGTTGCATCACTCATGAGCCCTCCCTTTACCTGTCAATACACTCCCACTTGGTATCTGCCTTCATGAGTGTTCGTAGGAGCTCTGATAAGTCCACTAGGTTCTGGATTAACCTTCCGTAGTATGTGGCGATGCCACGGAAGCTCTTCATTTGTTCTGCGTTTTGGGACAATGGCACTGTGTGGATTGCTTCTGCTTATCTCGGGTCAACTTGCACTACGTCTGTATGGAGAATATGTATCTGAAGAATTCTATCGATTTTTCGAAGAAGGAGCACTTCTCCTTGTGCAATGTTAGCCCGTTTTGACTGGCTCTTGTAGAGTGTGGTAGTATATCAGGATTTCACTATTGATGTTGATGGCACCAGTGAGGCCATATATATATATACCTCCTGAGGCAAGTAGAGAAGGTGGTGATGTATTGACATGCAGGATCCAACTCGAGTTGGTAGTATCCTTGTCTTTGGGGCTAGCTTAAAGAACCATTTGCACCCCAAATAAATTGGAGATTATTTCATCCATGGTGGGCGTTATACGAGGTTTGTGGCGTGGATACCCAGGGGTGGGTATTCTCTATCATGTCCAGTTGTTTCAATTTCCTCAGCTCTTCCTCTTCGAAGGGCCTCAGTTGGAAGGGTACACGTCGGAGACGCAGTGCCTCGGGCAAACTGTTTGGTCAATGTCCAGCTCTACTTGCAGTTCTCGCAGATGGCGGAGGCCTTGAAAGAGGCTTGGAAAGTCCTTCAGGATATCTCCTTCTTGGTTGGCGTGGATGTGCGGGCAAAGAAACTAGCCCAAGACTTCCACAGTGTGTCATCCCAAGTGGTGCCTGTCACCTCCTTGGCAACATGGAAGTAGGTGCGCATGCTTCTGTTCTTCTGTTTCTTGCCAGCAACTTGATGGCACCAGCCAGCTGCAGCTGGCGCTTCTGTACGCAAAGATCTTGGCTCTGGCAGCTTTCACCCATAGGCAGGGTTTTCGTTTCTGAAATTGTTTGAAATCCATGATGCTAATGGATGCCCTGGTGTCAATCAGGGCTGGTACCACTACCTCTTCCACCACAACACTGGCATAGGGGCCAGCATCTTCTTTCCAACTCCTGGTTTCACTACAAAGACATTAATGGCATTGTCTGGAGCACTCAATGGCATTGAGGGGCTGAGCCGCCCACAACAGGAACCTTGTTGTTCAGTGTTATGCGTATTATTACGGCCTGTCTTTGCGGCCTACCTTGGGGTTTTTGTTCTTGCTCTGTGCTACTGCAGACACGGCAAAGTGGTTGCCTTTTCTGCACCTGGGACAGCTCTTGCCTTTAGCTGGGCAGGAGTTGCCTTGGTGTGGCTCCAGTTCCTGCACCTGGGCATTGTTGGGACAGGCTGAATTGCTGTCTGACATCACCCTAACTGCTGGTAGACTCAGTCAATCCTCTGTGCCTTGAACCGTGCTGAGCTGCAATCAGTGGGCCCTGTGACTCTGGGTGCTCTGATGAGGGCTGGCTCCATCTCTTCTGCTCAGCTACTGGAGTCTTCATGGGAGTGGGCCAGAACCAGGATGGTGTTGAGGGTGATGCCAGTTTGGTGAAGGATGAGGCCCCTCATGGTGTATGATCTGCAGCCTTGAATTAGCTGGGCGCGTACCTCCTTTATCTGGTCATCATCCATGCATGTACTGGTGAGGTGCTGCAGCCGGGTGTGGAAGGCGTTGTTGTTCCCGCTCTGCTTTTGTTTGGCTTGTCATAGATGGAATTGCTCAAATTGGGGGTTGAACTGTGGGTCAAAGTACACATTGAAAGCCTGCACGGCTGCATTATTATCGTCATCTGTGCCCGTTCCAGTTCGAGTCTCAAAAACCTTGTAGATCCCCTACCCTCCGAAATGCAGGAGTGACCTTTTCACTGTGCCACCCATTTCCCATGTTGAGCTCAAATAGTTGTTAAGTTGTCCAGTCCATGTGTGCTAACATGGTGCCCAAGTGGCTGGTTTGGTTAGGGTGATGAGTGGAGGAAACACAGTAAGGGATGCAGGAGAGCTGTGGCCTGACAATGTGGGAGGGGGAGCACGCCCCTGCTTGTTGATCGTCCACCATGGTGTATGTGGCCCAAAGTCCTGTGAGAGATGATTACTTTCAGTGACCCTTTTTTTTCTTTCTTGGGTCTGAGAAGAACCAGGCATGGGTAATTGAGTTAGCAGGTTCATGTTGTGCAGGCTTGTGTGGCGGTCAAGGATGACGCTGGATATTGACCCACTAGGCCATGTTGAGCAGCAGATGCAGGGTTGGGTGGCAGGTGTAAAAGTTCAAAGTGGCCACCAGGTGGCGCTGGGAAGGCACAAGCAGGATCTTGAAGCAACTTCAGGTGGAGCCAAATGTTGGCAGGCAAATGCAGAGTACTCCGACCTGCAGCCTTCACCATGGTATGCCTCATGGCTGCTGGAGTGGCAGAACACCAACAGGCAGGCAGGTAGAGAATCCTCGCGCTGCCTCCTGAACAGGGAGCTGTCATTGGGTGGTGCTGCTCACTGCACGGAAGCCGGCTGGCTGTGAAGCTTTGCTCAGGGCTCGGGTTGGCACCAGTGGTAGCGGAGAGTGGGAGGCGGGCGACTAAGTCGAACCAGCTGAGAGGTAGGCAGCAGAAAACTGGATGCGGGTGAGGTTCTCTTCGTCGCTTGGGACTGGGCTAAAGGCAGCAATACTCGGGAGGTGGGCAGGGTTGTCGAATCCACAGCTGGGAGGTGGGTGGACCTCTGACACACAGTTATGGTAGCAAAAGGCATGGCGCCACCAAAGAAGTGTGGCAGATGGATGCAGGAAGCATGCAATCTTCGTTGCCACTGTAAAGTGACAAAGCTTGCAAGGCCCTGACCTCGGATATGTTGATGCCAGACACACACAGAACACAGTATGTATCACTTGTATGGGTGTGGCCACGAGCGGTCCACACCCCTTTTATTTATACTCTTTGGCCGAGCCCTGTCTCCTGGGAACGTGCTGCATAACCTGTCTACACGTAGAGGCTGGGTGTCACTTTACATGCCTTACTATTTTGTGTTTCGCTAATGCATACAGCCCTTTCCTGACAGCAGCTAAATCCTCAATTACACCTAAATTAGTAATCACTTTTGTAGATAAAGATCTTGTACCAAAAACCTCACGTCATAAGGTACCCTAAATGGAAATGAGCTATCAAGCCACAATGCCATTACCATCCTTTTATTATGGTGAGCTAGAAGCAAGCAGCTGTTTCATATAGGAGTGCATAATCAACCCCTGCCTCACCTCTACCAGGAACAACATCTTGGCAGATATCTAAGGCCAAAAAGGAGGCCTCAGAACTGACAGAAATTTTTCAAAAAGTTACTCTTAAAAATGTCCAACATGAAGGTCTAAGAAAGATATCGAGTAAGGTTCCTTGAAAGCCACAAGCCTTGCACTGCGAGTTCATTTTGAACAACCCAGAACAGGTAAATGGTTGACTTCTTCAAATATCAAGTGAAGTCTTTATACATTTAACAGCTTCTGAACTAGGAAGGCCACTGAGTAACCTTCCACTAATACTGATCCCTTATTATAATTAACCAACCCCTATTCATTTCCTGAGATAGTCATAGATACGACTGCTGCTGGTGATTAATTGTAGGATTCGAAGTTGTCCTTATTTCCCATTACGAGGCAACATCTAGTAGATTGTGAGGGGGAAACGGCCTTTACTACACTGCCGTAATCACGCTGGCTGTTACCATGCTTGCCTGAACCACGCATGTGCCTGAACCACGCAAATGCGTGGTTAAAGCACCATGGATATGCGTGGTTCAGGCACACAGCAGGAACAGCCTGGAGAGGAACGCTACAGCTGGGTAAGTGGGGCTGGGGCAGGTGAGGGGAATTTTTATGGGTGAGGTCAAAAGGCTTTAAGGGGAATGGGTCGGGGTTGTTTTTTTTTTTTTAAACGGTTGATGTTAGGGCTCGGGGTGAAGGGGCTCAGGTAGTTTTTAGGACAGGGTGGAGTAGGTTTTAGGGCGGGGGTCGAATAGTTTTTAGGACAGGGTGTGGTAGGTTTTAGGGTGGGAGTCTGGGTAGTTATTAGGGTGGGGTAGGTTTTAGGACCTAAGGCAGGGTGTCGGTATAGGTTTTAGGGTTCAGGGCGGAAGGTCGGGTCGGGGTAGTTTTTAGTACAGGGCGGGGTAGGTTTTATTGTTCAGTGAGGGGGTGGTCAGGTAGTTTTTAGGACATGGTGAGGTAGATTTTAGGGTTCAGGGCTGAGGCAGGGGGTCAGGTCATTTTTAGGACAGGCGGGGTAGGTTTTAGGGTGGGGTTGAGGGATCGGGGTCGTTTTTAGGACAGGGAGGGTAGGTTTTAGGGCGAGGGATAGGGTGGTTTTTAGGAGAGGGTGGGCTCTGTGTAGGGTTCAGGGTGGGGTTGGGGTAGTTTTTAGGACAGGCAGGTAGGTTTTAGGGTTCAGGTGAGGGGTCGGGTCGTTTTTAGGACAGGCGGGGTAGGTTTTAGGGAAATGGATGGGCTAGTTTTTAGGAGAGGGTGGGCTCGGTTGTAGGGTTCAGGGTGGGGTTGGGTAGTTTTTAGGACAGGCAGGGTAGGTTTTAGGGTTCAGGTGAGGGGTCGGGTCGTTTTTAGGACAGGTGGGGTAGGTTTTAGGGAAAGGGATGGGCTAGTTTTTAGGAGAGGGTGGGCTCGGTTGTAGGGTTCAGGGTGGGGTTGGGTAGTTTTTAGGACAGGGCAGGGTAGGTTTTAGGGTACAGGGTAGGATCGGGGTAGTTTTTAGGACTGGGTGGAGTGATTTTAGGGTTCAGAGCGGGGGAGTTGGGGTAGTTTTTAGGACAGTGTGGGGTAGGTTTTAGGGCAGAGGTTGGGAAGTTTTTTATGACAGGGCAGGTAGGTTTTAGGGTGGGGGTCAGGGTAGTTTTTAGGACAACAGGCCCATAGGTGCGAATGGGGCCGGTATCGCAATTTGCTTTTTAAGAAATCTCTATTACCGAATCGCAAATATGATACATTGCATTTTGCGAATCAGAAATAGCGATTTCTTAAAAATCACTGTTTCCGAATCGCAAATGCCTTTTTTGTTACATCTGGCCCAAGATCTTTTCATAATGAAAATGTCAACACATGAAAAAAATTGTCGAAGTCACATGCAGAGTAAGACCGGATTCTTAATGATACATCACCTAAAAATGATTTTTGTAATGATAACAATGATTCAGGCCATGTGGCCCATAATCAACGAAAACTTGGCCAAGCGGCCCAATGCTCGTGACACATGTCAGCTCAGATCTCCTTTCCCCCTATGGGTTTGAAAACAAAAACTATTAAGTAAGAGACAAAACAAAACAATCAAAAAGTGCCCCGTGTCAAAAATGTAAGTGCAAAAAATATTCCTATACATCATAGGACTACCCAAAAATCCAAAGCACATGTAGTATATCTGGAAGCATGTTAGTACAATTAAGTTAAATGGAGTACTCTATAACTTACAAAGCAAATCAAAAGCTCATGCAAAATGTTTTAAAATTAAGGTCAACAGTCCTGGTCGTCTTAGTTGGACAAAAAAGAAAAGACCCTAATTTCAAAATTTACAAATTTCAAAGTCAACAGTTTTGAAAAAACAGATCATCTAAGATGCACATAAAGTTATTCTGCCAAGTTTAACCCTCCTGGTGTTCTGGTGTTATGCCAAGTGCTATATTCAGATTAAAAGATCCGCAATCTCTTTTCTCTGCCACATCCTTGTGTTGTCAACACAGCCCTGTTAATTCCAAAAAAGGAAAGGGTGTCAGGGTTGTGATCATTTGACTAGTGTCTAGCCACTGGAAAGCTCATGTGTTTCCTTATATAACAATACATTTGTGCAAATTGACTGAACGATTGGAGTGGAGCGATCTTTCCATTACAAGTTTGCTTCCAATATTTAAGGGGTTACGGCCTACCTCTGCCGCCTGCACCACCAGCTGAGTGCACCGTCATCACCACGTTGACCGCTTTGTATCATATATATATATATATATATATATATATATATATACACACACACACACACACACACACACACACATATATATATATATATATATATATATATATATATATATATATATATATATATACAAACAGATACACACAAACAAATGAGGTTTTATGTCAGGAATAGGGAGTGAAAATACTGATTCCCCTGATCATTCATCATTTCTAAGTGCACACTCAGTGTCGGCTTGTTACAGCATCCATTTTAGGACATCCTTATTCTTCACTCCTCATCCCTACTTTTCATCCCTGCTTCTCATCAATCATCCCTACTTCTCATCCATCATACATCATCCCTACTTCTCATCCATGATTCCTGCTTCTCTTCCATCATCCCAACTCCTCATCCATTATCCCTACCTCTCATCCATCATAGATCTTCCCTACTTCTCATCCATCAAACATTATCCTTACTTCTCATCCATCATCTCTAATTATCATCCATCATACATCATCCCTATGTCTCATCCATCATCCCTACTTCTCTTCCGAAATCCCTACTTCTCATCCATCAGTACTGGAGACATTTTCTACTCCTCTGGGAGAAGAACAGAGAGCGTCAATATCAGTGACAATACAGTGTATGATAACTTTGCATATGTATTAACCAGAAATATAATTGTTGAAGGCAAGTAACTTTCTTTTGATGGATACATCTTCCTGAAGGCTTTTCACCTTACGTATAAGTACCTAAGCAATGCCCCTGGGAGCTGAGGTTGAGTAGTTCTGGTTAACAAAGGGCATCATGCAGCACACCCCTGACAAAGTATCTGACACTGCTTGCTTGGACTGAGGGGTAGTGATGTTTAGCAAAGTATGCAAGAATGGCCATGTGGCTGGCATGTCAGCTATCAGAACCTCTCAGGTGAGAGCTGCGGAATCAGCCATGGGCCTAGTGGAATTGCCCTAAATAACCTCAATAGGGTTCTACTTGTCCAAGGCAAATCAGATACAGAGAATACTCTAATGTGAAATAATGTGTTATTTGCTCAGATGAAACCTGTCATCCACTCTGTCCTGACAAGTGTGCTTCATGTAATATGGACATGCTGCACACCTGGGATCCAGTCTATGTAGCCACTCCTACACTGTAGTGGATTGAGGGAAGAAAGACAGAGAGTGAAGGACAGGCACATATTTAAAGCTGGTATCACTTTTTGTGCAAAAGACGGCCATTGGCTCAAAAAGGGATGCCATAAAAAGAGTCAACACCAGATTCAAGTGTCACTGAGGAACAATCAACAGAGCGGGAGTAAACAAATATATTTAAAAAAAAACGCAAACACAACATTAATAGTGACATAAGCAGAACTGGATGGCCATAGACCATATAAAAGTGGATAGGACAGCCCAGTAGGCACTGCTAGACTCTGCTTGTCAAGCAATAGTGTGAAATGCAGAATGTTAGGACTCGCACTCACACACACACACTTCTTGCTGCTCCCTCACAAAATAAACCAGCATATATGAAAAAAGATGAAACATGTCATGAATGTGTTTACAGCACAGCACTTCCCTGTAACTTGTGAGGAAAACGATCTTCAGTCTGAAGACCGAATATTACATTGCATGTTTGTTTATATTGATAAAAGCAAGTGTTGTCCCATTTGTGAACTGGGTGCCAAGCGGTTTATGGAGATATCAAATTCCTTCATATGAATCATCAGAAGTGTTTGATGACTCTTCACCAGCATATGTCTGATGACTCATCACCAGCATAGCATCCACACCCCTCACGTAGCACACCAGTCTATAAATAGAACTGCCAAGGTGTTTCCTGTGCTTTGCTTCGAGTCTTCCTTCGCTCGCAGGTGTTCCTGGTTCAGCTGGAGTTCCGTGATTCTTTCAGGAGTCATCTTTTCAGTGTGAGGCTTCATCAGAGCTTCCCTCTCTGGAGCGGATTACTTTTGCAGCGGCTGGGGAATTTACGGGCAGTATTCCAACTTCCTCAAATAACCAAACATTCCAGGAGAGGTCGGTTCATGAGTAATTCCCCTCTCGTCTCCCTGCTTTCAGCCTTCTTGAGATTAGTGACCTTTTGGTGCATTATGAAAGACATTAGTCGATGCTGAGAAGCCCATGTTACTCAACTATTTTCCAAAGACAGCTTGAGAAGTATTTTTAAAAGCAGCATTGAAGTTAAGTGTTGTGAACTCCTGAAAGCAACGCTTGATATCTATGCAAACAAACGTTTATTCTGATTGTTTTGGAGCGAGTCTATTGTGTGAAAACGAATAACAAAAGACAAATTCATACGTTTTATTTTATAACGATTTTGTTGTGAGTTACAAAAGCGTGCTTAATAGTTGAGCAATCGAGCGCTAATAATTATTGTGACTTCCTAAATCCCTGTTCCCTATCCCTTTCCCCCAGAGGCTATTCGCTGTTGCCCTGTTCATTTCAGATACAAAAGAATAGGGTTTTATTCTCTTCGCTCCGCAGAACCTGGAATTCAGGGGGGTGGACATGGTCTTGTCACTGAATATCTGATAGGCAAGACTAAACTAACTTGTTCCGGTGACCGGCAGAAAATGATTTTGTAGCAGGAACAATGATGTCCACACACTTCTGATGGTAAGCAAAAGGACTCCAACTGGGAGTGATCAGTCGCCAAGCATTCAGCCACCACATTTACGGACTGCTATTGAGGACAAGACAATCAATCCTGCTGCAAGTGCAGGTCCACCCAGTGTGGACAGAAAGAGGACCGGAATTCTGAGTGTTAACAAATCGGCATACCACATTTTCTTTGCCCAGTCTGAAGTGATCAGAATCAGCTGTGCTTGATTTTCCTGCCCATTTTGCAGGACTTTTGACAGAAACAAAATGAACAGAATGACGTATAGCCACCCTACGACCAAATTGGCCTACAGGCATCAACCAGGGAACCATTCAGAGGGAAGTAAAGGACATAAAACTGAAGAGACATTCTGTTTTTGGTTATGGCAAAGAGGTCCATGCACAGACACCTCAATCTGGAAAACAACAAGCTTGTCGCTTTGGGATAGAGTTTCCATTCATGTCCTCCATAGAAAAGTGGCTTAAAGCCTTCACTTTCATACTGAGGGAGCCAGTAGGAAAATCCCACATTGCTGAACTCATAGCTACAGACAAATCTCTTCACAGCAAGTGGTCGATTCACTACACACCACCCTGTCTGTTGATATAATGGAAGGTGGTATTGTTGTTGGACAGAATCTGAATGGCATGTCCTGAAATGAAAGAGAAGAAAACCTTCACGGCAAGGCATACCACCTGCAGCTCCCACATGTTTCGGTTCAAGTGCTGTTTCGACACTTTTAAAAAACCCTCACTAGCCCTAAATTCCACCCATTGTGATCTCTACATACCACTCAATACCTTAAAAGCCCCTCACCACCTCTAACTTTCACCCATAAGAGAACCCTAAAAATATTTTTTTCTCCTGAACTCAACCCAACTCTGACCCCTAAAAGTCCCTCATCGTCCCTAAACATCACCTATCAATGAACCTAAAAACTCCTCATTACCCCTAAACTCCGCCCAATCTATTTTAATATCATTTTTAATTCTTCCTTAAAACTACCATTCATTTGGTATGTTTCCTTTAATTTTCTAATTTTCGTATTTCCCTAAAATTCTTTTACTTAAAATTAGTTTTCCATTATTTGAATTCCTCCAATGCGTTTTCTCAATTTTCATTTTTCTTTTAATTCACATATTTCAGAGGCAAAGATCTTCTGGCCCATAGAGTCCAGACCTATAGACTCTCAATCTGAGGGTTGTGTAGGGAGTAGGATAAGCTAGGTAGAGAAAGCCAGTGTGGGTTGCAGTGTCAAAACATCAGATCACATGCTGTGGTTCTGTGTTGCCGAGCAGATTGTCTATAGACCTAGAGGCAAGAGAAGGGCTTCTCCTGGACAGCCAAGATAGGCTACAAAGGTGTATCCTTGACTGGCAAGAAAGGCTCTGAAATTGCAGAGGAAGGCTGCAAAATACCTTCAGTCATCTTTTTCACTCTGGAAGTGAAAAAAGACTCCATCTAAAAGAGGCCCAGAGGGGCAAGGGATATTATCTTCTGGACAGGAGGTTCTCCGTCTCAGAATTATTATACTTTGTATGGCCATAATCCTTGTTGGGCATGACTAGGGCATTGGAGTGGGAACTGAGAAGTTCCTACATGCTGGCAAACCTCTGGGCCCTAGGAAAGTGCTCTGCAAATGGTACATCACCAAAACAGGACCAGCCTTTTTTTCTTGCCCCTTGAATAATCTCCTCTGACTTTGAAGGTTGGGGAGGCAATGCTGAAATCACATCCGAGGGTGGTGCAATCATCAGCATTAGAGATGATATCTTAATCCTAGGAGTCAGCCACTTAGATAGCACAGTCTTCATCAGAAGCAGCGCTGGGTCTGAGGCCAATGGTGGCACAGTGTAGGAAGGTTTTAGGGTTGAAGCCGCCAGAGTAGCTAAACCCACAAGGATGGGCTTTTCCATGGAGAGTGGTCCAGAAGGGAACAGAGCAGCTCTGAAGATGTCCATTGTAGCCTGCTGGGAGACCTCGTCCTGTGCGAGGTCAGTCAAAGGAGTGAGAAAATCCAGCTCCATCTTTTAAGCATTGTATTGGTGGAAGAGCTCAGTATCAGCAAACAGTGGTGAAGCTCCAAATAGTCCCAGCTAAATTGTTCCTGCCTATGGCCCATTTTGTGTTTTTTATGGTAAATTCTGTTAGAGTGCTGTTTTCTATTAAGTAGATTTACTTCGAGAAGAAGGGGAATGCTTTGGCTTTTCCATGCAGGCCTTGGCCAAAAAATCTTAGGCCTGCCACTCCCTTATAGTCTTCAGCTGTATTAAAGAGCAAAAATACCAAGCCGAGGCATTGTGATTGAATCTAAGACACTTCATACAGATGTCATATGGGGCCAACAAAGACCTTTTAAGATGCAGCACCTGCAACATATAAAATGTTAGGAAGAGACACTTGACCAAATCTCTGTGGTAAAGCTGAGGCATTTCATCCATGAAACACTGAAAAGAGCTCTGGACCCATGTAGATGAAGCCTAGAAAAACAGGAACTGATGCCAGCAATTCAACCAGCCCTTTACATACTCTGATGTTGTCATATCCCTGGTGAACATAGCCTCATATGGAGCCACATGGTGCCACCTGGCGGTGCCGGAGAGCTATTGCGTTGGAAAAATGTGGCACCTGGAGAAAAATCATAAAGTGACGCATCTGCAAGAGGATATATCCATCAGAAAGATGAGACACAAGAGATCATACCTGCTCATCAATCAACAAAGAATCTAAATTGTTTCACCCCTGTGCCACATAAGCATTAAATGGCAGCTCTGAATAAAGCATCTTTGTTCGATGATTTTCAACCACATTTCTTTATAAATATCCATGAACAATCTATTCATGAAGATCAAGGCCTGTGTTAGTATAGAAACAATTTCAGTGGCAAAGGCTGCATCAAACAATCCCTCTTTATTGTCCACACCAGTGCCCTCTGAATATCTAGGGCCAGTAAGGCATCCCTCCCCTAACTAGGGATGTGCCAAAGAGAGGTCTACATTTTCTACACCTGAAGGACACTTCCAGTTCCGGATAGTGCCCTTCAGGTTGAAGAATGCCCCCAGAGGCTGGTCAACCAGGTTCTGGCTGGGTTGGAGAACTTCAGTGCTGCCTATCTAGACAACACTATGGTCTTCAGTTCTAGTTGGGAGTACCACTGTGCCACCTCTAGGAAGTGCTTCAGGCTATACAGAGGACACACTTGACTATCAAGGCCAATAAGTACCAGATAGGGCAGGGTTCAGTGGTTTTCTTGGGACAGTAAGTCTGAGGAGGCAAGGTGGAGCCCCTCCATGCTAAGATTGAAACCATTCTGGCTTGGCAACTCCCCAAGACCCAAACAGAAATGAGGGCCTTTTTGGGCCTCAGTGTTATTACAAGGGATTCATCAGGTAGTATGGCACCATTATTTTACCCTTGACAGAGCTGACTTCTGAGAAGCAGCACAGACAGGTGATCTGGACAGAGGCGTGCCACAACGCTATTGTCACCCTGAAGGAAGTCAGGTGCACAGAACCCATCTTCAAGGCCCCTGACGTCTCCAAAGAATTCACTGTACAGACAGACGCCTCAAGAGCATGGCATAGGGGCCATGCTCTCATAGCTGAACAAGGAGAGGGCCTGGATCAACCTGTAGCCTTCATCAGGAGGAGGTTACTTCCCCGGGAACAGAGGTGGAGTGCAATAGAAAGGCAAGCCTTTTCAGTGGTCTGGGCACTGAAGAAGCTCAGATCATACCTGTTTTGTGCTCTCTTCCAGGTTCCGACAGACCCCAGACCCCTCAGGTGGCTAATGCAGATAAGGGGTAAGGGTGGGCAGAACTAGCAGAGTGTCCATCTGCATATTCAGTTGAGTGAGATAAAAACTCTGCGAGATTCCAGAGTTCTGCCAACGGGCAATAAATATGGAGCTCGCACTGCTCATGCAGCAATTTAGTGCCTGTAGCATGAGCAGCACTGAAAATCAGGGCAAACAGCACCATGCGTTGCACAAGTGTGCACAGCCATTCAAGGTTGATTTTGCTGCCGCTCCAGTAGAAAGTCTACTGGAGCGGCAGGAAATCTACTTGAACGTCGACCCTCTGACCGTGACTGCCCACGCCAGAAAACTGACCTGGGGATGCCAAATCTCGCTTGTCAGCTCGCACTTTCTGGAGCTTTGCAGGTAAAAATTTCCACCACAAGGCGATTGGTGGAATTTGGCAAGAACTCCATGTTAAGGAGAAAAGCAGAGTTATCAAAATTCTGACAATTCTGCAGGCGAAGAGTAACATTGCTCCCACCCCTAATGAGGGGTGAGAACCCCAAACTGTGGAGGTGGACCAACTCCCTATAGGTAATGGACTTTATGGTGGAACACCGCCCTGGAACAGACCACACCAATGCTCTCACCAGGTTTTTCCATCTTATTGAAGAGAACTCCAAAGGAGTTGAGTAGTTCTACCCACTCTCAACTGGGGGGAGGGGCGGGGGAGACACGTGTTTGACCTGACATCCTTGATATGGTTTCCCTCTAACTTTTTGCCTCCAGACCTCCTGTTTTGCTGACTTTGTTTTAGCTGGCTTTAGGCCTAAAGCACTGGTTAGCAGTGGTAAAGTGTGCAAAGTGCTCGCTCCTTAAAACATGGTAGAATTGGTTTATACCCAATTAGCATATTTAATTCACTTGTAAGTCTGCAGTAAAGTGGCACTATTTGTGCCTAGGGTCTGTAAAGTAAACACTACTAGTGGGCGTGCAGCACTGATTGTGCAACCTACTTAAGTAGCACTTTAAAATTGTCTCGGGCCTGCCACTGCATCCTTGTGTGCAGGTTCAAACTGCAATGTTGAACTGGAAGAATAAACAATTGCCAGGCCCAGAACTTCTGTTTTAATGCATATAAGTCACACCTAGGGTAGGCCCTGGACCACTCAGAGGGCAGAGAATAGTGTATTTAAAAAGTTGGACACATACTTTTTAATTTCACATGCCCTGATATTGAAAACAACTTCTAAATTCATTCTCACTAATGCTGGCCTACCTCTTCCACACAATAACATTGGAGTTGCCTTATTACAACAAGTAAGCTGCAATTTTCAAATGGGAACAGGTAACCAGTTCATGCTGGTGTCTTTGGAATTTTGTTGAAAAATCCTAACTTATGGTGAAGTTAGATTTCAAATTATAATTCTGAAAATGTCACTTTTAGAAATTTTGCATTTTCCTGCCTTAGCCATTTGCTGCCTGTAGCCTGTCTCTGTGTCACAAGACTGGAGGTAGCAGACAGTTGGGCTCTGTGTATTCCTCCTACACTGCTACACACAATAGGGAACTCAGGTGGACATGCTTGGGCCATCACTGGCATGATGGAAGGGAGGAACCTTGTCCAGCCCCACTTACACTTACATAGGCTGTGTCTGTCCTCCACAGAAAGGGCTGCATGCCCCCTGTAGTTCATCTGGAGCCAGGGTCGGGAAGGCAGGGCACCTGTGCACTTCAAAAGCATGCCTCTAAAGGCTTGTCCCCATTTCAAAGGCACAACTGGGTATACATACTGAACATCAAACATGTGATACATTTCTGGACCTGTAGCTACTCTGCCAGGAAGAAGACTGCCACTCTGATGGACTGCTGCTCTGAAGGACTGCTGCCCTGCCATGTTGACCTGCTGCCTTCTGCCTCTTGCCTGGGTGACAAGGACTGGACCTGCATCTCTTGAACCCAGAGCCCCAGAGTGACTCCAAGGACTAGTTAGCAAGCCTCCTGATCTGAAGCCTCAGGGGCACAACAGGCGTCCAACAACCTTGCACCTGCACCTGGACTCTGCCATCTGGGAGTCTACCCTGCCAAGTGGTGCCTTCCTGTTCATGGTCGCTTGGAAGTGGGCTTCATGTGCTCTGACAGCCTCTGTGGATTTAGCGGAACCGACGCATCTCCTCTGCTGCACAGCAAAAACCTGAGCAGAGCCAAAACAATGTCGCTGCTGCATGGATTGGACCTGTCACAAAGACCTTCAACGCCACTGCAGCACACAGCTTTTTTGGAACCATCGCTGCGTGATGCATAATCGTTCCAGGCCCTCGCATCCCTCATCGATGGCAGTCATGACACCGGACTCCGCATTACAGCCTTGCAACTCCTCGGAACCGACACATCGCCTCAACTGTGTGACGCACTCTCAACATTGGACTTCGCATCGTAGGTCTATGTTGACGGGATCCTCAACAACAAAAAAGGAGACCTAAAGGAAGAAGGTTGGGTAGGGGAAACCATGTCAAGGATGCCAGGTGTAACAGCAAGCATTTATTTACACATTAAGTAAAGGAAAAGAAAGTGTCCTGCACACTAAAATTTAAGAACACTTCATGCTTAAAAATATAGGGCAACAAAAGTCTTCAAAATTCAAAAAGTATAATTCTCTAGCATGTGGAAGTTAGTACATCAGTTTGTATCACTGCACTGAGTTGCATTTATTCCAAGTAATAATTTCCATTAATTAACTTAGAAACAGTCATGCCCTCCCCATCTCAGGCAACAAAGACATTAGTGAACCAAGTAGCGAGTCAGTTGTTATGTGCACTCTAGATTAAATAGGGTGTTATACTAGGATATCAGTCTATTAAATCAGAACAGAAGAAGTTTTTGTACTGCACACATGCTGTACTCAGGTATTTCAGGGTGCTTTCAATTGTGATAATGAAGAAAACGGTGGCAAAGTGAAGTAAAACAGTTGCCTAGGATCATACAATTTGGTCAAGCGGGAAGCCAAGAATGATCGCAGGTTTGCTGGATTCACAGTGTGCAATTTACTCTCTAGATATGTATCTCTTTCTCCCTGTCATTTACATCAAATGTTAATACTTTGTCCTTTAATTCTTGGCACACAGAAGCCACAGGAAACTTTGTCTCATTTTGAGCAAGAGGACCTCAAGCTGAGCCAGAACCAGAGCCAGGCATTTGGCTTGAGCTTGATTCGATCCTTCAGTGGCTTGCCCACCTCTATCACATCATGCCAATTAGGAGGACAAAGGCATAGGAAGGACATGATTTGATCATGATCAAACAACTTTGAGAAGCAGGAATACCAATACCACACTGTAGGGCTCTTTATTTCAAAGTCTATAACTTTTTCTGTGCACCACATTTTAGTGAGTAGACTACGCGACTGGGTGTTCTCTTCCCCATAGTTACAGTCCTGCTTTCCTATTGCATACCTACTATCACTGTTTAGTTTAAGGTTTTCCTACCTTTGTAAACAAACATAAGGAGCTGAGAAATATGCTCAAAAAAGTGATTGCCCAGGATCACTCAATATGTCACAAGAGGAGGCCTAGATTAATATAAAATACTCTGTCTTCAGTTTTCATCTTGCTCATTACCCAGCCATTGGGTTATATATGATTTTGATGAAGAGACTCAGGGACTACTTTCACCAAAGAAATCCCAGTGTGTTGTGGAACCTGCCCAGAGTTCACAAACAGCATAATTTGAGAAAGTGGTCACAGTACCATATCTAGCCTTGGAGGGTGGGTGTTTGTGTCTGTTCACCTCAGTGAATCCCACACCTTGTTGGGGGAGGTGGGGGTGTTGTTGTCAATGATTTTTGTAGCATTCACTCCCTTAACTGAACCCGTTTCTAAGCACTCCTAATGTTTATAGATCAGAGATTAAAGGCATAAAGAGATTGTGTGGTTTAAGATTATATTCATTCCAATTCAAAAACCGAGTTATTTCCTTTGTATACTTTACATTTCAAAGGTAGTGAAAGCAAGGAGTAAAGGCTTACTCTAGGATCCTTTAGAGGGATAGCAACTCCGATAAAAACAAACCTAAATATTGTTAGATCTATGACTCTTCTAGAGATTAGAGGCCCATGTTATTGTGAGATATGAAATGAAACCCTTTAAATAACTCCACGACTCAGTCCATACCATGTACATGCTTTGCTGCCCCTATGACCACCTATCTCTCCCACCACCAGCACCCTACTGGAATCAACGCATCCATCAATCACACCACAAACCATACCTTTTACCCCCAGGAAAATATTTTTGAGTACCTATGTGTTAGACCTGTCATTCTTAGGGTGGCCTTCCCCCAAACTTTTTGCTTACTTACCTCCATTTCTGTGCTGATTTATTTTTATTTTTTTGCCTTAGGACTCTGTGCACTTTACCACTGCTAACCGGCACCAAAGTGCTTGTGCTGACTTCCCTAAACATGGCTTGATTGGCTTACACCTGATTGGCATATTTAATTTACTTGTAAGTCCCTCATAGAGTGGTATACCATATACCCAGGGCCTGTAAATTAAGTGCTACTAGTGGGCCTGAAGCACTAATTGTGCCACCCACTTCACTAGCTCTTTAAAATATGTTGCAGGCCTGCCATTGCAGCCTGAAGGCAGTTTTAAACTGCCAATTCGACTTGGCTATATAACCCCTTGCCAGTCCCCTTTTATTGCATATGTCACTCCTAAGGTAGGGTCTAGGTAGCCCATTGGTATGGTGCATTGTAATTAAGGGTTTGGACATTTACTTTTAAGTTTTTAAGTTTCCCATGTCCTGGTAGTGAAAAACTCCAAATTAGTTTTTCACTACTGTGAGGCCTATCTGTCCCCTAAGATAATACTGGGATGCCTTATTACATTTATTAAGAGCTAATGTTTGATTGGGATCCGGTATCCAGCTCATGTTTGGTATCTATGAAATATTAATGAAAAATCCTCTTTAATGGTAAAGTTGGATTTTTAACTACAATCTTGAAAATCTCAGTTTTAGAAAGTTTGCTTTTTATTGCCCTTAGCCTTCTGTGCCTGCAGCCTGTCTTGGGTCACATGACTGGGTGTAATTTACAAACTTTATGAATTCTTCTCAGTCACAGATTAGGATTAGGTGTGCCTGAATGGGCCATCTGCTGGCAGGTTTAAGGCAGCATAGATAAGCACAGCCCACTTGCAACTGAGTAGCATGTGCTCTGCCTTCCCACAAATGACCTAACGCCTCCACATTGTCACTACAGCCAGCTTGAAGCCATGGCAGGGGAGGCATGAAATTCCATGCACTTCAAATAACCTTTCTAGAAGCTTCTCCCACTTTCCAGGGGAATAGCACCAGATTATAAACATAGGACCTTCAGACCCACTCTTCAGTTCACCCCTAGACCTTCAGAAGGAATCTCAGAGGACTACCTGCTGCTGTGACCTGTTGTACACTCTGCAAGACTGCTTTGCTCTAAGGGTTGGGAGAACTGCTTTGCTGTCTGGAACCTGCCCTAAAGCCTCAAAGGCCAGCCCTGTTGTTGAACCCTGCATCTTCATCTGAACCCAGGACGACCAGAGTGACTCCAAGGGCTAGTTTGCTGGCCTCCTGTTCAGAGCCACAGGCACACAAAAGGCTCCTACTATCTTGAACTCGCACCTGGGCCCGGCCTGAGTGAGACCTGAACCCCCAAGTGGTGTCCTGCCAGTCCTGGATCCTTGCTTGTGGCGCTAAATGAGCCCAAAATCTGTTCTGAGAATGAGTAGGAGAGCAGGACCAACCCGAATGACTTCGCAGTTTCTCCTGCTACGTTCTCCTCTGCAGCAGAAACCCCTTTTTGGATGTCCTTCGCCAAAGGGGTATCCAGCCTCATGGAACTGTCTTCAACTACAGTCTCTGCCTCGTCCCACTGGACATTTTAGCATTCCATAAAAACAACTAAGTCCGAACTCAGAAATCTTCACCATGGCTACGACCCAAGGATACCTGACAATGACTTCCCTCTTGGACACCTCCTGCAGCCATGCACCGCTGAACTTTACCTTCTTAGAATATTTTTCTCAAAATTTCCTAAGTCTGAAGATAAACGCTGATCAGGCCCAATCCACTTCTTGTATCCGAACCGCGCTCCTTTGCGGTTGGCCATATTTTTCATCTCTGACCTGGACATGTGCCACTCAATGCCTGCGGTTGGTGCTTTGACCTTTTTAGGTGCTAGTATTTACTAAAAACTTTGAAAATCCATAACTCCTGCTCTACTGATTGGATTTTTGTTGTTTTTGGTGTCAAGTAATTTATTTAAATGTACTCTCTGGCCCATATTTATACTTTTTTAGCACTGCATTTGCGTCATTTTTTTACGCAAAAGCGTTGCAAACTTGCAAAATACAACTGTATTTGCGTTGTTTTTGCGTCAAAAGGCGGCGCAAATGCGGCGCTAAAAAAAGTATAAATATGGGCCTATATCTCTAAACAGGTGTGGGATTTTTTTTCTTGTGTTGTGGTTTCACTTTATTACTGTTTGCTGCAGCATAAACACTTTACACATTGACTCTAAGATAGGCCTGACTGGTTTTTGTGCCAAGCTACCCAGGATTAAGCACAGGTTTATTTAGTGACTTTTTGTGGTTCATCTGCAATGAATGATGGCTGTTCCTTGACCAGGGCTTACACACCACAGTCAACCAACAACCCAATGTCTCATACTATGCTTAAGAAAACGTGGAGGACACATTGTGCCACAGTAATCTAATAAGGGAATTAAACATAAAACCTAAGCCCTAGTGGGTATACAGGTAAGCACTGTATATGTTAATTGGCTGGGTAAAATACACTCTTCACTATAGTAGCAAGATGCAGCAACTATATTTTTATTGCAATTAAGCAAAACTGCATTATACAGTTGTGTGCATTTCTTAACAAATCTGGTGCATGCGACGCAATTCTAACAAATGAAACAGAGATGTACTGTGTTGTGACATCTGACACATTTTGATAATGGAAGGTAATGGAACATTAAATTAACAGATTATCCAAAGACATGCAATTAATGCCAAACAGTTCGCTGTTCGGTGCAAAATAAAACATTTGTTTGCAGCTGCGCACATTAATTAGATCGTCCAATCTCTCAAAAAATCCAAAATAAACTGCCAGCTTCCACAGCATTTATAGGAGTGGTACAATAGGACTAGACGTTTGCCAAATGTTCATAACATCATCTACCTTTCAACGAATCCACACACACGTTTCTTAAGCTAAAATGGTTTTAAAAGCATGAACATTTTGTTGAGGATTTTCCCGGAAAAATAAATCAGATATCCTTACTAATGTTTCACTCATCCTTTGCAGTGGTAGCTTCTAGGGGGCAGATTTATGGAAAGTGGTGCTTAACCAAGTGCACCCCTTACCACCCTCCTACCGCCACCATGTGTGCGCCGAATTTAAAATACTTCGCAAGTTGGCGCAGGGTAGGGGGCAATAGTGTAATTTCTCATGATGCTATTCTTGTACTCTGCAGGAGTAGCGCCAAAAATATTGGCACTACACCTACAGAGTACATAGGGCCCCATTCTAGAGAATGGAAGCCCCCTTTTAACGCCTGCTCTTGAGCAGGCGTTAAAAGTGCAGTAACAAATGGCACTAGATTTCCTTGCACCATTTATCCAGCTCCCCTATCGGGGGAATACCCCCTTTGCATACATAACAGCGCAGGCATAATGTAGCGCAAAGGGTTACAGAGTGGTGCAAGGCATGCATTGGACCACTCTATAAATACGGCGCAGGGATTTCGGCCTTGTTGGGCCACATTACCATAAAAAATAATGATGTTAATGAGGCGCAAGTTGGCGCTAGGGCTTTATAAATATGCCCCTCAATATTGTAAACTCGTCCATACTAGTAAATGACAGAAAGTTAGCTAGCGTTTCCTCTGATTTACTGGAAGACCTATAGTCCTTGATTTAAATGGGTGGTGAATTCCGTTCCCTAAGCAAGCAGGAGTTTATGTAGGGTTCAGAATTCTAACACCCTGATTTCCATAGAAGTCACACTACGCAAGGAGCAAGTAGAGCAAAACATGCACCATAATGCAAGGATATCTGCGTTGTTTGAAGCATAGTTTTTAGTGGAAATGGGTCTGTCCAGTATAAAAACTATTTTTTATTGTCTTTTTCACTTTGTGTGTGTTCTGTACAATGCAGAACACATGCAAAGTGGGGAAAAATGCTCCTGCCTCAAGGAGGCACAGTATTTGGGTACAAATCCCTGTCTACAATTCTTTGTAGATAGGGATTTGTGTCAAAACCCATGGGTAATTGCATGGAAATGGCCACGCACTACCAATAGAATGCCCTCTTGACCAAAACTAATGCAAGAAAGCAGTATTTAATTTGTAAATAAAAATATACCGGTGCCCAAAGCTCTCCTCTGAAACTCGTAGCTACTGCAACTAAGGGGCATATTTATACTCCGTTTGCGCCGAATTTGCGTTGTTTTTTTCGACGCAAATTCGACGCAAAACTAACTCCATATTTATACTTTGGCGTTAGACGCGTCTAGCGCCAAAGTTCATGGAGTTAGCGTCATTTTTTTGCATGAACACCTTCCTTGCGTTAATGAGATGCAAGGTAGGCGTTCCCGTCTTAAAAAATGACTCCCAGGCATGTGCGTGGTATTTATACTCCCGGGCAAAAATGACGCCCGGGAGTGGGCGGGGCAAAAAAAACCGCATTTGCGCCTCTTTTTAACGCCTGGGTCAGGGCAGGCGTTAAGGGACCTGTGGGCTCAGAATGAGCCCAGAGGTGCCCTCCCCTGCCCCCAGTGACACCCCCTGCCACCCTTGCCCACCCCAGGAGGACACCCAAGGATGGAGGGACCCATCCCAGGGAAGAAAAGGTAAGTTGTGGTAAGTATTTTTTTTATTTTATTTTTTTTGTGGCATAGGGGGGCCTGATTTGTGCCCCCCTTCATGCCACTATGCCCAATGACCATGCCCAGGGGACATAAGTCCCCTGGGCATGGCCATTGGGCAAGGGGGCATGACTCCTGTCTTTGCTAAGACAGGAGTCATGTTAATGGCGTCTGGGCGCCAAAAAAAAATGGCGCAAATCGGGTTAAGACGATTTTTTTGCCTCAGCCTGACTTGCCCCATTTTGGGACGCCCAAACGCCATTTTTCCCTACGCCGGCGCTGCCTGGTGTACGTTGTTTTTTTTCACGCACACCAGGCAGCGCCGGTCGGCTAACGCCGGCTAACGCCATTCAATAAATACGGCGCCCGCATGGCGCTTCAGAATGGCGTTAGCCGGCGCTAATTTTTTTGGCGCAAAACTGCGTTAGCGCAGTTTTGCGTCAAAAAGTATAAATATGGCCCTAAATGTTCAAGCCGGAAAACTGAGGCAGCGTAAGCCTGAAGCCATCTCGGGCTTCTTTAATCCACTTACAGACACTCACTGCCTCTTCAACTTACTCTTGGATCTTTCTGCTTTCTTCCTTTGTGACGCTTTTTCGTTTTTAGGTTGAGCATAGCAGCGCGCAAGCACTGCTTTTCCAACATGTTGGTATGTATCTGGGCTTTTAACCACGCCCACTTTACGCCCATCACTATCACTTGTTTGTGGGCTTGCCTTTCAAAAAAATAATTAGTAAATGCTATTTGTTTGTCCCTCCTTGGGGCGGTTTGGTTACTGCCTTGGGGACCGACTCTATTACATGGCTAACTGCACTTTTGCCGGTAACTTGGACTGCAATCGAGCTTCTTTTTCCTTTTGTGTCTCTCTTTTGCGAACACGCTCACAGCGGCGGTGGCGCTTTGAATCGGCTCGCTTTTGTCAACTTTTTATTTTCAGTTTGGCTTGGTGGAGAAATTGGGCTAGTGTTGCTGTGTCGCCATGCGACCAATTGGGTCGGTAGAGAAAAAGGGTGATCTGGCTGTTTCAGTTTCTGCAGAAATCCTAACGTTATCGTATCATTCCCAGTAAGTCACTGCGGAACAGTGAACGTGGCATTATACAATGCTTATTCGTTCTGCCTTAACACTTCCGTTCCAAACATTTTTGCAGATAAATCAGTGCAGGGCAGTACTTGTTAGGCTGTGTTCTTTTAAATGGCTCCTTCTGTCTGCCCTGAAGAAGTATTTCACCTGCCCATGTACAAAGGTTGCAGCTTAATAAGTGGATTCTGTACGTTTTCAAAGGAGACCTTTGAGATTTTGAGTGAGTGGGAAGGCAGGAGGGTCGAAGATCATTGTTTCTTATAAAACTCTACATTCTGTCTCCAGAAATCTGAACATCTGTTGGTTTTATCAGTGTCTTCTCAAAGCTAGCGGCAATAATTTGAGAGCTGGCTGCAGGCTTGTGCCACCGACATTCCCTAAAACCTCTCAAACGATCTTTCTTTCTGAAGTAACTAACGGGGGAGTGGGGCTCCGAAGAAAGTGGCCTTATCTCGAATGTTACTTTGTATCGCAACATGAAATCAGATTGACTGCTTTCTTTCGGGGTGCATGGGGGAGGAGGCAAGTTATGTGATCCGAGCTTTAGCTAGGAGGAGGGAGCACAGGGGCGCTGAGAAATGTTTCTTGAAAACATGATTTTTAAATCTTTGTTTCACAGATTAGGAGAACAGCTCCCCAAGACCAGTGACTGCTTGGCCTTCATACTGTGGGCTTGAATGTAAATAAAAGCTTTTCCTTTGTTTTGCAAAATCCCTTTCAGTTGAGCGGGTGGTCTGGCGGGACGACAGCCAGGGCTATTGTGCTCCTGAAGTAACCTTCACCAGTTGTATGCCCATTGCAGGGCGGAAATGCACGTTTACCGTGGCAATGACTGTTCACAGACTTTGCTTATTTAAACAAGCGTGCACTTGAGATTCGATTTGAATTGATACACCTAAACAATTGTGAAACAATGTTAAAGTCCTGAAACACGTTTGTTTTCCAGAGTAGTGCAGGGCCAGCCACCCAGTTTTCTCTTGCAAATCACTCAACAGAGCAACACCTGGCAGCATATTCAATAGCCAGCCATAGAGGGGACCCGTTGACAAAATGCCCATCCCCGATACATTTTGACATCCTAGCAACACTTATGAATGAGTACCTGAAAGAAGATGAGAGGGAATTACTCTTCTGGAGTTTTAAGGAGGGCTTCAGAATACCTTACTCGGGCCCAGAGGCTGGGAGGTCTTCGAGGAACCTCCGCTCAGCACAGGAAATGCCAGATACAGTGGCAGAAAAAATAGAAAAAGAGCTACATTGGGGTAGGATAGCAGGCCCGTTTGACGAACCTCCCTTAGTGAACTTTATCATCTCTCCACTAGGGATTGTACCCAAAAAAGAAGAAGGCAAATATCGGATGATTCATCATCCTTCATATCCTAAAGGGAATTCAGTTAATGACTGGCCAAGCCAGGACTTGTGTTCAGTCTCTTATCCTTCGTTCGACGAGGTGATCGAGCTAGTCAGGGAGGCTGGACTGGGTGCCCTTATGGCAAAAGCAGATGTTGAATCTGCCTTTAGGCTGCTGCCAGTACATCCAGATAGCTTCTACTTATTGGGGTTTCAGTTTCAAGGAAAGCTTTATTATGACAGGTGCATGCCTTTGGGATGTTCTGTATCATGCGCATATTTTGAGGCTTTTAGTTTCTTTATCCAGTGGGCGACACACAGGTTGCAGCCAGCAGGCGGAAAGCTCCATTACCTTGATGATTTCTTGTTTGTGGGGAAAGCGGACTCATCAGACTGTGCACAAGTGTTGGCTGCCTTTGAATCTGTATCACAAGAATTAGGGGTACCTTTGGCTGCGGAGAAAACAGAGGGCCCAACAACTAGATTGACATTTTTAGTGATCAAGCTGGACTCCACAGAAGGGGCGTCCCGCCTCCCGGTGGGAAAGATACTAGATTTGGCAGTAATAATGCGGAGGGTGCTAGTAAAGGAGAAAGCAACATTAAAGGTCATACAGGAGCTGCTGGGGAAGCTCAACTTTGCATCAAGGGTCATTCAGGTGGGAAGAGTCTTTTCAAGGAGGTTGGCATGCGCAACAGCAGGCATTACTAAAAAGCATCATCTCGTAAGGTTGGGGAGGTCTGATAGGAGACCTGCGTATGTGGCTGTCTTTTTTAGACGGTTTCAATGGAGTTAGGTTGTGGCCATCACCGTGGATAACGAATGAGCAGTTGCAACTGTACACAGATGCTTCCAGGCTTGGGGGCTGTGGAGCAATATTGGGGACAGCTTGGTGCACCAGGGCATGGCCAACAGCTTGGCAAAATGCTAAAATGATGGGAAATATAACAGTGTTGGAGCTCTTTCCCATTCTGGTATCATTGCTGATTTGGTCTGATTGTCCGGCCAACAAGAAATTGGTTATGCGGTCAGACAATATGGAGCTGTCCATGCCATTAATGTGCAAACAGCCTCATGCCCCAAGGTACTGGGGTTACTAAGACAAATGGTGCGAACGTGCCTCCAGTACAATATTGAAGTTAGGGCTAAGCATGTGCAATGGGTGCAGAATAAGGCAGCTGATGCTCTTTCTCGCCTGCAGTGGGAGAAGATCCGGGCGGAGTGGGCAGAAGCAGACGAGGCGATGACCCCCTTCAAGGAGGAATTCTGGGAACTGATTCAGTAGAAATACAGCTTCAGAGTATGGCGGAGAAAGCCCTAACGGTTGTCACAAGGCAACAGTACCGGTATTGCATGGAGACATTTGAGGACATTGCACCTGGGGTGGTTGATACGGAAGAGGATTTTGAGGCATTGGGGGGATGGGTCAAACACTTTGTTGTATGGGCAAAGGGGGCAAAGAAAAGCAGGAATTGGGTAATGGAGCATTTGGCAGCGGTAGCACACAAAGCAAAGCTGAAGGGTATTCAGGACCCAACAAAAGGATTTCTGCTCAAGGAAGCTTTGAAAGTATGGGCCAAACATGAAGAAAAAAACAGGATTCTAGGTCACCTATAGAATTTTCGATGCTAACAGTATTGATTGACCACCTCCCTTTGGTGTGCCATTCACATTTTGAGACTTTACTATTTAGTACAACGTTCACGCCGGCCTTTTTTGGTGCATTCAGGGTGAGCGAGCTGGTAGCCTGAGCCAAAGGTGACAAGAGTTGCAGGGCCCTGTTGGTTAAGGATTTAAACTGGGGCTCTCACAATGTGACTATCCAAGTCAGGCAATCCAAGACAGATTAGTTAGGCAGGGGACACAGCATTGTACTGAATGAGATGAAGAAATACAGCCCATATTGCCCAGTTCGACTCCTGGCAGGGTACATACAGGAACGGGCTGGGGCCAGATCGAGCTATACCTCCTCACTCATAAAGATGGGACACCTTTGACAATATATCAGTTTAGGATGGTGTTGGCATCAATGGTAAAGATAGCGGGGCTTTGGGGGCATCACTTCACCACACATTCATTTAGAATTGGTGCAGCCACTACAGCCTTCCAGGAAGGAATGTCGGCTAATACAATAAAACAAATTGGGAAATGGGGATCTGATAGGTTCCGTTTGTATATACACCCAAACATCCGCTAGTAATGGCCAACTGGAAGGGTGGTCCAAGGAAGAACTCGACATGTCTGAGTAAAATGTAGCACAGTGTATCAGTAATGAATACAATAAAGCCATGACTGTTGGATCAATCTTCACCTCCTCCCTTTTGTGTTTGTTTTCCTCCACAGAATGCAAAACCGTGTGGGTCATCGGGCACTCTTACGTGTCCAGGGCAGCAGAAAGAGCTGGCAATAGTGGGCGGAATTCAATATTCTCGTTCCAGCGCACAAGGGCGGACTGGTTCTTAAAGCCTGGGCTGCGTTGGAGGGACTTGGAAGGCGTCATTCAGGCATGCCAAAAGCTGGCAAGAAACCCAGATGTGTTAATAATTCACTTAGGTGGGAATGAACTCCCAGCTATGGGCAGGGGCAACTTGTTTCAGATTATGAAGGAATCTCTCACCAAGTTGGACAGGACCATGGATGCCACAGAGGTGTTATGGTCAGAGATCTTTCCCAGAAGGTCTTGGAAAGGGGCTCAATCCAAAGGCGGTATAGAGTTGTCAAGAAGGAGGCTAAATGGCCTCATGGCCAAACTCCTGTTGGGGGTGGGCCTAGGTGGGATTAAGCATAGTTTAATTAATTTGCGGCAGCCAGACTACCATTGTCCAAATGGGGTACACCTGTCGGATATTGGGGTGGATACATTTTTAAGGAACATAAGGGCAGCATTGAATGCAAGAGGTTATTGGTAGAGGGGTAGAAATGAGGTGCACCTATGGCGTGGGGGGGCCTTGCTGGGGGCGAAAGCTCCGAGCAAGTCATGGCGGTACTTACAAGGCGATCCTAAAGAATTATGTCAATTTGCGTGAGGGGAACAGGCCACAAACAGGTGACAGCCAGGACCCAGGGTGGTACTGGCAGGCTACCACAATGGCCTTGTGTGTTGAACCGAAAGGAAACAATCAAGGGCACATCCTGTGGCCCGCAAGAAGTTGGTGTATGGGTGACTTGATCAACTGGCAAACAAGGGTGGAGACGTTCACCCAGAATATCAGTTTATTCTTGGGCTGGAAGTTGACGCTTACCAGGAATGAAAATAATAGTGGTACCGGAAGTGAATGGTCAGCCGGTGGGCTGAAAGCAGACACTTGCCCTAAAAAAGGTGTGGTTGTGCCGGAAGTGAAGGTCACCCAGCTGTGTTGGAAGCAGACGCTTTCCCGGAAACAATTGAGTGTTGCACCAGAAGTGAAAAGTCACCTTGTTGGGGCTGAATAGTTACACCCAAGGTGAATAGGGCACCTGGGGCAAACTGGCCAGCACTGAATGTAGGGCACAGTGTTTGGGAGGCCCGTGAAAAGAAGGGCGCTAGCTCTTGGAGTAAACTAAAATAATGGTTGAAGGATCGCTTGTAAGTTGAAAAATTGCCTAATAAACTGAGGCCTCAATTCTTCCATAAAAGCGAAATTGGTGTGGTCTGAGTATTTTGGGATCCGGGGGGGGGCGTGACCAGTTGGGGTGTGCCGACGCTATGCCCCTTGGTACGGCCCCAACCCAACTGGGTGGGGTAATAGCTGGACCATGTGCCCTAGTGGAAGCCACCCCCAGGGAGCAGAACCTGGACTTGGCAGGAATAAAGAGTGGGGGATAAGGCAGGCAGAGAAGTACGGATAGGAAGGGAGACACTGGGTCTAGCCCAGTCGTAAATTTAATTGGAGGAATGTGGCTGGGAGGTATTTAATGGCAGATGCCTGGCACAGCGCCCTCTTTCTCCTGGGGATTTTTCCGAGTACACCCACCCACCCACCCGCAGAGAAGGCAGGGAGCAGATATTGTGTACGCAAAGGGATAACTGTCACAGATGCAAGTAGACTTACAGGAGATCCTTTAGGTGTATGGGCCACAAACAGGTGACAGCCAGCACCCAGGGTGGTACTGGCAGGCTACCACCATGGCCTTGTGTGTTGAACCGGAAGGAAACAATCAAGGGCACAGCCTGTGGCCCGCAAGAAGTTGGTGTAAAGGTGACTTGATCAATTGGCAAACAAGGGTGGAGATGTTCACCCAGAATATCAGTTCATTCTTGGGCTGGAAGCTGACACTTGCCAAGAATGAAAATAATAGTGGTACCAGAAGTGAACTGTCACCTGGCGGGCTGGAAGCAGATGCTTGCCCTACAAAAGGTGTGGTTGTGCCGGAAGTGAAAGGTGGCCCGGCTGGGTTGAAAGCAGATGCTTACCCGGAAACAATTGAATGTTGCACCAGAAGTGAAAGGTCACCCGGTTGGGGCTGAATAGTTACACCCAAGGTGATAGGGCACCTGGGGCAAACTGGCCAGCACTGAATGTAGGGCACAGTGTTTAGGAGGCCCATGAAAAGAAGGGCACTAACTCTTGGAGTAAAATAAAATGATGGCTGAAGGATCACTTGTAAGTTGAAAAATTGCCTAATAAACTGTGGCCTCAATTCTTCCATAAAAGCGAAATTGGTGTGGTCTGAGTTTTTTTGGATCAGAGGGGGGCGCAACCAGTTGGGGGATGCTGCCGCTATGGATTTTGGTGCATGTAGATGGTTTGCTCAAACGCCCACGCACCACGCCAGGATTGCAACAAAGGTAAATGTTTGAAGTAACTTCATATAAATAAAGAATGCAATATTTAAGGCGTCATTGGTGTAAGGTGCTCTGCTACTCTTTAGGTGTAACTTTGCAATGGAGTTCTTTTTTTCTTTTTTTGTGCATACAAACAGGGGTGGCTGAAGGATATCTGGGTGGGGGTGGGTGTGGGGGATTGGGGTCGGATGTGACACACTTCAAAACTCACCCCATCAGCGAATCGCGGTGGAAAATTCCAGCATTGAGCACGGGCCATTTTCAATGGTTTTTTATTTGGTTGATATCTGTCCTTCGACCTCTGGCACTGTAGGAGTCTGTGACTGCAAAGCTATCTTGACAAAAGATTAACTGCACATGAAGGGTTAATCCACTTCCCTGTCGAAGTTTACTATTAACATGCAAATCCAGAAGTATCAAATGTTTGGGGTTGAAGACCATTCTCCATGCATGCTGAAGTGTTCCTTTTCAATGTCTTTTCCTCTAGAGTTACTTTCCTTCAAACATTCTATTCTGAAACTGCGAATAACTTGAGTGTTTTCTAAGAAAAGCAAAAAACATTCACATACAGTGCTGTCAAGGTTTAAAAAGTAAGTATATACCCACTAAATGAGCTAATGTACCTCACAGTTAAACCATCGTCGTGTACTCAGTCTGCATTATGGTTTGTTATTTTATATAGATATTTTGGAAAAACTGCAATAATGTTCTAGGAAGGTGAGGGAGAAACTTGCATTGCATGTCAAGTTCTGTAGGTCAATAGAAACGCATGATTCTAGTGCATAACTTCTAAACTCTCACGTTTTTTGTAAGCTATGGTGAATGTGGCACAGGGGCACACCATGTTTGCCGGGGGTCACACAGGCTAAGCAAGCGAGTGTGCGAAATTAGAGTTTACTTTATGTGGTTCTGCAACCGACAGTTCGGTTGTAAGCCCACGCGTCTTTCTTCATAATTCTCCCACTATGTGAATCGGAGTTAATTGGACTTAGGAAAACAAGTCCCTTCGCTGGGTAAGGAGTCACGGAGCCAGTAAATGAAAGGAGCCCCTTGACTCAGTACCGAACTTAGGGCTGACCGTTTACCCCCTGCACAGACGCTCCCACTTTTACTGAATAAGACATTGTTAACAGGGGTGGTATTTGTAGGAGTGAAATAATAAACAGGGGCGCCTCACTGTGCTATGCGTGGAGACACGTTTTACCCTTCATGGGGCGATCTCTTCAATCTTAGTCGTATAAGAGAAAGGCGCTTTTCATTTATGTTTTTGACATTTGTATCAGTGGTAAATGCTTTACGTTTGCCCCTCCTTGGACATCGACCCTGTTACATGGCTGATTGCACTAACTTTTGCGGATACGTTTGACTCAGAGGGAACTTCTGTTCCCTTCTGTGTGCCTCCTTCATACTCATGGCGTGACGCTTTAAATCGGCTCGCTTATGTGAAACTGTTTTACTTTTTATTTTCAATTTATGTGGCAAGAAAAGTCCGGTTAGGAGTTTACAACGTTGACAGCTCCAACTTGAGCAAATGAGCGACTCATTGCATTGCAAATGCTTGTTCTCTTTCTCCGTCTTTCTCTTACGTGCCTTTGCTGAGGTACAAAATTAAGTGCTGTCCTTCAAAAATAAGTGCTGGTGCCCGCACTGGAAACCACAGGCTCAAATTAAGCACTGCAAGAAAGTGCACTGCGCAATGCTGCGTTACTTTGGGTTATAATTCAATGTAAATCGTGATTTGCGCTGGACACTTTGCGTTGGGTTTGCCTAACAAAAGTATTGCAAACTCGACACAAAGTGTTTGTAAATCTGGGCCTAAGTTTTGCAATAATTAATTAACTCTCATTATTTTCTACTGGCAAACTTCAGCAGATAAAACCTGTTAGATCTGTTACAGAAAAGATCCAGAAAAGAGCAAAGCATGCAAAATTGAAAGCGTTATTTACTGCTTTCTTAAGGTATGCCTATTTTAAAAGTGAAAAAGTTGGAGCAGGAAGTGTTTCCAGCACCCAGTAAATACATAACCATTTTCCAACCTACTCGAAACCAGGCCCTAGCGCCAAAAAAACACTGAGAGCATCACCAACACAACAGCATCACCAACACAACAGCATCAACAAGCAGGCACAGTTTCTGCTACAACTTACCGACATGAAGATAAAGATGATGGACGTGACGAGGTTGGACAGTGTTGTAACACTGTGCCCCACTGCAATTGCTAGCGCCAGAGAGGCAGCAGTGTAGGATATCATCATAAGTGTTATCAGCATGATAAAAAAGCACTCTATCTTTGGCTGGAAACCTTTTGGGGAAATAAAAAAAACATAAAGTTGCCAGTTAATATGAAACACACTTGCTTTATAAAGGTTTTCAGATAGCACATACTTAACTCTATCAGGGAAGAGAATGCCTTGGTGAACATAGGCTTCTCTCAAACGCAGATGGTTTCATTATTTTTGCTGCACACATATTTTAAACATGGTCATGTTTTAACATAAATATTCAAATATTGTATAGGGCATGGGTGCTCACAAACATTTTCACAGGGGCCAAAAAGTTTGGTCTGTCATGTGCCCGAGGGCCGCATCGATGCCAGAGGAATGGCGGCCGAGTGAAGGAACTAGGGGGATTTGCCTGCTAGGCATGGGTAGGCAAAGTGAAGGATATTCGCCTAGTGACTGATTTGAGCAACATGAAAATAGGAAACCTGAGATTAATCTCGTCTTTCCCACTTTTCCAAATTATGTGAACCTAGACAATTGCTTACTTTCACTTTCCCTCCTTTTTGTCATTATCACATATGAGGACAGCAAAATTTGAGCATCAACACTGTAAAAATATGCTCCTGTGTTTAATTTAAAACCACAATATTGTTCACGTACAGTAGGAGACCAGGCCACTCAAAACGTGCACAGAACATCTGACTTGCCTCTTCAATTCACTACTGGCATATTTGTCAGGGTAGGGTAAGAATTCATGTTTGAAAACTATCACTTGTAAATTAATACTTCTCATTGCAATGATATAATAACTTATACTTAGGTTGAAAGGCTCATCATGTTAACTTAATACACTTTTTGAATTTTGAAGCAACTGTTATATTTTTACACTTTTCCAGCAAGATGTCTTTAAAAATCAACCTGTTTCTTAAGTGAAGCTCAGGACTCTCTAGTTACTTCCTTTCCACCAGTTAACCACAAAATATTTAAGATCTTCTATTTTTAGAGATGAATCCAGTGAACAGCAGCCCTGTGCTCCAGTTGCCCAGGGGGCCGCATGTAAAGGTCAGGGGGGCCCGCATGCGGCCCCCGGGCCGTACTTTGAGTATCCATAGTATAGGTAGTTGCTTTGCTTGCATTTTAAATGTATGTTGAAAGTGCGACCCAAAGTCCTCAAATTAAACACACAATACACCTTACGTTGTACGAGTTGATAAATGTATTTTTTTTTTACAATAACACTGGGAGAATGTGTTGGTAAAGTCTGCAATATTGAATCTAATGACTTGGCAGCATAAATATTAGCTATACTTTTTAGTAATTTTAAATGTTCCCAATTTAAGATGAATATTTAGAAAATTGCAGAGAATTGTTTGATGTAAATTGCCATTTGCCACTATACCTTTCGTTTATAGCCTTTTGTAAGCCTTATATGCAAAGGGGGGAGGGGAGGGGGGGTTCTGAACCACCATGAATTGTGTTGTTTAAAGATTTCATGGTAAATGTGAGTAATCCTATTACAATGAAATGCATAAAACACATCCAAATGTAATGAGCTCTGAACGCTAAAGACCGTAGATGCTGCAAGGAAAACAAGCTATAAAGCCAATACGGTAATGATAAACTTCAAGCGGATGGTTATTTGAACAATCCCATTAATTTGCTAATTTGGAAAGAGTACCTGAAACTAATTTGTAAAAAAAAAGTGTAATGACATCTGGTTTACGTTTGAACACAAAAAACTTAAGAAGTGAATTGTGCATAATTTTAAATGGATGTTGAAGATGTACTTGTGCAATTATCATACACTGGTGATTTGTGAATGCGCATGTGAAACGAATATCATATGAAGCAACACAAATTTTATGCTCCCTATTCTTTGTTCATCATATGTTAATCTATGTGAAGATGTGTGAGTATATACGCTCAAAGGAGCCACATTTTATATAATCAAAGTATAACTGTTAGCTTTTGTTATCCTTATGTTAATCAAATGTGCAATTTTAAGAAATTGTTACTGCTACTAAGACTAGGAGACCCAATCTTTCATTTCTGAACTAGTTTTGATTATGTATTATGCGCTCACGTTTTTTCTTTCAGGCACAAGATAACCTTAAACAATTAGAACAATAGTTCATTGTTTTTCTTATAGAAATGCTATAGTAGATAGTTTAACAAGGAGTTGTTATGATTTCCACTGTTCATGGGGATGAGAAAAGATCCTCCTGTACCATGCAATCAAGACCACGGGTACATTCAGGGCCATGCAGCAGTGTGCGCCTCTGTCTGGTGATGAGAGCGAGGGAATTTTACCTGTTCCAGGGAGACGGTGCAACCTGATTGATCCAAGTTTGGAGGGAGTCGGTGGGAAAACGTTCTGAAGAAATGTGCAATGTGTAATAATTGTGTATTTTTTAGAATAGTTGTTTGGGGATCCTGTCCTGACTGCGCTGAGGGAAGATCTTTCCCTTACTCTGCTACCTGAGATCCAACATTTCTAAGTTCTACCTTTTATACTGAACGTTAACTTGGTTAATTTCAGACTGACACCTGCTGCCTAGGATTTCCCATGACATCTTTTGATACTTTATTTCGGACAGGGAAGTTCCTTCATGGAACCGATATTACCTTTGTTTTCTATTTTGTATTCTCTAATGGTTTGCATTGCCCTTTACCTGATATATCTAGGAGGACTGATTACCAATGTTGCATTTTATGAATGATTGATTTACTATGTAAATAAAGTTTGTAACTTAGACTAATCTGCTAATGAACGTCCATGGTTTGAAACTCATCTTCTGTGTTGTTCTCGTGAAGCCAGATGGATTTCACCGTAATTTGAAATTGATGTAGTGATGTTAGCTCTCAGAATACACTTTCAGATAATAACCAACGTTCCATACGACCAGTGGTGCAATCTGATTGATAATTCTACTCGAGCCAGAAAGTATAGAGAATTGCTCTGCATCAATTGGTAGCAACGAGGATGGTTTATTACAGAAGTATAGGGAGCTAGAAAATACCATATTTATGATTAAAACTTGCCCAAGCCTAGCCCATGTCCCTGAAGTTCATGGTTCAGTTTGGAGTATTGCTGGTGTTGCGGCATTTCTGAAAGCAGTTGCAGTGTCCTAGGAGCAGGTATGCAAACAAGGCTATGCATTGCTAATTGTGTGTTGTCAAGCTTACGATGTGTGTGCGGACTGTGTATGACGTGCCATGTGGCACCGCAAGTTGCCCCAGACACAGCAACCGGAGCTCCAGAAATCACTACTGTCACTACATTCTCCGTTTCACAAGTAGTTGCATGGGTCCAGAGTATACAGTGAGGTGCTACTGCACCAGACGTATCTGGAGTATTTGTAACGCTTGGTACACCGGGTGTTATTGTATTCATAGATATGGGATCCCGGCCCCAAGTACAAGTACTAAGTGGGAACTAAAACACAGAGCTGATTGTCAATAGTCCCACAGCGCAAGATGCCCAAGAATCATAGATGTTGTGAGGCTAAATGTAGAGTTGGATGAATTTATCAAAGGAAATTTGGATAAGGGATATGCAGACTGATACTATGAGGAAGAACTTTAGTTATTAGGTAAAGGAGTAAAAGAGTTACCCGACGTGCTAATGAAGCATGTACAATTTTAGAAGGAAGGGCTTTTGAATGTATTGTCAACTTAAGTAAGAGTCAGACATTGCAAAATAATTTTAGAGTACATATAAGAGACAAAACGCTAAACAGTATTAGGAGTGGGTTAACCACATATCTGAGGGAGTTAGTTTATAGTATACAGAAATGGAATATTCTGCAGAAAATTACAGATAAGTGGGCTGAGGGAGCAAAGAAAAGAAGAACAAGAGAGAATCGGGGAAGGGGGGTCATTGACAAGGGGTAACCAAAGTAAATCTGGGGGTGTTGCTTACCCACTGAGAGAGGTATTTTGAGCATAGTATTTACATGTGCCCTGGAGTTGTGGTGATCTTGTTACATTTATAAATCAATTTCCGAAACAAAGAGACCATTCTGATTTGTGGTATACACATATTGAGCAATTTGTGAAGATTTCTAAGATGTTGTGGAAAGATTTGAATACTCTTTTTGACATTGTGATTCCTAGTGACCTGTGAGGTTAATACAAATTGGCAGTACAGTGGCCAAATGCAGAACCCCCAAGTGTAACTCAGACAAATGCTCCATCACCTGAGGTTCGGTTGAAATATGATCAAATCATACATTTCCTGAAAGGTAAGGTTCCACAGAGAGATTGATCGATTGAAAATAGATTGAACTACTCAGTAAGCTACAGAGTCAGTGCATGTCTACTATAAGCACCTTACGCAAGTGTTCCGACAGCATAGTGTTGTCGAAAACTCAGAGAGGAAATATGATTTTGTGTCCCAGTTTGTTCTTAGGTTGTGTCTGGAGATCAGCTCCCACATTCAAAAAAATTTAATCTATTGGCAGTGTAAAGGTGTGAAAGAAATACTCTGGTATGCAAAGTATTGTGGTGATGAATTGTAAATATTCTTCATGTTGGCTCGGACTAAGTTAGCACAGAAGGGATTCCAAAATGGTTTGTACATGGGAAATGTACGATACAATCAGAGTGTTGGTGGCTGAATACAGAGAGTTGGGTTTCAAGGTAAAGGACATTCTCCCCCATTTAGTTAGTAAATATAAGCATTTTGGAAATCTCTCGGAACTGCATATTAACTGGGTCAAGTCTAAGCTCTTCCCGCTAACTGAGAGTGCCCAACCTGTGAATGTTGAACATCTTTTAACATGGAACAGGGACTCCACCAAATACCTAGGCCTACACCTGCATAGAGACAAAGAACAGATACTCTGACTTAACTACAGCCTTGCCATTGACAGCAATGGATTACACTCCCGCTTTCCAAGGCCAGACAAGTAGCAATATTCAAAATGGTCGTACTTCCCCCTTCCTATAACTTTTCCTCAACATTTCCGTACCATTAACACAGCAATTCCCTAAAATGCTCTGCAGTCTCCTACTGCAGCTCATTTGGGCCGGACATAAGCCTTGCATCTGCTGGGATACATTGACTCTTCCTTACAAACGCCACAGCTTCAGAGTTCCAGATTTTCAACTTTATTCCCTCACAGCAAAATGCCAATATGCAGATCGTTGGTACCACCCAGACGCTTGGGTCCCTTATCTTAAACCTGAGAGGGGCTAATTTGGTAATCTACCATTCTCCTCTATACTACCCAAAGGCATCCCCATAGGCCCTACTGATATACAAACCATATCCACCACATGTTGAGCATGGCCTAATCTTTGTCAGGTACTGGGTCCTATACTCACCTGCCACACCCCTGCCTCCCCTTCACATGCAAAAAGCTCATCCAGCACACCACACTACGACATGACCTGCATATCGTAAGAGATGTATTCCCCGACGGCCATATCCTGACACATGCAGATGATACCCGCTTCCATGATGCCTCCTACATGGATCACTTTTCCCTAGGGTGACTCCATAATGCTTTGGCCTCCTGCATACCCACAACCCCCCTACCCCTGGATGACATTCCACCTTTAACACTTGTCAAGTGTGATACTGACGGAAGCCAACTAATATCTAGATTATATCGCGCCTGCTTGTCCATGAAACTGGCTCTTTAAGTCAGGGAAGCCTGGGGAATAGACTTGGGTTATCCCCTCTATGACAAAGTTTGGTCTTACTGCTGTTACCAAACTAAACTTATATTTTACCCTACATGCTTGTTCCAATGCCCCAAATGTCAAGCCTTGGATGTCACCTTTGCACATTTACCCTGGATGTGTCCCCCCTATAGGGCGATACTGGATTATTATTTTTCCATACTCTACACTATGATAGGCACCGCAATTGCACCAGACACCCTAGTGGTGCGGCTAGGATACACCCATGAAATCCCCAAATCTGTCCTTAGATTTACCTCTGTAGTGCTCCTCTTTGCCAAGCAGGAGCTGACATTGCATTGGGGTAGTAGACGCTGTCCCACTGACTCTAACTGGCCTAAGCACATGACTCAACGCGACAAAATCAGCAAAGACTACACGCAGGTGCAACCTCATACCTCAAGGCCTAAGGATATCTGGCAATCTTTGCGAGATTACTTGCTCACATAGGAACCGGATGGCTTATATTGAATAATATACCTTCCCATGCCATGGGTATATATCCCTCTAACTCCTGGATCCCTAACACCACTCCAGGAACAGTCCGTGCCGCGAGCGCCCTCTTTGATAATGTTATGCTCATAATTAGCAAGCACCTTTTTTCTTTTGTGATTTCTTTTTGCAACTGAAAAACCACGTGCCATGTTGATAGCCATGCACATCTGTGCAATGTGGCTTTTTTGTGAGTTTTCATTATTGCTAAATTCAATAAGCAAAGGTTATAAAAAGGCGTCCACAAGAAAATTGCAATACTGTCAGAAGGAAGTCCTTTTTCTAAGACATCACACTGAGAAAGGAGCAAATAAGGAGTTGCATGAAAGAATATTTGCTATTTTGAAGATGAACCCTCCAACTACCCAGAGAGAAGTCAGGATGTTTTTAGCCATGTTGGGATTCTGTTTCCAGTGAATACCCAATTTTCCCCTAGTGGCAAAGTCTCTACAGAGGCTTGCACATAAGGATGTGTCTGATCCAGTACCTTGGGACATGAAAGCAAGAACTTCCCCGAGCTATGTGGAAGTCTTTGTCATGCCCCAGCTTTAGGAATGCCAGATTATAGTACAGAGTTCATTCTGTATTGCAGTGAGAGGATAGAGTGCACTCTCTTGGTGCCTACACTAACACATGGTGATGTGAGGTGGCCTGTGGCCAATTTTTCAGCCACTCTTGACCCAGTAGCCGCAGAATTACTGGGTTGCCTAAAGGCAATGGCAGCAGGCGGTGTCAGCAATTTGATGGGTATCCTCTCACTGAAGTGGTGCCTCACTCTGTGGAAGCCATTTTGGCTTGAACTAAGACACAGCTTATAACCCATAGTCACCTGACCAGGTATGAGCAAATCATACTGGCAGAGGACAATATTACATTGAAACAGTTCTTGTGTTTAGGCCCTGCTACAATGTTACCTTTACCTGCCACTGAAATGGATGGGGTTGGGTGGGGAGGTTGAGTATGACTGCCTCTATGTCACGGAGTTGTGCACCAATTCGAGGCTTAGTGTCAGAGGTGATCTCCCTGAAAGAGCCTGATTAGCCTTGGTTTGTGATGGCTGTTTTTAAAGAGTTGTTATGGAAAATTTAAGAGCTGCTCATGCCGTTTGCACCTAAGAGGTTGTAGTGGGATCCTCCTTGTTGAGTGATGTAATCTCTACCCAGGTGGATTACTTGGTCGCTCCTACTACAGAGTTTCAGACCAATTAAAAGTCACAATTTATACTGATAGTATGGCTTCGATGTGGTCCATGACTTCAGGCTGTTGTGGTCACAAGAAGGGTTTATGATGTCTTCTGGAATCCCAATAAGAAACTGACAGTATGCCATGAGACTGCTTGAAATTCTAAGGTAACAAATGTTCAAGGAGATGTCATTTTGATAAATAACTCATTAGAGATAAATATCAACATTGAATGTTCTGGTCCAAGCATGGCATTCTATATTTGAATAAATCCACATATGGCGTGATATAAATGGATGTTAGTTTTATATGATCATCAAGTTTATGCAAGAAATTAGAGCAGCAACAACAACACTGATTAATCATGTATACAAGCACAGGTAACCTACTCCAGTACCACTATCTCCACATCCAGGAGACACAAGGAGGGCACCAATCCCCTGAAAAACAACAGTTAATAATTAATCAGTCCTGTCTGATGCCACACAGGCAATCCGAATCCTTCATGAAATATTCCAGCAGAAATGCAATGAGTTTCGTCATGAGTGTCTATGGTCGATGGTTTGGTCTCCCGTGGCTCAAACAGTCCCTGAGACCATCCTCAGGACAACATGTCATGAAGGAATTAATAACAACAATTGCTGCTCTACAACATAATAAATACCTTATGTTCATAAACCAATATGTACATGTAAAAACAAACCAAAACCCAAAACACGCCATACATAAACCTGGATCGCCCGTTCACAATATACACCACATGCAGTCTCCTGTGAATGGAATCAAAGCCATGTCATGCAAACATGAGTTGAACCATACACTCATGCCTACAATGAGACCTCACCTACATTAGAAGTGACCAATCTCACCACTAATACCAGTGCCAGTGTTGCCTAATAGAAAAGCCTCCACCTCAGCTCCACATAATATTTAGTTATACCACAATAAAAACTAACTTGACGGACACGTGGTAGAGTGCTTACCCCTGTTTCTGAGACACTGTATCAGGACACTGTTAACTAAACAAAAAATGAGAAAGCCCAACTATTAAATCTAATGCAATGCCAACAATTACTGAAAATAGAGACAACTTAAACTTACTTCATCCAACTTCCCATTGCGGTCCAAAGATCCGCTCAGCTCAACATAATATGCATCATACTTCCACCCACAGTGAGGAACGTGTGGGGAATCCTTAAAACTGCTTCTACAAAAAGTATCTGGACTCTGTTAACTAAACAAGAAAGTACAACCTGGTGAGGATAAACAACCCAATCTGCCACCATATCTTAAAACACTTCAATACAGAGACAACATTAACTTATTTCATTCTGTTTACAAACGCAGTACACAGATTCGATCCATTTGGTAAGTCCCAAAGGCTGCAAACATGGGGCAGCCAAAGCCACACTATGTATATATCCTTCCCAGTTGGAAGCCCCTTCCTCCAAGGGTCACATGATTCAAGTGTAAACCAGGGCCACCATCTTGAAGTGGAAAACATGCTCCATAATATGTATTGATCCTAATGCATCTCAACATAGCCAGACATACATACTGGGCAAAAATTCTTCAAACTAGTCTAAAGGACAGAAAATACTCCCAAATTAATTCACAGTTGGTAGCCTACATACCGAGAACAGCAGTAGGAGCAAAACTGTTGAATGGGTCACATGTCATCATCAGAATATAAAGAATAAGTTACAACCCAAGGATTGGAACTGGGTATTGTAAGCAAAAATATTTCAAAATGCTACACTACCTATAACCCAGGATACTACTACCACAACACTGTGCAGCTTCCAACATGTACAACAACCATAATTCCACCTGTTGATTTACATTTTTATGCACCGTGTTGGCCAGCCAAATCCAGCTGTTCTCTCATATTGTTCGCAGATGATCCATGTCCTGTTTGCATTTAGAACATTTTCCAACACAACCCATTTCATTGCAGTAGGAACATGGGACATTTCCAGATAAAGTATGAGAAGAGGAGAATTGTGTACTTTGCAACAAATTCTTGACTGGTGTTGTGTGATGCCTTTGGACACCTTTTGAGTTGTTCGCACACCTCCTGAGTTGTTTTACCTATGTAAAAAAGTGCAAAATTACATTGAATACAATGTACAACATATTTAGACCCGCAATTAGAATTTTGTTTCGGGATACACCTAACATCATTAATCGCACAGGTTTTTACAACATCAGTTTACTGCATGCATTACAATTACCACAAGGATAGTGCCTAGTGCCCAGTTGTAAACCTCAGCATTGGTGTAGAAAACTGGATTCGGGATCATTGTGGGCTCTAACCAGCCAGTCTCTTAGATTTTTTCCCCTTTTAAAAGCAAACAAAGGCCTGTCTTGAAAAATCTGACCAATGCTCAACAGATGCCAGTTTAAAAAAATGATCTTTCTAATCCTATTGGACAAAGGTAGTTATACAGGTGATTCTGGACTGGACTTTTTTCTCTCTGACTTGCAATAATGCATTGTGGTCATAGTACCACACCTGTTTCAAAGACCTCTTGACCAATCTATAGGGATAACCCATGGTGATTAGCTTGGAACAGAACACTTTTGCCTCACACAAGTAATCCTCCTTCTTGGTACAGTTCAGTTTAATACATAAAAATTGTCCATATGGAAGATTGTGTCTAAAATTACGCGGGTGGTGACTTGTATATTTAAGGAGGGTATTCCTGAAGTGTGTTTAGAATACAAACTCAGTAGTAACTGGCTATCTTCTTCAAAGATCCTCAAATCAAGGAAGTTAATCGAGCTATTGCTGTATTATATTGTAAAATTAAGATTGCCATCCTGTGTATTTAACCACTCATGAAATTCCAAAAGGAGAGTTCTAGACCCAATCAATGTATCTTAGCCAATGTTTCACATTATTCAAATATGGGTTGGTTTGACTATAAATGACTTTCTCTTCAAAGTCTGCTACATAAAAATGAGCAATGTCTGGAGGAAAAGTATCCCCCTTTGCCACACCTTTAATTATGGACAAATAATTCCCCATTAAACATGAAGTAGTTCCACTCTAATTCAACTCTAGACTGCTGGAGGCACTACAGGTGCCTCTTGAGATAACAGTTGTAAGGTGCACAGCACACAGAAGCAGAAATGATGTTCTCACTGCTGGAAATCAGTATGCTGACGAAGTTGCCTGATATTGAGCTCATTGGCCTTATGCCCTCAATGGGGAATCTGATAGTGAGACTGCCACAAACATGTTGATAACCGTTGCCGATATGTGGGAGAAAGTCAAATGTGTACAGGAAGAGACACCAGAGAGTGAGCCACAGGAATGGGTCTCAGCTGGTTGAAGAATGAAGAAGAAATTTGGCTCTCTGAGGATGGAAGGCCATTGATGCCAGGCAGCCTGTTGTCATTTTCATGGGGGCAGGGTGCAATGATATGGTTCTTTAGGCAGAACGGGATCAATACACATTCCAGAGTGATTGCTGAGAATCTTTGTCATCAGTGTGTGACTTGGCAAGAGTTAAATGTAGGGAGGGGGAAGCGATGCTGAGTGACATACTGAGAACAGGGGTCCCTTCAATCTAAAGCAGTTAGACTTTATTGAAATGCCTGTGTGCAGTGGGTTGCAATAAGTTTTGTAGTTGTTTATTAGAATACTGTGGGAAGGCAGATGTCAGGGACACGGAATCGGATGATTGAGGACAGGGAGGAGGGTGCAGAGGCAACAAATTGACCCTGTTGGGCAGGTGGGAGGAGCAGTGGCAGCATAATGGACCATGGAGGGCAGGGGAAAGGGGTTAGGGTCAAAAAAACACCATGCAGTACAGGAAACACAGGCTGTGCCGATTCAACAGAATATTGAGGGGAGAAGGGCTTTATTTTATCTGTTTCCTGACTAAAATCTCCTCTTTTTCAATGTAAGTCAATGGGGAAAATCAATCCACCAGGTTTTTATTTCAAAATCTCCCTCTTACCAAGTTCAAAATGTTGGCAAGTATAGTGCATTGGATCACTAAGGGCAGGAAGAATGGGGTAGGGACATGGACTTGGATAACAGAAGGCAGAGGGAAGATGGTCAGGTGCATCAAACTGACTTTACAGGGCAGGTGTCAGGGGTTGCAGCCGCTCAATACACCACACAGGGCAAGCAGGACGGCAGTGCAGCACAACGGACCATGGAAAGCAATATTGAGGGGATAGGCCCATGTACATGGACAACAGAGGGGGGTGGGGAAAGAGGCAAGGGCAGCAAGCTGACCATACCGGACAGACAGGATGGACAGTTGCAGCATAACGGACCATGAAGTGCATGACAGGGGACTTCCGCCTGAGCAAGATGGCTGCCTAGTCGCTTCAGGAGGAGCTCCTTCGGCAATAATTGAATCTGTCATTGTCCTGCAACCCAGGCCCCCTATGGTACTCCCCACTGAAACCGTGTGACTCCCGTGGAGACCACTGTGTGGTTGGGGGTAAGATCTGGAGTCTGGGCCCCCACAGGGGAGCTGGCCCCAAGCTGGAGGGGGACGTGAGGCTGGGCCTGTGGGTGTTGTGGAGGAGACTCGGTGCCCGCACGGTGGGAACTGGCTGTTGCACCCCCTCCAAAGACACTGCTCCTGAAATCTGGCTGAACCAGGGCTCTGGAGGAGAGGCGCGGCGGCTGGTGCGGGCCTATGTTGTGGCCTCTGTGGTAGAGCAGTCATATGAGAGACGCACCTACCGGGCTGAAGAAGGGTGACCGGGCCTACTGGGGATGCAAAGGAGGCGAGGAGCCTGCAAGGGGCAGCCTGCTGTCACGTTCCCTGGAGACGCCACTCGTGACACCCGACTGGTCCGGGGCTCCAGCCTAGGCCACGTCAAAGACTGCCAGAGTACGTGAGAGTGAGTTGCAGCAGATGGTGCGAAGCCTGCAGTGCAGAAAGTATGGCTGTACGGGCCTGGGGGAGATGCGCCCCTGGATTGCCGCTTGGCCCTGGAGCGGGAGGATTGAGGCCGAGGGCCCTCTGAGAGCTGAGGTTGTCACGCGCCGGTGCTGGTGTAACAAAGAATGGAAGTGGCCTAGTACCTGCTGGGCTGCAAGTAGCGTGGGAACCGGAACACATGTGCCTGAACAACAATCACCAAATGCGGAGGTGATGGAGAGCACTACAGTCGAACTGTGACCCAACGCAGATATGTGCCTGAAATCTTTTGCAAATTGCTGCTGATGATGGGAGGCTGGTAGAAGGAGACATTTGCTCTCATCAGCTGCGGGAATTTTGAAGTGCATACATTTGCAGCTCTGCTTAGAAAGGTTTAACTGAACACTGAACAATTGTAAACTTGTGAGTGTTAACACATTGTCATCGTGTGCAAGTGGGAGATAGAAAAGGACAAAACAACTAAGGTAGTTCAGACATACAAAATGGATAAATATACTACGATGGCGGGTGGCATGGAGGGAGCATAGCAGGATCAGGCTGTGTCAGACGTCGATCCAGTGCCAATGTTGGTGGACCTCATGAAGGAGATCAAAGGAGCCAGAGACCAAACCCTGTCCAAAATAGACTCATTGGCGATTGATGTGGGCCTCCTCTGTGCAAACCTGCAGAAGGTGTTGGAGAGGGTAACGGAAGCAGAGGGGCAGGTCTTAAAATTTCCACGGGAGGTCGATACCCTAAAAAAGACAGTCGCTGACCTGCAGTCCTTAGTGCACACCCTGGATGATCAAGTAAAGGACAGCAAGGGTCGCTCGTGATGGAACAACCTCTGATTCATTGGATTTCCTGAGACAGCAGAGGGTCTTGGAGGTTGGGCACATATGTTGGGGCCCTAGTTGTCTGTGCCTGTGGGTGGGGGGGTGTTATCTAGGGGTTCGATGATTGTTGTTTCAATATTAATAGGTGGGTATTGGCTGCTTGTATCTACAGTGCTTACATTTTATGTCTGGAGTGCATTAAGTGTGTATGGGGGTGTTCTCTCCCCCTCGGGGTGGCACGCAGGTTTGTATGAGCTGGTTGGAGACATGACTGGGAGTTGGAAATTGTTGACTTGGAATGTGCATGGGCTGGGTGTTCAAGTAATACGGCACAGGGTATATTCTTACATGAGACGTATGGGGTGTCAGTCACTTTCTTGCAAGAAACACATGTGGGGTAACAGTGTGATTGCGCTTCGACGCAGTTGGAGGGGTCAGCTATTTGCTACATCATACTCCAGTTATACCAGTGGCTCCTGGGATCCCCCTTGTGGCTCGGAGCTCAATACTTGATCCTAACAGGCACTTTGTGATAGTGCCGGGCATGTTAGATGCCAGGGAGGTCTGCTTGGTAAATATCTACGCTCACAACATTGATGATAAAGATTTCTTTATTGAAGTACGTACGAAAATGTTGGAGTATATGTGCAGAGAGCTCATACTCATGGGAGACCTTAATTATGTCCTAAACAGGGATCTAGACCAACACCACCCACAGCAGACACAAAACCGGTCATGACGGGTGTCTTACTAGAGATTATGACACAAATGGGGCTCCATGATGTGTGGAGAAAGCGTAACCCTCTGACTAAAGTATATTCCTGTTATGTCCCTTACAACCTTCTAGATTATTGCTTGTCTACTTGCAAAATGCTTCAATGTGTGAAGGAGGCCGCCTATCTGGCTAGATACACTCTGGACCACTCCCCTTTACTGGTGAAACTTAGGTTATCTAGGGAGCCTCCTGGGATCCCCCTGTGGTGACTGCACCCTGAGTACCTCACGTATTCCGAGTTTGCAGATATGATACAGTCCACCATGGATAATTACTTTGGGGAAAATTGGGGAAGTGCATCGAAGAGTGCGGTGGAGTGCGATGCATTTAAAGTGGTGTTACGAGGTGAGTGCCTGAAAACGACATGTGGAGCGCGGCAACAACTATCAATATCCCTGAACTCACTAGAGCACCAAATGAGCACTCTAGAACTGGTGACGGTAGACCAAACACAGTCCCTGAAAGAGTGGATGGAGTGTAGACGGGGGATACTGGAGACATGTGACCGTTTAGAAAAATGTTTATGCACTAATTATCGAAAGCGACTGCATATGAAGGTGACAAGGCAAAAATGATGCTTTTGCATCTACTCTGAGCAGAGACCCAAATCCCACCAATGGTGGGAATCAGAAATAGAATGGGGGAGAAAGTTTGCTCACAAAAAGACAGAACTGAGGCGTTTGCCACTCATTTGGAAGCACTACAGAATGAACCCCAGGAACACCCACCACGGGGGAGCTCACGATTTTGGGAGGGGATGAAGCTCCAATCCCTGGATGGAATGGTGAGGGAGCCACTGGGAGACCCAATCTTCAAAGAGGAGTTTGTGACAGCCATACGGTCGCAAAAACAGATAAGGACCCAGGCAGTGACAGCCTCTCCACAGAATATTATCAACGCAGGGCTGACCTCATAGCGGATAAGCTATTAGAAGGATATATGGAGGTCTTCAACAAGGGCACGCTCCCAGATTTTATGCAGGAAGCGGTAATAGATATGCTTCCAAAGCTGGATAGAGATAGGAAGGAGATATCATCATACCTTCCCATTTCCATGCTCAATGTTGATTTTAAAATACTGTGTGAAATCCTGGCAGAATAGTTCCTGCTCTACTTTCCTGGGCTTATACACGAGGACCAATGTGGGAACACAGCGTGTAACCTGCGCCAGCTGGCACTTGTATGGCATGGCCTTAGGGAAGAGGGGAACCGCTGTGCCTTGGCCTGCTTAGATATTGAGGAGGCCTTTAATTCTTTATCCTGAAAGTATTTATCAGAGGTAATGTGCAGAATGAGATTGGGCAACAATTTTATGTTCTGGGTGCAGCTATTATATGCAAATTCTAGGGCCAGGGTGAGGTTGGACAGCATAGTTTCCAGACAATTCCCACTTTATTGGGGAACACAGCAGGGGTGCCCTTTGCGACCACTGCTCTTTGCTTTGGCCATGGAGCAACTGGTGTGTCAGCAGGGAGACAGGGGGACTGGAGGTGTCAAATCTCGAGTGGTACTTCCTAGCTTCACAACTTCAACATGCAGTACACTGGCTTGATGATGCGGAAAATTTGGAAAAAACGACTACTGGCCGGGACTTATGGGGGCCACTCCTTGCCTGAGCTGCTTCTGGGCTCTACAGCGCTAGTGGAACTCCCAGATATAATTCGGAGGGTCTGTGGGGCGTGGTAACGTGCTGTCAGGGGGGTGATATTTTTTTAAGCGCCCTTTGCGGAAGCGGTGCCCATATGGATACTCAAACCCTTTCGACAGATTCCACAGTTGATAACAGTGGTTCGTTGGTGAGCTGGTGGATGCGAAACAGGGGGTGACATCAATCCTGATGGTAGATTTATAACCATGCAGGATGCACTTGACATGTTTCAGCTCGATACAGGGCAATTTCTACAATATGCAAAGATATCAGCGACAGCCCAAGTAATATGGCCCTCCTTCCCGGAGGCAGCGCCCACCTCCCGGACACTGGAAGTGATGCTGATACTGAGGGGGATGGGATGCAGATTAGTTTTACATCTCTATAGGGCATTGAGAGATGATGTACCACTGACAGACCTCCCAGTGCAAAACAGATGGCAGACTTCAATGCCTACACAATCGACAAACAAGGATTGCGATTCACTCTGGGGTCAAGACGGTTTCTTCTAACATCTGCTTCAAGCTGACTCAATATAACATTATACACCATGTGTATCTACCCCCTAAAACCTTACCCCGCATCCACCCATCAGGACCATCACATTGCAGAGGTGTGGACAAGAGGAAGCTGATTTCCTCCATGTGATGTGGCTATGCCCAGACACAGAGGCTTACTGGGAGGAGGTGTTGCTAGCGTTGAGGTGGCCACCGGGAGGATGATATCCAAGGAAGTTAGCTACTGTTTATTGTGGGGGATGCCATACAGTAAATCCTATGAGATGGTGAGAAGGTTTACGCTGCTGGGTCTGGTGCTGGCAAAGCGACGGTTGGCTCTATGCTGGTTATCATCTAGGGCCCCCACCCTGCAAGAGTGCAAATGGGATTTAATAGAATGGGTAAATGCGGATGCATGTCACAAAGCATACACGAAGAGACCCAAAACTGGGAGAGGACCTACACACCTGGGCGACCTTACTGAATGATTGGTTGAGCCTGAATGCGATGGTGTGCACACATGCGACAGGAGACACAGGGAGGGGGGAAGCGACAGACTAGATAGTTCTGATAACGGAATGCTGGTAACATGGACAGACGTAGGCCAATCCCAAGCCCATGCTGTGGGGGAGGGACCTCGGGACACTGGTTCTCACAGGTGGGAGGGGAATAAAAAGAGGACCTTCGCCTATACTCCAATATGTATTTGATATGTAAAGCACTTTTTTCATGCCAAAATAGTAGTCCGGACGCCATCAAGGTCTAAGTTAATGTGAAATATGGATGTCATGTTTTTTCTTATGCACTGTAGATTGAAATGCCAATAAAAACCTATAACATGAAGTGCAGGAGGGAGGGGGGAAGGGCACGACAACAGACCTGACAAGTTAGGAGGAAGGGGATAGGAGCCTACACATGGAAAAGGGAGGGCGGGGGCAGGGCTGGAGCAGCTAGCTGACCATGGAGGGCAGACAGGATGGGCACTGGAAGCAAACCAACCATGGGGGGCAACAGTGAGACTATAATTGCATACACAGACAATGGAGGGAAGATGGAAGGGGTCAGGGGCAGCAAACTGACAACAAAGGGAAGTTTGGATGGGGTGTGGCAGCACAGAAAGACATGCAGTGCAAGCAGGAGGGTTAGTGGCAGCACAACGGCCATGGTGGAGAAGAGCGAGGGGCATGCACAAAGGACAATGGAAGTCAGAAGGGATGGGTAGGGGCTGGACACAGACAAGAGAGGGCACAGGAAGGGATTTCACAACAGACCCTGGGGGTTAGCCAGCAGGAGCAGATGCAGCACTTCAGAACATGGAGGGTATAAGGGAGTGGCAGTAAAATGGACCCTGGAGGACAGGAGGGAGAAAATGGGGGCATGGAACATGGACAGGCAGCAGTCATCTTGCCATGCTAGGCAGTTGAGAGAGGCAGTGGCAGCTCAACAGAACACTTGGAGTAGATAGGAGTGGCAGTGGAAGACCCAAAAAAGGAGGGAGCAATGGCAACCATCTAAACATTGGACGGCAGGTTGAAAGACGGTAGGGGTAGCAAGCTAAACATAGAGGCTAAGCATTAGGGCAATGGTGGGGCACAGAACTGGGCAATGGAGGACAGGAAGAGTAGGCAGGGACATCAAGCTAAATGGAAGGCAACAGCAGCACATTGGACCATACAGGGCAGGCGGGAGGGGGTTGGTACATGGATTCTGAAAACAGAGGGTAGGGAGGAGGTGGATGGGGCTGCAAGCTAACTGTTCAACGCAGGCGGGAAGGGCAATGGCAAAACAATGGCCACAGGGATGGAATTAGGAAGCAGGGGCATGGACTTCGACAATGGATGGCAAGGAGGAGTGGAGGACAGGAGCAGCAAGCTTGTGGGGGGGGAGGCAGGCTCTACATCCAACTCCTCTACCCCAACCTGCATTGCGATGGGCATTTTACTTAACGTCAAAAAACCCTAGACATTCACTGAAAAATCAAAAGGTTATAGGGGTGTTATAGTTAGGAAAATGAGTCTCAAAAAACCTTAGAAATTCCTTAAAAAACCAAAGGCTATGGGGACATTATAGTTAGGTTCAAATTTTACATCCACGAAACCATATAAAAATTCAGCTGTTATAGTTAGAGTAATTTCAAGTAGCTATAACTCGTGCCCTAAGGTAACTATAACTTGGGCCCTCGCCATTCACTGGTAATTACACAAGATATTACACTCATGATATCTTCTATGACATCATTGAAACTATCACTGTGACATTTGCAGTAAAATAATTTATGAAAAAACAGTGCATGGCAAGGGCGCGAGTTATAGTTACCTTATGACACGAGTTATAGTTACTTGAAATAACTCTATAACAGCTCAATTTATACAGTTTTGTGCGTGTGAAATCTTAAACTAACTATAACGTCCCTGTAACCTTTGGTTTTTTAGTGCATATATATATATATATATATATGTATATTTTAGTTAGGTTATAGTCAGTGCTTGAAATGGAAAAATTAAAGTGCAGGTACTCTGTGCCAGAGTACCTGCTTGTTTCCGAGAAGTGCCGGTACTCTCCAATTAAAAGTATTACGTTTTTCTTGAGATGTGCCGGTACTCTCCCTCTCAAAATAAAAAAGTGCCGGTACTCAGTACCGGACAGTACCGGCCCATTTAAAGCACTGGTTATAGTTAGGTTCACATTTTACCCACACAAAACCACCACAGGAATTCAGCAGATATAGTTATAATTATGTTAAGAAACTATAACTTGTGGCTTACAATTATTCGACTGCATGAATTATAGTTTTATCAGATAAGTATAACTATAAGTGCTAAATTTCTATAGTTTGGTTTGGGTAAACAAGCACTATAACTATAACGTTCCTGTAACCTTTTTTTTCCAGTGAATATATGTATATATGTCTTAGTATTTTTTAGTTTATTATTTATGATTTATGTATTTTAAATAATAATATGTGTATTGGATGGTTAACATTTACACACACTTTCTGTGTAATCATTTTTATGTTGTGATGTGTGATCATTAATACTTATGAGCATGTAGTCAAATACTTATGTTATTTACATAATGACCTATATAAATATTAATCATTAATTATATACATTTTAATCTTAAGTAATATATACATATGCTAAGCATAAATATAAGATAGTATATATATTTTGATTCATAAGTAGTATATGCATTTGCACAAAAATGCACATATCTGAATACATACATATCATCAAAATATATGTGTTTACAAACACATGTATATGCACCATTGGTGTCTTGTGCATAATATTGCTATACATTTGTATTTTGAACATGACGGTCATGTAGAAAAGAGCGATCTCTTGAGTAATCTTCTGAAGATAAGATGGTTGTCTGTGGATCTTATGTTTGGGGGTACTGAATTCCATATGTGAGCTGCTTAAACAGAGTAAAGGTTCAGCCATGGGCACCAATCTGGAGCAGAGGTTTCTTTGTTGTATGTAGGTCATTATTTTCTTCCAGATGAAAAGTGTTCATGTACCATGAATTGCTTTGTGGGTTATACAAAGCAGCTTGAAGGTGGATCTTCTGGCAACTGGTAACCAATGTAGAGCCCCTAGGGCACGGGAGATGTAGGCTTGTGGATTTCTATGTAGGAGTAGTCTGGCAGCAGAGCTTTGAATTTGTTTTGGTCTTTTCATAGTTGACATAGGTGATCTGTGCAAGAGGCCATTGGAATAATCAAGTTTAGACAGTACAAGAGAGATAGTAGCTTGTCCTTGTGTGGAACTACGAGGTGTAGGAAGATGCGTCACAGAGTTTTCATAGTATGAAGCTTGATCTTCCTAACTTATCCACTTGGGCATTCACTGATAGCTTAGAGTCCATGGTGATACCGGAGTTTCTTACTTCCTTGGTTACTTAAGGAGTGGTTGCAGATCGTCAGTGTAAAAGAGAAAACAAACTTGCCTCCCCACTATTTCATTATTGTGTGCATTATGCAAAGTTATTCAATGTATTAATATTTCGAGCCACAAGCTGATGAGAAACAGACATTTATTGAGTACTTCACTTTCATGCTAACCTACAAACAATGATACCTGTATGTTATCTAAATACACATAGTATACACTTCTACAAGTTACAAAATCATATTAAATTGAACATGAGGTTGACACTCGTCACCAAAAAAGCCAAACAGTGATAAATGTATCCCCCATGAACAAACATGTACCCTCTATAATTCCAACATACTGACCATACAAACCACTTGCAATCATACTCCACTCGTAGCAAGTCACAACTTCATACACAGGTAAAAAACAATTTTTATCAGAGACCCTAATTAATATTCTTCCCCCCTGACTCACTGGATCAGTTTAGAGAATCAAAACAATTGTATCTACATGCACCACTCCAAACTGATTGAGTACACTCATCTAGTTAAATACTAGTGAAATTGAAACAATAACTTTGATGCTACACACCAAAATTGATTATGTTTCATAACAGAGTTTCTGTCATTAGTATTCAAACAAGCTGCATCATGTCACTCTCTTAATTAACATATAGGTGGAGCGGTTTACTGGTCTCCTGTCCATCTCAGTGAAGCGCCGGCACACGTTTCGTTGTGACCCAAAAGCAGAAACACCTTCATCAGGACCCTAAATCAAAGGGGGTTGAGAGGGGGGTAAGGAAACATAGGTCTGAAGGACCGGAACAGATACTGAAATGTTCTGAAACGAGAACACAAGGCTGGATTTAGAAACACTCAATATAAAACCGCATATTTTATAAACTGCCAAATGTTCTGACAACCACCACCACCACCTTGTGTCATATCCATCACGTTACCACAAAACAAGGTGCTTAAAGCTTATCCCACCAAATGAAACTGCCAGGTAGGCTCAACAGTGTGCCATAGACAGATTTCAGAAATCAGTGCAGAAGAAGACGGAAAAAATAATATATTAAACATACACCAATAAATACCCCACCAAGCATATACAAAACCACATAATATCTTCTGACAGAGTTCTTACTTCTAGTCAACAGATGTGACGACTGTCAGTGATTCAAGTCAAGAATGGGCATGCCTCCAGCAGTGCAGCAGGGAGCTAGAATACCCTTAAATGAGGAGGCACCCATCTGATTCAAAGACAACCACCAGTAGGGATATCCAGGACAAACAGTCCCACCTGATACCTACAGGATCTATAAGAAACATGGAAAAACACTGTGGAAGCTCACCAGTTTTACACTTGGGCTGTGTACTTACCACACAGTATGATAGAAATGGCACTTTACACCATAAGCAATATGGCCCCTCTAAGCAATGAGAGATGTCACAAAGTCTGCTCAACCACCAGAATGGCAATAGGGCTTGAAACAGGAATCAAAAGATAAAGGTAGGTATCTGTAGAAGGAAGAAGAAATGTAAAAGATTTGCATGTACAACACATCTAATCGGCTAAGAAGGCCTAGATAGGCAAAGTAGTATGCAGACACAATAAGAAATCCAAGCCCAAGAATAAAAATGAACGGGGGTGCGTCTAACGTCGATGGAGTAAGAAGCCTTTCTGTAAGGATCCTGCCGGAGTCTCCAAACCCGATGCTATCCTGAACAATAGCACGGTCTACTGGAGCCCCCAATGAGATGCCAGTGATCCTCATAATTCCCTGAAGGTGATGGGCTGAAAGACCGATGAAATACTGCTATGGATGCCCTTTAAACAAACTTAGATAAAATACTGTAGTCTTGCTTGAATCAAGATGGCGTCCACAGCCAAGCGTCTTACCTACGGGAAATAAACAGAGGGCTGCAGAAGAAACAAGCATTTACAATGCCACGGGTCTTGCGTTTGCTCATGTTAGAGCTGATCGCGTTGTAAACTCCTAACCCGACTTATCACCTATCGGGCAAAAGTGCATTTATGTACACAACCAGAAAAAGTTAAATTAACTATGTAAAGCGCTCGACTTCTGCCAAGCGAGATCGCGCTTGTAAATTAGAGAAAAAGAAGTCCACAAGCTCGATGGAAAACAGCGAGCCTTGCATGTTTTCTGTACTTGGTCGCTGCGCTCGAGGAGGGCTAGCCACCGGAAAAGGCATGACGTATGCTTGCCTTCGACTAATGAAAGCAAGCAGATTTTATTAGGCAAGCCCACAAACCAATAAAAAACACTGACGTGAAGTTGACAGGGCTCCGAGCCCTTTTCTAAATACAAAAGCGTCTCGCTGCGATACGCATGCGCGAGCGCATGCAACGCAGGCTCGACCCTAATAAATGCCTGCTGAGAGGGGGGCGCCGCGCAGGACAGCACTGCCAGACGACTGGGGGCAGCCAGGAGCACAGCAGCTCTACCCGCCGGCACTGAGAGGATGACGACCGAGCAGACCCCGCGGGTTAGGAGGAGATACGCTTGGCAGGAGCTGAGCACAGGGAATCCTGGAGATAGAAGTGACAGACCGAGTCTCGGTGGCGCTTGATTGTTGGAACGGTTGGCGCCCGCCAGGACACAACCCATTGAGAAACTGGAACAACCAGACTGCTGGGAGGGTAGCTGCCAGCATACGAGGGGGCCTGGCACTGGAGCACTGATGCACTGATGCTGAAGGCCTGCTCTTGTTTGTGGGATATTAGTGGTGACTGCCCTTTTCATTTATGGGGGAGGCTGAACTTTGACCAATATTGCAGTGTGTCCACTCAGAAGGCAACCACCAGCTGCATATGGAGGCCCACTGACCTATTTCCCCTCAGCTGCACAGGATATCAGCCCAGTGCTTAATTTGAAAATAAAAACGTGCCAGTGCCCAAAGCCCTCCTCTTAAACACCTGCCTGCTGCAATTAAATTTGCGAACACGGAATACTAGGGCAGCGTAATCCTGAAGCCATCTCGGGCCTCTTGAATCCATTTACAGCCACTCCCTGCCCCTTCAGCTCACTCCTGCAGCTTTCTGCTTTCTCCCATTGTGATGCTTTTTCGTTTTTCTCTTCCTCTGTCTTTCCCATACGCGTCTTTTGCTCGCAGTAAATGCTTGAAGCAGAAAATTAAGTGCCGGCCCTCAAAAATAAGTGTTGGTGTTCTGCACCGGAAACAACAAGCACAAATTAAACACTATATCAGCCCCATTGCGCAACACCGGGACTCCATAACAGTACAGCGCACATAGTCTTGGGCCTCTCTCGGCCACACTGGAGGAGTTTAGGGCAGAATTTGAGATACCAAGAGGTCACTTCTTACTCCACAGACCAGTTACTGTGGCTATCCGCCAACATTGGAAGTCGGGCCTCGACGAACCAAAACCACAAACCACAATGCAATATCTAGCTCTATCAGCAGGGTCATATAAAACTGTTACGTCTCTTTACCGTAGAGTACGCAATTACATGACTCATCCTTTAGAATCCTTAAGACTTAAATGGGAGGAAGATTTGGGTACTCCAATACCAGCTAAGGCTTGGGAGTGTACTTTAGAAAGAATCCCGAAAGCCTAGAGGAATGCCAGATCTAAATAAATCAACTTCTTTATCCTGCATAGGCATGTTTGACCCTGGGACAGATCAATCAGCATTTTAACACAAAAGGGACATCTTGCCCACGCTGTGGAGCACAGGTAGTTGAAATCAAATATATGCTATGAGATTGTCCCACCTAGGAGCATATTGGGAAGAAGTAACATGCACAGTAGCTGAGGTCATAGACAGGAAGATCCCGTGTACCCCTGACCATTGCTTACTTGGGTGGTTCCCTCACACACCCAAGACGAAAGTGACCACCAGATTCCAGGACCTGGCCTACGTTCAGGCTAAACAAGAGATTACCATGAACTGGAAAGGACAGAGAGGGCCCAGTATTATAAAATGGCACAGGGAATTAGAAAAATGGGTGAGCTACGAAGAGGACTCCTTACCTAAAGAAGCCAAAAGAGGCCTGGGATCGCTGGACCTAGCCAGGGTGTAGGAAGCTCTGGTGGACTGCCTGCGAGACTGTGGTGGAGGCTCTCAAGAATCTTCACCGGCAAGACCATGAATCCATGCACCTTAAGCCAAATTCTGCACTACCTGACCACACACCTCAGACCATGGCTGCACCGAGATCAATCCCACTTGTTTGACAGTGACACCCCTCCCCCCACACACACACATACACACACACCAAACGACCAACATCCAGAATACCATCCCCATACCTACCATAGAAAGTAACCACACCATGATGAGAATTCCACATAAAAACACAGAAATTAACTCAGGAACGAGACGAGGGAGGAGGGTGAAGGGAGTGAATATTGGTTGAGGGAGTTTTAAGAGCTGATTTGAAATGCATGTGTTACACGTGAATTATGCTTAAGATTCTGAATAAAAGTGAATTTACAATGTAGATTGTAATGACGGTGCAAACTCACTAATAAAATGTGTTTAATAATAATAATAATAATTAACACAAACAGGGCCCTGTGTGGTAAGGCAATCCAGGCAATGCTGTGAGGTCATAGACCCTGAAATGAGGAGGAGCAGGTGCACAAGCACAGAACATCGGCCTCTGGTAACCGTTTCATTGAAGGATAAATTCAACTACTGGACCAGACGCAATGAAAACCGCTGCATCCTAAAGCCACATTAACCTGGCATACAGTCCTGGTAGAGGGAGAATCCCGCCCGACAGCACATCATTTTACTGGAAGACTGGTATCCAAACACAGTAGGCGAAATGACCAGGACCTGCAATAACAAACACTACCTGGTCCATTTATCTGATAAATGTTAGGGCATCGCGTCCATGAACCTCCACAACGCTCTCCCAATATATTCGGGCTGGACAGACGTGGAGGTGTCCACTTCCGTTTAAATAAGATAACCGGAAATGACATGTCTAACACATGGCTAAATCAAAGCCTTTAACAATTAACAAGTGCCATGGAAGCCTTCTTGGAAAGGCCCCAGAAACACAGTCAGGCAGTAGCTTACATTGCCGAATTCTGCCTGTGAGAATCCATGCAAGGTCAGTCCTGGCAACAAATACCCTCATAATGACAAATATAATAGGGAATATGTAACCAAGGAAGGAGAAATGAAAAAAAATTGCCAAACACCTGGTTGTCAATAACATGCGCACCATCTTGGAGCAGGAATGCCCAGGGACACAGTTACAATAGGCTAGCACAGTCCCCTCAGGGGTGCCCTAAATGCTATCTAATACTGGAGACAGGCCCCAACGTTACCAAGGAGGAGAAAAGCTTACTACAACCTCAGGTAGGATAAATGTAGATAGATCCTGCTAGTGGGCACACATAGAGGGAAGGGAACACAAATAAAGGAGAAGTCTCACACCCTGGCCATGGGAGTTAATACAATGGCAGAGGAGTGGGCACCAAAAATTGTCCCTAATGGGCAGACACAGAAAAAAGGAAATGCGAACTAAAGCAATGATCCTCAGAAGCCTGGCCACAAAAGAGGCAGAAAAAGCAGAGAATTATTCACAAATGGTTGTTTCAAACAGGTGGGACAACTGGGGCGGAGCACCAATGAGAAAAGCTCAAGCCACAGTGAACAGGTACCCCATCGGCCTGTATACTCAAATGATCACATTCTCCCCTGGGATAAACTCATAGGGGTGCCTGAATTGATTCCTTGCTGTGGATTCCTGGTTTCTCTTGAGTCATCAGTAATGAGGTCCTTAGAATGCCGTGAATAGCTTCACAAGTGGAGCAGAGACTGCATTATAGTTACCATCCTGAAGCATCAGGAACTGTCGAACAGATTTACGCACCCTGAAATCCCCTCCTGCCAAAGTGTGTGCATCTACATCTCTGAAGTGGTGAATGCCTTACCCCTGGAGTCAATGAGTCTCATACCTGTCACTGGTCGGAGAACAGGATTGTCTCCATATGAAATCCTCAAAGGAAGGCTGCCTGCGGTGCTGCTAATGCGCTTGAATATTTCAGATGATATGGTTCTTGATTACTGCAAAGGACTGGCCAATTTGGTGCATTCTGTCTCTTGAAATCTAGAATACTGTGCACTCAATTTTAAAATCCCTGATTACATCTCAAAATACAACATACACTATTCTCAATTTAATCCTTCATCTGGTGTGCTGTGCTGGATGGGATCCTGTACCTGATCCCCATAAAATTTATGAAAACATGCTAGGGCCCCACAAGATGCACCAGTCCCAGTACGCACTACTCACCGATCGAGGGCTAATTGCTGTTCAGTCAATGCTCGAGGGCTAATTGCTGTTCAATCACAATTTTCAACCACTTAAAATAAATTTCAAAAGATTATGAAAAACAATTTTGCAGTTCAACAGTTTATCATACCCCTAACTGAACAAGATGCAGTGTCTTGATTATTTATTGATGTGAATGATGATTAGTCCACAAGAATCCAAATGTTACTTCACACTCGAATCCATTAAAGTTACACTCAATCCCAATGCAATTTGGGTAAAACCTTTCATCAGGGGAACTTCAAGACATCAATTATGCACAGAAGTCAGATACAGAAAATCTGTTGTACATTTAAAAAATAGAGTAACCTAACATAAACATGCCACTCATTTTAGAAAATATTTTACACCTTCGGGGGCCGGGTGGAGGTGGATCTGGCCGATCTTCGTGTAACTCCTTAGATTCATCAGAACCTCTTTCTCCTTTTCTTTTCCCCTGTGACATTTTCTGACTAGATAGTGTGTGGCTTGTCGGTAGACCCTGCATTGTGATTGGCTGCTGGACTCAATGCTGATAAAGAGCTCTTGGAAGTGGTGGCAACCTGTGATGTCCCATTGGATATGTTATCCCCGATGCATGTGGAATTATTGGTGGATGAGTAATCAAGGTGCCCTCTTCAGTGGCTACACTCTTCACAGGAGGAAGACTGCTGTTTATTGGACGCTCTTTTAGGGGCATATACCTCTGCCCAAGTATATACCTCGTCCAGTTTATAGTCAATAGTATCATGCTTAAACTTGCACATTTTTTATTTCTCAACCTCCTTGGTGTATTGCTGAAGACTCTTATTAATGTCTTCCAAAGACTGGTGCCACGTGTCAGATTCTAATCCAGAGTCCAGGGATTCCTTCAGTTCTTAAATTTCTATATCCAGTTCTTTAATGACTTGTGATAATTCCTCTATGATTAATAATATCAAATCTAAAGAACACTTGTACAAGATTGCATACCATTTTGACATCAACTGCTGGTAAACTAGAAAAGCATGGGTTTAATAGAAATCTGAAAACCTTGAGGAATTCATTGAGCTTTGTGATATTGAATAAGAGTAGTGGCATGCAAATGTTGGTTAAGTTATTTTTTCATCAAATATTCTAACTGCCATAACTGTTGGGTAACTGAACCAACGGTCGACAATACTTGTGTTCTGACTTCCTGTATGAGAGCAAAAACAGTTGAAGATTCCTCCGTGGAATAAACTTTGCTCTCTGCTCTGTTTTCAGTTAAATGAGCAATTTCCTCAAAAGACATGATTATACAATAACAGGTGCCACGATATGGAAGTGGGCAGATCAAAAATCATGAAATAGAGAATATCATGCACTCAATTTTAAAATCCTTGATTACATCTCAAAATACGACCTAAAACTGTTCTCAATCTAATCCTTCTTCTGGTGTGCTCTGCTGGATGGGATCCTGCACTGATCCTCATAAAACCTATGAAAACATGCTGGCCCCTCCCCACCAAGGTGCACTAGTCCCAAGTGAAATCTTCCCCTAATATTTATCTGAACCAGAAGTGCTCCAGCAATTGGTCTATTACCCAGTTCTGACTGCAATGATCTAGATTCATCAGTTGAACTCTGTAACAACTAGTATGCCAACCAGTGTAAGCTACTATGTAATACAATCAGGGCAGGACGGGGAACTGAAAGCAACCTTGATGGAACCTTTCAAACTAGTCCTCATTTACACCGAGGCCAGACACCCTCCAGCGATTCAAACGATCACCTGCACAATATATGTTTAAAGTGTGAAGCAAACCATACATGTTCTCATCCCTTCTCTCTTCTCTAATTTTCCTAATCTCAAATCTTCTCCTTTTATCGCCGTTCAACATGTTTCTGCTCTAGCCTCTTCCATTTAAGTCTTTTTTCCTTCCTTTCCTCACCTTCTTCATCTGTCCTCCTCTCTTTCTTTGGCTGGATTCTCCTGCACCTTTTACCTCAGACTTTCAGACTCCATTTTCACCCACCAGCCATTCTTTTGCTTTATACTGCCCTCAGTCCTCCTTTTCCTGTTCGCATCCCATGGGAAGCATTCTCACCTGTCAGCCCTTCTCTCACCTTATCCTTCATTCGTCTTCCTGTCACCGTACCTCCCCCTCATGTGTTCACTCTTGTTGATCCACTCCAACTTTTCTCTTTAGGTTGTGCCTCCTTAGCTTTTCTCTCCCTACACTGGCCTTACAGAGATAGAGTTTAGATTGTGAACTTATTGCTCCCCCATCCCATATTCTCTAAATTTAAACTTAACTTTCCACCATAGCTCCCTGCAGCATGAAGCCAGAGTACTGATCTACGTTAGTGGAAGGAAAGGCCTTATTTTTTTCATGATCACCCACAAATATTTAGACTGATGCTCTGTTTTTTTGACTCAGAGTCCATCGAGGCCTGTTAATCAGAGTCACAAGCTGACAATTCAACTGTGGTATCGTCTGAATGGGACTATTAAAGTTGGTACTTCAAGTTATCAAACAAGTTGTTACGTTAAGCCGGACTTGATGCCCAAGTCAAATTTAATGTACCTATTTGCTACATGCAACTTTTGAAAAGTTCCCACTCTGTTGCCCAAGTTTCTCAGTGGCCATTTGCAGATGTTGGTTGCAAGACCATCTTCTGCCTGCCTGGGGAGACAAGTAAAGGACTCTCAGATAGGTAACGATAGAGGCCTACCATTGGAGAAGCTGTTACCTCCCTCTGGCATGTAATCACACATGGTGTTAGCCCAAAAGACAAGCTTCAAATGGGAAGCCTCATTTGAAGGGCAAATGGTGAACATCCATGAGAGGGGCTGCTCTTTTCTCTGGGTAGGCACGTTAGCGTTGGGAACAGAGAGAAAAACACTGGCCAAACTGTTATTCCATGAGTATGTGGCCCCCAGTAAGCTATACCTCCCGGGTGAGCTCCACACACCAAGAGATAGGTTCAGACATCTTGGGAGTGGGCAGAATAGAGCACTCTGGGATCACTAGATGCCACACTTTCCAGGAAGTTGTCATCAGGTGGGAGGGAACCAACTAGCCCATTGGCTCATGACTGCAACCTCCATTAGGGGCTTTTCCTGGAGATGAAAGAGGCACCCCAGTACCCCTGAACTCAGATCTCAACTGCAATGGAGAAAAGAAGAGAAAAAGGCCTGTCCTGCTGACCACGGACCTGCCAAAGCAAGGATGCCCTGACAATGGACTGTGACTGCTGCTTCTTCAGTTAGCAAATACAGTACTTTGCCTGTGGTGTTTTGCTCATATCCCAAGCCTAGCCGGAAGCAGAGACTCCAAGAGTATGTTGACTGACTTCCTGTTCGCAGCACTTGGCCACAAAAGCTGGGAAAGCCTGCTTGGGTGAGTTGCTAGCCCAGAATACCGGATCATTTCTCCCCACTGCAGCGAAGCCTGAGAGACCAGGTATTGATACTCAAAAGTTACTGGACCCAGTAGAGTCATCTGAGTGCAGTTTAGTCACCCAATGGGAGAGCTATTGCCAAAAGAAGGAAACTGCTGGGTTGGCTGTGGCCAGAGTCCACTGACGATTGGATTTTTGCTGGACCAAAAGAAGACTTTGAGGGATATATACCCCTATGGCCAAAGTCACACACCAGGACCATAAACCAAGGAGTTGCTCCAGGAAGACCCTTGTCGATTGTACAGCATCTTCAGCAACTTTGAGGATCTTCAGCATCATGTATCTCTTGCATCAGGACGACTCCATAGAAGTTAATGGCAACTGTCCACTAATGTTGTAACTGTACTGGAGACTGCTTTTCTGGTGAAAATAACTTCCATTGGACGTTGGGGGGGCCTTGACTTGCTCCCCACCTGAGTTAGTTGTCCAAAGTCATCTCAAGTAACCACATTGACTCTTGATGTACCTTTTTGTTAAAAAAGTTTCTAAGTGTCACATTTGTTCAATTTGCAAATGCTTGTTTGTGGTTGAGTGAAAAGTCTTGATTTATTTTTTCTTTAAAAACCCTCCAATGGGCCTTTTTCATTTTGGGTCTAAAAATTCATAAATATACAGTCTTTTTTTGTCAATTGGTGTCAGATTTCTTGAGAGTCGTGTTTCTTTCTTCTTCAATTGTTTTGGTGCTGTTTAAATGCTTTACACTTGTTCCTTTGTCCAAGCCTGACCTCGCAAAGCCAAAGATACCCTGGGTTGAACTAAGGTTTGACAAATGAAGCCTGACTGGTTCTAAGAAAGGTTGAAAGTGCAGTACACGGTGAGGTCTCACAGCAACACCATATAATGAACCCCATTTCCTCACAGTTAGTCAATAATTCTGCCAGTTTGGCCCCAGGGCACCAGCCAGGATCCTAATCATGCTCTGTAGTTTGGATACCTGCACTTACTCTCCAGACTGGCACGCAGCATGGCCTCAGCCCTAAACTGCCAATACCAATATACAGCACCTCTGGCTGGCCTACCACTGGAGGGGGATGAGGGGAGAAGAAGAGCTGCTCACCTACCAGCATTGAAAGGCCCCAGTGTGTTCTCTCTAGGTGAATGGCCCTTCATCCATGAGTGCAGACAGACAAGCCAACCTGTGCAGTTAGAATGGGGGAGGGGTGGTGAAGTGTGAAATAGCTTCCTGGTCCCAGCAGAACTGTAACACAATCTAGACAGTTTGTAGTGCTAAAAGGAAGCAATGTGAACTGGAGTTGAGACAGTGGCAATGGCCACCCCAAAGCTCAAATGCCTCCAGCCTCGCCTCCCGGGGAAATACTAAGGGGCATATGTATACTCTGTTTGCGCCGGAATTGCATCGTTTTTTTTTACGCAAATCTGACGCAAAGCTAACTCCATATTTATACTTTGGCGTTAAACCCGTCTAGCGCCAAAGATCTTGGAGTTTGCGTCATTTTTTAGCGTGGACACCTACCTTGCGTTAATGATATGCAAGGTAGGCGTTCCCGTCAAAAAAATGACTCCAAGGCATGTGCGCCTTATTTAAACTCCCGTGCAAAAATGGCGCACGGGAGTGGGCGGGTCAAAAAAAATGACGTCCAGCCGCTTTTGCGTCATTTCTTAACGCCTGGTCAGGGCAGGCGTTAAGGGACCTGTGGGCTCGGAAGGAGCCCAGAGGTGCCCTCCCATGCCCCCAGGGACACCCCCTGCCACCCTTGCCCACCCCAGGAGGACGCCCAAGTATGGAGGGACCCATCCCAGGGAATTTAAGGTAAGTTCAGGTAAGTATTTTTAATTTTTTTTTATTGTGGCATAGGGGGGCCTGATTTGTGCCCCCCTACATGCCACTATGCCCAATGACCATGGCCATTGGGCAAGGGGGCATGACTCCTGTCTTTGCTAAGACAGGAGTCATGTCAATGGAGGGTGGGAGTCAAAAGAAATTGCGCAACTCGGGTTGAGGCAGATTTTTTGCCTCAGACCGACTTGCCCCATTTTTTGACGCCCAAGCTCCATTTTCCCCTACGCCGGCGCTGCCTGGTGTGGGTCATTTTTTTTTACGCACACCAGTCAGCTCCGCCGGCTAACGTCATTCCATAACTAAGGCGCCCGCATGTCGCTTTGGAATGGCATTAGCCGGCGTTAACATTTTTGACGCACAACTGCGTTGGCGCAGTTGTGCGTCAAAAATTATATATATGGCCCTAAATGCCTGATAGGGCCAGCCTCGCACTGAATCCATCTCATAGCCCTGCTCTGCCAAACAGCTTTCATCTGTAGGCAAGCAGTGTTCGTTGTGCCACACTACAGCAGCATGAGTTCCACATCATTCCTTAGGATCAGTGGTGTGTTAACAAGATAATATAGTAATTTAGGCAATATAATTATTTTTACCAGTGTATTTTGTCCTATGACTGGCAGGGAAGTTTCCTCCAAAGGAAATACTGCTTCTACGAATCATCATTGTCAATCAGATTTTACCATCAACACTGAAAGGCTCATGATATATTTTGACCCAGATATTTGAAAATGATGTATTTGATTTAGGATCTGATGCTGGGATATTATCTGCCAAGGGATCTGACATTTGTTCATTAGGGAAAATACACAGCTTACCCCAGTTAGTTTTCAGTTCTGGGATACTGCCAAATTGCTATAGATAAGACAAAGCAAGCACACAGCAAAATGACATGTACGATCCCTCCTACAGCTATGCTCCCATCACAGCCCTCAGTTCTCGCGATGGCAGCTAAAGATTCCAGAGCCTGTGCATTATGCAACAGGGAAAGTGACTATTCCTGGTGTGTCTCCTTTTCATCTCTAACTGAGTCTGCCACTATCTCAGACCCGCCAACTCCCCCAAAAAACTAAGGCCTGTATTAAAAAAAAAATTGCGCCGCATTTACGTCACTTTTTGACGCAAAAGCGGCGTCAACTTAAAAAATACAGGCCCATATTTATACTTTTTGACGCAAAACTGCGCTAACGCAGTTTTGCGCCAAAAAAATTAGCGCCGGCTAACGCCATTCTGAAGCACCATGCGGGCGCCGTATTTATTGAATGACGTTAGCCGGCGTTAGCCGACCGGCGCTGCCTGGTGTGCGTGAAAAAAAACCACGTACACCAGGCAGCGCCGGCGTAGGGAAAAATGGCGTTTGGGCGTCTAAAAATGGGGCAAGTCAGGCTGAGGCAAAAAAATTGTCTTAACCCGATTTGCGCCATTTTTTTACGACACCCATCCCCCATTGAAATGACTCCTGTCTTAGCAAAGACAGGAGTCATGCCCCCTTGCCCAAAGGCCATGCCCAGGGGACTTCTGTCCCCTGGGCATGGTCATTGGGCATAGTGGCATGTAGGGGGGCACAAATCAGGCCCCCCCATGCCACAAAAAAAATAAAATAAAATACTTATCTGGACTTACCTTAATGTCCCTGGGGTGGGTCCCTCCATCCTTGGGTGTCCTCCTGGGGTGGGCAAGGGTGGCAGGGGGTGTCCCTGGGGGCAGGGGAGGGCACCTCTGGGCTCATTCTGAGCCCACAGGTCCCTTAACGCCTGCCCTGACCCAGGCGCTAAAATCCGGCGCAAATGCGGGTTTTTTAGACCCGCCCACTCCTGGGCGTCATTTTTGCCCGGGAGTATAAATCCGACGCAATAGCATCGGAGTCATTTTTTAAGACGGGAACGCCTACCTTGCATATCATTAACGCAAGGAAGGTGTTCACGCCAAAAAATTACGCTAATTCCAGGAACTTTGGCGCTAGTCGCGTCTAACGCCAAAGTATAAATATGGAGTTAGTTTTGCGTCGAATTTGCGTCGAAAAAAAACGATGCAAATTCGGCGCAAACGGAGTATAAATATGCCCCACAATTATATTTTGTAAGTTTGCGCCGCTTTTGCGTCACAAAATGACGCAAATGCGGCGCAAAAAAAAGTATAAATATGGGCGTAACTGTGGGAGAGGAGGGAACCAGTAGAGGGTGGGGCCTGGGGTAGAGGCTGGACCTTGGGCACCTTACCTTCCCAGCCATTAAGGTTTTTCAGAGGGGTGTGGCCATTGAGAAGAGGGTGGAGCTTTGTGCTGTTCACTGCCCCAGGGCCACTCTAAACACCCTAAAAAAGCTGATGATGTCCTTGGGAGGTTGCAAAAACCCACTGGACATCAGCTGTGCTCAGTCTTCCGACTATGTAAGTTGGAAACGCTCTCTGCAGGGGTTTTCAACTCTCTTGCTTGTGATATTGGCTCATCATCCGGTGACAGTGTGAAAGGAGCCGAAAATCGTGTGACATGGTGGTGCCATGTCAGTTGGTAGGTCTGCTATCTGTCTACTGTAAACTCTGGTAGTTTACTTTTTATATAGGAGAGATACAAGCCAATAGTTCGGGGCCTAGCCCAAATATCCTCAACAATGCCCACAGGAAATCCCAATCAACCCAGCATATCAAGAGCCTTTTCAGTGGCTATTAATACTGCAGCAGGCAAACAATCACCACTAAGGGTTGCCCATAACACATAAGAAAATCTGCTCATGTTGGGTAGCCATGCTAAGCCATAGTACAAAGCCACTCTTCCGTATGGACCAGCACTGGTAAAAAGAAAAGGCGGCCAGGAACTTCACAATATTTTATAATTCATATTTAACATGGATAGGAAGTAAAACGAGGCTTTATATAGTTGGTCATACTGTGGCTTCAGAAGCAAAACATTAAGCAGTCACCTAGTCGCACTGTAATGTGCTGTTTGATTTGGGTTCAGTGTGTATTAAACCAAGGAGGGAGGCAATATATCAATGCACACCAAATACAATTTGGAAGACAGGCCCTCAAGTCCGGGTGTCACAAGCCACCTTAGTGACAGTCGGCGTAATGTCACGGGCAGAGACAGGCTCCTCCAGTTTTTCTGTCTGAGAAGTTGAAAGAGCCTGTAACTGCGTCAGTCGAGTATTGTTTGCCACTTGCTCGTGTGTGTCTCTCTATGTTTGATATATAAGGGTGCACAGTAATTGGCAAAGGTGCGGTAAATAGGGTGACCTCCTGGCAAGAAGGCAAACTCTGGTCAGTGATAGTAAAAATTCAGGACAAAGAGTCATTTTTACGGCCACATCTGAGGACGTTTCACAATTATAAAATAGACAGCTGATAGAAGAACAAGCCAAGATATGTTTATGTTCTTTAGTTTGCATTACACATTAGAGTGTTTAGCAAATATTCACAAGCACTTTGACAGGTATAAAGATGAAAAAACTAGTAAACGTATACACTTCAAGCACAATTTCACACCCGACGTAAGAGACAGGTTTCTCAATTCTACCCCAGTACCATGAATGATTGTACCAGAAGTATCGCTCTGTTGCTGAACATAGAAAGAAGCACTACTAGAGAGTATGAAAAAGAGAGGGAAATGATACAAGGAAGGAAAGAGCACAATATACAGAAAATGAGATAGAATGCAGGAACAGGTAGAGTGAATAGTGAGAGAAGAGGAAAGCAGACAGAATGATGGTGAGGGTGACAGAGAGAAGGTTGAAAAGAGAAAAAAGGTAGAGAAGGAATATAAAAGGTGAGGTAGAGGGAACCAAGAGAAAGCATGTGGAGAGAGAGAGGCAGAGACTAAAAGCTAGGAAGAGAAGAGGAGAGGAGGAAACAGATGGAGAAAAGGGAACAGATGGAGAAAAGGGAACGGAGAGATGAAGAGATTTAATAGGGAGTCATCAGAGATATTATGTGAGGGTTCACTTTGTAACCTACATGTCATACCTTTCAGTTTAAATGCACCATATCTTTGAAAATAAGGTGCTACTCTGCTCTTTCCCTTTCACCCAATTTCATGGACTGTGCTGTGTTGTGTGAAATGTTAGTAAATATACCCCTCAATGATTTGGCACAGGTGTCCAAACAAATTTTGCCTTGGAACTTGTACAGTGCTCCGCTGCCTTTTGGGTAGTGTTGAGCTACTGAAACACCATATACATACGTACAGGCAGAAAATCACTGTTTGTTAAGAAAAGGATATATTTCGTAGAATGAGGGAGAAATGCATCCAAGGTCCCAGCCCGGAGCATTTGTCTAGCAGGTTACAGTGTGGCACTAGAAGATTCTTGGATTGGAGCACATCAGTCATGTTATGTAGGCACTTCTATTTGTGAACTTTGTTCTCCATTAGCTGAAAATGTTGAAATACAAGCTTTACAGGAACAATGATTACAATAAAATTCAACCCCTCAATTCGTAGACTATGCTTTTCTACCAGTCGCCCCACAATCAGCTGCTGAAATGCTTTTACCTCAGGGCATGCGGCACAGCAAAGGTTGTAAGAATTATAGCTGCACATGTATAGTTAATTTATTTTCCAGAACTACTCATTCCAAGTATGTAGGGTAGAGTAGGGTGTCGGGATGCGTTATATCACACACATATTATACAGGCAAAATGGCTTGTACAAGTGTGCAAGCTAATGCATTCGAAATGTTACTTGAGACCAGGGCCACTGGAATTATGCAATTGTGTGGGTGAAGCGGTTTTCGTATTATTATAGATTTGCTGCATTTGCCACACAATTCATCATCTGCTGCATATTCTTCAGATTTTAGCTCAAACAATTCAAAAGTTACTAAAAACACAGCAAGAGATGTTTCTGCGCATGGAAGACATTTTGCAAAGGGTGATTGGTCTCTTTTCTGTTGCCTATTGATATTTTGGTGTGTTAAACCGGTCCTAATGGGTTGCAACCAATGCTCAGACAGTGTTAACAAGTTTATTAAGTAATACTATCACACAATGTGCTGCATAACGCCACATAATTTGCCTTTTCTTGACGCATAATTTGCTCAACCCTGACGCATAATTCCAGTGTCCCTGCTTAAGACAATGTGTACGAGTCACATGTCATCCATATTGGCAGGCATTATATGTTAAGAGTGCTTAGTCTGGAGACATGCAAACTACACAACGTATTGGATGGGTTTGGTTTTATTAATAAGTAATTCCAAAGGAATCCTAGTTAGCAGTAATGAAGGATTAGAGATAAAACAAAAAAAACTGTAAACCCATGCCTTGCAGTTTCCATGCTGCTATTTGATTTTGGTTCATACATAGCTCACTGTGCTATATTAGTATTGTATCTTATGAACTGCAATCAACAAAAGGGTCCCTGTGACAAAAACAGTAACCCACTGAGCTGCTTATATAAAAAACACAATTCTTTGATGTGCATGTAACACATTGTACTTTGCTGGAGGCACACTTTCCCTATGTGCCACTTTATGATGAGTCAAAACTCAGACAAGACAAAATTCAGATCTCTCAAACAGATACGTTTACTGACAGATAACTGACTTTTTTATTATCTATAAAATTCTGGGGCACAATCTAGTGTCTGTCCCTTTAGTCTTGTGAGAAGCATCAAAAGGCAACCACCTCATACAGCTCCCCAGAGCTTGACCCTGGGAGGCTTGGCCTAGCCTCTGAACAAAAGCAGAATGCCATGCCCTAGGCTGGGGCAGGAGGAGGCCCAGCATATGCTGTAACTGTACCGAGAGGTCCGTTATCATTCTGTATGTGATAATGGGTCAAACCGAAAGGCTAGTATCAGCCCATATCAATGTTAGGTCGGGGGGGCTGCCACAAGTCCATGAGTTCCCAGCAGGAGTGCAAGCCTGACCCGTAGTAAGTGATAAAGAACTCTGGGGCTTCATGCAGGTGGACAGCGCAGATCCCTGCAATGTTCAAAATTATGGACAAAAGGCGTCTGTGAAAGGAATCATAGACAACGTACATGACGCCCAAATTACAGACAGTCTATGAAATGTACAAGCAGGTGGTCACCCTAGCGGTAAATTGCTTCCGAAGAGCCATACAATTTCCCTCTGTTCTCTTTAAAAGCTTCAACTGACATTTCCCATTCTTAAACTCGAGTGAGTCACACCAGTAAAAACCCTATTTTGCCTTCTCAGTGTTGTCTCACTAATCACTCACTGCAATCCAATTCCCTCGCTCTATTCAGTGATGCTGCATATTTCTTACTTGCTTGAGACAATCTAGCTGAACTACAACAAACCAGCCAATGATATGCAAAGGGAAACTCCTAACAATTGAAGACTAATGAAGTCAAGCAGTGCACACTTGGATGCAGTTATCTATTTTTGGATAGAAACATGGAATAAGAGTTGTATGCCCACCCTTCCTAGGGAACCTGAGTTCATGCTCATGGTTAAAATGATACAATCACAAGATACTAGGGCCATATTTATACTTTTTTAGCTCCGTATTTGCGTCATTTTTTTACGCAAAAGTGGCGCAAACTCACAAAATACCATTGTATTTTGTAAGTTTGTGCCGCTTTTGCGTCAAAAAGGGGCACAAATGCAGCGCTAAAAAAGTATAAATATGGGCCTAGGTGCTGGGTATCTAAATTATAAGGGATGGTGGACAATCAGGGATCAATACAACTGTTGAGGCAATGTAGGAAACTGACGTAGGGATAGAGCTCTCGGATGAGGGTTGGTCATATGGTTGCTCTCAGACTACAAACTTTCAAAGAACTAAAGACACCATTTACTACAACCTAAATTCCTACACCAAGCTTAATGTACTTGGTGAACCTCAACCCTGCACATAGTCTGAGTAGTTATAGTGCATGGTATGCCCTGCACTGAATTTCTGGATATGGCTTGGAATTGTCCATGTCTACGTGTCTATTGGACACAGACCTTAGCCTTGCTAAAAAGACTTCCATTGTTTCCTTGCCACTTGCATGATCAGGTGTTATCTTCATGCAACCTCTCTTGATAGGACTACTAAAATATCCTTTACCTAGGTTTACTGGATTCTTCATTCTCTAAACTCCAAAGAATTAAATAACTGACAGTATGGGTAGGCTGCAAACTCGGAAAATGTCATCATGTCACACAATCTCGTATCAGGCTTCAGTGACTCTCAGTTAAACAATGAGTGGTTTTCAAAAACCTCAGCTTTATGTATAGGATTGTTTTTATCAGAATGAGTAACCTCCCTTATTTCAACGTTTCACACGCTATGTCCTTGTCAAATATCTGCAATGGACACAACCTTTCTCTCTACCTCATGTGAAATATTCCCTGTTGAGTTGTTGTTCAATGGGTTGTCTTGGCCTTACCTTTGGGACAGTCTCCCTTCTCACTTACAAAGTATCTATTCCTACACCTCTTGTAGGAAAGCTCTAAAAATTCTGCTCTTTCTTAGGTGCTCCTGCTTTTCTCTATCTTATTTCTCTGTGCATTAGCGGCAAGACACCTGTATTGATGGATGAGTGCTCTGTATATTCCGCTATCAATCACACAATTAATGATTAAGTACAAAGTCCCTACTTCACTGCTGATATGACCAGCTCTAATCAGATATACTAGAGATGTCCCTAAAATATAACAACATTTGGTGGACTAGCTCTAACGGTCATGCTAATGGCAAAATATCAGGTGGCCCCCAGGGTCCAGTCAGACCATAGCCAGATTCACTCTGCGTTTGTTCATGTATTTAGAAATTGGGGATATTTCATGAGCAAGTCTTAATAGAATTCCTTCTGTGAGTTGTCATGTGGGGCAAGTTAATTACTATACTGGCCAAGAGGCAGTTCAAAGCTCCCCTAGAACAACACACCCACCTTGGAAAATTAACCTTCTTGTAGCAGAGGAATGGGCTTAGTGAAATCTCCACAAGCTCATAAGCAGCACCTCCCTGCCAGGCACTTACAGAGTTTTCAGACATGGGACAACAGGAAGAAACACAAGGTTCTGGGTCCAGCCAACATAGGGCGGTTCTCATAAGCTTTGAAGGAAGAAACCAAACCTGACTGGGTGGAACCTGACTCAGAGGAAAGATGTGCTGTAATTTTGCTCTCAGCTGCCATCTTGCTTTCTTTCCAGAGTGATGCTTAAGGGGTAGGGAAGCCAGTTGGTTCATCCCTGAAAGTGCAAGTTAGGGGAGGAGACAGTATGTGGCTCACTGTATTAGATTGGGTGTCCTACATCAAACAGAGACACCATTTGTCCTCCTGTAAACCACTGATTTAAAATGAGTGTTGATGATTGACGACTGGCAAGATGTCATCCTCATGGAAATAATAGACACAATTTGGAAAAATTAACAGATTGGTGAGAAAATTGGAGGGGAAAAAACGTAGAAACAATAACTGATGTAATTTTACTAAATTGTTGATATTCAAGGTAAGACAGACGTATGACTTACTGATCAAGAAAGAAGGAGGAAGAAATGTTCTAATAAATGGTGAGAGGAAGGCCAAAACAGTCGAAGAAGTATTGAAAATATGATGTGCTGCACTGTTTGTTTGCTTGCTCTTCTTGATTGATCTGCAAGTTTATAATCTTCTCTACTTATAGTGGAAAATGTCATAAAATAATTTAAAAAAGGTAGGGTTTCGCAGATTCTAGAACTATTTGCCTCCATTTTTAAATCCTGCACTGCAAAGAATGGCTGAGAAAGAAGAACAAAAGTGGGAGAATGGACCAGCATGACACATGAACCCCTGTTTGCTGTGAGGAAGACCCACTCTTTTGTGTATTCTGTTGACTCTTTGTCCGGGACAAGTGGCAATAGCTCCCTACTTAGCTCTCAGGCCAAGAAGAGGGTGTTTCTTCTGGGGACCCTGATGGAAGCGGTCCCCTTGAACTTCTGTGGACTGCTCCTGTTCGTGGGTATTCTATGAATAAGTATTAAATGCACCTGCTGGACACATGGGAACTTCTCAAGAGGACAGTGTGCCTGGAAAGTAGAAGCAGGGAGAGTGGTTTGTCTTGAAGACTATGTGATGCTGCTATCAAGAAGACTACAGGTCAGGGCAGACCAGGATCACACACCCAGCTGCTGCTAAGGAGTATAAAGCACTGCCACAGGATGTAGAAAGACAACAGCTAACATAAAGCGATTTGGGGGATCAGAAGGTCATACTAAAGAGAGTGCTGCTAGCAGTTTAATGCAATAAAAACAGTGTAATTTGGCCCATTGGGCCCAGAATTATTTTAAAAAGAAGTTGCTTTTGTGTGACACTGTCAGACTTACGCTGGGTGCCCTGGGGACCTTGGGCAATAGCTGCAATGAAAAGATCACAAGTTGGATCACAGTCCCTCCCGGAGAGCCACTATATGGATAGGTACCTGCACTCCCACACCTGGGACTGTGGGACAATTGTGCTATTGAAACATTAAAATTCCCCCTTGGATTGGAGATGGGTCCCGCTATCCATTTTGCTCATCAGGAACTGCCTGCCTTAGCTGAGAGTGTGCAAAGAAAAGAGGACGTCAGGAAGACTGTGTGGCTTCTTGTAGCCTACTGCATAGTCCTGTGCTGGCCCACCGACCTGGCCCATATCGGTGCCCTATGAGGGTAGAAGATCCCACTCTAATAAAGAAAGGCAAGTGTCAGACCTGTCAGCCTTAGGGTGGTCATCCCCCAAACCTTTGCCTTACTCCTCTATTTTTGCTGATCCTGAGTATGCTGACCTTTAGGAATCTGCACACTTTACAACTGCTAACCTATCCCAAAATGTTTGTGCTCACTCCTCTGAACATGGGAAAAAATGGCTTACACCCAATTGGCACATTTAATTTACCTATAAGTCCCTATTAAAATTAAAGTGATAATACATGTACCCAGGGCCTCTACATAAATGCTATCAGGGCTGCAGCATTTATTGTGCCACTCTGTTGAATAGCTCTTTAAGCAAGTCTCAGGCCTGCCATTGCAGTCTGTGTGTGCAGAACTACCATTTACACCTGGCAAAATAAACCCTTTGCCAGGCCTAAACCTTCATTTTTAATACATATAAGTCACCCTTAAGATAGGCCTAAAATAGCCCATAGGGCAGGTTGCAGCGTATTTAAACATGTTTTTTTTTTTAGACCAATTCAATATGTGAGGCATAATGAGACAATACAGATCAATTTTGATCTGTGGAGTGATGGACTTCCAAGACAAAACAAAGGTAGTAACAATGTTCCGTACTCCTGCGCAGAAATAACATTGCCTAGTATTCCATTTGAACTACAAGGGTGTGTTAACAAACAGTAAGCAGCAGCAGCTGGTGAGGGCATCAGCAGTCTTCCAATAATAGAACCCCTACATCCATTCTCCTGAACTACTACGGGCTGGGGAGATGAAATACAGGCAAAGGGCAACCTGCATGGGGGAGAAACTCCCACAAGAGGAATGGGAGGAGCTGAGGGGGGGAGTCGGGCACAACCCATCTTAACATGTTCCGACATTTGACTCCTGACCCTTGCTGCACACATGAAGTCCAGATGCATGCATTTGTCTCAGTCCCACTCACGGGGCTGCACCCTATCCCTCTGTAGTGGGGGGTCTCTGGTATGGGGCTCTGGGAGGCAGCCAGGGTGTTGTTTACCTGTGTTAGACCTGGCATCTTTTGATGTGTTTCCCCTGTCTTTTTGCCTTCTGTTGTCCTGTTTTTATGGTATGCCAGACTCTGTGTTTGCTGGTTCATTGTCTCTGTGCACTTTACCACTGCTGATCAGTGCTAAAGTGCAAGTGCTCCCTGCGTAAATTGTATTGGTGATTGGTTTATCCATGATTGGCATATTTGATTTACTAGTAAGTCCCTAGTAAAGTGCACTATGTATGCCCATGGCCTGCAAATAAAATGCTACTAGTGGTCCTGCAGCACTGATTGTGCCGCCCACATGAGTAGCCCTGTAAACATGTCTCAGATCTGCCACAGCAGTGTCTGTGTGTGCACCCTTGCACTGCCAATTCGACCTGGCAAAAGTACCCACTTGCCAGGCCCATACGTTCCCTTTTACTACATGAAAGGCACCCCTACGGAAGGCCCTAGGTAGTCCCATGGGCAGGGTGCAGTGTATTTAAAAGAAAGGACACGTACTGGTGTGTTTTACATGTCCAGACAGTGAAATATTGCCAAATTCAGTTTTCACTATTGTAAGGTCTATCTCTCCCATAGATTAACATGGGGACTGCCTCTTTAAATATCTTTTAAGTGGAGTTTTCCATTGGGTGCAGATCGAGATATGGAGTTTGGGGTTTCTGAACTCACAATTTAAAAATGCATCTTTTGGTAGAGTTGATAGAGGAGCTGACACCTGCCCCTGAAAGGGCTGTGCCTGTCCTCGCACAATGCAGTCTCCGCACCCCTGGAGTGTGTCTGGGGCCAGGCCTGGGGAAGGCAGGATCTTGTCAACAACAGAGACTCTCCTTTGAAGTTTTCCTACTTTAAAGGCAGAAATGGGTATAATTAGTGGACCCAAAACCCCAGACTTTTAGAACACTTCTGGATCAAGAGGAACCTCTCCCAAGGAGAAGAGCGAAAGAGCTGGAGAAGAAGTACTGCCCATTTGCTGTGTGTGCTTTGCTGGGTTTGCCTGCAGTTGCTGCTTCTGCTTTAAAGAGGGCAAAGATTGGACTTTGCTGTGTATCCTGCTTGTGAATCTTCTCCAAGGGTTTGGAGTAAAGCTTGCCTCATGTTGTAAGTCTCAGAGATATCAAAGACTTCAACTTCATCTGCCTACTGCACTGGGAACTGTGTGTTTTGTGCTGCAACAGAAGAAAAACCACAACGGCGTCAACGACGCTGCTGCCTGCACCAAGATTTGATGCCGCTGCACAGAGCCGTGCCCCACTTTGCACCGCAACCATGATCTCATGTACACTGTCACCTGACGTCATCATCGAGCCGCTACTTGCACCGTGACCCATGGGCCCCGCACTTCGCCTCATCCTGCTCACACCACAACCTTGGTATCCCTGATGTCACATCTCTATGCTGAGTCCGATGTCACTGCCTGTACTGTGGCCTGAGGACACTGCTCATGAGGTGCACAGAGCACCATTCAGGCCTGTACTGCAGTACCGGACCACCAACGGCATCGCCATCGACAACAGCGTCGTCAACAGATACCCCCTGTCTGCCCCACGATCCGTAGGCACTGCACAGAGCCTGCCCCGCGTCATACAACCGCCTTGGGCCTACCGACGACAGCGCTTCCGCAACGCCACCGCCGCTGCCTGGGCCGTGACCTGTGGGCACCGAACATTGCAGCCCCGACGCCATCAATGGCAGCGCTCCTGACTTCGTCATCAGCCCGGAGTTCAATCTGCAACGCGTGTGGCTTCAAGGGCCTGATGACCCCCGCACCAATCTCCAGAACTGACGCCGGAGATGCCACACTCCAGACCTCATTGCGAGGATCATGACAGCCTGCATTTCCAAGGCACTGTTTGAGGGTCTTCCCGACACCATAGCTGGCCTGCAATGCCGTGGCTGGCCTGAATTGTTGGATTTTTTGTTCACGATGCTGTGATAGCCGCAGATGGAGATTTCGACTTCAAGGAACTGTATTTTTAAGTTAATTGTTGCAAAACTCATATCTTTATTACTGAATGTTGGCTTTTTCTCATTTTGGTCTTGTTTTACACAGATAAATATTGGCTATTTTTCTAAAACTGGTGTGGTGTTATGTGCAAATTCTTTCCACATTGCTTCTGAGATAAGCCTGACTGCTCGTGCCAAGCTACCAAGAGGGTGAGCAGGGGTTATCTGAGCTAGGTATCTCCCTTATCCTGATCAGAGTGATGGCCCCTACTTGGACAGTGTGCAAACTGACTGCCAACTAGAGATCTCATTTCTAACAACCAGCAATACTATCACCACTAGGCTATCCAGCATATCTGCCCAAGGCCTGCAGTCTCCTCTCCTTCGTCAAACCCCATTCTTGCAGGTCCAGCAGCTACCTCTGCGCCTGCTCAGTGGATTACAGCCAATGGATGGCCACCCTCTGTTTAGCAAGCACCAGACCTAGAAAAGCAAATCAATAACTCATCTTGGTCACGCATCTTGGTGTCAGGAGTACTCACAATAGGCAGAGGCTGATGGAAGGCTCCAACGCCATGTGCATGACTACTCGTAAAACTCACAGTATCTGCCCCCCATAGTCCTGGAGCCCACCACACTCCCATGAAGGAAGGATGCTGGCATAACCCCACATCAGAGGCAAGCAACCAACCTTGCTCTGTTGATGCAGTGTAAGTGCTGTGGTTTCAAGTAAGCAAGGTGCAAAAAGCAAAACTGGGTGAGTTTGAACTGCGCGTTACTCGCTGCCTCCCAGACCTGAGCAATTGCTCTCTTCCTGTTGCTGTCAGTGAGCAGCTTTGGTACGGCCAGAGTCCATTTATCGTGGACTCCAGAGATGTCAATTTGGTGATCACTTTTGAAAGCCTGGTAAATGTGAGATATTAGGCCAGAGTTGACCCAGAGTCCAATATCAGCTATAGCGTTTTGAACTATGCAGGCTCTGCAGAAAACTGGCCTAAATCTCACGGCATGTACGAGATACCTTAAAGTATTGTAGAAATTGTCCGTGATGCAGGCCAAACAGGTCCTGTGCCTCCTACCGTGTAACAAACGTCCCATTCTGGAAGAGGTCTCCGAACGTGTAGCAGCCTCCCTTAAATCACTGTGGCATATCTATCACGGAGCAGGCCACACAAAAGGGTTGCAACCAATCGAGAGGCAACAATCTATCACAGGGTGCTCAACATAGCACCAGAGCCACTGTGTGCTCACAGGCCACCTCCACCTGTCGAATCATAAAGAGTTGCGTAGCCTGAACATGTGAACCCTTCATGAGGCATCGCAGCAGATCTGAACCTTCCCCCATGTCCCCAGTAGTCTCCTCTCAGCTTTTGGTCCATCCTTGCATCAGAGAGCCGCATACTGGAGAATGCTCAGAAATAATACAGTTGGAGATCTGTTAATCCCAGGCCTCCCATCTCTGTATATTATTTGAGGACATCCAATTTAACCCTACTCCTCTTGCCAGCCCACACCAGGGCCACACCAGAGCCACAACGAGGCTATTCAGTTTAATGATTTGATTTTAGGGCGGTGTACATAGCATTCTGCAGTACATTCAAACACCTTGGCAGTAGAACCATTCTACACAGCGCCACTCTCCATAACTGACAGGGGAAGTTGAACCCAGAATGTAATTGATTCCACTAGGCCCAACAGGACTCTGGCCATGTTAGGGCTGTGGTGAGCTTTTTGGGTGTTTGGCACCTGGATTCCCAAGTAATGGAAGTGATCCATTTCCCACTGAAGCTCAGTCATTGGCATATTGGTCTGTGCCGGGCGTGCCAGTGCCCCCAAAGGGAACAACACTGTCTTCTGTTTATTGACCTGCAGTCCAGACACAGCGCTGAATTCTGTCATGATCTGCAATAATGCCGCAACCAATCTCTCTGGTTGTGTGAGATATGTGAGTGCATCATCTGCGTAAAGTAAGATGACATGTGTCACCTCATCTACCTCGTTACCCCATCGGTCCATGTGTTTGCGAAGTCCAATCACCAAAGTCTCCATCGACAGTGCGAAAAGGAGCTGTGAGAGGGGGCACCCCTGTCTCATGCCCCTCCCAATATGGATGCATTCCGATACCACACATCTAGTTCTCACTGAGGTGATCGGTTTTGTGTAGAGCAGTCAGTCCTAACCTCTGGAGAACCTGCCAGAAATGCTCCCAATTGAGAGTATTAAATCCCTTCTCAATGTCTAAGGTGGATGTGCATCAAGTGCGACAACCTCTGCAGATTAATGTGGGTCCCTTTCCTCGGCATGAAGCCGCACTGAGTCCTATGCACCAAGAGGTACGCCACACCATGTAATTGAGTGGTGAGGGTCTTTACTAGTATTTTAGTATCAACTCCTAACATGGAGATCTGACAGATCTTTATCTGGTTTGGTAAACATGTTTATCTGCGCCTCCCTCATAGTTTTGGGCAGTATCCCTCAGCTTCACACTTCCTGGAGAGTCTCCAGCAAATGGGGCAGAAGTAGTACCTAGTATGTCTGGTAGTATTTCACCAGGAGCCTATCTGGGCCCAGTGCCCTACATCAAGCCATGTCCCAGACCGCCTCTTGCAGGTCCTCCGCCTGTTCTGCAGTGAGTCCAGGGAGCGCGAGGCCATCCAAAAAACTACCCAGCACCACAGACAAGCCCTCTGCCCATCTGCTATAAACAGTCACTAGGTGATTGCGGAGAAGGTGGTTGATGTCAACCTGTCAGTCTGCAATAGAGTTGTCTAGCTGTGTCAGAAAAAAAAAGCACCAGCGGTGGGTGTTCTCTCCTAAGCAGCCATGCTAGGAGGTGTTTTGACTTCTCACCTTCCCCATGAAGCAGCTGGCGGTAATCTTGTTGAACCAAGCGGTCCAGTCTATCCCAAGTCTCCCCCACAGTCCTCTGGGCAGACAGTAGCAGCTACCACTGCTCCCTCAATGTGGGGGCGTCATGCTGGAGAGTCACTAAATGCCACTTCTCCTCCAGTAGTTGGGTCTCAAGCCAGCGTCTTGTACCACCAATGTGGGACAAGCACTCCCCCTGGGTCACAGCCTTAAGGACATCCCATTCCACTCCCCTATGTGACGAGGTGTCAAAGTATCCAATAGTTACTGCTCTGAGTTCCTCCAAGTGTCTCTGGGTACAAGTGCCACATTGGCACCTGGACCTGTTCCTATACGTTCCCCAATCCAGAAGCAGAGGGGCATGGTCGTAGAGGAATCTACCCAATCTCTGGACAGTAACCACCTCTGTGACGAGGTCCCCTGATAACAACTATCTATACTACTATATACGGCATGTGTTTGGGTATAGCAGGTGTAATCCAGAGATTCTGGGTGCTTTGTGTGCCAGACATTCATAACACCCATAACCCACCCCAGCTCGTAGAGCAGGCACGATATTGGGTTTTGTACCTTGTCTCGGGGGAGCAGATCCCTGGTACCGTCAAGCACACAACTGAAGTTCCCCTGCCCACAGCAGGGGGGTCCATAGATAAGGGATGAGCTCACGCTCCACAGCAAGATTGAAGTCTCTGTCATCCGCATTAGGGGTATATACATTCAGAAAGCATACCTCACGCCCATCCAGTGCTCCATATAGCAACAGGTATATACCTTTTATAGCTGCTTTATAACCTCAAACCCTAGATGGGACCTGAGCAGCAAACCAAATCAAAACCCACTTGGCGTAGTTAGAGTAGGTAGCTGAATACAACTGTCCCCTCCTCTTTCTCTCAACCTCACTCTCCATCACATGTGTCTGTTGCAGCGGAGCGATATGTATACCTTTTCACCAAAGGTAGGTCTGGATGCTATACCTAACATAGGAGTTGAGCCCTCGTACATTCCATGTCACCACCACCTTAAATCTGGTAATCAGAGCCATATCTGGTTTCCCTGGTACCCCCACCCTGTCCCCCATCTTGTACCCAACCGCTGCCAAGCAGAACATTACTAACCCCAAACATCTAAACTGTCCCACCGGGTACACATTCACAAATTACAAGACTCCCCAAAAATACAAGCCCGTAAATACCACCCCAATAGGACCTTACAAACCTATCTACCCTACCCCTAGCGAACTACAGTCACACCACAAAATCAGAGATATTGTGGGAGAGAAGTTGCACTCAGTGACCCCAACTACTGTTGTTGTCTCCAAGTACCATCCAACCCCACATACTCACACTCTACTCTCGCACACAACCGCTCACATGCAATACCTACTTTCATGTGCTGTCTTTTATCACCAGCCAACCAAATGTACAGCTATCTAAATTAGAAAAAGGGGGGGCTCAACCCGAGTTATACAGCACATACCGTTCCTTGACCCACATACTTTGACATTTAACCGCGTAACAAAGTACCCAGTCTGCCACAAAAAGTCCCAAGTAGGCCTCTCCCACTGTTGTATTCTACCAGGAAGTGAAAAGGACAGTATCCACAAAGTTTAGGCCCCCTATTTGAAGAACCACATACAAAGTTAATAATGTCATAATGTCAGAGGGACCAGTGGCCAAATCAGGATTCCACAAGCCCTACGTCTCCTTCTCTTCCTAGCAGGCAGAGACCGGTAGGCGCCACCATCCCATCCCGAGCCCTGGGACACTATGGCCGGAATCTGACCCTTACCATTGATCTCCACCCAGTCCCAAATCGCACTTTTGCTATTGTGGTGTGGGGGGTGCCCCAATAGGGGGTTTTGACATCAGGGCACAATGAGCTCTCTCTACCACAAAGAAGGGCACAACTGGGCCAAGGGGAGTGCTGTCTTCATCCAGTGTTCAAGGAAGTGCTCCGGAGTGTGACCCTTTGGTTCCTACAGAAAGCCTATAAAGCGCAAATTGCAGCGGCAGGCGTGCCCCTCCTCATCATCGGCCCTAGCCTCCAGCACGTCTGTTTTGGCTGTCAGGGTGCTCCGGTCAGCCCACGCGCCTCCTGAAGTTTGCAGATGTCCTGCTCTGTCATCAAGGAGCACTCTACCACCTTGCAGAGATCTGCTCTCAGTAGAACAACATCCTGGGAGACAGTCTCAATTTTTGCCTAGACTTCTGCACTCAAATTCTCTATTGCAGCGAGTGTCTTGGTGCCTCTGGAGCCTTGAGGCTCCTGTGGAGTGTCTACAGAACCCCGCAGTGGGGGGATGTTCAGCGATGTTTGACTTGGCATCCTTGGCGTGGTCTCCCCTAACTTTTTGCCTCTGTTTCCCAGGTTGTTGATGTGTGCTGGACTCTGTTTTTGCTGTTTTTGTTGTTCTGGGCACTTTACCACTGCTATCCAGTGCTAAAGTGCAAGTACTCCTGTTTAAAATGTGTATGTAATTGGCTTTCCATGATTGGCATATTTGATTTACTAGTAAGTCCCCAGTACAGTGCGCTAGAGGTGCCCAGGGCCTGTAAATCAAATGCTAATAGTGGTCCGGCAGCACTGGTTGTGCCACCAACATTAGTAGCACTGTAAACATGGCTCAGACCAGCCAATGCAGCGTCTGTGTGTGCAGGTTTTAACTGCCAATTCGACTTGGCAAGTGTACCCACTTGCCAGGCCTAAACCTTCCCTTTTCCTACATGTAAGACACCCCTAAGGTAGGCCCAAGGTAGCCCCATGGGCAGGGTGCAGTGTATATTTAAGGTAGGACATATACTAATGTGTTTTATATGTCCTGACAGTGAAATGCTGCCAAATTCGGTTTTCACTGTTGCAAGGCCTATCTCTCCCATAGGTTAACATGGGGGCTACCTTTAAATATGATTAAGGAAAGATTCCCTTTGAGAGCAGATAGACATGGAGTTTGGGGTCTCTGAGCTCACAATTTAAAAATACATCTTTTAGTAAAGTTGGTTTTGAGATTGTGTATTTGAAAATGCCACTTTTAGAAAGTGGGCATTTTCTTGCTTAAACCATTCCGTGACTTTGCCTGTTAGTGGATTCCCTGTCTGGGTCAGTTTGACATTTGGGCTGTTTGCACCTTTCTCTAGACAGTGGCACAAAGGGAGCTGGGGTGTAGCCTGCATATACTGATGAGCCATCTGGGCTAGGAGGGAGGCGAGGAGTGGTCACTTACACCTGAAAGGGCTGTGCCTGTCCTCACACAATGCAGTCTCCAACCCCCTGGTGTGTGTCTGGGGCCTAGCCTGGGCAAGGCAGGATTTCACAAACAAGAGAGACTTTCCTTTGAAGTAGGCCTACTTCAAAGGCCAAAATGGGTATAAGAAGAGCACCCAAAACCAAAGACTTTAGATAACTTCTGGACATCAAGAGGAACCTCTGCCTGGAGAAGAGCTGAAGAGCTGAGAAGTGCTGCCCTGCCTGTGACTGTGCTTTGTGGAGCTATCCTGCAGTTGCTGCCTCTGCCTGTGCAAGGGGACAAAGACTGGACTTTGTTGTGCATTCCTGCTTGTGAAGAAATCTCCAAGGTCTTGTCCTGAACTTGCCTCCTGTTGTTGAAGTCTCTGGGCTATCAAAGACTTCTCCTGCCAGCACCTGGACTCTCTGCTGAGACTCCTGCCCTGCCAAGTGGTGCCCCATCCAGTTCCTGGGGCCTTGGAAGGTGAAGCTGGCAGACCAAGACTGAAAATCCACGCACAGACCGATGTGCAGGGAAAATATCGACACACCTTCGGAGACGTGGCTGAAAAATGATGCGTCCCCGGCTTTGCAGCAGAAATCGACGCTCCACTGGCATCGCGGCTGGAAGATCGACGATGATGTGCAACACCTGCTGACAGAGGCTGATAACGTCGCAACCCACATTGCGTGGTTTTGCTCATCCCGTGCAGCAGGATTTTCGACTAACATCTCGCGGGGTGCGGAAAAATGACACAGAGCCTGCCCGGACCCAAGTGCTTGCCCAGATCGATCCATCGCTCTCCTGCGGAGAGGAAAAACGAGACACGCTGACCAGAGGAGGAGAAACGACGCACGGTCTCGCTTGCGAGTGAGAAATCGGCGTGCGCTAACCTTTTCTGCCACACACTCACCTGTGCGTGTTATTTTGAAGCTACCCAGGTACTTTTCAATGCTGGCAGTGTTTTTACTGTTTTCCCAAGGATTTAAGACTCCTTTGCTTTTAAAATTAATAACTTGACTTGTGTATGTTGGATTTTTGTCGTTTTGGTCTTGTTCTGTTTAGATAAATATTTCCTATTTTTCTAAATCTGTGTTGTGTCATTTTGTAGTGTTTTCACTGAGTTACTGTGTGTGTTGGTACAAATACTTTATACATAGACTCTGAAGTTAAGCCTGCCTGCTTGTGCCAAGCTACCAAGGGGGTGAGCGGGGTTAACTGAGGGTGATTCTCCTTTACCCTGACTAGAGTGTGGGTCCTTGCTTGGACAAGGGGTAACCTGACTGCCAACCAAAGACCCCATTTCTAACAAGAGCACTCGTCCCCAGGCCTGTGAACTAGTCCATCTTGGTTTCCTGGGCCCCCATCTGAGGTCTATCTTTTCCCATGATGAGAGCTGATGTATGCATTATCCACAAGCAAATTCTGTTCCCCAACGGGAGCTCTGCACTCCTGTCAGTGATTCACCAGCACAGGGGGCAGTGCAACCAGACTCTCCAGGCCAACCAGTAATGTTCGCCCCAGGCTCCAGCAATGTCTGGCCTTGTGACCACCAATATGTGTAGTACCTTCCCACCTGGATGCCCCCCTTGTCACAGCATTTGGGGGGAGTGGGTGGAGACCAACCCCCCCAACAGCCCCAGCACCACACTCCGACAAGCAGCAGAGCATCTCGCCTGGGGCCCCAAGCATAAACCTGCTAATGAGTGATAGCGACTATGTCACAGCAAATGGGGGGACTCAGGTAATAAGCACCAGCAGTTTAGGAGGCTGTCTACCTCCTGATGATCTTTTTCACTGGCCACTACCTCCTCCCCGGTGCAAGGCCGCCGCTTCTCCCAAACACACAGTTGCACAGTAAAATCCGCCCGGGGCGCTGCACCACTCCCCCACCCCTAACTGTGTCCTCTAATGTGGGGGGGGGGGCTCCCACCACGGGCAGCGCTCCTGCGATCCACCTGCCCAGGTGATCTGCTGGCAGTCCCCCTACCAGGCAGCCAATAGAGAAAGGGGGCGCCCAGATTTAAGTCTGCCAGTGCAGCGGAACTAACGGGTTTGCCTCCAGTTCTCAGGTGTGGGGCTTCCAGGTCCCAGCCTTCCTTATTCATGAGTGACTTCCGGACATCAAAGGTGTTTGAGCCATATGTCCAGCACTTCGGCTCTTGCAATCAGGTACCACTCTATTTTCAAATGAAATCACACAAAGGAGAGGGAATTATCCAAGTGATTACCAGCTTCAATCCGGCCCTGATGTTCTGGCCCACACTCTCGTCTCACCTCCTTTTCAGTGCTTGGCAGCCATGCTCCCCAGCCCGGGGACAGTGCAACCAACCATGCCGAGGCACCAACGTCCAGACGCTCCCTGCTGCAGGCCCACACGCCGGGGAAACGGGCCCTGTCGCTGAGTCAAGAAACCAGAATTCCATAATGGCAGAGCACCTTCCCACCTCACAGGCTCTCAGCAAACCAGTAGGTGCATGGCAGACGCACTGTCACTCTCCATCCCAGCACAAGGGCCCAGAGGGGGTCTGCACCACCGGCACCACCGTTGCAGCCTCCCTTGTCCGGCTCTTGTCATCTGCTTCTCTGTACCCTAGGGTAGCATTCTGATGGGCAGAGTAGCTCCGCGAATGGGCACTCACCACTCCTCCTCACCTCCTCGGTGAAAGCCACGCGACCAACCCTGCCTGAGGTGTTGCTTCAGTTGTGCACCTTCCTACAGACTCACCTCCACCATGGGTTGGGCCCCCCTGAGTCTGCGGGAGCCAGCTCTCCATCTCCCTCAATCAGTTGGGCCCGGAGTGCTCTCAGTTACCAGCGCTCCAGGCGGCATCATATCCGTCACCAGTCCCCAGCAGGCCGCACTCTGAATTCCAACGGGACCGGACAGATTTGGACTTCTCTGCCTTTACTCCTGGCAAATATCAGATTTCCAGGGGCCCGGCAGCATTGGAGATCCTATGTGTGGATACAATGGACAGCTGATGGTATGGATACTGAAGGATACCCATGGGCCAGGCTGAGGCTGAAGAAGCTACATCCTGACGGCCATCTTCCCAGGTCATGCCTGCAGGGTGCAGTGTATTTAAAAAGTTGGACATGTACTTTTAATTTTTACACATCCTGGTAGTGTAAAACTCTCAAATTCGCTTTTAGATTACTGCAAGGCATACCTCTCCCATTAGATGACATTGAGTTACCTTATTACATTTAAAAGTGATAGCTTTCAATTGGGTGCAGATAGGAATCTTGAGTTTGGTGTCTTAAGAATTGTCATTTTATAAGAGCCACTTGCATGGTAGAGTTGGAGTTTAAGTTACAGCTAGAAGTGGGCAATAAATTCCGCTCCATTAGTGGAGTTAGCAGAATTTTGCAGACCCCCTAAGGAGGCTTTGTGGACCCCCAGGGGTCCCCGGACCACAGTTTGGGAACCACTGCTCTAGAGTGATTTTTGGGTGCTAAGAAGGCACCTCCGAGATTTTCCAAGCGTGGAAGGTTGCAACTGTTCGCAGTGAGAAAGCTGCTGCTCGAGTGAAAAATCTACCAACTCAAGAAGCACTGCCCTTTGGTTTGCTGTGTGGTTTTTTTGTGGCCTGATTTTTCAGTGTGGAACAAGCTCCCGGTTCTAAAAATCAGTGCGAGCAGTGCATAGTGTAATTTCGTCTGTTCATGGAACTCTGTTGAATCTTGTGGAGGTTTCATGTAACTCAGTGGAGCGAAACTCTGTGAGTTTCACCCGCCCCTAGTCACAATTCTTAAGATGCCACTTTTAGAAAGTTGTCATTTTTTTGTCCCAACCATTTCATGCTTTCAGCCTGTATCCTGGGGCTCATGACTAATTGTAGCTGGCCTTTGTGTAATTGTAATTGTAATTATTTTGTAGAACGTGCAGCTACCCAAGTAGGGTTTCCCGGCGCTAAGAAAAAGAAAATAACCACAACTTCAAATTCTTGCAAAAGGCAAGAATGGTGGAACAATTTCTTAAAATATCTGGAAGAGAGTTCCAGAGCTTGGGAACCAAAACTGAAAACGAGTGACAACACATCCGGGCCAAGCGAAACCTTGGAACTTTGCACAAATCCAGATGCTGATATCTAAGAGGGTGGGTTGGCAAATATGGTAATATCAGTTCCTGAATATAGCAAGGACCAGTCCTTGATTTGGCATTGAAGATATAGCACAGAGCCTTAAATTTGATGCACTTCAGGATTGGCAGCCAGTGAAGCTTTTGCAAAAGAAGGGCAACAAAAGCAAATTTGGAGAGGCGGAACAGATGGCGCGCCACAGCATTCTGAATCATCTGCAAGCAGCAGATAGAAGCTTGGTCTGCACCAAGATAAAGGATATTACCATTGTCCAGTCTGGACAGGATTAGAGCTTAGATTAATGTCTTTTGAGCAAACAAGGGAAGAAACTAGATGATTTTCTTAAGCCTTTTGAGTATGACAAAACAATTGGAGGTTACCTTCACAATCTGAGGTTTCATCCAGAAAGAAACCCAGATTCTTAACTTCGGAACACAGTGTAGGAGGAGTCCCAACATAGCAGGCCAGTTTTAGTGACCCTAGAGTTGCGGATTCTTGCCCAAAATCATCACCTCCGTCTTGTTGCCTTTCAGCTTGAGGGAGTTGTTACTCATTCAGGTGGCAATTGACCTCAGGCCACGGTTAAGGTCAGGCTGACCCTGCTCCTGAGCAGACAATAATGAGAAAACAATATGGGTATTGTCTGCATATGAAAAGAGGGTCAAACCACAGCTCCCCACCACTTCAGCCAGCGGGTGAACATAAATATTAAAAAGCAGGAGACTGAGCCCTGTGGCACACCTGAGGTTAGGTGATGCCTGACAGATGCAGGACGGGCAGAGAAAACCTGCAAAGACTGATTGTGAAGAAATGAGGTTAGCCAGGACAATGCAGTACCCTCAAGAAAGAATGCTGACAATCTCTCAATCAAAACAGTGGGACATTGTAACAAATGCAGTAATCAGATCGAGTAAAATGTGTGCCGCAGTTCTGCCTTCATCCAGGAGATTTCTGAGATGTTCCGTAACTCCCAGGTGGGCAAATTCTGTGTTATGCCCTATCCTGAAACCCGATTGAGAGGGGTGAAGAAAGTTTAGGTTCTTCACATGTGCTGTTAACAAGGCATTTGCATGTTTCTCCAACACCTCAGAGAGGCATGGCAACAGAGAGATGGGCTCCCAGACAATGAAACAAAGGAAACATAGGTGTTGGCAGGATGCAGCGTCTTTGACTTGATGGGGGGGAGGAGCTGTCACCTACCACAAAGCCTTTGTCTGAGCATACTCACAAAGGGTTTGACACTAGTCTTTTGAGCCTCCAGGCAAGCTGGGGCCAGGAAAGGGAGGCAGTAAATTCCAAACAACTCTCGGAGTGAAAGCCTCAAGAGCCTCCTCCTACTTCAAAGCTGTCACCAAGTATAAATATTGGACCCTCAGACTCAACTCTTCAGTACATCTGTGGACCTGTGGATAACTCAGCAGGGCTGCTGTACTGCTCTGCAAGAAGGACTGCTACTCTGCTGCCCTGCTGCAAGAGTGAGAAGGACTGGACCTGCATTTTGAGTTGAAGACTCCAAAGGCTAGTTGGCTGTCCTCCTATACAGAGGCTCAGGCAGGGATGGTTTCTTCTCTAGGGCTAAGGGACTGGGCCCCTCTGAAATGTCTACACATAAACATTTAAAATATTAAATAGATCCATTTGTCTAGAGATACAATCGTATCTCTAAACCAATCAATGTATTCAAATCCGGTTTGTCTGTTCCAGGCTGCCTGCCCTGCCTTGCTTTGAAGTAGGAGACGGAACCCAGGCAGTAAATCATCTTCCCTGCTCTGTGACGCACAATGCAGAGCTTAGCTTTCTAAAGCCCTTGATTTCCATTGTGGTTTACAGTGGTATCCACTATAGGTCAGTGATGCTTTTAGTGTCATGGTTTCGGTCATTGGCGTCTTCATCCCTGCGTGAGGGCAGGCATCTGGCATTCACAGGCATCAATCCCACCCTTTCCAATTTGTAACATAGTATGGGTGAATGCAAGCAAGTCTGGTTTAGTACCTTGTCCTCTGTAATGGTTAGTGTTATACTGCTAATCTTGGGTTAACTGTATTATGCTGAGACCCTTTGTGACGTTAACTTCTCTCACACTTTGACACCCCAGGCTGCAGATTGCTGGCCCCTTCAGAAGTGGAGCTGCTGTATTTGTTCTTCTGCTAAATAGTCCCAAAAGACGAGCAGGTATCAGATTTCCCTTGAAAAGTTTATCCACATATTTGAGTCAAGCTCAAAGCGATAAATATGTGCTGACAGGAAAGGCAGTTATCTGCACTATGGCTTTAAAACTGGCCCTATAAAATCTTCATGCCCTTAACATTATTGCCAAAATATGGATTGATTTGTGAACAATGAATGTTAAAAACATTAAGGTATTGTGTGTCAGTGATTTTGTTCCTCTCTTTTTTCATGTTTTACTTAATGCTGCATTCGGCAGAAGAGTTAGCTGTTTCATAATGCTCTATTTCTGTATTTATTTTTGTGCATTTTATTACTCTTGCATAGTGCATACTTTGACTTGTACCAGGTGTTAATGAGGGGGTTTGATTGAGAGCGTTGGTGCCGAAGGCAAAGCAAAGCACCTGTCAGTGTGTTTGCGCCTCTGCAGAGCACACAGAACAATGGTCATGTATGAAATTGAAATTCGGTGTAAATGTGTGTGATGGTTGTGCAACGAGGTCAAACTATTTAGAAGACAAAAGCAAAAGGAAATAAAGTGCTCAAATGTGTATGAGTGCAGTGAATGCTTGAGATGGTAAAATGGTCAAATGAGGGAGATGCAATTAAGTGCATTCAGTAGAGTGAAAAGAGGGTGCTGAAGAGGAAAGAGGAGGTTGAAAACATGCAGATGGATGAGATGTGCAGAGAAAAAGGGCCAACATATCTAACATAAAGCCCAAATAACTGAAGGCCATACTCCTTCCACAGGCCTCAATAATATTTAATTCATAGTCTCACAATTTCAGAATTGAAACATTTCCAGTGTTAATTATTTATTTATTAGAAATCATTGTTGTTACTCATTTATCTTAAACAGAAGCCCATTGACAAAGCCAATAGGACTGACACGTTTTAGGTGTATGTAAGTTGTTGTGTCATATTTCTGGATGCAATAACATCTCAGAGAGAAACCAAATACAGGTCAGATGGCACACTAAGGGAATCACAGAAATGTATTTTACATGTCCCTTTTAGTGAACCCCCACTTTTTTCATCCCACTAAAAGACATGTCTGCACATATTTCTGTATGACTGATTGCTGCCAGCAGCTGTGGGTGCTTCCTGATGCCTGGTTAGAGCATTTTCTTCCAAGGTTTATGCTGCAATCAGTGCAAGACACTGCACAAGCACACACTTGAAAGGGCCTGAAGCTGTCACGCTGTACAATTTACACATTCAAATAACTGTTGAACTTATTATTGCAGTAAGATATGGGGCAGTTTTTAATATGTTTAATATTTCAAGGGTATACATTCGCACTGCTTTATTAACCTTGCTTTTTCACTAAATTAATTTGCTTTCAAATGCAACATTTGTAAATTTTTTTCAATTTTTTCTTGGAAGGAGGACCCACCCTGGTCTCCACGTTTGTCCATTAGTCTTGCTCGCTTCACTTGCTACATAAGAGTCATACCCAACTTTTACGCTCTACTACTTTCAAATGTTACCAGCCACCACTGAGCTCAGGGACAGAAAAGGCTCCAACCACCTTGAACCCAGCACCTGGTCTCCGCCTACTGTAAATATTGCGCCCCATGTGGTGTGACCCCAGTCCTGGATTCTGAGAAGTGGGCCTGAAGGCACCCTGCCAACTCAGCCGTGGATCCCCAGAACAGACACAGTAAAACCCATCGCTCCACAGCTTCTTGGAACCACTGCTATGCAATGCATCTCAAAGCAAGACCTCACATCTCAGCCCCACAGCTCCTTGGAACCGCCACTGTACAACACATCTTGATGCAGGACCACACATCTCAGCCCCGCAGCTTATCGAAACCACTGCTGCGTGGCGCATTCCAACACATCCCAATGCAGGATCTTGAATCGCACCCCTACAGCCTATCAGAACCCCCACTGCATGAAACACCCCCTGTGACAGACATCACATTGCTCCATTACCCAGGTTTAAAGTACTTTGTTCAGCAGATCTAACTTGAATCACGTACTCGACCCGTGCTCCATTGTGGTCGGCCTGAGTAGTGACTTTGTCCTGGTCCAGCACGACAAGATAACCACAGTTGGCGCTTTGTGCTTCCAGACACCATTTTCACTTAAATCTTTAAAACTGCATGTCTCCTGTTCTACTGATTGGATTTTTCAGATGCCACAACTCACAGCACATGCGCCAACTCTCAACTATTAAGTCATCACCATTCCATAGCTAACTATATTTAACTGTAAGAGATAAGAGGCACAAGGTGTAGCTGCTGTACATCAGTGGGGCCCAGAAGTGGTTATTAGCGATAAACCATGGGGGGAGAAGAGAGTGTAAAAGAAAACCATTTTAGATGGAGGAAAAGTCTTACAAGTTCAAATGAGCAAACCTAAATGGGTGATGTTACCAGCAATTTATACGGAAATAGTTGTATAATTTCACCTTTCTATCTTCTCAGCCACAAGAGCATCAAAATTAGAAGCCTTTGAAGGAAGCTTCTGCCACAGTGAAGAAACTAACTTCAGGAGTATGCATTTATATTTGCCAGTTTGTTCATATGAAAATATCGAAAACCTTAGGAAATTACGAACTATGAGGTCTTCTTTGAGGGGGGCAGTGTTGTGTTTTCCATAAGAATCAACTACATTAATAGCAGACTTACGTCATTGTTATCTGAACTGAGACTTCTTTATAATTTTGCACTACTGACTTAAACAGTTGCAACATGCTGAAGACGCAATATCTAAACCCAATTCCTAGACAAGCACAACATCTACAATTCCAACCCTGAAACCACAAACAGAAAAGCTGCATTTCTACATTTACAATCTAACTCTATTCTTCGTATGTATCTTCTAAAGATTTGCCATGAATATGAGTAATATGCTATGAAAGCCCCTCCTAAGAACAAACTGGGACCCTGATACTTTGAAACTTGGGAGGCAGGTTTACAAACCTTTTGCACTGGGTTTGCATCACAAAAGTGTCACAAACCTGTGCAAAATTTTGTTGTTTTATTTACTTTCCAACACAAAACTTATTTTGTGAGGTAAAGTTGCCCAAGAGCAACACAAAGCAGTGAAAAGCACTTCCTCTGCATCAAGGGGGCTTTCCATGGGTGTTCCCATGCAACCACCATGGTTTTTAGCACAAACCCCTCTCTACTAATAATTGTAGACAGGGTTTACCCCCAAAAATAACGCCACTTGAAAGCAGGCACTAAAAAGGATAAATCATTTTATTTCTCCTGACTTTTCCCACTTTTTATGTTGCTGTGCTGTACAGCACACATCCAATGTGTGAAAAGATATAAAATTAACCTAGGCATAGTATTTTGTACTGGTAGGGTATCCTGCCAGTACCAAACCTCTGGTGGATTTACGCACACACCTTTGCACTATAGCAGCCTAACTGTGCACCAACTCTGGGAAGAGAGCAGGGCTGTGCCATATCTTAGTAAAGATGGTGCTTTCCTGCTCTCTCCCTTTCACGCACCACAGTGCAGCAACTTTGGGTATTGCGTTGTGTGACAATATTGAAAATCTGGGCCTTTGTGATAAAATGCTTTCACGCACTTCACTGCCTAACTTTTTCCAGGAACGCATGTAGATGAGTTATCGGATAGTCTTGAAGTCATTATCAGGTTGCCCAAGCATGGTGGAACTGCGAGGTTCTCAGAAAATGTCTCCTCACCTTATTTTTTTAGCTTGTTCTAGATCTACAACATACTCTTAAACATATCTCTAGGTCACTTTCGATTTTAGCGTTTGTAGATTCATGGATGGCTTCAATCCTTGCCGAACTGCACCTGGTTGACAATCTGTGGAGTGGTGCGTGCATCGAGCTACTCAGGCAGGGCATCATGACTTCAGATCCATCAGGCACTTCTGGCAGCTGCGTGGGGGAGAACACAGTATGGTGGCCCATGGCAGTCCAAAGCACATTTGTTCTCAGACCGTGATCAACATCTAAGCCTTGATTACAGCAGACACAATCCACATTGGAGTTGGTCTTGTGATTCATTCTTTACCGCGCATCTTTGCAAGTTGCATGGGCTTTCTTCGATCTTCTAGTTTGCACATGACCTTTGCTTCTCCAGGTGTGCTGTGTGGCTCATTTTTGGTGCTTATGCTTTCATTCAACTTTCATTGCATAGCTTCTAACCTCGACGCTGTAGCCTGCTGTGTGTAAATTCCTTGCTACCTCTATATTGGTTCTATATGCCAAATCTTGATTGAGTTGGATGTCTCGTCAACAGTTCTATTGCACAGGTTCAATGAGTCTTGCCAATAATGATTATTTCAGCATCTCTAATGCCAATTTACTATTTAAATATTTACACCTCCACGTTTTGCAGTAGTACCCACTTTCTCAGTTTAGGTTTCTCCTCGTGGTGATTGGTTCCTTCAAGACGCTCCTGCTTTGTATGCATACCCCCCCCACCCCCCACCTCCAATATTTCCCCACTTTTGTTTTGGGCACGGGATCAATTTAAGATTCGCTGCAGTAGTGAGAGGTAGGGTGGTAATGGGATGAGTTGTTACTGTGTCGCTGAGTCCAAGAATCCTTTGCTTGAAATGTCTTAAAACAGCAGCCAGTCAATCAGCAGTAAAATGTTCCACAACCCAGGTATTCTTCAAATATGAAAGAGGACTAGGGCCTCCATAGAATGCAAATAATGCTGGAGACTAGATCCAACGATGATATGCACTTAGAGATCAGAGAACCCTTTTATGTACCTATGCTTGTCGGGTATTCCCAGACTAAGGACACCAACTCGAACTAACGTCGGTTGCTCTCTTCCACAAATCAGCTGCTGTGCGAGGATGACTAAAATGAAATGTAATCTTTTGAGAAAATTCTACGAGCCAGATGTATCAAAGAGTTTTACCCATTCTGTGTCTAGGGGTAAATGTGTACATACTAATTCTATGCGCTCACGGAGGCTGGCGAAAAAAGGAGGAGATTACCCCCCACCAACACATTACTGGGGTGTGAAAATGCCTTCGATATGTTTTCTTATGTCCCAGGACTTGATCGATGACCACGGAACTGGTACCACCAAACAGTCTCTCTGCTTGACTTTGTTCTGAAAATGTGAAACTGTCCTGTGTTTTAGCACCTGCGAGTATCCCAGGCCTGGTAATACCTAATAATCACACACACAGGTATACCCGCCTAGGTTGACGTTTGATGCTGACACGTTCCTATGTAAGGGGTGTTAAAAGGAACTGTTGTTTTAGAAGACTTTGCTGAAAGTGGGAGGAGAGTAATTTTTTGTTCATTCTTCTGGGGATAGGTAGGCTATTGTCCAGAGATTCCTTTTTTCCAAATTAACACACTTGTTAACTTTGTTATTAAGTCTTTTTAATTTTTTTTAATTATGTGTCGGTTGCCACTCTGACCTAGAATTTAGGGGCATATTTATACTCCGTTTGCGCCGAATTTGCGTCATTTTTTCCGACGCAAATTCGGCGCAAAACTAACGCCATATTTATACTTTGGCGTTAGACGCGTCTAGCGCCAAAGTATGAGGAAAGAGCGTCATTTTTTTGCGTGAACGCCTTCCTTGCGTTAATGAGATGCAAGGTAGGCGTTCCTGTCTAAAAAAATGACTGCGACGCAAATGCGTCGTATTTATACTCCCGGGCAAAAATCACGCCCGGGAGTGGGCGGGGCAAAAAACCCTGCATTTGCGCCTCTTTTTAACGCCTGGGTCAGGGCAGGCGTTAAGGGACCTGTGGGCTCAAAATGAGCCCACAGCTGCCCTCCCATGCCCCCAGGGACCCCCCCTGCCACCCTTGCCCACCCCAGGAGGACACCCAAGGATGGAGGGACCCATCCCAGGGACAGTCAGGTAAGTTCAGGTAAGTATAATTTTTTATTTTTGTTATATTTTTTTTTGGCATAGAGGGGGCCTGATTTGTGCCCCCCTACATGCCTCAATGCCCAATGACCATGCCCAGGGGACATAAGTCCCCTGGGCATGGCCATTGGGCAAGGGGGCATGACTCCTGTCTTTACTAAGACAGGAGTCATGTAAATGGCGTCTGGGCGTCGTTAAAAATGGCGCAAATCGGGTGGAGGCGATTTTTTGGTGTCAACCTGACTTGCACCATTTTAAGACGCCCTAACGCCATTTTCCCCAACGCCGGCGCTGCCTGGTGTACGTGGTTTTTTTCCACGCACACCAGGCAGCGCCGGTCTGCTAGCGCCAGCTAACGCCATTCAATAAATACGGCGCCCGCATGGCGCTTCAGAATGGCGTTAGCCGGCGCAAAACTTTTTGACGCTAAACTGCGTTAGCGCAGTTTAGCGTCAAAAAGTATAAATACGGGCCTTAATCTCTACAATAGAATGAAATGGGACCTAAACGAGCATTTGGGCTTGTCTCATGAAATCAGATTTGTGCTTCATTTGATTTAGCATCAGTGGGAATCGTGTTAACAGACCACCTTCTCCGGTGACGTATTTCCATAGGAGGAGACTGGAAAATAAAGTTCACCTTTTTTTGAATTTTTATGAAAAAAATAGAAAAAAGTACTCATGTAGTGCATGCTCTCCTGGGCAGCCACTAAGAACAAGAGAGTTGTGCCTTTGAATGAAAGATTCACAATGTCCTGCACAATTAGGAAATAAATCATTTTCGGCTCTCTGCATGTCCTCCTCATTTGCATTTACTTCTTTCACCCCTGCCACGCCCATGGAAGAACCAAGGGAAATATTTAATAAATTACACGGGTACCCCATGTTTGCACCAGATGAGATAATCTGCCCGAGTGGTGTTATTTTTCACTTTTATATATAATGCGGTTTAGCTCCACTACATTCTGTAGCCATAAGTTGTTCTGTGTGAGCAATAAGTAAACATCTTTACAGTAGACTTTTTTTCTGGGAACAGACGGCCCTGCGCTGCTTCCGCTTTAAACCAGATACCTTATTCATGAATAGAAGCATATGGTTATTGAGGGGCATTCAATTTACAACACGTTTTACAATGCAGCATCATATACACAAATAACGAAAGATACAGTAATCAGATCAGTCACAGTTACCAAGAAAACAGTTCAAAACACCAACCTGGGTGAATTTTGCGTTACCTTATTCTGTCGCTGTTTTATTCTCCTTTTCGTTTAATATTTCAGGACATCACAGTCATTTCATCATAGCGAACGTCTTTATACAAACTTTGCATGTCATGCCTACTTTAATCTGCATTGCATTACGTACATATTCCTCTTCTGTAAAGCACGCGTAAATGTGCTGCTCTCCACTGTCCAAACTTATCAATTCAATGTTCAGTCTTGTTCGCAACACAGTAAATACTGTAGGGAAACAATAATGAAGAAAACCAGCACACCCTTCTACTGTGGAACCCGATACATAGCACAAAGGCCGTTGGCAGGTAAGTAATCTGGTACAAATGCAAAACCTGGGCAGTTTATGCAATTTGTTCTCCACCAAATACTCAATAACAAGAGGAAGGATGTGTGAGAGTTATTTACCACAGCTGGTAAATACCAACACCATGCAGTGTGGTGTTTTATTGGGTGCAGTAAATATCTCCAATTTTCCTCATGGAAATGGAAAATTAGATGTGCAATTTGATGCGATCCGATAAGGTTCAGATTTTACACGCACAAAACCATAGAAACTCAACAGTTATAATTATGCTTATCTCTGAACACTATAACTCGTGCTGTAAGATAACTATAACTTGCGCCTTCACCATGCACTTCTCCTTACCCCACATATTACATGAGTAATATCTTCTTTGACATTCTTCATATGTCGGAATCCACCACTTGTTTTCACCTTGTAGAGTTTGACAGCTTTGACCTGCTAAAGTTCACCAGAGCAACATTGCAGGGGTGCAGTTCTAACCGAAATCGAGGTGTTCCACTCCGCACAAACAGGGGTTTGCACAGCTGTTGAATTTTCAAGGCCCACTTAGAATCGGAGGTCTAGGTGCCACACACAACTGTAGAAAAGTATGCATACTTAAGAAAACATGTGCTCTTCTACGCAAATGTTTCGACTGCAAAAAATATATATTCATCTAGAGTGTTTAAATCAGGATCAGATGTTTCATGTGTTTTCAAGAATGGACGATTCTACATCATAAACTGAAGACCTTGTATTGGAAGAGGAAGAACTTTGCTTGCAATCGTCCTTCCTTGTTTTAGTAAATCAAGATGATCCACACAGAAAGTTAAGTTGATTCCAGGTATTAAAATCAGTTAACTGAGCTTCTCCTTGTAGGTTCTATCCTCTTCACTCACCTTCCCATGGGTTAGGTTTGGTGTCAGGTAAACCATGCTTAGATTGTAAAAGAATTAGTGCCAGTGCCCAAAGCTTGCTCAAAAGCCCACGCCACGCTATTAAATGTCAGTGCGCCGAATACTAAGGCTGTATAGTCTTGAATCTACCAACTGCCTCCTTATTCCACTACCAGACACTCCCTGCTCCTTTATCTCACTCTTGCAGCTTCCGCCTTTCTCAGTTTATGACCGTTTTTCCGTCTTTCTTTTCCTCAGCCTTTCCAATTTGTGTGTTTTTCCCTCTCTAGCTCACTGTCAATGTCTGATGAAAGAAAATAAGTACTGGTTCTGCAAAATGAGTGCTCGTGGTCTCCACCAGCAACCACTGATTCATACAACAGTAAAATAAAAAAGTCCAATATCAGAATGAGAAATAGTATTGGGCTGCGCAAGCATACCTCCATTTCTAGACTGAAATATAATATTAATAATAAAGCTTCTAACATTAATGGCAGTAGTAGATTATTTCTTGCACCTTCCTCTAACATTGTATTCACTTGCCAACAATTTTCCAGGGGTGTAATTTGTCAAGGCATGTCTACACTTTGATGATGATGGCTTCATTAGAAGCATAGTGGATGAGTGGTCCTACATCCCTGGAGACTGTGTAGTGGGAGAGGAGATGTCACTATGGTGCAAGGGTATGGGAAGGGGTAATATATTTTCCACATGGACCTCTTTCAAGGGTCGATTATGTAAAATAGCAAAACTCAATGCTGGTTTGAAACAACGAGTAGATGAACACCTGAGTACGTGAGATCCAATGTTAAGACAGTACTCTATCGAAAGGTATTATGGGTTTCAAATTCTTGAGGAAAGTATGAATGTGATGCACAAAGACAAAACTCAGGGGCTGACTCAATCCTGTTCTGTCGAATACTCACCAATCATGAAATAAGCTATGCAGGTGAAGATGATCCCTGGTAAAGACCGCATAGGTATAAAATCTGCCAACAATTTTGATAAGAAATAAACAGATATTCTGTAGTATCCGCTGATGTACTCATGCCTGCAACACACAAAACATACATATTAATTATGTGGAATTCAATTGTGCCATATCACGTCTGTGGCCAGCTACCATAACTAAAATATCAACCTGTATGACAGGCTTTTAAGGATTATTTATGCCATTCTTTCAAGTTGGGAAAGGAAAAAAGTGATGGGAGGGTGGATTGCTTGAACTAGTGTCAGCCACGAGCTCTGGGCCCAGTCCACCGTTTTTCTACCCATCATACCACCGGAGGCAGGAAGCAGCCATATACAAATATGTATTGGTTCTTCTCCAATAAGAACAGTCCAAGCAAAACAGCGAATCCAGGTTACCTCTGAAAAGGAACATAAGCAATCCTAGGTCGGTTGCAGCCTAATGGCTGAGATTAAATCAAGCAACCCACACATCCTTTTTTGCTTTATTCACTAACACTGAGGCAGTGCTATACAGTGTCTATATATGCAGATGATGTGCTTTTTGTCAAATTTATGGAACTCGGTGAACACTTTTTGAGGTTGGGAGCAGCTCAGATTAGGTCCATTTGGCCACGAATGATCACAACCCAGATGTTTGAGTCCCTTAAAAAGAAACTAAACTGACTAAAAAAGAGAAAAGTACAATGTCCTGCAAAACTATAAGCTGGTGATGTTTTTGTAGAAAACCAAATTTCGTTATCCACTTGGTATAAAAAAATATTTTTTTAATTATCTCATTTCTGGTGATGTGATCTGGTAGACATAAATACTGTCAGTACACTACAGAGCCATCTTGGAGTGTTATAATTCCAATTAAAACAGTTATTTAAGCCAAAGTATAAAAGAAGGGTGATTTACAATAACTTATAACATTTGCTGGCTTTCCCATGCAAATCGACTGTTTGTAAAAACATTTCTTATCCCAATCTGAGCTTGATGATGCTGCAAGAGATCTGGATGGCGTGTAGCCAACAGTGGTTAGTGTAGTTGGCTGTACTCACCTACAGTATGTGGACATCTTGATCTGCCCCTTTGTTAAGAATTCCAGAAAGTATGTCTAACAACACACAAGCGCAGGGTAGACCTGAGAGCCCAAACAGTAGAATCTCTGGAAGAAAGTGCATGCTTTCTTGAATCATTCTGTTTGATCTGCCGCTTTAGTGACTGACTGTTCTGGGCAGTAACAGTGTGATCACTGAGGATACCACGAATAAGCGGGAGTGGCTATTTCACCGCTGCTCTTAGTTTGCACCACCCTTTGGCTTGCAACAAAGGGGTAAAATAGAGGGGAAAGTTTTGCTAAATCCAGTTGCATTGAAAATCACATATGATTGGGGTACCAGCAACCACAAGGAGCCACCATGTTTGAGCCAACGCAAGAAAGTCTTTATCCATCTATTAACCAAGGTATGTGTGAGGAGTAACTACTGTGCTAGTTTGCAAAACTATGTGCAATGCTTGTACAATATATTATTGTGTGCCTTCTCGCAGGTGACCATAGCAATTTTCAGCAAAACCAGATTTTATTGCATTTTTGCTTTAGTTTTACCCCTCCTCACCAGGTCATAGCGAGACTGGTGACTGGTGTTTATAAAATGTCTGGTTCATGATAATCACCTTTCCGGCTCTGACCACTTCAACCCAACCCAGCCTGTCTTCCACATATGAATAGAAAGCCTCAGAAGACAGGCACCCTGAATAATAGTATTATTATTATTAATACTAATAATAATAATAATAAAAATAACAACAACAATATTATTGGTGTTAATATTAATATCAGTATGATTAATATTATCATCATCTGATGGAATGAAGAACAGTTTTACTGAGCACTCCCTAATTCTCCTGACACTGAAATTTGTAAGTGCCACATCCCCTGACTGTGCACTGACGTCTCTTCCACAAATATGGATATGTATTGCAGCTTTGAAGCCAATTATTCGCATCTCTTTGGACTTTGAAAGAAGCCTCAAGCATTCTGCTGGAAGAGTCCGTGTGTCAGGAATGGAATTCTGTTTTGCCATCACCCCTAAGTTAGGAAAAAACCTTATTGTAGGAACATGTCAAGTGGAAAATAGTTGCCACTACACAACAAGGACACAAGCATAGCAGATAAAAGCCTGGTACATGCCCACCAGAAAGTGGAGGTTGACTTGAGAGGGAACCAGCACATGCACCACAAAGAAGCTCAGCTCAGCAGACAATACTTAACTATGTTCACACACATAGCTCTGCCTGAAGCTGCATCAAGACTAAGGCCCACATTACGACTTTGGCGGTATTTCGGCAAGACTATCGCGCTGGCGGTCGCCGAAATACCACCAGAGATGGCTGTACGGCCACATTCCACCCACCGCCAGGCTGACCAATGGCAAAAGAGAGGCGGTCCAACCACCAGCAAGCCACAAAAAGAAGACTCCGCCTGCCAGATTATGAGCCACAATTCAGCAAGGCGGTCACTGCACAGTGGTAAACCATTGGTGGGTCACACCGCTGTGCTACAACCAATGAGGTATTGTTGCTGCCTACTGGGGACTGGGGCCCATGATGTGTAATGCCGGCGTTGACGGTCTGGTACACTGTGGCAGTCACTGCCTTTATCTGCCCCCTACCTGACAACCTCCACGACTTGGGCTGCTGTGTGATTCCTTCCAGGTATGCGGGACGACTGTAATGGGGGGAGTGTGTGCGAGATGTGTATGTTTGGGGTGTGTGCAGGCATGTGTGTGCATCTGAATGGGTGTGTGTAGTTGTGGGGGTGCGGTTGTGTGGGACAGGAATGCGTTTTCCTGTCTTGGGGTGCGTTACCGCCAGGGTTTTTGTGGCGGAGCGACCGCCGCCAAAACCCTGGCGGTGTGCACCCTCGTAATACGGTCAGCGGTGTCATGCATGTCACTGGCCGGAGAAGGCACCTGCCAGCTGCGGAGGTCCGCCCAAATTGGTGGGACTGGCGGCAGTGTGACTGTTTGGCATTGGCCACACCGCCTTCCTCATAATACAGCGGTCTTCACCGCCAAGACCGCAGCGGTGAGACCACCACCTCCACTGCGGTGGTACCCGGACCACCAACCTCGTAATGACCTCCTAAGACCTGTGACCCTGGGGGGCAGATTTGAGAGCCCCTTGCGCCTCCTTGGGCCACATTAGCATTATTTATTTTTACGCTAATGTGGCCCAATGAGGCCAAAATCGCTGCACCAGATTTACAAAGTGGTGCAATGCATGTATTGCACCACTTTGTAACCCTTTGCACGCCATTATGCCTGTGCCAGGCATAATGTATGCAAAGGGGGTGTTCCCCCACTAGGGGTGCTGAAAAAATGGTGCAAAGAAATATACAATATTGGCACTTTTAACACCTGCTCAGAGCAGGCATTAAAAGGAGGCACACCATTGGTTACAATGGGCCACAATGGGCTTTGAAGGATTAGCATCCAAAATTTTGATACTATTCCTGCAAAGCTCCGAACTACCGCCATGGTGCGCTGTATCTTAGATATGGCACACAGCTGGTGGCATAGGGGGGGACATTAAGGGGTGCACTTTCCTTAAATCAGGCCCTTAGTGTTTCAAAAGCATGGCATGAAGAACACTTCTTCCACCTCTGTTCTTCGCTATGCGCTCACTCATCCTTGACAGTAAGCCTGGCTCTTTCACCAGGTCTGGTATCTAATGGTGCCTCGCGAAACCAGCAACAACAACACTGAAAGACTTTCAATGACAACAATTGTGGGTTAGTTCAGGCAAAAATTATTGTGGTCCTCATTACGAATCTGGCGGTCTTAAGACCGTCAGACTCACGGTGGCGGTCAGACCGCCGTAGTCGTAGTGGTCCAACAGCCACATTATGATCGTTTTGGTGATCTCTATGTGCTATTCGTAGGCTTTTTTCATCTGTATTTTTGAGTGTGTTTTGTGTTTTGAAGTGTTGATTTTATAGGCTTTTTACATGTGCATATTGGAGTGTGTTTCGTGTTTTATAATATCTTTGTTTTTACGTTAGTCTATTTATTAACGTGTGTAGATCGGAGTGTGTTTTCGGTTTAGTAAAATGTATTTCTATTGGGTTTTTATTTGTGAATATCAGTGTGTTTTGTGTGTTTTTGATTTTGTAAATGTGATTGCCTTTGGTACAATGTTTAATTTGCATTTTTATTCTGTGCTGTGTTTTTTTTAAATTAAAGGATGCCGAGATTTTAATTTGGTTTCCCACCTTTAATGTTTGTAGTTTTTGTTGCTTTGTTATATTTTGTTTTATGAATTGTTTGAAAAAAATAATTAGTTTATTTTAAAGGCTTGCCTGAATTAGCACAGAGGGCGACAGCCTCTCATTGGTACCTAAGCAAAATAATTAAAGCACAGATTTTATTTTTTAGCTATTTGTTCTGCTTTAGCATAATAATATTTATTTATATGTTGGCTAGTTGCTGAAGCTTTACATGGCTTGTTTTACATGTATTAGGGATAGCCTTTTTTATTTTAGATGGCGCATTTTATATATAGCACAAAATCCACCTAAATGGAGCGCTTTAAATGAGAACCAGATACATTTCACAAATTTTGGGGTTGGCATGGGGAGCTTAGGTGATTTAGACAAAATCTTAGGATGTTAACCCCATGCCAAACCTTGCACCTGGATTTCTACCCTCAAGCTAGCCAGTTGAAATTATTTCGACATATGCTCTCTTCTAAGTTGTTGTACTTTATATATAGCGCCTAATTCTCCTGACGGTATTGGAGCACTTTATATAACTGCCAGTTACGTTACACTACAACACCGTTTTTTTGGGGTTGGCACGGAGAGCTTAAGTGATTTGCAGAAAATTATAGCATGATAACCCCACGCCAAAACTTGCATCTGGTTTTCTACCTTCAAGGCTCGGCAGCTGTCTCCTGAACCGCTTCATTAACAAAAAACAAGAGACATTTTATCCCAAAGGCTTGTATGTATTATTAATAAAATACATACATAAAGATTGTGAAGATGTATAGTATTTGTTTTCTGACCTTCTTTATGTGTGTTGTAGGCTTCTTTGGTACAATGTGAACTTATCCAGAAGGCATTGGAGCGCGTTCACAGAAGCACCAGTTATGTAACACAAAAATCTTTGTTTTTATAATAAGCACGAGGAGATTAAGTGGGTCATTCCAACCCTGGCGGTCGGTGATAAAGCGGCGGCCAACCCGCCAACAGGCAGGCGGTAAAAAAAAAAGAATTCTGACCCTGGTGGGAACCGCCAACACAGACCGCCACTTTAACACTCCGACCGCCACGGCGGGACAGACAAACAGCGCGGCGGTCACCGCCAACAGGCAGGCGGCAGACAACGTACCGCCCACCCTATCACAACTCACCAATCCGCCACCTTTTCCGGGGCGGGAGCACCGCCGATAAAAACACGGCGGAAACAGACTACGAACGGGAAAACGCTCACCTCTATACACTCCACGAGGACGGAGGACAGCATGGAGCCCGAATTGAACATCCTACCAGGAGTACGAACTCCGGCGCAGACGACAACGGTGAGTACCGCACCTACGACACAGGGGAGGGGGGAGAAGGAAGGGTTACGGGCACACACATACGCAATACACCCACCCCCCAACTATCTACACACCAATGCAGAGCACCAAGTCAAAGTGACACCACCCAAACCCCCCGGAATAATGCAAAGATATAATTAAAGTGAGAAACTAAATTTATGTATAAAATAGGTTCATTGAAGTCATGGTAAAATAGGAAAATAAAACAAAAAAATTCGAGTTTAAACATTGCGTAACCGATAAATAGAGGCAATAAGTCCAGCACAGTCACTGAAATTTCAACTGTCCGTGGGCCAAAGTGTACCAACACATGGGCAAAGCCCACACAGGAGACTTGAGTCCGTTGGAGAGAACACTGCAGGGGCATCAGATGATAAAACTACAGGCACCTGAGGGGGAAGGGAAGGGGGGGCACCACAGCCATATGAGTCCACGACGCCAGATCCACGAAGGGGCCACCATGCCCTCTGTGCCATCCTGGGGAGTGCAAAGCCACAGTCTCACAAGTCTCTACAGTGGGTGGCTTGCCCACTGTTCAATCCTGGGGAGTGCAAAGCCACAGTCTCTCAAGTCTCTACAGTGGGTGGCTTGCCCACTGTTCAATCCTGGGGAGTGCAAAGCCACAGTCTCTCAAGTGGATAACAGTCTCCACAGGCAATGGAGGAGGCAGGGTGGGCCGAGTGCAGCATGAACAGTAGCTCGACACAGACCCGGCACTGTCATTGGGCCAGCGGTGCTTGAGACGGCGGGGCCCAGCGGAGCGGTGCTTGAGAGGAAGGGCCCAGCGGAGCGGTGCTTGAGACGGCGGGGCCCAGCGGAGCGGTGCTTGACAGGAAGGGCCCAGCGGAGCGGTGCTTGAGACGGCGGGGCCCAGCGGAGCGGTGCTTGACAGGAAGAGCCCAGCGGAGCAGTGCTTGAGACGGCGGGGCCCAGCGGAGCGGTGCTTGACAGGAAGGGCCCAGCGGAGCGGTGCTTGACAGGAAGTGCCCAGCGGAGCGGTGCTTGACAGGAAGGGCCCAGCGGAGCGGTGCTTGAGACGGCGGGGCCCAGCGGAGCGGTGCTTGAGATGAGGGCCCAGCAGAGCGGTGCTTGAGACGGCGGGGCCCAGCGGAGCGGTGCTTGACAGGAAGGGCCCAGCGGAGCGGTGCTTGAGACGGCGGGGCCCAGCGGAGCGGTGCTTGACAGGAAGGGCCGAGCGGAGCGGTGCTTGAGACGGCGGGGCCGAGCGGAGCGGTGCTTGAGATGAGGGCCCAGCAGAGCGGTGCTTGAGACGGCGGGCCCAGCGGAGCGGTGCTTGACAGGAAGGGCCCAGCGGAGCGGTGCTTGAGACGGCGGGGCCCAGCGGAGTGGTGCTTGAGACGGCGGGGCCCAGCGGAGCAGTGCTTGACAGGAAGGGCCCAGCGGAGCGGTGCTTGAGACGGCGGGGCCCAGCGGAGCGGTGCTTGACAGGAAGGGCCCAGCGGAGCGGTGCTTGAGACGGCGGGGCCCAGCGGAGCGGTGCTTGACAGGAAGGGCCCAGCGGAGCGGTGCTTGACAGGAAGGGCCCAGCGGAGCGGTGCTTGAGACGGCGGGGCCCAGCGGAGCGGTGCTTGAGATGAGGGCCCAGCAGAGCGGTGCTTGAGACGGCGGGGCCCAGCAGAACAGTGCTTGACAGGAAAGGCCCAGCGGAGCGGTGCTTGGGACGGCGGGGCCCAGCGGAGCGGTGCTTGACAGGAAGTGCCCAGCGGAGCGGTGCTTGACAGGAAGGGCCCAGCAGAGCGGTGCTTGACAGGAAGGGCCCAGCGGAGCGGTGCTTGAGACGGCGGGGCCCAGCGGAGCGGTGCTTGAGATGAGGGCCCAGCAGAGCGGTGCTTGAGACGGCGGGGCCCAGCGGAGCGGTGCTTGACAGGAAGGGCCCAGCGGAGCGGTGCTTGAGACGGCGGGGCCCAGCTGAGCGGTGCTTGAGACGGCGGGCCCAGCGGAGCGGTGCTTGACAGGAGGGGCCCAGCGGAGCGGTGCTTGAGACGGCGGGGCCCAGCGGAGCGGTGCTAGACAGGAAGGGCCCAGCGGAGCGGTGCTTGAGAAGGTGGGGCCCAGCGGAGCGGTGGTTGAGATGAGGGCCCAGCAGAGCGGTGCTTGAGACGGTGGGGCCCAGCGGAGCGGTGCTTGACAGGAAGGGCCCAGCGGAGCGGTGCTTGAGACGGCGGGGCCCAGCAGAGCGGTGCTTGACAGGAAGGGCCCAGCGGAGCGGTGCTTGACAGGAAGGGCCCAGCGGAGCGGTGCTTGAGACGGCGGGGCCCAGCAGAGCGGTGCTTGAGACGGCGGGGCCCAGCGGAGCGGTGCTTGACAGGAAGGGCCCAGCGGAGCGGTGCTTGAGACGGCGGGGCCCAGCGGAGCGGTGCTTGAGACGGCGGGGCCCAGCGGAGCGGTGCTTGAGATGAGGGCCCAGCAGAGCGGTGCTTGAGACGGCGGGGCCCAGCGGAGCGGTGCTTGACAGGAAGGGCCCAGCGGAGCGGTGCTTGAGACGGCGGGGCCCAGCGGAGCGGTGCTTGACAGGAAGGGCCCAGCGGAGCGGTGCTTGAGACGGCGGGGATCAGCGGAGCGGTGCTTGACAGGAAGGGCCCAGCGGAACGGTGCTTGAGACGGCGGGGCCCTGTTCAGCGGTGCCTATCTTCACGGCGGGGCCCTGTTCAGCGGTGCCTATCTTCACGGCGGGGCCCTGTTCAGCGGTGCCTATCTGGACGGCGGGGCCCTCTTCAGCTGTGCCTTTCTGCACGGCAGGGCCCTGTTCAGCGGTGCCTATCTTCACGGCGGGGCCTTGTTCAGCGGTGCCTATCTTCACGGCGGGGCCCTGTTCAGCGGTGCCTATCTGGACGGCGGGGCCCTGTTCAGCGGTGCCTATCTGGACGGCGGGGCCCTGTTCAGCGGTGCCTTTCTGGACGGCGGGGCCCTGTTCAGCGGTGCTTGTTCTGTAAGTCAAGGGAGTCAGACCTGGCCAGGACTCCCTTCTCAGTCGCCCTCCGACCGTGCAGTTGCTGGACCCTTCGGTGACGGTGTCCTGGGCCCTTGGGTGTCCTCCCTCACACCCGGGATGTGGCTTGTGGGGCCCTCCTGGTCCGCGCTCCCGCTGGCTGACTTCTCCGCCCTGGTGCCCTTGCCCTCCTTCGATGTGGCTATCTGGGCCTTGCCTCCCCTGGATGTTGTGGCAGGTGAAGTGGCCGAACTTTGGTCCTTGGGGGCAGCCGTGTCAGTCTTCTCGCGGCAGTCCCTTACTTTACGGGTCCTCTTTCCAGGGGGGGGGCTGGCTGTCCCCTTGCTGCTGACCGATGTATCACTGCTGGCAAAGGGGGGACTCCAAAATCCCTGCACCACGGTGACCCTTGAAGCCGGGCTGGTGGTGGCTGAGGCGCTCTTGGGACTCTTAGCAGATGGAGGGGGTGGGTCAGGTGAGGGAAAGAGGTCAAGAGTGGAGAGGTAACGTTTTTTAGGGCCAAGGTAAAGGGTAGGTGTAGTGGTTATGGGAGTGGAGGAAGAGGAGGTGGTTGTAGGAGAGTCAGGTGTGCTGTCCTTGGGTGAAGGCGCATGGGCTGGAGGCTGTCGTGAGGTGGTTGGCTGTTGGGTGGGTGGCTGCCTGCGTTTGTGTGTCTTGGAAGAGGGGGTGACAGACACAGTGGGAGAGGACACAGGGGACGTGTAAATGGCAGTGGGGGTGGTGACTGCACGTGTGCGGACTGTACTGGAGGGTGTGCTGGTGATGGAAGTACTGGCTGTTGGTGGTGTGCATGCAGGTGTGAGTGGAGACGTCACAGGGAGGGAGGAGGGAGACGAGGAGGTGGGGGACACAGAGGTGGTAGTGGCTGTTGGCATGTCTGCATCTGGGTGTTGCTTGGGTGAATGTTTGTGTGATCTGTGGTGCTTATGTCTGGATGAGCTGCCCTTGGGTGTTGAGGTGTGTGCAGGCTGGTCTGATGGTGTGGATGGGATAGGCTGAGGAACAGGAGACAGAGACAGGGTGGAGGCAGTTAGAAGAGGGAGGCTGGAAACAGGGACAATGGCTGCCGTCAGTGCTGAGGCCAGAGCATTGAACGATCGTTGATGGGCAGCCTGACCTGAATGAATGCCCTCCAGGTATGCATTGCTACGATGCACCTCCCTCTCTACCCCCTGGATGGCATTCAAAAGGGTAGACTGCCCAACAATGATGGTCTGTAGGAGGTCAATGACCTCCTCACTGAGGGCAGCAGGGGTAACAGGGGCAGGGCCTGAGGTGCCTGGGGCGAAGGAGATGCCCGCCTTCTTGGGCGAGTGGGCACGGAGCGAAGGCTGAGGGGCTGCTGGGAGGGCGGAGCTGGTGCGCTGGGTGGCGGCTGTACCTGTAGAGGCGGGGGGCACGGATGTTGCCGCCACCGCTAGGGAGCTCCCATCCGAGGACGTGTCGGTGTCGCTGGTGTCACCACGGGTCCCCATTGTGAAGCTCCCCTCGCCCTCCGTATCACTGGTGGCCTCGGTGTCTGTGCCATGGCCCACCGGGGCCTTGTGAGTTGCAGCTCCCTCGTGCTCCGCTGCCAATTCTCCTCCGCCTGATGATGCTAATGCACACATGCACAAGAAGATAAAGAAAAAGGGTGGGGGGAGAAATAAAGACAGGTTGAGTGCATGCATTGTCAACACCGTTTGCGGAGAGGACAGACACAGGAGCCTCATGCACTAAGCCGCGCAATCGGGGTACACTACTCAGTACTTGTGACTAGGCCAACAGGTCTAGGGACAACAAACGTGCACATGGGTGATGCAGGACCATGGATAGCTGTACTTGTCACCCTACAGAGGTGGGGGGCGGGGGCACAGGGACATGGCTAAAGGAGAGGACTACATTACAGAAAGCGCCCTGGCCTAATGTCACCCACAGCCCTCCTCCCCCACCCAGACGCCTTCACTGCGCGTAAAGATAGCTGAATGTGCTGGTACTCACCCCCTTGTGTCTGCTGTGATGTCCTCACGCGCCCATCCAAATCGGGGTAGGCCACCGCCAGGATCCGGGACATCAGGGGGGTCAGGGTACGACTGGCACCCCTCCTAGGTTGGGAGGCCATCCCCAGCAGTGACTCGGCGGTCTTCCTGGTCCCGCGGCGGATGTCCTCCCACCTCTTGCGGCAGTGGGTGCCCCGTCTGTTGTGGACCCCCAGGGTCCGGACTTCCTTGGCGATGGCATGCCAAATGTCGATCTTCTGATGGGCGCTGACCTATTTGACATGTACAAGGTGGAATTGGAAATATCATCAATTTTCCGCATGAGAGATGTGATTGCCCCCCCCTCCCCAACCTTGCCATGTGGCACATGCTCTCATCTGTCGTGCCTTGCACTCGTCATTGTCTCCCCACCCCACCATCTAATCTCCACCCCACTCAACACAGGCATAACCCATTCAACGTGCACACAGTGTACTTACCTGTTGGTCTGGAGGACCGTAGAGTAGCGCATACTGGGGCAGGACCCCATCCACAAGTTTCTCCAACTCTTCTGTAGTGAAGGCAGGGGCCCTTTCCCCAGTCGCAGCCGCCATTGTCTCTTCCAGACCGAGTTCACAGCAGCACTTGCAGTATAGGTCCTCTCCTGTGGATGATCAGGTCTCAAGTGATTAATCAGATAGGAAATGGCGGTCACGCCCGCGGCGGTGCGTACCGCAGCGTTGCGTACCGCGACCGCCGGCGCACCTCGTCATTGGCTCCTGAAACCCATAGGGTTCAATGTTAACCAATGCGGCTTGGCGCCGCGGTCTTTGACCGCCTACCGCCACGGTGTGCCACGCCAGCGCATTGACCTCACATCCCACTGTCACACTTCTCAGGTCAGGCAGCCGCCATTTCAAGGGCCCACATGGCTTAATTTCTACTGCGTCACACAGGCCTAGGCCTTGCATTGCCACTCATACGAGCCATTCTATGCATAGCGATTCGTGTACTGTGCAAGCTGGGTGAACGTACCTGTGGGTTGCTTGACTCTGTGCTCCATGTTGTCCTTCCTAGGCACCATCCGCTGGGACTTGCGAGGAGAAGGAGGAATCCTCCCGTGTACCGACCGCTGGTGGACCTGTCGACAATGGAGGAACGTCATATAATACTTCGATACCGACTTGACCGAGCCACTATACATGAACTGTGTGCCCAGCTGGAGCCAGCACTGATGTCCCCCATCCGCCAACCCACAGGAATTCCCCCTCTGGTGCAGGTTCTGTCAGTCCTCCATTTTTTGTCAAGTGGGTCTTTTCAGACAACAGTGGCCATGTCATCAGGGATGTCTCAGCCTATGTTTTGTAAGATTTTGTCCAGAGTGTTGTCTGCCCTGATGAAATACATGCGGAGCTACATTGTTTTCCCTGAGGAGGGTGATTTGGCCACTGTGAAGGGTGACTTCTATGCCCTTGGACATATCCCCAACATCATTGGTGCCATTGAAGGGACCCATGTGGCCTTAGTACCCCCAAAAGACGATGAGCAGGTGTACAGAAACAGGAAAAATTACCATTCTATGAATGTGCAGGTGGTCTGTTTGGCTGACCAGTACATCTCCCATGTAAATGCCAAGTTCCCTGGGTCAGTGCATGACGCGTATGTTATGCGAAATAGCAGCATCCCCTATGTGATGGAACAGCTACAGAGACAACGTGTGTGGCTAATAGGTGACTCTGGTTACCCCAACCTGCCGTGGCTACTGACCCCAGTGAGGAATCCCAGGACAAGGGCAGAGGAACGGTACAATGAGGCCCATGGGCGAACTAGGAGGGTTATAGAAAGAACCTTTGGCCTCCTGAAGGCCAGGTTTAGGTGTCTGCATATGACAGGGGGATCCCTAATGTACTCACCAAAGAAGGTGTGCCAGATCATCGTGGCCTGCTGTATGCTTCACAATCTTGCATTGCGACACCAGGTGCCTTTCCTGCAGGAGGATGGTCCAGATGGTGGTGTTGTAGCAGCTGTGGAGCCTGTGGAGAGTGAAGAGGAGGAAGACGACGGGGACGACACGGACAACAGGGACACAGTCATACAACAGTATTTTCAGTAGCACACAGGTAAGAATCCCCCACACCATTTGACATTTGCTTCGGGCCTCCTGCATCTCTACTTTCTGTGTTTCCCCCCAGTTCCTTTCAACTGAATTCTGACTTTCCCTTCCCTTTTCAGAGCTGTATGACCCACTGCGTGACTTCTGCTTTGTTTGCCCAGGGAGTAACGCACATTGACATTGGTATGTTGTCATCACAATGTAACTGAACATTTTTGAACCGTTATGTGTAATACATTTGTTAAGAATACAAGCAGACTCCTGAGTGTTTTAAGTGCAATTAGTGATTTATTTTTAGTGCTACATATGCCTGTGGAAGGATGGAGCAGGGGCAGTTCAAGGTTGGACAGGGGGACAATGTGGGATAGTGGAATGACATCAGGGGGTATCTTATGCTGGCGGGGGTCTTGGCATCCTACTCTGTCTTCCTTTGTGATCTCAGGTTCCTCTTGCGGGGTGGTTGATCTTCAGCAGGAGGTGGGGTGGCCTGTCGTTGTGTGGGGGTCTCCTGTCCACTAGCGCCGGCGGAGGTGGTAGGCTGTTCGTGGACCAGGCTGGTGACAGGGGCCCTTTGGGGTGCCACATGGTCCCGCAATGTGGTGACTATTAGGTTGAGGGCCAGGACGATGTTCCTGAGCTCCTCTCTGTACCCCATGTACCGTTCCTCCTGCTGTGCCTGGATCTCCTGGAACCTGGCCAGTACCGTCGCCATCGTCTCCTGGGAGCGGTGGTATGCTCCCATGATGGTGGTGAGGGCCTCTTGGGGAGTGGGTTCCCTGGGCCTGTCCTCCCCCCCCGTCGCACTGCAGCCCTCCCAGTTGCCCTGTTTCCCTGGGCCTCTGTCCCCTGGACGGTGTGCCCACTACCACTGCCCCCAGGTCCCTGTTGTTGTTGGGTTGTTGGGTCAGCCTGGGTGCCCTGTAGTGGCGGACACACCGCTGATTGACCTGTCCTGGAGACAGAGGCATGGGCCCGCTGGGTGGGAGCTGTGCTGATATTCCCAGAGGGGGTTAGGTCTGCTGTGGCCTGTGTCTGTGTGTGGGGAACCGACTGTCCAGAGGTCCCCGATGGTCCGGGCTGGTCATCAGGTTCTAGGTCGACAGAGCTGCTGTCCTCACTGGGGGCCTGTTCTGGGGGTGGGATGGACCCTCCTGGCCGGTGTGTTGGCGTTTGGGCCCTGCAGGGGTAAAAGAGTATGGTTATTGCTTCTGTGTGTTCCATGGCGTGCAATTTGTGGGTGCCCTTGTCCCCCAGTGCTGGCATTCCCTTGTGGGAGGAGTTGTGAGGGTGGTTTGTGGGGGGGGATGGGTATGTGCAGTGGTCATGCATAGGTGATGGGTGTCCATGGTTTGTGTTGGCATTCAGGGTTTGGTTTGGGGTTGGGTGGGTTGTGCTGGTGAGACATTGGCAGGGAGGATGTGTGCTGGGGGGTTGGGGGTGAGGGTGGGGGTGTGGGTTGGCATGCTGGTGGTTGGGGGGGGGAGTAGTTGAGATTCGACTTACCAGAGTCCATTCCTCCGCCTACTCCAGCGAGGCCCGCAGGATGCAGGATGTTCAAGACCTCTTGCTCCCATGCAGTGAATTCGGGAGGAGTGGGTGGTGGTCCGCCGCCAGTCTTCTGCACAGCGATGTTGTGTCTTGAGACCATCGACCGTACCTTCCCCCGTAGGTCGTTCCAGCGCTTTCGGATGTCCTCCCGGTTTCTGGGATGCTGTCCCACAGCGTTGACCCTGTCGATCCTTTGCCATAGCTCCGCCTTCCTGGCTATTGTGGTGTGTTGCACCTGTGTGCCGAAGAGCTGGGGCTCTACCCTTATTATTTCCTCCACCATGACCCTGAGTTCTTGGTCCGAAAACCTGGGGTGTCTTTGGGGTGCCATGGGGTGGTGTGGATGAGGTGTGGGGTGGTGTTTGTGGTGATGTGAGTGGTGGTGTGTGGTGATGTGTGCGTAGATGTGGTGTGGTTGATGATGTTGTGTTCCTGTGTGTGTTGGGGTTTTCAATAGCTGTGCTCTCTCTCTCTCTATCGCCTTCTCTCCGATTTTCTAGTAGTGGGGGTTTGTGGGTGATGTGGGTGTGTGTTTTATAGTTGCTTGGATGTGTGGGAGTGTTGTTTGTATGTGTATCAGGTGTGTGTATTTCAAATTGTCCAATGTGGCTGTCTTTTGGAGCTGGGTGTGTATTTTGACCGCAGCGGTGTGTACCGCCAATGGAATACCGCGGTTGTAAGATCGCCGCGTGGATTCGTGGGTCGTAATGGCATGGGCGTGTTTGTGTTGGCGTGGCGGTGGAGGTTTGGTCATCTCCAGTTTTTCGCTGCCCGCTGATGAGGCGGCCTTCCGTGGACGTCAGGTTTTCGGCGGTTTGGCAGTTGGAGGTCAGAATGACCGTGGCGGTTTGCCGCGGCGGTATGATGGCGGTCTTCTGACCGGCGGTATGGGCCTTTTACCGCCGAGGTCAGAATGACCCCCTAAGTGATTTGTCTAAGATCAAATGATGTTAAAGCAACGCCAAGACTCCAACCTAGCTCCCCGCTTTAAAGTCCGTATTTGTAGCTCTTATGCAATACATTCTTCTGTGAAACATTTAATTAAAAAAAATATCGGCCTTTTTTTATCTTTTGCGGATGTAATATTTTAGGGTGGAATATTAGGGGGTCTAAAATACATTGTTGATTTAAGCTCTCATTACTAATGTAAAGTTGGGGTGTGAAAAGCGCATATGAGCTCTTCTTACACAATCCTTTTTTACATTTGCAATTGGTCATCGGGGTGGAGCAGCATGGCAGACAGCCTATGGTCAGGCTTAAGCACACTTTAGTGTACTGTGGTAACACTTCTTTGTGCATTTTTGGAGGATGCTACAGCATGAAGACAGCCCTGCAGTTCCCAGATGTACTAATTAAAGGCTGTCTCTGGTTACCTGCAGGCTTTCTTTTAAAATCTAAGTTTGCATTTGAGCAAGAGTAGAACATTTTGAAACGTACGTACGTAAGCAAAATACTTTATATACTGCAGTTATCTGTTTTCTAATAAAAGCTCAGATTTTATTTTGTAGCTATTTGTTCTGCCTTAGCATAATAACATTTATGTATATGTTGTCTTGTTGCTGACGTTTTATATGACTTGTTTTACGTGTATTAGGGATCACTTTTTTATTTTAAATGGTGTATTTTCTACATAGCGCGAAATCCATGGGGAGCTTAAGTAATTTGGACAAAATCACACTATGTTAACCCCAAGCCAAACCTCGCACCTGGATTTTTTGCCTCAAGTTAGCCAGTTGATATTATTTCAGCATATGCTCTCTTCTAAATTGTTGTATTTTATATAGAGCCAAATAAATTCTTATGCCCAGTTCAATAGATAGTTAATATTTCCTTTGTTATTATTGTTTTACTCCTGTTTACTTTTCTCAAGTTTCCAACGATATAGAGGAGATAATAAGATAAAGATCAGTTGTGGGGTACTTTTTGAAAAAGGTTGGTGGATTATATGGGAGGATGAGAACTACTAGCTCGATCTGAATAATAGCGTACACTAGAGGAAAGTGCATTCACCCCACTGTTTTTTTAACTTTCCTAAAAAAACAGTTTTATAATTCATCTGGCCATGAGGCTGTTCCCTTTTTTGAAATTTTTTTTTTTTATGTTTTATTAAAAAAACATTGTATTTATGGAAAGATTTTGTTTGTTTGTCATGCAGCAGCTAAGTTGAACTGTTTGATCCACAGCTGTGAGCAATCACAGGCTTATTGCGATTGCTTAAAAGAAAAGCAACAGGCCACAATTTGTAACTACCTGGTCACACAAGCTGCTGCTGGAGTGACAGTTGTTAGAATGCAGAAGCTATTCAACTGTGTAGCCCTCTTCAAAAGGAAGGCCTTCCCTCGGTTTTATATAATTACTGATTTTTAGGAGTTAAGTTTAGAGTTTTAGGAGAGAAAATAAACATATTTTAGAGTGTGAAAGAGGTAACCTTGAAAATTTTTGTGATTACATTATTATAACTAGGGCACGGAGAGGAGAGAGTCCTAACTTTATGAGTGGGTTTGGCCTGCTTGTCGAAATGGCACAGAAACATTTGACCACATATTAATGCTTGTGTACATTCAAATCCAAACTTTGGTGCTTTTAAACATCAACATTTGACTGCATTGTGATTGTTCCAGCCAGGAGCCCTTTAGGAGTAGAAAGGGCAGGGTATTTTAGCGCGAGGAAAGATTTGTAACATCTTTACAAGTTAATGTGACAATTAAGGCCACTACATATAAGTGAGTATGGACTAACCAACAGAACCCTCAATTGTTGACTCTTTTGACTGTCTTATATCTGATGCCTGCTATTACTATGGGCATCCAATGCAAGGAAAGTTTTCCCATTCTGATAAGACCCATCTATTTGAAATTAATTTTTGGAAAGCTGATTAATAGAGTAAGGTTTAGGCAAAGGCTATGATATGGACAAGCAGATTAATGATGTTCACATTTTCCTGACTTTCTAGTGATGTAAAACATCAAGAGATGTGACTCTGTAATAAACAGAAGGAGTAGGTGATTCTCTTAATAAGGCAGGTGAAATGGGAGATAATTGTGTGTGTTGAATAAATAAATAGAGGAGGTCATCCTAGAATTCGGGGGGGGGCTGCATATAAATATAGGGAGGAATTTTCTCCTTTTTATCTTTGTTTTTATTTTTGTTTTTATGTTCATATTCTTTTGGACTATGTAAATTAATTTTGAATATGTGGTATATGTTAATTGATCTGGGGTAGTGCACAAAGTAAGGTATCAATCAATCAATCATTAAATTCATAAAGCGTGCTATGTACCCGTTAGAGTTTCGAGGCGCTGGGGGGGGGGTAGCTGCTATCGTTCGAAGAGCCATGTCTTGAGGAGTCTCCTGAAGGTGAGGAGGTCCTGGGTCTGGCGTAGTGAGGTCGGGAGTGAGTTCCAGGTCTTGGCGGCGAGGTAGGAGAAGGATCTGCCGCCAGAGGTCTTGCGCTGGATTCGGGGGGACGATGGCGAGGGCAAGGTTGGCAGAGCGTAGTTGGCGTGAGGGAACGTAGAAGTTGAGTCTGGTGTTCAGGTAGGTGGGTCCGGTGTTGTGTAGTGCCTTGTGTGCGTGGGTGAGGAGTTTAAAGGTGATCCTCTTGTCCACGGGGAGCCAGTGGAGGTCCTTCAGGTGGGGGGAGATGTGACATCGGCGGGGTATGTCGAGGATCAGGCGGGCGGATGCGTTCTGGATGCGTTGGAGTCGTTTGATGTCTTTTGTTGGGATGCCTGTGTAGAGTGCGTTGCCGTAGTCGAGTCTGCTACTGACGAGGGCTTGGGTCACCGTCTTTCTGGTTTCCGTCGGGATCCACTTGAAGATCCTGCGGAGCATGTGGAGGGTGTTAAAATAGGAAGAGGAGACTGCGTTGACCTGTTTGGACATGGTGAGAGCGGAGTCGAGGATGAAGCCAAGGTTTCGTGCGTGGCTGGCTGGGGTGGGTGGGGGGCCCATGGCGGTGGGCCACCAAGAGTCGTTCCAGGCCGAGAGGGTGCGACCGAGGATAAGGACGTCCGTCTTGTCAGAGTTAAGTTTCAGGCGGCTGTTGCTCATCCACTCGGCGATGGATTTCAGTCCCTCGTGGAGGTTGGCTTTGGCGGTGAGAGGATCTTTGGTCAGGGAGAGGACGAGCTGGGTGTCCTCGGCGTAGGAGAGGATGCTGAGGTTGTGCTGGTGGGCCAGTTGTGCGAGGGGGGCCATGTAGACGTTGAACAGCGTTGGGCTTAGTGAGGAGCCTTGGGGGACACCGCAGATGAGGTTGGTGGCTTCGGAGCGGAAGGGTGAGAGTCGGACTCTCTGGGTTCTGCCTGAGAGAAAAGAGGAGATCCAGTTGAGGGCTTTGTCTTGGGGGTATAAGTATACGGGATAAGGTATAAGTTAACCCCTCCAGATTAGAAAAAGGTGGGAAAGGTGTTATATCAAAGACATTATATAAATTATCAATATGACCTCTATATATATATATGTCTTCACCACAGGAGCAGGTGGGCACCACGAGTATGGAGCTTGCAAAGTCATTGCACTCAATTGAGAAGTCCAGGAAGGTAAAACCCATATCTGGGCACTTTGGGATCTGCAAATTCTTTGGTCCTGAAGAAAGCCAATGACCCTTTAGGGCAAGAGTGGGCTGAAACATGTCGACCTGACCTGATATGTGTGAAGAACACGTAATTCGTTCCTATCACATTATATTTGTTTTTAAACATACCCTATCCCAGCCATAGTAAAGTTGGATTGTAGCTGAGTGATAGAGGCATTTTTAGATAACTTTTTCACTTTCACTGCACTTTTTAGTATTTTTGTTCACGGATTCCTAATAGTTTCCTGGACTTATGTGGAAACTACCCTCTTGGTTAGGAGAAGAAGGAGACCCCATGATGATGCTATTAGCTATGAGTACACCAGAGTAATAATATACTTGTGGGAGAAAATAGCTGGTGAGGTTCTACCAAAAGAAACTAGAGGGACGTCGTGGTGAATACTGGGAAAAGTGGCTACACTCCTGCTGATATTAAAAGACAGCATGGACTTATCCAGAAGGCACTGGAGCAATTCACAGAAGCAGCAGTTAAGTTACATAAAAATCATTGCTTTTATAATAAGCACAAGGAGATTAAGTGATTTACATAAGAACACAGGATGTTAAAGCAACGCCAAGACTATGGTCAGGATTAAGCACACGTTAGTGTAGAGTGATAACACTTCTTTGTGCATCTTTGGAGGATGCTACAGCATGAAGACAGTCCTGCAGTGCCCAGATGTACTAATTAAAGGCTTCCTCTGGTTACCTGCAGGCTTTCTTTTAAAAACTAAGTTTGCATTTTATCAAGTGTAGAAAATTGTGAAACGTACATACGTAAACTAAATACTTAATACACTGCAGTTATCTGTTTTCCAATAAAAGCTCAGATTTAATTTTTTAGCTATTTGTTCTGCCTTAGCATAAAATATTTATTTATATGTTGTCTTGTTGCTGACGTTTTATATGTCTTGTTTTATGTGTATAGGGATCACTTTTTTATTTTAGATGGCGTATTTTATATATAGCGCAAAATCCACCCAAATGTATTGGAGAGCTTTAAATGAGCCCCAGTTACATTTCACTAAAACACTTTTTGTGGGGGTTGGCATGGGGAGCTTAAGTGATTTAGACAAAATCATACGATGTTAACCCCACGCCAAACCTCACACCTGGATTTTTAGCCTCCTCCTAGCCAGTTGATATTATTACGACATATGCTCTCTTCTAAGTTGATACAGCACCTAATCCACCTGAAGGTATTGGAGTACTTTATATAAGTACCAGTTACGTTACACTACTACACAGTTTTTTGTAACTGGCATGGGGAAGTTAAGTGATTTGCAGAAAATTATAGCATGATAACCCCACGCCAAAACTTGCATCTGGTTTTCTAGCTTCAAGGCACAGTAGCTGTAGTTGTTCCGACACACACTCCCTCCTGAACCGCTTCATTAACAAAAAACAACAGACATTTCATTCCAAAGGCTTGTGTGTATTATTAATAAAATACATAAATAAAGATTGTGAAGATGTATTTTATTTGTTTTATGACCTTCTTTGTGTGTATGTTTTCAAAAATCCCCTTCAAGAGTAAGTCAATCCCAGCCTCTGCAATCCTTAAAACAAATATGACAAAGTGAACTTATGGATCTGGTCAAAGCAAGCAGGCCTTTCAGCTGCCCTTCTGACCCTTGTCCACCACATAACTTCAAAAACATTCTTCTATCTACCTCTGCTGCCACACCACTTAAAAGAATCATCAATAATTCTTTAAATACAGGAATCTTTCCTGAAGACCTTAACCCCTTCGCTGCCAGGCCTTTTCCCCCTCCTGTGCCAGGCCTTTTTTTGCCTATTTGGGGCAGTTCGCGCTTAGGCCCTCATAACTTTTTGTCCACATAAGCTAACCAAGCCAAATTAGCGTCCTTTTTTTCCAACATCCTAGGGATTCTAGAGGTACCCAGACTTTGTGGGTTCCCTTGAAGGAGGCCAAGAAATTGGCCAAAATACAGTGAAAATTTCGTTTTTTTCAAACAAATTGGAAAAAGTGGCTGCAGAAGAAGGCTTGTGGATTTCCCCCTGAAAATGGCATCAACAAAGGGTTTGCAGTGCTAAACTCAGCTGCTTCCTAGCTTTCAGGAACAGGCAGACTTGAATCAGAAAACCCAATTTTTCAACACAATTTTGGCATTTTACTGGGGCATACCCCATTTTTGCAATTTTTTGTGCTTTCAGCCTCCTCCCAGTCAGTGACAGGAATGGGCATGAAACCAATGCTGGATCCCAGAAACCTAACCATTTCTGAAAAGTAGACAAAATTCTGAATTCAGCAAGGGGTAATTTGTGTAGATCCTACAAGGGTTTCCTACAGAAAATAACAGCTGAAAAAGAAAAATATTGAAATTGAGGTGAAAAAAACATCAATTTTTCTCTACGTTTTACTCTGTAATTTTTCCCTCCAATGTCAGATTATGGAAAGCAATATACCGTTACGTCTGCTGGACTCCTCTGGTTGCGGGGATATATAGGGCTTGTAGGTTCATCAAGAACCCGAGGAACCCAGAGCCAATAAATGAGCTGCACCCTGCAGTGCGTTTTCATTCTATACCGGGTATACAGCAATTCATTTGCTGAAATATAAAGAGTAAAAAATTGCTATCAAGAAAACCTTTGCATTTCCAAAAAGGGCACAAGATAAGGTGCTGAGGAGCAGTGGTTATTTGCACATCTCTGAATTCCGGGGTGACCATACTAGCATGTGAATTATAGAGAATTTCTAAAATAGATGTCTTTTTTACACACTCTCCTATATTTGGAAGGAAAAAATTTAGAGAAAGACAAGGGGCAATAGCACTTGTTTTGCTAATCTATGTTCCCCCAAGTCTCCCGATAAAAATGATACCTCACTTGTGTGGGTAGGCCTAGCGCCCGCGACAGGAAACGCCCCAAAACGCAACGTGGACACATCCCATTTTTTTGAAAGAAAACAGAGGTGTTTTTTGCGAAGTGCCTACCTGTAGATTTTGGCCTCTAGCTCAGCCGGCACCTAGGGAAACCTACCAAACCTGTGCATTTCTGAAAACTAGAGACCTAGGGGAATCCAAGATGGGGTGACTTGCGGGGCTCGGACCAGGTTCTGTTACCCAGAATCCTTTGCAAACCTCAAAATTTGGCTAAAAAAACACATGTTCCTCACATTTCTGTGGCAGAAAGTTCTGGAATCTGAGAGGAGCCACAAATTTCCTTCCACCCAGCGTTCCCCCAAGTCTCCCGATAAAAATGATACCTCACTTGCGTGGGTAGGCCTAGCGCCCGCGACAGGAAACACCCCAAAGCGCAACGTGGACACATCCAAAATTTTTAAAGAAAACAGAGGTGTTTTTTGCGAAGTGCCTACCTGTAGATTTTGGCCTCTAGCTCAGCCGGCACCTAGGGAAACCTACCAAACCTGTGCATTTCTGAAAACTAGAGACCTAGGGGAATCCAAGATGGGGTGACTTGCGGGGCTCGGACCAGGTTCTGTTACCCAGAATCCTTTGCAAACCTCAAAATTTGGCTAAAAAAACACATGTTCCTCACATTTCTGTGGCAGAAAGTTCTGGAATCTGAGAGGAGCCACAAATTTCCTTCCACCCAGCGTTCCCCCAAGTCTCCCGATAAAAATGATACCTCACTTGCGTGGGTAGGCCTAGCGCCCACGACAGGAAACACCCCAAAGCGCAACGTGGACAAATCCAAAATTTTGGACGAAAACAGAGGTGTTTTTTGTGAAGTGCCTACCTGTAGATTTTGGCCTCTAGCTCAGCCGGCACCCAGGGAAACCTACCAAACCTGTGCATTTCTGAAAACTAGAGACCTAGGGGAATCCAAGATGGGGTGACTTGCGGGGCTCGGACCAGGTTCTGTTACCCAGAATCCTTTGCAAACCTCAAAATTTGGCTAAAAAAACACATGTTCCTCACATTTCTGTGGCAGAAAGTTCTGGAATCTGAGAGGAGCCACAAATTTCCTTCCACCCAGCGTTCCCCCAAGTCTCCCGATAAAAATGATACCTCACTTGCGTGGGTAGGCCTAGCGCCCGCGACAGGAAACACCCCAAAGCGCAACGTGGACACATCCAAAATTTTGGAAGAAAACAGAGGTGTTTTTTGCGAAGTGCCTACCTGTAGATTTTGGCCTCTAGCTCAGCCGGCACCTATGGAAACCTACCAAATCTGTGCATTTCTGAAAACTAGAGACCTAGGAGAATCCAAGGAGGGGTGACTTGCAGGGCTCGGACCAGGTTCTGTTACCCAGAATCCTTTGCAAACCTCAAAATTTGGCTAAAAAAACACATGTTCCTCACATTTCTGTGGCAGAAAGTTCTGGCATCTGAGAGGAGCCACAAATTTCCTTCCACCCAGCGTTCCCCCAAGTCTCCCGATAAAAATGATACCTCACTTGCGTGGGTAGGCCTAGCGCCCGCGACAGGAGACACCCCAAAGCGCAACGTGGACACATCCAAAATTTTGGAAGAAAACAGAGGTGTTTTTTGCGAAGTGCCTACCTGTAGATTTTGGGCTCTAGCTCAGCCGGCACCTAGGGAAACCTACCAAACCTATGCATTTCTGAAAACTAGAGACCTAGGGGAATCCAAGTTGGGGTGACTTGCGGGGCTCGGACCAGGTTCTGTTACCCAGAATCCTTTGCAAACCTCAAAATTTGGCTAAAAAAACCCATGTTCCTCACATTTCTGTGGCAGAAAGTTCTGGAATCTGAGAGGAGCCACAAATTTCCTTCCAGCCAGCGTTCCCCCAAGTCTCCCGATAAAAATGATACCTCACTTGCATGGGTAGGCCTAGCGCCCGCGACAGGAAACACCCCAAAGCGCAACGTGGACAAATCCAAAATTTTGGACGAAAACAGAGGTGTTTTTTGTGAAGTGCCTACCTGTAGATTTTGGCCTCTAGCTCAGCCGGCACCCAGGGAAACCTACCAAACCTGTGCATTTCTGAAAACTAGAGACCTAGGGGAATCCAAGATGGGGTGACTTGCGGGGCTCGGACCAGGTTCTGTTACCCAGAATCCTTTGCAAACCTCAAAATTTGGCTAAAAAAACACATGTTCCTCACATTTCTGTGGCAGAAAGTTCTGGAATCTGAGAGGAGCCACAAATTTCCTTCCACCCAGCGTTCCCCCAAGTCTCCCGATAAAAATGATACCTCACTTGCGTGGGTAGGCCTAGCGCCCGCAACAGGAAACACCCCAAAGCGCAACGTGGACACATCCAAAATTTTGGAAGAAAACAGAGGTGTTTTTTGCGAAGTGCCTACCTGTAGATTTTGGCCTCTAGCTCAGCCGGCACCTATGGAAACCTACCAAATCTGTGCATTTCTGAAAACTAGAGACCTAGGGGAATCCAAGGTGGGGTGACTTGCGGGGCTCGGACCAGGTTCTGTTACCCAGAATCCTTTGCAAACCTCAAAATTTGGCTAAAAAAACACATGTTCCTCACATTTCTGTGGCAGAAAGTTCTGGCATCTGAGAGGAGCCACAAATTTCCTTCCACCCAGCGTTCCCCCAAGTCTCCCGATAAAAATGATACCTCACTTGCGTGGGTGGGCCTAGCGCCCGCGACAGGAGACACCCCAAAGCGCAACGTGGACACATCCAAAATTTTGGAAGAAAACAGAGGTGTTTTTTGCGAAGTGCCTACCTGTAGATTTTGGGCTCTAGCTCAGCCGGCACCTAGGGAAACCTACCAAACCTATGCATTTCTGAAAACTAGAGACCTAGGGGAATCCAAGTTGGGGTGACTTGCGGGGCTCGGACCAGGTTCTGTTACCCAGAATCCTTTGCAAACCTAAAAATTTGGCTAAAAAAACACATGTTCCTCACATTTCTGTGGCAGAAAGTTCTGGCATCTGAGAGTAGCCCCAAATTTCCTTCCACCCAGCGTTCCCCCAAGTCTCCTGATAAAAATGATACCTCACTTGCGTGGGTAGGCCTAGCGCCCGCGACAGGAAACACCCCAAAGCGCAACGTGGACACATCCAAAATTTTGGAAGAAAACAGAGGTGTTTTTTGCGAAGTGCCTACCTGTAGATTTTGGCCTCTAGCTCAGTCGGCACCTAGGGAAACCTACCAAACCTGTGCATTTCTGAAAACTAGAGACCTAGGGGAATCCAAGATGGGGTGACTTGCGGGGCTCGGACCAGGTTCTGTTACCCAGAATCCTTTGCAAACCTCAACATTTGGCTAAAAAAACACATGTTCCTCCCATTTCTGTGGCAGAAAGTTCTGGAATCTGAGAGGAGCCACAAATTTCCTTCCACCCAGCGTTCCCCCAAGTCTCCCGATAAAAATGATACCTCACTTGCGTGGGTAGGCCTAGCGCCCGCGACAGGAAACACCCCAAAGCGCAACGTGGACACATCCAAAATTTTGGAAGAAAACAGAGGTGTTTTTTGCGAAGTGCCTACCTGTAGATTTTGGCCTCTAGCTCAGCCGGCACCTAGGGAAACCTACCAAACCTGTGCATTTCTGAAAACTAGAGACCTAGGGGAATCCAAGATGGGGTGACTTGCGGGGCTCGGACCAGGTTCTGTTACCCAGAATCCTTTGCAAACCTCAAAATTTGGCTAAAAAAACACATGTTCCTCACATTTCTGTGGCAGAAAGTTCTGGCATCTGAGAGGAGCCACAAATTTCCTTCCACCCAGCGTTCCCCCAAGTCTCCCGATAAAAATGATACCTCACTTGCGTGGGTAGGCCTAGCGCCCGCGACAGGAAACACCCCAAAGCGCAACGTGGACACATCCAAAATTTTGGAAGAAAACAGAGGTGTTTTTTGAGAAGTGCCTACCTGTAGATTTTGGCCTCTAGCTCAGCCGGCACCTAGGGAAACCTACCAAACCTGTGCATTTCTGAAAACTAGAGACCTAGGGGAATCCAAGATGGGGTGACTTGCGAGGCTCGGACCAGGTTCTGTTACCCAGAATCCTTTGCAAACCTCAAAATTTGGCTAAAAAAACACATGTTCCTCACATTTCTGTGGCAGAAAGTTCTGGAATCTGAGAGGAGCCACAAATTTCCTTCCACCCAGCGTTCCCCCAAGTCTCCCGATAAAAATGATACCTCACTTGCGTGGGTAGGCCTAGCGCCCGCGACAGGAAACACCCCAAAGCGCAACGTGGACACATCCAAAATTTTGGAAGAAAACAGAGGTGTTTTTTGCGAAGTGCTTACCTGTAGATTTTGGCCTCTAGCTCAGCCGGCACCTAGGGAAACCTACCAAACCTGTGCATTTCTGAAAACTAGAGACCTAGGGGAATCCAAGATGGGGTGACTTGCGGGGCTCGGACCAGGTTCTGTTACCCAGAATCCTTTGCAAACCTCAAAATTTGGCTAAAAAAACACATGTTCCTCACATTTCTGTGGCAGAAAGTTCTGGAATCTGAGAGGAGCCACAAATTTCCTTCCACCCAGCGTTCCCCCAAGTCTCCCGATAAAAATGATACCTCACTTGCGTGGGTAGGCCTAGCGCCCGCGACAGGAAACACCCCAAAGCGCAACGTGGACACATCCAAAATTTTGGAAGAAAACAGAGGTGTTTTTTGCGAAGTGCCTACCTGTAGATTTTGGCCTCTAGCTCAGCCGGCACCTATGGAAACCTACCAAATCTGTGCATTTCTGAAAACTAGAGACCTAGGGGAATCCAAGGAGGGGTGACTTGCAGGGCTCGGACCAGGTTCTGTTACCCAGAATCCTTTGCAAACCTCAAAATTTGGCTAAAAAAACACATGTTCCTCACATTTCTGTGGCAGAAAGTTCTGGCATCTGAGAGGAGCCACAAATTTCCTTCTACCCAGCGTTCCCCCAAGTCTCCCGATAAAAATGATACCTCACTTGTGTGGGTAGGCCTAGCGCCCGCGACAGGAAACACCCCAAAGCGCAACGTGGACACATCCAAAATTTTGGAAGAAAACAGAGGTGTTTTTTGCGAAGTGCCTACCTGTAGATTTTGGCCTCTAGCTCAGCCGGCACCTATGGAAACCTACCAAATCTGTGCATTTCTGAAAACTAGAGACCTAGGGGAATCCAAGGAGGGGTGACTTGCAGGGCTCGGACCAGGTTCTGTTACCCAGAACCCTTTGCAAACCTCAAAATTTGGCTAAAAAAACACATGTTCCTCACATTTCTGTGGCAGAAAGTTCTGGCATCTGAGAGGAGCCACAAATTTCCTTCTACCCAGCGTTCCCCCAAGTCTCCCGATAAAAATGATACCTCACTTGCGTGGGTAGGCCTAGCGCCCGCGACAGGAGACACCCCAAAGCGCAACGTGGACACATCCAAAATTTTGGAAGAAAACAGAGGTGTTTTTTGCGAAGTGCCTACCTGTAGATTTTGGGCTCTAGCTCAGCCGGCACCTAGGGAAACCTACCAAACCTATGAATTTCTGAAAACTAGAGACCTAGGGGAATCCAAGTTGGGGTGACTTGCGGGGCTCGGACCAGGTTCTGTTACCCAGAATCCTTTGCAAACCTCAAAATTTGGCTAAAAAAACCCATGTTCCTCACATTTCTGTGGCAGAAAGTTCTGGAATCTGAGAGGAGCCACAAATTTCCTTCCACCCAGCGTTCCCCCAAGTCTCCCGATAAAAATGATACCTCACTTGCGTGGGTAGGCCTAGCGCCCGCGACAGGAAACACCCCAAAGCGCAACGTGGACAAATCCAAAATTTTGGACGAAAACAGAGGTGTTTTTTGCGAAGTGCCTACCTGTAGATTTTGGCCTCTAGCTCAGCCGGCACCTATGGAAACCTACCAAATCTGTGCATTTCTGAAAACTAGAGACCTAGGGGAATCCAAGGAGGGGTGACTTGCAGGGCTCGGACCAGGTTCTGTTACCCAGAACCCTTTGCAAACCTCAAAATTTGGCTAAAAAAACACATGTTCCTCACATTTCTGTGGCAGAAAGTTCTGGCATCTGAGAGGAGCCACAAATTTCCTTCTACCCAGCGTTCCCCCAAGTCTCCCGATAAAAATGATACCTCACTTGCGTGGGTAGGCCTAGCGCCCGCGACAGGAGACACCCCAAAGCGCAACGTGGACACATCCAAAATTTTGGAAGAAAACAGAGGTGTTTTTTGCGAAGTGCCTACCTGTAGATTTTGGGCTCTAGCTCAGCCGGCACCTAGGGAAACCTACCAAACCTATGAATTTCTGAAAACTAGAGACCTAGGGGAATCCAAGTTGGGGTGACTTGCGGGGCTCGGACCAGGTTCTGTTACCCAGAATCCTTTGCAAACCTCAAAATTTGGCTAAAAAAACCCATGTTCCTCACATTTCTGTGGCAGAAAGTTCTGGAATCTGAGAGGAGCCACAAATTTCCTTCCACCCAGCGTTCCCCCAAGTCTCCCGATAAAAATGATACCTCACTTGCGTGGGTAGGCCTAGCGCCCGCGACAGGAAACACCCCAAAGCGCAACGTGGACAAATCCAAAATTTTGGACGAAAACAGAGGTGTTTTTTGTGAAGTGCCTACCTGTAGATTTTGGCCTCTAGCTCAGCCGGCACCCAGGGAAACCTACCAAACCTGTGCATTTCTGAAAACTAGAGACCTAGGGGAATCCAAGATGGGGTGACTTGCGGGGCTCGGACCAGGTTCTGTTACCCAGAATCCTTTGCAAACCTCAAAATTTGGCTAAAAAAACACATGTTCCTCACATTTCTGTGGCAGAAAGTTCTGGAATCTGAGAGGAGCCACAAATTTCCTTCCACCCAGCGTTCCCCCAAGTCTCCCGATAAAAATGATACCTCACTTGCGTGGGTAGGCCTAGCGCCCGCGACAGGAAACACCCCAAAGCGCAACGTGGACACATCCAAAATTTTGGAAGAAAACAGAGGTGTTTTTTGCGAAGTGCCTACCTGTAGATTTTGGCCTCTAGCTCAGCCGGCACCTATGGAAACCTACCAAATCTGTGCATTTCTGAAAACTAGAGACCTAGGGGAATCCAAGGTGGGGTGACTTGCGGGGCTCGGACCAGGTTCTGTTACCCAGAATCCTTTGCAAACCTCAAAATTTGGCTAAAAAAACACATGTTCCTCACATTTCTGTGGCAGAAAGTTCTGGCATCTGAGAGGAGCCACAAATTTCCTTCCACCCAGCGTTCCCCCAAGTCTCCCGATAAAAATGATACCTCACTTGCGTGGGTGGGCCTAGCGCCCGCGACAGGAGACACCCCAAAGCGCAACGTGGACACATCCAAAATTTTGGAAGAAAACAGAGGTGTTTTTTGCGAAGTGCCTACCTGTAGATTTTGGGCTCTAGCTCAGCCGGCACCTAGGGAAACCTACCAAACCTATGCATTTCTGAACACTAGAGACCTAGGGGAATCCAAGTTGGGGTGACTTGCGGGGCTCGGACCAGGTTCTGTTACCCAGAATCCTTTGCAAACCTAAAAATTTGGCTAAAAAAACACATGTTCCTCACATTTCTGTGGCAGAAAGTTCTGGCATCTGAGAGTAGCCCCAAATTTCCTTCCACCCAGCGTTCCCCCAAGTCTCCTGATAAAAATGATACCTCACTTGCGTGGGTAGGCCTAGCGCCCGCGACAGGAAACACCCCAAAGCGCAACGTGGACACATCCAAAATTTTGGAAGAAAACAGAGGTGTTTTTTGCGAAGTGCCTACCTGTAGATTTTGGCCTCTAGCTCAGTCGGCACCTAGGGAAACCTACCAAACCTGTGCATTTCTGAAAACTAGAGACCTAGGGGAATCCAAGATGGGGTGACTTGCGGGGCTCGGACCAGGTTCTGTTACCCAGAATCCTTTGCAAACCTCAACATTTGGCTAAAAAAACACATGTTCCTCCCATTTCTGTGGCAGAAAGTTCTGGAATCTGAGAGGAGCCACAAATTTCCTTCCACCCAGCGTTCCCCCAAGTCTCCCGATAAAAATGATACCTCACTTGCGTGGGTAGGCCTAGCGCCCGCGACAGGAAACACCCCAAAGCGCAACGTGGACATATCCAAAATTTTGGAAGAAAACAGAGGTGTTTTTTGCGAAGTGCCTACCTGTAGATTTTGGCCTCTAGCTCAGCCGGCACCTAGGGAAACCTACCAAACCTGTGCATTTCTGAAAACTAGAGACCTAGGGGAATCCAAGATGGGGTGACTTGCGGGGCTCGGACCAGGTTCTGTTACCCAGAATCCTTTGCAAACCTCAAAATTTGGCTAAAAAAACACATGTTCCTCACATTTCTGTGGCAGAAAGTTCTGGCATCTGAGAGGAGCCACAAATTTCCTTCCACCCAGCGTTCCCCCAAGTCTCCCGATAAAAATGATACCTCACTTGCGTGGGTAGGCCTAGCGCCCGCTACAGGAAACACCCCAAAGCGCAACGTGGACACATCCAAAATTTTGGAAGAAAACAGAGGTGTTTTTTGAGAAGTGCCTACCTGTAGATTTTGGCCTCTAGCTCAGCCGGCACCTAGGGAAACCTACCAAACCTGTGCATTTCTGAAAACTAGAGACCTAGGGGAATCCAAGATGGGGTGACTTGCGGGGCTCGGACCAGGTTCTGTTACCCAGAATCCTTTGCAAACCTCAAAATTTGGCTAAAAAAACACATGTTCCTCACATTTCTGTGGCAGAAAGTTCTGGAATCTGAGAGGAGCCACAAATTTCCTTCCACCCAGCGTTCCCCCAAGTCTCCCGATAAAAATGATACCTCACTTGCGTGGGTAGGCCTAGCGCCCGCGACAGGAAACACCCCAAAGCGCAACGTGGACACATCCAAAATTTTGGAAGAAAACAGAGGTGTTTTTTGCGAAGTGCCTACCTGTAGATTTTGGCCTCTAGCTCAGCCGGCACTTAGGGAAACCTACCAAACCTGTGCATTTCTGAAAACTAGAGACCTAGGGGAATCCAAGGAGGGGTGACTTGCGGGGCTCGGACCAGGTTCTGTTACCCAGAACCCTTTGCAAACCTCAAAATTTGGCTAAAAAAACACATGTTCCTCACATTTCTGTGGCAGAAAGTTCTGGCATCTGAGAGGAGCCACAAATTTCCTTCTACCCAGCGTTCCCCCAAGTCTCCCGATAAAAATGATACCTCACTTGTGTGGGTAGGCCTAGCGCCCGCGACAGGAAACACCCCAAAGCGCAACGTGGACACATCCAAAATTTTGGAAGAAAACAGAGGTGTTTTTTGCGAAGTGCTTACCTGTAGATTTTGGCCTCTAGCTCAGCCGGCACCTAGGGAAACCTACCAAACCTGTGCATTTCTGAAAACTAGAGACCTAGGGGAATCCAAGATGGGGTGACTTGCGGGGCTCGGACCAGGTTCTGTTACCCAGAATCCTTTGCAAACCTCAAAATTTGGCTAAAAAAACACATGTTCCTCACATTTCTGTGGCAGAAAGTTCTGGCATCTGAGAGGAGCCACAAATTTCCTTCCACCCAGCGTTCCCCCAAGTCTCCCGATAAAAATGATACCTCACTTGCGTGGGTAGGCCTAGCGCCCACGACAGGAAACACCCCAAAGCGCAACGTGGACAAATCCAAAATTTTGGACGAAAACAGAGGTGTTTTTTGTGAAGTGCCTACCTGTAGATTTTGGCCTCTAACTCAGCCGGCACCCAGGGAAACCTACCAAACCTGTGCATTTCTGAAAACTAGAGACCTAGGGGAATCCAAGATGGGGTGACTTGCGGGGCTCGGACCAGGTTCTGTTACCCAGAATCCTTTGCAAACCTCAAAATTTGGCTAAAAAAACACATGTTCCTCACATTTCTGTGGCAGAAAGTTCTGGAATCTGAGAGGAGCCACAAATTTCCTTCCACCCAGCGTTCCCCCAAGTCTCCCGATAAAAATGATACCTCACTTGCGTGGGTAGGCCTAGCGCCCGCGACAGGAAACACCCCAAAGCGCAACGTGGACACATCCAAAATTTTGGAAGAAAACAGAGGTGTTTTTTGCGAAGTGCCTACCTGTAGATTTTGGCCTCTAGCTCAGCCGGCACCTATGGAAACCTACCAAATCTGTGCATTTCTGAAAACTAGAGACCTAGGGGAATCCAAGGAGGGGTGACTTGCGGGGCTCGGACCAGGTTCTGTTACCCAGAATCCTTTGCAAACCTCAAAATTTGGCTAAAAAAACACATGTTCCTCTCATTTCTGTGGCAGAAAGTTCTGGCATCTGAGAGGAGCCACAAATTTCCTTCCACCCAGCGTTCCCCCAAGTCTCCCGATAAAAATGATACCTCACTTGCGTGGGTGGGCCTAGCGCCCGCAACAGGAGACACCCCAAAGCGCAACGTGGACACATCCAAAATTTTGGAAGAAAACAGAGGTGTTTTTTGCGAAGTGCCTACCTGTAGATTTTGGGCTCTAGCTCAGCCGGCACCTAGGGAAACCTACCAAACCTATGCATTTCTGAAAACTAGAGACCTAGGGGAATCCAAGTTGGGGTGACTTGCGGGGCTCGGACCAGGTTCTGTTACCCAGAATCCTTTGCAAACCTAAAAATTTGGCTAAAAAAACACATGTTCCTCACATTTCTGTGGCAGAAAGTTCTGGCATCTGAGAGTAGCCCCAAATTTCCTTCCACCCAGCGTTCCCCCAAGTCTCCTGATAAAAATGATACCTCACTTGCGTGGGTAGGCCTAGCGCCCGCGACAGGAAACACCCCAAAGCGCAACGTGGACACATCCAAAATTTTGGAAGAAAACAGAGGTGTTTTTTGCGAAGTGCCTACCTGTAGATTTTGGCCTCTAGCTCAGCCGGCACCCAGGGAAACCTACCAAACCTGTGCATTTCTGAAAACTAGAGACCTAGGGGAATCCAAGATGGGGTGACTTGCGGGGCTCGGACCAGGTTCTGTTACCCAGAATCCTTTGCAAACCTCAAAATTTGGCTAAAAAAACACATGTTCCTCACATTTCTGTGGCAGAAAGTTCTGGAATCTGAGAGGAGCCACAAATTTCCTTCCACCCAGCGTTCCCCCAAGTCTCCCGATAAAAATGATACCTCACTTGCGTGGGTAGGCCTAGCGCCCGCGACAGGAAACACCCCAAAGCGCAACGTGGACACATCCAAAATTTTGGAAGAAAACAGAGGTGTTTTTTGCGAAGTGCCTACCTGTAGATTTTGGCCTCTAGCTCAGCCGGCACCTATGGAAACCTACCAAATCTGTGCATTTCTGAAAACTAGAGACCTAGGGGAATCCAAGGTGGGGTGACTTGCGGGGCTCGGACCAGGTTCTGTTACCCAGAATCCTTTGCAAACCTCAAAATTTGGCTAAAAAAACACATGTTCCTCACATTTCTGTGGCAGAAAGTTCTGGCATCTGAGAGGAGCCACAAATTTCCTTCCACCCAGCGTTCCCCCAAGTCTCCCGATAAAAATGATACCTCACTTGCGTGGGTGGGCCTAGCGCCCGCGACAGGAGACACCCCAAAGCGCAACGTGGACACATCCAAAATTTTGGAAGAAAACAGAGGTGTTTTTTGCGAAGTGCCTACCTGTAGATTTTGGGCTCTAGCTCAGCCGGCACCTAGGGAAACCTACCAAACCTATGCATTTCTGAAAACTAGAGACCTAGGGGAATCCAAGTTGGGGTGACTTGCGGGGCTCGGACCAGGTTCTGTTACCCAGAATCCTTTGCAAACCTAAAAATTTGGCTAAAAAAACACATGTTCCTCACATTTCTGTGGCAGAAAGTTCTGGCATCTGAGAGTAGCCCCAAATTTCCTTCCACCCAGCGTTCCCCCAAGTCTCCTGATAAAAATGATACCTCACTTGCGTGGGTAGGCCTAGCGCCCGCGACAGGAAACACCCCAAAGCGCAACGTGGACACATCCAAAATTTTGGAAGAAAACAGAGGTGTTTTTTGCGAAGTGCCTACCTGTAGATTTTGGCCTCTAGCTCAGTCGGCACCTAGGGAAACCTACCAAACCTGTGCATTTCTGAAAACTAGAGACCTAGGGAAATCCAAGATGGGGTGACTTGCGGGGCTCGGACCAGGTTCTGTTACCCAGAATCCTTTGCAAACCTCAACATTTGGCTAAAAAAACACATGTTCCTCCCATTTCTGTGGCAGAAAGTTCTGGAATCTGAGAGGAGCCACAAATTTCCTTCCACCCAGCGTTCCCCCAAGTCTCCCGATAAAAATGATACCTCACTTGCGTGGGTAGGCCTAGCGCCCGCGACAGGAAACACCCCAAAGCGCAACGTGGACACATCCAAAATTTTGGAAGAAAACAGAGGTGTTTTTTGCGAAGTGCCTACCTGTAGATTTTGGCCTCTAGCTCAGCCGGCACCTAGGGAAACCTACCAAACCTGTGCATTTCTGAAAACTAGAGACCTAGGGGAATCCAAGATGGGGTGACTTGCGGGGCTCGGACCAGGTTCTGTTACCCAGAATCCTTTGCAAACCTCAAAATTTGGCTAAAAAAACACATGTTCCTCACATTTCTGTGGCAGAAAGTTCTGGCATCTGAGAGGAGCCACAAATTTCCTTCCACCCAGCGTTCCCCCAAGTCTCCCGATAAAAATGATACCTCACTTGCGTGGGTAGGCCTAGCGCCCGCGACAGGAAACACCCCAAAGCGCAACGTGGACACATCCAAAATTTTGGAAGAAAACAGAGGTGTTTTTTGAGAAGTGCCTACCTGTAGATTTTGGCCTCTAGCTCAGCCGGCACCTAGGGAAACCTACCAAACCTGTGCATTTCTGAAAACTAGAGACCTAGGGGAATCCAAGATGGGGTGACTTGCGGGGCTCGGACCAGGTTCTGTTACCCAGAATCCTTTGCAAACCTCAAAATTTGGCTAAAAAAACACATGTTCCTCACATTTCTGTGGCAGAAAGTTCTGGAATCTGAGAGGAGCCACAAATTTCCTTCCACCCAGCGTTCCCCCAAGTCTCCCGATAAAAATGATACCTCACTTGCGTGGGTAGGCCTAGCGCCCGCGACAGGAAACACCCCAAAGCGCAACGTGGACACATCCAAAATTTTGGAAGAAAACAGAGGTGTTTTTTGCGAAGTGCCTACCTGTAGATTTTGGCCTCTAGCTCAGCCGGCACTTAGGGAAACCTACCAAACCTGTGCATTTCTGAAAACTAGAGACCTAGGGGAATCCAAGGAGGGGTGACTTGCGGGGCTCGGACCAGGTTCTGTTACCCAGAACCCTTTGCAAACCTCAAAATTTGGCTAAAAAAACACATGTTCCTCACATTTCTGTGGCAGAAAGTTCTGGCATCTGAGAGGAGCCACAAATTTCCTTCTACCCAGCGTTCCCCCAAGTCTCCCGATAAAAATGATACCTCACTTGTGTGGGTAGGCCTAGCGCCCGCGACAGGAAACACCCCAAAGCGCAACGTGGACACATCCAAAATTTTGGAAGAAAACAGAGGTGTTTTTTGCGAAGTGCTTACCTGTAGATTTTGGCCTCTAGCTCAGCCGGCACCTAGGGAAACCTACCAAACCTGTGCATTTCTGAAAACTAGAGACCTAGGGGAATCCAAGATGGGGTGACTTGCGGGGCTCGGACCAGGTTCTGTTACCCAGAATCCTTTGCAAACCTCAAAATTTGGCTAAAAAAACACATGTTCCTCACATTTCTGTGGCAGAAAGTTCTGGCATCTGAGAGGAGCCACAAATTTCCTTCCACCCAGCGTTCCCCCAAGTCTCCCGATAAAAATGATACCTCACTTGCGTGGGTAGGCCTAGCGCCCGCGACAGGAAACACCCCAAAGCGCAACGTGGACAAATCCAAAATTTTGGACGAAAACAGAGGTGTTTTTTGTGAAGTGCCTACCTGTAGATTTTGGCCTCTAGCTCAGCCGGCACCCAGGGAAACCTACCAAACCTGTGCATTTCTGAAAACTAGAGACCTAGGGGAATCCAAGATGGGGTGACTTGCGGGGCTCGGACCAGGTTCTGTTACCCAGAATCCTTTGCAAACCTCAAAATTTGGCTAAAAAAACACATGTTCCTCACATTTCTGTGGCAGAAAGTTCTGGAATCTGAGAGGAGCCACAAATTTCCTTCCACCCAGCGTTCCCCCAAGTCTCCCGATAAAAATGATACCTCACTTGCGTGGGTAGGCCTAGCGCCCGCGACAGGAAACACCCCAAAGCGCAACGTGGACACATCCAAAATTTTGGAAGAAAACAGAGGTGTTTTTTGCGAAGTGCCTACCTGTAGATTTTGGCCTCTAGCTCAGCCGGCACCTATGGAAACCTACCAAATCTGTGCATTTCTGAAAACTAGAGACCTAGGGGAATCCAAGGAGGGGTGACTTGCGGGGCTCGGACCAGGTTCTGTTACCCAGAATCCTTTGCAAACCTCAAAATTTGGCTAAAAAAACACATGTTCCTCTCATTTCTGTGGCAGAAAGTTCTGGCATCTGAGAGGAGCCACAAATTTCCTTCCACCCAGCGTTCCCCCAAGTCTCCCGATAAAAATGATACCTCACTTGCGTGGGTGGGCCTAGCGCCCGCAACAGGAGACACCCCAAAGCGCAACGTGGACACATCCAAAATTTTGGAAGAAAACAGAGGTGTTTTTTGCGAAGTGCCTACCTGTAGATTTTGGGCTCTAGCTCAGCCGGCACCTAGGGAAACCTACCAAACCTATGCATTTCTGAAAACTAGAGACCTAGGGGAATCCAAGTTGGGGTGACTTGCGGGGCTCGGACCAGGTTCTGTTACCCAGAATCCTTTGCAAACCTAAAAATTTGGCTAAAAAAACACATGTTCCTCACATTTCTGTGGCAGAAAGTTCTGGCATCTGAGAGTAGCCCCAAATTTCCTTCCACCCAGCGTTCCCCCAAGTCTCCTGATAAAAATGATACCTCACTTGCGTGGGTAGGCCTAGCGCCCGCGACAGGAAACACCCCAAAGCGCAACGTGGACACATCCAAAATTTTGGAAGAAAACAGAGGTGTTTTTTGCGAAGTGCCTACCTGTAGATTTTGGCCTCTAGCTCAGTCGGCACCTAGGGAAACCTACCAAACCTGTGCATTTCTGAAAACTAGAGACCTAGGGGAATCCAAGATGGGGTGACTTGCGGGGCTCGGACCAGGTTCTGTTACCCAGAATCCTTTGCAAACCTCAACATTTGGCTAAAAAAACACATGTTCCTCCCATTTCTGTGGCAGAAAGTTCTGGAATCTGAGAGGAGCCACAAATTTCCTTCCACCCAGCGTTCCCCCAAGTCTCCCGATAAAAATGATACCTCACTTGCGTGGGTAGGCCTAGCGCCCGCGACAGGAAACACCCCAAAGCGCAACGTGGACACATCCAAAATTTTGGAAGAAAACAGAGGTGTTTTTTGAGAAGTGCCTACCTGTAGATTTTGGCCTCTAGCTCAGCCGGCACCTAGGGAAACCTACCAAACCTGTGCATTTCTGAAAACTAGAGACCTAGGGGAATCCAAGATGGGGTGACTTGCGGGGCTCGGACCAGGTTCTATTACCCAGAACCCTTTGCAAACCTCAAAATTTGGCTAAAAAAACACATGTTCCTCACATTTCTGTGGCAGAAAGTTCTGGCATCTGAGAGGAGCCACAAATTTCCTTCTACCCAGCGTTCCCCCAAGTCTCCCGATAAAAATGATACCTCACTTGTGTGGGTAGGCCTAGCGCCCGCGACAGGAAACACCCCAAAGCGCAACGTGGACACATCCAAAATTTTGGAAGAAAACAGAGGTGTTTTTTGCGAAGTGCTTACCTGTAGATTTTGGCCTCTAGCTCAGCCGGCACCTAGGGAAACCTACCAAACCTGTGCATTTCTGAAAACTAGAGACCTAGGGGAATCCAAGATGGGGTGACTTGCGGGGCTCGGACCAGGTTCTGTTACCCAGAATCCTTTGCAAACCTCAAAATTTGGCTAAAAAAACACATGTTCCTCACATTTCTGTGGCAGAAAGTTCTGGCATCTGAGAGGAGCCACAAATTTCCTTCCACCCAGCGTTCCCCCAAGTCTCCCGATAAAAATGATACCTCACTTGCGTGGGTAGGCCTAGCGCCCGCGACAGGAAACGCCCCAAAACGCAACGTGGACACATCCCATTTTTTTAAAGAAAACATTGCCTACCTGTGGATTTTGGCCTGTAGCTCAGCCGGCACCTAGGGAAACCTACCAAACCTGTGCATTTCTGTAAACTAGAGACCTAGGGAATCCAAGATGGGGTGACTTGCGCGGCTCGGACCAGGTTCTGTTACCCAGAATCCTTTGCAAACCTCAAAATGTGGCTAAAAAAACACATGTTCCTCACATTTCTGTGGGAGAAAGTTCTGGAATCTGAGAGGAGCCACAAATGTTCTTCCACCCAGCGTTCCCCCAAGTCTCCCGATAAAAATGATACCTCACTTGTGTGGGTGGGCCAGGTGCCTGCAACAGAATAAGGCCCAAAACCTGAAGGGATAGAAGGGATAGCACAGCAAGTTTATAAGGGCATATTCTTTTATACATCTTGAGACGGACTCTGCTTTGGGGACCCACATAAGTGAGGTGTCATTTTACTTGGGAGACTGAGGGGAAAACTGGGTGAGTAGGAATTTTGTGCTGGAGCGGTGATCCTACTAAGAAAAATCAGGAAAATATGCTTTTTTATGCAAATTTTGAGGTTTACAGAGGAGTCTGGGTAAGAAAATGTTAGGGGAGCCACGCAAGCCACACCTCCCTGGACTCCTTGGGGTGCCTAGTTTTAAAAAGTTTCTGGGTTTTGTAGGTTTCCCTACATGAAGGCCGCACCCAGTACCAAAAACATAGGTGGGCCCTCCCCCCCAAACACAGGTATTTTTGGAATATATCACTTTGATGTGTGCACATACATCCGTGATGTGCCAAACACTAAAATTGTGAAAAGAAACACACTTAGTTTATGTGAAGATGACCCCTCACCCACCAACCAAGTTGGTGGCATGCTTCATCATCGGGGTCCCACCCGAGGCACCTAGCGTGTCACAGGTGTGCTGCGACGCCTGATTACAGTGGAGCAGGTTTTGTCATTTTTTACAACACATACTGGTTGGATTTGGCACGAGTGTGAGTGATGGTTCAGTGGATCAAATTTTATTAACAAGAGATTTCACAAAAATGAAATGCACTGCTAATAAGTGAAAGGCAAAAAAGTGAACCAATGACTCACAGCTCGTGAGCTGTAAAGCTGCGACAAGGCACCAACCGCTTTACAGTCCATTCACACACCTTTCATACATGACACGCACAAGACCATTCACACCGCCAGCCACGGGCCCAGCACATTACAACACTCACATCGACAGACCGCGCCACTCATGGGCCCATCACTTACATACGCCCACATGCCTGATACAAGAATCACACCAGCTGATGGGAGTGTGGACTGCCGTTTGGCTGGCACCGCCAGCCAAGTGCCAGCCCACGCACACCGCCGGCCAAGCGCCACCCCACACACACCGCCAGCCAAGCGCCACCCCACACACACCGCCAGCCAAGTGCCACCCCACGCACACCACCAGCCAAGCGCCACCCCACGCATATCGCCAGCCAAGCGCCACCCCACGCACACCGCCAGCCAAGCACCACCCCAAGCACACCGCCAGCCAAGCGCCACCCCAAGCACATCGCCAGCCATGCGCCACCCCACGCACACCGCCAGCCAAGCGCCACCCCACGCACACCGCCAGCCAAGCGCCACCACACGCACACCGCCAGCCAAGCGCCACCCCACGCACACCGCAATCACTTTTTTTTATTTATAAACAACAAAGAAACTACTAATTATAAAATAAGCACAAAACTACAAACACAAAAGCTCTAACTAAATACACAACAGATGCCAACCGTGAAACATATGAAAATATAAAACAGACAGCTTACGCTCACTGTATTTCCCAAAAGTTTTTCCTTGTGTGGTAACTTCTAAAACAGCTGGGCACACACAGCCCAGGCTTTGAAGGGCATTCGGGGCAGTACATCCGGCTCTCCCTCCGGATTGATCTCCGGGCACATACTCTACATTTCTTTGTGGGCATGTCTTTTTTGGGAGTGGGAGGAATGTGATCTGGAAAGTGCCGATCTTTCAATCTAGCCACATCCTCCACCACTTCTACTCTAGGAACTCTTGCCGGTTCCACCACAATAAGGCTTTCTATCACCGACTCCTGAAATTTAACAAATGTCATCCTTGACTCGGGTGAACAATCCTTGTATACAATAAAGGCATTAAAAGTTGCCAAATGAAATAAATGTAGGGCCAACTTTTTATACCACACATATGACTTACGAAGAGCAGTGTAAGGTTCTAACCTCTGATCTACTCTATCAACACCACCCATGTGCCTATTGTAGTCCAAAATGAACGCAGGTTTGCGCACTTCCGCAACCTGACCCCAAACAGCCACAGGGGAAGTACTCTCATCATGGATGGTCGATAGCATGTACACATCCCTCCTGTCTGAAAATTTCAGAGCTAGCAGCTCATTATTCCGCAAGGCACTGCACTGTCCCCTCTCAAGTTTTTTACAGACAAGCTCCCTTGGATAGCCTTTCCGGTTAGAACGGATTGTGCCACAAGCAACAGTGTCCACCCTAAACAACTCCTTGAACAACTGCACTCCAGTGTAGAAATTATCTACGTACAAATGGTGACCTTTGTTAAACAGCCGTCTAGCAAGTTCCCACACAATTTTTTCGCTAACTCCAAAAGTGGCCGGACAACCAGGAGGGTCAATACTGGAATCCCTACCACTGTAGACCCGGAAATTATACACATATCCTGTACTGCTTTCTGACAGCAGATACAATTTAATCCCATACCGTGCCCTCTTACTAGGAATGTACTGCTTAAAAACTAAACTCCCTTTGAAAAGGACCAAAGACTCGTCCACACTTATCTCTTTGCCTGGGACATAGACCTCTGAAAACCGATCCACAAAATGATCAAGGACAGGCCTAATCTTAAAAAGGCGGTCACAATCAGGGTGATCTCGTGGCAAGGCTAAAGCATTGTCTACAAAATGCAGCATACGAAGAAGAAGCAAATACCGAGTACGTGTCATAGTTGCAGGAAATATAGCAGTTGCCATCAAGGGACTAGTAGACCAATAAGAAGCCAGTGACGGCTTCCAGATCAACCCCATCAAAAAAGACAAACCTAAAAACCTTTTCATCTCTTCCAGATATGTGGGAACCCAATGAGTAGCTCTAGACTGAGGCTTAAGTCTGGCAGCGTTGTCCCGCAAATATTGCTCTGCATACACATTTGTCTGCTCCACAATCTCTTCCAAAAATACATTGTCCATAAACAAGTGAAAGAAATGGACAGGCAGAAAGTTTTCCGTATTAACTCTGCACCCTGGGAGACCAGTAAATGCAGGTAACTGTGGCTGCTCCATGTTTGGGGCAATCCAGGTGTCAGGTCTTCTAATGGGAAACCCTGCAGCCCCAGGCTGCTGCACTCTTGGCACATCAATGTCCTCCTCTAACACAGGCCCTTCATCTGCACTGAGAGTAGCTTCCTCATCAGAAGAATACACTCGGACAGAAAACTCACTTCCAGAATCTCCTGCTTCCTCCTCTGCCTCAGATGCAGAGTCAGTGTCGTAATCATGGTCTGAAGACGACTCAAAGAGCATGCGAACAACCTGCTGAGCGGTCACTTTGCGGCTAGCCATGATCCTAACAACAAATGGATTGCCAACAACAACTAGCACTAAAATAAGTAATAAACAAAGTGTAGCTTTATCACAAAGAGTTATGTACTACAAAAAACTATATCACTCAGTTGCTTGAAATAGCTACTCACCAAGCAACTACTCTGCACAGACAGCAATCACCAATGATATCCCACTAAAAAGAAAAAAGAAAAAAGCAATTTAGACATATGACAACACAAACATCACTGTGCTCAAATCTAAGGACAATGTCAAACACACAATACTGCATTTAGTACACCACCTACAAACATGTCAACAATACTCCTTTGGAGTAAATTGCTTTCACTTACCTAAAACATGCAACTATGCAAACCACAGGACAACTACTGCCAAAACCGCAAAGATCCACAGCAAAGGAAGCAAAAGCGTTGAACTAGAAGAAAAAGAAGAAATAAATTGTTATAATCACAAATACAAATACTTTGCCAGTTGACAAACACCCCACCACCAAGAACTTAGAAGTTGTCCCTGGTACCTAAGTGGATCCTGCCCCCCTCGGGGGTAGATGGGCGTAAAAAAATTGGCCAATCTGACCCCAAGGGGGGCAGAAATGGGCAACACCTGTGTGCCCCCTTTCAGGGGATGACCCTTCCCAAAGGGGGCACCCCCAGCACAACACAAAACAAAAAAATCCCTGCCGTATTGGTGGTCTCTGCCCTCCTTGGGGGCAGATGGCCCTACAAAATTACGGGCAGAGATGGGCAATACAAATTTTCCCCACCTTAGGGGGGCGACCGTTGCCCAAGGGGTGCCCCCAAACACACACCAAACACAATCCCTGGCACCTAGTGTGCTTCCACCCCCCCCCCCCCGGGCCAGATCGTCCAAAAAATGGCTGGTCTGCCATCGGTGGGGGGGGGGCCGTAACAGAAAAAAAAAGCTCCCCAGGGGAGCGACCCTTGCCCAAGAGTTGCCCCCAAAATAAACAATAAAAACAAAATCCCTGGTGTCTAGTGGTTTTCGCCCCCCCCCCCTGGGGGCAGATCAGCCCAAAAAATCGGTGGATCTGCCCCCGGGGGGGGGGCAAAATACAAATAAAAATTGCCCCCGGGGGGGCGACCCTTGCCCAAGGGGTCACCCCCAAAAACACACATAAACAAACATATCCCTGGTGTCTAGTGGTTTTCGCCCCCCCCTGGGGGCAGATCCGCCGAAAAATCGGCGGATCTGCCCCCAGGGGGGGCGAAATACAAATAAAAATTGCCCCCGGGGGGGCGACCCTTGCCCAAGGGGTCGCCCCCAAAAACACACATAAACAAACATATCCCTGGTGTCTAGTGGTTTTCGCCCCCCCCGGGGGCAGATCCGCCAAAAAATCGGCGGATCTGCCCCCAGGGGGAGGCGAAATACAAATAAAAATTTCCCCCGGGGGGGGCCACCCTTGCCCAAGGGGTCGCCCCCAAAAACACACATAAACAAAGATATCCCTGGTGTCTAGTGGTTTTCGCCCCCCCCTGGGGGCAGATCCACCGAAAAAACGGCGGATCTGCCCCCAGGAGGGGGGCGAAATACAAATAAAAATTGCCCCCGGGGGGGCGACCCTTGCCCAAGGGGTCGCCCCCAAAAACACACATAAACAAAGATATCCCTGGTGTCTAGTGGTTTTCGCCCCCACCTGGGGGCAGATCCGCCGAAAAAACGGCGGATCTGCCCCCAGGGGGGGGGGGCGAAATACAAATAAAAATTGCCCCCAGGGGGGCGACCCTTGCCCAAGGGGTCACCCCCAAAAACACACATAAACAAACATATCCCTGGTGTCTAGTGGTTTTCGCCCCCCCCTGGGGGCAGATCCGCCGAAAAATCGGCGGATCTGCCCCCAGAGGGGGGCGATATACAAATAAAAATTGCCCCCGGGGGGGGCGACCCTTGCCCAAGGGGTCGCCCCCAAAAACACACATAAACAAACATATCCCTGGTGTCTAGTGGTTTTCGCCCCCCCCCCTGGGGGCAGATCCGCCAAAAAATCGGCGGATCTGCCCCCAGGGGGAGGCGAAATACAAATAAAAATTTTCCCCGGGGGGGGCCACCCTTGCCCAAGGGGTCGCCCCCAAAAACACACATTAACAAAGATATCCCTGGTGTCTAGTGGTTTTCGCCCCCCCTGGGGGCAGATCCACCGAAAAAACGGCGGATCTGCCCCCAGGGGGGGGCGAAATACAAATAAAAATTGCCCCCAGGGGGGTCGACCCTTGCCCAAGGCGTCGCCCCCAAAAACACACATAAACAAAGATATCCCTGGTGTCTAGTGGTTTTCGCCCCCCCCTGGGGGCAGATCCGCCGAAAAAACGGCGGATCTGCCACCAGGGGGGGGGCGAAATACAAATAAAAATTGTCCCCGGGGGGGCGACCCTTGCTCAAGGGGTCGCCCCCAAAAACACACATAAACAAAGATATCCCTGGTGTCTAGTGGTTTTCACCCCCCCCTGGGGGCAGATCCGCAGAAAAATTGGCGGATCTGCCCCCGGGGGGGGCGAAATACAAATAAAAATTGCCCCCGGGGGGGCGACCCTTGCCCAAGGGGTCGCCCCCAAATTTACCCAAAAAGAAAATCCCTGGTGGCTAGTGGAGATTCCTGCTCCACGATCGCGGGCCCTGCCCGCGATCGTGGAGCAGGAATCTTGTGAAAACAGACACAGGGGAAAAGGAAAAACCCTTTCCTTTCCCACCGTGTCTGTTTTCTCAACCCCCCCGCCCCCCAAAAACGGAGAGGACTCACCTTACAGGTCCTCCTCCGAAGACGCACTGGAAGCAAATGGCTTCCAGCGCGCCCGGCAACACTAGATGACGTCAGCGCGCTGTGCGCGCGCTGACGTCATCGGATTGCCGTGGGGGGGAGCGGGGGTGGAAGGGGAAGGTCTTCCCCTTCCATCCCTGCCTGGGGGGGGCAGGTGGGTGCACGGGGGGCGCGCTAGCGCGCCCCCAAGTTCCCCTGTGCCTAGGACGAGATGATCTCGTCCAAGGCACAGGGGAACTGTAGCCTTGGACGAGATCAACTCGTCCAAGGCACAGAACCGGTTAAAAAGGCATACATACTGCCATTATTAAAGAAAACAAACATGGACCCACATGACCCCAGCAACTGCAGCCCAATTACAAATGGACCTTTCCTGGGCAAACTGATAGAAAGAGTAGCTTTTGTCCACTTGTCACAATTCATTGAAGATAACTTTGTACTTTCAGACTACCAAACTGGACTCTGCCCAGGAAGAGGCACTGAATCTGCCCTCATTTCCATCTGGGATGATCTTAATAATACAATAGACCACAATGGAGTTGCTTCACTACTTCTCCTGGATCTTTCAGCTGCCTTTGAAACAGTTGACCATGACACCCTAATTCAAAGACTCTATGAAGCCGGCAAAGAAGAGACTGCTCTCGACTGGATCACATCCCAACTTAAAAACAGAAATAATGTCATTCATAATCCCCCTTTCTCATCTAAACCCTACTCCACAAAAGCAGGGATCCCTCAAGGCTCAATCATCTCACCCATGCTTTTCAACATCTACATGATGTCATTACCTGCAATGATCAATGATTTGTAACTCACATGCTACAACTATGCAGATGAAACACAAATACTCCTTAAACTGGAATGCCCCAAAGTCATTGAAAACTCACAAATCTTCAGTTGCCTCAGAGCCGTTGATCAGTGGATGACATGGAGTCATCTCAAACTGAATGTTTCCAAAATAGAAATGCTCACATGTGACGACTGGAAAAATATGACCTATCCTACGCCTGGCCTGACGATCTGGGAGCACCTCTTAAAGTATCTAAGGAAGAAAGAAACCTTGGAATTACCATGGACTCCAAGTTAACAATGAATGCTGAGGTGGATAAATTAGCAAGATCAAGCTTCATCACCATGAAAACTCCACCACCTCAGATTTCTGAACAAGGTGCAGGCTACTATCTCTCTTGTACTGCCTAAACTGGATTATGCCAATGGCCTCTACCATGGATCATCTCTAACTATTATGAAAAAACTACAAGGCATTCAGAACTTGGCTGCCAGACTACTCCTACATGTAAAGCAACAAGCCCACATCTCCCCTGCTTTGAGGGCCCTGCATTGGTTACCGATTGCCAGAAGATTTACCTTCAAGCTGCTTTGCATCACCCACAAAGCAATAAATGAAACAAAATCACCAAATACATTCAACAAAGAAACCTGAGCTCAAAATTGGCACCCGCCTCAAAACACCACCATAAAAGACAATAGGTAGTAGTACATCTTTCTCTGTTCAAGCAGCAACACTGTAGAATTCATTACCCCCAAATACAAGATGCACGGATAACTATCTTATCTGCAGAAGACTTCTCAAGAGTTGGCTCTTTCCTACATAACCACCATACTCAAACAGCAATGGACTGCATATCCCTGTCTAAGTAAGCATTTTATAATCTGAGTATATGTATATATCTAGATATGTGTATTTATTTGTACAAATATGTATATATATTTATCTTATAATAACTACATAGTCCTTAGGCCTGTTTAACAAATGCATATTTTACCTACAGTTAAATGTATATATGTATGCATATGTATGTGTAAGTGTATGTATGTGTCTATATATATATATATATATATATATATATATATATATATATATTAATAGTTAGACCTGACAGCCTTAAGGTGGTCATCCCCCAACTTTTTGCCTACCTCTCTCCACTTTTCTGATGCTGTTTTTGCTGGATTTAGGGCTCTGCGCACTTTACCACTGTTAATCAGTGCTAAAGTGCATATGCTCTCTCTCTTAGACATGGTAACATTGGTTCATACCCAATTGGCATATGTGATCTACTTGTAAGTCCCTAGTAAAGTGCACTACATCTGCCAAGGGCCTGAGGTTTGAATGCTACTAGTGGGCCTACAGCACTGGTTGTGCCACCCACATAAGTAGCCTCTTAACCATGTCTCAGGCCTGCCATTGCAAGGCCTGTGTGTGCAGTTTCACTGCCACTTCGACTTGGCATTTAAAGTACTTGCCAAGCCTTAAACACCCCCTTTTCTACATATAAATCACCCCTAAGGTAGGCCCTAGGTAACCCATAGGGCAGAGTGCTATGTAGGTAAAAGGCAGGACATATACCTGTGTGTTGAATATGTCCTGCCAGTGGAAAACTCATAAATTCATTTTCCACTACTGTGAGGCCTGCTTCTTTCATAGGCTAACATTAGGGCTACCTTCATATACTGATTGAGTGGTAGATTCTGATCAGAAAGGGGTAAACAGGTCATGTTTAGTATGGTCAGAACGGTAATAGAAAATCCTGCTTATTGGTGAGGTTGGGTGTGATATTACTGTTTTAGAAATGCCACTTTAAGAATGTGAGCATTTCTCTGCACTTGTACTCCATCTGTGTCTTACAGCCTGTCTCCAATCCACATCTGGGTTGTGCTGATTGACAGCTCCCTTGTGCATTTCACCCAGACAACCATAAACACAGGATACTCAGTCACACCTGCACTCATCTGCATACTGAATGGTCTTCCTGGGCTGGAAGAGTGGAGGGGCCTGACACTTACATTTCAAAGGCTAGTGGCTTGCCCTCACACAAAGGACTGCCAAACCCCCTACTGGGACCCTGGCAGACAGACCTGTACTGAAAGGGGACCTTGTGCACTTCAAAAACACTCTTTGAAGTCTCCCCCACTTCAAAGGCATTTTTGGGTAAATAAACTGGGTCCCTGACCCCACCAAATCAGACTCTTCCTGGAACAGACACTTCAGGACCAGATCCTGCAACCTGTCAAGAGGAGCTGCCTGGCTGCCCAAAGGATACACCTAGACTGCTTTGCTGTGAAGGACTGCTGCCTTGCTGTTGCACTACTGCCTTGCTGGCCTCCGACCTTGCTGAGAAGTGCTCTCCAGGGGCTTGGATTGAACTTGCCTCCTGTTCCTGAAGTCTCAGGGCCAAAAAGACTTCCTCTCTTCAAGGAAACTCCTGGTGCGGCAAAAATCGACACACAGCCTGCTGGAAATGATACACAGCTTGCCCTGCGGTGAGAAAATCAGAGCATCGCCAAACTGGAACAACACAGCCCGGCTTCCCGAGTGGAGATCGACACAGCACCTGTGTTGTGACTGGAACTTTGACATACAGCTAAACTGGATCGACGCACAGCCCAGCCGGAACGACACAGCCCGACTTCCTCAGTGAAGAATCAACACAGTGCCTGCCGTGCGACCGAAACGCCGACGCATCACACACCAGATCGACGCAGTGCCTGTGACTTCATCCCACATGCCCCAGATTTCCACACATCGTCCCTGGGTGTCAAAAGACCCCACATCGCAGTGATGATCAAAGACTGCACGCCAGAAATTGATGCAAAGCCCTTGCAGAGTGGGAAGAAACAACACATTGTCTGTGCCACGTTGGAAAATCAGAAGCACACCTTCCTTTTTCCATGCATCTCCTCCTCTGCGGTGTCTGTGCCTGTAATTTTGACGCAAACCAGGTACTTTGTGAACACAAGAGACAACTGTTGATTTTAAAAGACTTAAGACTCTTCTTATCATTGCAAAAGTGATATTTCAACTTCAAACTTGATCGTTTTTTACCTTAATTTAATCAGATAAATATATTATATTTTTCTGAATCTGTGTGGTGTATTTCTGTGTTGTTTCCACTGTGTTATTGCATGATTTGTTGCACAAATACTTTACACATTGCCTTCTAAGTTAAGCCTGACTGCTCTATGCCAAGATACCAGAGGGTGGGCACAGGATAATTTGGATGGTGTGTGACTTACCCTGACTAGAATTGTGGCCCCTACTTGGACAAGGGTGTATACCTCTGCCAACTAGAGAACCCATTTCTAACATTTGTGATCAGCGGTGATGATAGAACTTGTGTTTGTGCAGTAACATACAATAGCTATGTGTACGCTACAAACCTATAGTTAAAGGTCAATTTGATTTTTTCTCTTTTCACTGCAATTTCTTTCTGCTTGCCATTTTTAATCTAATCCTCAACAACATGTCTCTGGCTGGAATCAAGGAGCTGGACAGTTTGACCTAGCCAAGCTGGAAACATACACTGTCTGCCAGCTGAAAGGGTTTTTTGCAAGGGGATGGGAGTATCTACCCAGGGTGCCTCCAGGAAGGAGGAGTACCAAAAGGCTCTGAGGGCCTGGGCCGAAGCCCATTCACAAGAGGATGTTGAGGTGGAGGGGCCAGAGGATGGCTCCCCAGAGGATTCGCCAATAGCAGTTGGGGATGACACCCCTGGATTTGTGCTCCCTGCTAAACCAGGGAGCAGTGTCTCGAGCCACACCCTGATGGCAGAGGAAAGGAGAGAGGAGAGAGAGTTCCAACTGTAATTAGCCAGATTAAAACTGGAAGAGAGAAGAGCAGAGAGAGAGGCAGAGGAGAGCTGAGGCTGAGAGAGCCTTGGCTGAAAAGAAACTACTTCTGGCTCATGAACTGAGTCTAAAGGAGCTGGACCTCAAGTCTAGGCAGTCTGAGTCCAGCAGTGATGGTGGCAGCATACATATAGGACCTGCTGGAGACAAAAAGGTTTGTATGTCCAAAGATGTGGTGCCAAGTTATGTGGTGGGAGATGACATTGACAAATGGTTTGATGCCTATGAAGTTGCACTAAGGGCCAATGGGGTTTCTGAAGATCAATGGGGGACGGGTTTGTAGAAACATGTTCCAACTGTTGGGAGGGAACCAGACAACCATAACACATACCCACTCATAAAAGCCATTTTAATTGCCAAGTTTGGGCTGACCCCTGAGAAGTACTGTCAGAGGTTCAGGGACAGCACCATACTCTCCACACAAACTTGGGTAGACTTTTTTGATTTTTCTAGCAAAGCACTGAATGGATGGGTGCGGGGCAGTAAAGTGAATTATTATGTGGGGTTGTATAATTTGATCCTGAGCGAGCATATGCTCAGTGTCTGCTTTACAGAGTTGCGCCAGCACTTGATTGACAGTAAGCTGACTGATCCTAGGAAGCTTGCTGAGGAGGTGGCCCTCTGGGCTAGCACCAGAGTGTCCAAAAATGTATCTGTGGGGGGGCAGAGGGGGGACCCACAAAGGTGGTCAGGGTTCCCACCAGAAGAAAGAGGGGGGAGAAAAACATAAAAATAAGGAGTTCTCAAAAGGCCCCCAAAATAATTCCCAGGTAGGTAGTGGTAACCAGTCCCAACCTTATTCTGAGAAGAAGCCAGGATTCTTTGACAAGAAGAAAGGGAGGTTTGTACCCCAATGCATAAAGTGCATCAAGTATGGTCACTCCAAGGGTGACTCCAAGTGTCCAAAGAGGGCACAGCCCTCCACTGGAGGGCAGACACCTGGGTTGGCTAGTGTAGCACTAAGGGAGGTGGCAGTCCCAGACAGTTTTGAGGACTAGATAAAGGTAACCTTAATGTCCCTGGGAGATGAGGAAATGGTGCCAAAAGCCCACATGCCCGCAAATACTTCAAAGTAGTGGGTCACCATTAATAGGCAAAGGGTGGAGGCGCTGCGTGACACAGGAGCCAGCATGACTACTGTCAGGGGTCAGCTGGTGTCAGCAGAGCAGGTCATCTCTAATACATTCCACCAGGTCACAGTCGCTGACAATCGTGAGAGTCAACTACCGGTGGCTCTGGTTCCCTTTGAGTGGGGGGGAGGTCTCTGGTACTCTGAAAGTAGCTGTGAGTCCTGCCATGCCTGTAGATTGTGGGGCAACGACCTTGAGCACACTACCTGAAAGGAGGTAGAGCTCAGGTCTCACCTGGAGATGTTAGGTTTGCCTGAGTGGGTCTGCATGACCACAAAATCCATAGCTGCCCGGGAAGGGAGTCAAGGGTGTCTGGAACCTGGAACAATGGTCCAAACCGCTGTAAAGCAGAGGGGCAAGGGGCACGGGAAACCAGTCCCAGAAGTTCCCACAGTGGTTGACGGGGTCCCTGAGGAGGAGGCCCCTGAGCCAAGTGGGGAGGACATTGCCACCCTGGGTAACATGCATGAGCTTGCTGGCTGGCAAGTTGAGGGTGGGTCAACCAGGGAAGAATGCTGCAAAGCGAAGAAGGAGTGCCCCACTCTTGAGGGACTGAGGCAACATGCCGCAGCCCAAGCAGCAGGTAAAGCCTCTGGAGATCACCCCATATATTGGGAGAATGATCTCTTCTACAGTGAGCCTAAGGTGCCAAAGGCTGGGGCAGCATGTGTGCTGGTGGTCCCCCAGTGCTACCGGGCCTTCCTAATGGGTATAGCTCATGACATTCTCCTGGCGGGGCAAGACAAGACCTTCGCCAGGCTTGTCATCCACTTTTTTTGGCCCCGAATGCGGGTGGCCTCAGATGCTTTCTGTAGGTCCTGCTCAGCCTGCCAGGCTAGTGGGAAGACAGGGAAAAGGCTCAAGGCCCCCTTGGTCCCACTCCCCCTCGTTGGCACCCCCTTTGAAAGGGTGGGCATCAACATCATTGGTCCCCTGGACCCCAAAACTGCCCTAGACAACAGGTTTTCCTGGTTTTGGTGGCCCATGCCACCTGCTACCCAGAGCCAATCCTTCTGAGTGCAGTAACTGCACCAGTGGTGACCAGAGCTCTAATGGGGATATTTACCCATGTGGGATTTCCAAAGGAGATTGTCTCTGACAGAGGCACAAACTTCATGTTTGTGTACATGAAGTCCATGTGGGATGAGTGTGGGGTGACCTACCGGTTCACCACCCCTTACCATCCTCAATCAAATGGTCTTGTGGAAAGGCTCAACAAGACCCTGAAAGGCATGATCACAGGCCTCCCTGAGGCTATGAGGTGTAAGTGGGACGTCCTCTTGCCATGCCTTCTCTTTGCTTATAGAGAGGTGCCCCAGAAAGGGGCGGGGTTCAGCCCCTTCGAACTTCTCTATGAGTACCCTGTCAGGGGGGGCCCTAAGCATAGTGAAAGAGGGGTGGGAGAAAGCTCCCAGGAAACCCCCCCAGGATGTGGTCAGTTACATGCTGGCCCTCCGCAACCAGATGCAACGCTTCTGGAAGAAGGCCAAGAGCAACCTCAAGGCCAGTCAAGAGGTGATAAAACAATGGTACAGTGGCCAGAAGGCCACCCTGGTAGAGTTTCAACCTGGAGACAAAGTTTGGATAATGGAGCCAGTAGAGCCTGGAGCTCTCCATGGCCACTGGACTGTCCGATTTGAGGTCAAGGAGCGGAAGGGGGAGGCCACTTACCTAGTGGACCTCAAGTCGCCTAGAAACCCCCTAAGGGTGCTCCATCAGAACTGACTGAAGCCTCATTTTAAGAGGCTTGAGGTCAGCATGCCTCTGGTGACTGATGATGGTATGGAAGAGGAGAGTGAACCTCTCCCTGACCTCCTCTCTGCCAAAGAAGGTGATGGGTCATTGGAGGGTGTCAATCTCTCTGACACCCTAACCCTAGATTAGAGAGGGGACTGCTACCAGTTAGGGGAACAGTTCTCTTCCCTGTTCTCCCTCACCCCTGGACTCACACACTTTTGTGTCCACGACACTGACAGTCCCCCTGTAAAGAACAAAATTTACAGAGTGTCAGACAAGGTGAGGGCTAGTACCAAGAAGGAAGCTGCCAAGATGCTGGCTCTTGGTGTGATTGAGAAGTCTAGCAGTCCCTGGTCTAGCCTAGTGGTGTTGGTTCCCAAGGCTGCTGCCCCCAGTGCAAAGCCAGAGCTTAGGTTCTGCGTGGACTACCGGGGTCTCAACTCTGTCACAAAGACAGACGCTCACCCTATATATATATATATATATATATATATATATATATATATATATATATATATATATTATGTATCACTTAAAAAAACAAAGGTCACAGGGATGTTATAGCTAGACTCACATTTTAAACATACGAAACCATAGAAATTCACCAGTTATAGTAAGAGATATCTCAAGTAACAATAACTCATACCCTAAGGAAACTACAACTCGTGCCCTCGCCATGCACTGATAATCACCCTACAAATTGTGAGTGTATCTGTCTGGGTGTGAGAGGGTGTACATCAGTGTTTTAGTGGGTGCATCAGTGTGTGCGTGGGTCTGTGAGTCGGTGCATGAGGGTCTGACTGGGGCTGTGAGTAGGTGCATTAGAGTTAGAGTGAGTCTGTGAGCGGGTGCGTGAGTGTCTGAGTGGGTGTGTAAGTGTCTGAATCAGTTGTGAGTGGGAGAAAGAGAGCGACAGAGAGAAAGAAAGTGAGAGGGAGACAGATAGAGACTTTTTAGGCTTTGATGTATTACTTAGAATGAGATATTTGTGCACAATCTAAAAAGAAAAATGTATTTGTCATTTAAAAAAGTAAAAGTACCTTAAATATTTTTTCTTTAAAAAAAAAAGAGGGAAATTAGTCCAGCTGGACTCGAACACTCAATGAGGAAGTCTGTGATCTTCACACTGAGCTGTGTTTTCTTTTAACTTATTTTTTAGCCCGTTATGGGTTACCTGCAACTGCGCAGAAGCCCTCACGGGCTCCCCCGCGGTCCCTACATGGTTTTTAAAAAGTATTTCATAATCTGCCCTTTACGAGCTATGTGGAACTGCGGTGGAAGCCTCAAGGCCTCAGGTCCCACTGTCAAAAAGCAGAGTATTTGCTGTGACTTGGTTGCAGCTTCAAAGCCACAGCAAACAGCTAATTCCCAGGGGTGGGCACGTAGCCCCGTGGAGGTGGTGGTCTCTAGAGGTACAGGGGGTCCGATACAGACCCCCTTCACTTTACTAACTCATTGCCCCGAGGAGGTGTTGGTCCCCAGGGCAGTGGGGGCCCTGCACCCATCCCCTGTACACAATCTAAATATACCCCCGCAAGGTGGTGGTCCCTGGGGCAATGTGGGGGCGTGCGGCCCCCTCCACTCAATATTAACAAAGCCCTGGGGAAGTGGTGGTCCCCGCGCGCCCCCTGCACAGAATACAATATATGCCCCGGGGAGGGGGTGGTCCCCGGGGCTGTGGGGGAGGCTGACGGGCCTCCCCCACACAATTCACGCATTTGCCCATGGTCCCCCACTCTCAATATTAACAAAGCCCGAGGGATCTGTTGGTCCCTGGGACTGCAGGGGGGCGCATTGCCCCCCGCACAGAATACAATATATGTCCCAGAGAGGTGGCGGTCCCCAGGGCACGCACCCCCAGCAAACAATTAGAGCTTCACCCTGGGGAGATGGTGGTCCCCATGGATGTAGGGGAGGCCAATGGGCCTCTCCCACACAATTCACGCATTTTGCCAAGGGGAGGTGGTGGTCCATGTGAGCCCCCCCCCCCCACATTCAGAATCATCAATGCCCCAGGGACCTGGCCCACCTGGGGCTTATCAAAAGCAAGCATGGGAACCTGTGCTTGTTTTTTATGTTTTTGCTGCAAATTTGCTAATATTGTGATTTCGGTGCAAAGAAATAGAAAAAAAATGCTTTTTTGCTCTTGGAGAGTCCCTCTGGGACCCTACCACCAGAGCTAAGGGGTCAGGGTGTCTGTATCCTGGCCCCTTTTCTTTTGCATTTTTTTATGAGACTCGACATCAGATGGCTGCCAACACCGCCTGGTTGAAGTACTGGCAGCCAATCAGAGCTGTGCATTTCTCTGCACAAGCTTGTCTTTTTTCGTGCATACGTCGTAGTCAGATATATGCACATTTGGATTGCCCTAAATTTCTCAAAAACTACTGAACCGATTTACACCAAATAAGCAAAAGATCAATCTGCGTACCGAAAGCTAGCTTTCTGCCAAATATGGTGTAATTTTGTCCAGTAGTTCTGGCTTTGGACGTATCCAAAGGTCCTATGGGAAATAACATAGTAAACACAAGTTTTTTCACCCGCCTTGGCCCCAGCTTCACTGATCACTCCGAAACTTTCCGTGCACAACAAGAATCACCACAACACTTTTTTGGGGAAAATTTTGTGAAGATTTGTCAAATGGTGCCAAAGATACATGCAAGTCAAAAAACACTTTTTTATGGAAACATGGTCCTAACTATAACTACACAGTGGCGACCGCCACCAGGTAATATGTGTATGTATGTATGTACATATATGTATGTGTGTATATTATTCTATGCTTGCCATGTTTATAGGTCATTGTGTAGTTTCTTTATAAGTTGTTTCATTAGATGCTTATGAGTGTCTGTTTTATTTTATCTATCTCAATAGGTAAATATTATCTGAGCTATTTATCTACAAACACTGCACTATTGAAATATTGAGAAAAGATCAAATAATGTTATAAAAGAACACAAGTAAAGTAACTTCAAATACTGCAACTCTTGAGTCTGCGTTTATATGGTACAACTTTAAATCTCAATATATTATATTCCTTACACATATATCCCCTCACTATGTAATCATATATCTATATATTTACTACTTTAGTCCTACTGTGCAAGAGGAAACAAATTTAAAAATGTACTCTCTTGGAAGCTTTACTCTGTCTCACCATCACCAGTGCTTAATTTGTAAATAAAAACGTGCCAATGGCCAAAGCCCTCGTTTTAAACATGTAGCTGTTGCAATTAAATGTGTGAACATGGAATACTGAGGCAGCGTAATCATGAAGCCATCTCAGGCCTCTTCAGTCCATTTAAAACCACTCCCTGCCCCTTCAGCTCATTCTTGCAGCTTTCTGCTTTCTCCCATTGTGATGTTTGTTTTCGTTTTTATCTTCTTTATCGTATACCCAGACGTGGGTCCTGTGCTTGCTATGCCACTGGATTCAAGTTAGGCTGGCTGATGGGGGGTGATACCCTGAAAATTGTCCCAGGTTACCTGTTTCCAGTCCAGGGAAAACCTGGCCTGGTAGTTTGAACAGGAATGTTCCCATGGGGAACAGGGTCAAGACTGATTTGCATATGGCTGGATCCAAATCGGCTCGACGTGGTGAGCAAAATAACTGTGGATTTAAGCCCAGATCTGTGACTGGAGGTGAATGTTCAACACTGTTCATCATTCTGTTCATCATCTGTTCTTTTTGCATTTGTCACACTAAGTGAAAAGGGTATGCCCCGACGTGGGTCCGTGATTGGTATGCCACTGGATTCAAGTTAGCCTGACTGAAGAGGGGTGACTGATGAGGGGTGCTGTCCTTAAACCTGTCCCAAGATGCTTGTTTCCAGTCCAGGGAGGACCTGGTATGGCAGTCTGGGCTGGACTGTTTTCCTGGGGAGCAGGGTCAAGACTGATTTGTATATGGTAGGGGCCAAATGGAATGTCACGTTGAGCAAAGAAATGGTGGATTTAGGCCCTGATCTGTGAATTAGATTGAATGCTTGACATTGTTCAGTGTTATGTGCATCTTTTTTTCTTTTTTCTTTTGTACACCCAAGTGGGAATGGTATGCCCAGACTTGGGTCCCCTGCTCTCTATGCTACTAGATTCAAGCTATCTTGGCTTACGCGGGGTGATACTGTGAAACAGGTCCAATGGTACTTGTTTCTGGTCTAGGGAGGACCTGGCCTAACAGTTCGGTCTGGACAGTTCCCATGGATCAGTTATGGCTGATTTGCATATAGCTGGTTCCAAACTGGGATAGTGTGGTGAGCAAGAAAACAACAGAGTTAGGCCCAGATCTGTGACTGGAGGTGAATGTTTGACATTGTTCAGCATTCCATCATCTGTTCTTTTTTGCTTTTGTCACCCTCAGTGAGAGGGTTATGCCCTGATGTGGGTCCGGTGCTCGCTAGGTCACCAGATTTAAGCTAACCTGGCTGATTAGGGATAATACCCTGAAGCTGGTCCAAAGATGCTTATTTTCTGGGAGGACCTAGCCTGGCAGTTTGAGCTGGACTGTTCTCCTGGGAAGCTGGGTCAAGATTGATTTGTCTATGGCTGGGTCCAAAGTGGATTGGGGGTAAGCAAAAAAACAATGGATTTAGGTCCAGATCTGTAACTGGAGGCAAATGTTTGACATTGTTCAGTATTCTGTCTATCCTATCATCTGTTCTTTTTGTATTTGTCGCTCTAAGTGTGTAGGAGAAGCCCAGACATGCATCCCATGCTCGCTATGCCACTGGATTCAAGTTAGCCTGTCTGATGAGGGGTGATACATTGAAACCGGTCCCAGGATGCTTATTTCTAGTCCAGTGAGGATGTGGCCTAGCAGTTTGGGCCGGACTGTTCTTATGGGGAGCAGGGGCAAAACTGATTTGCATATGGCTGGGTCCAAACTAGAATTGCCCGGCGAGCAAAAAAACTATGGATTTACGCCCAGATCTGTGAATGAGGGTGAATACTTGACACTGCTCATCATTCTGTCCATCATTTGTTAATTTTCGCACTTGTAGCCCTAAGTGGGAAAGGTATGCCCAGACATGGGTCCTGTGCTCGCTAGGCCACTGGATTGATGCTAGCCTGTTTTATGAAGGGTGATACCCTGAAATCTGTCTCAGGATGCTTGTTTTCAGGCCAGGGAGGACCATGCCTTGCACTTTGGGCTGGCTTATTCTCATGAGGAGCAGAGTCAAGGCGATTTGCATATTTCTGGGTCCAAACTGGAGTGATGTGGTGAGCAAAAGAGCAATATATTTTGGCCCACATCTTTGACTGGGGGTGAATGTTTGACATTGTTCAGTATTCTTTCCATAATCTGTTTTTTTTGCACTTGTCACCCTTAGTGGGAAGGGTATGCCGGACATTGGTCCTGTGCTCACCATGCCACCAGATTCAAGACAGCCTGGCTGATGAGGGGTAATACCCTGAAACAGATCCCGGGATGCTTCTTGCCAGTCCATGGAGGACCTTCCGTAAGAAGCAGGAAAAGCTATTTCAGGAAAGCGTGTAAACTTTTTTTTTAAAGTAAGATTTTCCCTGGGCTATTTCTTTCCCTGTTTCTGAAGTCACATGCACCAGGGCCACTGGCCTTGCTCCAATAGACTGTAACCTCTGTGTCATAACAGGCACCCCCAGGGACACCTATTTTTCAGGTCCTTCACATACCTCCCTTTTGGTCATGGGAGGCCACCATCTTGGAAGGATAGCTCTCTAGTACTGTGACGCTCACCACGTCGCAGCACGCTGAGATGCATACACCGGAGTTTATCAAACCCGGTTCTCACTTGTGCCACCATGACCAAGAAGTAAGCAGAGTGCATCCTAACACTGCAAATCTTTAGAGTATGACTACAAGCACACTTCCCTCCGGTGGATCTACGATACAATAGCCAGCAAACTATTGAGTAGGTCATGCATGCACCTTGCATGCTTTGATGTGTGCTTTACGTGTTTTTATGTGTAGTTTGTCTTGTAATGTCCATTATGAGGATGTATTGGCGCTCATATCTAGATTATCACGTGTGCCTTTTCACGAGTGGGGTGTAGTTTGCTAAAATGTGGCACCATACCCACAAGCAATATGTATAGTAGCCCTATATGATAAAGGGATATGATAACTATATTTCTTTATATCTTCACAGGTATCAGTGGCGGACATCATATACAATAGGTATCACTTGAAGACACCACATTAGTTGGGTGAATTGCACCTAATCACATAGTATGTATTATTTATGCTCGCACTAGTGGCAGTTATACAAGGAGTGGAACCAGGGAGTCAACCTTGGTCCTGAAGAGGAGCCTAGGGGTTAGGCTCCAAAACATGTAGACCTGGAAGGAAGGTACATGGTATACTCAACTTCCGTAGCCCCTTTTTAACCATAACGTCTTCAAGAGATCTAGTAAACCATTGGAACCACTAGTAGGCAGGTATTTTTAACTTATCCAAGACCCCACCCCTCCTATCCCTCATCTGATTCACATTGACATGACTACATCAGTGCTCCCACGTATTTCGTCAGTCGTAGCACGCCTGTTCCGTGGTGGAACGGGAGGAACCCAATGATGAAGCATGCCACCAAGGGGAAACCCTGGTGGGTGAGAGTTTTTCTAATAGGAAAATCCTTTTTCCTCGTCCATCCTGTGGGAGTTTCTTTTACTTTCTGCTGGGCTTTTTTTTGTAATGTTACTTGTGTCATAAGGAGGACAGACTCAGACAACCTCCTTCTCCCTACTTGTCTTTTGTTCATGGAAGACCTGGCAGTTCAGGTTCGACTGTTCCCATAGGGAGCAGGGTCAAGACTGACCTGCATATGGGAGGTTCTAAACTGTCCATCATCTATTCTTTTTTGCATTTGCCACCCTAGTGGGAAGGGTATGCCCAGGCGTGGGTCCCATGCTCGTTATGCCACTGGTTTCAAACTAGCCTGGCTGATGAGAAGTGATACCCTGCAACTGGTCCCAGTATGCTTGTTTCCAGTAAAGGGAGGACCTGGCCTGACAGGTTAGGCTGAACTGTTTGCCAGAGCACAATCAAAACTGATTTGCATATGGCTGGGTCCAAACTGGAATGGTGAGACAAGCAAAACAATGATGGATTTAGGACCAGATCTGTGACTGGGGGTGAATGTTTGACATTGTTCAGTATTCTGTCCATCATCTGCTCTATTTGCATTTGTCACCCTAAGTGGAAAAGGTATGCCTGATATGGGTTCCCTGCTCGCTATGCCAGTGGATTCAAGCTAGCCTGGCTAATGAGGAGTGATACCTTGAAACTGGTCTTTGGATGATCCTTTCTGGTTCATGGAGGATTTGGCCTGGCAGTGTGGACTGGACTTTTCAAATGGGGTGCAGGCTGAAGACTGATTTGCATATGGCTGGGACAAAACACAAATGGCCGGTTGTGAAAACAAATGATGGGTTTTGGCCCTAATCTGTGACTGGAGGTAAATGTTTGACAATATTCAGGATTCCATCCAACATCTTTTCTTTTGCAATTGTTGCCCTTAGTGGAAAGGGTATGTCCAGACATGGGTCCCCTGCTCGCTATGCCACTGGATTCAACCTAGCCTGGCTGATGAGGTGTGATACCCTGAAACCGGTCCCAGGATGCTTGTTTCTAGAGCACAGAGGGCCTGGCCTGGAAGTTCGGGCTGGACTGTTGCCATGGAGAGCAGGGTCAAGACTGATTTGCACATGGCTGGGTCCACACTGGAATGGCATGGGGAAGCAAAAAACAATGGATTTAGGCCCATGTCTGTGACTGGGGGTAAATGTTTGACATTGTTTAGCATTCTGTCCATCATCTATTCTTTTTTTTACACCTGCCACCCTAGTGGGAAGGGTATTCCTGACATGGGTCCTGTGCTTGCTATGCCACCGGATTCAATCTAGCCTGACTGATGAGGGGCGATATCCTGAAAGTGGTCCCAGGATGCTTGTTTGTGGTCCAGAGAGAACCTGGCCAGCTAGTTCCGGCTGGACTGGTTCCATGGGGAGCAGGGTCAAGACTGATTTGCATATGGCTGGGTCCAAACTGAAATGGCGTTAGGAGCAAAAAAACAATGAGTTTAAGCTGAAATCTGTGACTAGTGGTGAATGTTTGACATTATTCAGCATCCTGTCCATCATCTGTTCATTTTGCATATGTCCCCTTAAGTGGGAAGGGAATGCCCAGATGTGGATCCTGTGCTTGCTATATGACTGTATTCAAGCTAGCCTGGTTGTTGAGGGTTGATATCCTGAAATTGGTCCCATGCTGCTTGTTGCTGGTCAAGAAAGGACTTGGCCTGGCAGTTTGGGATGGACTGTTCCTACTGGGGGCGGCGTCAAGACTGATTCACTATGGCTGGACCCAAACTGGAATGTTGTGGTCGGCCAAAAAAACATGGATTTCGGCCCAGATGTGTTACTGAGGGGGTGAATGTTTGAAATTGCTCAGTATTCTATCCATTATCTGTTCTTTTTGCAATCGTTCCCCTTCTGATGCAGATTGTTTTTGAGTGGATGCCATTACAATTAATGACTGCCATGGGGTAAGTGTAGAACCATTTTGTCATGGTTATGAATCGCTATCCCAGTGCTGTCCATAGTTGGGATTAAGTAGACTCAGTCTCCTCAATTAAAAGCTTTTTCTGCATTGAGGGACAGGTTCAACATCATTTCAGATCTGGAATTCCAAAGAAGATGTAATAGAGTTCACATCTGGTTCCAGGAGTTTCAGCTGGCAACAAATTGAATGTGATTTCTGTGTATTAGTAACCACAACATGGACCACAGCCGCAGCACCAGATGACACCAGAGCATATGACATAGTACCCAATACCACAGCTGCAACAAATAGGTGCAACAGCGCAACACCAGTTGCAAGCACAGTAGGATCCACGGCAATGCCCACAACTGTGTGAACAGGAGGGACCATAGCTGCGCCCAAGCAAAGAGACAGCTATGACCACAACAGAGAACACAACAGCAATCAGAGCCGCCTCCACAGTAGCAATAATAGCTTCTGCCACAGCAGGGACGACTGTAGCAAAACAGTTGGATCTCTAGCCACCACCACAGAAATAAACACTGCTGCACAAAACATTGCAGCCACATTGAGGATCAAAGCACAAACAACTGCTTCAATCACATCTGTAACTGCAGCAGAGACAATAACAGTGACCATACACAACAGAGTGAGCAGCAACGACCACATGAGCAGCAATGACCACAGTTGTATTCATAGCAAAGGAAAAACTGCCACCATTGCAGTCACAACAATTTTCACCACAGCAGGAAATATAGCAGCAAAAGCATCTGTCACAACAGTACAGGCCGCAGCAGCAACCACCACAGCTACATACTCAACAGAGACCACAGGAGCTACTACATCTGGTGCTATGGCAGAGAAAACAGCAGTAACCACAGCTACAGCAAATGCAGAGACCACAGCAGGAACTAAGAAACAACTACAGCCACCACCGAGGAAGGGATAACAAGACCAAGCATAGCTGCCAGCAAGATAGGGACAACATAATTGTCCACAGCTGCAACCACAACAGGGACAACTACCACAGTTACGTCCACAATGAAAGCAGAAATCTCAGCTATAACAACAGCTGCCACAACAGGACAGAAAATAACCAGACTAACACGTCAAATATGGCAGGGACAACAGCAGTGAACACAGAGTAAAAACATTGTAAGTACAATACTCAAATTACCCTCAGTTGGGGATAACTAACTATTCTATGCCACATTCCTGCCATTTGTTTTTTTAACGCATGGTGCCACTACTGGCAGGGATCAACCATAAGAAGATCAGCCTTGGACCTCCTCAATAGGAAGAGTCCAACTTGGACTGCTAAACTGTATCCTTGCTAAACTGGAAAACACCAGAGACCCGTTTTGGCCTATTGAACCTCATCCCTGAGGCACAGCTTGATTCAAACTGCAAGGTGAATATGCAACCAATGTCTGGGTATTTCTTTGCACTTAGAACCTCTCGGTGAGAGAACAGTGAATCGCTGGATATATCCAATATGTCTGGCTTTAATAGGCTAACAAGTGAGAAACCTGACATGGAAAATGTGCACAGATTATGGATGTTATGTCTCCGTGCAACCTGTTTCTTTCAGTGCACTATGGGGCATATTTATACTCCGTTTGCGCCGAATTTGCGTCGTTTTTTTCGACGCAAATTCGACGCAAAACTAACTCCATATTTATACTTTGGCGTTAGACGCGTCTAGCGCCAAAGTTCATGGAGTTAGCGTCATTTTTTGGCGTGAACACCTTCCTTGCGTTAATGAGATGCAAGGTAGGCGTTCCCATCTTAAAAAATGACTCCCAGGCATGTGCGTGGTATTTATACTCCCGGGCAAAAATGACACCCGGGAATGGGCGGGGCAAAAAACCCCGCATTTGCGCCTCTTTTTAACGCCTGGGTCAGGGCAGGCGTTAAGGGACCTGTGGGCTCAGAATGAGCCAAGAGGTGCCCTCCCCTGCCCCCAGGGACACCCCCTGCCACCCTTGCCCACCCCAGGAGGACACACAAGGATGGAGGGACCCATCCCAGGGAAGAAAAGGTAAGTTGTGGTAAGTATTTTTTAAAAAAAAATTTTTGTGGCATAGGGGGGCCTGATTTGTGCCCCCCTACATGCCACTATGCCCAATGACCATGCCCAGGGGACAGAAGTCCCCTGGGCATGGCCATTGGGCAAGGGGGCATAACTCCTGTCTTTGCTAAGACAGGAGTCATGTTAATGGCGTCTGGGCGCCAAAAAAAAATGGCGCAAATCGGGTTAAGACGATTTTTTTGCCTCAGCCTGACTTGCCCCATTTTTGGACGCCCAAACGCCATTTTTCCCTACGCCGGCGCTGCCTGGTGTACGTGGCAGCGCCGGTCGGCTAACGCCGGCTAACGCCATTCAATAAATACGGCGCCCGCATGGCGCTTCAGAATGGCGTTAGACGGCGCTAAAACTTTAGACGCAAAACTGCGTTGGCGCAGTTTTGCGTCGAAAAGTATAAATATGGCCCTATATGTCTTTCTCCTGTTTTAATTTCCCAAAGTTGTGTTGCCATGCAGCAGGTTACACAGTGATATGGCACAAGTAATTGTAGTGCATTTTGCAAGGCTGTTTTTACATACATGATATGAAATGAAATTACCTTGCATTAGACCTTGTGGCCTGGCCAATGCTTATTATGAGTAGCCATCACAAAACAATTATGTTGGGTTAAATAATTATTAGTTAACTTAAGCTCAATGGAGGTATATTAATAAATGTGAACATACTTGATTGTGGCAAATTGAAGTAAAGTAAAGTGATGAGGATTAATATGCTGATTAATAGTGATTTGTGGTCGCAAAGTGGTATGCCATTTTATATTAATTTATTAAGTGAACTTCTACAAATAATTCTGAGACTCTGTTACATTAAGCTAGCTCTTTTAACCATATCAAAAGCCAGTGACCATAAGCTAAACTACTGATTAAAAAGCCAGGTTTAAACATGTTTTTAAGTGTAAGCGTCGGTTTCAGTATATTTGTAGCGGATTAGTATTCTAGAAGGTGGGTTCAGCAACATAAAAACTCTCTATCCAATAGGAAACCAAGTTGGGATTGTGGACCGAACATAGTAAATGGTTAGCAGAATTCAGATTTCTGGTACGTGTATACTAGGAGAATTTAGAAGCCAGAAAGTCCTTTGATGTATGTTTCATGCAGTTAGTCAATTGAGTGACTTCAGGACTGGGGAGATATAATGGTTTCTGAAGCAACTTGAAATCAGGTGGGCTGCAGTGATCTGACCTAGCTGGAGACATTAAAATAGTTTGACTGGAGAGGTGAGATAAACAGAGTTTGCACAGTCCAGTCTCGATTGGATCAGTGCATTTATCACAACAATATGAAGAGTGGAATCGAGGAAAGGGAAGAATCTTTTCACAAAGTATTCCCACTTTGGTAGCCTGAATATTCAGAGACAGGAGGATTAAAGTTATGTCCCAATATTTCTTATGACACATGCAGCTAGCAATGATATATTACCACACTGTTCCTTTCCCATTGGTGTAAGCTGTATATCTGACTTAAAAGGATTATGACTTAAAAAGCCAGCAGGCATGCACCAGTTGTTGACTGTAGGAGAATTACTTAAACTCCACTGTTTGTGACAGGTTATCTGTGATTCATTGGCGTACATGTGAAATCACACCCCTTGCAGATGAATCTATTTCACAAGGGCCTTATGTAAAAATTAAATAACAGGGGGTGAAAATGCAGATCCCCATGAAACACACTGCAGTACTACAATTCAGTGGTCTTGGCTTTGATACAAAGTGGGGATGAGACACAGACTGTACTCCATCTGTTAATAAAGTCTGAAATCACTTCAAGGCTTGACCTGAGCTCCCCAATTCTTCAAGACTTTTTAATGAGTATATTGTGATTGATAGTGTATGTAGCATCCTCCCCAGCATGGGTACCCCCCAATGAGTACACCACACATGGAGCTATGTATTACACTTCTTTATTCTTCAGTGTGCAATCAGAAATACAACATTCTAAACTTGCCTTCATTGCACCATGTTCTACCACTTACGTCAGCATGCTACAGAGTCATTAAGGATTGGAAATGTTTTCATCATTCTTACTCATAAGACACAGCTCCCCCTCTGTTAAAAAAAATATTTTTTTTTACAACATATACACATTATAATTCTTCAATGAGTCTTCTTGGTGCTTTTATAACTCATCCGAATCATGTCTTGGGAAACTGAGAATCAATAATCAGAGTGTCCTTGATCTGCTTTGGTGATGTGGGACGAATGGTGATCTGGGATTTGCCATAGGTTTTCTCTGATCCACCCTCCATCACTAACATTAACATCCGATGATCGTTGAGTCACCTGTTTGAAGTGCAAGGAATCTTGCGTGATAGATTTTCCTGGACATTGGACAGTTATCTCGTGCGCTTTGCTGGTTACAACTTGAAATGGCTCAGCATCAAAAGGGTCATCAGATTTGCTTTGTGGTTGACAAACAAGCACTTGCTCTCCTCACTTAAAAAACAATGTTCTTTGCAAGTTGCCTTTCGTAAGCATAGGCCTTCATTTTCTGCTTGAGACTCAAGTAGGTTGTACTTGTCTCGGCATCACTTTTGGATGTGATTCCACTGAAGCAACTTGATTGTTATGGCTCTCACGCACACTGGTGTGGCAGTGCTTTCACCTTTGGTTGAGTGAGGAGTAGAACGGTAAGCTCATAGAGTAGAATCCAAGACAGTCTTGAGGTTAAGCTTCTCTTATGTAGCGTGCTGTACAGTTTTCTTTAACAAACTCATGAAAAGTTCAACAACACCATTAGCTTGTGGCCAAAAATGTGTGATTTTCTAATGCTTCACATTAAGCAGATTTAGGAAGTCTAAAAGATGGGCCAATGTCAGTTTTCAAAATCATAGGAATGCTCCATGTCACAAATATGCCATCTAAACTCTCAGTTACTTGGTCCTGAGTAACAGATGAGAGATCTTCAACTAATGGGAAAGCAGGAATATTTGTCCACAATCACCATCAGGTGATGTTCATTACCAAGTGGACTGAAAAAGTCAACAACAATTCTTTCCCAGGCACGCTTGGGCATCTCTGACATGATCAAAGGATATGAAGTAGTTTTCGATGATAGCTAATTACATAGATGATAGGTTTTTAATTATTTTTCAACTCGTTCATCAAGATGAGGAAACCAGAGTCAATCATGGAGAGCTCATTTAGTGGCAACAATTCCAAAAAGTCCTACATGAGCCACTTCAATCACTTGTTGTTGTAGACTCTCTGGAATGAAAATGTGTGAACTTTTCATGTCACTAAAAGGTCACCTTTGACATTTTTGCATTTCTGATACTCACTGTCACTAGTAAGAGGTCAAGTATGTTGATTCCATGACTGATGTGTAATAATGTCTTTCAACTTCAATATTTCACTATCTTGACTCATGGTAATGACAATTTGTTTCAACGAAATGGCAGCTGGTATGCTCAATTTCACAGTAAAATTTATGTTGGCTTCAGCAGTCTTAGATGAGGTACCATGACGTTGTATGGGCACTATTGAAAAGGAGTTTGTAGGGTTTTGATCTATCCCTGGCCGATGCACAATTGTGTAGTTGGATTCTTGCAATCCTAGACCCCATTGTTCAATTTGTGGAGACATCTTGGCTTTTGGGCTGCCAAGTAATGCTTGATGATCTGTCACAAGCATGAAAGGTTTTCCGTACAGGAATACATGGACCTATTCACACCCCCACACCACTGCTAAGCTTTCTTTTTCAGGTTGTGAATAAGCACGTTCAGTATGAGACAAACTTTTACTTCCATAAGCCACAATATGTCTTTGAGCATTTGGCTGCCCACTGTGTTGTGCAAGGACAGTGCCTACCTCAACTGGGCTAGCATCAATAACAACTTCAGTATGAAGCTTTGGAGCAAAATATGCCATTTCAGTAGCTTTTTCAATAGCTTGTTTATTTCTCTTAAAACTCTGCTTGCATCAATGTGACTAGTGAAATAGAACAATGTTTTTCATCAACTCTTTCAGGTGAGCACTCACAGTGGCAAAGTCTTGTATATATCATAAGCAGCAACTGGCCATGCCAAAGAATGAACACAACATGGAAAAATCTTGTGGGGGACTGGCAGTTGACAAGGCTTGTATCTTAGCTTTGTTAGGTGTCATGCCCCCATCAGAAAAGATATGGCCAAAGAAGTTTAACTTTGTCTTATTGAATTCACACTCCTCAGCATTAAGCATTAGACCAGCATCAACAAGTAAACAACACACTTGCCATAATGCTTTGCATGTTCCATTTGTGTAGCTCCGAAAACCAATGTGTCATCGCTATAGTCAAAAACATTTACAACAGGTTGTATGATACGTCTAATGACATCTTGAAAAATCTCTGCAGTTAATGACACACCAAAACTTAGGCCCTGAGTACACATTGGCAGTAAATGCCTCCTACCGCCACACTGACGGCTGCCAACATACCGCCGCAGTGGCAAATATCCTTTCGCCATATTGTGACACACACACACTAATCCGACAGAATACTGCCACATACAAAAATCCGCAAGCCCAAAGGTCAGTGTAAAAGTGGCGGTCCCAACACCCATACTGTTACGCCAACAGAACAACGCCCACCACATTATGAACCACGAATCACCACAGCAGACATTCAACGGAGGTACATACCACAGCGCTTAGAATGGACACCCACATACAAAACAACACCACATTGGCCAATACGAAAAACACCCACCTGACACCCATACACACACCACACACACCCACCCACACACCCACCCACACCACTATAAAACACACACCCACATTACCCACAACCCTTTACGATTACAAATTATTGCCACCAGACTGACACCAAGACCACCTAGACAACTAGACACACACCACTTACACCCATACATCCCTCACGCACCCCACATTACACACCCCACTACATAACTCAACACACTCTCACCAACACCCACCACACAACACCCATGGCACCACAAAGGCATCCCAGTTTCACTGAGGAGGAGTTAAGGGTCATGGTAGAGGAAATTGTCAGGGTAGAGCCACAGCTGTTTGGAGCAGAGGTACAGCAAATATCCATTGCCAGGAAGATGGAGCTATGGCAGAGAATCGTTGACAGGGTGAAAGCCGTGGGACAAGGGACGAACAAGGGACGACAACAGGAAGAGGTGGAACGACCTATGGGGGAAGGCATGTTCCATAGCAGCAAGGCACCAGCTCGCCATACAGAGGACTGGTGGTGGACCCCCACCGTCTCCCCCACAGCTCACAGCATGTGAGGAGCAAGTCTTGGCAATACTGCATCCTGAGGGATTGGCTGAAGTAGCTGGAGGACTGGACACTGGTAAGTCAACATTTAACACGTATCACCCCCCATACCTGCATGCCATCACACCCCCTCACCCTCACTCCTATCACTCCACTCTATCCCACACACTGCACCTACACATATGACTAACCCCAATGCCAAGCCCTGTATGCAATACCAATGCATAGACAGTCCTACCAGCCCTGCATGGACACTCATCACTAAAGCATGCACAGCATAGGGGAACTAACAATCCCACAATACATCACCATACACAAACAAAGGTAGCAGGGCAACACCAACGATAGAGGGGAAGCCAGGGATGTTCAATATGTCACACACATGAAGCATAATACGTCACTTACATCCCATGGATACCCCAGCCAATGTCAGTGGAGAGGAGGTGCCACGACTATCCAGTCCCCCAACAAAAGATGCCCCAGTGATGACAGTATCTCTGGACTTCAGGATCTGGATGAACTTCCTGGCCCATCAGGGACCACTGGACAGCCGGTCACCCAAGCCCACTCACAGACCACCACAGAGCCTCCCCCTTCAGTATCCAACACCACAGCACCCACCCAGTATACCCACACCTCTGTCCCCAGGACACGTCAATCAGCAGTGTGCCCACCTGTACAGGCACCCCAGGCCACACCTCGCCCCCAACACAATCAGGGTCCTGGGGTCAGTGGCAGTGGGCACACTGTTCAGGGGACAGAGGCAGAGGCCAACAGGGACACTGGGAGAACTGCTGTGCACCAGGGGGAGGACAGGACCAGGGAACCGACTCTCCAGGAGGCACTCTCTAAGATCCTGGGAGCCTAACAACATTCCCAGGATATGATGGGCCTGATCCTTGACAACGTGCAGGAGAACAGGAGGCTGCAGGAGGGACAGTATCAGGGGATCAGGGAGGACTTGCAGGCCATTAACACCACCCTGATCTCCATAACATGGGTGCTGGCAGACATGGCCACATCATGAGGGAGGCAAAAGCACACCAGCAGGCCCCTACCACTAGCCAGTCCATTGACCAGCCCTCGACCTCTGCTGCCGCTAGTGGGCAGGAGGCCCCGCCACAGGACCCACAGGCCACCAGCACCCCTCCCCCTGCAGAAGGTGAACCACCCCGCAAATGTTCCCTGTGACCCAGACAGAAGCCAGAGACACTTGCCAAGACCACCGCCAGGAAATGAGACTCCCCTGATTGTCCCCCTTGTGTCCCACTCAGTCACCTTGTCCACCTTGAACCGCCATTGCTCCTCTTCCTATGGTCACTTGGACACTGGACTTGTGCTACAAACAGACTGGAACAATACCCTGGACTTTACTCCATCATCACCCTATTCCATTGCACCTTCCCCTAAATTTCTTAGCACTCCAATAAACACCCTTGAACACAACTTGACTACTTGTATGCCATGTGTTGAAAATGTGTATTTATGGGAACAGTTACATCCATTGCAAATGAATTGTACATTGTGAGAGCATAGAAATAATAACCTATAGCTGGCTGTAGTCAGCACATCAGTACACAGTTGTCATAGCACTAACATCTGTAAAATGACAAACCATAGGTGACAGTAAGTGGAGGTAAAAGGAAGTTAATGCCATCATGCCACAGCCACACAGAATACACCAATAGTCATAGAAATGTTAAGTTGCGCTGTCTTACCTGTGTGTCATTGGAAGTACTGACGGATAACTGATGTTCTGTTGTCCTTAGCCTCATCCTCAGCCTCTTCATCCTCACTGTCATCAGGGTCTACTGCTGCCAGACAGGCATCTCCTGTCTGCTCCTCCTGCAGAAAGGGTACATGGCGTCTGAAGGCCAGGTTGTGCAACATGTAGCATGCCACTACTATCTGGCAGACCTTCTCCGGTGAGTAGCACAGGGATCCACTTGTCAGAAGTAGGCACCTGAACCTGGCCTTCAGGAGGGTGAAGGACCTCTCGATGGTCCGTCAGATTCGCCCATGTGCCTCATTATACTGTTCTTCAGCCCATGTCCTGGCATTCCTCACAGGACGTGCCAATCTAATCTGTGACGCAGTAATTGTCGATATGCCTGTCCCCCCCCCCTGAAATGGGGACCGCCTGTCCTGGATGTAGGGACAGGTGGAAGTGAGGTAACTCCGCTGACATTGGGCGTCATGGCAGAAGGCGGTCTTGCACTGCTGTGCAATTCCTCATTGGATAATATGGGGCTCTATGGAGTACAGTGGCCAATGGGGATCTACGCCGGCGGTGACGGTGTACACCACTGCGGACGTGACTGCCATTTTCTATCTGATTCCTCACTTGTTTCCTGACCTTCAACAGGAGAAGATGTACACTGCATGTGCTGCTGTGACCTGTGTCTGGAACCTACCATGGCCTGTGTGACCGGGGAAAGGGCCCCAGCCTTCACTTCGGAGGAGTTGGAGCGACTTGTGGATGGTGTCCTACCACAGTACGGACAGCTGTATGGGCTTTCAGACCAACAGGTGAGTACACTTTGGGCACAATGCATGTGGGAAGGATGCATGGAAATGTGTGTGCAAGTATTGTGTCATTGGGGTGGGGTGTGGGGAAATGTCTTAAGGCAGTGTACATGTTGTGCGCTGGGCTATGTGTGTGCCAATGGTGATGGAAACGGGTATGGTGGGCCATTTGTGTGAAAGGCTGGACTGTTTTGTTTAATGGTGTTCTCCTGTCTGTATTGCCTCTGCAGGTCAGCGCCCATCAAAAGAAGGGAATATGGCATACCATCGCCAAGGATGTTCGGACCCTGGGGGGTCTATGGCAGGCGGAGTACCCACTGTCGGAAACAGTGGGAGGACCTGAGACGCTGGGCACAGAAGACCGCGGAGGCCCAGCTGGGAATGGCCTCCCTACGAGGAAGGGGTGCCCGACGGACCCTGACCCCCCTGATGGCCCGCATACTGGCGGTGGCCTACCCTGAGCTAGATGGGCGCTTCAGGGAATCACAGCAGCCACAAGGGGGTGAGTACAGTGGGTATCAATACATATTTTGACTGTTTGAGTGGTATCCGGGTGGTGGATGTGTGTTAGTGGGTGCCCCTAAGGCCAGGGCAGACATTGCAGCATGGGTCATCTGAAGGGTAATGGGTGCATGGCAAATACAGGTAACCTAGCTTGTTAGCAGTCCTTTTCAGCCAGGGCATCGTGGGTCCCAGGAGTGATGCAGTTGGCGGTGTGTGCTCCTCATCTTGCCTTAATGACTAGCCATATCACTGGTAGTGCAATGCATAGTGTTTAAGCCTGTTCCCTGTGCGTGATGGTGATGTGTATGCCAATAGTGGTGTTGATGTAGTCATTGACCCAGTGTATCCCTTGTCCCTCTACCCCCGATTCTTGTTTTGTCATCCTGTCCTTGTGTGCATTAGCATCATCTGGCAGAGGAGCAGGGGCATCGGTGACAGAGGGAGCTGCATCCCACAGGACCCAGGAGGCATAGCCCACCAACGCCGAGGGAACCAGTGGGACGGAGGGTGATGGGAGTACCACAGCGGAGACTGGAGGAGACAACACAGACTCAGATACCTCTTCCGATGGGAGCTCCCTGGTGGTTGCGGACACCTCTGTTGCCACCCCAGCTGCAGGTACCGCCATCACTACTCGTACCAGCACCGACCTCCTAGCAACCCCTCAGCGAGTTGCCCGTGCCGCCCACCCAGGAGGGTGGGCATCTCCTTCGCCCCAGGCACCTCAGGCCCTGCCCCAGTGAGCCCTGCTGCCCTGAGTGAGGAGGCTATTGACCTCCTGAGATCTATCTCTGTAGGGCAGTCAACCATTGTGAATGCCATCCAGTGGCTGGCATCCCATATGCAGCAATGCAATGCATTCCTGGAAGGCATTCATAGTGGATTGGCGGCCCAACAGAGATCGATTCAGGCTCTGGCCTCCTCTTTGATGGCAGCCATTGTCCCTGTTTCTACCGTTCCCCCTCCAACTTACACTTCCCAGTCCCATTCTCCTCAACCCCAACCCATCCCAGGCACACATACAGACAAGCATACACACAAGACAACACCCAAGAGTATCACAGGCAAACACGAGCACCATACTTCATCCCACAAGCATTCACGCAAAGACCATACAGTTGCAGATACAACAACATCCACTGCCTCCACTGTGTCTCCCTCCTCCTCCTCCTCCATCTCCCTCCCAGTCACGTCCAAACTCACACCTGCATGTACTACATCAACATCCACTATCAGCATCACCACACCAAGCAGAACACACACCTCCACAACAGCCATGCACTCGTTCCCTCTGTCCTCTCCCACCCTGCCTGTCACCCCCCCTCCTAAAGGACACAAACACAAGCACTCCCACACCCAACAGCTATCCACCTCACATCAGCATACAGCCCATGGACCTGCACCCAAAACCAGCAGACATACACCTCATACAACCACTCCCTCAACCTCCACTCCCATTACTCCTCCCTTCTCCCGCCCCACCCTAACGTCCCTAAAACTCTTTTCCTTTCCCAACTTAACTTCTTCCCCCCCCCCTCCACCACCTTCCTGCCCATATTAGCAGGGTGCCAGGGACCCAGCTCAGCACCTCAGCCAAACAGTCCACAGGGACAGTGGTAGCAGCATCGACTTGTGGTGGTAAGGATACCACACCTTCACTGAAGAAGGGGAAGGAGGCTGTACCACCAGGCAAGAAGGGGAAGGAGCTTGCACCACCAGGCAAGAAGGTGAAGGAGCCTGCACCACCAGGCAAGAAGAAGAAGGAGCCTACACCTCCATCCAGGAAGGGGAAGAGCCCATCCACCCCTGCCAGGAAGGGTAAGGGATCCATGCCCCATGTACTGGAGGAGACGAAGCCCTCTACTCGAGCGGAGGCTGTCAGGGTGACACCTCCACCACCACCAGCTGTCACTGGGGCCCCACTGCCAGCTGATGAATTGCAGCAAGTGCAGAGGCTGCCCAAGAGGCACCTCCATCCGCCAACACACTGCAGCCATCAGCAAGTGCAGAGGATGCCCAGGAGGCACCTCCATCCGCCAACACATTGCAGCCGTCACCGCAAGCGGATGCCATGTAGGCCATCCTCCAGGGGCTGCTGTACGAGTTGCCCCCTCCAGAACCAGTGGGAAAGACACCCACCTGAGAGACTGTGGCCTTGCACTCCCCAGGACAGAGCAATGGGCAAGTTGCCCCCTCCAGAATCAGTGGGAAAGACAGCCACTCCAGAGACTGTAGTCTTGCACTCCCCAAGACAGAGCAATGGGCAGGTTGCTCCCTCCAGAACCAGTCGCGAAGACACCCACGCCAGAGACTGTGGCCCTGCACTCCCCAGGACAAAGTAATGGGCATGGAGCCCCATTCAGAACCAGTGGGGAAGACACCCACTCCAGAGACCGTGGCCTTGCACTCCCCAGGACAGAGCAATGGGCAAGTTGCCCCCTCCAGAACCAGTGGGGAAGACACCCACTCCAGAGACTGTGGCCTTGCACTCCCCAGGACAGAGCAATGGGCATGTTGCCCCCTCCAGAACCAGTGGGGAAGACACACACTCCAGAAACTGTGGCCTTGCAATCCCCAGGACAGAGCAATGGGCATGGAGCCCCATCCAGAACCAGTGGGCTTGTTCCCCATCCGGCTAAGGTGCCCCACCATCCCCCTGAGGTGCCTCCCCATTTGCAAACTGATGCCCCTGCAGAGTACTATCCGGATGTGGTCAGGATTCAAATTGGGCCTTAGACTGTGCACTGTGGCCATGTGAGCCCTTTGAACATTGGACTGGGCAGTGTCCCTTTGTGTACATGTGTACATATCTAATTCATTAACAAATCAAATTAGTTATTTAGATGTTGATCTGATAACAATCACTTTCGTCCATTCTTGTTGTCCTTGCATTATTCTGCTGTTTTTTGGGGACAAATTGTTTTTAGTGTTCAGCTGGTTGTGTGTGTCGGGTGTGTCATGCATTTGTGTGTCACTCTTGTTTTCCTTCCCCCCTCCCTTGTGTGCTAGGCGGCTGAACTCACCGTCATCATCTTCGTCGGTGTTCCAGGTGGAGCATAACGTAGAAGATCATCGGAAAGACTTGCAGTTCGGATTCCATGGCGGCGTTGTTCTTCCCTGTATCCCCGATGGTGAGTCCTTTCTCTTCTGTGATGCGTTTCCGTCAGGCTTTTGATGGCGTTGGTACCACTCCGGAAAAGGTGACAGATTGATGTGTCAAAATATTGTGGGCAAGCTTTGTCTTCTGCCTGGCTGTTGTTGGCTACCACCGTGGTGAGTGTTGTTTCTGCACTGGCAGTTAGTGTGGTACATTGGCTGTCTATTGGAGTTATCACCGCCATGGTCATAATTTGGCAGTACTTACCGCCAGCCTGTTGGCGGAATTACTGCCACTTTATCACTCAGCGCCAGGGTCATAATGAGGGCCTTAGTCTCTTGTATCAAAACAGACCAATCTGTGTAGAAAAGGTTCTAATGTACTTGCAATTCTCCTGGAATTCCAACTTATGCTATCCTTTGTTTAAATCAAGGCAAGAGAAGACTTTCACACCGTTCAATTGTGTTATCATATCAGCAAAGTGTGGCCCTGGATGCATACAGGTCCTTCACTGTCCTTTTTGTGTACTACCACTATGGGAGAAACCTAAGGCGTCTGACCAGTAGATGGTTCAATTATATCATGCTTAAGTGATGATACGAGTTCCTTTTCAAAAGCTTCTTTTAAATGAAATACAATTCTTCTGTGTCGCTGAACAACAGGTCGAACATCTTCACTGATAAAAAATTGTACATTAATACTCTTAAGTTTTCCTAATCCATTTAATAATGGTAGCAACTGCCTTTCTATTTCGTGATGAGCATTCATATTGTAATTCGCCAATATTTGTCCCATATAAGCAGCCGTGCTGAAACCGATTAAGCAGGCACTTGATGCTGTACTTTGAAGTACGTGAATGGGTGCTTGCACTTTTGTCTTCTTGTGTTTCATCATTGCAATAAATGAGCCTTTACTTTTCAGAGGCATTGATGCAACCCATGTGTACACTTTTGGTTTTGATGGCTTCGGTCGCAGTAAAAGAGACAGTTCCTTGTATTTCTCCTCAGCCATAATATTTATCGACGCACTGCTGTCAATGATAAAAGGTATTGCACAACCATTTATTTTCAGTGTAATCTTTGGACATGTTTGAATGACTTGGGTGCTTTCTTATGTCGACTTTTCATTGCCTTTTAGATCTCTTCACATGCAGCCAGTCCAACATGTGTGAAATAAACACTGACATCGTGCAATCATCTTCTTCACTTTCACTTGATACTGATGACTTTTCACTGACGATTTTGATGATGATCCACTTTGTTTGGTGTTTGTTGTTGATTTGTCTCAACTGATGTGGTCGCTTGGCCTTGTGGGTGCACATTGAATGTCGTTTCTGGAACATTCGGTTGTCCATTTTGTCTTCTCGCCGTGACACACTTACTTTCTCCTTCGCCTTGCAGACTGTTACAATACGGTTTTCTTTACCACAGCCTTTGCATATCTCTCCAAAGGTGGGACATTTACCTTCAGTGTGGAAATGACAATCCAAATCTGAAATGTAACTTCTTTTTCCAAGAAGACATCACTATGTGTCCTTCAACTTTGTGTGTCTGCTTACTTTTCATGTTCAAGGCTGATTCACTTTGGACACCTCCGGTCTCGATGTCAGCAGCTTGTCGATCAGCACGCTTTTCAGCACTGCAGCCTCGAGAACCTGTTCAAGACTAAGTGCCTCATTTGTTAAAAAGTGGCACAGGTCAGTGCTGCTCCAAAAGGCAGCGCCGTGCTGCGTCACTTCAGAAACAATACAGCACATCCCTGTTTTTTCCCTAGCGCTGGTGCTAAAATTAGCTGTCTAGCGCCAACGCTATTGTGCAAGGGAGCTTGCGCTGCAGGGAATGAATGTTTATGTGCAGGAAGGCGTTCCTTCCTGCACATAAACAATCAATAATTGTGATTTGCAGTAGCAGAATGCAGCACACATTGGAAAAAATAAAATAAGGAGTAATAAAATAACTTCTCCTCGTAGCGCCATGCTAATGCTACTCCTGGTTTAGGTTTATGAATCCTTGTAAATCTGGGGCAATGTCAAAATGCAATGGGAGTTGCAGTGGAACGCCCACAGCAACACCCATTGCATGCCCTCTGCCGCAGAAAGCTGTGTCGGGCCCATATTGACAAGGCAGCGTTAAGCTATGCAAAGTGCCAAACTCAACATTCTAAACTTGGCTTGACAGCACCACGTTCGAAGACTTACGTCATCATGGTACAGAGTCCTTTAGGATTCAAAAAGGTTCCATCATTCATACGCACAAGACATGAAAGTGTGGAAGGTCGCAAATAGATATAAAAGTACCAAAGGCCCGACAACATCTTTGTCCATCACTATGCATATATCATTTAGAATCAACAGCACCACTGAATCCAGCTTGAAAGGAATGAAACAGCCCACTCTCTTCAGCAAATTTATGCAGTTGAACAAAGACTAGTCATTTTAGTTGTTTCCTTGAATAAGGTAATAGAAAGATAGGATAAAAACTACTTAAGTCATCCAGGTGGAGCGAAGGTCTCATTAGCAAAGGTTTACCCACAGGTACTATGGGGGTCATTCTGACCCTGGCGGTAATCACCGTCATGGCGGAGGTTGGCGGTAGCACCGCCAACAGGCTGGCGGTGCTCCGCCGGGCATTCTGACCGCGGCGGTACAGCCGCGGCCAGAAGCGGAAAGCCGGCGGTGTACCGCCGACTTTCCGCTGCCCATGGGAATCCGCCATGGCGGCGCAGCTTGCTGCGCCGCCATGGGGATTCTGACAGCCCATACCGCCATCCTGTTCCTGGCGGTTCACCCGCCATGAACAGGATGGCGGTATGGGGTGTTGTGGGGCCCCTGGTGCCCCTGCAGTGCCCATGCCAATGGCATGGGCACTGCAGGGGCTCCCATAAGAGGGCCCCACAAAGAATTTCAGTGTCTGCTTTGCAGACACTGAAATTCGCGACAGGTGCAACTGCACCCGTCGCACCTTCCCACTCCGCCGGCTCCATTCTGAGCCGGCTTCCTCGTGGGAAGGGTGTTTCCCGCTGGGCTGGCGGGCAGACTTTCGGCGGTCGCCCGCCAGCCCAGTGGGAAAGCCAGATTGACCGACGCGGTCTTTCGGCGGGAACCGCTTGGCGGGCGGCGACCGCCGTCCGCCGCGGTCAGAATCACCCCCTATATCTTGGATAACAGAACAATTAAAAAGTAACAATAGTTAATTTTACAAATGATAACAGATGTTCTATGAGATGCATAACTTAAGTGATTTGGGAATCAGAAGGGCGGCCTTGAGAAATGTTGTTCATTAACTGAGTTTTAGAACGGGACAAAGTGCAATAAATAAGCCTCAGGGACTGGAAGACAGCAGACTAAAGTGTAATTCACAGACTGTGAGATGTTTCCCTCTGATATGGCATTCCCGATTTTGGTGACCTTTTAGTGACAGATAATAACATACATCTCTTTAAGGAAGAAATACAAAACACATTGATGAAGGACCGTGAAGTTCTGCAACAATGACAAGCATTTTCTGTACATATTAGGAGATGCAGTAGTGTGCAGAGAGAAGAAATATGCTGAATTTAAGTCCTGTATTTTGCATTTATATTCAGTCTTTTGCATAATGTAAAACCTTTTGAAGCCCGGAGAATAATTATTCCAACGTTTTTTTCAGCTTTTAGAACATTAATTTTAAGAGTACTAAACTCTGGTGGGGAGCAATTGTCCCACACTCTTCTGCACGGAAACTGTTTTTTCCTAACTGAGACATGTACAAACTCATTCAGAACAGTGACAATACAATTGTTCAAATGGCTGAGCTAGATAGTTGGCTCATCACGAATAGAAGTGCCCTTGTTGGGTATCAGCAACTTCTTAATCGATGGACTTGCTGAGAGAGAGTTAGAGTATTTCCTGTTCCATTCCATACTCTGTAAATCCAGTCCTCATTGGCTTTTGATACTCGGTATTGTGATTGAAAATCAAATGCTAAAGTGGTCAGTCCATGCAAATTGGATTAGATCATCAAGGGTGATCTGTAATTTATCACTCTCATCTATATTCTTGCCTAATGGCCTATCCTTCATTGAGACAAAATCAAGGAACTAGTACATTTCTTTAAAAAAATATGATTAAGGGTACACTTTCAAGATAAAAAAATACCAGACCCAAGAAGGAAATACATTGTTACAGAATGCATCCACCTTCTAGCCACCACTGCACCCCCACTACTACAAATTATTACTTTTGAAAAGACCGTCATGAAGACCATAGGTAGCCTAGGAAAAAATAAGACATTTGTATGGATCAATTTATCTACCTAATAACTTGCAGCAAAAGGAAGCCTCAATGCAGAAAAACATATTGTGACCGAACCAACAGACAAGGGACATACAATAGTAATCAAAGGCACAGTGATTAGAGAGAAGAAGAAAAAAGGCAATTGTCTATCAATGAGAGTTACGGGAGACCAAGAAGTGACCACACAAAACAAATCAAGGGTATATTAAAACAGACCATGGAAGAAAGCAAAAGGGCAAGTGGCTCAGCTCAAAGGAAAATTAGCGTTTGATGACTAAAATCCCAGAATACATGTTCTCTGCATTTTAGCGAAAATGGACAAACATACTTCAATGCTTCTAGGATGACTGACAGTGTTGGCCAATAATTCAGTATCTTAGCTACTAAAGAAGTATGTGTACTTTTTTAAACACCTCACACAACATGTAAGATTATTCATCAGAGACGGTAGAGATCTTAATGAGAGAAGAAGGAGAAACGTTTGATGACAACAGTGAGGTCTTGACAGCAATGGAGGTGGAATCCTTATACACAAATGTACCAAGAGCAGAAATAGAAAATTAAACAGCAGTATGGAGTCTGTGTTTAAAATCATATCTTAGGATGCCTAACATAGCTTAAAGCTTGGTTCAGTAATGATGTCGTTGTAGAGCAAAAAAGAATACTCTTTGTAAACTTATTCTTAGTGGTAGAGTTTAACCAAGCACCCCATTTTGATAACCGTATGAGACACTTCTCCAGTGAACAAGATAACAGAAACACAGAGGAGTAGACGAAGAGTGATGTCTCAGTTGTAAACTGGGCAGCATAGCTGGCCATTTGTAGCGGACAGGCACAGATGGGAATACCCTATGTGCCTTCAGGGCATCACAGGAGTGTCTACTGCGCATGTCCACTATGCAGCTGTGGTACAGCTGTATATAAATACCTATTCGCTGCCCAGCAATTATCAAGTTACCAACAGGTAGACCACTCAAAGCAAGATAACAGTTAATAATGGCAACACAATGATGCTTTCAAGATGATTTCAGTGGGGGGAAATTGAGCAGCCCATACCTTCTATTCACACCAGTTACTAGTACTACTAGTGTGTAAAAGAGTATGGTGCTAAAGAGTGCCCATGCAGTGCTGGATGTTGTTAGTGTATTACTGCAGTGCCCAGGTCAGTTGCGGTTATAGGTCATAGTATTTTGGCAGGGTTGGCAGTGTGGTGCTTTAAAATGGAAATGTATATTTCGTGGTGTGTTTTAGGGTGGGGCAGAGGAGGTTAAGCAGTGCAGTGTTGCGGAGGGTTTGTAGAGTGGCAGCAGGGTGACAGGTGAGTACAGTGAAGGAAATGTGATGCTAGGGTTGTAAATTAGTGCTGGGGTGGTACTTGGCTGCTAGAGAATGACAGTGGTATGGTATGGAGGTGGTGCATGAGTTGGAGCGTGGTACTGCATGCATTGGTGTGGCATGTGGTCAGGGGCAGAACAAGAGTGAGGGTGACAGTGCACTGTTGGATGGTAGGAGAGGAGTGGTTGGGATGGCAGAACAGACAATGGTCATAATGAAGCGTCGAATTATAACATAGTGCAGAGTTGGCAGTGTAGTGGTGGGAGGACAGTGACAGTGTGGGGGGGGGGACACATTCTATTTGGAAGATGAACAAATTGTGCAACCTATCAAAAGTGTGATTTGCTTCACCAACAAGAAATATTATTCTAGGCTTCTTAAAGATTTATTACTTCTCTGAAACAAATTAAGGTCAGTCTAGACAGCTTACAATCGTTGAGGTTTAACTTTTTTTGCATCAATCCAATTAACAAGGCAATTCTCTTGACTAACGGAAACAGTCGAAAAATAAAAGGAACCTACATAAAGAGTTTTTTTTCCACAACAAAGAGCTCAACTGCTGCTAGGCTCCCAAACGCTTGATTGGCTGTCATCAAGAAGAGGGCACCAACTCTGTGAAAAAACACAAACAGATACAACTCCAGTTACAGTGGTTATCTTCAGCAGTAAACTTTAGGTAGTGGAGTAAAAGGCATCAATGCGATTTAATCCTGGCTAACAGAGCACAAAGAGGTTGTTTTCTCGCCAATGAGTCTCAAGTGGTAAACCCACAGATGATGTTTTGTAACAAAAAAACAAAAACATTGATTTACAAATATACTTTTGATTCATTTGGCTTCTAAAGTTCTTCCACTCTACAGAAATTGCAATAATGGTAAGTATGTATGGAAAATGGGAGGAAGAACCTGAAAGCAATATATTTTCATTTGAGGCTGCAGAAACCATTGTATCAGTGATTCCCAGAGAATACCATTTTCTCTTGTACTATGGCAGACTCCATGCAATAACACAATGATGCATAAAACATCTCCCAAATTAAGGTATGATAAAGGGGGAGCTTCTATAAGTGGCTGTTTGAACTCCTCCCTTCTTTAATAGCATTAGCTCCATAAGGAATTGCTCAGGACTGTGTTATATTGCCTTAAGTACACTTACATGGAAATCATAACCAAAAGGCCTCTTGACACTGTAGAGAAGCGGAAAGTTTAACTTTAATCACCTTGCTGCAAAATCCCTTTTTACTACACTCTATTCCTTCACTAAATGGTACACTAAAGCTTGTAAATTGCCTCTCTTCTGCACATTTTTAAAATGTCCTTATTCATCTTGCGTTGCATACAAGATTCAATATATGGTTCCGCAGATGTTCTGTGAAGAATGTAATCATTTAAAACTATTATTGCATCTTTACAAGTTTATCTGCTTTAAAACTTGACCCATCTTGTTCTCCTTCGAATAGGATGCCAACCAGGACATTTGGGCTGGCTCATTGACTATTTGCTCAGCTCATTCCGAATGGTTGTTTTCATTAAGAGAAACACAAATTTTCTTTGCAATAAGCTTGTTTCTTGAAAACTGCTACTGTACTGTAAAAATGACCATAGGCTTGTAGCATTAACAAAGGAAGCGCACAGGTATAAATGCATGACGGAATCAGAACGGCATTTACAACGAATGCCTTTACAATGAATCTGGAACCACAATCGAGACTTCACAACTAAAGTTTCTCCAGCGCATATTTTTGCTAGAAGTATCCCTTTACCACAAATGCCTAAACTGAGAAAAATAAAGGTATTTTACAGGTAAGTATAAAACCTTTTGATAATATATATATATAACCTTGTTGCGGTCTCCACTAGGTAGTTATAGTTAGGACCATGTTTCCATAAAAAATGATTTTTTTGACTTGCCTATATCTTGGGCACCGTTTGACAAACCTTCACGAAATTAAAAAAAAATAATTGTTGCGACGATTCTTGTTGCACACAAAATTTCAGGGTGATCCATCAAGCGAGGGGTGAGAAAAAGAGAGGGTGGGGCAAAAAAAGTTGTGTTTCCCATGTTAATGTCCAAAGGACCTTTAGACATGTCTACAGCCCGAACCAATTGATGAAATTACACCAACTTTGACAGATTACGCTTTCGCTTATTTGGTGTCAATCCGTTCAGTAGTTTTTGAGAAATTTAGTGAAATTCAAATTTGAATATCTCTGGCCATGAAGTATTCTCAAAGATGAGCTTGTGCAGAAAAATGCACCGCTCTGATTGGCTGCCAACACTTCAAACCAGGAAGAGTTGGTAGCCATCTTGGAACTCGGCCTCAGCTGAGTCCCAGTAATAAAGCAAAAAAAAAAAAAGGGGCGTGAGTAAGGACAGCCTGACCCCTTAGCTCTGGTAAGAGTGTCCCAGAGGGACCCCCGCAGAGCAAAAAAGCATTTTAATTTTTTTTTTGCTGCAAATTCACGATATTCATGAATTTGCAGCATATTTTTTTTAAAAAAGCAAGCGCGGGCTCCCGACTTGTTTTTTGATAGGACCTCGGGTGGGTCAGGTCCCCGGGCAATAACAATTTTAAGTGTGTGGGGGGCCTCTGAACCCCCCCATGGCCCCGGGGATCACCACCTCCCCAGGGCACATTTTTTGGGCTGTGTGGGGAAGGACCGTCTGCCTCCCCCACAGTCTGGGGACAACCACCTCCCAGGAGCGTTAATTATGATAAAGGTAGGGGCGCCTGGCTCCCCTTAACCCCAGGGACCACCACCTCCTGGGGCAATTTCTTAATTTGGTGCAGGGGGCCACATCCCCCTGCCCCCGGCAGCCCCGGGGATCATCACCTCCCCCAGCCTATGTTCAAATAAGCTTGGGGGGCCACGCAGCCCACTCGCAGCCCCAGGGATCACCTCCTGCCCATGGCAAACACTAAAAAAATAGAAAGTGGGTCTGTTTTGGAACCCCTTAGCCTCGGGGATCACAAACTCCCTTGGGCTATTTTCACATTAGAGGGGATACACACAACCATCCTTGTGGAGCCAATAATGGCCTTGGGGACTGCCACCCCACAGGGCCAGCTCCTGCTATGTCCTGGGGTGCCCACCATCCAAGCCACAGCAACACTCCACTGGAAGTACGTACGTACGTACGTACGTATACGCATATATATACAAGATGAGAACTACCCCCACTGCCTGCATCACTGATGAAGAACTAGATATAATTTGTGAGGGGTTCCTTCACAGGTACCCTCAGGTTTATGGTGGTCCAGCTGAGCTTTGCAGCACATGCCCAAATGTGAAGGGATTTTCGCAAACCCTGCAGTACAGTGGGTGTTCACATGTGGTGGGGGAAAGAAGGCCACAAGTGCTAGGTAGACCTTTGTTGCTGGGCCAGAATTAAGGCCCAAGACATTCTGAGAGTGTCCTCACAGCCACATTGTCAGTACTCAAGCATGAAACCACTGTGCCGGAGGGTCCTGAGAGAAGCCAGTGGAAGATCATAACCAGACAGTTGTATGACAGTACCACGTTTTCCTTCAACCACACATTGCTTAACAATGCGGTCAGCACCACAACCACCTCTTTACCACGCATGCTTTACCTTGCATGCCTTTACCACGCATGCCTTTACAACAAATTCCATTGTAAAAGCATGTTTAGTACAGGTACATGTGGTAAACACATGTGTGGTTCTGTCATACAATTTCCCCTTAACATTATAAACTACTCCTACCAACCCATCCACCCTGAGGCCTAAAACTACCCTCACCCCTAAAAACCTTCACCAACCTCCACCCCCAAAACCTAAGCCCAAGCCCCTCCCTGCCCTAAGCCTGAAAACCCTGCTCCTGGAAAAAAAATACCCTGACCCCCCACCTGGCACCTGTTATTTAAAAATAAAAACTATCTCCAATCCCAGCACCTGTCACTAAAAACTGAGGCCCATATTTATAATTTTTTAGCACCTCATTTGCCTCATTGTTTGAAGCAAAAGCGGTGCAAACTTACAAAATTGCGTCCAAAAATTACGCAAATGCGGTGCTAAAAAAGTATTAATATGGGCCTGAATTACCCCGCCACCCCCTACCCACCTTGAAACCTACAACATTCCCGTACCCCGAAAAACGTCACCCTCCCCAAAAAGCTGGCCCCCAACCCTCCCCGCTTTGATCCCTAAAGCCTCCCCCTACCCCTAAAAACTAAATTACCCTGTCACCCGACCCGCCCTGAACCCTAAAACTGCCCCCCAAAACTGTCCCTTTTCCCCACCCTCTCTCCTGCAAAACATTATGTTTCATTTAACCTGTGTTATTTTTGGCTTACAGTTGGAATGAAAGTGTACAAGTACTAACATGCATGCAATGTTTAATTTATGTTTTGATTTACTGATCTAATGACAAAAATAATTTTATATTGTATTTTATTGACATAATTGTAGTCAAATATGACCTTGACATTTATATTGTTAAATCATTTTATACTCAATCACTTTTTTCACTTTTAAGGCAGTGTTGTCCTATCCAACACCTGCCACTAGCTATACATCTGCTCCTAGCACAGCATCAAAACCCATACTGACACCATAAAAAACACGAATAATAGAGAATGGTTTGTTTTGTGTATTTGTTTGGGTTTGGGTGTGATCACTTTTTTATTACTGACAGAGTAGCTGCATGTATACTATCACACATCTCTATTTGCACTCTGGTCAATATGCAATGCAATTGTTGAATAAGTTACATATTTTCTGATAGAATTGTCATTTGACTTGGCATTGTAAGGGAAGCACTATAAGTTATCTATTAGGATTTATCTGAATTTGTAGGAGAGGTGTCTTTGGGGGTCTTGAACTTTGGCCCTCATTATGAGTTTGGTAGGTTGGCGAGCCGACAGCCAAACTTGCGGGGAGGACGCCACCATCATATTGGTGGCATCCCCCATCGTATTACATTGTTCCCACTGGGCTGTCTGGCAGGAACACTGTATTAGGACGTTCCCGCCAGATTGACCGGCAGGAACAGTGTTACAGTATTGGCCTCAGCTCCTTTAAGGGAGCTGAAGCCAATATGGTAGCACACAGCACCCTCAGGAAGCAGACAGTGCACATTCTGGGGGTGTTGGGCAGGGGGGCATCTGCACTGCCCATGTTATGGGCACTGCAGTGTCACCCCCAGTGGCACCCAGCACTGGCTTTATGCCAGCTTTTTCATTGCGGGGTCCACACCAGGAAAAGGCTGGTGGAAAGCTGAGTTGGAATCAGCCAGGTGGTGCTGAGTTCATCGACACCCTGGCTGAGTAAAACTCAGACCACCGTCACCCTTCCAGAAACCATATTCCTGGCGGAGACTGCGGTCCCCTGGTGAGTTCAGCCACCAGGGTTGTAATGTGGTGGTCAGACCACCACAGTTGCAGTGGTCAGACCGTCACCCCGAGGCTGGCTCTCTTTTGACCGCCAGTATCGCAATGAGGCCCTTTGTGTTTAAACCACCATAAATGTATTCATGTATGATTTAGGATGACTTACTCCCTTATGTAAGTCTCTCTCTCTCCTGTCAGCTTCTGTCATGCAACAGTCCCTAGTGCCCACCATGCGAGCATCAACACTGATGATATCAGGGGTATTCTGACAGCAGCAATAAGGCTTTTTTACATTACTTGGTCAAGTATATCTGGAAACTTCTGATCTTAAGTTCTACATCTCATCATTAATCCTTTTACTAACCTATGTTTCATAAATATGTTATAACTGATAATCTTAAAATTGCCTCTATTGGTGTGGGCTGTTTTCCTTTCATGCATTTATCACTAATGTGGCTACATCTGTGGTCATGATCACTTTTAAAGATTGGCAAATATTGAACATAAAACTTATCTGTATAGCTGCTGGTTCAAGAGATACCTTGACAACACTAACTATGAGGACAGTGGTTCAGCAGTGGACGTAATCAAAGTCATCCAGAAATCAAGCGTCTGTGGCTTGAGCAGGCGAGTTGAAATTCAAAGAACAAACACGGAAGACGGACAAACTTGGAAATGGGACAACAGAAGGTAGGATGAGAGAGGCAGACATGTGTTGGACATGCTAGCAAGCATGTCGTGTGACCACCTAGACTTTGGAGCTGTTTAGTGACCCTCCCTGGGAGCATCTGGACCCCTCCAACTACTACCCAGAGATACCAGGAGATCACTCCCTGAACCTCTCCAATTGACTTCAGGATCTCCGAGAGAGCAGCTTAGGAGATAAAGGTCCTTGTTTTAACATTGGTGGTAAAAACCACCTACCGCCACTGCGACGGTGACCATCAGTCTGCCAGATTATGAGCACTGCCTGACTTCCGCCACAATAAGGGCGAAAATCCGGCGGGCGGTGGTGACCTGTCGCTGCTGACACCGGCAATGCCCCACCAGTAGAACGCCGCCAGCCGTATTTTGAGCAGAAATACGGCCTGGCAGTGTTCTGCTGGCGGGGCGCTGCTGGCGGTAGCAGCGCCCCTTCCAGTTCCCTGCCGGACGACCTCCTTGCCCAAGGTAAGTCGGGCGTCCGACAGGGGAGGAGGGTGGGGGGGCATTGTGTGAGTGTGTGTGTGAAAGTGTCTGTGTGTTGTGTTGTATGCATGTGAGTGAATGCGTGTAAGAATGGTGAAGTGAGTGTGTGTCTGCTTGTCAGTGTGTCTGTGTGTAAGAATGTGTGTGAGTATGTCTGGACGAATGCGTATGTGAATGCGTGTAGGCCAGTGAATGAGTGAATGTGAGTATTCCAGTGTACGTGAATGAGTGTATGCGTGGTGCATGTGGGTGTATATGTGTGTGTATGCAGGGAGGGGGGTGTGGGGTGAGGGGCGCTGTGACTGTTGTGGGGGTGGGGGAGGGGGGGTGTGTGTGTTTCCGTTGATGGGGATGGGGGGGCTGAATGCGTTTATCGGAGGGGATTGTTTGGATGTATCGGAAGGGGGTGTTTGGATGGTGGAGGGGTGTCAGGTAAATGATGGGGGGTGGGGGAGCCACCTACTGGTGACAGGGAATGAGTTCCCTGTCACCGGTAGGGCCTACCGCCATGGTTTTCGTGGCGGTGCTAACGCCACAGAAAACATGGTGGAAGGCCGGTTCCTAATGCCGCCGGCAGTACTCTGTGGGCCGGCAGGTCAGAGATTGACATCTCCGGCCTGGCAGCTCATACCACCATGGCGGTATGAGTGGAGAAGTGACTCACTCATAATGCGGCAGTATGTTACGCCAGCCTGGGTTAAAATGAGGGCCCTAATCTAGAGGAGTGAGAGGTCTACACAAGGGACTGTGGAAAGTTGGGGCTTAAGTGCCATGACTGTTGGTGTTGGGCTAGACGGGCACTTGGAGGAGAAGATGATGCCTATACAGTGGTGCAGCAGGAGGCCTCCTAGGTATGGGAACCTCTGGAGTTAAGGAAGGCGTCGGTGCAGATGGTGCCTGCTATTCAGACAACACTGATAGGTCTTGCTAAAGACCAGGAGGGGTCATAATATCGGCATCCTCCTGGCTGGTGGAGTCCACCTCTACCCCACCCTTCTCACCCCAGTTGCACTACACCATCCACCCGGAACCATTCTGAGAGATCTTGTCTGTATCTGAATGGATGCACTTCCTCTGCTTGCTCTTCCTCGCTGGTGGATAGCCTTTCAGCTGAGGACTGTCTTATTTACCCAAGATACTGATCTGATGATAGTTGGCCTATCCAGCCCACTGAAAAGGAAGGTGGAAAAAAGCTAGAACTTTTGAATTCATATGTGCAATATTGCACTTCAAAGAACATTTAAAAGAGATATTATGGGGGTGATTCTAACCCTGGCGGTCGGTGTTAAAGCGGCGGCCAACCCGCCAACAGGCTGGCGGTAAAAAATATGGAATTCTGACCCTGGCGGGAACCGCCAACACAGACAGCCACTTTAACACTCCGCCCGCCACGGCGGTACAAACAAACAGCGCGGCGGTCACCGCCAACAGCCAGGCGGCAGACAATGTACCGCCCACCCTATCACAACTCACCAATCCGCCACCTTCTCCGGGGTGGGAGCACCGCCGCTAAAAACACGGCGGAAACAGACTACGAACGGGAAAACGCTCACCACTACGCACTCCAGGAGGAAGGAGGACAGCATGGAACCCGAATTAAACATCCTACCTGCTCTCGTCTACCTTCTCATCTACCACGAGTACGAAGTCCGGCGCAGACGACAACGGTGAGTACTGCACCTACGACACACAGGAGGGGGGAGGACGAAAGGTTACGGGCACACACATATGCGACCCCCCCCCCCCCCAACTATGTACACACCAATGCAGAGCAACAAGTCACAGTGACACCACCCAAACACCCCTGAAAAATGCTAGGACATAATCACATTTGGAATAAATATTTATGTACCAAAAAGCTCCTGAAAATTATCGTACAACCATGAAAGATATTCACAAGAAAACAAATGACATAAACATCAGTGTATAACTGAAGTAACAAGTACTGCACATCCTACGAATTCATCATGTCCGTGGGCCAAAGTTTTGAGAAACAAGGGCAAAGCCCACACAGGAGACCTGAGTCCTTTGGAGAGAGCACTGCAGGGGCATCAGATGTAAAAACTACAGGCACCTCAGGGGGAAGGGAAGGGGGGGGCACCACAGCCACATGAGTCCACGACGCCAGATCCACGAGGAGCCACCATGCCCACTGTACCATCCTGGGGAGTGCAAAGCCACAGTCTCTCAATGTCTCTACAGTGTGTGGGCTGCCCACTGTACCATCCTGGGGAGTGCAAAGCCACAGTCTCTCAATGTCTCTACAGTGGGTGGGCTGCCCACTGTACCATCCTGGGGAGTGCAAAGCCACAGTCCATCAGGTGGATGACAGTCTCCACTGGTCAAGGAGGAGGCATGGTGGGCACAGTGAACCATAAACAGTGATTGAGACGGCGGTGGCCAGTGGAGCGGTGCTTGAGAAGAAGGGCCCAGCGGAGCGGTGCTTGAGACGGCGGGGCCCAGCGGAGCGGTGCTTGAGAAGAAGGGCCCAGCGGAGCGGGGCTTGAGACGGCGGGGCCCAGCGGAGCGGTGCTTGAGAAGAAGGGCCCAGCGGAGCGGTGCTTGAGACGGCGGGGCCCAGCGGAGCGGTGCTTGAGACGGCGGGGCCCAGCGGAGCGGTGCTTGAGATGAAGGGCCCAGCGGAGCGGTGCTTGAGATGAAGGGCCCAGCGGAGCGGTGCTTGAGACGGCGGGGCCCAGCGGAGCGGTGCTTGAGAAGAAGGGCCCAGCGGAGCGGTGCTTGAGACGGCGGGGCCCAGCGGAGCGGTGCTTGAGAAGAAGGGCCCAGCGGAGCGGTGCTTGAGAATAAGGGCCCAGCTGAGCGGTGCTTGAGAAGAAGGGCCCAGCGGAGCGGTGCTTGAGACGGCGGGGCCCAGCGGAGCGGTGCTTGAGACAGCGGGGCCCAGCGGAGCGGTGCTTGAGACGGCGGGGCCCAGCGGAGCGGTGCTTGAGACGGCGGGGCCCAGCGGAGCGGTGCTTGAGAAGAAGGGCCCAGCGGAGCGGTGCTTGAGACGGCGGGCCCAGCGTAGCGGTGCTTGAGATGAAGGGCCCAGCGGAGCGGTGCTTGAGACGGCGGGGCCCAGCAGAGCGGTGCTTGAGATGAAGGGCCCAGCGGAGCGGTGCTTGAGATGAAGGGCCCAGCGGAGCGGTGCTTTAGACGGCGGGGCCCAGCGGAGCGGTGCTTGAGAAGAAGGGCCCAGCGGAGCGGTGCTTGAGACGGCGGGGCCCAGCGGAGCGGTGCTTGAGATGAAGGGCCCAGCGGAGCGGTGCTTGAGACGGCGGGGCCCTCTTCAGTGGTGCCTATCCTCACGGCGGGGCCCTCTTCAGCGGTGCTCTTCTCCACGGCGGGCCCTGTTCAGCGGTGCTCTTCTCCACGGCGGGCCCTGTTCAGCGGTGCCTATCTTCACGGCGGGCCCTCTTCAGCGGTGCCTATCCTCACGGCGGGGCCCTGTTCAGCGGTGCTCTTCTCCACGGCGGGCCCTGTTCAGCGGTGCTCTTCTCCACGGCGGGCCCTGTTCAGCGGTGCTCTTCTCCACGGCGGGGCCCTGTTCAGCGGTGCTCTTCTCCACGGCGGGCCCTGTTCAGCGGTGCCTATCCTCACGGCGGGGCCCTGTTCAGCGGTGCTCTTCTCCACGGCGGGCCCTGTTCAGCGGTGCTCTTCTGCACCGCGGGCCCTGTTCAGCGGTGCCTATCTTCACGGCGGGGCCCTCTTCAGCGGTGCCTATCCTCACGGCGGGGCCCTGTTCAGCGGTGCTCTTCTCCACGGCGGGCCCTGTTCAGCGGTGCTCTTCTCCAAGGCGGGCCCTGTTCACCGGTGCTCTTCTCCACGGCGGGCCCTGTTCAGCGGTGCTCTTCTCCACGGCGGGCCCTGTTCAGTGGTGCTCTTCTCCACGGCGGGCCCTGTTCAGCGGTGCTCTTCTCCACGGCGGGGCCCTGTTCAGCGGTGCTCTTCTCCACGGCGGGCCCTGTTCAGTGGTGCCTATCCTCACTGCGGGGCCCTGTTCAGCGGTGCTCTTCTCCACGGCGGGCCCTGTTCAGCGGTGCTCTTCTGCACCGCGGGCCCTGTTCAGCGGTGCCTATCTTCACGGCGGGGCCCTCTTCAGCGGTGCCTATCCTCACGTCGGGGCCCTGTTCAGCGGTGCTCTTCTCCACGGCAGGCTCTGTTCAGCGGTGCTCTTCTGCACGGCGGGCCCTGTTCAGCGGTGCTCTTCTCCACGGCGGGCCCTGTTCAGCGGTGCTCTTCTCCACGGCGGGCCCTGTTCAGCGGTGCTCTTCTGCCCCGCGGGCCCTGTTCAGCGGTGCTCATCCAGCAGGTCAAGGGAGTCAGACCTGGCCTGGACTCCCTGCTCAGTCGCCCTCGGACCGTGACGTTTCTGGACCCTTCGGGGACGGACTCCTGGCCTCCTTAGTGTCCTCCTTCCCAGCTGGGATGTGACATGTGGGGTCCACCTTCTCCGCGCTCCTGCTGCCCTTCCGCTCCTTTGATGGGGCTCTCGGGCCCTTGCCTCCCCTAGATGGTGTGGGTGGTGAAGTGGCCGCACATTGCTCCTTGGGGGCAGCCCTGTCGGTCCTCGCACGGCGGCCCTTGTTTTTGCGGGTCCTCTTGCCGGGGGGGGGCTGGACGTGCCCTTGCTGCTGATCGATGTGTCACTGCTGGCAAAGGGTGGGCTCCAGAACCCATGCACAACAGTGACACCCGAAGCTGGGCTGGTGGTGGCTGCGGTGCTCTTGGGACTCTTTGAAGATGGAGGGGGGAGCTCATCGGAGGGAAAGAGGTCAAGGTTAGCCATGAAAAGTTTTTTAGGGCCAAGGTAAAGGGTAGGAGAAGTGGAGATGGAAGTGGAGGAAGAGGAGGTGGTTGTAGGAGAGTCAGGTGTGCTGTCATTGGGTGAAGGTGCTGGTGCTGTAGGCTGTCGTGAGGTGGATGGCTGTTGGGTGGGTGGCTGCCTGCGTTTGTGTGTCTTGGAAGAGGGGGTGACAGACACAGTGGGAGAGGACACAGGGGACGTGTAAATGGCAGTGGGGGTGGTGACTGCACGAGTGTGGACTGTACTGGAGGGTGAGGTGGTGATGGAAGCACTGGCTGATGTTGGGGTGTATGCAGGTGTGAGTGTAGACGTCACAGGGAGGGAGGAGGGAGACGAGGAGGAGGGGGACACAGGGGTGGCAGTGGCTGTTGGCATGTCTGCATCTGTGTGTTGCTTGGGTGAGTGTTTGTGGGATCTGTGGTGCTTGTGTCTGGATGAGCTGCTCTTGGGTGTTGAGGTGTGTGCAGGCTGGTCTGATGGTGTGGATGGGATAGGCTGAGGAACAGGAGACAGAGAAAGGCTGGAGGCAGTAAGAAGAGGGAGGCTGGAAACAGGGACAATGGCTGCCGTCAGTGCTGAGGCCAGAGCAGTGAACGCTCGTTGATGGGCAGCCTGACCCGAATGAATGCCCTCCAGGTACGCATTGCTCTGTTGCACCTCCCTTTGCACACCCTGGATGGCATTCAAATGGTTCGTCTGCCCAACAATGAGCGTCCTTACCAGGTCAATGAGCTCCGCACTGAGGGCAGCAGGGGCAACAGGGGCAGGGGCTGAGGTGCCTGGGGCGAAGGAGACGCGCGCCTTCCTGGGCGAACGGGCACGGAGCGAAGACTGAGGGGCTGCTGGGAGGGCGGGGTTGGTGCGCTGGGTGGCGGCTGTACCTGTAGAGGCGGGGGGCACGGATGTTGCCGCCACCGCTAGGGAGCTCCCATTCGAGGACGTGTCGCTGTCGCTGCTCTCACCAGCGGTCCCCGTCGTGGTGCTCCCCTCGCCCTCCGGATCACTGGTGCCCTCGGTGTCTGTTCCTGGGCCCACCGGGGCCTTGTGTCCTGCAGCTCCCTCGTGCTCCGATGCCAAATCTCCTCCGCCTGATGATGCTAATGCACACATGCACAAGAAGATGAAGAGAAAGGGTGGGGGGAGAAAAAAGAAGACCAGGTTGAGTGCATGCAATGTCAACACCGTTGGCGGAGAGGACAGACACAGGAGCCTAATGCACTAAGCCGCGCATTCGGGGTACACTACTCAGTACTACTGACTAGGACAACAGGCCAAGAGACGTCAAATGCGCACATGGGAGATGCTGGACCTTCAATGGCTGTACTTGTCACCCTACAGAGGTGGGGGCCGGGGGCACAGGGCCATGCCTAAGGGAGAGGACTACACTACAGAAAGCGCCCTGGCCTAATGTCACCCACAGCCCTCCTCCCCCACCCAGACGCCTCCACTGCGCAGAAAGATAGGAGAATGTGCTGATACTCACCCCCTTGTGTCTGCTGTGATGTCTTAAAGCGCCCATCCAATTCAGGGTAGGCCACCGCCAGGATCCGGGACATCAGGGGGGTCATGGTGCGACTGGCACCCCTCCTAGGTTGGGAGGCCATCCCCAGCAGTGTTTCTGCGGACTTCCTTGTTCCGCGGCGGATGTCCTCCCACCTCTTGCGGCAGTGGGTGCCCCGTCTGTTGTGGACCCCCAAGTTCCGGACTACCTTGGCGATGGCACGCCAAATCTCGATCTTCTGATGGGCGCTGACCTATTTGACATGTACAGGGTGGAAAGGAGGAAATAATCAATGACCTGCATGTTAGATGTGATTGGCCCCCCCCACCAACTTTGCCATATGGCACATGCTCTCATCTGTCGGGCGTTGCACTCCTCATTCGCCCCCCACCCCACCAACTTACATCCACCCCAATCCACACAGGCATAGCCCATTCCATGTGCACCCGGTGTACTCACTTGTTGGTCTGGAGGACCGTAGTGTAGCGCATACTGGGGGAGGACCCCATCCACGAGCTTCTCCAACTCTTCAGACGTGAAGGCAGGGGCCCTTTCCCCAGTCGCAGCAGCCATTGTATCTTCCAGACCGAGGTCACAGCAGCACTTGCAGTATAGGTCCTCTCCTGTGGATGATCAGGTCTCGAGTGATTAATCAGATAGAAAATGGCGGTCACGCCCGCGGCGGTGCGTACCGCGGCAGTGCGTACCGCGACCGCCGGCGCACATCGTCATTGGCTCCTGAAACCCATAGGCTTCAATGTTAACCAATGCGGCTTTGCGCCGCGGTCTTCGACCGCCTACCGCCACGGTGTGCCCCGCCAGCGCATTGACCTCACATCCCATTGTCCCACTTCACAGGTCAGGCAGCCGCCATTTCAAGGGCCTACATGGCTTAATTTTGACTGCGACACACAGGCCTAGGCCTTGCATTGCCACACATACACGCCTTTCAACCCATTGCCATTCTTTAACTGTGCAAGCTGTCTGTACGTACCTGTGGTTTGCCTGACTCTGTGCTCCATGTTGTCCTTCCTAGGCACCGTCCGCTGGGACTTGCGATGAGAAGGAGGAATCCTCGCGTGTACCGACCGCTGGTGGACCTGTCGACAATGGAAGAACGCCATATAATACTTCGATACAGACTTGACCGTGCCACTATCCATGAACTGTGTGCCCAGCTGGAGCCAGCCCTGATGTCCCCCATCCGCCAACCCACAGGGATTCCCCCTCTGGTGCAGGTTTTGTCAGTCCTCCATTTTTTGGCAACTGGGTCATTCCAGACCACAGTGGCCATGTCATCTGGAATGTCTCAGCCTATGTTTTCAAAGATTTTGAGCAGAGTGTTGTCTGCCCTGATGAAACTCATGCGGAGCTACATCATTTTCCCAGAGGAGGGTGACTTGCCTACAGTGAAGGGTGATTTCTATGCCCTTGGACATATCCCCAACATCATTGGTGCCATTGATGGGACCCATGTGGCTTTGGTACCCCCAAAAGACAATGAGCAGGTGTACAGAAACAGAAAGAGTTATCATTCGATGAATGTCCAGGTGGTCTGTTTGGCTGACCAGTGCATCTCCCATGTAAATGCCAAGTTCCCAGGGTCAGTGCATGACGCGTATGTGATGCGAAATAGCAGCATCCCCTATGTGATGGAGCAGCTACAGAGACAACGTGTGTGGCTAATAGGTGACTCTGGTTACCCCAACCTGCCTTGGCTACTGACCCCAGTAAGGAATCCCCGGACCAGGGCAGAGGAACGGTACAATGAGGCCCATGGGCGAACTAGGAGGATCATCGAAAGGACCTTTGGCCTCCTGAAGGCCAGGTTTAGGTGCCTTCATATGACTGGGGATCCCTGATGTACTCACCAAAGAAGGTGTGCCACATCATCGTGGCCTGCTGTATGCTTCACAATCTGGCATTGCGACGTCAGGTTCCTTTCCTGCAGGAGGATGGTGCAGATGGTGGTGTTGAAGCAGCTGTGGAGCCTGCGGAGAGTGAAGAGGAGGAAGACTCAGAGGACGACACAGACAACAGGGACAGAGTAATAGAACAGTATTTCCAGTAGCACGCAGGTAATAATCACCCATGCCATTTTACATTTCCTGAAAGCCTCCTGCATCTCAACTTTGTCGATTTCCCCCCAGACCTATAAACATGATGTTTGATTTTCCCTTCCCTTTTCTGTGCTGTATGAGCCACTGCGTGACCTCGGCTTGGTTGGCCCATGGACTAATGCTAAGTTACCTCGGTATGTGTAATTCACAATGTTAATAATACGTAATTGATATGTAATGTGTCATACATTTGTAAATAAGACAGGCTGAGTCCTGATTGATTTCAGTGCAATGTGTGATTTATTATTAGTGCATAGATATTGGTACATGATAGTAAAACAGTGATGGGTGGGGGTGGAGTAATGTCCATGGCGGAGTCCAGTTCTCAGTCTCACAGGTGCATTGTCCATATGCCTGTGGCAGGATGGAGCAGGGGCAGTTCAAGGTTGGACAGGGTGGCAATGTGTAACAGTGGGAGGACTTCAGGGGGTATGTGATGCTGGCGGGGTCTTGACATCCTACTCTGTCGTTTTTTTTTAGCTCAGGCTCCTTTTGCGGGGCGGTTGTTGTTCAGCAGGAGGTGGGGTTCTGGTGGGCTGTCGTTGTGGTGGGGCCTCCTGTCCACTAGCGCCGGCGGAGGTGGTAGGCTGTTCCTGTTCCTGGCTAGTGACAGGGGCCCTGTGTGATGCCACATGGTCCCGAAACGTGTCCTCTATACGGTGCAGGGCCTGGACTATGCTCCCCATAGCGGTTGAGATGTTGCTGAGTTGGTCGCTGAACCCCATGTAGCGTTGCTCCTGCTGTGCCTGGATCTCCTGGAACCTGGCCAGTACCGTCGCCATCGTCTCTTGTGAGTGGTGGTAGGCTGCCATGATGGTGGTGAGGGCCTCTTGGAGAGTGGGTTCCCTGGGCCTCTCCTCCCCCCCCTGTCGCACAGCAGCCCTCCGAGTTGCCCTGTTTCCCTGGGCCTCTGTCCCCTGGACGGTGTGCCCACTCCCACTGCCCCCAGGTCCCTGTTGTTGTTGGGTTGGTGGGTTACCCTGGGGGCCCTGTAGTGGTAGACACACCGCTGCTTGACCTGTCCTAGAGACAGAGGCATGGGCCCGCTGGGTGGGAGCTGTGCTGTTGTTCCCAGAGGGGGTTGGGTCTGCAGTGGCCTGTGTCTGGGTGAGGGGAACCGACTGCCCAGAGGTCCCCGATGGTCCGGGCTGGTCGTCAGGTTCCAGGTCGACAGAGCTGCTGTCATCACTAGGGGCCTGTTCCGGGGGTGGGATGGACATTTCTGGTCCCTCCTGACCGGTGTGTTGTCGTTCGGGTCCTGCATGGGGTAAGAGGGTATGGTTATTGTTTCTGTGTGTGCATTAGCTTGCGTTTTATGGGTGCCCTTGTCCCCCAGTGCTGGCATTCCCTTGGGGGAGGTATTGTGAGGGTGTTTTGTGGGGGGGGTGATGGGTATGTGCAGTGGTCATGCTTAGGTGATGGGTGTCCATAGTTTGGGGGTGGCATGCAGGGGTTGGTGTTGGGTGGGTTGTGCTGGGGAGACATTCTCAGGGAGGATGTGTGCTGGGGGGTTGGGGGTGAGGGTGGGGGTTAGCATGCTGGGGGGGGGTGAAGTGGTTGGCCTTGTACTTACCAGAGTCCATTCCTCCGTGTACTCCAGCGAGGCCATCAGGATGCAGGATGTTGAGTACCTCTTGCTCCCATGTTGTGAATTCGGGTGGAGTGGGTGGGGGTCCCCCGCCAGTCTTCTGCACTGCGATGTTGTGTTGCGAGACCATCGAGCGCACCTTCCCCCGTAGGTCGTTCCATCGTTTGCGGATGTCCTCTCGATTTCTGGGATGCTTTCCCACCACGTTGACCCTGTCCACGATACGCTGCCAGAGCTCCGCCTTCCTTGCTATGGTGGTGTGCTGGACCTGTGAGCCGAAGAGCTGGGGTTCCACTCTTATGATCTCCTCCACCATGACCCGGAGTTCTTGGTCCGAAAAGCGTGGGTGCCTTTGTGGTGCCATGGGGTGGTGTGTATGAGGTGTGGGGTGGTGTATGTGATGATGTGTGTGTTGGTGTGTGGTGCTTTGTGCTTCTATGTGGTGTGTGTGATGTTGCGGTGTGCCTCTGTGTGTCTGGCTCTCTATTCTCTGATGTGTCTCTCTCTCTCCTTCGTCTCTGGTTTTTGTTGGTAGGGGTTTGTGGGTGATGTGGGTGTGTGTTTTATATGGTATTGGATGTGTGGGAGTGGTGTGTGTATGTGTTTCAGGTGTGTGCCTTTTAAATTGTCCAATGTGGTAGGGGTTTGTAAAGGTGTGTGTATTTTGACCGCGGCGGTGTGTACCGCCAATGGAATACCGCGGTTGAATGACCGCCGCGTCGATTTGCGGGTCATAATGGGATGGGCGTCTTTCTGTTGGCGTGGTGGTGGAGGTTTGGTCTTCTCCAGTTTACCGCTGGCCGCTGATGTGGCGGACTGCAGTGGAGGGCGGATTTTCAGAGGTTTTGCAGTTGTGGGTCAGAATGTCCGTGGCGGCTGGCCGCGGCGGTATTGTGGCGGCCTTCTGACCGGCGGTAAGCGGCTTTTACCGCCGAGGTCAGAATGACCCCCTATGTCCCAGAATACAACAAATGACATTATACAGTGTACCAAACATGTAGCACGCCAATGTTTATAAACTATTTTTAAGAGCTTCCAAATAGTAAGAACTGGTAATTTAAAAAAACATTTTAGAATCAGGCATTCACAGGAGGAAGAAGGTTTGGTCAAAAAGGTTTGTTTTTGTTTGCATAATTCTATGATCACATTTTTAAACAATGTTTTGCGGATTCTTCAGCATATTGGCTATGTTTGATTAAAGTGTGTTTGTACAAGGCAGAAATGCATTCTGAAGCATTTTGTATTTTATTTCTTAGTGTAAAATTTAAAAATGTTTTAATTTAGATGTTTTTCAATTTAAAGATATGGTGGTTTGAAAGTAAGGTAAAGTTATAATGCTGCTTGAAATGAATTAGTTGGACAAAATGGAAATGTAACAGATCACAAAATGTTGTGTTTTAAATATTATGTTGTCACAAGATTTTGAAACTGAAAAGCATTTCGATTACGTCTGGGTAAGAGGATTAGTAAATACTACTAACATTACAATAGATGTATGCTTGTATTTTTCAACTTTCATTCCTTTCATAGTACACAAATAACACATGCCAAATACAACATGGAATGTTGGAACAAAGCTCAGACTGAACACAATTGTACAAAACTCTCAAAATGCATGTGTTCTTAAGTGAATGTACAAATAATACAATTACTGTCTGTGTGCTGCTCAGCCCCTACCAGCTGAATGTGGAGTGTCGGCCAGGCTGCTCTCGTGACCCTCCATTGCAGTGGTGTCATGAGAGGGTGTTCAGAATGTGGCTGGAGGACAAACCCCAAACTTCCCGGGCATGAATTCAGGCCCAGTGACAAAGGTCCTCCCAGCACTTGCGGAATAATCTTACCCGGTGGTTATGGACACCACTACACCGTGGTGCGTGGCAATGTCTCACTAAATCTGAACCTGCCCTGAATTGCTCAGTTGAGTCTCCAGACCCCATAAGGCCGAAAGTACCTTTGGAGGCCCCCCTCACAAATAATATCCAGCTCCAATGGTGAGCATTCATCTTTTCCTTCAGCCATGGTGGGGGGTTTCTAATGCCGCCGGCGGTACTCTGTGGGCCGGCAGGTCAGAGATTGACATCTCCGGCCTGGCAGCTCATACCACCATGGCGGTTTGAGTGGAGAAGTGACTCACTCATAATGCGGCAGTATGTTACGCCAGCCTGGGTTAAAATGAGGGCCCTAATCTAGAGGAGTGAGAGGTCTACACAAGGGACTGTGGAAAGTTGGGGCTTAAGTGCCATGACTGTTGGTGTTGGGCTAGACGGGCACTTGGAGGAGAAGATGATGCCTATACAGTGGTGCAGCAGGAGGCCTCCTAGGTATGGGAACCTCTGGAGTTAAGGAAGGCGTCGGTGCAGATGGTGCCTGCTATTCAGACAACACTGATAGGTCTTGCTAAAGACCAGGAGGGGTCATAATATCGGCATCCTCCTGGCTGGTGGAGTCCACCTCTACCCCACCCTTCTCACCCCAGTTGCACTACACCATCCACCCGGAACCATTCTGAGAGATCTTGTCTGTATCTGAATGGATGCACTTCCTCTGCTTGCTCTTCCTCGCTGGTGGATAGCCTTTCAGCTGAGGACTGTCTTATTTACCCAAGATACTGATCTGATGATAGTTGGCCTATCCAGCCCACTGAAAAGGAAGGTGGAAAAAAGCTAGAACTTTTGAATTCATATGTGCAATATTGCACTTCAAAGAACATTTAAAAGAGATATTATGTGGGTGATTCTAACCCTGGCGGTCGGTGTTAAAGCGGCGGCCAACCCGCCAACAGGCTGGCGGTAAAAAATATGGAATTCTGACCCTGGCGGGAACCGCCAACACAGACAGCCACTTTAACACTCCGCCCGCCACGGCGGTACAAACAAACAGCGCGGCGGTCACCGCCAACAGCCAGGCGGCAGACAATGTACCGCCCACCCTATCACAACTCACCAATCCGCCACCTTTTCCGGGGTGGGAGCACCGCCGATAAAAACACGGCGGAAACAGACTACGAACGGGAAAACGCTCACCACTACGCACTCCAGGAGGAAGGAGGACAGCATGGAACCCGAATTAAACATCCTACCTGCTCTCGTCTACCTTCTCATCTACCACGAGTACGAAGTCCGGCGCAGACGACAACGGTGAGTACTGCACCTACGACACACGGGAGGGGGAAGGACGAAAGGTTACGGGCACACACATATGCGACCCCCCCCCCCCAACTATGTACACACCAATGCAGAGCAACAAGTCACAGTGACACCACCCAAACACCCCTGAAAAATGCTAGGACATAATCAAATTTGGAATAAATATTTATGTACCAAAAAGCTCCTGAAAATTATCGTACAACCATGAAAGATATTCACAAGAAAACAAATGACATACACATCAGTGTATAACTGAAGTAACAAGTACTGCACATCCTACGAATTCATCATGTCCGTGGGCCAAAGTTTTGAGAAACAAGGGCAAAGCCCACACAGGAGACCTGAGTCCTTTGGAGAGAGCACTGCAGGGGCATCAGATGTAAAAACTACAGGCACCTCAGGGGGAAGGGAAGGGGGGGGCACCACAGCCACATGAGTCCACGACGCCAGATCCACGAGGAGCCACCATGCCCACTGTACCATCCTGGGGAGTGCAAAGCCACAGTCTCTCATGGTCTCTACAGTGGGTGGGCTGCCCACTGTACCATCCTGGGGAGTGCAAACCCACAGTCCATCAGGTGGATGACAGTCTCCACTGGTCAAGGAGGAGGCATGGTGGGCACAGTGAACCATAAACAGTGATTGAGACGGCGGTGCCCAGCGGAGCGGTGCTTGAGAAGAAGGGCCCAGCGGAGCGGTGCTTGAGACGGCGGGGCCCAGCGGAGCGGTGCTTGAGAAGAAGGGCCCAGCGGAGCGGTGCTTGAGACGGCGGGGCCCAGCGGAGCGGTGCTTGAGAAGAAGGGCCCAGCGGAGCGGTGCTTGAGAAGAAGGGCCCAGCGGAGTGGTGCTTGAGAAGAAGGGCCCAGCGGAGCGGTGCTTGAGACGGCGGGGCCCAGCGGAGCGGTGCTTGAGATGAAGGGCCCAGCGGAGCGGTGCTTGAGATGAAGGGCCCAGCGGAGCGGTGCTTGAGACGGCGGGGCCCAGCGGAGCGGTGCTTGAGAAGAAGGGCCCAGCGGAGCGGTGCTTGAGACGGCGGGGCCCAGTGGAGCGGTGCTTGAGATGAAGGGCCCAGCGGAGCGGTGCTTGAGATGAAGGGCCCAGCGGAGCGGTGCTTGAGACGGCGGGGTCCAGCGGAGCGGTGCTTGAGAAGAAGGGCCCAGCGGAGCGGTGCTTGAGACGGCGGGGCCCAGCGGAGCGGTGCTTGAGACGGCGGGGCCCAGCGGAGCGGTGCTTGAGAAGAAGGGCCCAGCGGAGCGGTGCTTGAGACGGCGGGGCCCAGCGGAGCGGTGCTTGAGATGAAGGGCCCAGCGGAGCGGTGCTTGAGATGAAGGGCCCAGCGGAGCGGTGCTTGAGATGGCGGGGCCCTCTTCAGCGGTGCCTATCCTCACGGCGGGGCCCTCTTCAGCGGTGCTCTTCTCCACGGCGGGCCCTGTTCAGCGGTGCTCTTCTCCACGGCGGGCCCTGTTCAGCGGTGCCTATCTTCACGGCGGGGCCCTCTTCAGCGGTGCCTATCCTCACGGCGGGGCCCTGTTGAGCGGTGCTCTTCTCCACGGCGGGCCCTGTTCAGCGGTGCTCTTCTCCACGGCGGGCCCTGTTCAGCGGTGCTCTTCTCCACGGCGGGGCCCTGTTCAGCGGTGCTCTTCTCCATGGCGGGCTCTGTTCAGCGGTGCCTATCCTCACGGCGGGGCCCTGTTCAGCGGTGCTCTTCTCCACGGCGGGCCCTGTTCAGCGGTGCTCTTCTGCACCGCGGGCCCTGTTCAGCGGTTCCTATCTTCACGGTGGGGCCCTCTTCAGCGGTGCCTATCCTCACGGCGGGGCCCTGTTCAGCGGTGCTCTTCTCCACGGCGGGCCCTGTTCAGCGGTGCTCTTCTCCACGGCGGGCCCTGTTCACCGGTGCTCTTCTCCACGGCGGGCCCTGTTCAGCGGTGCTCTTCTCCACGGCGGGCCCTGTTCAGCGGTGCTCTTCTCCACGGCGGGCTCTGTTCAGCGGTGCTCTTCTCCACGGCGGGGCCCTGTTCAGCGGTGCTCTTCTCCATGGCGGGCCCTGTTCAGCGGTGCCTATCCTCACGGCGGGGCCCTGTTCAGCGGTGCTCTTCTCCACGGCGGGCCCTGTTCAGCGGTGCTCTTCTGCACCGCGGGCCCTGTTCAGCGGTGCCTATCTTCACGGCGGGGCCCTCTTCAGCGGTGCCTATCCTCACGGCGGGCCCTGTTCAGCGGTGCTCTTCTCCACGGCGGGCCCTGTTCAGCGGTGCTCTTCTCCACGGCGGGCCCTGTTCAGCGGTGCTCTTCTCCACGGCGGGCCCTGTTCAGCGGTGCTCTTCTCCACGGCGGGCCCTGTTCAGCGGTGCTCTTCTCCACGGCGGGGCCCTGTTCAGCGGTGCTCTTCTCCACGGCGGGCCCTGTTCAGCGGTGCTCTTCTGCACGGCGGGCCCTGTTCAGCGGTGCTCTTCTCCACGGCGGGCCCTGTTCAGCGGTGCTCTTCTCCACGGCGGGCCCTGTTCAGCGGTGCTCTTCTGCCCCGCGGGCCCTGTTCAGCGGTGCTCATCCAGCAGGTCAAGGGAGCCAGACCTGGCCTGGACTCCCTGCTCAGTCGCCCTCGGACCGTGACGTTTCTGGACCCTTCGGGGACGGACTCCTGGCCTCCTTAGTGTCCTCCTTCCCAGCTGGGATGTGACATGTGGGGTCCACCTTCTCCGCGCTCCTGCTGCCCTTCCGCTCCTTTGATGGGGCTCTCGGGCCCTTGCCTCCCCTAGATGGTGTGGGTGGTGAAGTGGCCGCACATTGCTCCTTGGGGGCAGCCCTGTCGGTCCTCGCACGGCGGCCCTTGTTTTTGCGGGTCCTCTTGCCGGGGGGGGGCTGGACGTGCCCTTGCTGCTGATCGATGTGTCACTGCTGGCAAAGGGTGGGCTCCAGAACCCATGCACAACAGTGACACCCGAAGCTGGGCTGGTGGTGGCTGCGGTGCTCTTGGGACTCTTTGAAGATGGAGGGGGGAGCTCATCGGAGGGAAAGAGGTCAAGGTTAGCCATGAAAAGTTTTTTAGGGCCAAGGTAAAGGGTAGGAGAAGTGGAGATGGAAGTGGAGGAAGAGGAGGTGGTTGTAGAAGAGTCAGGTGTGCTGTCATTGGGTGAAGGTGCTGGTGCTGTAGGCTGTCGTGAGGTGGATGGCTGTTGGGTGGGTGGCTGCCTGCGTTTGTGTGTCTTGGAAGAGGGGGTGACAGACACAGTGGGAGAGGACACAGGGGACGTGTAAATGGCAGTGGGGGTGGTGACTGCACAAGTGTGGACTGTACTGGAGGGTGAGGTGGTGATGGAAGCACTGGCTGATGTTGGGGTGCATGCAGGTGTGAGTGTAGACGTCACAGGGAGGGAGGAGGGAGACGAGGAGGAGGGGGACAAAGGGGTGGCAGTGGCTGTTGGCATGTCTGCATCTGTGTGTTGCTTGGGTGAGTGTTTGTGGGATCTGTGGTGCTTGTGTCTGGATGAGCTGCTCTGGGTGTTGAGGTGTGTGCAGGCTGGTCTGATGGTGTGGATGGGATAGGCTGAGGAACAGGAGACAGAGAAAGGCTGGAGGCAGTAAGAAGAGGGAGGCTGGAAACAGGGACAATGGCTGCCGTCAGTGCTGAGGCCAGAGCAGTGAACGCTCGTTGATGGGCAGCCTGACCCGAATGAATGCCCTCCAGGTACGCATTGCTCTGTTGCACCTCCCTTTGCACACCCTGGATGGCATTCAAAAGGGTCGTCTGCCCAACAATGAGCGTCCTTACCAGGTCAATGAGCTCCGCACTGAGGGCAGCAGGGGCAACAGGGGCAGGGGCTGAGGTGCCTGGGGCGAAGGAGACGCGCGCCTTCCTGGGCGAACGGGCACGGAGCGAAGACTGAGGGGCTGCTGGGAGGGCGGGGCTGGTGCGCTGGGTGGCGGCTGTACCTGTAGAGGCGGGGGGCACGGATGTTGCCGCCACCGCTAGGGAGCTCCCATTCGAGGACGTGTCGCTGTCGCTGCTCTCACCAGCGGTCCCCGTCGTGGTGCTCCCCTCGCCCTCCGGATCACTGGTGCCCTCGGTGTCTGTTCCTGGGCCCACCGGGGCCTTGTGTCCTGCAGCTCCCTCGTGCTCCGATGCCAAATCTCCTCCGCCTGATGATGCTAATGCACACATGCACAAGAAGATGAAGAGAAAGGGTGGGGGGAGAAAAAAGAAGACCAGGTTGAGTGCATGCAATGTCAACACCGTTGGCGGAGAGGACAGACACAGGAGCCTAATGCACTAAGCCGCGCATTCGGGGTACACTACTCAGTACTACTGACTAGGACAACAGGCCAAGAGACGTCAAACGCGCACATGGGAGATGCTGGACCTTCAATGGCTGTACTTGTCACCCTACAGAGGTGGGGGCCGGGGGCACAGGGCCATGCCTAAGGGAGAGGACTACACTACAGAAAGTGCCCTGGCCTAATGTCACCCACAGCCCTCCTCCCCCACCCAGACGCCTCCACTGCGCAGAAAGATAGGAGAATGTGCGATACTCACCCCCTTGTGTCTGCTGTGATGTCTTAAAGCGCCCATCCAATTCAGGGTAGGCCACCGCCAGGATCCGGGACATCAGGGGGGTCATGGTGCGACTGGCACCCCTCCTAGGTTGGGAGGCCATCCCCAGCAGTGTTTCTGCGGTCTTCCTTGTTCCGCGGCGGATGTCCTCCCACCTCTTGCGGCAGTGGGTGCCCCGTCTGTTGTGGACCCCCAAGTTCCGGACTTCCTTGGCGATGGCACGCCAAATCTCGATCTTCTGATGGGCGCTGACCTATTTGACATGTACAGGGTGGAAAGGAAGAAATAATCAATGACCTGCATGTTAGATGTGATTGGCCCCCCCCACCAACTTTGCCATATGACACATGCTCTCATCTGTCGGGCGTTGCACTCCTCATTCGCCCCCCACCCCACCAACTTACATCCACCCCAATCCACACAGGCATAGCCCATTCCATGTGCACCTGGTGTACTCACTTGTTGGTCTGGAGGACCGTAGAGTAGCGCATACTGGGGGAGGACCCCATCCACGAGCTTCTCCAACTCTTCAGACGTGAAGGCAGGGGCCCTTTCCCCAGTCGCAGCAGCCATTGTATCTTCCAGACCGAGGTCACAGCAGCACTTGCAGTATAGGTCCTCTCCTGTGGATGATCAGGTCTCGAGTGATTAATCAGATAGAAAATGGCGGTCACGCCCGCGGCGGTGCGTACCGCGGCAGTGCGTACCGCGACCGCCGGCGCACATCGTCATTGGCTCCTGAAACCCATAGGCTTCAATGTTAACCAATGCGGCTTTGCGCCGCGGTCTTCGACCGCCTACCGCCACGGTGTGCCCCGCCAGCGCATTGACCTCACATCCCATTGTCCCACTTCACAGGTCAGGCAGCCGCCATTTCAAGGGCCTACATGGCTTAATTTTGACTGCGACACACTGGCCTAGGCCTTGCATTGCCACACATATACGCCTTTCAACCCATTGCCATTCTTTAACTGTGCAAGCTGTCTGTACGTACCTGTGGTTTGCCTGACTCTGTGCTCCATGTTGTCCTTCCTAGGCACCGTCCGCTGGGACTTGCGATGAGAAGGAGGAATCCTCGCGTGTACCGACCGCTGGTGGACCTGTCGACAATGGAAGAACGCCATATAATACTTCGATACAGACTTGACCGTGCCACTATCCATGAACTGTGTGCCCAGCTGGAGCCAGCCCTGATGTCCCCCATCCGCCAACCCACAGGGATTCCCCCTCTGGTGCAGGTTTTGTCAGTCCTCCATTTTTTGGCAACTGGGTCATTCCAGACCACAGTGGCCATGTCATCTGGAATGTCTCAGCCTATGTTTTCAAAGATTTTGAGCAGAGTGTTGTCTGCCCTGATGAAACTCATGCGGAGCTACATCATTTTCCCAGAGGAGGGTGACTTGCCTACAGTGAAGGGTGATTTCTATGCCCTTGGACATATCCCCAACATCATTGGTGCCATTGATGGGACCCATGTGGCTTTGGTACCCCCAAAAGACAATGAGCAGGTGTACAGAAACAGAAAGAGTTATCATTCGATGAATGTCCAGGTGGTCTGTTTGGCTGACCAGTACATCTCCCATGTAAATGCCAAGTTCCCAGGGTCAGTGCATGACGCGTATGTGATGCGAAATAGCAGCATCCCCTATGTGATGGAGCAGCTACAGAGACAACGTGTGTGGCTAATAGGTGACTCTGGTTACCCCAACCTGCCTTGGCTACTGACCCCAGTAAGGAATCCCCGGACCAGGGCAGAGGAACGGTACAATGAGGCCCATGGGCGAACTAGGAGGATCATCGAAAGGACCTTTGGCCTCCTGAAGGCCAGGTTTAGGTGCCTGCATATGACTGGGGGATCCCTGATGTACTCACCAAAGAAGGTGTGCCACATCATCGTGGCCTGCTGTATGCTTCACAATCTGGCATTGCGACGTCAGGTTCCTTTCCTGCAGGAGGATGGTGCAGATGGTGGTGTTGAAGCAGCTGTGGAGCCTGCGGAGAGTGAAGAGGAGGAAGACTCAGAGGACGACACAGACAACAGGGACAGAGTAATAGAACAGTATTTCCAGTAGCACACAGGTAATAATCACCCATGCCATTTTACATTTCCTGAAAGCCTCCTGCATCTCAACTTTGTCGATTTCCCCCCAGACCTATAAACATGATGTTTGATTTTCCCTTCCCTTTTCTGTGCTGTATGAGCCACTGCGTGACCTCGGCTTGGTTGGCCCATGGACTAATGCTAAGTTACCTCGCTATGTGTAATTCACAATGTTAATAATACGTAATTGATATGTAATGTGTCATACATTTGTAAATAAGACAGGCTGAGTCCTGATTGATTTCAGTGCAATGTGTGATTTATTATTAGTGCATAGATATTGGTACATGATAGTGAAACAGTGATGGGTGGGGGTGGAGTAATGTCCATGGCGGAGTCCAGTTCTCAGTCTCACAGGTGCATTGTCCATATGCCTGTGGCAGGATGGAGCAGGGGCAGTTCAAGGTTGGACAGGGTGGCAATGTGTAACAGTGGGAGGACTTCAGGGGGTATGTGATGCTGGCGGGGGACTTGACATCCTACTCTGTCGGTTTTTTTGATCTCAGGCTCCTTTTGCGGGCGGTTGTTGTTCAGCAGGAGGTGGTGTTCTGGTGGGCTGTCGTTGTGGTGGGGCCTCCTGTCCACTAGCGGAGGTGGTAGGCTGTTCCTGTTCCTGGCTAGTGACAGGGGCCCTGTGTGATGCCACATGGTCCCGAAACGTGTCCTCTATACGGTTCAGGGCCTGGACTATGCTCCCCATAGCGGTTGAGATGTTGCTGAGTTGGTCGCTGAACCCCATGTAGCGTTGCTCCTGCTGTGCCTGGATCTCCTGGAACCTGGCCAGTACCGTCGCCATCGTCTCTTGTGAGTGGTGGTAGGCTGCCATGATGGTGGTGAGGGCCTCTTGGAGAGTGGGTTCCCTGGGCCTCTCCTCCCCCCCCTGTCGCACAGCAGCCCTCCGAGTTGCCCTGTTTCCCTGGGCCTCTGTCCCCTGGACGGTGTGCCCACTCCCACTGCCCCCAGGTCCCTGTTGTTGTTGGGTTGGTGGGTTACCCTGGGGGCCCTGTAGTGGTAGACACACCGCTGCTTGACCTGTCCTAGAGACAGAGGCATGGGCCCGCTGGGTGGGAGCTGTGCTGTTGTTCCCAGAGGGGGTTGGGTCTGCAGTGGCCTGTGTCTGGGTGAGGGGAACCGACTGCCCAGAGGTCCCCGATGGTCCGGGCTGGTCGTCAGGTTCCAGGTCGACAGAGCTGCTGTCATCACTAGGGGCCTGTTCCGGGGGTGGGATGGACATTTCTGGTCCCTCCTGACCGGTGTGTTGTCGTTCGGGTCCTGCATGGGGTAAGAGGGTATGGTTATTGTTTCTGTGTGTGCATTAGCTTGCGTTTTATGGGTGCCCTTGTCCCCCAGTGCTGGCATTCCCTTGGGGGAGGTGTTGTGAGGGTGTTTTGTGGGGGGGGGTGATGGGTATGTGCAGTGGTCATGCTTAGGTGATGGGTGTCCATAGTTTGGGGGTGGCATGCAGGGGTTGGTGTTGGGTGGGTTGTGCTGGGGAGACATTCTCAGGGAGGATGTGTGCTGGGGGGTTGGGGGTGAGGGTGGGGGTTAGCATGCTGGGGGGGGGGGGTGAAGTGGTTGGCCTTGTACTTACCAGAGTCCATTCCTTCGTGTACTCCAGCGAGGCCATCAGGATGCAGGATGTTGAGTACCTCTTGCTCCCATGTTGTGAATTCGGGTGGAGTGGGTGGGGGTCCCCCGCCAGTCTTCTGCACTGCGATGTTGTGTCGCGAGACCATCGAGCGCACCTTCCCCCGTAGGTCGTTCCATCGTTTGCGGATGTCCTCTCGATTTCTGGGATGCTGTCCCACCACGTTGACCCTGTCCACGATCCGCTGCCAGAGCTCCGCCTTCCTTGCTATGGTGGTGTGCTGGACCTGTGAGCCGAAGAGCTGGGGTTCCACTCTTATGATCTCCTCCACCATGACCCGGAGTTCTTGGTCCGAAAAGCGTGGGTGCCTTTGTGGTGCCATGGGGTGGTGTGTATGAGGTGTGGGGTGGTGTATGTGATGATGTGTGTGTTGGTGTGTGGTGCTTTGTGCTTCTATGTGGTGTGTGTGATGTTGCGGTGTGCCTCTGTGTGTCTGGCTCTCTATTCTCTGATGTGTCTCTCTCTCTCCTTCGTCTCTGGTTTTTGTTGGTAGGGGTTTGTGGGTGATGTGGGTGTGTGTTTTATATGGTATTGGATGTGTGGGAGTGGTGTGTGTATGTGTTTCAGGTGTGTGCCTTTCAAATTGTCCAATGTGGTAGGGGTTTGTAAAGGTGTGTGTATTTTGACCGCGGCGGTGTGTACCGCCAATGGAATACCGCGGTTGAATGACCGCCGCGTCGATTTGCGGGTCATAATGGGATGGGCGTATTTCTGTTGGCGTGGCGGTGGAGGTTTGGTCTTCTCCAGTTTACCGCTGGCCGCTGATGTGGCGGACTGCAGTGGAGGGCGGATTTTCAGAGGTTTTGCAGTTGTGGGTCAGAATGTCCGTGGCGGCTGACCGCGGCCGCAGCGGTATTGTGGCGGCCTTCTGACCGGCGGTAAGCGGCTTTTACCGCCGAGGTCAGAATGACCCCCTATGTCCCAGAATACAACAAATGACATTATACAGTGTACCAAACATGTAGCACGCCAATGTTTATAAACTATTTTTAAGAGCTTCCAAATAGTAAGAACTGGTAATTTAAAAAAACATTTTAGAATCAGGCATTCACAGGAGGAAGAAGGTTTGGTCAAAAAGGTTTGTTTTTGTTTGCATAATTCTATGATCACATTTTTAAACAATGTTTTGCGGATTCTTCAGCATATTGGCTATGTTTGATTAAAGTGTGTTTGTACAAGGCAGAAATGCATTCTGAAGCATTTTGTATTTTAGATCTTAGTGTAAAATTTAAAAATGTTTTAATTTAGATGTTTTTCAATTTAAAGATATGGTGGTTTGAAAGTAAGGTAAAGTTATAATGCTGCTTGAAATGAATTAGTTGGACAAAATGGAAATGTAACAGATCACAAAATGTTGTGTTTTAAATATTATGTTGTCACAAGATTTTGAAACTGAAAAGCATTTCGATTACGTCTGGGTAAGAGGATTAGTAAATACTACTAACATTACAATAGATGTATGCTTGTATTTTTCAACTTTCATTCCTTTCCTAGTACACAAATAACACAGGCCAAATACAACATGGAATGTTGGAACAAAGCTCAGACTGAACACAATTGTACAAAACTCTCAAAATGCATGTGTTCTTAAGTGAATGATCAAATAATACAATTACTGTCTGTGTGCTGCTCAGCCCCTACCAGCTGAATGTGGAGTGTCGGCCAGGCTGCTCTCGTGACCCTCCATTGCAGTGGTGTCATGAGAGGGTGTTCAGAATGTGGCTGGAGGACAAACCCCAAACTTCCCGGGCATGAATTCAGGCCCAGTGACAAAGGTCCTCCCAGCACTTGCGGAATAATCTTACCCGGTGGTTATGGACACCACTACACCGTGGTGCGTGGCAATGTCTCACTAAATCTGAACCTGCCCTGAATTGCTCAGTTGAGTCTCCAGACCCCATAAGGCCGAAAGTACCTTTGGAGGCCCCCCTCACAAATAATATCCAGCTCCAATGGTGAGCATTCATCTTTTCCTTCAGCCATGGTGGGGGGTTTAATTAAAGAAAGGAGAAGCATGAGGATGGTGTTGTGTTGAAAAGATATCTCTGATTGATCAGAAAATACTGACTTTTTCTCACTGTGTACAATTTTCTGTCCTTGCTGGTGGTGGGGATTACCAACCTGACTATGGAGATCTCTGGCCCATTTGTAGAGATGTCCGCATGCAGGGCAGAGACTTGGCATGTGGGTGGGAACACTCTACATGCATCACAGAGACCCCTGAATGTACAGAAACACGAATACATTTAGAGCATCCCAAAATCTGTGAGATTGTTGTTGTACGACATGTATGTGTCAAACGTATATAGTTGTGCCTGTATGTAGTAAAACATAAGTGTACTATGTGAGAGAAGTGTTGTTAAAAAAGTGTTTGCATGTAATAGAGAATGAAATGGTATATGTTTTAACTACAGCGTAGCATGTTTGTTGATGAGATTGTATAAAGAAGACAGAGTTGTCTCAGTATGGTATATATGGACAATGTGGTAGTCCATCATTCATCATTGACAAGAGACTATCCCACTACATAATTGCTGCAACCAAACTAGCAGTTCAAGAAACAAATTAGTTAAATAACTGAATCCACAAAAGTATACAGTAACCTCTATTCTGCACCACCGGGTACCCAGATGTGGGCGTAGATCAGGGCTAAATGTAAACCCCATTACATGGTTATTTTGTGCTGCACACAAGAAGCTACAACAACCCTGCACACAACGTCTGTGGAGTCCATCAGCATCCTTTCACTGCCTGTATTCACAAGACATCTGAATCGTGACTTAAGAATCCCAAATGTGCTTTCAATAGAAAAGGCAGGATACACATCAGTAAAGCATCACCAGGCACTGACAACAGCTTGCACATTGATGTATTGCCAGTGATGTCAGTTGTGGAAATGTGTACTGTGTGGTGAGATGGCTGAAGTGCCACGTGGGTGCAGTCAATGGCACCTACCACTGGAGGGAAATGGAAAAAGGTAAACAAAATGCCTTGGGAACCTTGGCCTTTCACCAGTGAATGTACATGATGATAAACTAGTGCACTTTATGTTGATGCAGCTCAATACCTGATGCAAGCATCAAGACTTGCTTTCCTGTGAGATGCTTGGGTTGTCAGAGCTGACCCTATGGAAAGATCCCATTGCCAATAAATGGCTAGTATTCTGACTTAGGCGGAGATAGCCTGGGATCCTGGTCTATGTAAATAAAGCTCCTTCTCCCAGACTGTAACAATGTCAAGGATCACTTCAGGTAAGAAGCTGTGTCTGGCAGTGACTGCTTTGATGGACATCCCAGAGATGCTGATCTTCTGTATGTAGCCCCTCCCTCTCCTCCTCAAATATTTATTTATTAAAATGAGTGGCAAAGCAACAAACACATTCACCAACAAAAACAGGAAAAGTTGTTTGGTGTATGAGTTCATTTCTTACATAATCAGCCTGGATGTGACTGGTTGGTGTTGAAATGTGTTTCACTTTCAGATGAGTGGTAGAATTCACAATAATCTCACCCTGCATTACCAAGTGTTGCAAGTGTTGTAAGCCTTGGTATAGAATTCGTCAGGAAAATAAAAACATTGGCTATTAAAAAAAACTGTAATAACATTACAAAAAATGTCCTTAAAAAAAACGTACAGACTTTCTGGATCCTATAAAAAAGAGTTTTTTAATTTTCCAATAGATTTCTACAGTTATTTATTTGTTCCAAGGTTTTCTGTGGGAGTGTTACTGTACCAGTGGTTGGCCATGTCTAGTACTGGACTTAATCCAAGGCTAGAGCACATTTGGTGTTTGGACAAAATATTGGATGAAAAATACCGTGATGCAAAAATATTGTGTCAAGAATATCAGGATGTAAGAAATATTGTCAACAGGAAAATATTGTTGTATATATTATTGTTTTTATGTGTTAATTCATAAATCGTTTTTAGTGAGACCGTGCCGACCCCCCTGCCGGAGATATTAAGGGGGTGATTCTGACCGTGGCGGTCGGCGGTCGCCGCCCGCCAAGCGGTTCCCGGCGAAAGACCGCTCCGCGGTCAAAAGACCGCGGCGGTCATTCTGGCTTTCCCGCGGGGCCGGCGGGCGACCGCCAGAAGACCGCCGGCCGGCCCAGCGGGAAAGCCCCGTCAACAAGGAAGCCGGCTCAGAATTGAGCCGGCAGAGTTGAAGGGGTGCGACGGGTGCAGTGGCACCCGTCGCGATTTTCACTGTCTGCACAGCAGACAGTGAAAATCTTTGTGGGGCCCTCCTACGGGGGCCCCTGCAGTGCCCATGCCATTGGCCATTGGCCATTGGCATGGGCACTGCAGGGGCCCCCAGGGGCCCCTCGACACCCCATACCGCCATCCTGTTCCTGGCGGGCAAACCGCCAGGAACAGGATGGCGGTATGGGGTGTCAGAATCCCCATGGCGGTGCAGCAAGCTGCGCCGCCATGGCGGATTCCCATGGGCAGCGGAAAGTCGGCGGTACACCGCCGGCTTTCCGCTTCTGCCCGCGGCTGTACCGCCGCGGTCAGAATGCCCGGCGGAGCACCGCCAGCCTGTTGCCGGTGCTACCGCCAACCTCCGCCCTGGCGGTAATTACCGCCAGGGTCAGAATGACCCCCTAAGTGTTTCCCGCTAGGTCGGTGAGCAGAAACCTAAGTTTCGGCCAACTGGCCTAGCGGGAAACAGTCTACAGCTTTGTCTACGGCTTGTAATCTAGCCAGTGGCAATGCTGTAGCCCGCAGGGTGCACCAGCACCCTTGCAGTGTTCACTGACTGCAAAGCCCACAGTGAACATTGCGACGGTACTGGGCGTGTGGCCCCTGCACTGCCCATGCCAAATGCATGGGCAGTGCAGGGGCCCCACTGTAGACTCCTGCACCTGTTCTCCGCCAGCCTTTTCATGACAGAGTAACAAGGGGGGATTACAATCTTCACCACCACCACGCACCGGGATCATGGATCATGGCGGTGCTGGCAGTTCCTTGGTGGTCTGACTGCCAGGGTTTTAATGTGGCGGTCGGACCATCACAACAGCTGCAGTCCTAACCGCCACCGCAAGTGTGGCGGTCTGAAGAAGGCCACAGTCGCAATGAGGCCCTTAAGCCCATATTTATGAAAAATTGTGCACAACTGCGCTAATACAGTTGTGCGTCATTTTTCTTAGCGCCATTCCTTAAAACCATCCGTGTGCCATATTAATGGAATGATGCACAATGGCACTAAGGGGGTCATTACAACCCTGGCGGACGGTGTTAAAACGGCGATAAGACCGCCAACAGGCTGGCGGTCTTTTTTTCAGTATTATGACCATGGCGGTTACCGCCATGGTCATCCGCCGCTTCACCGTTCCGCCCACCAGGGCGGAGACAACCGCTGGGCTGGAGAACTGGGTCTCCAGCCCGGCGGGCGTCACAATACTGCCGCCGGTATTTTGACCCGGCTTACCGCCGTGGATTTCCAGCGGTAGGAACCGCCATGAAATCCATGGCGGTAAGCCCTATCAGTGCCAGGGAATTCCTTCCCTGGCACTGAGAGGGGTCTCGCCTACCCCCCACCCCCACCCCGACTTCCTCCCCTACACCCCCCACCACCCCTGCCACCCCCCAAAAGGTGGCAGGGCCCCCCTCCCCACCCCGACCCCCAACATCACAAAACTCACACACACACACGCACGCAGGCATCACCAACACACATACACGCACACACACCAACATACATGCCTACATCCACACACTCAGTCAGACACGCAGACCCATATACAGACATACACGCACACATCCATACAGACATACATACAGACATACACGCACTCATTCCCAAAACACGCAACACACCCACAAGCATACACGCACTCACACCCCCCTCTACATACACAGACTTACACCCCCATGCACCCACACAACCCACAACACCCCCCTCACCCCCCTCCCCTAACGGACGATCGACTTACCTTGTCCGTCGATCCTCCGGGAGGGGACGGGAGCCATGGGGCTGCTCCGCCGACACTACACCGCCAACAGAACACCGCCGCGCCGAATCACAGGACGTGATTCGCTGGGCGGTGTTCTGTTGGCGTGGTGGTGGAGGTGGAGCAACCTCCACTTCCCCGCCGCCCGCCAGTATGGCTGTTGGCGGCTCTCTGTCATAAAAAGGACGGAGAGCAGCCAACAGTCATAATACGCCGTGTGGCAAACCGCCACTACTGGCGGTCTTCTGCACGGCGGTCCCTCGGCGGTCTTGTTAAAAGACTGCCAAGGTTGTAATGACCGCCTAAGGAATGGCTAGAATAAAAAAAAAGGGGGAATGGTGCTAGTGGGACAGAAATGACGTTAAGCTGTTAGTTGGAAATGTTTTGCCACTAGTCAGCCTAGCTTCATTTACTGATGCACGAGCAGCTACAAATATGATTTCTATCTAAGTTTAGACAGGAGCCCTACCCACCACCCCAATGTCCCCTGGGCAATCCCAAAATACCCAGTGCCAGGCAGGGGACCCCATGTAAGAGGCAACCAATGGCACTTTACAATTGTAAAATATACTCACCTAAACTTACCTGGGATGGGGTCCCCCCTCCTGTAGTGTCCCTGTGTTGTGGGTGGTAGTGTTGCGGGGGCTTGGGGTGTGCATCTTTGTGCCCATTCCATGGTGTTTCACCATGGAAATTGGCCTACCTGCACTTTTACACCTGGTCTGACCCATGCTTTAAATAATGGCACCAAGCGGGCTTAGCGCCATTATTTAGGTACACCTCCTAGGAGCCAGGAGCTAAATATGGCCCCGGGGGGGCTAGTGCGATGTTTAGGACGGGAATGCCTACCTTGCATCTCATTGATGCAAGGTGGGTTAGCGCATCCTAAACATGGCGCTAACTCCAAAAATTTTAAGCTAGACGGATCTAGTGTCAAAATATAAATATGGAGATAGGTTAGCTCAGTTTTAGCACCAAAAAAAATGGCGCTAAGGCGATGCTAACATCCATAAATATTGGCCTTAGGGTTGTATTTATAGGCCCCTAGCGCCACAGGAGCGTCACTTTTCGTGATGCTCCTGTGGCTCTAAGCACTGCGCCGTATTTACAAGGTGGTGTTAAGCCACATTTTGTGGCTTAACGTCACCTTATAAATATGGCCCTGTCCCTCGCAGCACTGTGCTTGGAAGGGGCGTGCAATGGGTGTTGCTGTGGGCGTGCCACAGCAAAACCCATTGTATTTTGATGCTGCCTCAGATTCATGAAATTTCTAAAACCTGAGGCAGCGACAAAATCTAACGCCAGCCCCAAGGGTGGCGTCAGCAGGGTGCAACGAGGAGGAATACTTTTATTCCTCCTTGTTTTTTGCTTTTTCTATGCGTGCTGCATTCTGCAGCACGCATAGCAAAACCAAAAGGCCAGAAATGATTGTTTATGTGCGGGAAGGTGTCCCTTCCTGCACATAAACAATCATTTGAAAATGACGCTCTGGCACTTCTGTGTGTGCTGCATTGTGCAGCATACACAGAAGTGCTAAATCACCATTAGTGATTGTTTATGTGCAGGAAGGGACACCTTCCCGCACATAAACAATCACACCTCTCAACGCAGACATCCTTGCATGATGGTGCAAGGATGCCTGCTTTGGTGCTGGCAGCTGAATTTAGCACCAGCGCAGGGGAAAACACAGGGGTGCGATGTATTTACTTAAATACGGCGCAACCCTGTGTTTCTAAAGTGACGCAGTGTGGTGCTACCAATTTTGGCTCAGCACCACGCTGTGCCACTTTTACATAAATCTGGCCCTTAGTGTCCAACGCTTTCCCCTGAATGGTTTAGATTTGAGGAAGAAGAGAAAATCTAACCTCTTAAGTGTCAAACACCTTCACATATATATTTGTACTTATAAAATAACATTTAGTAGTAATACATAAACAATAATTAAATAAAAGTTTATCAAAATAAAACATGTAAATTGTAATTAAACAGTCTTGTACGTTTTACATGTTTCTGCAATTTTTGTCATTGTTTTGGCTTCATTTTTAAACATTTGTTTCAAGACCTTTTTTGAAAACTATTTTTACATAACTTTTTAAGTATATATTAAATAACACTATACTCATAGTACTGTTTATTTTATACTTTGCATTTGTAGCATATTTTTATAACATATTTTTCACATGCTTTACATTATTTATAACATTTTTAAAACTAATATTTTTACTTCAAATTCCTATTTTTATTTACAAGAAGATAGTCTTCTTTAGTTTAATTTAGCGGGCAATTTTTAACTTTAGTTTTGTAGTTGATTTGCCTCATTTTAAGTGCATTTTCCTTGGAAGTAAGTTGCAGGAAGCTGCTGCTGTTTGTTAGAGCAGGTAAGACTTTTATGAGATTTTCTTATAAGGTTTTCACGATAGGAGCGATGTAGGAGGTACTTGTAAATTGTTGGTATAGTATTGTTTTTGGGTTTTTAGTAGGTTTATTAATAGTTTTTGTACTTTTGTTCACTAGTGTTTTGGGCTAGGGTTAGATAGAGTTTTTTTAGTAATGTATCGGTATATTATGTCACATTATGCTACATGCTTTGTGTTCATTAAGTGTGCTGTATATGTTAAGTGTGAAGATATTGGCCCTCATTATAAGTTTGGCGGTATTTGGGCAAGACCACTGTGCGAAATGGTGCCACCTTACCGGCAGCGGTGGCGGTATAGCGATTGCCAGATTACGAGTCACAAAACACAAACCGCCAAAATACAGACACAAACCCAACACCGCCAGGCAAACCCACGGCGAAAGAGGGACTGATCAATGGCCGGGGCCACCACGCTGACACCATTCCGACTGTCATATTATGAATCAACCTTCAGCACAGTGGAACATGCACGGCGGACACCGTAGGCGGTCCGAATCGCGGTGGAACAAAAAGGCACTGCGGAAAGTAGCTAACACCACATTGGCTAGTTCAAATATCCCACACCTGATAACCATACACACACCATGCACACCTGACCATGCCACCATATAACCCACCCACCCACAATAAGCCATTGCGACAAATATGAGCAGCCACAGCCACACCCGAGACTAAGCACACACTAAACACAGCACACATTGCACAAATCAACATAGCAGCTCCCCAGCATACACAGCCAAACACCTCCACATCATCACACACCCTATACTTCGACATGCACAACACATACCCACCCCACAACATGTCACAGCAGAAGCACCCACGGTTCACCAACAACGAGTTGCAGGTCATGGTGGATGAGTTCATCAGAGTGAAGCCACAGCTCATGGGAGTCAAACATCAATAGCCAAAAAGACAGAGTTATGGCAGAAGATCAGCAACATGGTCAACGCGGTCGGCACATACCCATGCACAAGGGAGGACATCAGAAAGAGGTGGAACGACCTCAGGGGGAAGGTCCATTCCATGGCGTCCAGACAGAAGATAACCAGTAATAAGACAGGGGGTGGGCCCCCACCACTTCCCCTCCAGCTGACAACCTGGGAGGAGAAGGTCCTGGACATCATGTATCCCGAGAGCCTCACCGGCATCAGTGGAGGGCTCGACCCTAGTAAATCAGCAATACTCCCCAAGCACCAACCACCCATGCCCAGCATGCCACTCCACCACTCTCCAACCCACTGAAACCCACCCCACTGACCCCATCCCAAACACCCCACACCCCTCCTCTGCATGCCACACCACCCCACTCCCACCATCCCTACTCACACACCCCGAACGCACGGATGTCAACCACAATGTGAAGAACCACAGCTCCCACAATCCAATTCAAACCAATGCCTGCAGTGCAGAAGCTGTCATTGCTATCACTGGGAAACAAGTTGAGCCACTGCATGCATTTCAACAGGGACACAACAACAACAGTCACACAACTAACATCTACTGTATCCATCCACAGGTACCCCTGCCACTGACACCTTGCAGAGGATTCCAGGCTCAGACAGCCCTCTTCAGGTTGAAGGCCCCACTGGATATCTGGATGAGGACGACTTGCCTGGGCCATCTGGGGCCAACACCCAACCTGGACACACCGGAAGACCCTACCCATGTGGCAACAACACCACAGCCAGACCCTGAACCCCAAACCTGTGCCCCAGGTACCCATCAATCAGAGTTGTGCCCTGTAATACAGTGGCCAGAGTCAAGGGCACCCACCCCAGACAATAAGGCTCTGCTGCTACTAGGAGTGGGCACACTGTGCCAGGGGCACAGGCATAGGGGGCCGTGGTAGTGGGAGGGGAACTGTGACCCAAGGCTCGGGACAGTCACACCATCTGACTGCCCAGGAGGGCCTCAACCAAGTCCTGGGTGTGTACCAGCACACCCAGGACACAGTGGCCCAGATCCTTGCCACTGTGCAGGAGGCCCAGCAGCTGCAGGGGTAATACCATCAGGAGGCCATGCAATAGTCGCAGTCCCACAATACCACCATGGCCTCCATTGTAGGGGTGCTCAAGGATCTGACCACTGTCATGCGTGAGTCCATCACCCACCAGCAGGCCTCTACCGCTGGCCACATCCCATCACAGCCCTCCACGTCAGCGGCAGCCAGTGGCATGGAGGCCTGCCACAAGTCTCGCAGGACACTAGCACCCCTACCCCTGTAGCTGAGGTACCCCCACGCAAGCGAGGACATCCAAATAAACATCCAACCGGACTTGATGCCCAGACCACGACCACTGCTAGGAAGTGACCCTCTCCTGAACATTCTCCCTTGTGTGTGAAACCCTGTCGACTGTCCACTCCCATATATCCATCTACCCATTGCCAGCAGACTGGACTTGGACTACCTACAGCTGGCCTTACCATTCTGATGATCTCCCTCGCCATGACCCCACTCATCACCCCTCACACTTGTACATTACAAATAAATGGCAACTGACCACAGTCCATGTCTATGTGTTTATTTGCCATGAGAATGTATGGAACTGCCAATACATGTACAAGTGGCAACCCATCGGCCAGCACACTCATGGAGGGTGACAGTGGGGGGACCAAAATGCCGGGAGGTCGATCGTGGAGCAGGCAGTTGCAGGACATACGTGTCAATGGAGGCAACAGCCCAGTCAGGGAACACAGAACACCACAACATTGTCCTTAAATGAGAGCAAGAGAGGGACAACAATCACTGTAGGAGTCACAGATGCCAACTCCACACAAATGCACTGTAGGAACAGGTATTCAGGGCAGATATGCCAGGCAGGTCCACAACCATATGGCCAGTACCAACACACATACACCACACATACCAACACAATTTTCCTACCCTCACATTGCCCAGTGCCAGACCTGGCCCTATACCCACTGCCACCAACAACAATGTTGCACTGCCACCAAATGTCGACTCCCATGATGGATGCTGCACAGATGCAACAACCCTGTGTGGCACATACATAGCACTTGAACTGGCAACTCTGGGAACTTTCCACATACACATTGACAGCACTAGTGCATCAGCACAACACCTGTATGGCCATAGGCCTGACCTGTACATTGTGACTACCTCAGTCACGGCACATGTGATACCCCCCCCAACTCACCCAGTGTTAGAGCTGCAACCATTACCGTCAGTGGTCACAGACAACAGGTGGCATCAGGGACAAGGCAGACAGTTGTAGAGGACACATACCACACAGTTTGCACCTACCTGCATCTCAGCCGAATTGTCGAATCAGCTCCGCCCAAGAGTCAGCTGTATCCTCATCATCCTCCTCTTTATCACTCCCCATGTCCCCTTCATCAGCCATTGGCACAGCTACCCCTCCTCCGCATCCAGCAATGGGATGTGATGCCTCAGAGCCAGATTGTGCAGCATGAGGCAGGCCACTATGATCTGGCACACCTTCTGTGGGTTGTAGAACAGGGCACCCCATAGACATGCAACCACCGGAATCTGGCCTTCAGCAGGCCAAAGCATCTCTCAATGACCCATCTGGTACGACCGTGGGCCTCACTGTAATGGTCCTCTCCGTCTGAGGTTCGACGCTTCACAGGTGTCAGGAGCCAGGGCAGGTTGGGATAGCCAGAGTCACCTGTGTGCATAGAGGGAGGAGCCTTGTCAAGACCGAAAGGGCAATAGGGCAGGGACACAAGGGTGTAGTGAGCTGAGGGGCACACATATGCAGGGGTACATACCGATGAACCAGACCCAGTCACTCTGGAGTGGTGCCATCATGTGTGGGACGCTGCTGTTCTGCAGGATGCAGGAATCATGCACAGAGCCTGGGTACTTGGCAGTCACCTGGAAGATGTACTGGTCCCCGGGACAAAGCACCACACATTGACCGAATGAAAGTTGTTGCGGTTTCTGTACACCTGTTCATTCCTCCTGGGTGGCACCAGGGCAATGTAGGTGCCGTCAACTGCACCAATGACATGTGGGACGTGTGCCACAGTGCAGAACACAGCCATGACAGTGGGCAAATCTGCACGTCGGGGGAACCGGAGGTAGCTGGCCAAATGCTTTATCAGGGCACACAGTACATCCCTCAGGATGGTGCTTAACATGGGCTGCGACATCCCACTTGCGAGGCCCACTGTGACCTCGAAGGCGCCTGAGGCAAGGTAGTGAAGGAACGACAACACCTGCACTGTGAGATGGATAGCATTGGGATTGAGTATGGCAGGCAACAGATCCGGCTCTGACTGGGCCACTAGTTCCATTATGGTCACACGGTTCAGGCAATAGGTCTGGATGATGTGATGCTCCTCTAGGGTGGCAAGGTCTAGTAGGGGCCTGTACACCGGTACATTCTTCATCCTCAACCGTGGGAACAGGAGAGGGATGGTAACATGTCTTGCATCATAGACGAATGACGCACTAAATTTCACACACATCACACATGCTAAATGTGAAATGGTTGCCGCCTGTCTGCATGCATGGGACAGGTGGAAGTGAGATCATTCCCCCTTGCAAAACACGTCATGGCAGTAGGCGGTCATGACTGCCGTGCTACTCACCATTGGCTCACACTGTTGCCAATGGGACACAGGAGCCAATGGTGATCACCGCCGGTAGTGACGGTGATGTCTGCAGCGACCGTGAGTGCAATTTCATGTGCTCATGCTCACTTGACTCCTGAACCTCGTGCACTGAAGACCTCCACTGTGTGTGCTGCTGTGTACTGACTCTGGTAGCCAGCAGGAGACAGGGCCCCAGCCTTCACACAGGAAGAGTTGGAGCGGCTTGTGGACGGGGTCCTGCCCCTGTATGGACAGTTGTATGGGGCACCAGAGCACCAGGTGAGCACATTGTCATTGTCCTGTATGTGAGTAGTGTGCGTGGGGATGGGGGCCTTGGTAGGTGGCAGTGTGAATGGAGCATAGACATGGGTGAGGGGCGAGGGCTACAATGGCTTACGATGTGTGGGTGTGGAAGTGTGATGTATGCTGTCCACTACTGTCCCAGGAATGCCACCCTACATGACCATGTTCTTCTGTCTGTGTCACCCATGCAGGTCAGCGCCCATCAGAAGGGGATTTGGCGTGCCATCGCCAAACAAGTGCGGACCCTGGGGGTCCATGCCCGGCAGAGCACACACTGCGGAAAGCAGGGGAAGGACATGAGAAGCAGGGCCCGGAAGACCGCGGAGGCTCAGCTGGGGATGTCCTCCCAACGAGGGAGAGGTGCCCGTCGGACCTTGACCCCCCAATTGGCCCGCATATTGGCCGCGGCCTACCTTGAGGTGGATGGGCGCTTGAGGGCAGCACAGCAGCCACATGGGGGTGAGTACTTACTCGCACTTGTAACATGTGTTGACATGTTGGCTCAGGGTGGGCATCATTGGGTAGCTGTAGCGTGGATGCTAGGTACACTGATGTACACTATGGGTTGTGTCCATCTGGGCAGGATTTCCTCACAGGTGTAAGTAATGCCATGCAGTCAATGGTAGCGGGGCAGACTCCTTCAATGAAAAACTGTGTGGCCACCTACTTGCTAGATTGTCTTGTCAGCACATGGCAACTGGATCTTCAGAGATGGGTTGCCAGGGCATTGTGATTGGTCCTGACCAGCCACTATGCCAGGAGTGTATCCATGACCTCAATCAGCTGGCAGGCACTGCATGTATGGTGGGGTGGGTGCTCAAAGTGGTGACAGTACTTCTTGACAATAGCCAAGGGGGCCTGCTAACTAGCCGTGCAGGATCCTCTTGGGTGTCCAGTCCTTTGCATGCTTGTCTCAACGGTCATGGGTAGTGGGCAGGTAATGGACCGGTGTGGTGGGTATGACACTCCTTATGTAGAGATATGGCTCAGTCATCAGATCGGTTGAAATGTGCATTGTTGCGGTTTCCCCCATGGTATCACCAAGTAGTAGGATGTTCAGAGGTGGGTATAATGTATAATGGCATGGCATCAAATGCTGATGTTCTACCCTGTGGGACAGCTGTGCTGGCATTGACCGATTGCACGCTGTCTCTCTTTCTCTCCCTCCGTGTCCTCCTCTGTCTCTGTGTGCACCAGCATCATCTGGTGAAGGGGCACCAATGAATGGGGAAGCTGCAGCCCACGGGACCCAGGAGGCTGACACCAGCGGAGCTGAGGGGACCAGGAGGGCGAGGGGAGTGCTACAAGGGAGACTGGATCAACCACTACATCTTCAGATTCCTCCTCCGATGGCAGCTCCCAGGCTGTGGCGGACCCATCTAGGACCATCCCAGCACCATCCTTGCTGCCACCCCTCATACCAGCACCGCCCTCCCTGTAACTCCCCACCCAGTTGCCCGTGCCTGCTCACCCAAGAGGGTAAGCATCTCCTTCGCTGAAGGCACCTCTGCCCCTGCACCAGTCAGCCCTGCTGCCCTCAATGAGGAGGCTATTGACCTCCTGAGGTCCATCTCTGTGGGGCAGACAACTATTGTGAATGCCATCCACGGACTGGCATCCCAGATGCAACAGTGCAATGCGTTCCTGAAAGGCATGCATGGTGCCTTGTCTGGCCTTCAGAGATCGTTTCTTCCGTCTCTCCTCACCCATCCAAGGCACACCTACTGACCCACATGCATCTACATCAACAGACACAGTACGCAAGGACAAACATAGGCACCACAGACCCCACCACATGCACACACTCAACACATACATGCAGACGTCAACATCCACACCCTGCACCGACTACCCAACCACCTCCCCCCTCACAGTCAACACAACATTCACACCTGCAGTCAGCATCACATCGGTCACTATTCCTGCCACATGTGCCATCACTGCCACTGTCACCACATTTCTGATCCCCATTCATGCACCTCATACACCACTGGCGCAGACACCACAACTATCAACATACCCACATGCAGCACATCCACCCTTGCTGCAGACACCACCCCAACATACACTTACACTCCCCCGCCATCTCCCTGCATCTCATCCCAACCTCCTCCCAGTACATCTAAACATACACAATCACCCATCCAACAGTCCCACAGCACACATATTTCATCCACCTATGCACCTGCACCCATGGCATATCCACATAAACACCTCACAACCATATCCACTCCCTCCACTCCCAAACGTCTTTCCAGTGACCTCCCATGTGTTCCCAAAAACATTTCCTATGAGAGTTTTCCCTGTTCCCCACCACTGACCCAGTCCCTGTTCCCCCCAAGCACCCTGCTACCCTTCCTCTGCCCCAGCCTTCCACATCCCAGTGTTCACCTGCCCCGCCTCTCCAACACCTGCCAATTCCCCCCATCACATTCACTGCTCCTGCTGCTAAACCCATGCCCAACCCCACTCCCTCCTCTTCCCAGGCCAAGCCCACTCCTTCCACTTCCAAGGCCAAGCCCATATCCACCCCCCTTGTTAAGCACCCCATCCAAGGGCAAGCCCAACCCCCACCTGCTGACCACCCCCCATCCAAGGGCAAGCTCAGGCATATCCCATCTAAAGGCACCCCTAAGGGCCCCCCCTCCAGGCCCAGATGGAAGGACCCGCCCCCTCCAAGCCCAAGGACCTCCCACCACCCCCACCCCCCTCTCCCCTGAGATGCCTGCATTCCCCATTGATGCCCCTGCCCTGTGGAGGTCTGCATTTTGCAGTTAGGAGGCAAGAATGGGCGTCATCTTGTGCCCAGTGTGCCCAGGGCACTATGGATTTTGGACTGGCCCTTGGGCCTGTATGTGCGTTTTTTGTTGCACATTTTTGCAATATATGGTTATCATGCAGCACTACACCGTTGGTGTCGTTGTTACCTACCTAATCCTGGCTTTCATTCACCATGTATGTGTGGTGGTTGTGGGTATTGGTATGTGTATGTTGGTACAGGTGTTTGTTTGCGTATGTGTATGGACATGGCTTCTCGTGTCGTGTGTGTGCGTGTGTGTGTGTGTACTAACGCCGTTCCCTCCAGTGTGTGCTAGGCTAGTGTACTTACGGTTGGTGTCGTGGTCGCTGGCCTGGAAGTTACAGGGCCAGGTAGAGGTTTGGAAGGAGTTGCAATTCACGTGCCAAGGCGCCTATGGACGTGCCTGTGCTTCTGAAGGAAGTTATTCCCTTTATATTGTTTGTTTCCACCAGGCTTTTGGTGGCGGTGGTTCCGCCCCGGAAATCCTGGTGGTGTGCAACCTCTTAATAAGGTCGTAGGATGCTGCCTGACCACCAAGGCTGGAGATGGCTGCTGCCTGCCGCGCCAACACTTCCGCTGTGGCGGGCCGAACGGTGACTGGGCTGTGTTCTGCAGGTGCCTTTCCAGGATTTGTAAAATATCCGCCTTCCCACCGGGCCCGTGGCGGTGCCGCCACCAAGTCCACAGCGGTGGTACGCAGACCGCCAAACGCTTAATGAGGACCATTGTTTTGTGCAGGTGGGTATTGTCGTTTATTTTACAGGTTAACAGTTTCCAAGGTTTCCAATGGACGTTTGAAGATTGTGTTTTGTTTTAAAGGAAATCCGTTTTGATTTCTAGTAAACTTATATTTTTAGCTTCAATTTCCTTTCCTTTTTTGTTTTTCAGGAGTTTTTCTTTTTTTTTAAAAAACACTATTTTGGGTGTTTTATGGTTCATTAAGACTCTGGGGCTCATTACGACTTTGGCGGTCGTAAAACTCTGACTGTCGAAGCCATGGGGAGGAGGCAGCCGTTATTCCGGCTACCTCCTCCCCAGTCATATTACTATGTTCCCGCCAAGCTGACTGGCAGGAATATTGTATTACAACATTCCCTTGGGCATGGGCAGTGCAGGGCCACCCTGTGGTCCGATGTACTGTGTTTCTGCTAGCCTTTCCATGGCGGTGTCCCTGCCACGGAAAGGCTGGTAGAAACAAGAGTAATGATCAGCATGGTAGCACTGAATTCAGCTTTGCCTTTGCTCAGCACGAGTCGCCCGCCGTCAGTCCGTCAGGAACCTTGTTCCTGGGAGTGACGGCAGTCTCTTGGCGGTCCGACAGCCAGGGTTGTAATGTGGCGGTCAGAACACCTGGAGTGCGGCAGTACGACTGTCACCACTTGGCTGGCAGCCTCAAGACCACCAGCCTCGAAATGAGGGCCTTTATATTGCTTTGATGGATCTCTATTGGACTTGTTTTATTTTTTTGATTTTTGGGGTATTTTGTTAATGAATTTTTCCGTTTTTGGTGTTATGCTTTTTCAGTATCTGGATAAGGTGAAGGATCTGCAGCTGCAGAATGGTAAGGTATATTAACATTATTTGTTGGGGGTGGGAAATATTATATTTTATGAATTATGTAAATGTTATTTATATGTTGATATTTTATGTGTTAATTTTTTCTAATCAATTCTATTTTGAATTCAGGTTTGTGTTTGGTGAGATTACCATTTTTGATGTAATTTATATACTTAACATTTTTATTCATTGGCCCTGAAATTTTATATTATTTATATATATAAAATAAAATATTTATTATTTATAAAAACGATATTTTAGTTATGATCGTTTGGATTATGGGTTTCATTACGAGTTCGGAGGACGGAAAGACCTGTCTACTAAACTTCCGATGGGGTGGTTGTCATCTTACTGGCGACCTCCACGCCAGCCCTATTAGACTTTGCCGCTGGGCTGACATGTGGAAACCAAGGCTTCCACCCGTCAGCCCATCGGAAAAGTGGTGCAACATTGTAGCCGTCTTGTAATCGAGCCGGCAACAATGCTGCAGCCCACGGGGGACCAGCACCCTTGTAATTTACACTGTCTGCACAGCAGACAGTGTGCATTATTTGGGTGCTGGGCAGGGAGACCCCTGCACTGCCCATTCCATCGGCCCGCTATGGACCCCTGCACTTGCTTTATGCCATGCTTTTCATGACAGTGAACCCACCACTGGTGGAGAACCAGGTTGTAAGCAGCAGGGCGGCGCTGACTTCAGCACCGCCTTGGCTGATTACGACCTTCATCATCGTCAGCCCTTCGGGAACATTGTACCCGGCAGAGACGGTGGTTGTTTGGCACTCTGACCTCAAAACCCTTATTTTGACGGTTTGACCACCAAACCGGCAGCGGACATGACCATCACCGCGAGTCTGGTGGTTTGTTGACCCCCAGACCTGTAATGTAAAGATTTATTGGGTCTTCTGTTGGATATCACTTATTTTATAATAGAGTTTTGGCTATTGATTCTAAGTAGTGTACTCCATTGTTAAAGAGTTTTACTTTACATTTTAGCATGTCATACATTCCATTGGTTTGGTTTGCCAACTTTAGGTTTAATTTGGCTTACTGATTGTTCCATTGGTAGTTGTTGGTAGCTTTATTCTTTTTGTAAGGTAAAAGAGTGTAGGTTGGGTCCTGTCTAGTGTGGATTGGAAAGCATTGTGCCATCCTTCCACTGCATAGTTTATTTTGGCTTCTTAAGCCATGGTGTTGTTGTAGATATTCCATGGTATTTAGAATATGGGTTATGATATATTTCTTAGTGAATGGTTTGGGGCACATTTTGAATGTCCCATCCATCAGCCATGTATGACACTGGCCTAGGGCTCTATTATGAGTTTGGACGACAGAAGCACCCGTCCACCAAACTCCGGATGGGGTGATCGCCACCATGCTGGCACCCTTCTCTCTGGCCCCATAAAGACTTTTCTGCTGGGCCGACCAGCGGAAACCACGCTTTCTGCCAGTCAGTCCAGCAGGAAAGTGATAGCAGCAGCAGAACCTTCAAAATGTGCACAGCAGACAGCACGCATTTCGAGGGTGCTGGACCCGGTGATCACTGCCGTGCCAAGGTAATGGGCAGTGCAGGGCCCCGCGTGGTCCCCTGCATCTGTTCTCCACCAGCCTTTTCGAAAAAGCTGGCGAAGAACAAGGTTGTAATCAGCAGGGCGGCGCCATGTTCAGCGCCACCATGGGTGATTACAGCCTGCACCTGCCATCAGCCTGTCAGGATCGAAGATCCTGGCGGGGATAGTGGTAGGTTGGAGGGTCTGCCTGCCAACCTCATAATGTGGCGGACCGACTGCCATCGTGGCATTGGCGGTCCGAGGAACAGAATCGGACCCCTAGCTTTAATAAGTTATCTGCTGTAGAAAATATTAGGATATATATATTACATTGTTATGGTTATCATGAAAGAGGAAGGGTTCTTCATTATGTGTGGTTATTAGGTATTCAGGTACTGGAATATCTTGATATCTTCTAGGGGTACAAGGAGTACCATTAGAGGTTTTTTTAGTTTGTGCAATTAAGTGTTTTAAGGTAGGTATAGCTGCTAGCTGGCCTGTGATGTATTCGGGGACTTAGGGGAGTATGAGCTACATGTACAAAGGTAATAGTTTGTGATTACCAAATAGCACATTTTTGCAATGTCCTAGTTGGTAATCGCAAACACCAATGTACAAAGTGTCTTTGACACATTTTACAATTCCCAGTGGATCGCGAATAGACCTACTTCATGAATATTAATGAGGTACATCTTGGTTTGCCATCCAGTGAGAATAGCTGAAAATCACACAGATGGTGGCCTGCTGGGGTGAGCAGACTACCATGTCTATGACTGCTTTTATATAAAGCAATCTTTTTTTTTTTTTAATACTGCATTTAAAAGAATATGAAGTTTTCATTTAATTTTTCTTAAGAGTGGGCAGTGGTCCGTGGGACCACTGCCTGCTTGAAAAAATGTTTTTAACAAACATTGACAAAGGGGTAGGGGTCCCTTGAGGAGCCCTTCCCATTTGCAAATGTGTATCACCTACTTGAAGTAGGTGGTAAAATGTGAATGTTTTGTGACCACACTTTGGTCGCAAAACATTTACACATACCACTGCAATTCGGTATTAGGAAGGGACGCCCTAAACACACCCCACTAATACCGAATCGCAAACCCAATTTACGATTCGGTAATAGGTTACTGAATCACACATAGGGCTTTGTACATGTGAATATGTACTTTTGCGTTTGCAAACAGGCCAGTTCTGTGAATCAGCCTGTTTGCTACCACAAAGAGCCTTTGTACATGTGGCCCTGTATCTTTTAGTATTTAGTTGTAGGCTTTTGGGAGCTATTGCTTGCCTCTCTTAAATTGTCCAATACATACCTAAGTTCTATATCAGTGATATTTGGGGGTGATTGAGATGCCGTACATTAGTTACAACGCCATCTTTTGTAGTGACCCTCCCAAAATAAGCATTAGGGTAATATTTAGTACATTTCTAATTAATAGTTTCTTTGCTTGTACTTTCTTGGCTGTAAATGTCACCCATGTGAGATAATAATTGCTTTAATTTCTGTGCTATGATATATCTTGTGCTTTCTGTCAATATGTTTGAAAATAGTGCAATATTATAAAGAATTACATTTTTTAAATGTATAATAAGTTTGTTCTTGAAATACAAATGTATGCAACTCGTTTTCTGTTTTATACTTTCATGTGTGTTCTTTGCCGGATGTTGCAGACTTTGGGCCTGATTATGAGTTTGGCGGTTGGACCACCAGATACCATGTTGGCGGTCCTTAAAAGATCGCCACATTGGCGGACTTCCAGACCGCCCTATTGTGAGTTATACAGGCAGGACTGCCGACTGCCAAGCAAAAAAGGCAGAGTCAGTGGCGCGGTGGCCTGGATATAGGTGGCCCGACCTCCAGATCAGTGGCCACCCACCAAGCTTATTACAAACACAGTCGCTATGGCAGCCCCCTCATTGCGGTCAGACAATGGCAGTCAGGACCACAGCGGTTTGTGGTCAGCAAAGTATCGGACAAGTGCACATTGGATAAATTCAGAAACAACACAGCTGACGCACATTTGTCAAGGGGACACACCTGCAAAGGACACTATAAAATACATCTCTTCACAGACCACAATCCTTTGCATTTCCACTGCCGGACACAGAAGCCCATGCACATTTTTTCCATTGAGTACATACATTAGGCACCCCTTTTTTCACCATCCCATAGAAAACCCTGCACATACTTTTGTCCATTCACACCCTACTACACTTCTCCTGTTAAGTAAGTCCCTGTCAGCCATAGTTTTTCCCCCACCATGTCACATTAAAAAAATCCCCATTTTTCAGAAGATGATTTAAGAGTCACAGTGGATGAAATGATACAAATAGAGCCATAATTGTTTGGAGCCCAAGTTCAGCACACTTCTCTCAGCAGGAAAATTGAAATGTGGGGCAGGATTGTCAATAGAGTGAATGCTGTAGGCACCACCCTGCACACAAAGGAGGACCTCAGGAAGAGATGGAATGACCTCAGGGGCAAGGTCCGTTCCCTGGTCTCCAGACACCAGCTGCAGGCCAAGAAGACTGCCGGTGGCCCTCCCAGTGCCCAATTAATACTCTTTCCCTAGGAGGAGAAGGTCTTGGCCATCCTGCATCCTGATGGCTTGACAGGAATACTTGGGGGAGTGGAGTCTGGTAAGTTACTATACAAAGAATGCCACAAAAATGCAATGCCATGCATGCTCACAGCTGGCCTTTTGCCACTGTCTTGTTCATGTACTCCACCAACATTCAATACCCAGAATATATGAGTTTAAAGGTTGTCAATGTGTATTGTTGGACCAAACATCACAGCTACCAAGGCTTCACACATGCCATATTGTCCAAATGGTGCCTGTAAGTCTTCCAGTATACAAAGACAGTCCCAGGACTAATGGTATGCCTCAACATGTAAATGTATGCCCAAACCTAAATGCAGTCTGCGTACAGATATGTAATACCCAAGATTTGTATAGTGTGTGTAGTACAGAGATTGACCTGGCTGCAACTCCCAGAAGGCACCGTTTCAGTAACTCCAAACCCCAACCCAGTGGTCACTGTCAGGAATAAGGCTGTGCGCGGTCCAGGTCCCGCCCGAAACTCCGCTGCGCGGATTTGCAACGCTTTATACGCACCACTTGTCATCCCCTCTTGTTCCAAAAGTGGCAATCAGCGTTGTCTGCCCTGTGGTAAAGCTCATGTAGCTGCGGGGTCAGGACATCGGTGGACAAGATGCATTTATCAGTGCTATTCTATCAAGGGACTACAATTCCCATGTTTTAGAGGCAGCAGCCATCTTGGGGTGTGGCAGGCCTATAAAGCCCAGCCACACCCAAGCACGTTGCTCACTATTTTGGAGACTTCGATGCAGTCAGACCTTGTGGGGGTTCCTCTGAAGAAGAGCAGATTTCCTGCATGGCAGATTGACGGCAAATCGGAGTATCCTTGTTTCCATGGTGAATTCAGATACGAGAAGGTCGTACTCGTAGCGGTAAGGTCTTGATGAGCCTAATCTTGAAGGTAGTTGTTACTTCCAAAAGGCAAAGCGCCCCTTAGCACAACGAGCATAACGTTTTCAGTTTTCAGAGTAAAGCAGCCTTGGAGTGACAATCAAAGTGCTTTGGAGCACAGAAGTAAAGCGCCCCTTAGCACAACGAGCAAAGCGCTTCAGGATACACATGTAAAGAGCCTTTGGCACGGCAATCAAAGCGCTTCAGTCCACATAAGTAAAGTGCCCTTGGCACGACAATCAAATCGCTTCAGTCCGCATGAGTAAAGCGCCCTTGGCACGGCAATCAAAGCGCTTCAGTCTGCATGAGTAAAGTGCCCTTGGCACAGCAATCAAAGCGCTTCAGTCCACATGAGTAAAGCACCCTTGGTACGGCAATCATAGCGCTTTAGTCCACATGAGGAAAGCGTCCTTGGCACGGCAATCAAAGTGATTCAGGCCACATGAGTAAAAAGCCCCTTAACATAACGAGCGTATCGTGCTTCAGATAAGACAAGTGAAAGCGCTTTCTGGCATAAGGAACAAAGCGTTTCATGTATAATAATCAAAGCGCTTCATGAACAATAAACAAGGCGCTTCTGCCCAATGAATAAAGCGCTTCAAGTTCAATGAGTAAAACTTTTCAAGCCTATAGTTGCAAATGTGAAAGTATTTTTGGAGCTCAGCAAAATATAGTTTCATTGTTTTTTGGAAAGCATAATATGTGAAAAGCATATTTAAGTCTTTGAGAATTTTTAGGCTATGATCAAAAGTTTATATTATGAATGCATAGTTGTTACATGATTGATATTCAGAATATAACCATAGTCCAAAGCTCTTGCCATCTCTTGGTTCTGAGGATGTAGTTTGTTCTTGTTCCATGATTCAAAGAAGGGGCTTTGCCCTCACTTCAAAAGAGGTCTCAACCTGAAATCATGGAGACGCCTTTAGTCAAGAGTCTATTGATGAGTTATACTGCAATGAATGAGTATATGCATATTTGTTCTAACCTTTTCTTTTCAGATCTCTCTCCCTGCTGTTCCCTACCCTAATTCCCTTCCCCCCGCCTGGCTTCATCATAACTCTGTGCTACTATAGCTTTCTGAGTTGGTGAGGCTGGGAGGTGTGCCTTTTGTTCAGCAATGTGCAGATCCCAAGGAAAGGACACTGTGACAGTCACTTGCCCCAATACCCCGTTTGTTAACTCACAAATGAAGTGTACACACCTGGAAGGATACCATTTGTCAGGTGTCTGGAAGTAGAGATAGTGACCTGACTGTAAAGCCCAGCAGGCCCTGTTTCACTACCTCCAACCACCAGCACAGTGGTGACTTGCACCAATACATCTGCTTCTTAACTCGCAAATGAAGTGTAGTAACTTGGGGGGATAACATGTGTATAGTGTTTGTAGTACAAGTATTGACCTGACTGCAAGTCCCAGCAGGCCCTGTTTCTGTAACTTCAACCACCAGCCCAGTGTTGCCCTGTCCAATGACCCTCGTTTGTCAACTCACAAAATTAAACGTACTCACCTGGGGGGATACACATTCACTCTTTGGACTGACCCGGAACCACCTACTATTTCCAATGAGAGGAGTACTCTGGACGTTGGACTCCCAATGGTGTGGCATCTAATCCAATGATTTAATTCACCATGACTGACCCATTCACATTTGAATTTTTGTTGAGTCATGTCATGTATATTTTATGTTACTCATATCTGCACAATAAAATCACCCTTCACTGACTCGTCTGCTGATTTTGATTTTATATTTAGCCATGTAGATATGCTAGAGCATGTGAACCATTCAATGATGATCCAAGGTACTTGTTCAAGATGGGATATGTTGCATGTACACAGTGTCCAGCTCAGGATTACAACCACCCCACACAAACACATACATACAAGTGTCTGCTCAAAATAAAAATGTTATTACAGTGTTCAGCACATAGGCTGTCAATATGTTGGTACTATTGGAAATCAAGAATGATTGACTCATACTGAGTAAATGAACATATAGACAGGTACAGGCCCCCAGACCACAGAAAGAACGGATTTCTCAGACATTGTCATGTAGAATAGGCAAATATTGATGTGGTTGATGTTACCAGCTTGAGCCTTAGACACATACCACATCAAATTCCTTCAAAACCAACCTTCTAATCCAAGATACAGACAGATGGCAGTACAGCAGTCCATGATCACAGCTCCATCATAATCCAATTTGCATGCATATGGTGGTATGACACAAACATATGTCAATGTTGTGGCACAGGCACTGTGATCTACAATGATGAAACACATCTACAGCTACATATAGGACATACAAAAGAGTGTTACGCCAATGTGAATGGAAAATGACTTGGCCGTAAGCTAGGACTACATATTTGATGACCACATGATGGCACACATGCTACATCAGGCTCACCACAACAAAAAAACAAGTGCAATGGGCACTTCTGAACCTCCACCCAAACACTATGCAAACTGTCTTGATACAGATCTCATACACCCAAACTCTGCAACCTTCATTAGCTGGAACAATCCATGTCCACATTTTATGTCAGAATAGCATCACATACCTGCCAATGCCACAACTCTGAAATGCCCACATGATGATGTCATGGTGAAGGTACCTGTACAAAGAACAAAACAAGGAGGATAGGCTGAAACCATACATATGACACAAGACACATAGCAAGCATCTGGAAAACAAAGTACATTGCAAGAAAACTGACACAAACAAAATAACATTATCAAAGTGGGGATGTGTCAAAAGCTAACTTTTTCACGCAGCCTTTGGCTGAGTACTGCAGAGTATCAGCCCACTGGCAGTTTCCAAAACACTCACCTCCACACACTCTTACAACTACAATTCATTGTACAGTCACAGTCATGACATAACATGACATACTTACACTCTTGAGAAATAGTTGAGGATGAGATCTTCACCACTGTCATCCTCACTTGGCATTTCAAGATTCTCACTCAGTGGCACTGCAGCGTCCCTCTCCTCTGGTATGTACAGGATATTCCTCCGCAGGGTGATGTTGTGGGGCATGCAGCATGTGCTGGAGTGTAAACATTATTAATAAAAATTGTGACATTAAAATATAGTGTGAAATAACATATAATAAAGGGATTATTTGAAATTGTTTAATAATAAATACAAATGTGCAGCTGATATGGTGGACACCATAAATAATGTGTATAAATATGAGAAAATAATGAAAATGTATTTGTTAAATAATAGTTACATGCACTTAAATGAATTAATATGAACACTAATGTAATTAAATTAAATGATTATTTGGTTTAAATTTGAAATGGAATGCTTTAAATGCTTTAATAAATATGGGCCTATATGAAAAAGGCCTAAAGCTAATTCTATGTTTTGAAAGCTTGTGCAATGTTTTTCAATCTCAGCAGTTTCTAGAAGCTCACAGAAGTCCTCACAGAAGATCTCACATAATATTTCAAATGTTTAGTGAAATAGATTTTCAATATCCTGTATGACTGGTACGCTGTGGGAAGGTTATGTTCTTATGTTGTAACTTTTGTTTGTCTTTCTTGGATGAGATATTGTGTACCCAGGAACAATAGTCTTCAATGCTCATGTATAACCTGCAACAACTCTATTCTACTGCAGAAACTGTTGACTGCAGTGAGAGAAGATGAGCCAATCATAGATGCAGAGAATGAAGAAAAGATACTTCTGAGAATGTGGAATAATTCTGATTGATTCTGACCTAAACCACCCATAGTGTGACCAATGGCATTCTAATTAGTTGCTTTCAAGAGTTTTAATATAGTAAAGTTTAGGCGATGTAAGTTCACTTACTCATTTCCTCTGCTAGTGTGATGAAGTGGTATGTCCTTAGCTTTCTGTCATTGACGGTTCAGATGCATAAAGGCCAAACTTTACTGACCTGTTCCCTATTATGCCATTGTACAATAATGAAGACCAGAAGATGCCCTACTGATAAAGACATCACTTCTTGCTGATACATTTATGAGAGGTATAACCAAATGTGAGTTTGTCTTTTTTGCAGATTATAATGTTTTCTTTCTTTAGAAAACCCAACCGCTAAGATTTTTGTCTTCTTTTCTTCTGCATGAAGCCCAAACATGCTTATCAAATCTGAGTAATAATTAAGGATGTCAAATTCTAAATTCAATTGTTTCATATAATTTGACTGTAAACAATTCATCTGCGATAACTTAATGTATTCTGTTTCAGCCATTCACTCTGTTATTGTTGTTATTCTGCATGGTGGTTCTTGAGTGTTTAATTATGAATATTCTGCGTAGGTTAAGATTCTTTCGAAGATTTCGTCAGCCTGTATTGTTTCTGTACTTGTATCATTTGATTTGCGTTTGATTTAAGTGATCTTAGCATTGTTAATCTAAAGGGCAATAAATGTTTGAACTTTATTAAACTGGTCTGGTGATACATGGCCTCATAGGTCATGGCGCGTATAAATTACTGTTTCCAAATTAAAAGTGATGTTTATTGATTTGAAATTGTTAATGCTGTTTGTTAGGACGTTATCACACTCCTATTTGAGTCTAAAGATTCATGTTGACCTCTAAGGGTAATTGATGGCTACCCTATATGTGTCACCTCATAAATAAAATATCAAAAGAAATATAAGGCTAGACACGCCCACACATGCCACGGTGATCTGACACACTTTCCCCGGTAAGTAGAGCAAGGCTCCACCAGTCCTGTCCAGACACCAAAATCTGGCCTTCAGAAACCCAGAAGCCCCATCCACTGGTCGCTATGTTCTTTCATGGGCCTCAGCGAAGCGCACTTTCCCTGGCATAGTAGGATTCCTCAGCGGCATCAACAACAAATGACGGTTTGGATATGCTGAGTCTCCTGTTAAGAAATGGGACATAAGTGCAACAATGAGTCACTCACTTTATGATTGTAGCACCTGACATTGTTCACACACAATAAGGACGGATATGACTTACCAACCAGCCAGACCATCTCTGGATGCACTCGTAACATCAGCTGGGGTATGGTGGTGTTCTGCATTATGAAGGAATCATGGGCTGATCCAGTATAAAGGGCACACACATTTGAGATGTAGAGATCTGCCAAACAAACAACTTGCACGTTGATGGAATGGAAGCTTTTTCAGTTGCGATAGACTTGTTCAGTGGCCTGTGGTGGCACCCAGCCAACATGTGTACCATCAATGGCCCCCACCACATGTGGGAGGCGGGCAAAACCATAAACGTCAGCCTTCACATTGGTTAAATCCTCAAGTCGGGAGAACCTGAAATAGCTGTCAATGTGTTTCAACATTGCAGAGAGGAAATCCTTCAACACTAGACTAAACATAGATTTGGACATACCAGCAGAGGGCCGATGTATGTTGGAAGGACCCTGTGGCCAGGAACTGTAATACTAACATAACGTGTACTATGGGAAGTATGCAGGTTGGATTACTATTATCTGCCATCAGCTTTGGCTCCAACTGATGGCATATGTCCATTATGGTTTGCCTAGTCAGACATTATAAATGTATGATATGCCATTCTTCCATGGTTTGAAGGTCTGGCAGTGGACGGTAGACAGGAGGTTGTCGCACCTTCCCTCTCCCAGGGTACCTATGTGTGACAAGACATGATTTGTAACATTAGTTAGTATGTCCACAGCAACATACATGCTGCATGCCAACAATATCATGTAACAAAGCATTTCTGACTGGATAGACATGAAACACAATACACATCCCAGTTGCAAGTACACAAGGGTCACAAGTGACACCCACAACATGAATTCTGGTGATACCCAACTATCTGCTACACAATTGCCCCACGAAATGTGACTGCATTTTCTGACCACCAAAAACTACTGTCGGAAGTGGTGGTCTCTGGACCGCTGTCATATGTCATCTGTGCCCTGCAACACACAACATTGGTTATTGTGTAGGAGAACCTACATAAAAAGACACAATGAGGATATTTGTGATGATCCTACACATATATTGTATGTGTGACGCAGGTTACACAGCTATATACAGTATTTCCAACCGGCAAAGTGGCGGACGCTTGACCTACTCCATTGGCCATTAGGAACCACCTGTGACTGCCAGTGGAATTCATCCACGCAGTAGGCAGTTTCAACAGCAGCGGGCACAGTCATAGGCTAAGGTTGTTGCCTGTGGTGGTCGCAGCCCAATGGCTGTGTCTGTCAGCGGTGATGACTTTATATGTGGCGTACATGACCACCATGTTGTGCAAATTCACTCACTTGACTCCTGACACTGCTGCCAGCAACACCTCCACTACCTGAACTTCTGTGTGCAGCCTCCGTGTCCTAGATCCTCCTAGTTTTGAATGCACATAAATAGGCAAGGAGACTTTACTGCCATCCAATGACATTTGTTTGTTTATTGTGGTTGTAAATGGTTATACAGCACGACCTGTATATGCATCATGTGTGAGCCATTTGAGGATCTTGTAAGCAATGTGTGTAGTGCCACAGATCTCTCAATCCACATCTGGCCTTGCAAAACTGTTGTCTAGAAGGCATATAATGACTCACTGTGCCGTTGAGGTTGCCACACAAACCACAAGCCACATTGAGGATGGACAACTGATGTACTGTCATGCATGGAAGTGATGGAAATGTGAGTTTCATGCAGGTTCTGTTTTGTCAGCCTGCAGAGACCAGGGCCTGTCAAATGCATATCCCAGTATGGGACAAAGTCAGGCTGTGGGTCACTATGGCCATGCAACTGTGGCACTGTGCCCACTCCCTGTACACCAGTAGATCCTGTCATGTAGCCAATATGATGGTCTAGTGGCAAAACGTGCCCTGAATGCCTCATTCCATTCACTAGTTTAGGAATGGGTACAGAGGTACATCCCTGAACTAGTTTATTTGTGCATTTAGCATCATTGTCAATGTGTGTCTGTGATTCTTGACAGGTCCCTTAGTCACACAGCTCTGTTGTCACCTTCACATTAGTCATAATTGTGCTGTACAGGCTTATTGCATAAATGACAGACCCACAGTGCAGACAGTTTGTAGGTTCCAGGGGGGTCATGACATGTGAATCAGCTGCTTGTTCAAATAGCACAAATTGTGCAATGCATACCTTTGTATATTGGGTGCCATCTCTGTACTTTAGACACTTATGTCCAAAGGAGTGTTCTGTGGTACAGGTACATACCACAGAACCACCCCATCCCCAGAGTGGCATGAGTCAGCATTTGGTAGGCCACATGTGCACGCATGCACAAGGAAGACACTTTCTATACCCACCATGCCAGCCCCTTCATTGTTATTCATGTGTAAGGCTGAAGACTGGACTATGGAAGTTGCCTGTAAGGACTGTATGCAGTGAGTTAATCTTGCGGACTGTAAATGAGTTGGTCCAGTTATGCCTAAGGAGTTTACCCCTCAGAAGCCACATATGTGTGTAGTGTTTCATTGTCGCTCATATCACAGTACATGTTGCTGGAGCATGAGCTACCTGATGTAAGTAGGCTTGCTTAGTCATTGTAGGCTATGAGCAGGGTAGTGGGTTAGTCTGCAGATGGATCCAAAAGCATGTAGTCATGTCCCTGTACTTATTGGCTTGTGTGCTTTAAACTTGTGGTGTGTTGACAAATTGACCATTTTTGGCTTGGTGTTTCTGACATGTGTGTGACACAACCATTTGGGCAAAACTTGTGTTTGCAATGCTTGATTCATCTCTTGCATCCATACAGGTAAACACCCAGTACAAGAAGGAGATATGGAGCGCCATTGCCTGGAAGGTGCGACCCTGGGAGTCCACAGCTGCCAGAGCGACCACTGTCGCAGGAGGTTGGAGGACCTGGGACGCTGGACCAGGAAGATCGCAAAGGTCCAGCTGGGGCTGTCCTCCCAACGTGGGCGTGATGCAAGTCGGACCATGACCCCCCCTAATGGCTCGATTTCTGGTGGTGGTGTACCCAGATGATGGGCGTTTGAGGGGAGCACAGTGCACAAGGAGGTGAGTACAGTGCATTTTCCTGCCAGTCATATAGCCAAGTTAATGTGTTAGATTCTGACATCTCCCCTGACAATTGGGGATGAGCCATGTGTGACACAGTAGATGAGTAGTGTTTGTGTGGATATGTAATGTGGTGCATGATGATGTGCCTTGCCTATTGGCCCAGTGATCTAGGTTACAACTGTGTACACTCCACAAACAATTTACTATCCAGTGACAACACATGGCTGTGTAAATTGACCAATCAAGTAATGTTTGTTGTTGTGGGTGTAAATCCTATGCTACAGACCCCTACACCTCAGTGTTACAGGCCAAAGAAATAGAAGTGATGGATCGCTGTCCTCAGTCATGTGTCTGTTTAAGTGAGTAAATTGGCATCTGCCCCCCCAGAGGCCACTTGTCTTCAGTGTGTGATGAGTGCTGGTACCTCACTACTGTCTGTAATTTGAAGATGACCATCATACATGTTATTTGGGTCAGCAACAGATCAGATCTAATATCTTTCCCTTGGCAAGTGGGAAATGTCTAATGACATGATTTATGTGCCATTACTCTTGCCAACATTTGTTGTGCCTACATGTTAGCATGTGACCCTTTCTCTTGTGACAGAATGTATACACTGCTGTTTTATGCATGGTCTACTTGTGTTCATGGGATATTTTATGTATTCCCTCACATATATGCGCATGCCAACCCGTGTTTGGAATAGGACATTTGCAATGGGGCTACATTTCGGGGCATATTTATACTCCGTTTGCGCCGAATTAGCGTCGTTTTTTTCGATGCAAATTCGGCGCAAAACTAACGCCATATTTATACTTTGGCGTTAGACGCGTCTAGCGCCAAAGTATGAGTAAAGAGCGTCATTTTTTTGCGTGAACGCCTTCCTTGCGTTAATGAGATGCAAGGAAGGCGTTCCCGTCTAAAAAAATGACGGCGACGCAAATGCGTCGTATTTATACTCCCGGGCAAAAATCACGCCCGGGAGGTGGCGGGTCAAAAAACCCCGCATTTGCGCCACTATTTAACGCCTGGGTCAGGGTAGGCGTTAAGGGGCCTGTGGGCTCAAAATGAGCCCACAGGTGCCCTCCCCTGCCCCCAGGGACCCCCCCTGCCACCCCTGCCCACCCCAGGAGGACACCCAAGGATGGAGGGACCCACCCCAGGGACATTCAGGTAAGTTCAGGTAAGTATAATTTTTTATATTTTTTAATTTTTTTTGTGTGGCATAGGGGGGCCTTATTTGTGCCCCCCTACATGCCACTATGCCCAATGACCATGCCCAGGGGACATAAGTCCCCTGGGCATGGCCATTGGGCAAGGGGGCATGACTCCTGTCTTTACTAAGACAGGAGTCATTTAAATGGCGTCTGGGCGTCGAAAATAATGGCGCAAATCGGGTTGAGGCGATTTTTTTGCCTCAACCTGACTTGCCCCATTTTAAGACGCCCTAACGCCATTTTCCCCCTACGCCGGCGCTGCCTGGTCTACGTGGTTTTTTTCCACGCACACCATGCAGCACCGGTCTGCTAGCGCCGCCTAACGCCATTCCATAAATACGGCGCCCGCATGGCGCTTCAGAATGGCGTTAGACGGCGCTAAATATTTTGACGCTAAACTGCGTTAGCGCAGTTTAGCGTCAAAAAGTATAAATATGGGCCTTCATGTGGTACCACAGACAAGAGTGTGTCACCACTGATTGGTGGCTGACACATACCATCACCCATCATCGCATGTCATTTGGCATGTACAACTGCAGTAGCAATGAGGTACATGACGTGTGGGACTAGAGTGTTTTTTTTATAACCAACTTTATTGTTTTATTTGCATAATATTGTGTCACAGTGCAGATTAAAAGCAACTCGTGGTGTTACAATATTTCATATATCCATTGAAGTCCAGCTTTGTCCAGTACAAGAATCAACAGTTAGCCCCATCAAATCAGAACCCACTTCTAAGATATACATAAACACTTCTGGTCATATAGTCCCCAGCCATTTGGACCAAACCTTATGGTATTTTTTCAGGCAGCTCCTCGCCTCGTACATGGACCATTCCAATTGGGCACACCAGTCCACTCCCCCTCCATCTTGACAGTGAAGCAGGAGTACTCGTCACCTACTATGTGGTAATGTCTCTTTTTGCTATGAGTAATTCAGTGCCAAGTAATGTTCTTAGTGCCCAAGAGCCGCCAACGCCCTCCATTACACACAAGAGGACCATCAGTGGAGAGGACTCCATGGTGAGGTCCAACACCGTGTGAGTTCATTCAGGATTTACGTTCAATACCCTGTAATGATGAGACAAGACCAGACTATGTGGAAACAGTCAGCAGGTGAGTGGGGGCACCTATTGCATCGAGGGTACATTCTTAGCCCGGTCTCGTGAAGTGTGGTGGGGGTTAGATAGGCGCAATGCAAGTAATATGTTTGTACCAAGCGTAATCTCGCAGAGATTGTAATAGCACTGGGTGCCATCAGCGCATCCCACCCAGACCTGGTTGTCTATCAGTCCAATATAGGTTTCCCAGAGGGATCATAAGGGTTGGAGGGATGGAGAAGCATTCAGTACTAGCGAGCAATATATCTGTGTTACCTCCCCTGCTCATCCTCTTAGCCTCCATGGGACTGACTTCAGGTACAGGGGTATCCTTGGGAATATGTGCCTTCAGTGCATGTCTCAGCTGTAGGAATTTGTGGAACTGTGTTTTGGCAAAAGCATATCTGCTGGAGTTTCTGAAAGGACATCACATGAGTACCCTGCTAGATATCACCTACCACTGTGAGGTCTATAGCATCCTAATGTGAGAATTCATCTAGGGTTGCTTTTTTGTGCATCCATGCATCTCGCCATAGAAGAAAGAGTATTTTGGGTGATCTGGCTTCACCATCCTGTGTGCCTTTGGGCTGAGCGCCACCCACTGAGGGCCTGGCTTGTTATCTCTGGAATGGTCTTAGGGATGGGACTACTGTATAACATATCCATAATGCATGAGAACCCCTTTGTTGAGAGCTCTAGACGGTAGGCCAGATCGTCCCAACCCTCGTAAGCTATTCATTAATGATTAGTACCTGAACAGCTAAATGATAAAAATATAAGTTGGGTATGCCTAGACCACATTCATATGTACCTCGTTGGCATGTGTCCCAGAAGAGGTGTTGTCTGCCGTTATGCCAGATAAAGCCACAGACAACTGTGTCCATTTCTTGGAACTAGTGACGTGAAAGTAGAATGAGGAGTTTTTGAAGGCTAAAAAGGAAGCGGGCTAAGATGAACATCTTATAAAGTGTTATACGGCCCACAACGCTAAGAGGCAGTGCTTGCCATTTCTCAAAGTTCTTACTGAAATTATGCACATATAATATTTATGATTATATTATGTCACTATGTAATTATATAGAATTTAGGATGATCATTTGTTGTAGATTTTCAACGCTCTTATCTTTATCTTTTTTCTGACAATACAGATCAGTATTAGAAATGATGTCATAATACTCAACATTATACCGGTATGCTCCTCTTTTGGGTTTCCATTCACAGGGTGAAATATTGCTTATTAAGGTTCAATACAATATTCACAGATTAATACTATTTAAAGCCTTTCTTTGGCAGTAACATGACACTAATTTTTAATCTTAACAATATATATCAAGCAACATGCAATTAACATTAGAAAGACAGATTTTCTTAGTGGCGTTTCTTCTTTTTTTCTCATTATTAACTTGATTAGTCTTGATTAACTATTCTCTGGACTAATACCACCTCTTCACGAATTTTGGCATGGTATCATTTGTTCTTTCCGTCTTTTCTTTATGACGCCATTCCCATACTGAACTTTTCAGTATACCTAATTCATGGATGATATAAATGGGAAGGTCACAAGGTGTGCACGCTCAATAAGCATGCTTCATATTCACTGATCACTAAATACATTGTGAGGTCTCTCAGTGACCTTAATCTAACTATTCTGTATTATTTTGTAGCCTTGAGAAAGCCCCAGGTGAATTTTACCATAGGTGGCGAAACACGTGTTGGCTATCTGAACTGCATCCAAATCATTTGGCTGGACAACTGACGTACTCACAGTTCAAGCCTGGATCTACCCATGTATTCATGATTGTTCAACTTTCACTAACCGTACCATGATATGGATTCATCAATTTTTAAATAAAGTTTTGAAAATCATAAATGAACTTGAAATGTGGGTTCTCATCTTTATATAAACTTTGGACTTACTTACTGAGGGGTTACTGGTCCATACCCCTAATCTTTGAGTTCCCATTCTATATTACCGCAAATTGGCATTACTTGGGAAGGGAGTTTTGGACCTTTCTACATATGCAAAGATTTGCATTTCTCAAAATCGCCCTTCACCTTGCGAGCAAGGAGGAGATGTTAAGAGGCCAGGGACGGACCAAGTACCAGTCTAATGCCTAAGTAGGTGAAGCTGAGATGCCTGATGGGGATATTCAATTGCCAGTCTACGGTATTGCAGGAATCCTAGAGAGGGACCAGGGACCAGGAGAGATATTTTATGGTTCACCCAGAGGCCTACTCAAAGATGCACAGCAGATAAAGGCATCTGGGTCCGCTCACCACTGGGTGCGATAAATAAAGCAGAACATCCGCAGCGTAGAGGGCAATGCAATACTCCTCCTCCCTGCCCATTTCCACCTAGTAAGGAAGGCAAATCTAAGCCCTGATTTATACCTTTTGGTGCAACACTGAACTAACTCAGTTTTGCACCAAAGGTTTAGCACAGGCTTGCACCATTTCTGTGCACCAGCCGGGCACCATATTTATGGAATGGTGCAAGCTAGTGCAAAGGGTAGGCTAGCATAAAAAAATGACGTTAGTCGGGTGGGGCTGGCGGTATGGAAGAAGGGGGGTTTGCATCAAAAAATGACGTTAGGCAGGTTAGAGTAATAAAAATGACTCTAACCTGCCTACAGTCATTTTCTGACACAAAACTCTCCATACCACATGACTCCTGTCTTAGAAAAGACAGGAGTCATGCCCACCCCTCCAATGGCCAGCACAGGGGACCAGGGTCCCCTAGGCATGCCATTGCTCCCAGTGTCATGTAGGAGGGGTAATTTCAGGGCCCCCAATGGCACTTTTAAAAAATAATAATACTTAGCTGTTTTTACCTATACTTACCCGGGATAGGATCCTCTATCCTCTGCTGTCCCTCTGTTGTGGGTGGAGGTGTCCCTGGGGCATGGGGAGGGCACCTGTGGGCTTATTCCATGGTGTTCCACCATGAAAATAGGCCTACAGGTCCCCTAACGCTTGCCATGACCCAGGCGTTATAAAAGGGTGCAAAGCAAGCTTTGCACCATTTTTTGACCCTCCTGTGTGTGATTTTAGCACAGGGGATAAATATGGCACTAAGGCCATAGAGTCATTTTTTGCACAAGAATGTCTACTTTGCATCTCATTGATGCAAAGTAGGTTTCCACGTCCAAAAAATGACTTTAACTCCATAAATTTGTCGCTCGATGGGTCTAGTGCCAAAGTATAAATATGGAGTTAGTTTTGCACCGAAATTGCTTAAAAAATTATGCAAATTCGGCACAAAACAAATATAAATATGCCCCCAAGTGTGCCAGCGGTTCTATGGCTAGGGAAAAGAGGAGCGGTGATAGAGGACAGCCCTGTCTTGTTCCTCTACCGATAGGACAAGAACATGAGCTGTCGGTGTTTGGTACAAAAGTTGCAACAGTGGAGCGTATGCCCCAGACCAGCTTTTTGAAGATACAGGCCTAAGTACCCTCAATCCACTGTGTAGAATGTTTTTTTCGAAGTCTATTAATAATAAGGCCAGTGGAGAGGGGAGCATGTGCAGATGTGCCAGAGTGACATGTAATCTTCGCAGACAGTGCCTAGAACTACGGGTTGGCAGAAAGCTGCACTGGTCGGGATGGATCAAGTGGTGCAAGGCTGTCTTTAGGTGAGTGGCCAAAACAGTGGCTTACATTTTAATTTCTTTGTTGATTAGCAAGATGGGCTGGTAGGCTGCACATAATGCAGAGGGGGGCTGAGATTTTGGGAGGTCTACTATTGTTGTCTGGTCCACATTGTAAGGAAGGGCACCTCTTTCCAAGGCCTACTTATAGAGGCCATGGAGTTGTGGTATAAGTATGTCCCTAAACGTGTCATAGTGATCAACGGGGTAGCCATCTGAGCCAGGGTCTTGCCTGACTTCAGGGCCGTAATAGCCTATCCAATCTCTTCTAGCGGTATGGGCTTGTCGAGAGTCTGATTGACTGAGGCTGGGAGACGAGGCATGGATATCTCATTCAGAAGTGGTGCGTCCCATTCAATGGCCGGTCTAGGCACCACTGTGTACAGGGTGGCATAATACTGAGCGAAGGTAGAGGCTATGCCATGGGAGTGGTGGGGTTGTATGATGTGTCCTGCTCTCATCCACTACTTCGGGAATCACCCTCCCAGCCAATGGTCTACTGGCTAGCCAGTATATTAGTTTGCTATTCTTATCACCTCAGCCATAAATGTGTGCCTGAGAAGCGCACCAAATTTGTTTTGCTTCCTCTGGGGAGTGAGTCCTGATTTACTCCCTCACCAGCCCCAGTGGCATGGTCCACGCCTTCCCTCTACCCCATCTAGTTTGCACTCCAATTGAAGCGATTGAGCCTCAAGGTGTGCTATGTGTGCTTGCTTCTCCTTTTCCTGGTGACGCAAGAGAGTCTTGACATGCCCGTGGATTGTAGCCTTGCCAGTCGCCCACAGCGTTATATTAGACTGGACTGTGCCTTCATTATCCTGAAAATAGTGTTCCATCTCCTTGCGGTGGCCAGTGAAACAAGAGTCATCCTGTAGAAACCACACATTGAGGCGCCACATAGGCCTCCGACTGGGGTCAGAGCAGCGAATGGTAAAGAGTGTTGGGGCATGATCAGAGATGCCTCGAACGAGTATCTGTGCTTGGGTAACTAAAGGAAGATCAGTGGCTTTCATGAAGATCATGTCGATGCGGGCATGTATGTGGTGTGCCGCAGAGGAATGAGTGTAATGTCGGGAGCGAGGATTCCAGGTCCACCACACGTTGCAAAGGCCAATACTCAATCCCCATTTGTTGAGGAACGTGGATCGCCTGCAGCGGACCTCTTACAGGGGACCCTTGAGGTCTACTCCCGGGGTCTAGTACCGCAGTCATATCACCCCCATTAATGGTACAGACTGTGGGCATCTGAGTTATTGTGTCAGTGACTGTGGCAAAGAATGACTTGAGTGCCGTGGGGGGATATACACTGAGTAAATTGATAGGTTGACCGTCTACCATGTTCGTCAGAGCAATAAATCTACCATGGGGGTCAGACAACATCCAATGTACCACCAAAGAGTAAGTGCGGTGCAAGTGTATCACAACCCCCCTGGCACTACACGCGAATCTGGCATGATCGAGGAAGAACTGGCAGGAGGCACCCATTAAATGTGTTTCTTGGAGAAATAGAATGGAGGGGCAAAGCTGCTGCACGTGACGCAACACTGTCGCCCTTTTCATTTTACTAAAAAGTCTGTTGACATTCCACAATATTATGGTGTAGGAGGCCATGAGGTATTGAAAGGAGGAACTCTGCCCAGGAAGGACGTTGTGTCAGAGAGCTCCTTAAACCTACTGGATGGACCTGCCGTGTGAGATTGAGCTTGTGTATGGATCTCAACAATTTGAGACGATTTAGATCTGTGTGACTTCAAAGTACAGAGCAAACAATATTACAACAACACAAATGTGCATTGATTAACACCCCCCAAACTCCCCTCCCATACTTCCCATCCCAACTGAAGAAGCATCGGTCGCCCTTTAATAAATCCCCAACAATGACCCAAAAAGAAAAGGAATAAGACGGTATGGAGTGGTGGACCACTCCAGGGAACAGGGTCTCATAATTGCTGTGCTGATTGGCCAGACTAACCGCTGCTTCGATCCATTGTGACCAACTAGATTAGTGATGTTTGTCTCAGACTCTCTCCCATCGGTGGGGGCGTCTGATCTCAGTGGACCGAATCACAAGAACTATCCTCGTGTTGAGAGACCGGTGGGGCAGGAGACCCAGAGCTGAGAGATCTTGAGGCAGGCCGGGCCTTTCTTCACCTGCAGCGATATCCAGTGCAGGAGCACCTAGGGTGGTTGTCCCCCTCCCCAGACACCCCAGATGTGTGGGCTGAGGCCCGGCAGGAGGAAGAGAATGTGTCAAGACACGTCCAGAGCCACCGTTCCTCCGTCGCCCACTCCCATGCGTATTCCAGAGTGTCAAAGAAGTGGGTCTTGCTTGCATGCAGAACCTTGAGGTGGACTGGAAAGAGGAGCATGTGGTGCAAGTGCATTCTATCAGTTTCTGTTTAACTTGTTTATAGGAGCGTCACCTGGCTTGTACTTCAAGAGAATAGTCTGGGAAGATTAGGATCCTGGAATTTTGGAAATGGATTTCAGCTTGCGAACGGGCCTCCCTCAAAATGCATCCGTGATCTCAGAAATGAAGGAAACAGGTGATCAGTTCCCTGGGTGGTGCACCAGCTGGAGATTTGATAGAGAGTGCTCTATGGGCCCCGTCAACGGTGAACCACAGGGACAACTTATCAGAAGGCATCCACGACTTGAGCTGTGTCTCAAGGAAGTCAACAGGCCCGGGACTCTCAGTCTCTTCAAGAAGTCCGATAAAGCACATGTTGTTGCGTCTTGACCGATTCTCTGCATCCTCTGCATACTGTTGTAGTTTGCGAGTGTGAGTTAGTAAGTGATTCACCTTGGTCTTCAAGTTTTGGACTTTGTCCTCCACTGAGGAAACGCGTTCCTCTGCTTTGGTAATGCATGCCGTGACGTTTTTAAGGTCCTGCCATATTAGGGCATGTCCACTCTTACCTCCCCAATCTAATTCTTGACTGACACCTTTGAGGACTGAATTGCCTATAAAATCTTGTCAGTGTCTCTTATGGCAGTGATTGAGTTCTCCATAGTGTCTCCACCCTGAGCCACAGCCGGAGTAGTAAACTTATCAATACGGGTTTAGGAGGAGGAGAGTTTCACATGTCCATCCTTTCCCATTGCCTGTATCTCTCGGACGGTTGGTGACAGTGCTCTACGGAGGGCGCGCCTCCTGAGATTCAGTCTTGAAGGAGGTTAAGGATATGTACGTGTGTCATTCTGGGAGCATTCATAGCATTGCTTCAGCAATCGTTCTTTGAGGTAGGGTAGCTGTGTCATACTGATCTTATAACCCTGGTCTCACCTCATAAGCGAGGTATGGCCACATCTGTCCGCAGTACTGATATTGAGGAACAATGCAAATGGGGCTCAAACAGCTTGAGAGTGGTCGAGAACGAGTCTTCATGGACTATGATGGGGAGACATTAAAGTCTGAAGGCCCCCACCCAGTCAAGATGCATTCCAGATGGTGTCTGTATGAAGAATTGGAGGGCCCCTCCCACCAGCTTGGCAAATATGGCAATGATCCACTTTGTGTCCAGGTTGCACTCAGTGTAGTAAGGCCTGGGCGTGTATGTGGCAGTAGGAGAAGGGGCACAGGCCGCTAGCACCAACATCCGCTCCAGGGTACTCACATGTATGTCACACAGCTAGCCCGTAACCCAACCGCGAGGCCCGCAATCGAGATGTCTTTATGCAGCCTCCAGTCAGCTCAACTCCCCTCGGCTATGAGGGGCTGCTCTGATGTCTGGACCTGATGGTGGAAAAAACAGGTTGCAGGGGATCCTCCGTTTGCAGGCCAGCAGGGATGTGGCTCCTCCCGCGTGGCCCCGATCCAGGAACAGCGTGCAGCCAGCAGCAGAGGCCAGGTGTCTCATGCTGCGCTCCCAGTAAGGCCTCCGGGGGAGTGTCCATCCACCATGAGGCCGGCACCCCATCTCTCAGCGTACCGGTGCAGGTGCAAGTCTGGTAGGTCGTCCTAGCGCTGCCGTTCGTGCAGCCACAGGCCCCTCCCCCATCAAACACACCAGGCATCAATTTAGTAGGATTTAGGTAAGTCAATAGAGCTCCCCCCAACGGGTGGGCTGAGCTGGTGGTGCTAAGGTGTAGAGAGCGAAGGGCAGTACACCAAGAAGGCGCCTCAGAAGTCACCTACTGCCACCATCTTACAATGCTGTCTCCTTCGTCCCCATCAAAGTTAGATCATTTGCTGTGTAGATGCATCACGGCGCCTCTCATCAGGTCCGCAACATCAGTGGGGTGAATAGATGCGATTGGTGCAAGTCTGGCAAGCCATTTAAGGTGTGAATGACAGAGGGGTCTGGAGCACTCTTAGAGTGCGACCACCATATTGATGCCCCAAACCACATCCCCTGACTAGAGTTTTTACACACAATGTGCATTTCCATGCCACTGATGTGGCATCATGTGGAAAAGTGCACTGCAAATGTGTAATGGGTAAGGTTTGTTACCTGAATTGTTGCCATGCATCATGGAGTGACTTGTAGTTGTATTGGAATCATATGTGGTTGGGTACAACCATTCATCAACAGACATCTGGGTTTGCAGGACTAAAATGGAGACAGTGATGAGGCTTCCCATTGACAAAACATGTTGAGGGCCTTCAACAAGTACTTGCAAATCTCTGGGGCTCTCCAAAAGGAAAAGACTAATGGTGTCTAGTGATGCAATCAGAGTATGTCATTATAAGGGGTGCAAGACATCAGTGGTGATTTCCGGGTTTTGAAACATTTCCCCCTGACAATCAGCATGTTTTATCTACAGAGTACATTTCCATGCCAAATGTGTAGCATGATTGACCATCCTTAGTACTACCTCCATGACTCTATTAGGACAAATTTCACCTGGTTAAGAGTGCATTGTTGATATGTTTCCAGTATGACATGAGCATTTCCATGTCACCTTCTCGAGGCTAATGTACTGTTGTCAGCAACATGGCTGGTTTTAGGAGCATCATTTCTTATTGTTGTGTTATTCTGGATGTGACAAATAGATGTCTGCATGATCTTGTGTGGGATCTGAGGGAATGAAGTTGGGATTGGTGTACTACTGTATGACAACAGGTAACTGAGGTATGATCCATGAGGCAAAGCGTTGAAGGTAATGTGGTCTCCTTCTTAATCAATGGTTGCTGATATTGCACAGTTTCAGCCATGCAATTGTAGTTGTCTGAGATCCTGATTTTCCTGTGGGCAACTGTTGACAGTTCATATGGCATGCATGCATGCATATGGTATGGTTCATCTAGGAGGCACTTTGATGTATCTTGTTGCTGGGGTCTACTTGACGTCATAGTAATGTTTGCTAATCGCAGCTACTGTTCAAGTGTGTTCAGGAACATGTGGTGACCCTTTTCCTCTTTGTATTTGTAGCATCAGCCCAGACAAAGAAAGGAGACAGAACACAATCAAGTGGGGAAGCATCTGGCCATGGTACAGTCATGAGACCACAGACACGGAGAGCCCCAGTGGCCCGGAGGATGAGGGGTGTGCCACGAAGGAGACAGGCTCAACGTCTTCATCATCAGCATCTACTCTCTTGTGGTGTTGGACCCATCAGGACCTACTCCTGTACCCTCTATGTCTACCACCCCCAGTTCTATCACCACCCTCCCTGTTGCTCCCCACCCAGTTGGCTTTGCCCGCTCACCCAAGAGAGTGGATGTCTCCTTTGCCGCAGGAACCTCCACCCCAGCCCCTGTTACCTACGCTGCCCTGAGTGTGGAGGCTATGAACCACCCGAGGAGCATCTCTGTGGGGCAGACAACCATTGTGAAAGCCGTCCAGTTGTTGGCCAGCCAACATCAGCAGACCAATGCTTTCCTGGAAGGCATTCACAGTGCTATGTCAGGCCTACAGAGATCTTTTCAGGCTCCGGCCCCCTCACTGATGGCAGCCAGTCACCCTTCACATTCCCCCTCTCCATTTCCCTCTTCCTAATCCAAATCCCCTATTCCCCTAGCTGTACCAAGCACACAGACACATCTGCACACACCCACCTCAACACATACAAGAAACACACATTGACACAAACACCACAAGACACACAGGCACTCAACATACACCCATAAACACCAGCCACTACTTCACAAGACCCACAAGCATCTCCACCAACCCACACACCACATCAGGCATAACCACAGACACCACCACAACAGCCAGTGACACATCCACCACATCCAGCATACCTGCAGATACCAACCCAACAGACACACAAACATCCACCACATCCTGCATACCCACAGATACCACCCCAACTGACACACACACACATCCACCACTTCATCACCCAGTACCTCCACCTACCAACGCACCAAGACATGCAAAGGCCTACAATCACACATGCAACAGACACCAACCAAACAGAAGCATACCTCACACACGCGCACACACACCCAAGACATCTACACCCACACACCAGACTACCACTCCCTCAACCTCCAAATCCCCATCCTCTTCTATAAACAGTTCTGTGTTCCTAAGGAGTTTTTCCATTGAGCTTGCCCTTTCCCCTCTTCCTTCCACCCTACTCCCAAACCCAAGAGGCCCCCACCACATTCCAACCCATTCCTTCCACATTCAAGACGTTCCCTCTCATACCTGCCCTCCCTGCAAGCACCTGTATCCCTCCGCCAAGGAAGAAGCCCACCCCTCCAAAAAAATAGCCCATCAAACCTACCCATCCCAAATCTGACCCCACCCAAGAATGATCCCTCAGGTGCCTGCCTGCTCATTTGATAGCCCTTCCTGTGGAGCTTCCTTGGAAGTTTTTGCAGTCAAGTGTGGGCACAGTACTGTGCAGAGACTTTCAAATGGACTGGCCAATGGCCTTTGATTTTCATTATTCTGCCTTTAATAAACCCAAGTAGTTGTTTTTTGGGTTCACATTTGTCCTGCAATTCCTTTTATACCTTTATGTTGTTCCTGAGTAAATTGCATTGTATGCCTACAGTTGTGTGTGTTTCGGCCTGCTTGTTGATCCATCTGCTGTTGTTTGCAATATCTGACTTTTTGGGCAGTGCTGATTCACCCTAGACAAGGGTAGATGTTGACTGTATGGATATGTGGGTTTTAATGCAATTAGGGTGTCATTGCATTGTGTTTTGTTTGGTATGGTAAGTATTTCATCTTGTGTTGTCCAATGTCAGCATGCGTGGTGTTAGACGTGTCCCCTTTTATGGATTGTACACTGGTCTCCTGTGTGGAAGCTTGAGTTTTGTTTGTCCACACATGGGGGGTGTTCAATTGTGCTGTCTTCCTTTGCGTATGAATGTGCATGTGTCCATTTTGATGTGTGTACCTTGCAGCTACCTCATCTAGATAAATGGACCATGCTGTTCAATCAATCAATCAAAAAATTTATAGAGCGTGCTACTCACCCGTAAGGGTCTCAAGGCGACGGTGGGTGGAGGGGGAATTTGTGGGGGGGGGCTGCCGTTTTACTGTTCGAAAAGCCATGTCTTGAGGTGTTTTCTGAAAGACAGGTGGTCCTGGGTCTTGCGGAGGTTGGTGGGGAGGGAGTTCCAGGTTTTGGAGGCGATGCTGTTGCTGTTGTATGTGCTTTCTTGACTTGCACTTCTACATTATGCAGATGGACATTCCCCTTGGCTCTACTATTGTTTGTCCCTCAAATACCTAAAGGGCCAGTGGCTGTGCAAATGTTGTTTTAGGGGCATGTGCAAAGTGTAATGTGTCCCAGGGAAGCATCCTCTCATGAGTGCACCTGATGCCACCATCCCTATTTTGCAGGTAATGTTTGCATAGTGAGCTTTATATATTTGCCTCGCAAAGTACAGTGCATCTCATTGCTGTTGCAATGTGGGTGATGTGTGGGTCCATTTCAGGGCTGTTTCATGGCAGGGGTGTTTGTATTCTATGACACACCCACGAATATTTGTGTTCAATCTGATGACAGTCCATGGCATGTGTGCAATGTGAGGGCAAAATGGAATCATGCTAACCAATCACGGCCTTTCGGATCCTGAATGTTTTGAAGATGATTTGATTTCATATACATATGGACTTCTAAAACTAATGTTTTTTCTTCTATTCACGAGTGCCTTGACTTCTGTTACAATGACATGTGTACTTGTTGCCCATAGTGTGATCCCATATAATGTGGACGACAGCGTGACAATCTGCTGTTGAGCATAATGACACCGATAGGTGGATGTACTTACTGTTGGTTGCGTCCACAGGCGTGTGGATTTTGGGCACCATCTATGAGCAGCAGCAGCAGAAAGATGTGCGTGATGGGCTCCATGGAGGCACCGGAAGTGTAACGCTGCCTGCAGGTGAGTTGCTACCCTTATACTCTCTGTTTCTATCTGCTCGGACTTGATGGTTGGACTGTCACGGTCACATTGGCGATGTGCAATATCATGATATGTCCAGGGAAACACTGCCTCCACCAGCCTGTTTGTCCTGCCTTGTCACTGCGGCGGTATGCGCTGCCTGGCAGTGCCAGTGAGACCAGGGCGGTCTTTAATCTCTGGACCCACCAACATCATAATGCAGAGGTCCAACAGGCAAGCCGATGGTGTTCCGACCACCTCCGCAGCCATGCAGTGCACGGACCGACAAACACATAATGAGGCCCTTTATTTTAAGGTTTTCATTGGGGCTGTTGCAATGTGAATCAGGTGCTTTCTTTTCTGGGTAGAAAAAAGTGCATTAATTTAATTTTAAACATTTGTTTATTGGTAGCTAGTGGGAGCTGAGGGACGAAGTTTGCATTTTTAACCATTTTAGGGAGAGTTTCTTTTTATTAATATTTTAAATGTGCTTACTTTTCTGTCTTTTTCCAGGTATGTAACTGGTATTCTTTTTTGGTAAATTAGCAGTAATTTACATTGTAGTAATTGCTTTATGGCTCTAAACATGAAGAAATAGAGTAGTATAAGAGTATTTGATTGGTTATTTGTTATTTTAGATTTTTTATTTTCATTAATTTTGTACTTTAGTTCAAATATATGATTTACTTACTTTGGAAGTTGGTTGTATATATTTTCCTACTTCTGTTTTCAGGTTGTGGTTGGAAAATCTGACAGAGTCCCCTCTTCCTGCAGCGTTTGGAGTAGTACGTTGATAAAATTTGAGTACCTTTTATATAATTAGATTAATTGTGTGATTTTATTGGTTAGCTTCTTTTTGTTTAATTTTTTCAGTTATACCCTTTTATGGTGAATGCTAATTACTGTTTGTTTTATAATGTTTAACAAGTAATTAAATGTCACTAATTTTGATTTTATTTGATTGTGTGTATATATATATAAATATATATATACACATATATATATATATATACGTATACATAGATATAGATATATATATATATACACACATATATATATATATATATATATATGTATATATATATATATATATAATTAAAATTCATGTTTAAATGTTTGTAGAATTTGGACATTTTAGTTTATTAATTTTGTTATGCATTAAGTTTATTTTTTGGATGATTTATATGTATTTTAGTTATGTAAAATGATTATAATGTTGTTAAAATATTTATATGCATTTTTAAATGTTTATGTTTGGCTGACACCCACACTACCTCCCCAGTGCCTCTGTCAGCAATTGGCCGACACTGAGGATGTATATAAAGGCCTCTCTGGTGCTCTGCGCTAGAGGGATTCATTTATTTAATTTTCACCTCTGTCTGTTTGGGAAGAGCTTCCCAAGCAGCCTGAGTATTTTGTATTTCCTTCCTGTAATGACGATCAGGGCACCGGGCATGCTGAAATCTTTACAGAAAAATGAAAGTAAAACAATAAGATGGGCTTGTTTTACTTCCACTGCATCAGTGCTCGGGCATATCTCGGACCACAAGTACTGATGATTATCTTGGGAGCAGTATCATGGGAAGGGAAGAATCTCCCCTTTCCATTAATATCACTGCTCAGTGGATCCCTGCTTGGGGATCACCACAGGAGATTTATCCCCAAGCAGGGATCTACCAACTATGCACAGGGATTTTGGGGGAGCAAACTCTTGGGCAAAGACTTATGCTCCCACCACCACCTAATAATTTTGTTCTTTCTGACCCCTGGGGCAGGTGGATGGGGATGAATACCCTTAATATTTCTCAGAGGAAGAAAGCCCACTAGACTCAAAGGAATGTTTTTTTTCAAATGTAGGGGTGGGGCCTACTGACCATTGCATTGTCCATGCTCCAAACCCAGAAAGGGCACAGCCGTCCCTAAGCATTGGTCAATGCTCTCCCCCACTACATAGCCCAATAGACTTTCTGACCCCACGCCCCGGGGGTGGATAAGGGTATTCATCACCAGTCTGCTTCCCTCCACGATCCTGGGCAGGCAGAAAGCCCATTAAACACCAGGCATTTCAAAATGGAGCCAAAACAAACTAAAGGAGGGTGCAGTCTACCCTGGCATTGAGCCATACCCCAGCCCCAAAAGGGACAATAGTTTCTGTGCCCCTGAGGACAGGTAGGAGGATTGTCCCAATGGGAGACGTTGTCCCAAATATGCCCCCGGAGGTAGAAAATCCACTTAACACCATTTTGCCTTTGGGATAAAAGAAAGTGGTGTGGTGTTGCACTCTGGTTTGTTCCATTTGGGGTGAAAGTGTAACACTTGCACAACTTTCTTTTGCCTCAAAGGCAAAATGCCTGGTATCAGGTGGACTTTCTGTCCCCTGGGGGCAAGTTTGGGGAATCCACATCAATAGGGACAAACCTCTTATATGCTCCCGGGGGTGGGGGAGGTTGAAAGACACTATTGCCTTTCTGGCGCTGTGGGGGGGGGGCAGAAAAATTGGTTTGTCCCATTTGGGATATGGCCAATGCCAATTTTTCAGCACACCTCTGGGTCAAACAGGGCTTTGCCTTCAATTTGCACCTGAGGGGGGTAGAAAGCCCACTACACACTAGACAATTCAAAATGGTGACAAAACAAAAATAGGAGGGTGCTGCCTACCCTGGCATCAAGCCATACCCAGCCCCAGAAAACACACACTTTCCTCATATGTCTGTGAGAAAAACTTCTAGAATCTGATGGGAGTCACAAATTTACTACCACCCAGCATATTCAAGTCTCCCAATTACAATGGTACCTCACTTCTTTGGGTGGGCTAAGAGACCTTGACACAAAAGGCCCTAAAGCACTAGGTGGAGAGATCAATTATAGGGGTAGCTGAGGGATCTGGGACGGTGCTCAGCTGCCACCCATGGAAACTTATAAACCATAGACATTTTGAGATCTAGACAACTAGGAGATTCTATGGTGGTGTGAATTGGTGGGTCCCATGAAGTTTTGTTACCAACGTTGACCTGTAAACCTCAAACTTTGCCTGAAATCACACATTTTCCTTGCATTTCTGTAATGGAAACTTTCAGAATCCACAAAAACTCCTACTACCCAGCATTACCCCACTTGTTTCGATAAAAACGCAGCACCACTTGAGTGGCTGAGCCTAATGCCCATGACATGAATGGATCAAACCGAGGTCAATGGTAGTCCACACTCAAGGTCAAAGCTATCCACTTTGCAAAAAAAGGTCAGTTTTGAGTGGAAAAATGTGATGTATCCATGTTGGGGTTTGGGCTCCTTCCTGTCGCGGGCACTAGGTCTACATACACAAGTGAGCTATTATTTTTATGAGAAGACCTGAGGGAATGATAAGTGAAAGGAAGTTTGTGGTTCCTCAAAAGACTCAAGAATTTTCAGTTACCGAAATATGAGGAAAATTTGTTTTTCCAGTAAAAGTTTAAGGTTTGCAAGGGAATCTAGGTAAGAAAATCATGGCGAGAGTCATGCAAGTCACTCCACCTCGGATTCCCTTAGATGTCTAGTTTTCAAAAATGTGAAGGTGTGCTAGTTTTCCTAAGTGCTGGCTGAGCTAGGGCCCAAAATCCACAGGTACCCATTTTGATAAAAAGGATTTCTATGTTGTGTTATGGGCTCTTTCCTGTTGTGTCCACTATGCCTACCTGCACAAGTGAGGTGCCATTTTTATAGGAAGATTTGGGGAAACGTTGGGTGGAAGGAAGTTTACAGCTCTCCACAGATTCCAGAACTTTCAAACACAAATGTGAGGAAAATGTGTTTTGGTTTTTAATCAAAGTGTGAAGTTTGCAAGGGTGTCTGGGTACAAAACCATGGTGAGACCCATGCAACGTATGTCACCTTGGACTCCCTCTGGTACCTAGTTTTCAAACATGTGCAGGTTTGCTAGGTTCCCCTTGGTGCCCCCTGAGTCAGGGCCCAAAATCCAAAGCTACCCACATTGTGGAAAAGAGGTTGAGCTTTCAGTGAAAAATGGTGGTGTGTCCATGTTGGGTTTTGGCCCATTTCCTGTTGCAAGCACTAGGCCGAGAAATAGGCCTACCCACCTAAGTCATGTACCTTTTTTAATGAAAGACATTTGGGAATATAGAGTAGTAGAACATTTGTTATTACCAATTGGATTTCACTGTATTAGTGCCTCCCAAATATAAGTCAGTGTGTAAGAAAGAAGAAATTTTGAAAAATGCCCTTTGAATCACATGCTAGTATGGGTGCCCACAAATTCAGAGATGCATAAATAACCACCGCTCCTAAACTCAGTATCTAGTGCCCGTTTCAGAAATATATAGGTTTCATTGATAACCATTTTTCAGTCTACATATTTCACTAACAGAATTGGTCTATACACAATGAAAAATCATCATACAATGCAGCTCAGTTGTTGGCTCTGGGTATCTCAAGATCTTAGAGACCCTATGAACATTATATACACCCGCCATCAGCAGGGTCTAGTGGACGTAATGGTATATTACTTTTGTAAATTGTACATTGTGACAAAATTTATAGATGAAAAAGTTGTCATAAATGGCTGTTTTTTCCTACTCATTTTCAATAAAAAAAAATTCAACATTTTCTTTGGGAAAAACCTTGTGAGATCTACACATATGACCCCTTGCTGAATTCAAAATGTTGTCTACTTTTCGGAAATCTATAGCTTTCGTGGATCACCCATGGTTTCCATCAGTAGGTTGAAAGCACAAAAATTAGGAAAAATGGGCTACCTCTTTGAAAAATGAAAAAACTGTGTTTTTTTCATTCAGCTCTGCACGTTCCTGAAAGCTGGGAAATTGGTGACTTCAGCACAGCAAACAGTTCACTGATGCCATTTTTAGGGAAAAAAAGACACTTATCCTGAGCAATTTTTTCCCATTTTTCAAAACAAAACCTTAAAATGTAGCTATATTTTGCCTATTTTCGAGGTCCTCTCCAGGAGTGCCTACAAATCCTGGTAATCTTTAGAATCCCCAGGGTGTTAGAACAAGCGTTGGCAAAGCCAATAGTTTTGCCTTTGTATTTTATTTCCATCTAAGTGGATTGTAAATATTAGAAAAATGTTAGAATAATTTTTATTTTAAATTTGCTAAACCTTTAATGGTTTATCAAATTTTGAAACAAACATTATTATAACATTTTGTAATATTTGTATTCCAGTTAGATAGACTGAAGAAACAAAGGCCAAACCCATTGGCATGATGCGAAAAAGGCAGAGAACTAGCTCTCTGTATTGTAGTACCAATTCGCTTTAAGTGCCCTCAATACGCTGCTCCCTGTATTGTAGTACCGATACAGGGAGAGAGAGAAAGAGCAAAAGAGATACAGAGAAACAGAGACAGAGAGATGTAGATAGCGGTAGGTTGGTAGAGATAGGCAGAGGTAAGTGTAGGTACAGGTAGAAGTTGGTGTAGGTAGAGGTTGGTGTAGTCAGAGGTAGGTGTAGGTAGAGGTAATTGTTGGTAGAAGTAGAGAAAGGTACATGAAGAGTTAGGTGTAGGTATACCCCTGTGTAGATAGATGTAGGTGGGGGTAAGGGTAGGTGTAGGTAGAGGGAGGTGGAGGTGAGGGCAGAGGTAGATAAAGGTAGAGGTAGTTGTAGGCAGAAGTAGATGTAGGTAGAAGTAGGGGTAGGTGTAGGTAGAGGGAGGTAAAGGTAGATGTAGGTAGGTGTAGGTCGAGGTAGGTGTAGTTAGAGGTAGATGTAGAGGTAGGTATAGGTAGATGTAAGTAGAGGCTGTGCAAGAAACACATGTCAGATCTTTATTCTTAAAAGAAAACATATTCAGAAAGTAACATCATATTTTAAACAAGCACTGGCAGAGCCAATAGGTCTCATCTTGTTGATCTATTGGCTTTGCATGTTTTTTGTTGATTCTGCCCAGCGATGAAAGAGGTGCCTTTTTTATTTAAGTTCAACCGATCCATGGTGATTGATACCACTTGGTTTTGAATACAAATAATGAAGTTTTAGTTGCCTGAAAGTGCTTTTTACAACGGAGAGTGGCATAGCAGCCAATGTCAGAAAAAATAAATGAAAGGGATGTGAGGGGGTAAATCAAGTGATGAGTGGGTGGGGAGCTACACGTTGTGGGTTGTGTGAGGGAGCTATGGAGGCGTGAAAGTGCTTTTTGGGATGCAGAGTGGTCCGCACAACTGCACACACTACCGCACTGTTCACCACTTATGCATCGGGTTACAGTTTCTTGATTATGTCACCATATTACCCCACACAGAGAGGAATTTCTGCTTTGCGATGAAGCAAGGCATGGGTCCCGAGGGTGTGATGGTGATGGGCAGAGGTTGAGTTCAGACTGAGTAAGGGGAAGTTAAAGGTGTGTAGCTCAGGTGAAGCTACTCAAAAAGAAACAAGCAAATAAACTTTGCCCGGGTAGAAGGTGTTAAAGGCCTTATTCTGCTATGGCGAGGGCCAGGGAAACCTCACAATTGGGAGCAGAAAAGAAGGTCAGAACAAGGGATGAGGGTGTCCATGCTTGTGTCACTTTGAAAGAGTCAGCTATTCCCGAGGATTGGTGTCCGAAAGGGGACACCTCATTAGCTGCAGGCCGATTGAAAGGCCGTCAAGTGATGTGACTCGGCTCCATGCTGCTGGCGGGGAGGGGACAGAGGAGTGCACAGGGGAGTGGCCTGGACCTCGAGTGGTGAGAGCTGGACGGGAGTGTAGCACTATCTGACCTGGCGGAGGCCGTAAGATGGCCCACAGAGACCAGAGCAAGAATGTCAGAGCTGCCAAGCCTTGGACACAGTATAGAGAAAGGCCCTTAAGTCACTTGCAGCCGACAACTTTCAAAAAGAAAGGAGTACTCTGCATTCTTCCCCAAGCCAAAACTGCCCAGCCTGGCAGAAGAGCAAGGAGGGAAATGAAGAGAAAACACATTAAATACCCAAATGTAGCCTCACAGGACAACTAGTGCTGTGGACGCTTGGAAACGGAAGGTGTCTTTCTGCCCTAAAGAGGATGGAGGGAAGGCAGTGCTAAGGGGACAAGAGTGCCCACAGGCGCAGAGGAAGGACACTGGCCAGTGTCCAGTGGGAAGTGACAGGAAGGGGTACTTGGTCCACAGGCAACCCGACAGCAAGAAAGGAGAAGAAGACAACAGGAAGTGAAGCAGAACAACGTGCAGACGACGTGCTGACCAATCAGAAGCATGTAAATCAGAGCAATGTGGGACTAAGCCAATGGTAAGTCTAGGTATGGAAGGGACTAGACCTAAGCCCCTTTTAAGTTTATTTTTTTTCAATTAACAATAGATTTCGCAAGCAGCGTGCAAGCATGCTTGCAGGCGAAACCTAAAAAAAAGATGCAAATTTAGTGTGATTTCCTTATGAGGAAAAAATATCTGTGAATAACCAAAAAAGGTCTCAGCACTGGGGCAGAAAGACACAGGAATTAAGGGATTAATGTAGTTGATATTGTGTTTGGAGTTAGTGTTGACTATTTATATGTTGATTTAAGGGTTACAATATTTTTGCTTCCAATATTTTTGTTATTGATATTAATGAAAATCAATATTTTTAACAGTGATATTTTGGTTCTCGATATTTGTGTTTTTATTAGTTAACCCCTTAGCTGCTGGCTCTCCCCCCTAGTGCTGAGCCCTTTTTTGACTATTTGGGGTAGTTTGCGCTTAGGTCTTCATAGCTTTTTGTCCACAAAAGCTATCCACGCCAAATTTATGTCCTTTTTTTCCAATATCCTAGGGATTCTAAAGGTACCCAGAGTTTGTGGGTTCCACAGGCGGAGACTAAGAAATTAGCCAAAATACAGCTAAAATGTTGTTTTTTCAGAAAAATGGGAAGAAGGGCTGCTGAAGAAAGCATGTGTATTTTTGTCCCTGAAAATGGCATCAACAAAGGGTTTGCGGTGCTAAAATCACCATCTTCCCAGCTTTCAGGAACAGGCAGACTTGAATCAGAAAACCACATTTTTCAACACAATTTTGGCATTTTACTGGGACTTATCCCATTTTTACTATTTTTTGTGCTTTCAGCCTCCTTCCAGTTAGTGACAGAAATGGGTGTAAAACCAATGCTGGATCCTGGACAGCTAAACATTTCTAAAAATTAGACACAATTCTAAATTCAGCAAGGAGTCATTTGAGTAGATCCTTCAAGCTTTTCCTACAGAAAGTAACAGCTAAAATAAAAAATATTGAAATTGAGGCAAAAAAAAGAGCCATTTCTGTCCATGTTTTCTTCTATACCTTTTTCCAGCTATGGCAGATTTTTTAAAGCAAAATGTTGTTCAATCTGCTGGACTCTTCTTGTTGCGGGGATATATAGGGCTTGTAGGTTCATCAAAAAAACCCTAGGTACCCAGAGCCAATAAATGAGCTGCACCATGCAATCGGTTTTCAATGTATAACTGGTATACAACAATTCATCTGGTGAAATATAGAGTCTAAAATAAGTATCAAGGAAACCTGTGTATTTCCAAAATGGGCACAAGATAAGGTGTTGGGAAGCAGTGGTTATTTGCACATATCGGAATTCTGGGGTCCCCATACTAGCATGTGAATTACAGGGCATTTCTCAAATAGACCTCTTTTTTACATGCAGTCTTACATTTGGAAGACATTTTTTTAGAGAAAGACAAGGAGCAAGAACACTTTTTCTTCTATTCTATGAATCCCCAAGCCTCCCGATAAAAATGGTACCTCACTTGTGTGGGTAGTCCTACTGCTCGCAACAGGAAATGGAACATGGACACATCACATTCTTACATTGAAATATGACGTGCCTAGCTGTGGATTTTGTCCTCTAGCCAAGTTCAACATTTCACCTTTGCAGGGTATTCTGGGTGCAACAGTAAAGGTCAGTCACCTTACCTTCTATCTTCTCTCAATCAGCACGTTCTCTCAAGACACTAAAAAAAACAAAAAATAAACACTATTCCTTCACCTTGTCACATACCAATGCTGAATTCTGCAGTGCTGAAAACTTTGGGGAATTCACACAAGTCATACCTCAGTGGACTCCCCCGGGTGTCTAGTTTCCAGAAATGTCTGGGTTTGGTAGTTTTCCCTATATGTTTGCCAAGCCCGAGTCCAAAAACGCAGGTGCCTGCCTTACAAAGCCAGATTGTTTTGTGATAATTTTGATGTCTCCAAAATACAATTTGGGCGGTGGAATTTGGGGCTGAACTAAATTGGGGAGCTCCCAAGAGAGCACTCTCTCTGTGCTTGCCGCCACATGCACCTCCTCTCTGGGTTGGGCTAACCCGCTATTGTCCTGCTGTACAGACTGTGCTTGAGAAGGGAAAGCAGGACTGTCCTCATCATCTCCCTCAGAATTACTGGAAGAGGAGTTGTCGGAAAAATCACTCCCACAGTCTGCGCCATTGTCCTATCCCTCAGATGCTGTCTCAGTATCTGCTTTCTCAGTCTCTGATCCTACATCAGAGCTGTCCTCTATAACCCGAGTTAGGGCTTGAGCAGCAGTCATCCAACAAGACACCATCTCTGCTACTGGCTAAACTCTCGCTCTAAAACACTAGCCTACGTAGACAGTCACAAAACTGCTGGTGGGTGTGTGTGTGATGCGTGCAACAGTAAAGGTCAGTCACCTTACCTTCTATCTTCTCTCAATCAGCACGTTCTCTCAAGACACTCAAAAAAACAAAAAAGACACACTATTCCTTCACCTTGTCTATTCCTTCACCTTGTCACATACCAATCACCACAGTCTTTAGCACCTCTGGCCTCAGTCCAGTAATCATGATTGGTGTTCCCACTCCCATGACCTCCTCTTCGGATTCCTTCAACACCACCCAGCAAAAGTGCCCTTCATCCCTCCACAGCCCCCCTCGCACATACATTTCATTTGTATTATAGCGCAGGTAATGGCTGGCATTACTAATCCACACAGCTATTTGCATAAAATACAGATGTGAGCTTTGCAGTAGGCATATAAACCTTCTGCGCTACTTTATGGCTTCAAAACTGCCACTAGACAAAAGTCAGATCCTTTTGTAGCAGAAACATAATCACAAGAGTTACTTGACTTTTTTATTGCTGCCTAAAAGCTACAGTTGAAACACGTCAGTTGAAGTATGTGCATTGCTTTGAAGACGCAAGCTGCAACTGCAGGAGATACATATATCTACATATAGATATCTATACATATATAAGGGATCACTTTTATATGTGGGTGTGGTTTACCTGTGGGCGATCGCAGACCCCAGGGAAACCACACACATTGACAAAAGTGATCTCTCTCTCTCTCTCTCTATATATATATATATATACATATATATATATATATATATATATATATATATATATATATAAATAAACCTATATATAGACCTATACATATATATAGATCTATATATTTTTTTAATAGCTGTACGGTTTCCCTGGGGCCATCGCTGCCCCCAGGAAAACCATACAACTATTTTTTTTTAAATTGCCCCCACAGGGGGTCGCCCTGCTCAGGCGACCCCTTATCAATTTAATTTAAAAAAAAAAAAATATATATATATATATATATATATATATACATAATTTTTTTATTTTTTAGCCCCTGGGGGGATGCGATCGTGCCCCCCTTCCCAAGGAGTAAACTTACTTTAAAAAAAATATATATGCCCCCGGGGGTGGGAGCCGGCCCGTTTTCAGAGAGTGCCGAGCCCGCCCCCCCCAGTGAAATCCCTTGTGACAGTGGCCGATGCCCGCTCCCATGGGGTTAAGTATTGGAAGTCAATATTTTTGTGAATGCTATTTATTCCAATATTGCTATGAATCTATTGTGTGCCTAGATATTATGTAATTGATCCATACATTTACCACTGTTGTGGGTCCTTCTCGGCTGGACACATTAGTTTATGAACATTATTGGACTTATTATTTTGTAGGTGGGTGCTTGCCCTTAGCAACACTCCTCCTAAATCCTTACTCCTTCCTAAATCCGTCTCAGTTTGTGTAGTAGGTAGTCCCAATTTTTCTGATGCACCTCCCACTTTTCCTACAAATATGTATAAATACATGTTGCAGGAAGGGATCCACCCATTTAGTACGTTCAGATTTGTTTTTGCTGTTTAATCACCAAGTTGTGGACTTTTTTTTTGTGGGTGTGTCTCAGCCATGGTAACCACATTTCAAAAGCACTGTGTGTGTTTACTGTCAGTGTCTGCTTATAAGATAAATAAGGTTACTATAACACAGTTTGGGAAAGGGGCACTTGGCTGGTTACATGTGTACACATGTGCATGTTTGTGTGTCGGCTGAGTGTGACCATTGTGCGCAGCCTGGTAACTGCGCACAAGTAGTCTGGCGCAAAGAGGACTCTGCAGGGTTACATATTGACCTGTGTTAGGCCTTATAATATCAGTGGGCACTCATCGATGAAGTCAGTATGGTTTACTGTTTTGTCTGCAGTGGCACTGTACAGTATTATACATAAGGGAGACATTTCCCTTAGGATGCAGTTTCACTTCCCTTTCACATACAAAGTCCAGAGAGATATAAAAATTGGGGGAAATATGTACACCAAGATTGATAATGCAAGTCCCAAGCAGTTATCTGTACATCCTATGGGTCATCCAGAATTTTCATATTTCTCTGGCTCTGCTCTGCTCAGGATCAGAGTCCAGGCCTTTTGTCACCCTGCTGGGCCAAGTTAATTACTCAGCTCCCCAGCAGAGGGAAGAAGACCTCCCCACACAAAAGGAGTAATTAACAGTGCTTCCCTCAGCTCCTTAGGAAGAAGAGGTAGGTGATAAGATCTGCACCTGTTAATTACCTGTCACACTGTACCAGCGCTGGGACAGTCTAGGCCCACTGGACAAAGGCAGCGGTACAGACAAATGGAGCCAGCATAAGAGGGGTGCACCTCCTTTGAGGTTTTGGAAAGGCACTGTGATGTCAGTAAGGAGCAGAGGTGAGGCTCTCAGAGAAGAGAGGAGATGTAACAAGTGACTTCTGGATTGCACCATCTTGAACTGTCCCAGCATGCTGTGCAGGAGGGTTGGGACAGGTTTGGAAAGATGATGTGGACCCTAGGAGTAGCCAGGGATGCCTGGTTATTGATCCTTTTAGCCCCTTTTAAAAACTCTTGGACAAGGGAAAGAGGATGCTTTTTGCTGTTGGACTCTGGACCTGCAGACTGCAAAAATGGCAGCAGCGGCCATGGACTACTGGAAGGACAAACCCCCTGATGCCCTAAGGAACCCACTTCACCCAAGGACCAGTGGCTCTCTCCAAGAGTCAGTGAGGCTTGTCCCCTTACACCAACTGAGGACCAGTTGGGAAAAAATCTAGACGTCTGCACCTAAGCAAAAGGAGAGGAGTGCCAAACAAATTAGACCAAGAGAAAAAGCTTGCTCAGAGAGCCAATGTAACCAGCTCCCTGCAAAGCCTGCTCAGACAGCCAATGTAATCAGCTCCCATGGAGACCAGAAGGCCTGCTGGTGCTGGCCCTGGAGTCTAGAGCTTGAGTAAAATGAGCCCTGGATTGTTCAAATCGGCCCAATGGGGCCAGCGTTATGGCCCTTTTAATGTTGATGCCTGAGTTGCCTTAAAAAAAAGGCCACTTGGGGTGCCCTGGTGTGATGGGGCACCCACAACCAAAAAAAAAACAGAAAGGAAAAACATCAGAAGCCGCATGGCACAAGCATGCAAAAAAAAAGCAGCCAGTGTAGCCACTACGATATTCATGTTCCTGGGCAGGAGCACCCCATAATGCCCTGTAGGGCTGCTTCAATCTCCCTGTGGTGGCCCCAAAACAGGCAGGGCGCCAACAACGAGTAAAATAATTATTTTTTAGGGAGGGGAGGGGAGGCGGTGCTGCAGAACAGCAGCAGTTCTCCCCCAAAGACGTTTTGGAAGCTGATCGTACGTTTGCAGGGGCCCGGAAATCATGCCCTCTACTGGATTTTCAACATTTTAAAGCATTCCCAAGGTTGGAGCTTTTGCTCTACAGCTGCCAGTGCAGCAGCTTCTACGAGCTTGTTTTATGGCTGCATTTCATGTGGCCCGAAGGTGTAAACAATTGCCATAGAAAGTGTTATGTTCTTGTCAAAGTGCTTTATTGATATAAATATACTGACAGTGATTGTTGAGCAATGTTGAAATGCTTTATTGATAGTAATTACTGCATTTACACATGGTTATTCTTGAATATTGCATTTATGCATTTGAATTGTGTTTTTAACATGTGGCTTGCTTGTCTTTTAAAGAGTTGAACATTTGACAGCCAAAAGGCTCACCTGATATGCTTTGATGACCCTTGATAAAGCCAATAAACTGGTTTGATTTAAAGAGGTACCTCCCCATATTGTTATGTGCTGTCTGGTGCAAGTGGGGGAAACTGTGATTTCGGGGGTCATGACCCTTTAGGGGTCAAATGTGATTTTTTAATGTAAGATAATATATTTTTATTCTGCTTTATGTATATATTGGTTATTTAATGTGTAGTATTTAGTAGTGTGTGTGTGTGTATAAAAACATTATTTTTTCTTTTGTATAGAAAAAGCACCGACTGGACAATAATTTATTAAGTGTAACTTAAAGTGTGCCAGTAAATTGTGATTACTAGCCCACACCACCTCCCTTGAGTAGGCCTTAAACTGCTATGCTTCCCTACCCTGAGAAAATTAAGCACTACAATGGGATGCTTCCTTCCCAGTAAGAGGAGATTGTGGACCTATTGTTTGAACAGTCCTCACATCCTGCACAATAAATAACCCAATTTCATACAATTGGTATGTGGAGATCAACACAACCAGGGCAGAGATCTCTGCATTAAAAGGACAGGAGAGGAGGAGCCCTCCATAAGTAAGTTAGCAAATAGCATTTTGTAGTACTTGAGTAGTACTAATAAAAGTACTACTAAATGTACCACAAAATTGAGTTTTTGAATAGGCTCCTTAATACTTATTTGACCCCATCACCACCCCTTCTGAAAACACTAACCCACCAAGCACCTCTGATTGCGTTACAGTAGTATAAAAAATGTTTCTGTTTTCTTGCCACAGATGCCTGCCTCCAAAGCAGCATTAACCTTATACACTGAATCAGAATTTTTTTTAAGTAATGCCTATTTGATACTAGACAGATCAGTTTCTCTTATCGGAGCTTGATTCACCTCTATCTTGTACCGTTTACACTTTGAAATTCTTTCTCGGTCAAAACTGCTATTGATAAAACATACTTTTTTTTCCTGCAGTGCATCTCACTTTATTTCTTGTTATCTAATTTGTCAAAAGAAATAAAGACCCTGATTCACATAAACAGGTTTGGAAATTCCAATGTGCATAGTGAAATGTTTGTACACGTAAGTAGACCCTAGGTTCCTTTAAGGGTCTTGCATGCTGACAGAAGGAAACCACACTTTGATTGGTCAAAGATTACCATACTCATGGTGATCAGCGGTGGAGCAGAGAAGGAAAGTGAGCCCCTCCCAGATCACCTGTCACACAATGAAAAGGATGGCTCTCTGGAGTGGGTTGTACTCTCTCCCATTCTGCCGGAGGAGCAGCAGACAGACTCTTACCAGCTGCTGGAGCAGTTTGCCTTGCTGTTCTCATTGACACCAGGGCTCACCACTTAATGTACGCTGATATTGGCAGAGGCGACCTGTTAAGAATAAAATCTACAGGCTTTTCGAAAATGTGAAGACCAGGGTCAAAAGAGAAGTATTCAAGAGGTTGGATCTTGGGGTTATTAAGCCCCCTGGCAGTCCCTGCTCTAGTCGTTAGTTTTATTAGCTAAAGCTACCCCTCCAGGTGACACGGCAGGGCTGCGGTAGTGCTGTGCAGTAGGTGCCTAGTGAATACAAGTACTGGGTGCATGTACACCTGCCAGAAGTACAACACATTAAGGGTGTAGTGCTGTGCAGCCCATGCATGGTGATTCTATGTGACAGCTGCAAGTGTGCTTGTAATTGGCACACCCTGGCACAATACAGAAAGGCTACAGTAGTGAGCAATGCACACAGAGTGAATGTGTGAGCTTAAAGCATGTGTCCCTGGAGTGGCACAATACATGGTGGTAAAAGTACTGGGCAGTGGTGTGTGCTGAGTACATACACTAAGGCCCATATTGATGAAAAATGGTGCAAAACTGCGCTAACGTAGTTGTGAATAATTTTTTTTATGCTGGCTAATGCCACTCCCTAACACCATCCGTGTGTCATATATATAAAATGTTGTACGATGTTGCTAAGGAATGGCTAGCGTCTCAAAAAAAGACACTAGTGCTGCAGTACAAAGACACCTTTGAGTGGACTCTTGAGTTAAGGCTACCAGTGGACATTCTCTGAATGCAGCCACCAGTGAATGAGGAATAATCCAACCACATTACAAAGAGTGGGTAGGACAGGGATCCGCCAGTGAAACACTAGAACCTGACTGCACAGGGAAATATGTTAATGTTTATCCATGTCATAACATTTATTTGAGTGCATAGAGTTCAAAATAAAATACTATATTTTATTATAAAAATGAGTATTTGACAAGATATTGATTCATTGACACAGCTATGCACTCTGAGTTAAGAGTTGTGTTCCCTAATCTGTATTCACACTTACAACCCCACCCTGAGGAAGCCCTTCACTGCTTAACCACAACTACTACTTAGATTGAAGTGCAGAAGGGGTATTTGGCCCAGTTGCTCAGGATCCATAGTAGACCAGACCACAGGATATCAGGAGTAAAAGGCCTCAACCACTACAGTTGGGCCTAGTACCTCACCTTGAATTTATAGGGTACGACTGTTACCACTTCCAGGAATAATTCCCTTGAGCGGTGAGTCTAGCAGAGACCCTGAGCTTGCAGTTGGCACTTCAGAAAGATAAGACTGAGGAAGATGAGAAAGTCAGAGAGGATAAGAGGCGGAAGCTAAAACTAACTCACCTGGAACAAGAGGAGAGGAGGGGGTGATAGAAGGAAGGGACCCAGGAAGAGAAATTGCGAGAGAGAGAGGAGAAACACAGAGAAAACAGAAGGCAAGAGTTGGAAAGGGAAAAGATAGCCCTTGAGAGAGAGAAACTTAGGATGACAACTCCATCTGGGATAAGTGACTCTAAATCCAGTTTAGGTCAGGTTGTGGCCAAGGTTCTAAAAGTTCTTGTGAATGTGTATGTGGAAGGTCCGGATATTTGTGAATGGTTTGTAAGCTTTGAAGTCACTTGTAAGGCGCATGCCTTGAATGAGGTCTCTAAGGCAGCTGCCCTAATGGGCACATGCCATTGGAAAGGACAGCTTTCATTGGGAGAATGCATATGGCAGACCAGATGGTCTATGAGCGAATGAAGGAAGCTCTAATTAAGTGGTTTGGGCTGAAACTATCTTGATGCCTGCAAAGAGTCAATGACTGTGAGAGAGAGTGGATGGTGTTCTGTTTGAGACTTCGATTTATGATGTATTGCGTTATTGGAATAAGTGGGTAAGAGGGATAGAGGCCAAGGATTTTTAGTCCCTTAACTAGTTGATGGTCAGTGGTGACTCAAGCAGAACAGCTCTACCCTACTTAGGCAATGCAGAAAGAGGTCCAACAAAACTTGCACTGTTAGCAGATAAGTGGTTGGCTAAAAGGGTTCACAAAGGGCTAGCGCAGCACAGTTTTAAGCCAAAAAGAGAGAAGAACTCTCCAGACTGGCTCCCAACCAGAGGTTAAGGGCAGGATAATTCTCATAGCTGTTGAGGAAGGACCAGGACACATGGGAATGGTAATGGTGTGTCTGGCAAACAGCATCAGGAGAAAGGAAGGCAAGAAAGTCCTTCCAAGTCCAAGGTGGTGACCTGCTTCAATGTGGGATACTTTAAAAGAGATTGCCAAGAGAAAGAACTTGACCCAGCGATATCAGTGATAGTAAGCATGTTAAATGTGGGCAAAGGTACCTAATAGGGACTGGTTGCACTTAACCCAGTAGTTATAGACATTTGGGGGAGGGCCCTAAATGTTCTGAAGCACATTAATCCTAACGCAATAGGATTTGTGCGGGAAGTTAGTACCAATGGGAGGAAAGTACGTGCTCTGAGGGGTGGCTCAGTTTAACAAAACACTGAAGAGCATGATGGTAACTCAGCCAGAGAACCTCAGGAGGAAGAGGGATCTTCTCCTGCCTACGGAGAGATTCCGCAGAAGGGAAGACTGTTCAGTCCCTTTGAACGTCTGTACACATCCATGTGAGGGGTCCATTCACCTTAGTCAGAGAAGGTTGGGAAGTAACCTCACTCTCCACAGAAGGATGAGATGGAATAAGTGATTGGCTTCAGAAAGTTGATGGCAAAGTACATAGGGCATGCAAAGGAAAACCTTCAGGGTAGCCAAGTGCTGATGAAGGACTGGTGCAACCAGAAATCTACGTTGACTGGGTATCAGGAAGGTCATGAGGTGTTGGTGTTAGAACCTATTTCTCCAAGGGCTTTGGAGGACAAATGGTAATGGCCACACAAAGTAGTCCAGAAGGTTTCTCAGGACTCACCAAGTATTACAGAATTGTTGTGGCAAACTATTAAGTATAGCTTCCCCAGTGAATGCTCTGACCGCTAGGAAGTAGTCTAGTTAGGTAATATAGGCTAAAGAGTGTTAGGAACCATTTGAGAAACCGAAGAAGGCACTGTACACTGCAGTGGTATGGAAAGCACCTGACTACAATCAGCCTTTCATTGTACAGGATGCCTTCGATAAAAGAGTTGGAGCAGTGTTAACCCAACTGGGTGAGAAAAGTAGGGAGCATCTGGTAACCTTTATTAGAGATTACTACCTAGAGAGCAGAACTGGGTTGCTATTGAGTGCTGTGCCGTAGCATGGACCTTGCGTAAGTTCCTCCTAGATTTGATTGGCACTAAGTATCTGCTGCAAACCGATCATCAGCCACTGAAATGGTTGATGGCTAAGAAGGATGATAATCCCAAGTTGTTGACATGGTCTATACCTTTGTAAGGGTTAGACTGTGTAGTGAAGCACAGAGCTGGTTTGAGCCACAGGAATGCTGTTGGACTTTCCTGCCAGTTTTAACAACGTGACCCCTCCAACCTTCCCAGGTTAAGATTTGGTTCGGGGTGTTCTGATCTTTGAGGAATGTCTGTTGGGACAGAAAGGCCATCTGCATGGTAATGGATGTGTACCTCAGCCCTAAGTGCCCAACTGTCCCTGTCTGGGTCCTGAATGCTGATTTTTGTTGTCATAGGCAAACATGGATCATGCATGTGTGCTATGACATAGGCCACTCTTTAACAACTCAGGTCTTGCTGGATGGGGAGGGGCACCCAAACAGTTAACCTCATAGTGGTGCAAAGCACAGTGGTGGCAACATACCATGTAATGATCAGTAGGCGTCAACAGCCCGGCTGAGCTGAACTTTGCTGGGTTGAAGAAGTCACTGCCCTGTTGGCGTGACCTCTTCAGCCAAGCAACGGTGCCTCAAGGCCCTTCCACTCATGTTGTGGGGGAACTTCACAGATTTTTTCGAACCTTGGTGCTGTAATGTTCTACCAAAATGGTGAAGTTAACACACCATTTATTCCCCCCCGTGTTGTGCCTGCCCCTGCCCTGCCTGTCACCCTTGTGTGTCTGTGTGCAAGCCACATGCTGCTTGCAACTTTTAAAATGTTCATAAGGCGCTCAGCGTTACGATGGTTGAGCGCACATATTGTGTCAGAAATAAATGAAATAAAGAAGCCTCACACTCCATTTGCCTCATCATTACACCCTCAAATGTGGCAACGAAAGAGGGGAAACCACTGCAGAGGTCACCGCTTCACTTCAAAATTTCATTGCAGGAAGTAGCGCTGTGTCCACAGCTTTGGAAATATTTTGTAATTCAAATACTGGCTTGACGAGGTGAGAGGAGTGTTTGATAACTACCAATAACTCCCATAACATGCCCACTTAAGCCTCAAAGGGTTCCTACTGCAAGAAATATCTCTTGGCCTCACCTCGACCAGCCCCTGGGAGGAGTTCATCCACAGTACTGAAAGCACTGAACCTATTGATATGTTATACTAAATAACCACTGGAGGGAGCCAGATCATTCAAAATGAAATTAGGAACTCTAACTAAAAGAATACTACAAGAATAAGAAGTTATTTTAAATGACTATTGGATAAACATATTTAAGTGTAATCCCAGTAAATTAAAACCAAGATGGCTGTCAGAATGAATGCAGTGGCAATGCCCAGTGCCTTTTTAGAAGTGCCGGAACCACCTAGAGAAAGTTGGACACAGTGGATCAAATGTTTCGAAAAACACTTAGAAGTGATAGATGGAACCAAGCATGAGCCAGCCAGAAAACCAGCCATGATGTATAATTGTTTGGAAGTTGAAGGAAGAAGGTTATTTGACTACATTACCCCTGTTGAGAAAGAGGAAGCGGAAGAAGGCCAAGAATGGGATGTATTAATTGAAGCCAAAACTAGAATGAAAAAACAATTTTGATACAACAATGAGTGTCATTATGGAAAGATACAACTTTTACTACTACTACCAAGCGTCTGGAGAATCAATTGAGTCTTATGTTGCAACACCAAGGATGCTGGCCACAACATACTCATTCAAAGACATAAATGAAATAATCCGCAATCAAGTTATAATGCGCACCACTTGTGTCAAAGCGCAAGAAAAGCTACTATGTCATTGTAATCCTAGTTTGATATCAACTATAAAGAGTATTGAAAGGTTTGCACAGGGAGTGAAATTGCTGCGCAAATCTGACGTCAACCTGGTTCACAAAGAAGAAGCATCTATGAATAAATAAAACAAATCCAACAGAAAGATTGGTTCAAATCCAAGCAAAATAAAATTAACATGCTATCGCTGTGGGTCCAGTACCCAATTGGCATCAAGCAAGGGATGTCCTGCTATTGGCAAAATTTGCAAAGGATGTGGAAAGACTGGACATTTCCTAAAAGTTTGCAGAACGTCTCATGCAAAGAAAGTCTTCAAAGTAGAAGTACAGCCTCCCTGCGCCCCCACTTATAATAATCACAATTGCTTGAACTGACACAATAGCCAATGTCTTCATTGGGACTCTGATTCCAGAGGATCACATCAGTTTGTCATGAATGTGTGTTTCTAGGTTCACATTGAATGTTGCAGCAGTAAAGAGGGGTCTATCTTCCCGGATACCTAAAGCTGCAAATATCGTTTGATAGCTTGCCTAAATTTGGGGGGGTTTCATGTGATGATTTAGTTGTGCTATCAAGTGGTAGATTTAAAGGAAGATTGTAATCTTTAGTAATCTTCTTGAATTCAAAACAGCTACCATAGCACTTTGGGAAGCAGTTGATGTTATTATAAGTTACATCTAATATTAATTGTCTGTCCTAATAATATGCTGCAAATTTGAGAGGTGTTATGAAAAGTCTAGCTACAATGTACAGAAAACAATTGTCCAGATGAAGAGTAACTCAGGCCCGTATTTATCCTTTTTAACGCCGCATTTGCGTAATTTTTTGACGCAACAGTGGCGCAAACTAACAAAATACAATTGTATTTTGCAAGTTTGTGCCACTTTTGCGTCAAAAAATGACGCAAATGCGGCGCTAAAAAAGTATAAATTTGGGTCTCAGTTTCTTTTTGCTTTCGACTGAGTGTGGTGTGATATATGTGAACTTAAAATATATGAATAATACTTCCTAACCTGCTTAAAATCTCATGTCTGGGTAAGGAACTACAGTGGAAATTTAGCTAAAATGACAAGTCCAGTCCATCACCCAGCATTTTATTGCTCTTTTATGATTTTGGAGGAGTGCAGATGGCTCAATGGAAGGCTGACATATTGCTTTATTACTGGGTCCGTAATGTTGGCAACACTTAACATGATGGCAGCCTGGCTATCCAATGTAAGGGGACTTCCTACAGCTTTTTTCTACAGTGTATACGGATATTTCATGAAGCAGCGATTCAAGTCTGTTTGATGCGCTGGGAGAAAACTTCAGTCATGTCAGGGACACCTAAATTGTGGATACTGAAATCGAACCCTTGTTCTGGGGGTACATTCCTAGTACACACATATGAAGGCAGAAACTCCAGATAGGTATAATGAAATTTCAATTATAGATTTTCCTCCAACGTGGCTTCTCCGAGAATGGAGGAAATCATTCGGAGGGAAAACACCATGCTACTATACTGGCCTTCTTTAAAGACAAGGATAGACGTTGTCCCCTGCTACACTTGCAGATGGAATGCCAATCAAATGACCGCCCAATGAGGATTTATCTCTTCTCTGTTTGGTTTGAAAGCCTTTAATGTTTAGGTATTTCTTTAGCCAGCTAAAAAGGAGATTAGACCTGTTCAAACATGACAACTAAAAACTGTGTCAAAACAAATCTAATAGACTATTCTTTTCCCAGTTCTCAGGAGTACTAGGAACACCTTAAATCAATTAAACCTTTCCCTTCATGGGAACAAATCTATATCCCCTTGTGGCAGTGTTTTCTGCTCTATTTCTATCCTAAAGCATCTTCAATATATTTCATTCTTTCTTTTTACCTATATGCTCTATGTACATTTATATTTTCCGATGTCCCATTTTTTTCTTTCGAGCACACTTCAATGTGGGGATGAAAAGACCCTATGATATTAACCCATGATGTTAATTCCCCTGGCAAAACCCTCAAGAATATTAATTTTATTGCTAAGCATATCTTTAGGTTTGCCTGTAACAGCAGCTATGTCAATGGGTTACTGAGGTCACACACTAATCTCATAAGATTTTAGCAGACATGCAAATATATGAACAAGCTGAATGTTTGTATCATTTCGAACTTGTTTGTACACAGAAACATCTTATCTCTGGCTTTCCAAAGAAAATACCTGGGGGCATATATACAAGCCCCTTGCACCTCTGAGCGCTGCTCTAGTGTTATTTCGACACCAGGGACATCTTGTTAGGGGTCAAGGGCAACAAGTTTTTATGTTTACTTTGTCCTTGGGACAAGTAGGCCCAACCCTCTGCAGCACAAACCCTTTGGCTGCCTGTTTACAGAGAGTGGAACTCTCTGCAGTTGAGGTAATGTGTTTCCAAAAGATAATGCTGTTCGAACTTGTATTTATGGTTCATTATTTGAAAGCCTTGATTATTAGGGTGAGTGCTGTAAATAAATGTTTTAAGGTCACACTTCACTACTGACGTTGGTTCCAGTACAAAAAAAAACAGCTGTGTATACACATGTTTGAAAACTTTAGGCTATGAGGCTAAGTATAATGCTCCCAGAATGCTCTCTGATTAGATGAAAATGAAGTGTCATTTAGTAAAATGTGTTGATGCATGCTAGTATTTCCCAAAAATATTTCTAATGGAAAATCAGTGTAACCATTTTCAACACGAATATGGGAAGCATGAAAATAAACAAACACTGACAAAGCCAACTGATCTGACATATTTTTATAAGTCTTTTAGTTTCATCAATGCGTGTCTTGTTTTGACATGGCTTTTGTAACACTTTATTGTTGTGGGAGCTACCAGGCCCTCAACATTGTAACAAACACTGCCAAAAAAAAAAGTGGCATAACAAAGGCCCCGCAGCCGCCCTCCAGGGGGTCCCTTTAGCACAGCACCTGCCCTGAGTGAGTCTGGAGAGGGGGCTCCTCCATGTTCTTTGCAAAGGGGCACCCTCGAGTTTCGTTACGTCACTGATTGCCACTGTAGTTCCTGACACTGAACAAAACTACTTTGTGTGCCAATATGCTCCTTGTGGAAGAGCAGAATGCAATCACTCACAGTAAAACCAGCCAAAAGAGAGAGAAATATAAGTTTTTATTAAACAAAATGTCTTTGTTAACACCAGACCTAATTAGGGACCAAGACCCACATGTAGGTAGCTTTTTGCATGTCACAAACAGCGACTTTCGCTGTTTGCGACGTGCAAAAAGCACATTGCGATGCACAAACCCAGTTTTGCGATTCAGTAACCTGGTTACCGAATCGCAAAACGGGTTTGCGAGTCGCAATTAGGAAGGGGTGTTCCCTTCCTAATTGTGACTCGCAGTGCAATGTAGGATTGTTTTGTGACCGCGAACACGGGCGCAAACCAATCGCAGTTTGCACCCATTTCAAATGGGTGCTAACACTTTCGCAAAAGGGAAGGGGTCCCCATGGGACCCCTTCCCCATTGTGAATGTCACTGTAAACATTTTTTCAGCACTGCCTGCTCTGAAAAAATGAAACAAAAACGTTTCATTTTTCGTTTTTGTAATGCATCTCGTTTTACTTTAAGGAAGCAGTCCCAGACATGGTGGTCCCTGTGAGGGCCGCTATTCGCAAGGGGGTCGCAAATTGCGACCCACCTCATGATTATTCAAATCTGAACCTACCTACATGTGGCCCCAAATTCTTAAAGAAAGTCACAAAAGTGCACCCATGGTATATGTCGTACCCCTATAAAATATTTGTGAACTGTATTTTAGCATGGGTAAATACGCATGTGTAGATTTGCTCATGTGAAAATCTATTGAGCATCTGCAAGTTCATTTTCCCTCCAGCCACTTTCTTCCCAACCCTGGAAGAAGTTCTAATTCTGCCATTGTCAGGAGTAAATGTCCAACCTTTCTTATTATGGGAAAATATTAGAGAGAAGCTGGTGAAAATCTTTAAAACATGCAGGTTAGTAGGTTTGCAGACTCAAAGGCATTCCAGCCCTGGAACTATTGCTTACTGCTTCCTCCAGCCCCAGTATGCAGATCTGCAGAAAGGTGGCAAAATAAGGAAATTGCTACAGTAGGGATTGAAACTGCAAGTATTCAAGCCCTATTATGGTAGTAGCCCTGGCATAATCAGAGAGGCTATTATCAGAGCTCTTACATAATGAGATTGCTGCCATAATTTGTCGCCACACTACATGGCACCAAAGGGACAAGTAGATCTTTTTACAGGACAAGTAGATTTGAGAAGCAACCTGTCCCCTGGACAAGTAGATATTTTAATAAATTCCACACCCCTGGTTAAGGAGGCCCCCACCGTGCGGCATATTTAGAAAGTGGCGCTGTGCATGCATTGCGCCACTTTGTAACCTCTTGCTCCACATTATACCTGTGCCAGGTAAAATGTATGCAAGGGAGGCGTTCCCACACAGGGAGGCCCAAATGAATGGAGCATTGACATTTACAAGATTTCACTGCACCATTGTTCTGTCATTTTTAACGCCTGTCCAGGGCAGATGTTAAACTGACACTCCCATAATAACCTATGGGCCTCCCTGAGCTTTGATGGACTAGTACCATAAATTATGGGGCTAATCCAGCAAAGCGCCACATTAGCATTATAAATTATGACACTATTGTGCTGATGTATGCCATGGTGTGCTGTACAGTAAATACAGTGCTACCATGGTGACGTTAGGGGGGTAGGGGGGTAGGGGGGGCAGGGTGATACAAGAAAAGTCGGGGATCAGAGCTGATGCGCCACTTTCTTGTAAATATGCCCCTCAGTGTCTTGTGGTTTTTTTCTTAGGGCTCTCAGAGGTCACTTTGGATCTCATAATTAGGATCTGTTTCCTCATTGTCTTTACAAATTATCAGTTTGAGGAGAGTGTTGGAAAATGCCCTTTTCAGATGGTCACCCCAACACTTTTTGCTCTAGATGCTGTTATTTATGTATGACTCTGAAAGTGCAATGGAGCAGGCTAAACAGGCCCCGGCGCCAGTGCTCTCTCCCTAAGTTGGCAAATGTGAATTGGTATCCCCAATTGCCAAGTACCTTAACACCATTATAAGTCCAAGTATATGGTACCAGTGGTACCCAGGGTATAGGTGTTAAAGGGGATACCAGAGCCTGAAGCACTGTTTGTGCCACCCTCAGTGATCCAAGTACACTACTGACGGGGGGGCCTGCCAATGCAAACTGCAGGAGCAGTATGAACTGCTCAAACTCGACAGTGCCCACACCATGTGTGGCACAGCCCAAGGACTATCTTTAATATTTGTCAAGCATCCTTAAGAAAGGCCTCCTGAGCCCAGATGGCAGTGTGCATTATATTAAAGGTGGGGACATGTAAGTGCAAGCTTATATGTCGCTCTAGTGACTTTTTCCATTAAAGGCCACTATAAGTGAATGACGGTCCATAGTAGAACATGGGCTGCCATCAGTGCAAACCTGAGGTCACCAGCTCCGTTATGGTACATCCAAAATGGGTCATGTTTGGTATCAGACAACGTGCCTTCTCACCCCTGATATGAATCTTGTGTTGAGGGTGATGTGGCATGGACCCAGAGAGCAACCTTGGAGGTTGCCCACTGAATTGCTCCAGTTTTTCTGTGCTCTTGCTGCCAGCTCCCAGCTGCCAAGACAGGATTCTGACCCCATGGGCAGTAGTGTGAATACTCCCAGGAGACAAGACAATGGGTTGGATGGGAAGGAGGTCACCTCACTCCCTCCCTGGAAGACTAGTGAAATGGCACATCAAGGCGGTGAGCGTCAAATGGCACACTGCCTCTAAAATACAAGCAGGATGTGCCCCAGTGGAGGACAAAGCAGTTTTCCAGTCCCAAGCACGTATGCACCCAGGCAGGCAGGAAAATTAGTTAGTCAGGAGGCGTACACCCCCAGAAGGCTAACCACACCTCTAGGGTGGGCAACCTGTTTTTTACAGCCGAGGAAGACTTCTTGAAAAGTAGCAAAATAGAGGGTTCTGGGTAGAAAAGGTGCCACAACGCACCGGATGTGTTCACCTCAAGGCCACATTAGCTTCTTGGGCTAGTAGCCCATTGGCTACTTTATGTAAGGGGCACCCCTGGTACCAGAACCTCAGATCTGAAACAACTTGCAAAGCTAGGACAAGAAGAGCCCTGCATAGATGACAACAGGAACCTGCAATAACAAAAGGCGTGATACCTTGAACCTGTGGCAGCCTTCCTAAATCTACTCGACTGTGGCTCGTCCCGGACTAAGGACGGATTCCCCCAGCAAGATGGAACCCTTTGTTAGCCAAAGGCAAGACCAGACTCCCCCGCCCACTGCAAGTAAAAATCAACTACCAAAACCAAAGAAGAACTGTCCATCGGACATTTCAAGGGATTGCCAAAAAGCAGGTGGTCCAGTGCATACTGGGAAGTGCAATCCAGCTCTCCTTCAAGTTTCAGTCGCTACCGTTTTCCACTGGACTTTCGGTAGGGGAGATTGCTTCTCCTCCACCTTACCAGTGCTAATGCTTGTTGGTGGCCAGTCTGGTCATCACCACCTTTACTCAATGCTGTAACCTGAGGGCACTCCGCAACACCTGCAGCTGATGTCACCAGTGGCTCCGTTGTCAAGCTTTTGCATTCATTTCATCTCTTGCACAGTCACATTGGAAAAGCCAGCAACTGCAGCTCCTGCTCAGCCCCAAGCATAGCCAAGCACATCTCTGCACCTGAGACGTCCAAGCTAGGTGGAGCTGTTCTCCCTGGTGAATCCTGGTCCAGGAGTCCACACAAACTTAGCCCCCAGTGAGCTCCCAGAAACTCGACCTGCAAGTGACCGAGTGTCACAAGTACCATTTTTCAGCACCCGCGGCTCCCGCATTCAGCACCAAGGACAGCCTGGACACTTCTGCACCCTGGGCCCTACGAGCCAGGGAAAACTGGTCTGACTGCTCTGACTGTCGCAGCTTCGTCCTGGGACATGCACAAACTTAACTACCAGTGGATTTCTCTGAACTCACCATGCAAGGTACCAAGTGACAGTAGGGATTTTCCCCTTTGAATACAATGATAAAAGTTAGACAGTTTGAACTTCATTGAATTATTTTTCCTTTGAAACCCCACAACTCCGGTTATACATATCTGACTTACTTTGTTTTGGTGTCTAAATTACTATATAAATCTGCTCTATTTTTATTAATTGGTGTTGGATTTCTTTCGAGTTGTGTCAATTCCTTATCATCTGTGCTGGTACTCTGAAATGCTTAACACGTGTTCCTCTAGTAAAGCCTGACTGCTCTTTGCCACACTACCAGGACTGAACTATGAATTTATTATTGTGACTCCAAAGGACCATATGTGGGGTATTGTGAGAGTATTACACAGTGAAGCCTAATTAGCATCATGGCATAATACTCCACTGTCCTACAGAGGCCAATTATAAATCCATTCATGCTTAAACAATTCTCAGTTTACTGGATCTCCAAGAAAACACAAGTTATTTTTCTGGTGCTTATGTTCCAAATAAGTGCATGAAAAATAACTTGTGTTTCTGTGTTATTCTATTTTCCAAAAGTTTAGGAATGCCCATAAACTGCTGTAATACTAGTATGAATATTTCTTGTACTTGACCATTAGTACTAGAATGGTGAGCAACTGTTCTTCATTTTCTTCTAGTCTGATGGGTTTTAACTTTATCTCTTCAAGGACTTGATCTAGTTCAGTACAATAGCCTTTTATTACTATATGCCCAGACTTTACCCTAATGTATATAATGATAACTCCTTAGCAAAATTGATTCAACAAAGAAAGTAACTTTTCTCCATCCTCATTTGAATCTAAATTAATCCGGTCTTACATATTCACATTTTTTCTTATTCTTTGCTCTACTTAACATGTTCTTCCCTTCACTCTTTCTCTGACTCAATACCAATGCACAATCGCATTCCACCTCAGATTAGAAAAGTGCTGCCTACAGTGCCGGGGTTTCAATATTTTGTCTAATTAAATCTACCGTCTTTGAAAAAAAGATTTACAGGAAAGGTTGACCTGTTTCGGAACATAAACGCTACCATGGCTTGCCGCTGCATTCTTTGGTTGAACTTTGAACTACTGAGCCTTGGCCCAGATTCCGAAAGCCATCTGTGATGGCAAATTGAACTATTGTGACCATTTTTATTAGTGTAAACTGCATTTATGATTCACAAAATAATGATTCACCATAACCTAAGTATTTGCAGAAATCCACAAATCTGTTCGTGACTCATTTCCACCTTGAAAATGGTTGACGATGTCTGCTCTATTTAATCCACATGCATGTTGGAAGTGGTTAGGAAGCACACCCAGAGCAGGCGGGAATACGTTAAAGGTTTTTTTTTTTCCCACAGGAGCAATATTTTGCGAGAAAAACTTTAAAAAAAAGTCAGTACATTTGTACTTGGCCAGGGACTTTCACATGAGCAAACGCTTGTCTGCTCATGTGAAAACAGAATACACAAAATAGCAACAGCTTTCCATGAGGAGTAAATATAATACAGTGCATTTCTGATTTTCGGACGGAATTATGTGACTCTAGCCTCCCAAGTCCACTTTGGTTGTTGTAGTGTGATGTTCCAAACCAGCTTTCTTATATTTAGCATATGTAGTATGGCCACGGAGTGCTTTTACCCCTGCTTCCTAACACTGTTTCTTTAAAGTACTTACAAATAAATATGTTTCTTTCTCCCTTATTGGTTATTGGTTTAGGTTAACCGCAATGACGGGGGCTGGCATAGTAACAAGTGTATGGCTTGGCAAAATGTCCAAGGGGCTTGTGAGTTACAGTGCACAACCACCACCAGTGTGTCCTGTCTCCACCAATCAATGTAACCATTGCGTTAACTCCACCCCTCGGCAGCCCTGGACAACTACCAATACACGGCAATATTCGAGTAAGTACCATTGTATCCAGTTCACAATAGGCGACACACACCACAGCCACAAAACGTAGGTCAGTCCTGGGCCATGAATAAGCTAGTGTGGCCATTTCATTCCTCCAGGTGAGCCTACAAATCTTTGTCCTGATGAGTGCTCAGAACTACAAAACAGTTCGAAACGTCTACCCCGTTGCACACAAACTTAACTGGCTTGAATAAACTGTTATTAGAAGGGAATGATGTAGTTGTGTTTTAAAGGAAACAAACTAAAAAGTATTTTCGTGTACAGCACAATATTGTCTCGCATCTGAGGGCCTAATTACAAGTTGAAGCGTTGTTTATACCCCCTGATAAATAAAGAAACCAGGGGTACGTTATTAACAAGTGTGATAAATAACACATATTCCGAGTTTAATAATGTGAGGGTTTTTGTGTCTAATACACAAAGATCCGCATGTGACGGTAAATACCGTATGTTTTTTCCTGTTAAATTATGGCATGTCTTACCTCCCGAAATGTGACGAAGATTGTTGGGTTATTTAACGCATCCAATAATTATCGGATGAGTTTAGTAAAAACAACCTCATAATTCCGTTGCACGCGTAAACAGGGGTTTACTTCGGGACGGAATTAAGCGCCCAACTTGTTATCAGGCCCTAAGTGTTTTTCTCAATGGGACACATTGCACCTATGTCTTATTGTTTGATCATTTCAATTTGTGCATAAAATATCTTTTAGAAACTGATGTTGATTCTTGTTTTTTTACTCTTTGTGCACTTGTAAAGCTAGACTGTGATAAAATGTATCATATTAGGTGAATGCACTGATGTTTTTTCTTCTTTCTAATAAGAAAATTAGTTCTGGATGAACCACTGTCCGTTTATATATATTCTATATGCCCAGGTTCATGCAAACATAAGGGCTGCTCTTGAGTTTATCTCTCCCGGTCTTGTCCATTAGGTCATGCCCTTTAGGGGAGCCCGTCAGACATTGCAGCGCCGGTCTGACGAGGAGCATCTCCCGATGATGAAGCATGACATCCCAATGGGTGTGTGAGGGCTCTTGCTCCTAAACCTTCGGGTTCCCTGTGTGTTCTTTTGGATCAGTGTACTCTTTGTTTTTTTACTAGTCTATAGGGAGAAAGTACACTGGACCATTAATTTCCCTGTCCGTCTTTGTTGATATCATTAGGTTAATTACGCATAATGTGGATATAAAAGGTGGATATAAAAGGTACTACATCCGCACCGAATGTGCGGGTCACTAAAAGATTCCTGTTTAACAGTACAATAAAGTATTTTGTGTTCCACTTGGTCTAGTTATTTAATTCATTTGTTGAGTGCTCACAATAGAGGCAGACTTGGAGTTCATAATTCCCAAATACTGGAGGGAAACCCTCACTCTTCCTATGGGTGAAAAGGTGCACTTTTTTGGCACTAGCACTTTTTATTCTCCCTTGCTGTCACAAGCCTCCGACATCCTCCACTTCTCTTCTTATTCTTGTTTCGATCACGTTTTTGAGTTGGGGTTAGGTTTTCTATGTGCTCTTCCATGATCTTTTTTTACTACTGATCTCATATTGTTATTTGAGCCTCTGTTGCCCTATGCTCTGTTTAATGATGTGGTTATGGTAGTTTTATGGTATGTTATTTGTAACAGCACTCTTATGCCAAAGCTTCATGGCACTGACTAGTAACACAACAGGAGGGATAAAGAGATCCTAGGTATGACTAACTAAAAAAACAACGGAACATAAACAACCTATTGAACTAAATTCAGTTTTCAGGGCTTTCTGAATTTTAGGAGGAGTTCTTCTATGCTGAGGGACTCTGGTTGGGAGTTTCAGTGCTTAGGAGTCAGCATTGAAAATTAAAAGGTTGCTCTCAGTAGCATGCCGTCCTCCATATTCCTGTTTGAGGCTTTAATATGTTAGTTTGTGTCATTGTCTTAGAAGAGAGAAAATACTCCAAGGCTTCATGGAGCTGTCTAGTACCCTAACAAGAGAAAGGAACCCTGGACTTGAATAAATAAAATAAAGAAACAACTTACTAAAAACATATTCTAAAGGCTTTCTGAACTGTATGAGCTAAAGTTCTTGTTGGAAAATGGCCCTCTCTGATGGGTCACCGCAAACTTTTTGTCTTCCTGTTCCTCTTTTTCTAACCACATTTTGTCAGATTTAGGACTCTGGATACTTTGCCACTGCTAGCTAGTGCTAAAGAGCATGTGCTCCCTCTTTACAAATATGGTGACATTGGCTCATACCCAACTGGCATATATAATGTACTTGTAAGTCCCTAGTAGAGTGCACTACATGTGCCTGCCAGGGCCTGTAAATTAAATGCTACTAGTGGGCCTGCAGCACTGATTGTGCCTCCCACATAAGTAGCCCCTTAACCATGTCTCAGGTCCGCCATTGCTAGGCCTGTGTGTGCAGTTTCACTGCCACTTTGACTTGGCATTTAAAACGACTTGCCAAGCCTTACATTCCCCTTTTATTACATAGAAATCACCCCTAAGGTAGGCCCTAGGTAACCCATAGCACAGGGTGCTATATAAGTAAAAGGCAGAACAAGTACTTATGTGTCACAAATTTGTTTCTCACTACTGTGAGACCTGCTCCTCTCATAGAGGAGCATTAGAACTACCCTTTTATACTTTAAAGGGGGTAGATTCTGAGCTGAAAGGAGTAGCTCTTTCATATTTGGTATGGCCAGAATGGTAATAGAAAATCCTGCTCACTGGTGTAGTTGGATTTAATATTACTATTTTAGAAATGCCACTTTTAGAAATTGGGTATTTCTCTACACTTACTGCCTTCTGTGCCTTACAGCCTGTCTCTGATCCATGTCTGGGCTGTGCTGGTTGACAGCTCCCCTTGTGCATTCCACCCAAATAGCCATAAACGTAGGACACTCAGTCACATCTGCATTCATCTGCATACTGAATGAGTCTCCCTGGACAGGAAAGGTGGAGGGCTCTCACTTACACTTCAAAGGCCAGCGGCCTGACCACACACAAAGCACTGATAACCCCCCACAGGAAGTCTGGCAGACAGGGCTGTGTTGAAAGGGGACCTTGTACACTTCAAATCCACTCTTTGAAGTTTTCCTCAATTCAAATGCATTTTTGGGTACATATACTGAATCTGTGACTTTCCAAAATCAGACACTTCTGTACCTGCAACTGGACTCTGTCAGAAGGACTGCCTGGCCCAAAGGACTCATCTGGACTGCTTTGCTGAAAAGGACTGCTGCCCTGCTTGCTGCCCTGCTGACCCCTGACTCTGTTGGAAGGACTCTGCCTTCCCCACAAATGCCCTCCAAGGGTTTGGATTGAGCTTGTTTCCTGTTTCTGAAGTCTCTGGGCAACAAAGACTTCACCAAAGAGAAGAAAATCCCAATGCATCTGAATACAGATGCAACATCTGCAGAAATCGATGCAGTGCCTGCATCGCAGCTGAAAAATTGCCGCATTGCCTACCAGATTGATTCAGCGTCTGCTCCTTCTTACCATTGCATCAAGGATTTTAACGCATTGTCCCTGTTTATCAAAATGTCCCCGCATTGCTGTGAGGAACCAAAGCTGCACTCCTGTAAATCAATGCATCACCTTGCATGGTGGAAAGAAATGCATCCTCTGTTCTGCGCCAGAAAATCTGATGCAGCACCTTATTTTTCAATGCATCGCCTCCTCTGTGGCCCCGTGCATCATTATTTTTTACGTATCCCAGGTACTGTGTGTTAAAAGGATACAACCAGTGATTCTGAAGGATTAAGACTCATCAAAACCTTTAAAAAGCGATATCTTGACTTGTGCATATTGGATTTTTGTCATTTTGGTCTTATTTTATTCAGATAAATATTATCTATTGTCCTAAACTGGTGCAGAGTACTTTTTGTGGTGTTTCCACTGTGTTACTGTGTGAGTTATTGCACAAATACTTTACACATTGCCTTCCAAGTTAATCCTGCCTGCTCTGTGCCAAGCTACCAGAGAGTGAGCACAGGATAATTTAAATTGTGTTGTGACTTACCCTGACTAGGATTGTGGTCCCTACTTGGACAAGGGTGTATAGCTCTGCCAACTAGAGATGCAATTTCTAACAGTTCTGTGCTGAGGGATCCTTGTAGGCAGTTCCAGTACTTGTAAGCAGCCACTGAAAAGTTTTTGTCCCCATAACTCACCATCAAAGCCCTGGGAGCATACACTTAGCATGTCTTGGCTGTTCTGTCAGACGGCTCTATCTAGGATTACCATGGCATTGTTGATTGCTCTGCTGCAAGTAAAATTGTGACCCTATTTATTCAGTCAGAGGCCGCATGTAGATATGAAATATATACAGGGACAATATGGATCCTTAGTGGTCCCTGCATAGGAACAGAAAGGTGCTAGGTCGGCAGCCTACTTCCTACTCGCATGATACCTACTATCAGATAACTGTTACACAAGCTAAGCAGTTCAGCTAGAAAGTGTAGACCAAACTGGGGCCTAACCTTCACTGGACATAATTAACTGGGTGGATGGAGGGATGATTGCAAGAAAAAAACACAAGTAACTGAGCTTCAAAATAAATCCATTGCGTTTCATTGTTCCTGTGCTGACAAATATCACTGGGAGCAAGAACAACATCAGCTGCTCAAACACAGATTTCATGAATGTTTACAGAAAAGAGGAGGAAGGTTCATCATTGCACCCTCATACACAGCTCGGAGTCTCAAATGGTATTTACTGGCAATGCCCATAAGTGGATCTCCTCCTACCTTTAACCAGTTTGTTCACATGGACACCTTCAAGTCTCAAAAGATTCCTATCACCTGCAGAGTTCCATGTTGTTCCATAGTGTCCCTTGTCATCTTCAGCCTCTACCTGGAGCCCCTTAGGGCTCTATTCATGGATAATAATATCAGGATTCACCAATATGCTGATACTACATGACTTTACTTGAAAGTCTCCTGTTTCAGACGTCCAACACCCCAAATACAGCCTTCACACCATCCAGACCTGAAAGACCTGTACCTGCCTGAAACTCACCCCAACCTAGAAAGAGGTCCTATTATTTGCCATGAACAAACAAACAAGAAACAGTAAAAAACCTGGTTCAGTGACACCAATCTCACCCACAAGGAACACATTTCCAAAAAACAAAGATAGATTTGTACCAGCTTTCTCTTCTAAAGAAAGTGAAACTGTTTGTGTCAGAAAGCCACTTCAGAGCTGCTGTTCTAGCCCTCATTCTCTTGCATCTGGATGGTAGTAATGTCGAATTCCATGGCTTCCCAAGCACCACATACCGCGGCACCCCTTAAAGGCATCCCACATGTTGCAGCATATCTCATACTAAGCCTCAGGAAATATTGACATAACACCCCAATCCTGATGGAACTCCATTGGCTCCCCTTGCAGACTTGAACCATTTTCAGAATGAGCTGCTTCATTTACAAGCCATCACAACGAGCACCCCTGCCAATCAGGCAGACGAGCTTGCCATCTCTGGTGGTCCTGAGCACACCTGAAGGAAGGACACCATCCAAATGCAGACTAAGAAGTATGCAAAAGAAAAAACAAGTTAGCGGTCGTTTTCCATCTATGCATCCAGGATCTAGAACAACAATCCTGTATCCATCAAGACTGCCTCAATGCAGCTCCAATTTAGGAAACATTTGAAGATGCATCTCTTTAAAGAACATTACATCACAATGCATAAACAGTTACTAACCGGCTACCTCTCTTATCAATAATTGATCTTATGCTTGTCTTTGACTCAATACAGTGCTTCACTGTCTTTTGTCAAGGTGTGTGCTATAGAAATACCACATTCCGACAGGAAAATCTTTGAATATTAAAGTAGGAAGAAAGGGATGGATAAGAGTGGAACCTGGACTACAGATCATGGAGTGGACTAAGGTGTAAAAATGGAAGGTGAACTGGACAGCTTCTGGAATACTATTGATTCAGTTGACTCAAGGACAGTAGAAAGGGAAGTGGAAAGTAAAAGGAAAGAGTGATATGTATGACAAGATAAACATAAACACTAATTTGGGTGATGTTCTTATTTGTGATGTTGTCACGAAGCAGCAAAGTTAGAAAGGTTTGCAAGATTGGTTTAGGGTTCTAACCACACCCTATTTGCACTCCGAGTGTTAGAGTGCAGTAACTGGTGCACAGAGAATAGATGGTTCTCGGGAATAAGCATGTCTGCACAGGTCCGGAGAATCTTAGGTAACTAGCAATCGTTAACACAAACTCATGTTCATGTAGCACTGCCCTCAACAGTTTACTTGCTCAATGGCAAGAAACAACTTATACTGAACAAATGGGATGAAACAGTCATTTAATTTCCCAGCAGCATACTATTCACAAATAGTAACAGGCCCTATGCCACAACAGCTCCTTCTCATGATCCAGGGACCGATGCCCTGCTTGATGTCATCTCTGACGGCAGCAGTGATAACATTAGCTGCAAATCCCCTGATTGTGGCTAGCTATTTTCCTTTGAAACCTCATATGATGCAGGCAAGTGTGACCTGGAAGTTTGAGCACATATTTGCACTTCAACAAACAAAATCTCAATTCTGCTGGCACCCTTCAAATTGATAATCTTTTAGAGTCATATCTCACCATTCCTACACACTTCCTCTCTCCTTTGCAGTGTCTTCAAGAGTACTGCCACTGCTGAAACTCAACATGAAACACTGTATCACTGGTATAGAAAAGGTTTTTTGGTAGGCTTCCTGGTACTTTTTTCTAAGTTAAATAATTTACAGTAAGTGGAGCTGAAATAAAAGCGAAATAATAAGAGGAGGATGTTGACATCTTTGAATAGTGCTAGTTAAGTGGCAAATTGATGTGCACTACCAGCATCCCTCAGCGCCACATCTGAACATATCAACCTGGAATTTGAGATAAAGGGACACTGTTTAAGCAGTACAAATGAAAATCTCCTGAGAAGATGTAAGCTACTCGTAGCTCTCCAGGTACTTATAAGTAGCTCTGTCGTGTGCAACCCAGACGACTAAATTAGAAGCTTTTCTTTCGTTGAATTAATGTATGTATCCCAAAACGAAAAAGTGCATATTTGAGACGAAAATGTGTGCATTTTCAAAAGTTATTAGGTCATGTTTGGGGAAAATGGTTGCTTTTCCAAAACATATATATATTTTTGAGTGATAGGTCATGTTGTGTTGGGGGGGGACCTTTTACTAAAATTATTAACTTGGTGTTAGAGGCATCACAGCTGTGGCTGTTTTTCATATTACCCATGTAGAAGCATTCCACATTAACAAAGCCCTTTTTTATCTTACAGTTAACAACCCTGCCCAATGCACTGAGGTGACCACTGCTCACCTCTTGCATGGAGTGGTCACTAATGTAATCTTGTCTGATCTGGTCACTACTGAACTGAAACAATAATGAGAACAGTTTCTCAGGATGATTTTTATTCAACATATGTAGCTCGTATTACAGAAAATGTTGGAACCCCTGTAATAGACCATTGTTAATGAGTGGTTTTGCGAGAGGTCACGGGGCCGAGAAAAGAAAGGTTGATTACTTCTTTGGGTATGAACTATGAGAGAGTACCCAAGCTCAATAGGTGGAGTAGCCTTCAATAAGAAAGTCTTTGCAAATGCACACTTGAGTGAATACAGCAAGACCTTGGGAGCTGAAATGATGGAACAGAGTTATTAAGTGGCAATGGTAACGAACAAAAAATATATTCCTGAAGTGCGTGATTATATTGGCATGCACTCATCATTTACTAATGCCCTCAATGTTTAATCGCACGTGACTTGTATAAAGTGCTTGCTGTATTTAGTGCGCTTGGATTTTTGAAAGATAGTAAACACACGGAACATACAAATAAATACTCAAATAAATAAATACAGAATTCAAATCTCAAGATAAGCATATCCTTCAAAATATTCAAAGATGCGCAAACAAAATAGTTTTCTTCAGCACTCAGTTTCACTTTTGACTTTGTGCACTTTATGGGCCCATTATTTAAAAACAATCACCACTACTGCTTGCACTCGAAATACATCTTCTGTCATATATCACAAACTAAAATTAACATTTATATCAATTATCGAAAGTATTACACTAACCTGTTCTGAATACCACTAAAGTTGTTCTTCACACCAAAAAACACAATACCCGTAACTAATGCAAGGAACAGTGTCATGCTGAGCTGCAAAACGACAAAGCAAAGAATTCAGCAAAAACGGAAACTCACCTCCATATTACAAAGTTTATTTTCCTTATGCTCATGTTTACGCAATAAACAGTTATGCCCTCTATACATTTTTGCCTTGGATGTTCACAAAATTGTACTTAACTTTTTTACATTATGCAGTTTGTAACATTCAGAGGCTAACAAAGTCTAGACTTAAAGTTGTTGCCTTTACCTCACTGTAAATGCAAAACAAATATTATTGCATTGAATGAAAATGAAGATGTACTCCATCTTGGACCCTTTACTCATTGTGTGGAAGCTCTTTCTGGTGAGACCATTGACCTAGCTCTCTGCCTCAGTGAGAGTACCTAGAAAATACTGCATTGCTGCTTTCGTTTCTCTAAGAGCTAAAACTCTCAACGTTGCACAGGTGTGTGCTATACTGATACTACCAGTAACTGGAGTGATAGTAAGTGCTTTTCTTGGTTTTGGCAAAATGAGCAACATTGTTTAAGAGGAAATCTTGGAGCACTTTGGGCACAGGTGGAGTCAATTTCCAAAGATTTGTCTGGCAGCAGCTGAGGAACACTTTAAACGAAAAAAGAGTGTGACAGCTGTTCACCTGTATCTTTGCAACACACACACACATATATACACATAGAGAGAGAGAGCAAGAGCACATTTGTGGTAGCCACCCTGTAGTCATAGTTAGGATTCCCAAAGCTAGGAATTCCTAACTTGCTTGCTAATAACTCTGCCCCCATTTGACAAATCTCTGTGAACATTGGCAGACATATTCCTTTTTCTACATTAGCGGATGATGCAATGTTTCGGAGTTATTCATTAAGGGGGGGGGGGGCTGAAGAGAAAAGTGAGGTCCCTAAACGCTTTTTAGAACCAATGCATTTTCCATTGACTTTTTAGACAGATGTAGCACCAAAACGCATTTTCATGATATCTGGCTGGAATATTGATTATGGCATGGAAAGATATCTTTTTGGAATTTTATGCAAATAGGATCAGCCATTTTGGACTTAAACTAAAACTTAGTGATATCCGAGGCTGCGAAATACCTCAAAATTTCACGAAATACTGTGAAATTACTGTTATTTTGTGGCACATGCCTATGACAAGGCAGTATATGATTGGTTATGGCTGCCTTTACAAAAGTAAAAGGCAACCATATTTTTTATCCACACTTTGGCTTTATCTCGGTTAGGACCTGAGATATAGGTAAATAGTTGGTTTTATATTGTTTCCTTACTTATTACCACTTTACTATAGTGCTCATACATAGGGGAAACATAATTTTATTCTTCTATATATTAAAAGAATATCCAGATGGGAGATTTATTATCCACAGTTTTTATCTCGATGGGGGAAATGATGAGTTTTAGAGGATTAAGTTTAGTGGATGATCTGTGGATCAATGCAATGTCTCTATCTACCTTTCCTTCTTGGTTTAGGCATATATTATTGTAGTCAGTTGGTAGGAGAAGATCTAGGGCTGATTGTGAAGAGTTAGTGAGGCATGTTTCCAATAAGAAAGAGCAAGATAAGATTGCCAAAAATGATCAGATCTTCAATTTCCAGAAGACTTCTGGCTGTTAATACAAATTTACGATGGACACTTTGTGATATGTGTGATCGATTCTAATAAAAGGAGCAGTAATAACTGGGACTTCAACCAGGTTTTAGGGATTAACACTGGGTCCCTTTTTTGAGGTTGGAGATTCACTAGTCCTAATGATCATTTAGATATCCTCAGGTGGAGTGGAGAGTTTGTTGGAGTCTACTTAGATATAGATAAGGAGTACATATTTAATGTCTTCATCAGAAAGAAACTGGGTGACTCTTCTTGGGAGAGTTTTTGCATGCCACTTCCCATTCTAAGTAACTCCACACCACCATGTTCCACCTAACATACAGGCCTCCTGGACAGAACAAGGACCTCATAGACAAATTCTTAGTCCTCCTCATCAAGTGGACATGTTCATACCCCACTTTTCAGTGACTTCAACTTCCCAGACAACTGAAGCATGATAAAAAGAGAGACCTTCCACAACCTCATCAAGACACTCAACGTGATACAGTATGTCACGCAACCAGTACACTCCAAAAGCCACACCCTCCACCTCATCTTCTCTGCCTTTTCAACCATTTCATGTAAATCTACTATACTCTCAGACAGGACCAACCACTCTACCATACCATCATTCTTGTTAGCATCCAACCAATTAGACGTAGTATCACCTTCCTGCCTGAAGCTTCTAACCCACACTCCACAGACAAGTACAGTACCATGAAAATTTTCTAAGAGAAACAATGCAGAATATCCGACAGCACCTCAATAATACACATAATAAGCACCTTTCTCCTGAAGAAACCTACTCAATACCCTGATCCTCTTGCTTATTACTTGGCCATTACTCACCTACCCTTCCTCTGAAAGATAATCAAAAAATCAGTCTATACTTAACTCAAGATCACATCAACACCAACTATCTCCTGCACAGCAATATTGCAGATCCTAACCCCATATGAAAATTAGCCCTGCCAACTAATGTTGCAGTATCTTTCAGCAGGCTTCAACATCATATAAAAACCTATCTTTATCCTCATATTGAGATCCCAAATGGGATCCTATCACAATATCAGCGTTTTAATATCAGCATGCACGTATATTGTGTCCACAATACTAACTGCCACTAATTCATCAAAGTAAGTACATGTGGATTTCAAATAACAAATCTATACTTGTGATTGATGATACAGTGGAAGATGATTCTGTGATGTTAATATATGTATAGACCACTAATATTGACCTGAATATATTGCTGCATATACACATAATGACCTGGGTCTCAGACTGACAAGTAATAGGCAATAAAACATACCCTTAACAGGAGAACACAATATAAAACTCAGAAGAAATGCATTAAACTGGCCCCTACGACTGTCTAAATTGGCCTCTTTCCTCACACTCCGTGGTCAGAGCTCCCTCACTGCCTGAGATCATATGTATTTTGCCACTGTGTACCGCTGTACACTAGGTGATTACGAGACAAATGTTTCAGTTTAAAAGTTGAGAAAATCTCACCCGATAACTTACAATTGTAATGCTGACTGCCCTTCTGCGAAGCTTTGGAAAAAAACATGAATTTGTATGTTTACTGGAAAAAACAGAACTGTTTTTACCCAAAGAGGATCTCAGTATTACAGACCTACTATACTTGGAGCAGGTCATGAACTAGTTGGTGTTTTATGCACACTGACTAATTTTCCATTTAGGACTCAATTTCTGATGCAACTAAATTCCTGATAAGTTGCACTGCAAGAAGTATAGCTGCAGGAGGTCACAGAACATCCACCCTCTTTAATATTAGGAGCATGTAGGCTTTTAAGAATCCCCTGCAAATGCCTAGAATTCAGATATGGAGGACTGTGAGGGAAAGCAGACCTCTAACTCTCCCCGATCCCTTTCCTTAGAGGTGAAGATTTTTAAAGCAGTGTCTATCCACGGGGAGTTCTACACTGACTTTTTACTGAGAATTTCCCATTTCCTTAGAGGCGACATAGTGCAACATAGTGCAGTCCTTGGGCCCTAGTCTGGACCGTTCCGACAAACCTCACCCACCCACAGCTCTAACTCATAGTATACTAGACCTGACCTTGTCAGATGCCTGGCATCACCACCACCCCCAAGAATGGGACTATCCATTCTGTTCTAATGTCCATAAGACATTTTCAAGAATTGATTATGTTTTGATTGCCCAATCTTTACTCCCACATCTTGACACAAAAATTGACGTTAGCACCATCTCTGACCATGGCTAAGTGTGGATGACGCTCAGTTTGGTGGCCCCACAACTTCCATTCCCTCGTCGATGTTGTGCTTTAAGACCCAGTGCTCTGCGACCATATCAAAGAAACCATAGAACATTACTTTCCTGTAAATGACAAGGGAGATGTGTCTTCTGCAACCCTATCGGAAGCAGCAAAAGCAGCTTTCCAAGGACAGCTTATCTCCTATAAAGTGGCTTTTAACCAGGCAAATAAACTTCGCCAACCAGAATTAGAGGCTCAGATACAAATAGCTGTGGCGCAACACAGGACTTTAAGAGATCTACATCGGCTGACAAGCAAGCTTGAACACCTCCTAATGAAATCAGCGGCTAAAAAGCTGCTCTACATCAACCAAACATATTATGAAAAAGGGGACAAGGTGGATTGACTCCTAGTCCACTCCACCCGCAATCACATTAGAGAACTGGTGGACGACGAGGTTTGCCTCTGTCGAGAGACAGAAGAAATCCTGATGTTTTTAGCAATTATTACTGTACTCTCTAGTCCAACAGCTCGATGTCCAGCATCAAGATGACTATCTGTGCACCTACTTTTCCTCGGACAGATCTGAGGAATTATCCCTTCTAGAAGAAGACATTATCCCGGACGAGGTCAGGGAACCAATTGGTAGTATCCATTCACGTAAAGCACTTGACCCTGTTGGCTATACTGCCACTTTTTATAAAGCTATGCCTCTTTCCTGATAGAGCCTTTAGTACGGGTCTCTAATTTATTTTTGATGTCCAGAGTGGTTACAGATACTACGCTAGAGACACACATTACTCCTGAAACCGGGTAAACCTGCTTCACAATGCTCTTCCTATAGGTCTATTGCCCTCCTTCAAAGCGATCACAATTGGGCTTCATCTGCAATAGACAGGCAAATGACAATACGAGGCTGGCTGTAGCCCTTTTGGACGTAGCAAAGAGGTGCCACTAACGTATGGCCCTTCTCTTCATTGACGCCGAGAAGGCATTTGATAGAGTGGATTGGAGCTACCTCACTAAAGCTCTAGATAAAATCCATTTAGAACCTAAAATGAAAATATTTGTCCTTGCCAACTTTTGGAAACCAATCGCCAAATTTAAAATCAATGACTTCTTCTCCCAACCAATTTGGCTTACACAAGGCACCCCGTAAGGATGGCCACTTTCCCCCTCAATATTTGCCCTCATGATGGAACAGTAAATATCGATGGTACAGGCTAACCCTCAGATCAGTGGAATGGTGGTTGACGGCATCAAACATAAGATTGCCTTACTTGCAGATGACATTCTGCTTCATAACGAACCCCAACACCATGGTCCCTGCAATAATGGATTCCCGATTTACCCATTTAGACTCACCCCCCTGACACATAATCCTGACTTCACTCTGGGCGTGACCCACCCTAAGTCCTTTTTCTGGGTTCAGGGGCGTGCCCTCACTGTGGGTGACTCTTATGATGATGGCGATTAATGGCCACGAGAAGACTTAGGGCCAGATGTAGCAAATTCCGAGTTTGCGACTCGCAAGTTGCGAGTCGCAAACCCAGATGCAGGATGGTGTCCCTGACACCATCTGCGAATCGCAAGGGGATCACAAATACCCACCTCATTAATATTAATGAGGTGGGTCGCGATTTGTGACCCCCTTGTGATTCGCAGCACTCACAGGGATGGTGTACTGCTGGAGACAGCAGACCACCATGTCTGTGACTGCTTTTTAATAAAGCAGTTTTTTTTTGTATTGCAGCCCGTTTTCCTTAAAAAATGAAAAATGTTGTTTACATTTTTCAGAGCAGGCAAAAATGTTTACAGGGCCTTTTGGGAATGGGTTACCACCAGTGTGACACTGGTGGTAACTGCGAATTGCGTTTGCTGTCACAAAGCAATTCTACATCGCAAATAGGAAGGGGAACAACCCTTCCTATTTGCGAGTCGCATTCCCATTTTGCGAGTTGGAAACCAGGTTACCGACTCGCAAAATGGGAATGAGCATCGCGATGTGCATTTTGCATGTCGCAAACAGCGAATTCCGCTGTTTGCGCCATGCAAAATGTTTCGTACATCTGGCCCTTAGTTACTAAATTTGTCCTAACCCGATGAGATAGCTTTAAACTGAGCCAGGCACTTTGGCCAAGCAGGCTCCCGTGCGTTTGGCTAAACAGCGCAACACTACAACCATAGAGTACCTTTATCTAAATAATGTGCACTATTAAGGCATCTTCTGCCTCTGCTGATACCTCATGCAATTGATTCCCACTAAAAACATGCCTATGTGTTACAGTGGGAAAGGGAATTGGCCACAGAAATATCTGACAACACTTGGGGGGTCATTTGGCAAGGAGCAGCTCAATCATCGATTTGCATATGCCATAAAGAGAATTTCATTAAAATATTAACTTGCTGGTATCCTACACCTGTCAGGCGGCCAAGATGTTTGGGGGTTCAGACTTGTGCTGGAAGGGATGTGAAGAGAGAGGAACCTGTATGCATACCTGATGGTCATGCCCAGTGATTCAGACACTTTGGGGGTTATTACAACTTTGGAGGAGGTGTTAATCCATCCCAAAAGTGACGGTAAAGTGACGGATATACCACCAGCCGTATTACGAGTCCATTATATCCTATGGAACTCGTAATACGGCTGGTGGTATATCCGTCACTTTACCGTCACTTTTGGGACGGATTAACACCTCCTCCAAAGTTGTAATAACCCCCTTTGGGTTGAGATTCAGACAACAGTACAGGCCATAATCAACATCCATCTTCTACCATGACCATAAACCGTCCTTTTGGGCATTCAAGGGGCTGATAGAGTTTTCCACTCAATGACCAGTCAGTGCTGCCCACTCTCCCATCTACACCTTGCTGGGCAAATATTTGTGGCACAGATGTGGAGGCAACCACTTCCTATTTTTTTAAACGTGGTGGGGTAAGGTTTGGTCCATTTCTGCAAAGGAAAAATTGACTGCTATCATCTGAGATAGGGTGGCCAAATTCAGTGCTATTTGGTGCCCCTTCAGTATCCCCATCAAGTGACTACAATGAGCAGGAAGTCTCCATATCATGATGTCTAGAACGTCTGCGTGCCTCTAACATCCACATTATGTCCTTTTCTGAAACAGACGATGGATCTGCTGAAATGTAATCTTTATGTGAAAGACCGGAGTTGGAGTTGTCTCTTGAATTGATTATCGCATTATATTTAGGTGTTTGTGACTTGCTTCGATATATAATAAGAACTATTATTTCTGGCAAAACTGCATGATATGTCATACTTACTTGTTTTCACTTGAAAATGCAAAATAAAATTGTTAAAAAAAGCAGTGTGTATCCATGAAATGGCCAGGTACTGAATTCAAAAATAGTGTTCCAATGAAAGGTATGGCATTGGGGAAGCATGCAGTGGTCCCTGAATTGTTTTCCGCTCCCCTGAAGCTGCCTGCTCGTACCCATGGGGACATCTTCAACTTTGTGAATTGGTTAACACGCCAGTAATCGTGTAGTATTTTGCAACCACAATTGCAGTTGCAAACTATTGATACACGGCATTACAATTCTTAAATAAGAGGATAATGCTCTTTAAATGCCCACTCCTATTTGGATGTAAACATATAAGGGGATGCTCAGTAACCCTAGGACCTGGGTAAGGTAAACTCTTTATAGAACACAGTTTGTCCTTAAGGGGGGAAGTCTAACCCTAAACTTCCACCATGAAAATTATACATTATACCACATATGATAAGTTCAACTTTTGAACAAGTTTAGTAACATCAAATATTTCTTTTGACGCTAATACTCAAAGCAATATAGTAAAAACCATAGGTGCTACAGAAATTGTGTAGTGGCATGGTGCAGGTGATTAGATGAAATTGTGCAACTGTGCTATACAACACATATACATAACTGGAAAGAAGATATAGATAAATCAAGCAACATCCAATTAAATGAATGTTGAAGTCTTTTAGATCATCCTTTTAGAAAACCAGTCCATTGTTAAAAGTTAAAATGTCAATGTTTCCTCCCCTATGGTGATTTTAGAAATGAATCATCATCAGGGCAATATCCTTTTGGAGGAGACACCTCGGGATGAAATAACCATGAGTGAGTGATTGCAACAGCTGGGTTTACAAGCATCGATTGTGAACAGATACAAATTAACTTGCCTATGAAAGTAAGTGGGCCACATCTGCCAGAGGGCCAAGTAGACTGTAAAGTGGCACCCCAGTAACCACTTTAAGGTGCTTCAATCACTTGCACCCTCTATCCCAGTCATGAAAGAAAATTATCCACACTCCAAGTGTTTTAAACAGCTGTGGAAAAATAATAATGATAATAATAATAATAATTGGTACAATTCAAACACCATCCATACAAGGACCAGAAGGACAAGTCTAGCCGATATCTTAAGAATTTTGTGTGACTTAGCCTCTCCCATGAGTGTGGTACAAAGAAAAACACTCTGGCCCTCATTCTAACTCTGGCGGGAGGCAGTTGCCGCCCGCCAGGCGGGAAGCGCCATTTGGCCGCCACGCGGCCAAAATACCGCTTCCCGCATTCTGACATTCCCGCTGGGCAAGTTAGCACCCGCCGGCCCAGCGGGAATAAGGCCGCAACACAGGAGCCGGCTCCGAATGGAGCCGGCGGTGTTGCGGCGGTGCGACGGGTGCAGTTGCACCCATCGCGCTTTTCACTGTCTGCTAAGCAGACAGTGAAAAGCCACCCTGGGCCCTGTTAGGCGACCCCTGCACTGCCCATGCCAATGGCATGGGCAGTGCAGGGGCCCCCAGGGGCCCCAGGACACCCGTTCCCACCAGCCTCTTCCTGGCGGTGAAAACCGCCAGAAACAGGCTGGCGGGAAGGGGGTCAGAATCCCCAAGGCAGCGCTGCTTGCAGCGCTGCCCTGGCGGATTCGCCCAGCCGGGGGTAAACCGGCGGGAAACCGCCGGCCCCGGTTTTCTGACCGCGGCTTTACCGCCGCGGTCAGAATGGGCAAGGAAGCACCGCCAGCCTGTTGGCGGTGCTTCCGTCATTCGCTGCCCTGGCGGTCTTTGACCGCCAGGGTCGGAATGACCCCCTCTGTCAGATTTATGAAGAGTGCTTGGTAGAGGAAAAGAAACCCTGTTTACTCCACAGTGGTAATGAGGTATACCAGACAGGAAATTTAGCTTGTCTGGCTAAGACGCAGCTCTATGTGGAAGGCTCACTAATGAGAGTATAATAGCAATGCGAGACCTTGTGGAAACAGAGCTAAGGTGTCCTAGAGATGTTACAAAATTGATATCATGTAACGTGCTCAATGAAATATAATAGCAACTTAGGTGCGCGTAAACACGTAACTAGGAATGTTTCCAAGCTTACATCAGGAACGAGCTCTCTGTTAGTATGGCAGGTGTGTGTGAAGGGAGTGGAGAAACTCCAAAAATCATTAAATCAATTTAGATCAAATAAAGAGAGAATAAAGGAGAACACACCCTCAGAAAGAAGTGATATGAAAAGCACTGGGCTTACCTTTAAACGTCAGAGTTAGAATTTCTCTGAACAGAGCTGGGACAAAACACAGTTCCTGGCCAATGTAGAGCATGTTGGTTGTAGCCTAAATCTTGTGTGAGGCAGAGGGCACTGAATTAAAAATCCCAGCGTGAGAGATGACATGCACAGAACATGGGGACCTATAGGTTCACCCGTATTTGCTTGCAATGATGATCTATCTGTATGTCGCAATTAGAGAGAAACAGAATCAGGTAGAGATGACCTCTATGCACACTGCAACCAAAGCGGAACAGATTCAAGTAAAAGGAACCCTTAAGAGTATTGCTAGGCAAAATCATGGGGGTACCAGTTAAGAGATGCAGCTGGTACAATCGTCATAGCATGCCGGACCAGTGAAACCTGTGTCATATGAAGGGCACACAAAAGCCGAGTGTCTCATTTACAAGAAACGTTCCTCAAGCATATAGGAATCATCACAGCACAGCCTCTAAAGATAAAGACCACTGGGACAACCAATCAAAATTAATTCACCTGCAGGCACAGTAGCATAAGGGAGAAAGCAATAATCACATGTAGAAATGGCGACCGAGCTTCAGAACTGTGCAAATGATATTGCAGTCATCTACCCCCACTGATGTGAATAACCAAGCATATTCTGATCGACACAACAAGACCACAAGTGGACCATCAAAAATAAAAAGACTTGAAAACAACAACAAGAACATTACCCCTGTCTGTCACCCATATGGTCACCCAAAGTCACAGTGTCAAAAGGGTGTGAACAAGTAAAATACATATAGCGATTGGGTCAGAGCATAAGAAATTCATCAACCCTCATAAATTTTAATAGGCAAAATATGTTCTGATTGATACAATGATAACAAAACAAGTTACCCAGCAGAAATATATAGTTCTTGGAAACAACAAGAATTGTACGATTAGAGGAACGCGTGTTACTTTCCTGCATTTATTTAGCATGGGTAACCACTTGCGCTCCCCGAGCTCCATCTCCAGGTCACCCTCCCATTGTGTCTTCAACCTTTCCATTCAGGCAGCTGTACTCGGCAACAACAACACGTAGAGTTGTGTAATGAGTTTACCACCTCCCCCCAAATCTGAGAGTATTTGGTTTAGTGCATGTGTCTCTGGCTCCTGTGGAAACCCCACCCAGGCCTTGCGGATAGTGGCCACAAGACCAGCATATGCCAGGAAGCCACCGCCTCCCCTCCTGATCTAGTACAGAAATCTGTGCAGCCAACCAGCCTGCTATCCTCGTACAGGTCTCCTGCATTGTAGTGTATTCCTCCCTTCTCTGGATCTCAAAAATGTCAGCAGCTGAGGACTAATTCCTGTATGCCAAGGGATTAGGTGCTTTATATAAATATACACATCATCCTCTCTTTTAGATTCCTGTTCCCATGTCTCCAAGAAAGTTCTACCCTGTAGAGGTAAGATAACCCTTTTCTTCCGAGGGACCATGGCAATGCCAGTATGTCAACCACTGGATCAGTACCCACCCCCTCTGTAATCCTAGGGCAACTTCAATACATCCAGACTTATCGTTCCCCATCCAGTCACCCAGTAAAGTAGTCTCAGTAGTTTGTCCAATTTGCGGAAGCATGTTTCTGGTATGCGCATCAGCATGTGTTGTAATACATGTAGAACCTTGGGCAACATGATCATTTTACTAAGCGCAGTATGCCCCATCAGGGACATTGAGAATCGCAGCAATGTATGCCTTCTATGCTCTAAACTCACTAGTAAAGTACCCACATTTGAATCGTAGGTTTCATTCATATCTGAGCTGAGGTGTACTCCCAAGTATTTAACCAGTGTGATCTGTACTTTTATGTTATGTGTGGTCTCATCTCCTTCCCAATCACGTGATCTGTCCAGATTCAAGGTGAAAACTGAAAGCCCCCACATCATCTATAGTGTCATTGAGCGCTACCCAATTGACCACTGGATTCCTTAGGGTTAACAAGAGGTTACCTTCATGTAGTGAGATGATCTCCCTCTTGTCTCCGATCAAGATACCAACATCCATGCGTCTATATCGTATAATTTGTGCCAATGGTTCCATAACCATCACAAATATCAGGGGAGAAAGGGGACATCCCTGTTGGGTCCCCCTTTCTATCGGCCAGGTGCCAGGTTGTGGCCTGCTTTCACTCTAGCTGTGCTGTCAGTGTGTAATAGATTCACGCAATGTAGGTAATCCACCCCCAGTTCATATTTTCGCAGTGTCCTATCCATGAACCGCCAGTCAAGTGTGTCGAACACCTTGCGGGCATCCAAGCTAGCTGGCTCACATAACTTTTCTCTTATCATAGCTTTTTCTGTGAGAAGGAATGCTTTACGAATATTGGTGGAGATGTTACGACCTCCCACAAACCCTGTCTGGTCTGTATGTATGACCGTTTCTGCCGTTTTCGCAAGTCCCTGCGCCATTATCTTCCCCAATATTTTGGCATCTACTAAAATTATTGATAACGGCTGGGTATGATTCACAGTCAACAGAATCTCTCCCAGGTTTAGGTAAGGTCACTATGTGTGCTTCCCTCAGTGAAGCAGGCAGCACCCCTGTTTCAATACTTCCCTGTAAATGGCTAGTAGTGGGGCACACATTAGAACCACTAACGTCTGCCTCTTCTAGTGGTGCACTTAACTGGGACCATAATTCCTCGTATACTAGGGGTAGTTGCGCCTCTTCAAGAATTACCTTTATTTCTACTTCAGTGCTCTGATCCTGCCTTGCTTACAGTGCTGAGTAAAAGTCATAAAAGTGATTCAAAATTGCTTCCTGGGATATCAGTATCCCACCAATTGCATCTTTGAGAGCTACCACTGCACTGCTCCTCTCCCTCCGTTTACCAGTCATGCCAGCAATCGATCAGCGGTATTACCTTGTTTGTGTTGTATTTCCAGGTATGTTTGATAGTCATGTTTTCCCAGTGTATCTTGTGCCTCATCAAATTCATCCAGTAGTTTGTGTCTCACTTCCCAAACCTCATCTGTGTGTGGAGCCTGCCTCTCTATGTCCGCTATCTGCTTTTCTAATCGTGTGACCATGTCACACATTGATCTGTGCACACTATGGCGGTCATTCTGACCCTGGCGGTCAAAGACCGCCAGGGCGGAGGACCGCGGGAGCACCGCCGACAGGCCGGCGGTGCTCCAATGGGGATTCCGACCGCGGCGGTAAAGCCGCGGTCGGACCGGCACCACTGGCGGGCTCCCGCCAGTGTACCGCCGCCCCATTGAATCCTCCACGGCGGCGCAGCTTGCTGCACCGCCGCGGGGATTCCGACCCCCCCTACCGCCATCCAGATCCAGATCCCGGCGGTCCGACCGCCGGGATCCGGATGGCGGTAGGGGGGGTCGCGGGGCCACTGGCATGGGCATTGCAGGGGCCCCCGTAAGAGGGCCCCTACATGTATTTCACTGTCTGCTGCGCAGACAGTGAAATACGCGACGGGTGCAACTGCACCCGTCGCACAGCTTCCACTCCGCCGGCTCGATTCCGAGCCGGCTTCATCGTGGAAGCCTCTTTCCCGCTGGGCTGGCGGGCGGTCTGAAGGCGACCGCCCGCCAGCCCAGCGGGAAAGTCAGAATTACCGCCGCGGTCTTTCGACCGCGGAACGGTAACCTGACGGCGGGACTTTGGCGGGCGGCCTCCGCCGCCCGCCAAGGTCAGAATGAGGGCCTATATGTTGCAGCCATGCATTTCCCTCCTATTGGTCACCCTAAAAGGCTCCCATACTACACTGGCAGATTGAATTGTTCCCATTTTAAAAAGAAAATATTCCCACATTGCCTCTCGGATATCCTCCCTATATATCTGATCATAGAGTGCCCTAGACTGGAAGAGGCACTGAGGCACGGAGGTCAAGTAAATCTGGCCCTGTAACTCTGCAGCAAGTGAAACATGGTCCGATAAAGTACGATCTCGGTATGGTATGTCCCCAAATTGTTCCGCTTCTTCTGGGTGTATGAACATGTAATCTATCTTGGAGAATGTCCAGTGTGGTGGGGAATAAAAGGAGTAGCCTCGTGTCTGCCCATGTCTTTCCCGCCACAGATTCATCAGATTCCAGGTATCCATCTGAAAGGGCCCTTGGGGATATGCCCAGAGGTCATGCCACAGGTCTCAAACTATCCAGTCCCCTGTCCAACACAGTAACAATCACCTTTCCATATGATGCCATAATGTGCATGTGGTGCCAATAGGCATATCACCCATTTATAAAAATCTGATGTATCAATATTCAAATTAAAATATTGAAAAGTACCATACGTCTACCACCAATTTTCATCCACCACTCCTATATAAATGCCATTGGAAACTTTTAAGACTGGATCTGCTTTAAGGGGAACACTAGCATCCACCCACAGTAGAACCCCTCACACTGAGGAGGTAAAGCTGGTATACCATAATTGCTCCCCCCCATTTAGATCAAATCGTCACATGTTCTTGTGGTGGTAGGTGCATTTCCTGCAACATAACTATCTTTGCTTGATGTTTGCGTATATATGACCATATTCTCTGTTGCTTGATTGGATTCTGTCTCCCTTTAATATTCTACAATATTATTTTCATCCCCATGTAGAGAATATGTAGTCCTCTCTTGTTCGGTGCCCTTCCTGTGTAATGAAGTAATTGCTTTGCTCAAGTCATGTACTTTCCCCCTCAAACTCTAAAAAATGAACTACCCTCTGACCTCCCCCACCCGTGTGGCCCACCCCAATCTGGTCTCCACAATTGACACAACTGGTGTCAATCCAGGTCCCCCTGAATAACAACAAACTTCCCAAACACAGTGCGTTGCTCATGCACTCTCCGATATTGAGAATGTCCCATCTACAGAGCTACCATTAATCATGCACACATAGGAGAGCGCTATGAGTTCTATATCTCATGATTTGGATCCATTGTTTGAACTGTGCTCATTCAACTGGTATTCACCCACCCGGTAACACGATTCATTGTCACCCCCCCTCACAGCCACATTTATGTTTGCCCTCTCATGTGTCAGTCATCAACGTTCACTCAGTGTCTTTCAATAAATTGCATGGTGTCCTCAGCGTGGTCAAAGAAGTGCCTTTTCCCTTGTATGTCCACATGAAGCAGGGGCAGCAACACATATGCCAAGCCCTGCTCCCGGAACATCTTTTTAATCTCCACAAAGGATTTTCGTCTTTCTTGTGTTGCTACACAGTCCGGGGAAGAAGAGATCCTATTTCCAATATATTCCATGTCTCCTGGTGCATGCGCTGCTGCTAGAGTGTTCATTTTGTCTTTATATCTCTGCATTCTGGTGATTAGGCATGCATGGCAGTGCACCTGGTTTTGGTTTACCTCCTGGGGTTCTATGAGCTCTCTCCACTTGCAGGCCCCCTCGCTCTCAAGGCCTGGCAAGATAGTTGGAAACCAAAACTCCAGAAATTGTTCCACCAGCGCAGACTCAGTCCCCTCTGGTAGCCCCAGTATGCAAACATTATTGCATTGTGACCTGTCCTCCAGGCCCGCTAGTTTGGCTTCCTGCATTTGTAAGTGGCGTTCATGGTCGGTCAATTTGGTGGGATGTGCCCCCATGATCTCAACCACTCCACCGCTCTGGTTCCCCGGTCTTTCACCCTCTCCCACAACTCGTCCATATCCTGCCTCAATAGTGTAACTGTTAGAGCCACCCCATCATTTTTTTCAGTTATGGCTTGAGGGCCTTCCAGGGTTAAAATTTTAAGTTCAAGCATGGATAGAAACATAGTTTCCCCCATCTCTTGCTCCTCACCTGGATTCATACTCTGCACCATCCTAGCCAGTCTTTCCTCAATTGTGTGTTGAGTCTTGGAGAGAGTGTTCGGAGCTCCCTTGGGTTTGAGTAGCAACTGTGCCCTGTAATGTGGCCCTATGGGTCCTGGGAGATCCCTAATGGCCAGGTGTACCCCCTTTCAGTATTTTACTCCAGAGGAAACCAGTCCTCAAATAGCCTGCTCTCCGCCCAGTAATGCATTGACCTATGTGCAGTCGTGAGCATCTGCCTGGTCACTAGATCCTGGCCAGGGCCTCTGTATCTGCTTATTGATACGATGGGAGAATGTTGCGGGGGCAGTGAGGTTCCCCAGCTACCACTTTGCCTCGGTCATTTTTCATAGGGCACTGACCGCCTGCACTGTTCTTTCTGCCTGAATCATTCAGCCACGCATCAGTTTATAATTGTTGTAGCCTGCAGTCTCCTTATGTACAATGTAGGTTGCCTCTTAGAGTGTCGCTTTGTCATGCAGATTTAAAGCTCAGACCTGTGTTCTGCATTTAAGCCCCACGTATGTAGGTTCCTTCCGTCAAAGCAGAGAAAAACTTTTCATGGGGGGTCATGTATTTGCACTTGATGGTGATCCAGTTGTATGTCCCTCTTGTATGCCTCCCTTCCCCCGCCCAACCAGCATTCCCAGGGGTCACCTTCTGCTTGTCTACATGATCAGGGGCTTCTTACAGACTCCGATTGTCAGCAAAGGCCCTTCCAGCCACCCACTCCTCAGCGGAGAGCGCTTTGCCGGCACCTCAACCCTACCGGACCCTGCCACTTACTGTGTAACGCAGGGTGCATATGGTTATGCTGTTCCTGCCTCCTCCTCTTTGGTTGTGCTCCCAAGGGCCACCAGCCCACCAGGTCCTCCACGCTCATCACCGCCTGTGTTTTCTGCAGCCAGCAAGGCCTCTCCACTCATACCCTGATTCTGTGCCTCGTTCTACTTCTACCAGAACCAGCACCTTTCCTGATGGTGCCACATGCATGGAGGGTGCCTTCCTCTCACCGCAGTTGCTTTTGGGACTGTGTTTGGGCCCAAGGGGGTGGGGGGAGAGAATCCGAAACCGGTAGAGCCACGGATGGGCACATCCTCTCAGGCAGCCATCTTGGCTCCTCCCCTTGATCTGGCTTCTATGTTGCAAGATTCTACATTTCACCTTTTGGGTGGTTTGCCCCACATAAATGTGATCACAGGGGCACCAAACAACATAAAAAACATCTTGAGTACTGCAGTTAGAAAACACAGTTAATTTACTTTTTACGTACAAATTAATTTGTGTTTAAACTGTACTTGCAGGCCACACATTGGGTGCATTTGTGATGTCCAACAATAGCTCGAAGACCCCATAGACTGCTCAGGGTCTATCTAGGTGGCTGTGGTAGAGCAGCTTTACCTATGGTATCCTTAACATTTCTGCCTTGTTTGAAGGAAAATAATGGCTCTTCTTTATTGGTCAGATGTTTCTTTACCAACCTCCAGTGTCATTTAATTATCTTATGGCTTTCATTGCTGGCTGGGTTAAAGTTTGTAACACATACTAAATGGTCCAAACCAGTTCTACAAAGCCTGCTTTACTAGTGACTGTGGGTACCCTCTATCAGTCAACCTTTTGATGGGAATATCAGATTCACTAAAGTAGTCTTCTCTCTTGGTGCAATACCTGCGGATGATCAGGAATTGACCGAAGGGTCAATTATCCCTTAAACTTCTTGTATGGCTACTGGTGCAATGTAAGAGTGAATTTCTCTCAGTAGCTTTCTATAGAGTGAAACAAAGATCTTGCCCTGATCTACACCCACCTTGAGATCTAGGAATGGAATACTGCTCGCACTATGAGACATAGTAAATTGAATGTCTGGGGACCTAGCATTCAGCCAGGCATAGAATGCAAAGAAGTCCTGTACTGGACTCTTCCATGTTAAGAAGACATCATCTATATAAAGATCTTACTATCCAGCCATGTAGAGATTTGCCAAATTTGGTGCAAAGCTTGTGCCCATAGCAACTCCTTTAATTTGGTAGTAGCAGTGGTCAAATTGAAAGTCATTTTTCATCATAGCGATTTTCATAAGTTCTACTATTAACCAACTAGGGACAAGCGATGACTGTTCACATGCATCCATAATGTCCTTCATTAACTCAAGAGCTTCAGTGTGGGGGATGTTAGTATAAAAAGATTGTATATCCATAGTGACTAGAAGGTCTGTAGTTTTGTCAAAAGTGGTGACCTCAATCATGTTTAATCATGTTATGAAGTGCATGCTGTCTCTAACATACAAAGTGGTCAATGGTACCCATGGTTTAAGACACAGATCTAGATATTGGCAAAGGTGGTAAACTCATTACACAATTCTTTGCATTGTTGTTGCCAATCACAGCTGCCGAATGGAAAGGCTGAAGACACAATGGGAGGGTGACCTGGGGATGAAGATTGAGGAGCGTGAGTGGTTAAGCATGCTAATCAACTGCAGGAAAGTAACACGAAATGCGCGTGTGAAATTAATACACTATAGATGCCCACACAGGGACTATGTCATGTCACAGTGGATGCACAAGCTAGATCAATCCAAACCGAAGCATTGCTTTAAATGTAAGATAGCAGTGGGAAAATATATACATATGTGGTGGACGTGTCCCGAGGTGGGCACTTTCTGAAAGGAGGTGGTCGACGCATTGACAGAATTGACTGAATGAATGATTCAGCCAACAGTCCAGTTGCGTTTGATGGGCCTGGTAACTCAAACCCTGCATGCCAGACACAGGGTGAAAGTAGTAGAGGTGGGACTGACAGTGGCCAAAAAATATGTAGCCCTGTGGTGGATGACAAATAAGATACCCATTAAGAAACTATGGATGTGGGAATTTTCGAAATGGAAATGGGCTGAGTGCGGGGTCTGCCATAGGCTAATATATCGCGACATGGGATGGGGAGGCCTGGCGAAATGGGACAGAGTTAAGGTGCGTCTACAAGGAGAAATGGAGGAAACCAGAGGGATGGAAGTACCGGAGCTGACAGATGCTTGATTGGACAAGAGTGGAAAAGAAATGTAGGGGTACACAATGATTATGTGCTGAGTCAAAGTGAAGCCTATATTGACCAGTAGCTATTTTGAAGACCAAAACGAAATGTAATGATAGTACCTGCTATAACATGCTTCTTTTTGGGGGCGGGGGGATTGAAATCTAAATGAAGATGTGAGTTTAACTGTTTTTAAAAACAACAAAAGAAATATGAGAAAAAAGAAGCCGGATCAAGTGCGGAACAACTAGTGCATCACTTGTTGACCATTCCCAAAAACACAATCACACCTACGAGGACATAAGATGGTAGGTGGTGGAACAGATTTCATTAGGCTCACGCAATGGAGAGAAAGCAGGAGCACTATCCAAGAAGAAATTGTTTTGGATTGACAAACTGAAATCAGTACCTGAGGGCCTGACCAGAATAGAGGACTGGACCCGGGCAGCGTTCCTCTAATTGAACAATTGTTGGTGTTTCCAAGAAATATATTTTTCTGCTGGGCCACTTATGTTGCTATCATTGTATCAATCAGGAACCCTTTGTACTTATTCAAATCTATGAGGGTTGATTAATTTCTTATGCTCTGACCCAATCGCTACATGTATCTTTCTTGTTCACACCCTTATGACACTATGACTTTGGGTGACCAGATGGGTGACAGACTGGGGTAATGCTCTTCTTGATGATTTCAAGTACTATTTTTTTTTTATTATGCTTTTTTCATCTTGTACAAACATAAACAGTAACCGACGTGAGACAAAGTACTATTATTTTTGATGGGCCACTGCTGGTATTATTGTATCAATCAAAACATGTTTGGTTATTCACATCAATGGGGGTTGATGACTGCAATATCATTTGTGCGGTTGTAGAGCTCAGCCCCCATAGCTACATGTGATTATTGTTTTCTCGCTTAATTTTGATTGGGTGCCCCAGTAGTCTTTATCTTTAGAGGCTGTGCTGCTACGGTTTCTATATGCTTGAGGAACTTTTCTTGTAAATGCAACACTGAGCTTTTGTGTGTCCTTCATATGACACAAGGTGTATTCCCCCACCCACAGGTTTTCCTGGTCCAGCATACTATGTCCATTGAACCAGTTACATCTCTCAACTGCAACTTTGAAGATACCTGGTACCCCCGTGATTTTACTTAACTACACTTTTAAGGATTCCTTTTACTTGAATCTGATCCACTTTAGTTGCAATGTGCAGAGAGGTCATCTCTACTTGAATCTGTTTCTCTCTAATTGCAAAGTACAGCTAAATTGTCATTGCATGCAAATAAGAGTAAGCCTAAAGGGCCCCATGTTCTGTGTGCAGCCTTGTGCATGCTTGCCTTATTAATTCAGTGCCCTTCGGCACGCGCAAGATTCAGTCTACAACCAACACATCCTAAGGAAGCCAGGGACCGGGTTCAGAGAAATTCTGTACTCTGACGTTTAGAGTTGCATTTACCGTTGCTTCTTTCTCAGGGCAGTTTCTCTTTTTTTCTCTTTTTTTAAAATCTAAATCGATTACACGATTTTTTGAGTTTCTCCACTCCCTTTACATGTGCTTGTGGTATCTGCAGTGAGCACTTTTTCTGATGTAAACTTTGAAACATTCCTACTTACGTCTCTATGCACACCCGAGTTGTGATTATGTTTCATTGAGCACGTTACATGATGTTAATTTTATAACATCCCTAGGACATCTTAGCTCCGTTTCCAAGCAGACCGAGTTGCTATTATGCTTGCATTAGTAAGCCTCCCAAAGAGAGCTGCTTCTTAGCCACACAAGCTAATTTTCATGTCTGGTATACCTCATTACCACTGTGGAGTAAACCAGGTTTCTTTTCCTCTACCAAGTGCTCTTCATAAATATGACACAGCGTTTTTCCTTGATACACACTCATGGTGAGAGATAAGTCCCACTAAATTCTTGAGATATCGGCTAGTCATATGAATCTCTTGTCCTACTGGCCCTGGTTTGGACGGTTTTCTGATTTGTACCAATTATTATTATTATTTTTCCACAGCTGTGGTTTTCTCCATGCCTGGGAAATAGGGTGCAAGTGACTGAAGCACCTTGAAGTGGTTACTGGGGTGCCACTTTGCAGCCCACTTGGACCTCTGGCATGTGTGGCCCACTTAACTTCATGGGTAGGCTACTCTGTATCGGTCCACAAGTGATGCTTTTAAACCGACCTGTTCTGATCACTCATATATGGTTATTTTATCCCTAGGTGTCTCCTCCAAAATGTTATTAGCCTGATGATGACCCTCTTATAAAATCACCCTAGGGGTCAAAACATGGACATTTTTACAATGGACTGGCTTTCTAAAAGAATAATCTAAAAGACTTCAACATTAATTTCATTGGATGTTGCTTGATTTATTTACCTATACGTTATTTCCAGTCATTGTATAGCACTGATGCACAATTTCATCTTATCACCTCCACTGCACTGCTACACAATTTGTGCAGTACATATGTATTTTACTATATTGCTTTAAGTATTAGCGTCAAAAGAAATATTTTATGGCAATGAACTTGTTCAAAAGTTGACCTTATCATATGTAGGTTAATGTATAATTTTCACCGTGAAAGTCTAGGGTTAAACTTCCCTCTTCAGGACCAAATGTGTTCTATATAGACTCTCCTATTTGAAAGCTGCAATGGGCAACAAAAGCCATCTTTATTGCTTTAATTCATTCATTTGAGCTTTATTTTGGCAGCAACTACCATAAAAGCAATACAAATACAAACATAAAACCATAATTCACAAGCTAACATATAAAATGGAATACTAAAATCCTTAGAATAAAAGCTTTGAAAATGACAACTGTCCGTGATTCTGCAGTCACAAATCCTGTGATTATGCAAACCACAAGCTTTGCAAACTCAAAACCAATTTAAAGATCGCCTTCTCAGTCCTCTTGTGTTGTACATCTTGTCTCAAACAGAAGAGTGGGTTCACTTTCTGTTCGCTCTTGTGTACCTCTCATCAGGGCTTTGATTGTTACCAAAAGCAATATATCACATCTTAGAAACTAGAGAATCACTTCCTTTGATTCCCTTTCTTCCAGAAAAGCTGTGAATTCAATAGTTCATAGTTGAGAGGTGCTTTCCAAGTCCTTCAATTTTTCATATACAAAAGCATGTTTCAGAAAAACTCCCTAAGGTATGCACTTTGCCCAGCATAAACACACTCAAAGCTATTCTACTCATCCCATTAGATAACTCTTCTACCCTCTTGTCAGTTTTTAAACGTTTAGCATATGTGCCTCGCCACGGTCAGTTCTCCATAGCGATTACCTGGTTTTGGTAGTATGGGAAGTTATCGTCAGCTCCTTGACTGTAGCAATCCGGAGGGGTTCCTGCTGCAACAGCTTGGATCACTCTTGTAGCACCATGCTAATTACCACCCCTGGTGGGAGGTAATTTATTGAAGAATTCCATGTAATCAAATATTGGTTGATTTTAATTTTTTTTCTCTTGTAGCACAGCTCTATAAATGCACCACATGCATTTAAAAGGGCATACCAGCACACTCTTCTGACATAGTCATCATACATCATGCAGATGCTATTTTAACTATCATGTGGCGAGAGCCATCTTCTGGTCTGACGTCACTGTATCATCAGGCCTCTATTTATTTAGTAGGTTCGCTCAGGGCTAATCTCCAAAGCCTTGTGTCCCAACTCTAATCATCTTAATTCTTCTTAGCACTCTTTTGATTCATGGCAGTCAATGGAATAGAGCTTGAATCAAGTCTATGGACAGTTTCATAAAGGCAGTAGGTCAAATCAGGACATTTCCTGATTTTCGAATATTTGTAAGCAGGTTCACAGGTTGGGCACTGCAGTTCTCGAAATAATTGCACGCTTGAGGCAAGAGTCATCTTGAGACCTCAGCACTGGAAACAAGGGTGTGCAGGTCTTTGCCATGCATTCTGCAAGGGTGCAGTTTGGAGCACCTATCACTTCATTCAGGAAAGATGCGGCTGCTTCCACCTCCATATTGTTTTTTTACCGCGTCCCATATTAGCTCCCATGTCTTCTCAGCAGATAGCAAAGGCTGTCTGCCTTCTGAAGCTGTTCAGAAAGGTAGCTACCCACGAGGCCAATTAAATTCTCCCCTTCTAAATGTTTAATACAATTTATCACTGAGCATCTCTTTACCTCCTACTTTTCTGTTTCCTTGTCACTTTCCGCTGTAACTTTGCGTAAACCTTTCCTTTCATTTAGCAGTCTTCTCCACTCAGAGCTGTTTTGCAAATATACTGCTCACTTCCCAGTATTTTTTAGCTTTGAATACAGATGTTAATTTGTCATTGTCAGATTTTGTCTCCAATACATAAATCAGCTTTCACGGCGCAGAAATGAAGTGACACTATTAAAAAGATAGCGATCCAAAATAACTCAAACGCCTGTGCCATTCAAACCACTCAGGGACACAAGGGCTCAAACTTGTGAGTTTAAACCCCTTCACTCAATTCTTTCTGCTTTGTTGTATCTGTCACTTCATTTATTGAATGTCAGTCCTATGAAAGTGAACGGAGATGAAATATGTAGAAATACTTTATTCTGTAATCCTATTGCTCCTGTACACTTCTGTACGCTTTCTGCTGCTGATAGAACAGCTTGTTAGAAGCAAAAGAGGCATGCTTTCATCCTACAGTCAAGATCAATGAAATGTTCACAAATATCTAAATACCATGGGTGTGGGTCCTAAATGTCGAGTGGGGAATATCATTATACATTAATAATTTAGTCAAAATAAGTAGGACAAAAATAGCGATATTCCTTACTTGATACTCCACGCTACAAGCAAAAACATGTGAACATCATGAAATGTAAAGTTTATTTATCAACTTTTACCAACTTGCAGAAATCTACTAAGATTGCTTTTACCTGTGCGATTGAGGCTTGTGGGCTTCGTAACAAATTTTTCACTGACCGCCCAGTTGTCCAATTCAACTGGTGACAAAAAGAAGTTCGAAACTTGACCCGTTTGAAAGTTAAAGGTGCCTTTTCTTTTGTTTTTGCTGACAGCTTCTCAAGTTCTGTTATTGTATTTTTGTAGTATGTAGAACTGAGATACTGCGATGCAAATTTTTCCGCAAGAGTAGTGTCACGAGGATCCCCATGTTCAATATTACCTTTGGGAAATAAAATACAAAATAATTACTAAAATATATAATTTGGTTCAGCCTTTACTAAGGAAATTACTAGTTATTGTATGGGGTACCTTGTTTGACATGCTCTTTTTGGTCCCTCAGACCAAAGCAGAATAGGGGGATACCTTTACTCATCAACCTAGAAAGTGACAGTTGTCCCGCCCCCCGGAACTGACGTCACATCAGTTACTGGGACTTCCTGTGCCCCAGAGAGTCCGCCCTGGAACTGACGTATGTGTAGGTGGGTCACATGGATTGTGTCTGGGTCCTAACCCTTGTGTCTAGGATTATGAGCTGTGTAAAATAGGGGCCCTGCTGGTGTGCACCCTGTTTCTGCACCTAGAAGGGCAATTCTGGACATGCCAGGCAGTCAGGACCATGTGGCTGCTGGGTGTCTCCTCACAGGGAGGAGCAGTGGAAATGTAAGGCCAAATCTCCACATTGCTGGCTAATACAAAAAAGGGGGCTGGCCAAATGTTGCTTATGTTAGAGTCACCCAGTCAATTTAGAAATGGCAACCTAAAACAGATGTTTGCTCCAAATTTCCCAGGAATGGTGATTAGCAGGGGTCAAAGTATAAAGGGTCCCCACACTTAAGGGCTGAAATAGAGCCTGTGAAAATGAAAAACCTAGAACACATATGCAAGCCCCCAGGACTTCCCAGGAGTGTTTTAAAAGCTGGTTACCAGACGACAAATTATAAACCGACCATGCAATTAAAAGTTTTGAAACAGACAGCTGATATAATATGACGAACTTATACAGATCTCTGTCACAAGACTTCCCTGGACATGGGTTAAAGGGGGTCAACCACAGGTCAAAGTATAAAGGGCCCAAACAATTTAAAAGTGTAACTCAGACAGATGACAGGCAATGCAAACCTAAAACAGATGTATGCCCATATGACTTCCCAAGGCAGGACTCAAAGGCTTACATGGAATGCAAATCTAAAGCAGATGTTTGCCCCCAGGACTTCCCAGGACAGGTCAAAGGGGATCAGCAGAGGTCAAAGTATAAACAGGCCATGCAATTAAAAAAAACAACTTTGAAACAAACAGTGGCCATGCAATGCAAAGCTAAAACAGAAGCCCGCCCTCTAGGACTTCCCAGGACAGGCCTCAAAGGTGATCAGTAGATGTCAAATTGTAAACTGACCATGCAGTTAAAAAGTTTGAAACAAAACAGTGGACGTGTAATGCAAACCTAAAACATATGTTTGCTTCCCAAGACTTCCCAGGATAGGTCAAAGGGATCAGCAGAGGTCAAAGTATAAACTGACAGTGCAATTAAAAGTATGAAACAGAGGACTTGAAATTAAAAAGCTAAAACAGATGTCTATTTCAGGGCCCAACCTCCACCAAAACCTCTGCATAATTAGCACAATGAGGCCGGTATAAAAGCACACCCACATTCACAGGACTGTTTTTCTGAACTACGTATTTGAAATTTGCGGAGAACCTGTGCTTCCAGACACAGCTGGGGTGAAAAATATGAAGGGCAGAACGCAGAATGGTGACACTACCCCTCTTCTACTTAAGGTAAGTAAATATGTGGTGTTTGTATATGTTCTATTGTAGTTTCACCCCTGACGTTACCACAAGCCTTTTGTTCAACTATACCTATTAGAGTGTGACGCTTATGTTTTATATCTGGTTATCTGAGACATACATTTATGTTGTTTTGAAGCCTATACTTAATTTGTAGAGGTGTGCAGTATTTTAAAAGTAAAAAACAAAGAGGTTTGTAAAAATAAAGGGTCTAAACTTATAGTACAGTATGCGTTATAATTGTTTTCTTAATATCGTAAGCCCAGTGTGTGTAGTTTAGGCCCACACAATTTTATTACTCTGGGTCTTTTTTTCTTTTTTTTGTAAAATAGGGTTATCTAACCCTGAATGTTTAAAAACTTTGGAGTCCTGGACGCCCGTGGTCCGGGTCCCCCAGCCCTTGCTATATACATATTGTTGGTAGGGTCTGGGGGTGGCCGTCTGGCCCCTAACAATGTGTACATGGTGAGGTCTGGAGACCTGGACCGTGCGCGGTCATGGTCCCCAGCCCTCCATTATAGTAGTGCTGGTAGGGCCGGGCCAGTTACCCCCAGACCCTACCAACAATATGTATATAGTGAGGGCTGGGGGACCCGAACCATGTGCGGCACGGGTCCCTAGCCCTTCATTACAGTCGTTCTGGTAAGGTTGAGGTCTCCTTCCCTGGCCCTACCAGCAACTCTGTCATGGGGGGCTGGGGATCCTGACTGTAAGCTAGCCATGTCCCCAGTCTCCATTACTGCAGTGGTGGTGGGGTCTGGGGACGGAGCCCCAGGCCCCATACCCCTAACAGGCCATGTAAAGGCAGATGGGGACCCGGGTCCCTCTTGGTCAGGGTCCCCGTCCACCACTACAGAAGTGCTGGTAGAGTCGGTATGGAGGTCACCGACCGGCCCTACCAGAACTTCTGTAATGGTGGACGTGGACCCTGCCCTCAAGCGGCTCTGTTCCCCATCTGCCATTACATAAGGGTTTGTTGGGCCGGGACGGGGACCTCCAGCCCGGGTCCGCCCATACTACCAAGCATTGTGTAACGGTGGACGGGGACCCGGGCCACAAGGGGCCAGGCTGGAGGTCCCTGTCCCAGCACTACTGCCAGGCATTGTGTAGTGGCAGACGGGGACCCCGGGCTACAAGCTCCGTCCACCATTAGAGAGTGTTGGTAGGGCTTGGACGGGGACCTCAAGCGGGGACCCAGCCCTACTACCAGGCATTGGGTAATGGAGGACGGGGAACTGGGCTGCTTGCAGCCCATGTCCCCGTCCGCCATTACACATTGTCTGTTATTAGGGCTGAGATGGGATCTCCAGCCCCAACACTCCAAACCACAACTGATTTAGGGCCATCTGTCCCTGAGCTGGAGGCTCAGGATGTTACACCGCAGCGCTCGCTGCGGCCGCGGGCTCAGGTTGCCGCGGTGCGGCACGTTAATTTTGCCGCGGCCGACGCCCGGGCCGCGGTAGACGCCGAGGCAGACACCCAGGTCGCGGGGGTCGCCGCGGCTCCGGCGAGGGCCATAAAGGCTCCAGGGAGCCGGTCTGGGGGTCACGACGCTCGCCGCTCCCCCTTTTTCAAGTTCTGCCTTAAAGGCAGACGCGGCAGAGCCTGAAACCCCGAGGGGGTTTCAGGCATGGCCGCACACAGCGCATTATGCTCTTAACATTTATTTCTCTTGCATGTATTCACCTGCCCACCACCACTTACCGATGTTCCTAGGACAAACCGAACCCTTACACTGGGGGTTCTTTATACTTGCCTTTTTTCTCTTCCCAGCATGCTTACCACTTCCTCTCTACCCAGCATGCATTGTCTAACACACATACCTAATTCATTACTGTTTTCTTTTCCCCAATCCAAGATGGCGGTGTTCTACTTCCTGTTTCCTGTTTCCTGTCCAGGGGTATTTAAGGGGATTCCAACTGCCTGTTCATTGCGTTGCAACACTCCTTGGTGATAGTCACGCTCCTATTTGATATCCTTCTGCGAATCCTGTCTGTTCCTGATTTGCTTTGTTTTCCTGCCTTCCTGAACTGCGGTCCTAATACCCTGGTGTCCTCCTTTCGTTTCAGGGAGTTCCTGTGGAGGTTATTTACCCTACTGGGGTTTTTCCTCTGGGACTCCTTCTGGAGGGCACGGACTGTAGTGGTTCGCTCATACCAAACAGCACCGTGGCTACCGGAAGGGGTCGCCCCTACCTCGGCCAGAGCAGAACCCGTCGGAACAAGGACCGTTCCCCTACGCCTCTCCGCTGCGAGGGTAAGACCGTTGAGAACCGCGACAGATTGCAACGCCCACAATTCCTGTTGCAGTCCGGAACTATGGATAACCCAGTGGTAAACACGGAACCTACTAACCAGGACCTGCTGGCGACGATACAACAACAGGCTCAAGAACTCCAGCAATTACGTACTGAGAATACTGTTTATCGACAAACCTTTGCCTCCAGGACCACAGATGTCCCTGCAGTAGCCGCCTCTACACCTCGATTTTCCGGGGATCCCACCACATTAAAAAAATTCCTGGATGCCTTAACGGTGTACTTTGCCTTTCGCCCCTCGCAATTTGTACAAAATAAGACCAAGGTGGGGTATTTGATTAGTGCCTTATCAGGACCAGCCTTGGCCTGGGCCACACCTCTAGTAACCAGAAACGATCCCTGTCTATCTAATTATTCCACCTTTATCACTACTTTTAAACAGATGTTTGAACGCCCTGGACTCGAGGCGTCAGCAGAAGAGGCTCTTTGCGAAGTCCAACAAGGGAGTCAGGATGTATTACAATACATCACCCGTTTCAGACAATTAGCTGCAGAAACAACCTGGGTGGAACGTACCTTGGTGACACTCTTCCGTAGAGGTCTAAGAGAGGACATCAAAGATGAACTAGTACATTCTGCCAGGATAGAAAACCTCAAAGGGTTGATGGACCAAGCACTAACTATAGAGTATCGGTTAAATGAACGACGAATGGAGAAAAAGAAGAGTCGTTTGCCTTTTCACTCAGTACCATCTCGTCCCTTCGCCCATCGTTCCGAGGAAGCCCGCCCTGAATCCAAAGGGAATACCGAGGAAGAGCCCATGCAGATTGACACAGCTCGCGGACCTCTATCCGCCAGCGAAAGGGAACATAGACGAAGGAAGGGGCTTTGCCTATATTGTGGTGCAGCTGGTCACCTAATTCGCGCCTGCCCCATTCGTCCAACCAAGCCCTTGGGAAACGCCAACTCCCGTCCCCAGTAAGAAGGGTGAGGACGGGATATCGTGATATACCTTCTATTTGCTCTTCCAGGGAGGAAGGAACTGCTCTTTTTCTCTTACCAGTTATCCTCCATTTAACTGATGGCCGCGAAGCAAGAACTTTGGCTTTATTGGATTGTGGAGCCAGTGGCCTATATTTAGATGAAACCTGGGCCAAAGAACAACAAATAACACAAATACCCAAAGAAATACCAGAACAGGTACATACTGTTGATGGGTCACTCTTGGCCTCTGGACCGGTACAATACACCACCCCTACTTTCTGTTTACAGTTCGGTAAACATCAGGAAATTCTCTCGTTTGACTTAATCTCATCACCACACCATGTCATGATCCTGGGAATTCCATGGCTTACACGGCACAATCCTTACATCAACTGGGAAACAAAAACCATTTCGTTATCCTCCCATTTTTGTCAACACCATTGCTATCCGGCCGGGGATTATTGGTCCCCAAAAAGTCTCTCAACAGCACCTGCCCAGGTGGGAGGATCCATTAATGTTCTACAGGGAGTTCCCAGACAGTATCAGGACTATATCGATGTATTCCAGAAGCCAGAAAGACCTGAATTGCCACCCCACAGAGAATACGACTGTGCCATTTCTTTAGAGCCAGACACTGTAGTTCCTTTTGGGCGGATGTACTCCCTCACCGAACCAGAGAAACAAATTCTGAAGGAGTACCTAGATGAGAATCTACAAAGTGGGTTAATAACTCCCTCCTCTTCACCCGCCGGGGCTCCTCTTTTCTTTGTACCAAAGAAAACCAAAGACCTGCGTCCCTGTATCGACTTCAGAGGGTTAAACAGGATCACTATCAAAGACCGGTATCCGCTACCCCTCATCAAAGACATCTTAGAAGCAGTCAGAGGAGCCAAGAGGTTCACTAAGCTGGATCTCCGAGGAGCCTATCATCTGCTAAGAGTCAGAGAAGGTGATGAGTGGAAGACCGCCTTTAGAACACCTTTTGGTCACTACGAATATAGAGTAATGCCCTTCGGACTCACTAATGCCCCGTCCATCTTTCAAAGATTCATGGATTCTATCTTTTCTGATCTTTTGCAACAAACAGTGGTAGTGTATCTTGACGATATCCTAATTTATTCGGTTCATCCAGAGGAACATTCCAAACACGTCCGCCAAGTCTTAGAAAGACTCCGACAACATCATTTGTTCTGTAAGCCTGAAAAATGCGAATTTGATCAGATAGAAGTGAAATATTTGGGATACTGTATAGACCAAACCGGAATTGCCATGGACTCAGACAAAGTACAGGCTATATTGAACTGGCCATCTCCTTCTTCCATCAAGGAGACTCAATGTTTTCTGGGACTAGCCAACTTCTACCGGCAGTTCATAGCAGACTTTGCCCAGAGAACCAGCTTCATTACTCAAACCCTCAAAAAGGAACACCTAAAGAAAGGTTTTTGTTGGACACCAGGCGCTGAGTCAGCTTTTCAGGACTTAAAGAAAGCCTTTAGTCAAGCCCCTATTCTTCGACACCCAGACACTAGCAAACAATTCATTGTTGTCACAGACGCCTCAGAAAGAGCCATTGGGGCTGCCTTGTTACAAAGACAAGACGATGATGACCTAGAACACCCTGTATTCTATCTATCCCACATTCTATCTGATTCTGAGCGAAACTATTCCGTGCTAGAACGCGAATTACTCGCCTTAAAGGTCGCGTGCACTGAATGGAGGCACTTTTTGATGGGATCAAAGGAGCCCTTCAAAGCCCGGACCGATCATAGAAATCTACAGTGTTTAAGAAATTTCCAGTGCCAAAATAGCCGGCAAGCTCGATGGGCCTTCTTCTTCAGCCAGTATGATTTCTATATCACCTACATCCCTGGTTCTCAGAACATCCTGGCGGATGCCCTGTCCCGACGTTATCCTGGGTGCGGTGATTCCGCGGTTCAAAACTTATTCGACAACAATAAAATCATAGGGGTAGCACAGACCTTTTTAGATCAAGTTAAGTCTGAATATGCCCGTCTACACGAAACAGAACTAAAGAGGTTACGTCCACAGCTGCACATAGATCATGACTACTATTATCATGATAAGGCCCTGTTTTTACCCACTAAAACAGTGCAAATCGAAGCCTTACACATGTGCCATGATTCTCCTATTGCGGGTCATCGAGGAGTGAAAGCGACTCAAGATCTTTTGCTTCGCTCTTTCTGGTGGCCAACTCTCAAGGCTGACACTGAGGCATATGTGTTATCCTGTCCTACATGTGCTCAAGCCAAGACACCCCGAACCAGACCTGTGGGCTTACTCCGCCCATTACCTGTTCCCCCAGGCCCATGGCTTACCATATCCACCGATTTTATGTGCGCCTTACCTTCCTCAATGGGAAACCACGTCATAATGGTAACTGTGGACTCCTTCACCAAGATGGCCCACTTCACGGCCTTGAGAAAGTAACCCACGGCAAAGGAGTTAAGTCAGGTCTTTACTCAAGAAATTTTCAGGCTACATGGGCTACCCCAAGTTATTATATCAGACAGAGGTCCCCAATATATCTCCCGTTTCTGGAACCAATTCTGCAAGATCTTGGGGATCCAGGTGGCCTTGTCATCCGGGTTCCACCCTCAAACCAATGGACAAACAGAACGACTCAATCAGGGTCTCGAGCAGTACTTACGTAGCTTCTGTAACGCTACACAAAGTAATTGGGCTCCCTACTTACCGCTTGCCGAATTCTCCTATAATAACTCTCTACACAGTGCCTCTAAAGTCTCTCCTTTCTATGGCTCCTATGGTTTCCATCCCAGGGCCTTCCCAACTCCCCTGAGAGACAACTCCAACCTTCCCGCCATCTCCTCTTTCGTTCGACAGCTACGGGGTATACAGCGAATTATCCATTCTAACCTTGTGTCCACCAAGTCCCGCATGAAGACAATAGCAGATAGGAGACGCTGTGCGGCTCCTCTATATCAAGTCCATGATAAGGTCTGGCTCTCCTCTAGATTCCTACCTCTCCGACTCACCCAAAACAAATTCAAGCCCCGCTTTTATGGTCCCTTTCTCATTCTCAAGAAGATCAACCCAGTGTCCATGCATCTTCGCCTACCTCGGACATGGAAGATCCACCCAGTATTCCATGTCTCGCAACTGAAACCTTACCGTCCTGATCTCTTTCATAGGCAGTTGCCCTGTCCCCCTCCTTTGTTGGTTGACAATGTGCCTGAATACGAAGTGCAGGAGGTCTGTGACTCTCGATTTTTCCATGGGCGCCTCCAATACCTTATTCATTGGAAGGGGTACCCTTTGAGTGAGTGTTCCTGGGAGGATGCCTCTTCAGTCCATGCTCCTCTTTTAATCCGCCGCTTTTTTCGGCTCTTCCCTCACAAACCCGGGGCCTCGGGGAGGGGGCATACTGTTACACCGCAGCGCTCGCTGCGGCCGCGGGCTCAGGTTGCCGTGGCGCGGCACGTTAATTTTGCCGCGGCCGACACCCGGGCCGCGGTAGACGCCGAGGCAGACACCCAGGTCGCGGGGGTCGCCGCGGCTCCGGCGAGGGCCATAAAGGCTCCAGGGAGCCGGTCTGGGGGTCACGGCGCTCGCCGCTCCCCCTTTTTCAAGTTCTGCCTTAAAGGCAGACGCGGCAGAGCCTGAAACCCCGAGGGGGTTTCAGGCATGGCCGCACACAGCGCATTATGCGCTTAACATTTATTTCTCTTGCATGTATTCACCTGCCCACCACCACTTACCGATGTTCCTAGGACAAACCGAACCCTTACACTGGGGGTTCTTTATACTTGCCTTTTTTCTCTTCCCAGCATGCTTACCACTTCCTCTCTACCCAGCATGCATTGTCTAACACACATACCTAATTCATTACTGTTTTCTTTTCCCCAATCCAAGATGGCGGTGTTCTACTTCCTGTTTCCTGTTTCCTGTCCAGGGGTATTTAAGGGGATTCCAACTGCCTGTTCATTGCGTTGCAACACTCCTTGGTGATAGTCACGCTCCTATTTGATATCCTTCTGCGAATCCTGTCTGTTCCTGATTTGCTTTGTTTTCCTGCCTTCCTGAACTGCGGTCCTAATACCCTGGTGTCCTCCTTTCGTTTCAGGGAGTTCCTGTGGAGGTTTTTTACCCTACTGGGGTTTTTCCTCTGGGACTCCTTCTGGAGGGCACGGACTGTAGTGGTTCGCTCATACCAAACAGCACCGTGGCTACCGGAAGGGGTCGCCCCTACCTCGGCCAGAGCAGAACCCGTCGGAACAAGGACCGTTCCCCTACGCCTCTCCGCTGCGAGGGTAAGACCGTTGAGAACCGCGACACAGGACCCCAAGGCCCACTGGCGCCTTTGAAAATAATAAAGCACTTCAGTAGGGGGGGGCAGGAGGACAACAAACGTGAGTCCCTTATCCTCCTGCCCCTCCCCCCAACACTCCACACCACACCAGTGGTTAGGGCCTGTGGCCCCTCAGAGCGAGCCTCAGGACCACCATGGGCCCAACGGCCCCTTTGTGTTTTAGCAACAAAAAACACAGCAGTAGGGGAGCAGGAGGACACCGAACATGAGGCTTGTGTCCTCTGGCCTGTAGACCCTAGGCCCGCCACTCAGCCCCTCAATGGTGGGTGCTGTGGAGACCTAGTTTGAGGCCTACCCAACCCATGTACACACACCTGGGGTGGGTCCTTATATCCAGAAGGGCTCTGAACATGACTCTTGGGCCCCCAGGTGTCCCTCCACAGCATACAGTTGCTTAATGGCTGTGGAGGGGTTTGTTGAATACACGTCTTTGGTGGAGCAAGGCTCTGCAAGTCAGGCTTTCACCTTCTAGGCTGGGGCTTAGAGAGCACAGCCCCCAGCAAAAAGGGAGTACATGGGGAGAAAGTGGAAACAGGACTAGGTTTCAGCAACACACACATATATATATATATATATATATATATATATATATATATATATATATATATATATATATATATATATATATATATATGCAGAAGTAGTCTAGTAGAGCTAGACAGCATATATATATGCACTTAGTTGCACTGTGTTTAAGATTATTATGATGGATTGTTTATAATTGGTGTAATTATGTGTAACATTATACAGACTGTAAAAGATATAGTAATGTGTGTAAATAATGCTGTGAACGTTCTGGAACCATTTAAATAAGGTCATATTGAGAGTTCTCTAGATCTTATGTTATGCATTAGCGCCACCATGTGGCCTTTTTTTTTTATAAACAGCTAGGGTGTTTGAGAAATGTGAACAATAGTTTTTTTTTCTGTATTGTGCTTTCAGAACCAATTTATGGATTGATGGGATACTTAACAGTGGTTCATCATGACAGAGTATGCTTAACCTGGATTTTATTTTTAATTGTGTATGTAAAAGTGTGTCTTTAAATGTGACATGTGTATTAGTATATGTCTCTAAAAGTATGTGTACCGTGCTATTGTATAAGGCTTACACTTGTGAGGTGGGGGTAACGCTTCAACTATTATTTATCCAATTATGAATATAGCATAAAAAGCATTAGGGTTTAAAAGTCCTTTTCTTTTTGTCGCTTCTGTACGTAGGATCACCTAGAGCTAATGATGTCCCCAGAGGAAATGGATGCCTTGCAACAAGGTATATGTATCTAGAGATTTATAGTGTCAGCATAGTGTCAGCATCCATCCTAAACAAAGCTGTCTTGATTGTTATTTTGTTGTTGTTGCCATTAATGGTTTCCTGTGTTTGTGTGCTTTTACAGGCTAAGATGCTGAACTACAGATGTTGGTTGGTGCTCTACAACAAATCCTCTATGCTCAGGATAGCCCATGCACACAGTCTCAGGATGCAGCTTTAGCGGGTAAATAAAATGAGTCCTTGTGTAAACGCTGTGAAAACCTTAAAAAGCTCCCTGTAGAAGGCACCCCTCAGAGAGCATATATAGTCAGTGTATTATATTGTAAATGTGACATTTTATTCTATTTTGTTTCTACAGACCCTCAGGAGGTACAAGTGGCTCACATGCCAGTGATGCCAAATGTGGTAGGGGGCGTTAAAAAGACGGTCTGCAAAAGGAAGTCTCCATTGCCTAAGGGCAGCTCACCAATAAAGAAAGGCCCCTCACAGCGGAACACAGCAGGTGCGTTTAAGAAACTGTAGAGACAGATAAATTCAATCCTTATTGTCTCTCAAACCTGTTTCGCCTCTAGGATATCACTGCTATAGCAATACCTAATATGTATTTTGTTATCTTTACATCATAGAGCCATCACAAAAGAGTTCTGGAGGAGTCAGCCGTAAGGCTAAGTGGACAGCAGCACCTTTAAAGGACAGCACGGTGACCCTTCAAAACACAAATACTTCAGCAGCATCCATGATCAACGCAGGGCATCAGGACAAACCGTGCAGGGGCTCTACAGACAGCTGTCATAGACCAAGTACAGCCCTTAAATACACCACAACAGCAGTAATAAAGGATATGCCCAGTACCGTGAGCACCTCTACAGGTACTCCCAATGTGCCAGGGTATGGACACTCTGACAGTGGAGCACTTACAGCCTCAGAAACACAACAGCCTGTAACGTGTAGAACAAATGGATGGGACCCAAACCAGTGCAACAAGTCTAAAATAAATAAGTTGTCCTTAAAGAACTGCAGGAAGAAGCTGGTGACCTCTGAGTTACATTCCTTGCCTTTAGACCTGTCTTTTAAAATACTGTTAAAGCTCAAACTGTTCCACATAACTCGCAGAGTTCTAAATGCTTAACGTTTGAGGAGCTTAATATAGAGGGGCCTGTCACCCCTCTAGCACCAACACCATGTATAACTAGCCCCCCTAGTCTACGGGACACACAATTGGAAAATGATCACCCCATAGAGGATCCTTATTTTGGTTGTATTGGACTTCTCAAGGCACTAGCGGGTTTGGTAGAGAGTTCTGAACCAGCAGCCATAGCAACGCCCAGTGACACTTCTAATACAACCCATGAAGGGCTGCAATCAACCGGCCCTCAATCACCCGCACCCAGTCACAGCGCTTCCTACGCCTTGAAGGCCTTGAGTTTTTATGAGCAACATTTAACATCCCCATATCTGATGTCACCAATTACGCCCCCAGGGGCATACAACCCCACCAGCCCGACATCAAGTGCACGTGTAGTCTTCCCCCTCCTCCTCAACATACCCAGACAGCAGTACAGGCAGTAGCTGTTCACAAAATCAGAGTATTGGAACCCCGTTTAGCGAGGATCAGGCCTCCGAAGCACCAGGGTGTTCACATTTTGACCTGTCCTGACCCACCCATTCAGAAAGGACTTATTGAGGTTAACAGTGATCATGCCATATAGGTGGCCAGGGGTAATATTCACCACACAGCTAATGACACATGTAGCGGATCAAAATATGGTGCAATGGCCCCAACAGGGTTTTGGAAACATATCTGAAAGAAATACAGCAGGCCCTTAGGAAACTAAAATCACGCCTGAACCTCAAGACCTCAAAACTGGGGAAGGTGGGGTGCGATACCGGATCCTGCAGACCCTCCCAGAGAGCGTTGATCCTGCAGCTAGCAAGGTGTAGAAGGGAGGTGGTCCTAGCTTGTGAATCAGCCCTGGTAGACATAGACAATATACCAGCATGACTAGGCAACCATGTCCCCCTGAGGAGTGTAAGATCCACTTTTTGTAAAAAGGGTGTCCAGAGATATAAATATAAAAAACAAAACCCTAGACATACTCACTAAGGATCTGCGGCTCTTATGCTCACTCAAAAGCAAAAGGCCGATGGAACCACCAAACAAATCCCTAAAAGCCCCATAATCCAACACCTTGACATATAAAACGATCCTTGCTAAGCCTCAAGACATAAAGTCAGGAGGGAACAGCACAAACATCGGGTGCTATAGGACCTCAAAGGACGGTGTTCAGTGCCCAGTAGTCCCCCCAGCACCCTGAAGGGTCCTTAGCCGTGGCTGCCGTAGGTAAAGTTGCAGGCACACAGCCCATAAATACAACACCTGCTGTTCAAATAGGCTATGGGCGCTTACCTAAAAGCAGGTGGTCTTATAACAAGCAGAAGTAGGCTAGTAGAGCTAGACAGCATAGGTGCCTAGTAAGGAAATTAAAGAAAGACAAACTATGTGTTACAAAGAGGCATAAAAACACACCAGCAGAGATCCTTAGTCCGCTACCCCAGAATGACACTCAAGATATCCCACCAGCCAGCCGTGATCCTCAAGCTGAGGATTCAGAACCTGTGTTTTTAGAAAGTGTTAGAAGGTACAGTCGTACTATAGAACAGTTTAGCGCTACAGAACACCACAAGGAATTCCAGTTTGTTAACGTAGACCGGATAAATTCCGCTGATCATGGTTTTTTAGCCATCCACCAAGCTGTACAAACACTAATAGAAAGGTTGTTACACGATGTAGGTCGTCATGATTGATGCTCTGGAATTTCCAGAGAATCTCTGTAACCTGTTGCAGAGTAAGGCAGAAATAGCAGCATACGGGACCTTTAGAGTTAAAGCCCTTATTGTCCAGGGTCGTGAGGGTGGTGTTTCCAGACCTTTAAAGAGTTCCTTGTATAGTCAGATCATTGGTAAGAAACAACGATGGTTGCTCAGTTTTAACACAGGAGCAACCAACACCTGTCTGGCTGCCAGCATAATGGGGTTACCGTTGGATCACACAATGCCCCATACTCCTATTATGTCAAGAGCTGTTGAAGCCCACAGGGTTCTTGAAATACCACACAACAGAATGGTCAGTTTTGGGGACCTAGGGCTTTTAGAGAACTATTTTGCCGTTATGGTGAAAGTTCTTTACCACAATGGTTCCTGGAAGTATTTCACAACAGGGGAGTGTACAAAAACAAGACCACTTATGTTCTCCATCATGAAAACCACTTTTATGGTATTTTGAACCTGAAGGGTTTTCTAGGAGCCAAGTACATTTGCCCCCACTGCGACCATATCTACAACACACAGACAACTCATCAGTGTGAAATGTACTGTAAAATGTGTCAGAGGGATGGTCGTATTGAGGCAGCTGAGCAGAAGGTCCAGTGTTGCACGTGTAATCTGTTTTGTCGCTCGCAAAACTGCTTGAGCATACACACCACACTTCTAATGGCATGAAATGTCCCAGGTGTAAGGTATATTTTCAAGCTTGGACAGAGCACAAGTGTTACATGGTTGAAGGGGACCTCAGACCAAAACTGAAGACTACATAGTGTTTGATATAGAGTGTACACAGAAGACAGGTGTACACCAGCCTAATTATATTTATGCTCATCATCTAACTTCTGATGACAACTGGGAGTTGGAAGGGCGCACATGTGTGACTTCCTCACCACTTTCATGCAGCCTAAGTTCAAAGGGTATACTATGCTGGCTCATAACTCTAAAGCGTACGACTCCTTCTTTATGTTACAGACCATGATTGGTGAAAAGATGGCTGCAGAACTCATAACCCAGGGCTCCAAATTGATGCTGTTAATGGCGGTGCCTTTTCAAATAAGGTTAATTGATACCCTAAATATTCTACCTATGAAATTGAGTAAATTACCCAAAGCCTTTGGTTTCCCAGGCTGCAAAGGTTATTTCCCCCACTTTTTCAACACATAGCCCACCCAGAATTATGAGGGTCCCATGCCTCCACCCTCCACCTACGGTGTTGAATATATGATGCCTGCTGAGAAAGAGAGCTTTCTACAGTGGTACAGTTAAAACCCTGAAAATAACTTTCATTTTCAAACAGAGTTGAAAGCGTACTGTCAGGCCGAAGTAATGATGTTGCAAAAAGCCTGCAACCTTTTCAGAGATGTAGTGGTGAAGATGACCAAACAGGTAAAGGTTTTGAAGCCCAACACGCCCTATATGACAAAGACTGTAGAATACATAGACCCTTTCCAGAATATCACGCTGGCTTCCATGTGTATGTCTATCTACAAACACATGTTTTTGAAACCGTACAGCATCGTCCTAGTACCGCCAGACCTGTATAATAGTAAACAGAAGCGTTATTCAACCCCCTCGATCCAATGGCTAATGTATATCTTGGACATAGAAAACATAGCCATTCAACACGCATTACAGGGTGGTGAATATCGCTTTGGGCCTTATTATCTTGATTGTTAAGCCATAATTAATGGTGTGCCAACTGCCTTTGAATACAACGGGTGTTTTACCATGGTTGCCCGCGCTGTTACAAACTCCATGAGTTTAACAGGCTGTTGGGCACCAGGTTTGAGCATTTACACCGTCGAACTCTGATGAAGGCGCAATATGTTAAAAATTGCGCCTTTGTCATGAGAACCCTTTGGGAGCATGAATGGTTAGATATGTTAACAACAAATGTTGTGCTCGTGTCTTTCATTAAGAGTCGCCAGTTACCAGAGCCTATTGAGCCCCGCGATGCCTTATTTGGTGGATGTACAAACGCTATACAGCTGTACAGGGCTATGGGCGATAGTGAGAAAATACACTATAACAACTTCACAAGTCTGTATCCGTTTGTGAACAAGCAAAAGTTATACCCTGTAGTTCACCCAACCATCATATACAGGGACTTTGGAGGATACTTTGGGCTCATTAAGTGCCTAATCTACCCACCCGCCGTCTTTACTTCCCTGTACTACCATATAAAGTCAACAGTAAGCTAATGATCCCACTACATCGTACATGCGCTGAAAGTAAAGAGACTAGCGTGTGTAGACATAGTGAAGAGCAAAGGATGCTGACTGGTACGTGGTGTAGCATGGAGGTACAAAAGGCCCTAGAGAAAGGATACAGGCTTGGTAAAATAGTGGAAAAATGGCACTTTGAAAGGATGCCAACAAGGCTCTTTTCTATCTATATTAACCTGTTTCTAGGAGGCAAACAGGCGGCTTTGGTGTTTCCAGAGTGGTGTGTTAATGAGGCCTCTAAGCAGAAGTACATAGATGACTACTACACTCACAAGGGTATATGCTTGAGACCCGAATTGATCAAGGTCAACCCTGTCTGCCGTCAGTTAGCCAAACTATGCCTAAGCTCCTTATTGGAGAAATTCGGACAGCGTACAACTTGTCAAACACTACCATAATCCTGACAAGTTGTTTAAGTACCTTTTTACCCCAGGTTATGAGGTGTCCAGTTGCAAGTTTATCGATGATGAGATCGCAGCTTTGTGTTGGAAGTACACTAAAGAGTACCCCACAACGTGTAACAATATAAACATCTTCATAGCATGATTCACAACCGCTCGCGCCCATTTTGACCTTTACAGAGTGCTAGATAAACTGCAGGACAGGTGTCTGTATCATGATACAGACTCTGTTATATTTGTGAGTAAAGTAGGTGATGAATACCCTCCATTAGGTGATTATCTAGGTGATTTAACCAGCAAACTACAAAAGGGTGAACAGAAAGTGGAGTTCACCTCATCAGGTCCTAAAACCTATTTGTATAAAACCTCAAACAATACAGTGTGCATGAAAGTCAGAGGTATCACCTTAAATGTTAACAATACAGTCAAAATCAATTTTGACAGCCTTAAGGATCTGGTGAGCGAATACGCTATGTCCGACAGCCCTGAAAATAATAACACAATTGCTGTACATCATCCTAGCATAGTGCGGGCCAAAAAGCGGTGGGAAATTTCAACCCAACCTTTACATAAAACATTACTTGTAGTGTTTGATAAAAGGGTCCTGAGTGAGGACTACAAAACACTAACGTATGGTTATTAAAGGGCATTAGACTCTCAAACGCCCACGACTATGGACACCCACTTGCAGCATCTCCTGTGTTCTACCAGGTCCCTCAAATTGCAGTAAAGGTTATTTTATATAGGAGTTGTTAGAAAATGCACCCCATGTTCTATCCCAAAACCCGAACAATATTGTATGGCTTTATTCATGCTGACAAGATCATTATATGGAACTATCCCTAAGGTTCCCGCACATCAAATTTATAGAAGGCATACCTGGTAATCTCAACGACGATGCACTGTTACCTACACACCTCATAAACATGGTGATTGTGGACGATCTCATGCATGAGGGTGGGGATCATCCAGAGTTCGAAAAAGCTTTTACCCAATATTCACACCACCGCAACCCAAGCATATGCTACATTGTGCAGAACTTGTTTTACAAGGGTAAGAGCAATCATTCTATAACTCTGAACTTCTCATACCTTGTTTTATTTAAAAACCCCAGGGACAAACAACAAATATCGATCATCACTAAGCAGATGTACCCTGGGAACACTCAGTTTTTCTTAGAAACCTTTAACGACGCCACCATTAAACCTCACCAGTACCTGTTGGTAGACTTAAAACCCAAGACTCTAGAAGACTACAGACTACGTGCTGGTATTTTCCCACTGGATCTCCCTGTAGCTTACACCCCCTAAATACAGACCCCAGGCGTATAAAAGAATTGCTAAAAAGACTTTTGTAACATTTACTCTCTAAACCTTATAATATAAGGTGTTGACAATCTCTGCACATGTATGCCGTAATTTAGCACTCCTAAAAATGCTGGTGACAGCTAGCTCCAACAAAAAAAGGCCATCCTTTGCTCGGCTTCGAATGACTTAGTGACTGCTATTTCAGAAATTGCCCTAAACACCCTAAAAGGGAATGTCCCTATTTCAGAGAGGCAGTTCTGTGTGCTGAAGAAGAAGTGTAACCTTATCAAAAAGCTTAGTAATAAAAGGGCTTCCCTCGTTTCTAAGAAAAATCTTGTAAAACAGTTGGCCGGTTTTATAGGAGCGCTTCTGGGCATAGCCGTTCCTTTAATTACAAACCTCTTAACCGGGAACTAATGGATCATGCCCAAAAGATGTACTTGGTACCCCCAATAACTGGAACAGTTGGGCCCTTCTACGAGCGACGCTTGGGATATACGAAAAAATGAAACACTACACCTAGATGCCGAAATTAAAAACATTTTAAACAGGACTGATTTAAAACCTTACGACAAAGCCAATCTTTACTCCAGAGCTCTTCAAAACTTTCTGCATTATTACAAGCAATGGCAGTCAGAAAAAAACACGCTGACTATATATACCCCAACTCTGATCCACCATCCCTCGCCGCCCCTCAGGCTCAAAGGCCCCCACATCTGGTGGTCCCATCACCACCGCCCACAGACGTCTTTGTTGAAGAACTTTTAAAAAATGTAAGTCAGAGGTACAGCGGTGCAGCACAAATGTTACTAAGTACCATGGCTGCTTCTAAAGATCTAACATCTTGGAATGAATGGGGTGAATTCCTCTACAAAGGGAAACCGGTTGTTGGGTCTCATATGAAGACCTCATCAAAGTTTCACACACCCCAAAAGCCCTACGCTCCAGAAAGTGCCTAGAGGATGGGACCAGTTTCTACAGGCCACCGCAGAACTCAACATTCCTTCTACGGTGTTGGTAATACCGAACACCGTAGGCTGCTTGAAAGCCCATCATCCCTGTACAAGTAAAGTTGGGCCCAGGACCAGCAATCCTCCATTCCTCAAGGCTGCTGTTTTTCAAGGCTCCCCACACCTCCCTCCCTCCCTGCAAAGTTTTGATCCCTGTCTGACGCTGGAGGCAGGGCCTGCATAAGCGGGCTGCACAGATCCAGCGGCAGGCCCTGAGTTTCAGAACCCTGCCCACCACTGCAATTTGAATACTCTCCCTCACATGGCCGAGAGGTGTCACCGCACTCTCCGGTTTCATGAGGGCCAGCATGCCGCACCCAATACTTGGTGCACAAACCGATAAAGGAGCATGCTCCACTAGCTCCCTTCTCACCCCAGATCCAGGTAAGGCAGCTCCTACCCTGCTGGAAACCACTGCCAGCCCCTGCACAGATCACTGCACCACACGCAGGGGCTGCACTTGCTGACCCTCCACCATCCATGGCCCCAGAGGCATCAAAAGTCCTGGGGGTCATCTTTTGACATCCCCCATGCACGCCCCACGGCATGTCTGCCTGGACCGGACCGGCCCGCCTGCTATGCTGCCTTACACTCTCCTCCTCACACCCAAATCTCCTCTCCTTACTTTCTTCCACAGAGATGAACAGGCCATAACAGCTGTTGTTACACCTTTCACAGAATTCCTGTGGGACCGCACCACAGGCTCCACACCAACCAGGGCCCCAGCTGCCAAGAGGCCCACCCTGCCCGCCTCCTGAAGAGATACCAGTGCCTGGCGCACTGCTTCGCTAAGGTCTGCCATGATAACCAACAATGAACCTACAGCAAGACACCCGCTTCGCAGGAGAGAAAATCTCAACAAACTGTCCCTCTCAGCCAGGGTCCACCATAACTAAAATGACACCCGGCAACTGTCTACATAGTCTTAAAACTACTTGAATACTCTACCCATCACTGGACCCTATCACCCACCCGAAGATCCCCTGGGGGCAGGGCATTCAGCCCACTTCTTCAAAACCACATTTTAACAGGGGTCGGAGCCATTTCCATCTTTTTGCTAAAGGGAGGGGCAGACCTATAGTATATGTGTTAATGATTTCTGTCTAAAATCGCATAAGTGGCAGCAATGGAACAGTGTTTGAAGGTCAACCAATCATGACGAAAACCCAACAGTGGAATATATAAGAATTTATGCAAATAAAATAATGCTATTTTGCTTTGATATCGGAAGTGTTAGCTACACCCTCTCCCTTTATCTCTCTCTTGCAGTTTCCTGCTTTCACCCTGGGTGTTTCCATTTCCGCTTCCTCCTTCTTTCTCCTGTGTTTTCCACTCTTGCCTTCAATCAATGTCTCATGAGATAAAATAAGGGGAGGTCACCATAAATGAGTTGGCCCCACTGCCATCACGGGCGCGAATTCAGCACAGCTTTACTAGTTGTAAGAATTCAGGTGGAGTGTGGGAAGAAGGGTTCCTTATTTGGGGAAGTGGTGTAGTAGAGTGGCGCACTGGTGACTGATGGTATGAAAAACGATGAGTGAGCTAGATTTCCAGATTTAGCGCGTGCCTGTAATCCCACTTCGCTATACAATAGAACAACCAGTTCGTAACTCAAAAACTCAAACCAGAGACTGCGAGTTGGAAATCACAACTAGGTAGTTATATGGTGTGCAACTAAATAAATGAAACGCTAACTAATGGAAAAAACGACAACTAGAATTTTTACAATAAATGACATTGTCTTGTTTAACATAATCAGCTCGATGAAATGCCTTTTTTAAAACAAAAAGTCTAGATGTTTGTTGTTGATGTTTTTGTATTGGGAAATATCCACGTGCCCAATCCAAACCAGCCCTGTCACCCACCTTTCTTTCCTGACCTGTTATCTATCATCTTGCTCCCTCCTCATTTCCATGCCCCTTTCATCGAGTGCATGCATGTACTGTTGTTCTCTTTGTTGCAGTGCTTTCAATTTTATATTGCTATTTCTCCGCAGAATTTTCCAAATAATTACTTCAAGTAGTTGTTCGGTTAAACTGCAGACACAACATGACGTGTAATTTGAGTCAGTCTGTGTTCTATGATGCATTAATTTTGCTGGTACAGTGGCATTACAACTGGTGACCTATGGATTTACTCTTTGCTGTTTGGAGGACTATACCAGTCATAAAGTATTCGGACCAGCGCTCATAATTTGACTTTGCATGTTCATTTGTTTTAGTTTGGTGTCATATGTAGATTTATAGTTTTTTTGTTCACTAAGATATGCAGATACAAAGACCTTCCTAAAGAGACAGGAACCTGCTGTCCCTCTGTCAAAAGTATCTAGAGTGCAATATTTTGCTTTGTTTGTCTTTCTAGTTCACCACCTACAATTAGCATGAACCTCATCAGCTGTGGTTGCTGAATAATGTTGCTAATGCAATCTATTCTAAAAGGTTTCTTTTTAATCTTCATTATTTCGAGTATAATTATGATTTAAATTATTATGATTATTATTAAGGAAACAAAGCTACAATTGAGATATTGCATCTCATTAACAATACTATGATTTGTAAGCTAGAAGACTAGAAAATGATTTAATCCTGTAAACCTTTAAATATCAGGCATAAATATTGTGTACTTCCATATCTAAACAAATGTAACTGCCAGACATTGTCTACTACATCTAACCTATCATACATATCTACCAACCCATCAAAAAAGGCTTCCATACCAACCTACTATTCCTAGTTTACCATACCCTTCTGTCATACCTACCATCATACAAACCTCTATTTCATATTTACCTACCATACCTAACTTATCATACCTACCTGCCTAGTATACTTAACAAATCTACTTGAAATACCTGTATACCTGCCACAAATACCTTCCATTCGTATCTACCTTTCCTAACTTACCATAACAATCTGTCTACCTAACTACCATTCCTATCCTATAATCTGTATATACCTAGGCTACCATACCTATCTTCCTACCCACTATACTTACCAAACCTACTTACTATACTCAACCTGCTTTTCCTACGTAGCCTACCATACATTCAACCAAATCATGCTTCACTAAAATAACTAACTTTTCACACCTAACTTACCTACCATACCTACTTGCCATACCTAATCTGCCCTACTAGCTATCCATACCCACCTTTCTTAGCCTTCTGTTCCTAACATAAAATACCTATCATATCTAATTTGTCTACCTACTATTTGTTACCAATATATGAAACCTGCATACCATATCTACTTACTTTCGTAGCATACCTACTTAGCTGCCATACCTGCCTAACATTACTACCATTCTTACCTACTGTATCTACAATACTTGACCTACCATAACTTACTTACCAACTACTTGCTGATCCTACTCGAGGCTTTGTGCCTGCTAACCTCTGGGTTAGTCTTTTATTGCTCTGTGCCCCTTGTTTACAGTTTGCTCTATCTGATTGCACTCGGAATGCCACTTGCCTCTCCTAAGTGGCTAAGTATGATTGTATGTCAGGGCCGGAGGCTTTGATAATGCTTTTTCTATCTTTACTACTCCAAAACTGCACCCATTCAAAAAACAGTGAACATAAACCACATATCTATGAGGCTTTGAACCACGCCTCCATAATCACCCAACAATAGTGATGAGGAAACCCCTACAAAACAGTGAAACACTATCTTGATTGCCTCTTTCTTTGCTGCTCCGGAGTTAAGTGCTTCACTGTTTTTAACTTCCAGCAGCTATTGTGCTTTATTTCATATGTATTGACCGTATTTAACATTGCGGGTTTCGAGCAAGTTCAGTTGATGGATTGCTTCCCTTGTAGGAGAAGCGCAGTTATTTGTTACTTATTTTTTGCTTACTTGTTTAACTTGGGTCACCTGTTTGAATGCAACTGCTTGGGTCGGCTTTTCCTTTCCCTTCCACTTGGGTGCACATTGCACCTCTCCTTTCCCCCTCTGAATCCCTTGCACTACGAGGGCTCTAGCAGATCAAGGCAGCCACTTAGGAGCACGTATGCAGACTCTGGCTATGTGCACATACAAGTTGAGTTTGCCAAAATGGAGCTCAGCCTCCACTTGCCAACTTTGCTAGGTACATCGCTGGTGCCACCTGGCCTGAGCTGAAACAACAGGGCAAAGATTGGTGGGCAATTTTGATTTTTGAGGCAAGATTCTGAAAAAATCTTTGATATTGGACACTTTTGTTCAGTAAAAGTCTCTCCCTGCACAAAGACGTAATTTTGAGGAAGACCCTTACTCTGAATAAATCTGCTATACTCCTGGTCGAGCTCCCCTCCACTTGATGTTTGACTCTTGACCAATGCTTCCCCCTGGAATTTGTGACTCAGAAGCTCACTCCCTCTGACTACCATGTCTGCATATGAATAATATGGTCAGGGCCTTGGCTCTAATGAGGATGAGTAGTATTATTACGACTAAGATTTTGTTGGTCATTGATCATTCGGTCCAGCGCTCACTGGACAAGGCTTTCCTGGTCTGTTACACTACAGGGCTCTTCAGAGGTGAAAAATACATTATTTCAAGAAAGGTCTAACTTACGATACTGAGGTTTCCTTATCCCCCGATGCTCAGGAAGAGATCCACTGGTGGCTCCTTCACATGGACGCTTGGAATGGCAAGGCCATTTTCGGGGCAACCCCAGATGCCACCATAGAACCAGATGCCAGCCGCTGGGGAGGGGGAGCAAGGTGAGGGGACTTTTCTACAAAAGGTCAATGGTCCTCTGAGGAATTGGGGCTTCACATAAATTTCTTGGAACGCCTGGCAGGGTCCTTCGCCATAAAATCTCTTTCTCCAAAAAGGGCAATTGTCATACCCTTCTTCAGATGGACAATGTGTTGGCAGTCAGATACATCAATCACTTAGGGGGCACCAGATCTTGGATTTTAGCGACTGTAGCCAGATATTTACGGCACTTCTGCCTCAGTAAAAAGATTACAGTAATAGCAGAGTATCTGCCTGACAAGGACGACAAGGTTGCGAACTGGAATTCAAGATTCCTTGGGGATTACAGCTACTGGAGACTCCATCAGCATATTTTCCAGATGTTAACTCGATCTCTGGGCCAGTGTCAGATAGATCTCTTTGCTTCTTGTCTGAACCCTCAACTCAAAGATTGTTTTCAATTGGAGACCAGATCTGATGGCTCTCATCACTGATGAGTTTTTACAGAATTGGTCAGGTCATCTGAACTTTGCATTCCCTCCCTTTGCCTTGATTCCGAGGGTCACTGCTCCAGTCAGGCATCAGCTAGCATCCATTATTTTGATTACCCTGCTATGGAAAACATAACCTTGGATTTCCAGTCCTCCTGGAGATGTTGATTGCTCTTCCCATCCCACTTCCAGTGTTCCCTCCGTTGCTCCTGGATCCCATGTGCTCTCCACACCCTCCTCTTCTTCAGCGCCATTTGGTTCTCATGGTGTGGAAAATTTCAAGAGACATGGTCAGGTCAACATATTCTTCAGCATGGAAGAAATGTATGGGTTTGTGACTTCAACAGAATGTGGATCTGGTGGAATTAGAGTTAAAAGATGTGCTCAACTTTCTTTCTGAATGTGCTGAATCTGGATTATGTTACAGGTCAGTAAGTAATTTCAGATCTGTGTTGCCTGCTGGTCATGATCTCATTGATGGTAAATAGGTTGGTATGCACCCTCTGGTGTTTAAATTACTTAAAGTAATTTGGGTGACTAACCCGCTGAAACCTAGATAACTATGGGATGTTAATAATGTGTTTTCATTATTCGAATCCTGGCCTGACAACCCTGATTTGTCTATTAAACAGATCTCTGCCAAATTAACAATGCTTCTTTGGTTTCCTGTACATGAGTTTCAGATGTCAGGGCCATTGATTTATCAGGTAGGTTATTCTCCCCGTACAGAGTTTTCTTTATTTCAAAGAGGACTAACACTATCTCTGGATCTGTCGATTATCCAGCTTTTCCTCATAATGCTAAATTATGTGTTGTCAAATGCAGAGGTGGCCACTGCAAATCTCAGGCAGACAGGGGTACAATAAAAATAATAAGAAGAAAGCATGATAGTAATAATTTTTATAAAACTAACCTTTCTGCTGCCACCAGCCACCTCGCTCCTCTTCCCTCCTGATAGTATTGGTGTCCCAGCAGTCCCTGGGACACCAGCACAGGCTCCTCCCACAATCCTTGTACTGCTCTCATGCTGTATCTAGCATGACAGCAGTGTCAGGATTGGTCTGAGTGGCTTGGGCTGCCGCTCAGAGAGTGCATTGGAGTCTGGGAGGCTTCTCCAACCCGGCTGTACAACACAGATGGGTTGGAGAAACCTAAGTGCGCATGTCACTTTGGTCGGCCTAAGATAAAACTACTGATATTTAAAATGATTCTAATAATCACAAATGTGTTTACAATATGTGCTTGGCAACCATAGCTTGTAAAAACCCGAGCAACAAGCACACTAATCTTTAGGAGGCAATTCTTCACGAAGGAAAGCTCAATACATGCAGCACTTTTGAACAAAATCCTAACATGAATACGAAGTAATCGCTCAGAATCAATATTCTCAATGGAGATAGAGGCAATAGAGAACAGCAAAGCCAATACTAAAAAGGGAAATGGCATATACGGCTGCTGAGTTTATCAAATAATTCAGCCAAAATCGTGATGATGGCCAAGACTTACAGAGGAATCCTAGGGACCCAGTGCTGATTTCAATGCCCAGAAGCAGCTGTTGACCATACTTAGCACTCACCGTGGCGGGCTTGATACACCTCAGATTGTAAGAATTGTGGAAGAAGAATCTTCTCTGGAAAAGTGAAACATACCAAGCCCATAAAAACTTCATCAAAAATATAAAACTGCACATGGTCCAACAACATTTACTTAGGGCCTCATTACGAGTCGATTAGGACATCTATTAGAGTGGCAAAAAGAAGCAGCGCCCCCTTGCACTTCGCATTGTGCTCGTCGTGCTGATTTTACAGCATGGAACAAACTCCCTGTGTTAAACATCAGTGACAGCAGCGCAACTTATTATATTATATTATAACTGGATTTTTTCTGCACTCACCAGAGTTCCGCGTAGCAGAAGTCTGCAAACTCTTCCCAGGCCTAATTAAGACTGCCAGACTCGTAGTGGTGGTCGGACTGGCGCACTCTTGGTGGTCTGACTGACAAATTACGACCCTGGCGGTCAGACCGCCAGGGGACTGCTTCAACTATCATGAACATGATTTCTGACGGGGTGGCGACCGTCAGAGTTGTTATCAGCCACAATGGCACTTAGTTCAGTGCCACAGTGCTAATAACGAGTCTTCTTTCCGCCATGAAAAGGCTGGCAGAAAGCCAGTGCTGGGGGCCCCTGCACTGCTCATGACCATGCTGTGGGCAGTGCAGGGTCTCCCTGCCCAGCACCCTCGGAATGCACACTGTCTGCTACAGCAGACAGTGTTTTTTCCCGAGGGTGCTGGGAGCATCCTCTAGGCAATGGCATTGACCTTGGCTCCATGAGGAGCCAAGGCCAATGCCGCTGCACTGTTTTCATTGGGCTTACTACCAGAAACCTCAGATTTCGGAGATTTCCGCCAGTCAACCCAGTGGAAACCTTGTAAAAGGGCGGGGGGAGACCGCCAGCTCTGTGCCGGTCTTCTCTCGACAGAGCTGGCGGTCCGGCGGTTGGCCTGCCAACCTCGTAATGAGGCCTTTAGTTCACTTTTTAAGAAAGAAGGAAACTCGACATGCCTTCTAAAGTGTATCCTCCATTCAATTGGTCACTCAGCTTGTTTCTAATATCTCTTGGACATCCACCTCTTGTCTTCTCACATCCATCGATTTCCAGAGAAAGAGCAACTAATACCAGCCAAATCCCCAACTTTGATGTAAGGACCACCTTCTGAAAGCAAGGGCTTGACAGAAAAATGACCACATTTAAAGAGAGAAATCAAAGAATTGGGAATTCTACTGCTCCCCCGCCATGGGTTTTCTGAAAATAAAATCATCTATGCTTCCACAAGCACACAGATTAGGACACTAGCCACTTATATAAGGAACCTTTTTCATCACAAACCTCCCCAAATTATCAATGAGAGAGTCTTGAGGATGACATTTGGAACAATTTCTTTGTGTGTCTCCCAGACTGGAATTTAGTGAGAAGTATATATATCAACCAGGTAAACTCTTCAATAGATCACATCTGATGTAAATGTCCCAGATTACTTGAGAAGACACCAGTTAAGATTCATCTTTAGTTTCAAGATAAAACTATTCATGAGATATGTAACACACTTGTTAGGACAACAGCCGAAAATAGTCTACCGGCTAACTGCCTCCTATGCTTGATCCACCACTTTGACCATTCGCTGGCCATCCCACCCCATTTTCCATTACATTAATGCCTGAATTAGTACATGTCCATCTTTTGTGTAATTACATCAAGTAAGAACATCTTCAAATTATTCCCAGAAAAAGTGGACACTCTTTCTTCAGCCTAAAGCAAAATTGTTTTTTCACACGCATTCTTTCCTTACGCTGTTTTTCATTACTCTTTCTTACTTTCCTTTCCTTTTCAAATTAAGAAATGTTTGTAGTTTCCTTTATGTAGTTAATACTTATTTGTTCTTTCCAACCTGTTTGACCCTTTGTATGCAATATTCACAATGATTGAGTGCTTAAGAAAGTGGAACTTGGACTTGTAAAATACATAGGGACAGATTTATGAGAAAATGATGGTGTACGGCGCTCAATGCAGGGATGCACCGTATTTAATAGAATATGGCACACCCCTGTGTTTCCCCCTGTGCCGGCACTGAATTTGCTGCTGTGCGCCAATGCAGCAGCCCTTGCACCATAGTGAACACCTTCCTGCACAAAACAATCTTAAATGGTGATTTGCTCTTTCTATGTGTGCTGCACACATTGAAAGAGCAAAAAACAAGGAGAAATGAAAGCATTTCTCCTCATTGCGCCTGGGGTGGCATTAGATTTTGGCGCTGCCTCAGGTTTACGAAAACTCGTAAATCTGAGGCAGTGTCAAAATGCAATGGGTGTTGCTGTGGCACGCCCAAAGCAACAGCCATTGCACACCCCTTCCACGCAAAGTGCTGCATGTGAAGGGGCCGTATTTACAAGGTGGCGTTAAGCCACAAAACGTGGCTTAACGCCTCCTTGTAACTACGGAACAGTGCATATCGCCACTGAAGCGTCACTAAAAGTGATGCTCTGGTGGCGCTATGGGCTCTTATATATGCCCTCGGGAAAGTTTAATGTGAAGAGTCACTATCAGTCCTATCTATGGTACAATGTGGTCTGCCAGTTTCCCATGTATATCTACAACTCTTTGAAGAGTTATGATCTAGTTAGAGCTATAGTTTCACTAATACATAAAGGGGTTGCTGGCCAAGCAAAATAGTAGTCATTTTTCCAGCCTTTTGCCCTCCATCTCCAGAAGAGTTATGTTAGAGATTTCTTACATATCTGTATTATGACCTAGTGCCTCTGGGGCTCTTAAACCGGGGCTTCGAATGATGTACCTGGGCCTGTACTTTACAGCAGTACATTGAGAGTTTAAATGATTCTCCCAAGCGTACCTCAGTGATATTAGTGTTCCTAAGACTATGTTCGGCTTGGGGTTCTAATGATAGTGTGAATAAGCAAGACAAAACTGGTCTTGTGCCGCACTATAACGGCGTCTGATCTGACAGTCCACCACTTACCATCATTCTAAACAGTGCCCCAATATGAAGACCATGGCTAGCATAACAAAACGTTTACAAACAACAATGTACTCTGAGACCTTTCTATAGTTAATGCAGGCATATGATTTGTGGGTGTGAGAGTAAAAATACTTTTCATGAGTAGATTGGTGTTTCTGCCTCCATACACTAGTGAGGTTAATTTCTACAGTTGTTCTTTCATTTACCCTGGCATACATTCCATCATACCTTGCTGATTCTGTGATCAGTTGATGTTTACCAGCAGTGACCAAGTTGAAATGTCCACCCAGTAGCACTTGACTTTAAGTGGATTTGGCCAAGACCATCTCTTGCATGGTGTAACAGTCTTTAACATTCTTTATTTCGGATGATTTCAAATCCATAATAAAGCACAATAACAGTAGCTCTCTGGACATAAAAACAACTTAAACTTCCAATTAATACCACACAAACAAAATATAAATTAATGGTAAGAAAAATGTTAAGACATTTAAAAGTTTAACCACGACATGATATGTTAAATTCCCACTAGACCAGAATACATTTGATAGCTGAACTAACGCAAACTGAGTTAGACACTGAAAACATGAATAAATATTTTAAAAATAGGAGCCCACAAGAAACTCTTGTGTAGGATTCATATAGTTAATCAATCCCCACGTCTTTAATTGCACTAACATTTTTTCTAAGTCTAAGTGTCCCTGCCAAAAACTACCCACATTGTAGCAAATTGTAGGGGATTGCAGCATTTGTAAATATATCAAGGCAGGCTTTGCTTGCCAAAAACCTTTCTCCCTCAACAAGGGTAGTATGTAGCGCTGTCTCAGGGTACTGTAATGACCACAGAAAAAGATAAAGTGCGTTGTATTCTGAGTTGAGAAATGATCACAAGAGCAGGGACTCTGATTGGCCACATTATGATGGCTCTGGGGTTTTGCTAAAAACCAGTGTAAACGGTTAAATCTAGAACGTGTTAATAACGTGGTGATGATTAGAATGTATTACTCGGAGATAGGGCTCCATGCTTATATCTGTTTTCATGAGTATATACGACCTGACCGTACATTTTTTCAATTTGTCTCACTTTTGGCTCTTACCATAAATTGCTTTTTACCCAAAATACATCTTTTTTCTTAATTTGCTCAGGTGCCTCAAAAAATGCTGACCAATCCATCTTCTCCAAGGAATCTTTAATATAGTGCAACCAAGGTATACTGAGACCTTTCTCGAGGGCAAGATAATCTCTAGTAATGGCCTGTTTCAGTTCTAATTTGGGGAGTGACCAGACTTTGAACCAACTGACTATAGGAGAAAGGGCCAACTTGTCTGAGATGTAATCCAGGTCCAGTATTTCATGTACTGCTGAGGTGGAAGCTGACTGTGGGAGGCACAGTAGTCTTCTTGCAAAGACATTCTCTACTCTCTGAATCTCCCCGTAATCCTTATAACCCTGTAACCCACTTCTGTAGTTCAGTATCGCCAAACATTTGGCTGTATAGACTTTCATAATTGCCTGTGTCGGTCCAGCTCCCAGCCTTTCTGCAAAGTAAAAAAGAGAGGCCACTGCCCTGGACAACAGATTTCTCTTTGTTCTTCTCTGTGGGGTCCAGGATCCTTTCTCATCAAAGGTAACCCCTATATACGGGAAAGTGGAGACCCTTGTCACCTCTTGCCCGCCCCCATAAGTTTACTTTTGATGCCAATTTAAATTCCCAATTACCATTGTATGAGACTTGGAATACTTTACAGCCATGCCAAGGAAGACATAAAATCAATGAAAGAGTCAAGAAGTCTTTGGAGCCCCAACATGGTCCTGGCTAATAAGACCACGTCGTCCTCATACACCACGGCCGGTATTATCCGCATCCCCACTCGGGGGATATCCTTTGTAGCAGTACATAGTACTGGGCAAGTTATTGATTGATATATAAAGTAAACAGCAATAGGGCCGGGATACAGCTCTCCTTTGTGGATGTTTATCAGAACCAACAGGGACCCTTCATGGTTGTATCTAACTACTGCTGTTACGTCCTGGTGGGGGTCATGCAAAAAATGAACAATGTTACTATACAGACCCATGTCAGTTGACATAGCCAATAACTTGGCCATGTTAACTCTACTGAAGGCTGATGACAAGTCCATAAAGGCTAGGTGTAGCCGCTCACTTTGGCCACTGTGTATTTGCCCACAATCAAGTGCAGGTTCAGGCACTGGTCAAGAGTACCCCTCCCCCACCTGAACCTGTACTGGAAACAGGAGATCCTGTTGCTTTGTTCAAGCCACTCTGGCCAAAATCACCCCACCCAAGATCTTAACAGATGAATTTATAAGTTATATCGGCCCGTAACATCTTGGGTCCGACCTGACTCCTTTTTTTAACACAGGAATGATAACTGAATGTCGCCAAGTAGAAAGAGAGCCTTTCCTCTATGCTGCATTAAAAGATGGGTAAAAACCTTTATTCAAAGCCGGGTGTCATAGCAAAATAAATCAGCCGGTACCTCTTTAGGCCCAGGGGCCTTGTTCTTAGACACATCTCCAATGGTGGCCTCGATCTCCTCCTCCGTGAAATAAATGGCCACCTCTGCCCTAGACATATTCCACAATACAGGGGCTGTATTCTCTGCATTACTACTATAAATTCCTGAGAAATGATTTACCCACCTGTCAGCTGGAATGGTGCAATCTATAACCCTGTTTACTTCACCTGAAAAAGGGGTAATTAATAATCTCCCAAAATGTAGCGCTACTGGTTAAGTTGAGGGGATGCGTAAAATCCTCCCAGGCTTGTTCCCTGATCTCTTTTTTATAGGCTTGCAAAAGTAGCTTGTACTCCGTCCTCTTATAATTTGAGTCCTACATCTGGAAACCTCCTTTAAAGCCATTTCCAGGATATGGAGAGCTTTAGCGCTGTTGAAGTTGAACTATCTCTCCCCTATGGGTTGACCTAGGCTCCTGGTAGCCCTAAAATTGCTATTGATCTTCATACAGATTCTACCAAAAGCCTCCAAAAATTCCATCATTCCCCGAGCCATTCAAGCACAGATCTAAGTCTGAGTCACATAAATTATACAGATCATTTAGAAAGGAGTCATTGGGAACGTTATTCTATTTTAATCTACGGCCCTGATCATGTAACAATCTCTATGTTAGAAGGGCCTCTCTATATAGATCCAACTTGTTGAGTTCCCCAGTCCATCAACAGGGCCAACGGATTGTGATCAATAAAAGCAGACCACTGTACTTTTGAAACAAATATATAATCTATAGTTGTGTTGGACCCTCTTCCTTTAAAGGTTGGGACAGTAGACCCGTCCATGCTCTCTCTATCATGATCCAAGTTAATACCTGCCAAGACATCATCCAAAAAACTTCCCTCTACTGGGTGCTCCAAATGTGTACCCTACTAAAAGTCAGCATTTGTGGTACTTCAATTCTATAGCAGTTCAGGGGACAAAGATGTAAATTAAAATCACCCAGGAGGATGATAGAATAAGCAGCTTTATACTTCCGTTTAAAAGACTGTAGAGTTGGACATTATGCGCCAACGTGTTCAGTGGGAAATTCCTACTCATGTGAGCTATAAACATTTACCAACAGAATACTCGAAAGACCCTCACAATCAAAGTTAATGGCCAACAGATGTCTAGAGTCAAGCATGATCCGAGCCAGGGTACGCCTTATGCTCAAGGATATCAAAAGAGCAAATCTCCTAAGGCTCTGCCAACCCGGGTCGGGTCCATCTGGGCAGAAATCTGACTCTAAATCCCAGATCTCATGCAAGCCCATGGTGTCAAAATCTTTAATTTTATCTAGCCAAGTTTGATCTTCCATCTTATTGCCCAGCCTGGCTGTATTTCAGCTGCAGATTTTCAGATATGTTATTTATTTATTCTGAGCCTCAACTTGGGGATGTGCCCCACATTGAGGAGGGCCACTGTGGGTCATTCTGTGTCAATCACTACACTCCATATCCTCCAGTAGCTGAAACTTGTTTCTGAGTTCCAGTGGCACTAAAGGCCCCCTCTTATGAACAACTAGGCTCCCTCAAGGATGGTGACAAACACTGTTACAAGCTCTTGGGGCCGGATGTACCAAAGGATTTTACCCATTCTGTGTCTATGGGAAAAATCTTTTGTACATATGGCCTTTTAAAAAAAAAATTATTGTAACATACAACAACAAAGCCCAGATAGTTGAGCAGCATGTACATACAATAACCAGATTTTCTTCAAGCATCAAGCATCTCTCATTTATCCTCCGAAGAGGAATTTAAATGAAGCATATTACATCTTATAATCATATAGGTTCCTTCAACTAAAATGAAAACTTTTCCTAATCAGTGAAATTACTGTTAGAGATGCATCTTAATACTGATGTCACACTGCATCAAACCATAGGGTGAAAAAAACAAAATTAAAAAGTGTGGAAGCGGGAACGGAGGCAGGGGTTACAATTCCCATTAGTGCATACCTCTATACCAGCGGATAGAAGGCATAGCGCACCCATTCAGCAGCACAATCTGAATCTTCAATCCGTCTTTCAGGGGACCTTACCACATCTAATTTCCTTACAGTGATTCCAGAAAGGAACGCAGAGGTCGCGCGGATGGGATCCCTCCGGGGCCAACTCCCAGAAAACATTCAGCTGTTCCTAACAGAACACAACATCTCTGAGCCAATCAGACACGCTCAGAGCCCTGCCTCGCCCCCAGCACATTGCCACTTTGCGCTTAGCCAGAACGAGTAGCAAGACTACCAAATGTCGCACCTCTATCGGCCATCCATCCACTATTCCAAGCAGCGCTATCGTAGGTGTGAGAGGCAGCGCCATGCTAGTCACTTCCTCAAAAAACATGTTCAACCTTTATCCTGAAATCTCGCACCTTTTCACAATTCCATGCTAAATGTAAAAAGTCCGCGCTTCGCGTGTGGCACCTCCCACAGTCAGCCGCTGTGTGTAGTCCCATCGCATGCAAGCCTTGAGGGGTATAATATAGGCGGTGTATACATTTAAAATGTATAAGCCGCAGCCGGTAGTTTGGTGATAGCAATCTCATGTGCGCGCAGCATTTCTTCCAGGTTTCATCCGAGATGTCCTCCCCAACATCCACCTCCCACTTAGCTCAAGCAGTCGCAACTGAGGCGCTCTGCTGTTCCTGTATACAGGCGTATAGCATAGTGATGAGTTTCCAAGGAGACTGCGCTCTCCACAGTGTTTCCAACGCATGACAGATCTTCGGGGGAGATGCAAGTCCTGTAAATCACGCGCGGAGCATGGCTCCAACTCGTAAGACATACAGGCGGTGCAGCGCGCTAACAGTTCCCCTCCCAATTGTCGATTCCAAGGAGATCAGCTGACCTCCTTCAAGCCACTCCCCCAGGTTGATAATTCTGACCCGGCCAGGAAGTCCCTCAACTTCCCAACTCAGGACATCATCTCATCTGCTACATCAAGCACCGGCATCAAGGGGGCATATGGCTCACTCATCCCAGATCTTTGCACCAGGGCAGCCCAGGCTCTGGAGGTGCATGTCACAAATTTATACTACGGGGTCCGGGGCCGGGCCGGGGTCCCAATGATTCGAGGCAAATGATCCGGCCAGACAATCTCACTTTCAGGAGCAAGATGTGGTAAGTATCTCTCTGGCTGAATCCAGATATACGCAAACTGTGCCTGTGCACAGTGATAGTAGAGTCCCATATCTGGTGCAGCCAGTCCCCCCATCTCGAAAGGCAGCTTTAGCTTCTCTCAGGAGATCCTGGGCTGTCCACCCGCCCAGACCAATCTTATCATAGCTGAACGAAGACGCCTCAAAAAGCCAGTCGTTAGTATCAGGGGGAGGTGCACAAACAAATACAAAACTTTTGGTAATACTATCATTTTGGCTAGTGCTATTCTTCCCATAAGTGACAGCGGTAGCGACCGCCACGCCTCGACTCTGTCCTCCAGCCAGGTCATCAGTCTACCATAATTGGCAGACCAGAGCGTGTCCATCTCACAGCTTAGCCAAATGCCTAAATATCTGACCGTGCCGCTGGTCCACTCAATCGGGTATCTGGAAGAGAACCTTCTTGTCCCCTCAGTGAGGGGTAATATCACTGATTTTGACCAGTTTATCATGCTGCCGGACAGGGAGCCAAATCGGACGATCTCATTCAGCAGAACATCTAAGTTTGCCTCTGGATTCCAGATGTACAACGCAACATTGTCAGCGTACATTGAGATCAAAACTGGTCGTTGCCGATATTGCAGTCCCCTCTCGTTGTGGCGCTGTCGAAGGGAGGCTGCCAGAGACTCCATTGCCACAGCGAAAAGTAAAGGGGGCAGAGGACAGCCCTGACGGGTCCCTTGCGACACTGAAAAAGGATCAGACACGCTGCCGTTCAGCCGCAATCGAGCAACTGGGTCCGTATACAGCAATCGTATCAATTTCACGAATTTTGTACTCATGCCCAGTCTGCCCAAAAGCGCAGATGTTTCTATTCCAGTAAGTCGAATGCCTTTGCAGCATCTAAAAACACAGCTGCAGCTCTCATATCTCTGTCTAGCGTGCCCATGGTTGCAAAGAAAGTTTGCAGGTTGTGCATCGACGACCGACCAGGGATAAATCCTGCCTGGCCTGGGAGTACTAGTCTTGGCATTAGTGGCTGTAATCTAGCCGCTATCATTTTGGCTAGAATCTTATTGTCTATGTTAATCATTGAGAGAGGACGGTATGAATCACAGCTTTGCGGGTCTTTACCAGGCTTAAGCATAGTGACTATCAGTGCCTCTCTAAGGGAGGCGGGGAGAATCCCATTCTACATTGCTTCAGTATAGACAGTGGGGGAGCCACGATATTAGAGTATTCTTTATAGAATGCAGAAGTGAGGCCATCCAGGCCTGGGGACTTATCACTAGGTAAACTGCATATTGCAGCCTTCACCTTTTCCAGGGTGAATGGAGCATCAAAATAGGCTCTATGCGCATCGTCGAGCCAGAGTAGACTGATTTCGGAAAAATAATTTTGTGCATCGTCTTCACTCAGCTCAGTGGTTGTGGAATATAGATCAGTAAAAAAAAAATTAGTGAAGGCCTTCATAACTCCCTCTGTGCCTGGTACTCGCTCACCCCTTGGTTCTACTATTTCAGTGATATAGCAGCCGGCCCACGGCCTATGTACCATGTTAGCTAGTGTGCGTCCCGCTCTATCGCTCTCACCGTAGCTTCTTGCTCTGGCGTGTTTCCCCAAAAAACAAATTTCTCGCATAGCGGCTTCCTCATATTGAGATACCGTGGTTCGCAGTGCTACCAGTGTATCCCCCGACCACTCCCGGGCCAGCTCCGACTCTAGTTCCGCTATTCGCGCCTCCAGCGCAGCCAGCTCCCCGCGTAGTGAGCGCAGCACCCCATGTTGTTTTAATAAGCATACCCCATGGATAACCACCTTAAAGGCCTCCCACAGCACTCCAGCTGAGTTCACCGTTCTGAGCAAAATAGTTGACTATGGCTTTGCGCACCTCTTCACGGAATGCCGCATCTCGGAGCGCCCCCCTGCGGGAGTCGCCAAGTAAAGGCCACATTCAAGCCTCCAGGTATCGCTAGCTCCAATACCACCGGAGAGTGGTCAGACAGGGTACCCGCCATATGTTTCACCAAGCGCGTCCAGAGCTCCACATCTCGCGTGCCCAGCCATCGGTCTAATCGAGACCAGCTGCTATGTACATAATTAACACAAGTGCCCTCTCTACTATCCCCGTGTTTCGCTCTCCATACGTCAATCAAATCTCCGTCTTCCATTATCGTCGCCAGGGCCCTAGCAGCAGCGGTGTTCCGTGTCCTAGATACGCTCTCTCGATCCTCCTTTTGAACTAATATCACATTAAAATCTCCACCCCAGATCACAGTCCCTGCGCCTAGTGTATTTATCAATCGCCAGATCTCGCAGAAGAACTCAGGGTCATCTATATTAGGGCCATATATCGAAATAATTCTACAGGGCCTGTTTAGTAACATTCCACTCAGCAAGACATAGCGTCCATTCAGATCTGCTTCTACCCGCTGCATTTGCCACTGCAGTCCCTTCCGTATCAGGATCGCTACTCCCCGAGAGTATCGCGAGAAAACCGCATTATGACATTCCCCAACCCATCCAACCTTTAAGTAATTCAATGTATCTGTTACCAGATGTGTCTCTTGCAAGAGACATATGTCTATATTTTGGCGCCTAACATATGCAGACATAAGACGCACTTTGCGTCTATCATTCAAGCCACGTACGTTCCAAGTGAGGCAGCCAATTGATGTCATCTCCGCCATAGCCATTTAAGTCTCCAATTCAGAGCATCGTGCCTTCGCCCCCTTCCTGAAAACCCAGCCACACATAAATAAAACAAACAAAAATAAATAAATAATAAAGACACAGTATTGAAACAAACTGCAAAAGAGTCCCTTCCCCAACCCACGCAGACCCCCCCAAACGGGTCAAAGCTGACAACCACCCTCCCCATTCCAAGTTCCCCCTTTAAACAACCAAAATAGATTAACAGGACTCATCCAAGGGCTGTAAGGCTAGCGACCATCCCTCCATCCGGGGGGACAGAGGAGGTAGATCGAGGGGCATAGCGTGCATTGTCTTGATACATCTCCGTGGCCGCCCCGGCTCCTGGGCTGCCAGCAGTACAAGTCTTTAGTCATTATCGCTGAGGTCAGCACGGGCGCCTCCTGGACTATCCACTCTCTTAGTATCAGCTTTCCGTGGGATAGTCTTGACAAATTTGGCAGCCAACTTAGGGTCTGTAAAGAAGTGCAGTGTACCACCATGCTGTATCCGAAGTTTAGCAGGGTAGATGAGAGAGATGCGAGCGTCCGTGAGTCCCAGCGAACGTTTAATCGGCAGGAAGGCCTTCAGCGCCGCCTGTACGTCAGGGGTGTAGTCCGGGAAGAAGTTTAATTCAGTGTTCTTATACAGCACCGGGCGTCTTTCTCTGGCCAATCGGAGCACAGCATCCCTGTCTCTGTAGTTCAACATGCGGAGTATAATAGGCCGAGGCGGGGTCCCCGGGGGAGGGCGGGGCCCAAGTGATCTGTGGGCTCTCTCGACCACCAATATTCGGGACAGCTCTCCCGGGAACAAATCAGTTAGCAGTTGTTCCATAAAGTCCTCCTTCCTGCCCATATCTGTGGATTCCGGAAGGCCAATCATTCTTATGTTGTTTCTTCGCGATCTTGCCTCTAGGTCTTTATTGCGTATCACTTCTAATACGCACTCCATCCGTAACAATTTTTATCGTTTTCCATTACATTGATCCTCTATCTCCGATGTGAGTGTCTCTAATTGGTCAAAACGTGAGTCATGGTCATCTACCCTTGCCTTGATACGGTCCATTTGTTCAGTTAGGTGGTCCAGTTTAGCGTCTATATTTGTCAGGCTGCTCTTAAGATCCAGGAACATGGCCTTGACCGATGCATCCGCCGTGCCCTCCTCCGCAGTTGGATCCTCGGACTGGGAGGCAGTGGTACCACCTTTTTTCCGACTCCCATTGAAGGAGATCTTTGCCTGCCTTTGCTCCGCCTTTCCCATTTTGGAGTTCACTTATGTCATCCAGAGCAATGACCCTTGGTCAGCCCTACAGGGGGGCCAAGGCCGTCGCGTTCAAATCAATGTCAGCTGTGCAGCAGTTCTTTCGTTCACCAAGGCTACCCTTTATAGCACACGGCCACAGCCAGTCGCAGAAGACAGTCCTCCGCCATCAGATATCACCCATGCAACCTTAGTCTATCCCACAGACTTTTATAAAACTAAGGAGTACCTTGGATAGGTCGCAAATGTCCTCTTACTTCTTCCCAGTGTGCTTCCTGTAGTACCCAGGGCCGATCCAGCCTACGTCAGGCCTCACCCATCAGGCTTCCTCCTCCAGCCTCACCGATCTCAAGCCCATCCGATGCAGGGGCCCCTCTACTCCAGCCCTACCAGGTCCTCCTCAGCCACCTCAGTGTGTCCGTCCGTCCAGATTAACGAGGAGGCGCACCAAGCGGGTCGGAGCGGAGCGCCCTGCCTCAGCTCCGAAGCCGATCCGAAGCCGTCCGATCAGCCGTCATCCAGGAAGACGTCCGCAACTCGTTTAGGAGAGTCGGGCTTCCCACCAAGCCTCTCCCCTCTCTCTATGCCGAGGGCACCCCTCGGTCGGGGGCCCCAGGCCCTAAGTGCCGAAACCGCTCCGAAGGAGAAGATCACCTCGCAGCAGCCCCAGTGAGACGCTGGCGCCCGAGGTCAGGTACCCCACCGCAGCAGCGGCCCAGGAAGGCTCAGAGCGGCTGATCCGCCCGCCGAGGTCGGGTCGGGTCTAACTCCCCGGGTCCAACCTTCAGCGATCCCGGGTCACCAGCACCCCAGACGGTCCCGCAGCACAGAGGACAAGATTTTCATCGCTCAAATGAGGATAAATGTGAGGATACTGCCCCTCGATCGGCAGAGCCTCACTAAAATGCAGCCATCCTGCCGTAGGGCTAACCACGCCCCTCCGTACATATGGCCCTTGATGTTCACATTGACCCCCAGGCCAAAGGATAAAGAAAACTAATGGAAGAACTCTGATGTCTGACCCACTCACTCCCTCAACCGAAATACGAGTAACCAGTCGCTTGACTATGCCTGGCTGTCTAAAGTTGAATACAATGCAATCCCCATCAAAACGTTTTTACCCGGTGCCTAACCAGCCCACGTCTGACCATAATAAAGTTTTCACAGTCATGACCTGGTACACCCCTCCTAAACACACCAATGTCTTACCTTCCAGATACTTTCATGCATGGATTCCTCTGCTCCTGGACTCAAGGGAGGAACTTTTACCAGAACGACCAACAAAGGAGTAGAATTTGGGGGGATATGTAGTCTAAGTAATGGGACCAGGTGTGAATTACATTCAACATTTACAAGGGCCTTATGCCCAATTGCCCGTCTGCTAGCACCCATATCTGAGACGGATGCCACAGTTGAATGCTGCTTATGCGAGGTGATCAAACGATGCCTGTCATCCAGACCAAGGCATGCCCACCCTTAGGAGGTGCCAGCGGCAATCCCTACATCATAAGTAACTGGCCTTCTGGGCGACGCAGGCTGCACCACTGGTTAAGACTCTCCTAAATCGGCCCCCTGCCCAAAAACATGGCACTCCCGGACTGCAAGGGCGGGCTGATTTAGAGGGTCAACTTGTGTTGCCTCCTCTCTGGGTAACTGACCATATAATTGATGGCGGGATTCCAGGCATGACGCATTTGAGGCCAAACGGGCTCTAATTGGATGTAAATGGGTTTCAATGATAGACTCTAACCGTTTAAAGATCTCCTTAAAATTCATAGCCCTGGAGGTAGCCCCGGGGTGAGGGACGCTGTACCTTTTATATGTCCTGCTGCGGTCGGCTGTGTCTTTTCCACCCCCACAGCGGGACCCTTGTTTCTTCCGCTTGGGAGCTGGTTTTGCAGGGGTGCATCATTACCCTTCCAGGCGGGACTCCCACCAACCTCACAGGGCTCAGAGCCATAGGTTAATGCTGGACCATGGTGGACTAAGTGGGCTTCTACCCCACCAGTGGAGGACTCCTCGATCTGACCATAAGTCCAGTGCCAACACCGATCAGATCAGCAGTCTCCTCCTTCTCCCCGACTATCCCTCTGCCAGTGACAGCCTCCGTTCTGCTTAGTCAATGTTGTTGGACACCAGCCCAATGACCTGCTCTAGCAAGGTGTCAATGCTGGTGGGCTTACAAGGGATAGACAGATCTCCCACTGCTTTGCGCTTCCCCATGATATTTGCCCCAAAAAATAAATGATAGAGAAATTCCTCATCAGTTCCTCATCCAACTATAAGCTGGTACTTCAGTGTCAGAGCAGTGGCCCAGCCCAGCGTTGTCTGGACGCGGAAAGGCGCAGACAGGTCCACTCTTGGCCAAGTCTTTGCTCAGGTGCGTCCCGTGCCACGGGGAATCTGTAGCACTTTTGAAGTGTGCTGGTCCCTCCTAACGCCTCAGGGTATGCTGGGGGATGTAGTCCCACCCCAGCAGGGCCTAACAGTCAGTGGCAAGGTGCAGCAAACAATCATGTGTCCCACGCTGTGGGAAATCTGTAGTCCCACCCCAGCAGGGCCTAACAGTCAGTGGCAAGGTGCAGCAAACAATCATGTGTCCCACGCTTTGGGAAATCTGTAGTGCTTTTTTGAAGCTCGTTGGCCCCTCCTAATGCCTCAGGGTGCGCTGGGGGATGTAGTCCCACTCCAGCAGGGCCTAACAGTCAGTGGCCAGGTACAGCAAACAAGTGTTGCGTCCTGTGGGAAATCTGTAGCGCTTTTAATGCGTGTTGGCCCCTCCTAATGCCTCAGGGTATGCAGGGGGATGTAGTCCCACCCAGCAGGTCTTAACAGTCAGTAGCAAGGTGCAGCAAACATTTGTTGCGTCCCGCGCCACAGGAAATCTGTAGCGCTTTTGAAGCGTTTTGGCCCCTTCTAATACCTCAAGGTATGCTGGGGGATGTAGTCCCACCCCAGCAGGGCCTATCAGTCAGTGGCAAGGTACAGCAAACAATCAACATGTCCCAAGGTGTAACCCCAGCTTTTTATCCGAAGAGATTGATCAGGGAATCGTATAAACGCGCTAAATATTTTAATAGAGAGAGTATGTTTCAACAACGGACAAAAGAAGTGAAAGCACAACTAGTTTGTGTTATTCAACATTCTAATATGAATGATAGAATCAGGAAAATTATCAACACTAATTATTCTATGAATGTTGCTATTGGTGATTCTACACACAAGGGTGACAGTGGTGTCTTGTATTTATTTGTTTATTTCACTTCTATTGGTGATTATTTTTTTTGGATCACTTTTCATCCTTTTTTATTTCACCTTATTATTTCTTTGTTTGGTATTTTGCATTTTTTGTTTTCCACTCTATTATTCATTGGTAGGGGCTCTTGTTGGTATTATTCACTGGTTGATAGTGGAATCTCAAGAATCTGGATCAAAATGTATTATCTTGTTCTATTTTTTGGGTCTATCAGGACTTATAATAATGGGAACGTTGAGAACCTCCTTAATCTGCGATATTATGCAATAAGGATGGGAAAGGAATGGCCCTGAAGAAGGCGGCTGTGTTCCTACTATTATCTGTTGTTTGGCTTTGTTCCTACTATTATTTGTTGCTTACATGGACCTTGAATTTATGGTGTCGAAATATTTATATTTAAAAAAAAATGTTTTCTTTTATCAAACAGAATGGAGACACAATCAGGAATTGAATAGTAATATAATACCTGTGTGAATATCATTTCAGCTCCAGAAAAAGAAAGTGTATATTCTTTGTTTGTATTTCTTTGCACTGTATTTTTATAAGAAAAATATTTTGTACATGCTATGGTTGAATTATTTTCATTGTTTTGTTTGATGTGTCAGTTCGTCTTTGTCTACCAATTTGTGTATAGGTGTAAATATTTATAGAAATTCTTTTTGTGTTTTCCCATGTTTATTTTTATATATTTGTACATTTGAACATTGATGTGCTTCTGTTTGACATACATTTGTAATAAATATTTCTTGTTTTGAAATTTTGTTATAGCTTAGCTGTTTCTTTTTATGTTGGATAAAAGTGAATATTGGTTGTAGCTCATTTGTTTTTTCTTGTACTCAAGTAACCCCAGCTTTTTGCCTTGGCTGTAGACCTCTAAGCACTTTACCCCTGCTAACCAGGGATAAAGTGCCTGTGGCCCTACTTTTCAAAATGATGACATTGGCACACCCCTAATTGGCCTACTTAACTTACTCAGAAGTCCCGAATATATAGTTGAAAAGTTTACCCGGAGCCTTTAAGTTGAATGCCACAAGTGGACTGTGGCACCCATTCTGCCATCCACCATGGTGACAGTGTAAACATGACTGAAGGCCTGTCGCTTATGACCTAGCTGTGCAGTTTTAAAAAGCAATTTAACATGTCAGAAATAAATCATTTTGACAGCCCTAACCCTACCTTTATAAATTTCTAAGTCACCTCTACAGGGTGAATGAAGGCATTTAAAAGTAGAACAGGTAAAAGTCTAATATTAAACGTCTTTAGAGTGAAACAACCTGAGAGCTATTTTCACTGTAGCAAGGCTAGCTGTTCCATTGGAAATCATTGTGATGCAATATTAAAATTGACTGTTATCTCTGGCTAGGCAACATTTCATTCATGACCTTATTTAAATTCACTGGTGAAGTCGGATTTGTAATCTAGATTATTGAAAAGGTACTTTTAGAAAATTACCTTTTCCCTGCCTAACGCCTCTAAAGGCACATTTGCATTTATTTTCCCACATCTGCCAGCCAGTAATTACCATTTAAATAAGTAGGAAAACTGCTAGCAGAGCACCGATTAAGGATTTGGGTGTGAGGAGGTGTTGTTTTCTTGACAAGATGGCAGTGGGCTGTGCACAGAAACTTGATTACCTTCAACAAGTGAAAGGTAGCTGACACCTTGACAGTGCCCTTTCTTTGTTCCTCCAGCAAGACAGGTTCCAATCACAGTGGCCCTCTTTTTGACATTACAGTGTCAAATCCTGCTGGAGTGTTGCATCGTGCTTGATAGTTCTGCTGGGGCACACTTCAGAAGGTGAACACAGGATGCTAAAACATTTCTTGGTCATTCGTTGTCTGGTTGTGAGAACACCCTGGTTTGTTCTACTAGACTTCAGTTTCTGGGGTTTTATGGGGTACCCTAGCTGATTCAACCCTGGATTTTGGTGTTAGATTTGGGAGGATATTAGGAATACCATAGTACCCTTTCCACACATATCCTCAGCCCTCAGAGCCAAAGTTTAGTGTGGCAGAAGCCTTTTGCCATCTTGAAAATGCCCAAAGTTGGTATGGCTGGCCCCTGGAACGTTTAGCTCATTGGCCATGGCTTGCCGATGAACCATTCTCATCCACTAGCTCATGCAAGGCATAATATGGCATCTGCGGGCACCCATTTCAGAACACTCCTGGACCAAAGGAAGATCATTACAGGACTGAACCTACTGTTGTGACTTGTCAGCAACTTGAGAAGAGCCTTGAAAGGACTGGGCCCGTTTTCTCTTGTACCCAGGACATAGAAGTGTACTCCAAGGGTCATGAGGCAGACCTCCTGTTTAAGCTACAGGTACAAAAAGGAAAACAAAAAACTACAAGAGGCCTTTTCCTGAAACAGCTCAGGTGACCAGTGGCAGCTGGACTCAGACTGGATCCTACTGTTTGAACTCTGCCTGACACCCTGTGAGTCTCTAAGTGCCTCCCCGGGGGGCTTTAGAAGTGTATTTTTGCAGAGGATTAAAGTCAGAAAGTAAAATATTTGACCAGAACAAACCCGGTTGGTGTATCCAATCAGCCCTCCATTGTGGTCAGCATCAAATTGTGATTAGTTTCTAGTCTACTGTGAACATTCACTATCATTGCACCTTATGCTTATTGGCAAAAATCCTGCGTAAAACTTGAAAAAATCCGATTTCTGGTTTCCCCTATTGGATTGGTGTTAGAAATGGGGTTTTTGGTTGGCAGTCAGGTTGCCCTCTGTCCAAGCAAGAACCCTCACTCTAGTCAGGGTAAGTCACACACAATCCAAATTATCCTGTGCCCCCCCCTCTGGTAGCTTGGCACGAGCAGTCAGGCTTAACTTAGAAGGCAATGTGTAAAGTAATTGTGCAATAAATCATACAATAACACAATATAGCACCACAAAAATACACCACACAGTGTTTAGAAAAATATATAATATTTATCTGGATAATTGCAGGTCAAAACGAATAAAGATGCAATGTGAAATTGTAGAGATATCACTGAAAAGTGATATAAAGTGTCTTAAGTCTTTAAAAAGCAAACAAAGTTTCTTTCAAGCACAAAGTACCTGGTTTAAATTGGAAAATCTCTGCAAAGGGCCGCATAAGAAGAGATACGTGGAAAAATGGTGTGTGCGTCATTTTCTCCCCTGCACACACGGACTTGCGTTGTTATTTTTCACGTGGGGAAGTTGTGCCTCGTTTTCCGGCGTGCGGACAGTCTCTCTCTGTGGTTCGCGGGATTACCAGATGTCCCAGGGTCTGTGCGTGGATTCTTCGGCTTGTTTTCCGGCTGCGCGTCGTTCCGCGAGGCTGTGCGTGGAATTTTCTTTCTCATGGCAGGCGCCTCGTCGATTTACCCTCTGGAAGTCGGGTGGTGTTGTCCATGCGAGGCCGTGCGTCAAAGTTCTGGCCGCCCCATGGGCATCGCGTCGAGCATCGTCGGCGTGCTGCGATTTTCTCTCCACGGAGCAAGCTGTGCGTTGCAATTTTCGGCGCACAAAGAGTCCAAATGAAAAAGAGAAGTCTTTTTGGTCCTGAGACTTCAGGGAACAGGAGGCAAGCTCTATCCAATCCCTTGGAGAGCACATTTACAGCCAGACAAGAGTTCAGCTAGGCAGCAGTCCTTTGTAGAAAGCAGACAGGTGAGTCCTTTGAGCAGCCAAGCAGTTCTTCTTGGCAGGATGTAGCTTCTGGTTCAGGTTTCTTCTCCAGCAAGTGTCTGAGGTGGTAGGGCAGAGGCCCTGTTTCATACCCAAATGTGCCTTTGAAGTGGGGGAGACTTCAAAGAGTGGCTAAGAAGTGCACCAGGTCCCCTTTCAGTTCAATCCTGTCTGCCAGGGTCCCAGTATGGGGTGTGGCAGTCCTTTGTGTGAGGCAGGCCCTCCACCCTCCCAGCCCAGGAAGACCCATTCAAAATGCAGATGTATGCAAGTGAGGCTGAGTACCCTGTGTTTGGGGTGTGTCTGAGTGAATGCACAAGGAGCTGTCAACTAAACCTAGCCAGACGTGGATTGTAAGGCACAGAAAGATTTAAGTGCAAGGAAATGCTCACTTTCTAAAAGTGGCATTTCTAGAATATTAATATTAAATCCGACTTCACCAGTCAGTTGGATTTTGTATTACCATTCTGGCCATACTAAATATGACCTTCCTGCTCCTTTCAGATCAGCAGCTGCCACCTCAACAATGTATGAGGGCAGCCCCAATGTTAGCCTATGAAGGGAGCAGGCCTCACAGTAGTGTAAAAACAAATTTAGGAGTTTTACACTACCAGGACATATAAACTACATAGGTACATGTCCTGCCTTTTACCCACACAGCACCCTGCTCTAGGGGTTACCTAGGGCACACATTAGGGGTGACTTATGTGTAGAAAAAGGGGAGTTTTAGGCTTGGCAAGTACTTTTAAATGCCAAGTCGAAGTGGCAGTGAAACTGCACACACAGGCCTTGCAATGGCAGGCCTGAGACAAGGGGAAGTGGGTACTTAAGTGGGTGGCACAACCAGTGCTGCAGGCCCACTAGTAGCATTTAATCTAAAGGCCCTAGGCACATACAGTGCACATTACTAGGGACTTATAGGTGAATTAAATAGTCCAATTGGGTGTGATCCAATGTTACCATGTTTAAAGGGAGAGAGCATATGCACTTTAGCACTGGATAGCAGTGGTAAAGTGCGCAGAGTCTAGAAACCAGCAAAAATGAGGTCAGAAAAAGAGAAGGAGGAAGGCAAAAAGTCTGGGGATAACCCTGCACAAGGGCCATTTCCAACAATTGGTATCATTTTGTTTATTAAATTGTACTTTATTTTTCTAATTCGGTTTGGAAAATGTATTGCTTGGCACTTCAGCCATACTTTAGACATTGCCTCTAGGTTAATCCTTTTGCTCTGTGCCCTGGGGGTTGACCTCAGGTTTATTTAGTGACTTTGAGGGTTCACCCAAACAGGGTTTTTAATTGTTCCTTTAGGTAGGTGGTCATCCAATCCAAATAATAATCCAATTTCTTACAACCAATATCAAAGAAACATTCATCTCTCATTTTAGGGTAGTATACTGAGGAAAAGGTGATCATTCACATTCCTTTTTTGGACTTTTTCATTGCTTATCTCACTTCTTTATCTAGTAGCGTCTGGCTGTTATAAAATACGAAATATTCCTTGAGCGATATCCCATCAGTGTTAATCATAGTCCTATTTTAGGAAGAGATCTGCATAGTCAGTGCGATGGATTACAGGCTCACATGGGCCGTATTTAGAAGGTGCATTTATTGCAAAAGGACTATGCACCTCTTCAAAGAGGTCAGTAAATTATGAACCTTATCTCTCTTGCTGGCTGTCAACGGGACACAATCTGAACCACAGTAACATTCAGCAATAATTCTACAGATTCTGCCTCAAGTTCCTTTATTTGCAGGTAACAGTAGCATCAGCTTAGTGTATGAAGTTTAGTCTCTTGAGGTGTGTTTTGTGTGGGTAAGATATATAAAAAACATTTTCCTCCTTTCCATTCTCCCATGCACCAGGGTCTAGCAGGTTCATAAGGTCATGCATTTACAACCAACCCGGTAGAATGAACGATTTGTACGCCTCAAGGCAACGGGGCAATGCCAGCCATCCATCAGCTATTTCAAAATGTCAGTGTGATCTCTATCTACTGATCGGATCCCTATTCCCGATCCCTGTTGAGACATCCTTTGAAAAGGGGAATGCCTCACAAGGCCCTGGTTGCAGCCAAAATCTATTCTCGAGTCCTCTTAGTAGGCAAGCCAGTAATGGTATATCTCCTTTCGTGTTTTCCCACATGGGTCTGGATTTAGGTCCAGATGTACCAAAGGATTTTACCCATTCTGTGTCTATGGGAAAAAGCTTTCGTACATATGGCCCTTACAAACATGTTATTCTGGGCTTGCATAACAAACCTGCGCAAAGTGTTCTTTTTTTGAAGGATTTACTTTCCTGCGCATAACTTGTTTTGCGCTGGAAAGCTGTATCAAAGTAATACAAAGCAGGGCAAAGTGCAGCTTTGGGTTACTCTGTATCAAGGGGGAGTTCTATGGGAGAGTACGGGCGGTCCCATGCAACCACCAATGTTTTTGTATGCAAAACCCTATCTGCTAACAATAATAGACAGGGTTTTGCACCAAAAAACAACACCAGTTTAAAGCTTGCATTTAAAAGTAGAAATGTTTTTATTTCTCCTAACTTTTCACACTTTGAATGTGTGCTGCACTGTACAGCACACATCCACAGTGGGAAAAGCTTTGAAGATAGTCTGAGCGTAGTATTTTGTACTGGAAGGTTACCATTCCAGTAAAAAACATACCTAGGCTAGACATGACACTGACACGGTTGCACTATTGTGCAAAAGTGTGTGTGGTGCTAGGAAGTCTCATTATGCGCCAGTACTAGGGAGGGGGCAGGATAGTGCCATATCTCAGTAGATAAGGCGCATTTCTGCACTCTCACGCAATGCAGTGCAGCATATTTAGTTACTGCGCTGGTATGTCACACATTGTAAATTTGGGCCTCAGTATTTCAAGTATGTTTTCCACATCTCTAATCTTGGTGTTCCCCCTGCAGATCTGTATTACAGACTCTCTTGAGAGGACTGGCCACCTAAACTAGTTGGTCACTCATTTCAGTATCCCACGTGGTGCTCCCTTTTCATGTCTGCGATTCTGGACATTCTTGCGTTCCCTGGCAAGCCTGCCCAAATTTCCCACGATTCTGAGATTGGTCCACTAGACTACTGTCTCACTAAGTAAAGCAGTTTGGGGACTATGCTTCAGCACAAATACTCTTAGAATCCAAGTTCCAGTACTCCCTATTCTTCACTATGCCCCTTAGGACCCAACTTTTTTTTGCAAAATTCTCTTTCTTAGTGTTTTTTTTGTAAATACAGCATTATCTTATACAGGTACAGCACAGTTAACAAAGGTCATGGTGCACCATATATTCAATATACCAAAGGTAGGTTCAGTTGCGAAAAAGAAACAGACCAAGACAAGTTGAGTATATCACGCAAAAACTAAGTATGGGACCATTAGCAGGTTATTGTAAAACTGAATCAATCTATTGCCCAACAAACCCCCTCTCATCCCTGAAAAGGAAACCAAAACTGAATGGACCATGAGTCAGCAATAAAATAATTATATAAGGTGTGAAGGGCAGGGAACAAGCCCGGAGATATGGAGCCTCAAAATATACCCCATCTTTCAACTGGAGGCAATCGATTGGACCCCTAGAAATCCTATAATTGGAAGAGATGGAGTGCTCTTGTGCATGTAGAGCAGGTGATAAGACCGAAGCCCTCTGACAGGAACCTGACAAGGGGTCCCCATTGGTATTCAAAATGTTTATATTTATCTAACAGTATGTCTGCCATTCTTTCTATTGTTAGTACTTGCCAGAGCCTGGTATGCTATTAGAAAAGCAATGATGCTGTGGTTTTCTTCCAGGCTGCTGCCAGGGCTGTTTTTGCCACTTCTAGACAGAGCCACACAATGGAGCGGTCACTAGATGTTTGACACTTTAGGGTCTCATCTCTCAGACCTAAAAGAGCAAAGCCTAGTGTAGAAGGCAGGGGATTTCCCAGTATGGTTTTCATTTGTGCTAGGATTTCAGCCCAAAAGGGATGAATGACAGGACAGTACCACCAGACATAACAGAAGTCGCCTAACAACCCGCATCCCCTCCAACATAGGTTCAATTCACCTGTAAAAATTGCCTAGAGTCTGATAAGATAAAGATACCAGTCAAACAGGACTTTATAATGAGCTTCCTGCATCCCCAGGTAGTGGGTGAAATGAGGAATATCTTTCCATAATTTCTGCCAATGTTTGTGATTGGGTTGCCAAGAATGGTATTCCCTAATTGCTTGTGGCGTGGAGTGAAAGTGGTCATAGAGGAAGGATTTGGGGCTTCCCGAGCCTTGTACAATTTTCTATGGGAGTAAGATCCCTAATGGCCACTAATCGCATGGCAGGGTGAAGAGCCCAATGTATTAGTTGAGTGTAATGATATCTTTCCATAATGGGTAAGCCCAAATCTCTTTGATAGCGTTCAAAGGTCAATATATCCCACCCTTGAAACCAATCTGTGACCATGAGGCAGCCTTCCTCTCAGCACAGATCGAAAGGGCCTGGTGTGAAAGCGGGAGGGAAGGTGGGGTTGAATGGATGGGCCTGTAGGGAGAGGGGAAAGTAGTCCAACCCAGCGTCCGAGTTACCTTGTCCCATACTGTATGGGTTGTTCTAGTGGGTGTACTGGGGTAAGTATTAGGGAGTCGGTCACTTTCTCGTTTCCACATGACATCTAAGACATAGCAGCCAATTACCACCCTGTCGATGTGGAGCCAATGTTTATCCAATTCCCTCTGGGGCCCTCAGTTGTGCAGCTTTATAATATAAGCGAAAATCTAGTAAAGTTAGTCCCCCCTATTTCTCTTTGTAGTCGCAATTGCTTATAAAGTAAGCAGACTCTGTGATGCTGCCACATAAAGTGGGGCTTGATCGTAAGGCCTTAAAAAAGATAGAGGACCCATGGCAAGGCTGTCATTTTTACCGTGTTGATGCAACCCAGCCATGTTAAGTACATGGGTGTCCATCATTTGAAGTCTATTTTAAGTCAGAGGTGGAGTGGGGAGAAGTTGCCACGAAAGAGATCTGAAACCATCGGGGTGAGCTTGATCCCCAGGTAGGTGACTTGTTTCTTCATCAACTGGAATTGGGTTGTTCCCACAAAGGTTTCTATCTCTCACATGGGGAGTGTGAGGTTGAGGAGAAAGGATTTGTGGAGGTTTATTCGATAGCGCTAGTTCCCGCTGTAGAGCTGGTAGGGAAGTAGCAGGGGAGGTAAGGAAGAGTAGCACGTCATCTGCAAAAAGTGAAATTTTGTGGTCTACAGAGCCAAAGGGGATACCTCTGATTGCAGCAGTACCTCTAATTTTGGCTGCAAGGGGTTCTATGCTAAGCATAAACAATAGTGTGAAAGTGAGCATCCCTGATGTGTGCCCTGTCGCAGCTGAAAGGTATCTCATCCTACTCCATTAACCAATATGCGGGAACAGGGATTTGCATAGTGTGCTTGTATCAGGGCTATAAAGCATTTGTCTATGCCAAATTTAAGAAGAGTGTGGAAAAGGAAGGACCAGTTCAATCGGTCGAATGCTTTCTTGGCATCTAAAACCAATAATGTCACTGAAATCTGTTTTTTGGGAGCCTTTTCAACCAGGTGGATCTCCTTCCACAGGTTGTCATGCGTTTGTCGCCCCTGAATTTAGCCAGACTGATCTGGGTGTAGTAAATCGGGCATGATACTTTCTAGTCATGTCGCTAGCATTTTATTGTAAGTTTTGCATCTAGATTCAGCAGGGCTATCGGTCGATAGGAAGCACAAATGTGTGGGTCTTTCCCCAGTTTGGGGATAACAGTAAGTAATGCCTTGCTCATTGAGGGAGTGACCATTTTAGAGGAAGCTATGTGATTAAATAGATAAATGAGTTGGAGTGCCAATTCGGAGCTGAATGTTTTATAAACATTTACTGTAAACCCATCTGGTCCTGTGGATTTATGAGCTTGAAGCACTTTAATAGCTAGCTGTACTTTGTCCTCATTAAACGGGCTGCTTAGGACTTCTTTTTGATCGGTTGACACTTGGTTGGTAGTTTAACTCCCTCTAAATAGTCAAGTAGTGTCTTGTCGCTAGGTGATTCAGCAGTGTAGAGGGTTTCATAAAAGTCGAGGAAAGCATTTGCTTTACCGTGTTCAGAAGTAATCACCTCCCACCCTCTCTTTTAATGCAGCCAAAATATTCCCTCTCATGCTTAACATCAAACTGGCGTGCTAAATGGGTGCCCACTCTGTTTCCCCTGTTATGTGTCATGTGTTTGAGGTGGAGCAGGGTGATTTTTGCTCTACTGGTGTAAATCACATTTAATTTCCTCCTCAGCTCTGTACCCTTTCTCTGTAGCATTAGAGTGGGGGCTTCTTTAGGGGCCTTTTCTGCAGCTTGAAGTTCAGCTTCAAGGGTCAGTCTTTCTAGGCTTTTTGCTTGGTTTGTGCTGATAAGAGTGAGATACACTTTCCTCTTATCAATGCTTTGAAAGTGTCCCATGTGGTTGCTGGATCATTATCCTGGGGTGATTCAAATGGAAAAATTCTCAGATGGTATGACACCTGTCAGCTCTAAAGAGGGGGTCTCTGGTAGGAGCATGTGGGAAGAACCAGCGGTGAAGTTTGGGTGTAGGGACAGTCAAGTCCAGTATTAATTCTACCGGGCCATGGTCAGACAGGGCAATATGACGGAATTTTATTGTCTTGATGGCAGGTTCCAGGGATTGGCTAACAAATGTGTAGAGAGTAAGAGTGGTGGCAGTGGGAAGAACAGTATAGTCTTGAGTGGGGGGGTAATCTATCTCTCAGGCATCTAACAAGCCTATACTGTGTATAGCTTGTTTTAAGGCTTCAGTGAAGTTTTCCGTACCGGAGCGTTGGGGATGGGTGCTGTCTAAATCAGGATCCCAAATAAGGTTGAAGTCACCCATTAGGATGATCTCTCCTTCTGCAAATCCCCCCAGTAGAGTGAGGGATGAGTGAAGAAGTGTAGCCTGTGCCAAGTTCAGGGCATAGACTGATGCTATTGTGCATAGCTTGCCTCGTAGGTTTCCCCTTCACCATCACTATCCTGCCTTCTCTATCTGTTTTAGTACCCAGGGGTTGGAATTTGAGAGAAGAGTGGAGTAGTAGGGCAACTCCATTTTGTTTAGTGGGCGCTGAGGAATGATACACTTGATGGTACGGTATATGGCAATGGCAGAGTTCATTGCTGCGCTTAAGGTGGGTCATGTGTCATGCCACAATGTCATGTCTCTAATCTAGAAGATATTTCCATAACTTTTGCCTTTTGGCTTGGGAGTTAAGCCGCTTGATGTTCCAGGTAGGGTAGTCAACACCATTCTAGGGTTTTGCGATTAGTAGTGTGTCTGGGGTTTCGTTCCTTGTCATCTTGGTGTATCCTCTCCCTCCAAGAATCTCCTCTCGGCCTCCCCCATCACGGTTTGCCAATCACTAACTCATGGAATAACAGTGTAACAATAAAACTAAAGCATTTGGGAACCTATGTCCCCAACATTAGATTAATAGTACTGCGGTTCGCACTTGTGGGCGTAGGTACATTATAGACCATGTATGGCATTTATGCATTAATAACAAAGTGTTGAAGAAACTAAAGGGCACATTGATTTGGTGGCATGGTCTCGTTGTAGCACTGGGCTCAGAAGTCAGTGATGAGACTCTTCACAGGAATGTTGTAGGATGGAAACAGAGGAACACACATACAGTATGATCTTCCACATCGGGGCCTACTGCACATATGCATAGTAGAGAACAGTAGGTTCTTCCAAGGACAAAGAGCGGGATTTTTGATGTGTAATGGGACCAAACCTAGTTCCCCAGGTGCAGTTGATTGTCTAATTTCGGGCACAATGTTTCCCTTGTCGTTTACGGCATCGCCGTGGAAACCATTGTCTCTGATTGGAGCTGGTCTCAGAGTTTGTGGTTGGTTTTTTTTAGTGTCCTTCAGGGTGGTCCGGATCAGGGATCGTCACTCCAAGCAGGGTCGCTGCCTCTTGCAGGTCCGAAAAATTGTATGCTTTATTTTTAAAGGTGAAGGCAAGGCAAAACGGGTATGTCTATTTGTATTTAATGTTCTTGCAGTGTAATGTATGAGTCACAGGTCAGAACTGCAGCCATCTAGTTAAGGTTGCTGGAACAATATCTTGATATAATGAACAAGAGACCTCTTGGAAAGACGCCTATTCTACTTTCCTCGCTGCCTCTATGATGGCATCGGTTCAAAATGGGGTTTCTGGTTGGCTAGGTTACCCACCTAAGCCAGGTAGAACCCACCCACTCTAGTCAGGGTGATAGAGTTACACACGCAAGATAACCCCTGCTCACCCCCTTGGTAGCTTGGTACGAGCAGTCAGGCCTGTCCCAGAGGCTATGTGTAAAGGATTTGCACATCGCACACATCACGTGACGCACTATCCCCATCACAAAGGAAACACAACACCAAGTTACATAACAATGAACTGTATTGTACACAACATCATTAGACCAAACACAACATGTCAGTAATACCCAGTTATCTAAGCAGTTGTCAGAACATAACACAGTAGTGTTACTCTGCGAAAGCCAGAAGTAGTCACATAAAACACATGGGTTACTGATTATTCTGCAACATAAGCAGTAGTCAGGAAAACATTACTAAAATAATGCACGTCATAGAATCATCATAATGCCCATAAAAGGAACATCAGAAGACACATGGCAAGTCATGAAAAACACATCATCATAAATGCCCATAAAAGGGACATCAGAAAACATATAGCCAGATATCATCTCTGAAATTATGCATAGCATGGAACAATCACATCTGGTAGATCATCATAATCCCCCAAAATGCCCATACTATCATAACTGTGAGAAGGCGTCAACATAAAAGCCTGAAATGCCACATTACTCGAAAACAGAGTGGGCAAAATGGGGACGGCCATGTCCCAACTGTGGAGCTGCTCTGCTCCAGTTACCGCCCTGCGGCAATATGTGGCTAATTCTGGCAGGACCGGGGACCTCCGTCGAGGGTCACCACTTGGCCAGCCAACGTGTCTCTGGTAACCTGTTGGGTTGCCCAGTGGGGATGGTGGACTACCCTGCCAGCAAACCAAAAACAGGAGGAAGGGGACCAGCAGTGCAGGGGGCATCCGATGAGGCTTTTGCCCCGCCCATGAGGCACACAGCCTGAATCAAGGCCGGGTGGAGCACGGGGCCTCCGATGAGGCTCCCTCCCTGCCTGTGTTCCTTACAGCTACTGCGGGGGCCCAGCGTCAACGGGGGCCCCCATGGACACTAAAGTGGGCCAGGTGGTGCATGGGGGCCTCCAATGAGGCTTCCACCCTGCCCGCAATACGTGCACACTGGAGGGGGGGTGGAGCGGGGAGCCTCCGATGAGGCTTCCTCCCCCCGTGCAGCACCCGCACCTGACGTGGTGTGCAAGTTCCTCCGGGCCGCAGCGGATATCCTAGGCCAAAGAGGATGCCAACTGATGCCCTGGGGGCACTATTAGAAGTGCGCTCGCTCCAACCTTTGCCGTTCTGTGCCCTGAGGGCACCTAGGGAAGTATGTTACGATACGCTCGATGATGCATCCCACCCGGGCTGCGGCAGTGATTTCATCCTCAGGGAGAATTGGAAGAGCGATTCTCAAAGCATAACGGGGGATCAGGAAGAGCTCTACTCCATGCGCTCCAATGAACATAAAAAACACTCCTCACGTGCTGAATCACTAAAAGGAAGTGCTCCTCACGTGCTGAGTCAATAAAATGAAGCGCTCCTCACTCGATGAAAGGAAACAGTGGCAGGGGCCACAGAACCCAGCCCCACAGGACACAAATGGAGCACAGGGTGGCATGGCCCAGCAACAAGCCAGCACAAGGGGGATGCAGTCAGTGGCAGTTTCCAGGTCAGCAGGTCACAGGTCAGAAACAGCAGTCAAGGCGACTCCTGGTGAGTCCCTCCAGCAGCATTCGGTGTCCATATCCTTAAGATGTTTCTTGTGTAGCTTACATGGGGAAAATCCCATGTACTTATACTCTGTCTTACAAAGCATTTTCAATGAGGGGGAGAAGAGGTTCCAACCAGTTAAAACTGGTTCTAGGAGTGTCCCCTCTCTCCTCCAGCACAGGCTCCAGACATCAATTGGGGGTAAATGAGTCCTTTGTGTGAGGCCAGGGCACAGCCTTTACAAATTCAGGTGTGCACCGCATCCCCTTCTCTCAGCCCTGGAAGACCATTCAAAATGCAGATGCACCTCTGTGACACCTCCACCCTCCCTGTGTACAGGCTGTCTGAAAAGTATGCACAAAGCCCAGATGTCACTCTGCCCCACAAGTGGATTGGAGTCAGGCTGCAAAACATCACAGTCATAAGCATAGAGAACTGCTCACTTTCTAGAAGTGACATTTCTAGAATGGTAATCAAAAATACACCTACACCAACAAGCAGTATTTCTCACTACCATTACAGCCATACCAAACATGCCTACGCTGCCCCTCATAAATCAGACAATACCCCCTACTCATAAGGCAGGGCATTTCCAAAGCAATCCTATGAGCAAGGCAGCACTCACAGCAGTGAGAAACCCAATAGGCTGTTTTTCACTACCAGGACTGGCCACATAACCAGGCACATGTCCTGCCTTCTACATACATAGCACCCTGCCCATAGGGGTAGCTGGGGCCTACCTTAGGGGTGACTTACATGTAGTAAAAAGGGAGTTTTCTGGGCCTGGTAAGTAAATTCAGATGCCAGGTCCCTGTGGCAGTAAACTGTGCACGTAGGCCCTGCACTAGCAGGCCCGAGACAGGTTTGAAAGGCTACTTCTGTGGGTGTCACAAGCAGCGCTTCAGGCCCACTAGTAGCATTTAATTTACAGGCCCTGGTTACAGGGATACCACTGTACAAGAGACTTACATGTAAATTAAATGTGCCAATTAGGTGTAAGCCGATCATATCAACTTCAGTTGGGGAGCGCATCTGCGCTTTAGCACTGATCAGCAGTGATGAAGTGCTCAGAGTCCAAGAGCCAACAGCAAGAGTTCCGAAAAAATAGGAGGAAGGAGGCAAAAGGTTTCGGATGACCTTGCAAAAAGGGCCAGGTCCAACAGCATCTTTATCTTTGAATGATTGTACTTTCGCTAGAAGATCTTGGGGGCGTTTCCCCTTGCCCTGGGTTGGTGGGCCAACTCAATGGACTCTGTCTAACTTAATTTGGGACCTTTCTCGCCCAATAGCTCTACGAGACTCACCACAAAGACCTCCAAATCTGGACCATCTGCTCCTTCCTACAGATTTCGCAACCTAATATTGTTGTGTCCAGAATGATTTTCTAGATCTTCCATTTTAGTAATTTAGCTTGAAGATGGTCTTTAAGAAACTCGTAGAGCTCTACAGGCAGTGCACCATCTGCTGCAGAGATTGACATGTAGCATTGAAAGTAGCTTGAAACCCTATTTGCTCTGGATTTTTCTGCAGCAAGAAGAACAAGGCTGCTGCCGCTGGGTGAGAATTGCCTGGATAGTCCCTCCAGGGGTCTTTTCAAGGATATTCCAGGAAGCCAAATCCCCCAGTGCACAACCTCTGCTGTTAATCTGCTTAAGGACATGGAGGCCAACACAGTACTTATTGAGACAGTCCAGGTGGGGAAGCAGGCAATGCTCATCGAAAGCAGGGACCAGTGATGGACCTCAGTGGGCCCAGAAGTCTTTTTTGCAGTTTGTTAATCCATCAGGTTCTAGGTGGCCAGCTTCGGTCGGTCAATGTGGACTTCATGTAATTGAGGACAAGTTTGGCTCTGTGGGATGGAGCTAAGATTCTCAGTGGGGCATGGGTTTATCTTTGAAGACTTGTATTGTCTTTTCATTACGATTCTCACCTCGCTCCCTGGCCTAGATTCTGATCACCTTTGCAAGGAGGTGTGGCTTTAGGGACCCATCGGGGCTGACGCAAGATACTTCTGTGAGACTAGTCTAGCGGTAATCTGGCCACTTAAAGATAAACTCAGGCGTGCCGTATCTCCTGATAAAATGGTGCATTTAAGGTCCAGTACTGGCTATTGCTTCGGGCAGCAGCTTGGGTTTTAGAATCGGAATGTGGCATGATGCGGCTGCCATTACGGAGTCAGGCACTGGGGGAGGCCTACCTCTCCATCCTCTGTCCGCCTCTCCAGTGGAGATCTAGCAGTACAGCGATAGGAGAGCTCATCTGCCAGGTGGGTGCATTTGTAGTGAGTCAGCGCACTAAAGTCGGTGCTTTACTGGATCAGGCGCATGTAGGGCAAACAGCATCGCTAGTTTCAAGCTCTGTGGAGTGGTTGTCACCACTAGCTCCGGGGCCATGTCACGGCAGCAGTTGGTGCTCAGGAAGTTCTGCCACGCTGCTCCCAAGAGTATTCAGTACATTTCTGTTGTGGCAATCAAGAGGGGCAGAACGCCTTACCGTCTTTGGCAGTTGTAGAGCAGAGCGGCTTACTCCAGGTCTCGAAGTCACAGACTGCTATGATGCAGCTAGGGACAAGCAGGGTTTTCACAGCCATCAGGAAAGGCAGGTGATTGTCCCATGGGTGCTCCCATTCTGGGTCACTACTGCAGTTCAAGGGGGTTGACTGCAGTGAGTTGAGGAACCCCCAGTACCTTGATATTGTTTTGAATGCCGTGGACAACATCCGTGTGGCCATGATGGTTGGCCACTCCCCCACGTGCCCAACTTTTCACATACAGAGTCTAGACCTTCTTGGTTTAGCAGTCACCAGTGAAAACCCCTATGCTGGTGTCCTCAACATGTCACCTTCTTTGAGTTTTACCTGGGAAGGTACTCACTGTATCACAGGTAAAGACCAGAGACAACAGAGGCACACAGAGCAGGTCTGCTTGTTTCACTAGAGGTGTCCTCCATCCTCTCCAAAGGTCAGTCAGCAAGATTAGCTCTTATAATCGCTATGAAGTGGCTTCAAGGCACTCTCTAGCTTTCTAGATCTTCATGTCATGAGATTGGAACCCCTCCTGCCCAGTGGGCCTCAACATCAGCTTGCTGAGTAGGTAGATCCCTCCACTGCAGCAGGCGTTCTACCACTCTTCTTTGGGATCTCAGCATCAAGATCAGCAAGGATATGGGCAAGTGGCTGTGGAAATGCTAAGCAGGCCATGGGCAGAAGGAGCACAGATCTTTCTAGACCTGGAGTAAAATACCTTGTCCATTGAAATGTATTTTGTGACTCTGAAGAATTTTTGTTAGCTAGCAAACTTTATCGTCACCATGACTTCTTGTGTTTTTGTAATTTCTTTAGTTAATGTTTTTCAAGCCAGGATTCAGTGAATTTCCCACAAGGAGGTATATGCTCTTGCTTGTTATAGGACAGCCTGTCTGTGTCTTCACCCGTTCTGGCTGAATAGGATAAACATTAACTACACCCACACAACTATCTGTTGCAGACTCTAGTATAGTAAATTATTAAATGGCTTGAAGCTACTAATAATGTTATGGTTTTACATGGGATTCGGAAGACCTATGTAAACAAGTGACAGGATGTCCCCTCATGGGATACTAAATCAGTGTGTAATCAGGCTACCCTGTTAACACCTACTAAAACTACAAGAGAAGGAGCTGTTTTTTGGGGAAAAGTCTTCCCTGGGGCAAAGGCAAAAAGTGAGGACAAGGAGGAAACAAACAAAAACATGCACAACTGAGGGTATATGGCACAGCAAAACCGTACCAAGGGGCATTTTTGTAAGAATGTGATGCAGTGCAGCACTGCAAGTCACCTTGCTGCACTGCATCACAGAGAAAGGGCAAGAATGTGCCTAATTTAAAAGAATACTGCTCATTCCTGTCTGTGTCCCTGCTCTTGTGCCGTTTTTGCTTCCTAGCACCAACTCAGGCACACTTGCACTATGGTACAAGGGTCCCAGCGTTGTAAGGAGGATTGTTTTTGTGAAGGAAGGGGCACCTTCCTACGCAAAAACAATCCCCTGAGGCATTTTCTTCTTTCTATGTGTGAGGCAGAATGTATCACACATAGAAAGAGAAAGTAACAAAGAGAAATAAAGATATTTCTCCTCATTAGGCCTCATCACTTCTGGTAAATCTGGAAATGCATCAAAATCCATGTGTTTTACATGGGAACACCCATGGAACACCTCCCGGGGCAGAGTAACACAATGCAGCGATTTGGGCTGTGTTACGTTTCTCCAGATTTGTAAAGCCACTCAGGGCCACGTAAAGTGGCCTTGCGTGGCTTCATAAATCGCATTTTGGGGTAGCGTCGTGCATGCACCATGTTGCATGGTGCAAGAGTGTTGCAACTCCAGTTTTAAATAGGCCTCTACCTTTCAACAGATGTGAGGGTGACACCCAGTTATCGAAAAATTACAAACACAAAGTGCATTACTTTAAAGAATAAATCCTTCCTACAGCACGACTAGTAATCCAAAAGATGACATACGTATGCTCTGTTCTCATTTCATACACTGCAGCAAGTCTGTTTTATTGATGAAGTTTCAACCATCAAAGGCAATGAAAGAATATTATGTAAAGACAGTGGAGAATTGTTACAACTGACAGCCTTTGGGTGGTCATCCCCCAACTTTTTGCCTGCCTCCGCCGTTTTTCTGACACTGTTTTTGCTGGTTTTAGGACTCTGCGCACTTTACCAGCGCTAATGTGCGTATGTTCTCTCCATACAAACATGGTAACACTGGTTCATACCAAATTGGCATATTTGATTTGTTTCTAAGTCCCTAGTAAAGTGCCCTACATGTGCCTAGGGCCAGTAAATTAAATGTTACTAGTGGGCCTGCAGCACTGGTTATGCCACCCACATAAGTAGCCCCTTAACCATGTCTCAGGCCTGCCATCGCAAGGCCTGTGTGTGCAGTTTCATTGCCACTTCGACCTGGCATTTAAAAGTACTTGCCAAGCCTTGAACTCCCCTTTTTCCACTTCTAAGTCACCCCTAAGGTAGCCCCTAGGTAACCAATAGGGCAGGGTGCTATGTAGACAATACGCAGGACATGTACATGTGTGTTTTATATGTCCTGGTAGTGGAAAACTCCTAAATTCGTTTTCCACTACTGTGAGGCCTGCTCCATTCATAGGATAGCATTAGGGCTACCCTCATATACTGTTTGAGTGGTAGATTCTGATCAGAAATGGGTAACCGGGTCATATTTAGTATGGCCAGAATGGTAATAGAAAATCCTACTTATTGGTGAGGTTGGATTTTATATTACTATCTTAGAAATGCCACTTTTAGAAAGTGAGGATTTCTCTGCACTTAAAATCCATCTGTGCCTTACAGCATATCTCCAATCCATGTCTCGGCTGGGCTGGTTGGCAGCTCCCTTGTGCATTTCACCCAGACAACCACAAACACAGGACACTCAGTCACAGCTGCACTCACCTGCATACTGAATGGGTCTTCCTGGGCTGGAAGGGTGGAGGGCCAGACACTTACATTTCAAAGGATAGTGGCCTGCCCCCACAAAGTGGACTGCCAAACCCCCTGCTGGGACCCTGGCAGACAGAGCTGTACTTAAAGGGGAACTTGTGCACTTCAAAACCACTCTTGGAAGTCTCCCCCACGTCAAAGGCATTTTTGGGGATATAAACTGGGTCTCTGACCCCACCAACTAAGACACTTATGGACCTGAACCTACAACCTGTCAAGAGGAACTGCCTGGCTGCCCAAAGGACTCATCTGGATTGCTTTGCTGTGAAGGACTGCTGCCCTGCTGTTGCCTTGCTGCCCTGCTGCCCTGCTGTCCTCTGACTTTGCTGAGAAGTGCTCTCCAAGGGCTTGGATTGAGCTTGCCTCCTGTTTTCGGATGTCTCAGGGCCAAAAAGACTTCTTCTTTTCAAGGAAACTCCTTGTGCGCCAAAAAGTGACGCACAGCCTATCGGAAACGATGCAAATCCAGCCCTGTGATGAGAAAATGACTGCACAGCCAAACCGAAACGATGCAGCCCTACTTCCCAAATGAAGATTGACGCAGCGCCTGCATTGCGATTGGAAATTCTCAACACACACCCTACTGGATTGATGCATAGCTGAGACAGAACGATGCAGCCCGACTTCCTGAGTGAAGAATTGACACAGCAACTGCCGTGCAACAGAAAATTCGGTGCATTGCCTACCGGATTGACGCAACGCCTGTGACTTCTTCCTGTACACCCAGGCTTTTTTCCACATCGTCCCTGCACATCCAAAGATCCCCGCATCGCGTTGAGGAAGCAAGACTGCGTGCTGGAAATCGGCGCAAAGCCCCTAGCAAAGTGGAAAGAAATGACACATCGTCGTGCTGCGTCGGAAAATCCGACGCACACCTTATTTTTCCATGAATCCCCTCTGCAGTCCCCGTGCGTGGTAATTTTTACACAAACCGGGTACTTTGTGCAAACAAGAGACAACTGTTGATTTCTAAGATTTAAGACTCTTTTTAAACTTGCAAAAGTGATATATCAGCTAGTGCTTATTGAATGTTTATAGTTTTGACCATAATTTAACCAGATAAATATCTTATATTTTTCTATACTTGTGTGGTGTATTTTTGTGGTGTTTTCACTGTGTTACTGTATGATTGATTGCACAAATACTTTACACATTACTTTCTACGTTAAGCCTGACTGCTCAGTGCTAAGCTACTTGAGGGTGGGCACAGGATAATTTGGATTGTGTGTGACTTACCTTGACTACGATTGTGGTCCCTATTTGGACAAGGGTGTATACCTCTGCCAACTAGAGACCCCATTTCTAACAAGAATAAAATAGATTTTTTTTGTATTAAACAAAATACTAATAACACACGTAACATATGAAAACAGTTTAAATAATGAATACATTTAAAGCCACTTGGCCCTGAATACTTATTGTTTTATTAATGGAAAAATAAGGCACACAGTTCTGTTATCCCTGTAGTTCTCTGGCAGTAGTCGGACACTATTCCAATCAGCTATAATCAGGGTCAGAATGAGACAGAAAGTAGGTATGGGAACAAAAATAAAGTAGCCCTTGTTAGTGGATCAGAGAGCTAAAAAACGTGACCTGTGTCTGCAAACTGGGGCAGTTTTGAACCTGTAACGACACCCTGTGTACATGTTTTGCAAGGTATGGAAGACTGCATGGATTTCAGCTCAGTGCAGGTGATGTTTGTTTTAATATCAGAGAAATCAACAGTAAAAACTAGGCTTTTGCCAGCCTAGAGTCTTCCTTTTTAATCCATATGTCACCCCCTAAGGTAAGCCCTAAATGGCCTAAACAAAGCCATAAAACTGGTGCGCACACTCACTTGTGAGGCCGCCAGCCCAGAGGGCACTGTCTGATTGCTCTATAGGTCAGGCTTACCCTGGGCATGAGCATGGAGCAGCATTTCCTATGGACAGATGCAGTTGCTGTTTTTTAAGTCACACCTTTGTGGTTCCATCGGCTGCTAGCCTCAGTTTGTCTGCCTATACAGATTAAGATCCCCTTATAACTATTTATACTCATTACGGGCAGCATAGGGAGAAGTGGAGGGTTTTGGTGCAGCAAATAGGTCTTTGAGAGCTTCCAGACCATTCCAGATTGGGGTCTTGGGGGGGCAGCCGAACATAATGAGGTTTGCCACCCAGGGTTTTTTGGGAAATGTGGTGAAATTAGTTGTGACTGCCCCTTTAAGAATATATCAGGTGTTTTGGGCTGTATGGGAGCCCAAGGTAGCCCAATTTGCATATATGTAGGTGATGTTGGTCTTCCTCCCACCATTTTGGGGATTGGTGTCCTGGTAACTGGTGACCCAATTAGTGCAGGTTCAAATTTTTGAGAGTCATTAGTGTAAAAGAGCTTTGATAATGGTGTCTAATGATGATAAGGTGTCGGAGGCTTTGCACTTGCTGGGCGAGGCTGGCAGGCTAGATCTCTTGAAAGATGCCGAACATGAAGAGAGAGAAGGGAGGCCCATGTGGCGGGCCTCGGTGCGGGTGGCAGCAGTTGTGGCCATGTGCTCACCACCAAGGAAAATGAAGACGGAGACGCTACAGGTAAGGAGGTGCTGCTCCGCTCCCAGATGTGCGGCCCTTCTGGAGGAATCAGGGCCCTCAGAGGAAGGGCGGGAGCTGTCACCTACGCGGCCCATCTCGGAGTCCCGTAGAATCAGATGCATGTCAGCCAAGTTGGATTGCCAGTGGAGACTCCAGTAACGTTAACAGCAGAGCCTCCCCTGGAAACCGACGGCAAGCATGAGAATGAGGCAGCCCTGTTAAATGCACCTGTGCAGAATATTGACATGGAAAAGGAGACGCATGCACGGTCATGCTGCATGTATGGGGCACAAAAACAAAATAACACACTTGGGAATGAGGTTGCAACAGTGCCTCTCCTGCATTGCTACATACAGCCAAAGAGGTTGTAAGTGGAGACACGTTGGGGGACCCAAGTAATGGGCCAGAGAGGGGGCAGCTATTTCCCCTCCTCCTGACAGGACTATATCAGAGGCAAAATAGGTCATGGAGAAGACATAAGGTTCCACGGGAGGGTTTGGGAGGAGCTCATGCCCTAGAAGACCCCGTCTCCAGACAGAGGGGTGGACAGTCAGGGGAGTCCTCCTGGATGGGGGAAGACACAGGGTTTGGGGCACTGGTACTGGTGCCAGAAAGCCCTCCTTGGCATACCTGAAGGTGGGGTGGAGGGAGGTACATGTCTGTAGATTTGCATCATAGGCTTGGGTTGGAGCAGAACAAGGTAGCCAAGCAGGGCCCAGACAGGGCAGAGGGTGTAAGGCCCTCCGAGGGGGCTGCATCTGCCATTTTGGAAGCCATGATAGAGTCGAGTAGAGAGGAAGATGAGGAGGAAGATGGGGATAACAGGACATGAAACTGGTGGCAGGAACAGAGGGGGGGGACAGGGTCTTGGGGAGCGAGTGGGGTAGTGAAGTAGTATTGAAGGAACAGGCCTGCATGAGCTGGGTACGCAGGGTTGGGAGAGGCCAGGGTCACCAGCACACCAGTTCTCTCCTCTTTTTTCATAGGTGGGGGAGCATCGCCAGTGTCCAGACTCAGCAGAGCTTGGTGCGGCTCCTGGGCAATGAGGACAAGAGAAGGTTGGACCCAGAAAGATTCATCAGACATCGACTGGGGAATCACAGCACAGCCAGCAGAAGTAGGTCCAGAACGACTTTGGTGGCTCCAAAGGTGGGTAGGTCTGGGGCGACCTCCGGCATATGTCAATCAGAGGACAAATGCGGGGTGCTAACAGACTGATATGTAGGGGCCCACTCTGCTCCCCTGGGCACTGGAAGTTGGACCCCACAGCAGAAGGGTCAAAAAAGTTTGTACACCATATGTGGGAGAGTCTGGCATGGGCCAGGTCGAAGGATACCATGGGGGTGTCAGTAGTGGGTTATGGGGATGAAAGCCTTGGGGAAGGCAAAGTAAGAGAGGATGCAGATGCAGGCATGGGAGGGTCAGGGCCTTCGAGGTCTGCTAACGTTTTGTTGTCTAGATTGTTACAGGCTCAGCAAAGGACAGTCACAGACAGGAGGTGCCACTGGCGATGTGGCAAGCACCTGCACGGGCACTTTCCTTGGAGCCAGGAAAGGACATTGTGGCAGGCAAGGGCCCAGCATTGGCATCCACAGGAGTAGATGCAGGTTGTGGTATTGAAGGGCGGGGTGAGCGGTTGTTGACGGGGAGGGATGTGGTGGACATTGGTGTGTGGACGGACATGGTGACAATGGTGAACAAAGTGTTAGAGAAAGAAGGGACACAAGGTAAGGAGGACAAATCAAAAAAACGCATAGAGCGTGGAGGGTGACAAGGAACAGATGACGGAAGGGCAAGGTGACAAGAAAGGGGGCAGAGACTAAGGAACTGAAAATGAAATGTCTACCCTACATGGGAACAACATAGCCGTTGGGGGCCCACTTGATGCTGACTACAAAATAGAGGATCTGGAAAGAGGAATACGTGGAGATGCTTTAACTCCTCAATAGGGAAGTGCGAATGAAGAAAGGGTCCAAGGAGGAGGAATACGGGCTGGCCAAACTGACTTTCGAAAATTGGACAGTGGCCTTTTTAATATTTCGCAGTGTTTAATGCGAACAAATTCCGGCACGCTGCGTAGCGCTGCTCAAATATATGGAAATTATCCACAAGGCCCAACTGACCTTTGGCTTGGGATCCGGAGGCAAAATGGGGAGAACTGGACAATGTTCTGAGGCAGCGCACCATGGGCCCGCCAAGTTCGGGAAGACTTTTTTTCCCACCAAGTGAGCTGCTGATAGTTTAGAAGCCCTATCATAGGTGCCCTACCTGGGGTGGGGTGGGACAGGTCAACAAAAGTGGCCACAGGTCCAGAGGGTCATGCTGGGATTTCTACAAAGGTTTGTGCACACACAAATATTGAAATTTCTGGCACACGTGCTCAAAGTGACAGGCCAGCACATCCTCATTCATTGCTTTGGGCAGACAGGGAGCGCCCAGGGACAGCCCACAAACCAGTGGCAGTCTTACGTGGGTCGGCAAAGATCACACCAGCCTCAACTGCAATTCTTGAGAGTAGGGGGTAGAGGGCAATAAGGACCTGCAGCTAAGAGCGCATATTCCAGTTAAGGTACTGAGACTGGAGTACTGGCTGGATTTTTATGATCGGACAGTAGAGGCTGGGATACTGAGAGAAGGTTTCAAATTGGGTTTTTGACTGGATTACCAAGGTCCTCGGGTGCGTAGGTGGGCAGACAATCTGCGCTCTAGCAGTGAACTCAAAATGGTAGTGCAAGGCATAATTGACAAAGAAATTGAGAATGGCAGGCCCCTTTGACGATTGGCCTATGGAGAATCTGATTGTGTCACCAATAGGTATTGTGCCAAAGAAAGAAAAGGGACAGTTCCGCCTTATTCCGCACTTGTTGTGGGCTTTATTCTAGAGGAGTTTGTCTCTGTATTATACTCCACGGTGGACAAGGTCATGGCTTTAGTTCTAGAAGCAGCGCAAGGGGCATTGATGGCAAAAAGTGATGTGAAGGCAGCTTTTTGGCTGCTTCCAGTGCACCCAGACTATTTTCAAATGCTGGGTATGTTGAGGGAAAATGGTATGTAGACAAAGCACTGCCAGTGGGATGTTCAGTATCATGCTCCCATGTTCACTATTTGAATGCTTCAGCTCCTTTTTACATTGGCTTTTTATGTGGCACATGGCTCACCGGCTGGTGACACATTGGGCCTGATTACAACTTTGGCGGAGGGGGTTAATCCGTCCCAAATGTGACAGATATCCCGCCCACCATATTACGAGTTCCATAGGATATAATGGACTCGTAATATGGCGGGTGGGATATCCGTCACATTTGGGACGGATTAACCCCCTCCGCCAAAGTTGTAATCAGGTCCATTATCTTGATGATTTCTTTTTTGTGGGGACACCTGGCTTGGCAGACTGCCAGCTTGTGTTGGCAGGGTTCCAAGAGCTCATAGAAGAGACTTAGGGGTCCTGCTCAGACCTGAAAAGACAGAGGTTCCCAGCACGGTTTTATCCTTCTTAGGGATAGACTTGGACCCAGAACACATGGACGCGAGGCTCCCACAGGGAAAGAAAGAGACAATGATAGCATTAGTGGCTACTATGCTGGCTAACGAAAAAGTGAAGATCACCTCAATTTTTCTTGTAAGGTGGTCAGGGCAGGTAGGTCTTTCTGTAGGCGATAAGGTCTAGCACTCGCAGGGGTCCTCTGTCTCACCACTACATACAATTGTCAGCAGGAGTGAAAGAAGATCTCTGAATGTGGTCTTTGTTTTTGGAGTAATTTAATTGCATTCCTATAGCCTGGACAAGATGAGATGGACTGTGACGTACAGATATTTTCTGATGCGGTGGGAGAATTGTTTTTTGGCCTATACTGGCAGGGCAGGTGGTGCGCAGAGAAGTGGCCAGCACATTGGAAGACAGGGGTTAAGAGAATTGCCTTCCTGGAGCTGTTACTGCTGGTGGTAGTAGTCAACCTGTGGGGGGCAGTGTTGGCTCACTGCAATGTGCTGTTAAGGGTGGATAACATGGTCTTAGTGCAGGTAATCAACAGACAGTTGGCCAGGGATGAGCAGCTATTTAAACTATTAAGCGTTTTCAAATTGAGTTGTCTGTGCCACAACACTGCTTTCAGGGCACTCCATGTGCTGGGGGATGAAAATGACATTGTGGATGCTTGCCTGGTTTTCAGTGGGAGTGATTCTGTGGGCTGGACAAGGAGACAGAGATTTGCAAGACCCCCATTCCAGAGAAACTGTGGTCAGTAGGCAACAAAGGGTGGTACAGTTGGTGGTAGGTCCCTCACAGTGTCTACAAGAAGCTCATACAGTCAAGCTTGGGCAGAGTTTGTAGCATCCCGGGCGAAATACAGGAGGGAGGTTTAGTGAAGGTCTGAGGATGTGATTCAAGTCATGCTGGAATTGTTTGGCAGTGGTTTGTCTCGAGTTACTGTTGCTGGGAAGATAGCGGGTGTATCTTTTATGAGGAAGTTGCTGTGGGTATAATGCCCCATCAGCTGGGGAACTTGGTGACAGGATTTTGGAAGGTGGGCGAGAGCAGGGTTGCTCTGGGAAACTTCGCTTGCCCATTTCCATGGCACTGTTCTGGTGCATCCTCCAATGGTTACCGTGCGCCAATGCGGACCCCATTACAACATCCCCGCCTAGGCCGGCGGGCGCAAACCTAGTTTACGCCTGCCGGCCCAGCGGGGATGCGGCCGCAACATAGGAGCCAGCTCCTAATGGAGCCGGCGGTGTTGCGGCCGTGCGACGGGTGCAGTAGCACCCGTCGCGCTTTTCACTGTCTGCTATGCAGACAGTGAAAAGCTGCATGTGGTCCAGGAAAAAGGTGTGGTGATGATAAGGGCCATAAAGAGGTATTTGAGACAACTAAGGGCTCAGTGGTCTGGTTGTTTTGTGTTATGGACTGAGTTTATGCCGCCTAGGCAGTGGAGGGGTGCAGTGAAGTCTGCAGCGGTAGTCAGGGTGCGGAGAAAGATTAATAGGGAAATGGTCTGTTTTTGCAGAGGATTGAACTTTGGCACAGTTTGCAATTCTGACATTCAGTACGACAATGTGGAATTTCTTTGCAGCAATGGGGTTCATCTCTCTAACACGTGGTGGCCAGAGCATTGAACCTGAGGAGATGAAGGGGAAGACAGAGCAAACGCAGAGTGAGTGGGTGGGAGGGGGAAGAAAAAGTCAGGGTATGCCTTTTTCTGGGTGGAGGGGCAGGCAGCAAGTTTATGGTTAAAGGGTTGTTCATTAGAGGCTAGTTGTTTAGAGTTAAGATTTACAGTTTGAGATTGAAAGAGTACGTAAAAGTTGGACATGGGGATATAACAAGGAGAGGCCTAGCGAGGAGGGTTTTTTGTGGGTGGGATTGTTGGGGTTGGAGTTTGGATGTTTTGGTATTAAAAGTTAATTGCTAGTGAGGAGTTTGTTTTGTAAGACCATTGGCCTAGGTTTGTGATTGTTAATGTGCACCTGTTTCAATAAAAGCAGCCTTTTCCACACTTTAAAGAAGGTCCGTTTTTTGTCAGTGCCCTATTTCCCAATAACATAGTGGGTCATTCTGACCTCGGCGGTAAAAGGCCCTTACCGCCGGTCAGAAGACCGCCATAACACCGCCGCGGCCGCGGTTAACCGCCACGGTCATTCTGACCCACAACGGCCAAACCTCCAAAATTCCGTCCTCCACTGCAGCCCGCCACATCAGTGGGCAGCGATAAACTGGAGATGACCAAACCTCCACCGTCACGCCAACAGAAATACGCCCATGCCATTACGACCCACGAATCCACACGGCGGTCATTCAAACGCGGTATTCCATTGGCGGTACACACCGCGGCGGTCAGAATACACACACATCACCAAAACACAGCCACATTGGACAATTTGAAATACACACACCTGATACACATACACACACCACTCCCACACAATCAACCAACTATAAAACACACACCCACATCACCCACAAACCCCTGCGACCATAATTACTGAGAGAAGGAGAGAGAGACACAGCAGACAATCCAAAGCAAGACACACTGAGGCACACTACACCATCACACACACCACATAGTAGCACAAAGCACCACTCACCAACATACTCATCATCACATACACCACCCCACACCTCACCCACACCACCCCATGGCACCCCAAAGGCACCCACGCTTTTCGGACCAAGAACTCCGGGTCATGGTGGAGGAAATCCTAAGAGTGGAACCCCAGCTCTTCGGCTCGCAGGTGCAGCACACCAGTATAGCTAGGAAGGCGGAGCTATGGCAGCGGATCGTGGACAGGGTCAACGCGGTGGGACAGCATCCCAGGAATAGGGAGGACATATGCAAAAGATGGAACGACCTACGGGGGAAGGTCCGATCGATGGTCTCCAGGCACAACATCGCGGTCCAGAAGACTGGCGGCGGACCCCCACCCACCCCTCCCGAATTCACATTGTGGGAGCAAGACGTCTTGAACATCCTGCATCCTCAGGGCCTCGCAGGAGTAGCCGGAGGAATGGACTCTGGTAAGTCCAATCTCAACTACTATATCCCCCCCACCCCACCAGCATGCCAACCCACACCCCCACCCTCACCCCCAACCCCCCAGCACACATCCTCCCTGACAATGTCTCCCCAGCACAACCCACCCATCCCAACACCAACTCCTGCATGTCAACACAAATCATGGGCACCCATCACCTAAGCATGACCACTGCACTAACCCCCCCCCCCACTAACTACCCTCACAACATCTCCCTCAAGGGAATGCCTGCACTGGGGGACAAGGGCACCCATAACACGCACGCTATTGTACACACAGAAACAATAACCAAACTCTCTTACCCCATGCAGGACCCGAACGACAACACACCAGCCAGGAGGGTACAGAAGTGTCCATCCCACCACCGGAACAGGCCCACACTGAGGATAGCAGCTCTGTCGACAGTGAACCTGATGACCATCCTGGACCATCGGGGACCTCTGGGCAGTCGGTTCCCCTCAGGCAGCCACAGGCCACACCAGACCCGACCCCCTCTGCCAACACCAGCACAGCTCCCACCCAGCGGGCCCCTGCCTCTGTCTCTAGGACAGCTCAATCAGCGGTGTGTCTGCCACTACAGGGCACCCAGGCTAACACAACAACCCAACAACAACAGGGACCCCCGCCAGCAGGACATACCCCCTCAAGTTTTCCCACTGTCCCACATTGCCACCCTGTCCAACCATGAACTGCCTATGCTCCATCCTTCCACAGGCAAAAGGACAATGCACCTGTGAGACTGAGAACTGGACTCTGCCATGGATATTCCTCCACCCCCACCCATCACCCTTAGAATCACATGTACCGATATCTAGCACTGTAAATAAATCACATTTTGCACACAAATCTGTTTTGAGTCATGCTGTATTATTGACAAATGTATTACATATTACTGTTCGATTTCTGTTCTGTCAATTAGTCATGACAACATACCAATGTCAATACGCTGTATTTCATGGGCGAACCAAGCAGAAGTCAGGTACTGAGTCAGACAGCACTGAGAAGGGAAGGGAAAGGCAAAAATTAATGAAAAACATCTGTGGGGAACTACAGAAAGTACAGATGCAGGAGGCTATAAGCAATTGTGAAATGGCGTGGGTGATTCTTACCTGTGTGTTACTGGAAATACTGTTGTATCACTCTGTCCCTATTGTCTGTGTCGTCCTCAGAGTCTTCCTCCTCTTCACTCTCCACAGGCTCCACGGCTTCTACAACACCACCATCTGGACCATCCTCCTGCAGGAAAGGTACCTGGCGTCGCAAAGCCAGGTTGTGGAGCATACAGCACGCCACGATGATATGGCACACCTTCTTTGGTGAGTACATTAGGGATCCACCTGTCATATGCAGGCACCTAAACCTGGCCTTCAGGAGCCCAAAGGTTCGCTCAATCACCCTCCTAGTACGCCCATGGGCCTCATTGTACCGTTCCTCTGCCCTGGTCCTGGGATTCCTCACTGGGGTCAATAGCCACGGCAGGTTGGGGTAACCAGAGTCACCTATTAGCCACACACGCTGTCTCTGTAGCTGGTCCATCACATAGGGAATGCTGCTATTTCGCATAACATACGCGTCATGCACTGACCCTGGGAACTTGGCATTTACATGGGAGATGTACTGGTCAGCCAAACAGACCACCTGGATATTCATTGAATGGTAATTCTTCCTGTTCCTGTACACCTGTTCATCGTCATTTGGGGGGACTAAAGCCACATGGGTCCCATCAATTGCACCAATGATGTTGGTGATGTGTCCAAGGGCATAGAAATCAGCTTTCACTGTAGGCAAATCACCCTCCTCTGGGAAAATGATGTAGCTCCTCATGAGTTTCATCAGGGCAGACAACACTCTGGATAAGATCTTGGAAAACATAGGCTGAGACATCCCAGATGACATGGCCACTGTTGTCTGGAATGAGCCAGTTGCAAAGAAATGGAGGACAGACAGAACCTGCACTAGAGGGGGAATTCCTGTGGGTTGGCGGATGGGGGACATCAGGGCTGGCTCCAGCTGGGCACACAGTTCATGGATGGAGGCTCGGTCAAGTCGGTATCGTAGTATTATGTTGCGTTCTTCCATTGTGGACAGGTCCACCAGCGGCCGGTACACGCGAGGATTCCTCCTTCTCATCGCTAGTCCCAGCGGACGGTGCCTAGGAAGGAGAAGATGGAGTACAGAGTCAATCCACTCACAGGTACATACAACACAGCTTGCACAGTACAGGTAAATGTATGGTTTGATATGTTTGTATGTGTGCCATTGCAAGGCCTAGGCCTGTGTGACGCATTAGAAATTAAGCCATGTGGGTCCTTGAAATGGCCGATGCCTGACCTGTGAAGTGGGACAATGGGATGTGAGGTCACTGCGCTGGCGGGGCGCACCGTGGCGGTAGGCAGTCGAAGACCGCTGTGCGAAGACGCATTGGTTAACTTTGAAGCCTATGGGTTTCAGGAGCCAATGACGATGTGCGCCGGCGGTCGCGGGACGCACCACCGCGGTACGCACCGCCGCGGGCGTGACCGCCATTTTCTATCTGCTTAATCATTCGAGACCTGATCATCCACAGGAGAGGACCTATACTGCAAGTGCTGCTGTGAACTCGGTCTGGAAGTGGCAATGGCTGCTGCTACTGGTGAAAGGGCCCCCGCCTTCAGTTCAGAAGAGTTGGAGAAGCTCGTGGACGGGGTCCTCCCCCAGTATGCGCAACTCTACGGTCCTCCAGACCAACAGGTGAGTACACTCAGTGCACATTGAATGGGTTATGCCTGTGTGGAGGGGGGGGGATGTAAGTTGGTGGGGTGTGGAGGGAATGGGGAGTGCAACGCACGACAGATGAGAGAATGGGAACCATGACAAGGTTGGGGAGGGGGGGCATGTACTCCAAACATGCAGATATGTGACGGTTTCTCTTTCCCACCCTGTACATGTCAAACAGGTGAGCGCCCACCAGAAAATCGATATTTGGCGTGCCATCGCCGAGGAAGTCCGGATCTTGGGGGTCCACAACAGACGGGGCACCCACTGCCGCAAGAGGTGGGAGGACATCCGCCGCGGAACGAGGAAGACCGCAGAAACACTGCTGGGGATGGTCTCCCGACCTAGGAGGGGTGCCAGTCGCACCATGACCCCCCTGATGTCCCGGATCCTGGCGGTGGCCTACCCTAATTTGGATGGGTGCTTGAGGACAGCACAGCAGACACAAGGGGGTGAGTATCCGCACATTCTCCTATCTGTATGCGCATTGGAGGCGTCTGGGTGGAGGAGGAGGGCTGTGGGTGACATTAGGTCAGGGCGCTCTCTGTAGTGTAGTCCGCTCCCTTAGGCATGGCCCTGTGCCCCCACCCCCCACCTCTGTAGGGTGCCAAGTGCAGCTACCCATGCTCCAGCATCACACATGTGCGCGTGTGTTGTCCCTAGACCTGTTTGCCTAGTCAGAAGTACTGAGTAGTGTACCCCAAGTTCGCGACTTAGTGCACGAGGCACCTGTGTCTGTCCTCTCCGCAAAGGGTATTGCTAAGGCATGCACTCAACTTTGTTGAATTTCTCCCCCCACCCTAAATCTTTGTCTTCTTGAGTTTTAGCATCATCAGGCGGAGGAGATTTGGCGTCGGAGCAGGAGGGAGCTGCAGGTCACCAGGCACCGGTGGGCACTGACACAGACACCGAGGGCACCAGTGATCCGGAGGGCGAGGGGAGCACCACAACGGGGGCCGGTGGAGACACCAGCGACACGGACACGTCCTCGTTTGGGAGCTCCCTAGCGGGGGTGGCACCATCTGTGCCCCCCGCAACAACAGGTACAGCCGCCACCCAGCGCACCAGCACCGCCCTCCCAGCAGCCCCTCAGTCTTCGCTCCGTGGCCGCTCGGCCAGGAAGGCGCGCGTCTCCTTCGCCCCAGGCACCTCAGCCCCTGCCTCTGTTACCCCTGCTGCCCTCAGTGCGGAGCTCATTGACCTGGTGAGGACGCTCATTGTTGGGCAGACTACCCTTCTGAATGCCATCCAGGGGGTGGAAAGGGAGGTGCATCGGAGCAATGCCTACCTGGAGGGCATTCATTCGGGTCAGGCTGCCCATCAACGAGCGTTCACTGCTCTGGCCTCAGCACTGACGGCAGCCATTGTCCCTGTCTCCAGTCTCCCTCTTCTATCTGCCTCCACCCTTTCTCTGTCTCCTGTACCTCAACCTATCCCATCCACACCATCAGACCAGCCTGCACACACCTCAACACCCAAGGCCAGCTCATCCAAACATAAGCACCACAGAAAACACAAGCATTCACCCAAGCAACACACAGATGCAGACATATCAACAGTCACTACCACCTCTGTGTCCCCGTCCTCCTCGTCTCCCTCCTCCCTCCCTGTGACGTCTACACTCACACCTGCATGCACCCCAACATCAGCTAGTTCTTCCACCACCAGCAAACCCTCCACTACAGTCCGCACACCTGCAGTCACCACCCCCACTGGCATTTACACGTCCCCTGTGTCCTCTCCCACTGTGTCTGTCACCCCCTCTTCCAAGACACATAAACGCAGGCAGACACCCAAACAACAGCCAACCACCTCACCACAGCCTACGTCCCAGTCACCTGCACCCAAGGACAGCACACCTGGCTCTCATACAACCACATCCTCTTCCTCCACTTCTCTCACCACTACTCCTACCCCTTACCTTGGTCCCAAGAAAAATTACCTCTCCAGTTTTGACCTCTTTCCCTCCCCCGACCCACCCCCTCCAACTGGGAAAAGTCCCAAGGGCACCTCAGCCACCACCAGCCCAACTACTACAGTGCAAGTGGTGCATGGCATGTGGAGTCCACCCTTTGGCGGCATTAACACTTCGGTGAGCAGCAAGGGGACAGCCAGCCCCCCCCCCAGGCAAGAGGACCCGGAAATTGAAGGGCCGCCGTGAGCGGACAGAGACGGCTGCCCCCAAGGAGGTGACTCCGGCCACTTCACCGGCCACAGCAGCCAGGGGAGGCAAGGGCCCGAGAGCCCCATCTAAGGAGCGGAAGGACAGCAGGGCGGAGAGGACAACCACCAGGAGCGCGGAGCAGGAGGGCCCCACAAGCCCCATCCCGGCTGCAAGGGACGACACCAAAGGGCCCAGGACTCACTCCCCGAAGGGGCCTGACACAGCACGGTCGGAGGGCGACTGAGCAGGGTGTCCAGGCCAGGTATGACTCCCTTGACATACTGCAAGAGCACCACTGAACAGGGCCCCGCCGTGAAGACAGGTACCGCTGAACAGGGCCCCGCCGTGCAGAGGAGCACCGCTGAACAGGGCCCCGCCGTGAAGACAGGTACCGCTGAACAGGGCCCCGCCGTGAAGACAGGTACCGCTGAACAGGGCCCCGCCGTGCAAAGGAGCACCGCTGAACAGGGCCCCGCCGTGAAGACAGGTACTGCTGAACAGGGCCCCGCCGTGAAGACAGGTACCGCTGAACAGGGCCCCGCCGTGAAGACAGGTACCGCTGAACAGGGCCCCGCCGTGAAGACAGGTACCGCTGAACAGGGCCCCGCCGTGAAGACAGGTACCGCTGAACAGGGCCCCGCCGTGCAGAAGAGCACCGCTGAACAGGGCCCCGCCGTGAAGACAGGTACCGCTGAACAGGGCCCCGCCGTGAAGACAGGTACCGCTGAACAGGGCCCCGCCGTGCAGAGGAGAACCTCTGAACAGGGCCCCGCCGTGAAGACAGGTACCGCTGAACAGGGCCCCGCCGTGAAGACAGGTACCGCTGAACAGGGCCCCGCCGTGAAGACAGGTACCGCTGAACAGGGCCCCGCCGTGAAGACAGGTACCGCTGAACAGGGCCCCGCCGTGCAGAAGAGCACCGCTGAACAGGGCCCCGCCGTGAAGACAGGTACCGCTGAACAGGGCCCCGCCGTGAAGACAGGTACCGCTGAACAGGGCCCCGCCGTGAAGACAGGTACCGCTGAACAGGGCCCCGCCGTCTCAAGCACCGCTCCCCTGGGCCCTTCCTGTCAAGCACCGCTCCGCTGGGCACCGCCGTCTCAAGCACCGCTCCGCTGGGCCCTTCCTGTCAAGCACCTCTCCGCTGGGCACCGCCGTCTCAAGCACCGCTCCGCTGGGCCCCGCCGTCTCAAGCACCGCTCCGCTGGGCCCTTCCTGTCAAGCACTGCTCCGCTGGGCCCTTCCTGTCAAGCACCGCTCCGCTGGGCCCCGCCGTCTCAAGCACCGCTCCGCTGGGCCCCGCCGTCTCAAGCACCGCTCCGCTGGGCCCTTCCTGTCAAGCACCGCTCCGCTGGGCCCCGCCGTCTCATGCACCGCTCCGCTGGGCCCTTCCTGTCAAGCACCGCTCCGCTGGGCCCTTCCTGTCAAGCACCGCTCCGCTGGGCCCCGCCGTCTCAAGCACCGCTCCGCTGGGCCCCGCCGTCTCAAGCACCGCTCCGCTGGGCCCCGCCGTCTCAAGCACCGCTCCGCTGGGCCCTTCCTGTCAAGCACCGCTCCGCTGGGCCCCGCCGTCTCAAGCACCGCTCCGCTGGGCCCCGCCGTCTCAAGCACCGCTCCGCTGGGCCCTTCCTGTCAAGCACCGCTCCGCTGGGCCCCGCCGTCTCAAGCACCGCTCCGCTGGGCCCCGCCGTCTCAAGCACCGCTCCGCTGGGCCCTTCCTGTCAAGCACCGCTCCGCTGGGCCCCGCCGTCTCAAGCACCGCTCCGCTGGACATCGCCATGTCATGCACCGCTGCGCTGGGTCCCGCCGTCTCAGGCACTGTTTATGGTTCACTGTGCCCACCATGCCTCCTCCTTGACCAGTGGACTCTGTAATCTACCTGAGAGACTGTGGCTTTGCACTCCCCAGGATGGTCCAGTGGGCAATCCACCCACTGTAGAGACTTGAGAGACTGTGGCTTTGCACTCCCCAGGATGGTCCAGTGGGCAACCCACCCACTTGGGAGACTTGAGAGACTGTGGCTTTGCACTCCCCAGGATGGCACAGTGGGCAACCCACCCACTTGGGAGACTTGAGAGACTGTGGCTTTGCACTCCCCAGGATGGCACAGTGGGCAACCCACCCACTGGAGAGACTTGAGAGACTGTGGCTTTGCACTCCCCAGGATGGCACAGTGGGCAACCCACCCACTGCAGAGACTTGAGAGACTGTGGCTTTGCACTCCCCAGGATGGCACAGTGGGCAACCCACCCACTTGGGAGACTTGAGAGACTGTGGCTTTGCACTCCCCAGGATGGCACAGTGGGCAACCCACCCACTGCAGAGACTTGAGAGACTGTGGCTTTGCACTCCCCAGGATGGCACAGTGGGCAACCCACCCACTGCAGAGACTTGAGAGACTGTGGCTTTGCACTCCCCAGGATGGTACAGTGGGCATGGTGGCTCCTCGTGGATCTGGCGTCGTGGACTCATGTGGCTGTGGTGGCCCCCCCTTCCCTTCCCCCTGAGGTGCCTGTAGTTTTGACATCGGATGCCCCTGCAGTGTTCTCTCCAAAGGACTCAGGTCTTGTGTGTGGGCTTTGCCCTTGTTTCGCAGAACCTTGGCCCACGGACATGTTAGATTCGTAGGATGTGCAGGACTTGTTACTTCAGTGATACACTGATGTGTATATCTTTTTGGTTTTTGTAAATATTTTTCACGGTTGCTCAATTATTTCCAGGTGCTTTTTTTGTACATGAAAATTTATTCCAAATTTGGTTGTGTCATTGTATTTTTACAGGGTCTTTGTGTGGTGTCACTGTGACTTCCTGCTCTGCATTGGTGTGTACATATTGGGGGGGTCGCATATGTGTATGCCCATAACCTTGCTTCCTCCCCCCTCCCGTGTGTCGTAGGTGCAGTACTCACCGTTGACGTCTGCGCCGGAGTTCGTACTCGTGGTAGATGAGCAGGTAGACGAGAGCAGGTATGATGTTCAATTCGGGTTCCATGCTGTCCGGATTCCGCGTGGAGTGTGTCGAGGTGAGCGTTTTCCATTGAAAATGTCTGTTTCCTCCGTGTTTTTATCGGCGGGGCTCCCGCCCCGGAAAAGGTGGCGGATTGGTGGGTCGTGATAGGGTGGGCGGTACATTGTCTGCCGCCTGGCTGTTGGCGGTGACCGCCGCGCTGTTTGTTTGTTCCGCCGTGGCGGTCGGAGTGTTAATGCGGCGGGCTGTGTTGGCGGTTCCCGCCAGGGTCAGAATTGCATTTTTTTGACCGCCGTCCTGTTGGTGGGTTGGCCGCCGCTTTATCACCGACCGCCAGGGTCAGAATGACCCCCATAATCTTTTAACTGAGCTGAAAGGGACCACTCCATCTACGGTTGGATGGGACTATAGGGCAATCTGGCAATGCCCAAAGGGCTGGTTTGAAAGAGTTGGTGTGGGTTGCTTTTCTTTGCTGTTTATCGGGCTGTATTATGACTTGGTGGGTGTTTTTTCCTCTGGATTACAATAGACATGGCTTGCCGTAAACACAAATTCATGCAGTCGCACATTGCTTGCAAAACACCCACACAGCTTATCTTACAAATTCAAAATAACACTGATTAGCAAATATGGGCCACTTTTAACAATCTGATTCACTAAGGGGCCCACTTATATTTTGGTGCCCAGGCCTATCTTCCGTCCCAGTCGACGTTGACTCTACGTCCCTTAAAGTGGTCTACAAGACTCTACAATATTCATGATACATGGCAAATAATCATTCAAAGGTGTTCATGGCCCAACTTTCAAATATTTATGCTGACTCTGGGGTCATAAATAGCACATTTGCACACAATGCAAGGGCTTCTTAGGCCCAAGTGTGGGTGAGGAAAAAGGCAGAAGACTCATGATGATTAAGGACTGAGTTGTGGGACAACAGACTGGCGAATATTTTACTTCCAGGTTTGTGGAGATCTGCATATCTTTATCAACTGTACAGGGAGCCTGTGCATGTTAAAGGTTTTAATACAGTGCCTAAAACAGCACTGTATTAAAATCTGGCACCGCAAAGGTGTTCCAGAAGGATGGTGCAAAAAAAGCAAAAGCTGATGAGATAAGAAAACGGGTATATGAAAGGTGGTGAGACAGAACATGCCTGGCAAAAGGAGGACGAGTGAAAAAGTCTTGAAAAAGAATCAGAAGCAAATTAAACTGGATTGGACACTATATTAAACTCACCAGGCAGCACGTTCAGTCCCTCTCCTCTTGAGATCAATAAAAAGTGTACCTTAGTTGCGTAATAAGAAAAGTTATTATCAGAAACTCCAAGATGCAACTAGAATGTGGTGGATTTGATATAAAAGGTTTATATTCATAAATAATTACTAGTAGATACCAAATATGGCATAGGAAATAGCAGTGTTCACAGTTTTAATCTACATGCCACAGATAGTGGGACAAGTGAAGGATTACTGTGAACAACAGGCTCTAAGATACGGCTCTCCAAATGTTTTTATAATGAGAAATACTTCTGTTTAAGGAAAATCTTCCCCACTAAAAGCAAATTTTGATCACAGTATAATACGAACCACATCAGTTAACATTGCACAGGTGACAAAAAACTAAATTATCAGTACTGTCCGTCCAAGTATTTCATGCACGGTTTGCAGTAGAAATGCGGGGGGGAAAGCCTGTCAACATAAAGGGCCTGATTACAACTTTGGAGGAGGTGTTAATCCGTCCCAAAAGTGACGGTAAAGTGATGGATATACCACCAGCCATATTACGAGTCCATTATATCTTATGGAACTCGTAATACGGCTGGTGATATATCCGTCACATTTGGGACGGATTAACACCTCCTCCAAAGTTGTAATCAGGCCCTAAATGTCTTCACTAATAAAGTAACAAGTCGCACTCAGCATGTGCCCTCTGGTGCAATTGAAATAACCACAGCAATAAATCTCCTCAACTAAGCTTGAATTATCATGCAACCTTTAGCTTTCAATTAATTTTAGAAATACAATCTTCTGTCTTCATTATTCTGTCATTTTCTGAAAATACACTCACTTTTCTATCAAATGCTACTTTCCATATTTGGCAAACAAACTGGATTTTCAAGAAGAAAAAATATTCTGCGAAAAATAACTTTTTCTTTTAATATATCAGCTTTCATTTATAAGAAGTACAAAGTCCCCAAACATCGGCTTGTCATCTTCATCAAGTACTCACATGTTCAAAGGGGTCCTTCTTCAGCTGCCCAATTATTACAATCCTAGGTCATGGATGTTCACCATAACACAATGGATGCCTGTAGTAAGTCAAATAACGCCTACCATTAAACCAGGGACACCATTGTGCCAAGGCTAGAAACATAATGACCAGGATGCCCACAATATGTCAGTCATGGCCACTATTATGTGAAGGATGGCCACCATTACATCAGGTATGGTTAATATTAAGGGTCATGTTCTCAATATATCAATGATGGCTGCCAATATGCCACAACTAGACGAATAATTTCCGAAATATAAAGGTGGGCGATATTATGCCACTGCCACTATGGGGGTTATTCTAATTTTGGAGGAGGTGTTAATCCGTCCCAAAAGTGACGGAAAAGTGACGGATTTACCACCAGCCGTATTACGAGTCCATTATATCCTATGGAACTCTTAATACGGCTGGTGGTATATCCGTCACTTTACCGTCACTTTTGGGACGGATTAACACTCCTCCAAAGTTAGAATAACCCCCTAAATCCCATGAGCAGATACAATAGTGCCATAGATGAAGCCCTTATGATAGAGGGCATAAACTTTTGGTGGTTCATAACACCAGGCTTATCTCCAGACCCTGCTCTTCTCAGCTCTGGGCAGATCATAAACCCAACTTGCCCATTTTCACTGTGGTTCTGCAGTCACACACTTTGGTTACTCCATGCTGGCTACTGCTCTAGGCTACTGCTGGCTCTCTTCTTTACTTGCTGATTGTTCACACGTGTAGTGTGAATGACAGAGGAGGGCCTACAACATGCCCAATATTCTTGTGACTTTGTTAGACTGAGAGAAGAGATACATGGTCATGTGGCAGATGCCTTTAGGCTGACAGAGTTTTTTTTTAAAATTTATCATGAGACCCTGGCATTGGTTTGGTTGGTTGCCACTCTTAAGTTCTTAAGATGAACACTGCTGCCTTCTTTAATAAGCGCATACCTTTGAAGGAGGTACTAGTTGGACTTCACCTCGGAGAGCAACTTCTAGGGTGCTAGTTTTCTACCAGTAGCTCCTGAGTTACTCATTGGAGACCCATAAGGACACTCATCATAAGATAAATGTAAAGAAGAGTTAAATGGGCAATCAGTACATATGCTCTGAATCAAGTAAATTTCACATAAGTGAAATCAAAATGATCCTATGAGTGTAAGAGTACCCTAAAACTCTGTTCTGACACGGGTGGAATGAGGATTCACCAGTTTACATAGCCTAAAAAGTTCAACTTTATCCTGCTGGAATGTGTTTCTAACAAAGAAAGGAGAGAGGATGACGAGCTTCCAACTGTAGTATATCTGTTCTCCCAAAGGAATGAAGCACTCGAAACCTACTGCTGAAGGACAGTGTATCTGAATCGGTCAGGCAAATAGACTAATAGACATCTGACTGTGAACACCAGAACATCAATTGCAATGCTCGCAACCCAACAGTCTCAGCTGGCGGCTGGGCAAAGTGGCGGGCGGTGGGGGGCTCAGGGTGAACAAATCAAATAAATAATAATAAAAACAAACTTCCCTTGACCCCACCGCACTGCCGCTCTTCAGGTCTCTGCTGCACTGCAGGCAGGCACAGGCTCCCAGCATGCCCTGTGGACAATCCTAACGCTGCTCTCATGCTGCTGGCAGCATGAGAGCAGTGTCAGGATTTGCCTGAGCGCCCTGGCTTTGCACTCCCAGGCAGACTTGGGGCCTGTGCTTGCTGTCTCCAACCCGGCTACGCAGCTCAGGTTGGAGACGGACAGCCAAACACATATGCGCACTGAGGGGAATGCACACCACTCCCTCTCCCTGCCTGTCATCCCCCATGACCCCTTTAAAAAAAATGATAATAAACATTATTTATTATTGTTTTACTTTTAAAGTTTTGCAGCTGCTGGCAGGGGGTGATGTTCCTCTGCCCCATAGCAAAGGAGCCACTGCTGCAACCCAACCCTAAGAGTGTCAAAACTGATTAAACATTTGTAAAACCTTTCGAGTTCTCTGGTAGTCAAAGAAGACCATTGTGCAGTTTTAATTACGTAAGCAAAATCTCATGTAGATCCTGATTACTGTTGTACCAGCAATTTGTGGAGCTTCCTTCTTTTCTCACATCAACGTTCTCACAGTTTTTTACGTAAATAAGCAATATTTCCTCATGATTTCAAGTTCCCACATGATTTTGAAATTAGACGGAAGTTGGTGATTTTCTTTCTTTTATCGAAACAAAATAAAAGGGGTGCAAGAGCCACGTTTTTAACACGAAAAACACATGAAGAAAACTTTGGGAACCACCGACAGTTGTGGTAGTGTTCACGAGACTTAAATATTATTTGCAAGAGAAATATTTTGCAGGTTCGCATACCCGATCGTGTGGAAAAGGGAGCTTTTTGCATTTAAGTTTCAATGGCTGCAACAATCTGGCGTGTTAGGATATTAGAATTGATTTCAAGATAATGACATGCTGGAGATTTTTTTCTGTCTCTTGCATACCTAAATTGATATCCTCGGGCTTGAACACTGCTAAAGCGGTCGAGTCTCCATTGATGACATCAAGAAAAAAATCAGCAGGGTTGTTAAGTGTATCACACACATATCCTACAAATGAAATAATTAGAGATATAACAATCCATGAGATTTTGTACAGCATAAATGTTTTAGAAACAGGCAGTCATTTCAGGCAAGTATTGCAGAAGCATAATCTACATGAATCGCAATTCAAAATTCTGCTAGGCAGGAAAGTGCGACTGATCATAGTATCAATGTTATGAGGATAAACTTGAAAACTCAGTTCTCTAGCAAAAAATAAATAAATCTCATAACGGATCATTAGATGCATTAGAAAATAGGAAATATAGTAAAAGTACAGCTGTGCACCATAAAAGCATGTTACACCAAATCACCAATTCCTGTTTGTTCAGACAGGGAAAGTTAAAAAGCACTGGCCTGAAAGATGGGTGAAAACATATTCGTTCTTAGTAGCGCATAGGATTAAAGAACTATTTTGGGCCACCAGAGTATCGTTGGGTCAGAGGGGCAACTCATGGACTATAGATGACACTAATGGTGGGATAAGTGCCAGGAGATGCACAAGTATTTAGATGTCACGAGATTTTACCAATAATTTCCATTTAGAAAAAGGTGGTAATTTGGGTAAGTGATAGAGGTGCCTTCCAAGAAGAATGAGGTAAGTTTGCAATAAATTATTGAAAGCAAGGTTTGGTAGGTGGAAAAGAAATCAAATAAGCAAAACTCAAGAAGGAGTTTCTGGGCTACCTTTGAATCCTTTCAAGCTTGACTAAGCCTTCAAACCTCATAAAGAAGTTAAAATGAGAACCAGTTGTTGATCTCTTAAAAGGATTTAGGGCCAGATGTACTAAAAATCTGGATTGCGAGTCGCAATTTGCGAGTCGCAATCCAGAATGTAGGATGGTGTCCCTGACACCATCTGCGACTCGCAAGGGGGTCGCAAAGGCCCATCTCATTAATATTAATGAGGTGGGTCGCAATTTGCGACCCCCTTGCGAGTGGAGGCACTCACAGGGATGGTGGCCTGCTGGAGACAGCAGACCACCATGTCTTTGACTGCTTTTAAATAAAGCAGTTTTTTTTTTAAAATGCAGCCAGTTTTCCTTAAAGGATAACGAGATGCATTACAAAACGAAAAAAAGAAACGTTTTCGTTTCATTTTTTCAGAGCAGGCAGTAGTCCATAGGACCACCGCCTGCTCTGAAAAAATGTTTTACATGCCATTCACAAAGGGGAAGGGGTCCCATGGGGACCCCTTCCGTTTTGCGAATGGATTACCACCAGTGTGACACTGGTGGTAACTGCAATTGCTTTGCAACCGCGTTTGTGGTCACAAAACAATACAGCATTGCGCTGCGACTCGCAATTAGGAAGGGGAATACCTCTTCCCAATTGTGACTCGCAGTCCCGTTTTGCGAGTCGGTAATCAGGTTACCGACTCGCAAAACGAGGATTGGGTATCGCGATGTGCTTTTTGCACACCGCAAACAGCGAAATTCGCTGTTGCGAAGTGCAAAAACTTTTGTACATCTGGCCCTTAATGTGCTACAGCAGTTGTCATAGTCTTTTGGCCATATCATGTTTATTTCCTGGCCAAAACCCTCCGTTTGCTAAGCATTTCACTGACACACAGGGGTTCTGCAAACTGTATGTTTACCCTACAAACATGGGCCTCAATTTTCCAAAATGTCAGGGGTAGCGGAAGTGACATCACTCACCCTTTGGCCTCCACTTTCACTCACACACACGATTACACATATACACACATTCACACTTACACACACTCTAACCCACAAGCATTGACTCAATACACATTTAATACCATTTATTACTTACCTTTGATGCCAGGGAAGGTTAAATTCCGGTAATTTGTACTCCATGTTTTATTACACTAATACAAACAAAGAGAGTGGGTCCCAAACGACATCCACAAGGACGAGCTGCCACTGTGTTCCTGGTTCTGATTTTGCCCCCTTTAAGGTCAAGAGTCGCAGCTGCGATCTCTGGCGACCCCTAGATGATGTCCATGCCTACAGAGATAGATGGAGCATGTGATCAGACCAGAACAGAAGATAAATATTGCAACTCTGAAGCTGAACGACTGAAGGAGCCCTGGTGACGAATACTGCAACCTTCATTTTAAAAAGTGGACTACATGTCCTGATATGTCGAAAAACATGCTGTTAATTAACCATTTTATTAGTGGAGTTTTGAGAGCTGAGATGTTTTCTACATTCTGCTGTTAGGCTATCCAGATCTTTTATCTCCTTTGGATGTTGGCTTATATAAACACCGGGCCTAACTGAGAGCTGGGTGTCAAAAGACAATTAATATAATCGCTTTCTAAAATAAGTGCTAAAGACGCATGATGAATCAAAAAGAGGAATTTCAGCCACCATACTTTCCAAATGACACATCATATTCCACTGGTGGACACTTTTCTATCTCTAGCACTTCCTCCATTAATAGGAGGACTGAAGGTAGGGATAAAATGGAACCTAAAGTATCTGCAAGAGTTTTGGAAGTTTAGATGCACCAAACCAGATGCATAGACTGTAGAACTTAAATCATTTTATCATTTTCAGATTTTGCATGCTATAAGGAATCTCTTTTAAGGCAGCAGTCCTCCCTCAAAAAAAGGTCTAGGAGATGAAATATGTCAGTTTTCTGAACTATCACTAAATTCTCCATTCTTATGCACAAGACTATTTGCTCTGAGGTTCAGACCATACATGTTTTCTCCTTGATCTCTTGACTATGGCAACATCAGGAATGTAAGATTTTCAATGAGTACATTCTGCCTAACTCTAAGAGAAATGTTAATTGCTATTACTGTTCTTTGGTGACAGACCTGTACGCCAGACAAGTTGACTGAGTTGGCTCAGAAACGTGGTGGGGCCAGTATGTTCGTACTTCATCCTCCTAGTGTTTTTAACCGGAGATACCCATGGATAAAGGTGACAACCTGGGTTTACCTTTCGCTATTATTAAGGAATCTGGATGCCTTTTCATTCAGCTAACTTTATCTAAGAACTCTCTCTCACTTGATGTTCAGTACCCCCTGGAGGTATTATCTTACCAGGGTGGGATGAGGTCACCAATGATGAAGCATTCCACAAAGAGTGGGTGAGGCCTTCGCTTCCAATATAATTTACATCTCAATAGGAAAATCTCTGGTACCCAACTTGGGAGACCACATTGGCTCTATACCAGTGGTTCCCAACCTTTTGACTTCGGTGGACCCCCATCTTATCATTACTGGAACCCGGGGACCCCCACTGAGTTATTATTGAAATCTGGGGACCTCCCACTAAGTAATTACTGTAAGCTGGGGACCTAAATTGTTAATATTATAAAATTTGCCAAGCAGTTGTGGACCCTCTGAGGAGGTTTTGCAGACCTCCACGGGTCCTCGGACCACAGGTTGGGAACCACTGCTCTATACCATTAGCCGTTGCACTCTGTAGTGATATCTCACTTTAAAGCCATACATTTTCATATTCTGCTTGCTCTAAGGAACCTATCTCTGGTTGTCAGACTGCACTACCATACACAAAATGCCTGTTCCCGAATGTTTGCTAAGTTCCAAAAAAGATAACAATTCTCTTTAGCACAGTTTGTACTACAGCATGTCCATGGAGGAAAGGAAGTTACGTGTGTTTTCCTGGGTCTTATGAGGCTGGGGATACCTGATTGGGAAAGGTGTGCAGGGATTACTTTTTTTCATATATATCATATACTTTGATTCTGCAAATCCTAAGGACCAGTGCTTGGTGGACTCCGAAACCTCTTATCAGCCACTGCTTTAGTACTGAGAAAGAAGGCGACGGTGAAAGAAGGAGGTTCAAGGGCCCTTCCAAGGGCCCTGGTGTAGAAAGAATTGTTGTTCAGAAGTTCAGGCGTCGCTCAAAACATAATTGCTTACTTATCCAAAATCAGACATTTTTTACTAGGTAGTTTGGAAGCTTGGAAAATGTTTCACAAAAACAAGATTTCCTTACATCTTGTAATAAGCAGGCAGTCATAGTCACTCAAGCAGAAAACATCTTTAATAGCAGATATTGAAAAATCACATCACATAATCGAACCCTGTCAAGTGCACTACCCATGTTAGAGAAGACACAGAAACTAACTTCAGTATGGCCGCTGGAGTGACTTGCTCCAGTTGCCACAATGTACACAGTTTTATGTATAGAGGACGCACACAAAATATAACATTATCTCCCACCAATCAGAAAGCTAGGATGCAAAGGGGGACTGAAAAGCCTGATCTTTTTCACTGTACAACAGAGTCATGCTAAGGCAATTATTTGTCTTGCGTTAATTGTGAGAGAGAGCTAAAGCTCTGTTTGCCAGGCTATATGGATTTTAGAGTTCAGTACCAATCACTGCTGTTAGCTAAGTTTTCTGTTTTATAGAATTATTGTAAAACAACGCTTCAGTAAAGCAACAGGAAGTCAAAAAAATGAAAAACTTACCAATAGATTGAAAATACTTCAGTGCGTCCATGGCAGGTCCATGATACACCATTTTCCCTGCAGCCAGCAATGTCAGGCAGTCGAATAGTCTGAAGATGGAAAACCGTGGCTGATGAATGGAGAAGATTATGGTCTTTCCTTGTCGAGACATCCTACATAAAAGTATTAAGATGTACATTCTTGAATAGTCAACGAGAGAAACCCAATTAGAAATATGTAATATGATTACTTTAGCTTTTTTTGCCATTACATTACCCATTTTTTATAAGTAAATGTATACTTAATAGCCTAAATGGATGAGTGAAACAATACGTTAAGAATCTGAAAGGCAGAGGTTTGACAATATTCACCCCATTTAAGAATAACTTTTGGAATAAACCCCCCCCCCCCTTCCTTCAAATTAGCACAAAAATAGCGAAAGCATGAATGGCCTTGAAAAAGATGGACTGCCAGGCTTTGAAGACACATCAAGCGTCGGAAAGCAACAAGGTAATGAAAGATTTACCTTAGTGGGTGAAATAGCCAGTTTTATGCATGCAGCCACAATTCTTTAACAAACAGATCGATCTGTATCTAAAAATCAAGCCATTCTACAATATTGCCTTTATTATAGTGCTAAATATGGCAGCCAAATTAAGAGAGATCAAAACTAGTTAAAAGAGAGCTGTCTGGGCTGTTCTATTATACAGTGTGCCAATGTGGTGAACACCCTTTAAGGCCAAGTACAGAATTTGTAGGCTGTCCTTGGTGCTACCCAATTATTATCTATTAAGCTTAGATTGCCAGGACTTCAAAGCCTTTAAAAAGTTTGAAAGTCTGCAATTGCAAACACACACTGACAAAGACCACAGTTTGGGCTCCTTTCGTAGCAAATCCCACCCATAGTCTGAAGAAACAGACATCATGGGCTTGGGTAGTGTGATGGCTAAATCATATACTACATTGATTGAGGAATTTGTGAGGGATACGTCCTTGCTAAATTTCTTTAAACCCAGGGAACTCACGTAGCACAAACCATTAAGGGCTGTAATGACCAGCATCAAACAGAATACAAAAAAACTCCTGACACTGAGCACCCAGTAAAATATATTTCACTTTGGTTAACTATTTGAGAGCGCTACATGCAGAAGCACCTCTGCTATTTTCTAATCACCATCGGAGTAGTTTTTACATAGTGCTACCAGCCCCATCCTTTTGGGCAACATAACCGGCTGGAACAGGAAGTTGAGCACATCAGCAATTTTGGTGTAGAAAGGTATGGCTTGTAACTACGCATAGTTATTATAATTACAAAGAAATGCCCACAAGAAAATGGTTTAAACAATTTACGGATTTTAGGTGGATGAAGTCATAACATATCACTTTGAAGGAGACAATTAAACCTCACTCTGGTGTACAATGCTCACATCCAACCTCTTCTGGTCCCCATTTCTTGATTATGTGGAAAAAGGAGACATAGCCTTATTGTACTAGTCACTAAATGAATAGTTATACACACACGATCCAACCTTTTTTTTCTTTAACTATTGAGTAAGAAATAGCCTTTGCTAGACTGATTAAATTCTAGTAGGCACTAAAAATATTTCCAGCAGGCACCACACATTTAAAAACGTGTAAAGTAATTGATGTAGTATTTTGTTTTTACTCTCTCGAAGCAGGCTAAGCTTTTCCAGTGCTCAAATAATATAAATATGGAGTATGGAAGTGTTCCTCTTTGTGCCATATGGTGTGAGGGAAGCCAGAGCAAGTGTTGTAATGCATTTTATTGGCTTTCAAAGAAGGAAACCTACAGCAGTTGCATTTGAAATCTGTGTTTCAGGAAATAAAAGTACAGATAAACAACACATTTTTCAATGGATACATTTTAAATTAAAACCAGAAATCATCTCAAGAGTTATAAAATAATCATTAGCTTGTTAAGAACAACTTTGATTGGATCCAACCCATTCTAGAACCCAAAGAGTAGGAGAATGGCATAGAGGTCAACAGCCCCATACGCCTTCCCCTTCTGAGTCGAAGTATTGTTTGAAAAGAAAAATGCCCAATATTTTCCAGTCTTATATCCTGGTCTTTCAAGCAGCATAAATATAAGCTGATGCAGCAGGAAAGGCTTCCTCGTTGTCTGTTCTCATACAACAGATCGGCTCCTTTGACAGTTGTTTTTATCCTTTTTTCAACTGTTGATGTAAGCCGTAAAGTTCCTAGACAAAATTACAAGTAAAGTTATCTTTTTTCAGCTGGGAAGATTTCATCCAAGAAAGGTTCAAAGCCTTGGTCTTGTTTATACTCCATAATTGTTTTTAACAGAGGGCCTGCGCGGCTTGCTTTTAGTTGATTTACACAGGACCAATACGTTTTTCTTAAGCAGAGCAAGACTAGCCTTGGTAATGTTTTCTGGTTTAAGCCAAAGATCTTTCAATCCAATATTATGAAGGATGTTTGATACATGGGCAAATCAGGGTAGATAACAATATTTTTGGTTCTTCATAATGTCGAGGAAGGTATGTCCATAAGGACCAAGCTCTAATCCAGTATTTTAGCGTGCTGGAAAGATGCAGTCCTCAATTCTTTTGATCCCCAAATCATCTTGCAGAGCATCCATCGGTGTTCCTCGACCCAGATGCATCAATTGTCGTAGACAATTATTCTTGTTAACTTGAGTAAATGATATTTTTCCATAGCCCCAGATCTCGGAACAGTAAATACAGGCAACCCTGGCTTTCATTTTATTTGCCAAGGTGGCGGATCTTGTTGAATGGTTTCCATATGATTTTGTGAATCTCAACACCGCACCTATTTGCTGGGTCAAAGCAGTATTACTTTTAAATGCCTGGGAAGCCCACAACAGTTTGCTGTCCAAGTGGAGACCAAGATAATCATAGGTGGTCACATGATCCAATGGCTTACTATAGACCCTGAAGGTCGATTTGTTTTGTTTTTTGATGAAGGATCATATACTTGTTTTTTCCAAGACTGATAGTAAAACTCCTGGAGGTACAGAATAATTAAAAACCTGCCAAGAGATAATGCAACAACAGTTCTGTTTGGGATATTAGTACCATGTCAACAGCAAAGAGCCGTACTGGTATTGGCTCTGTGCTTATTTTTTGTAAATCTAAACAAAGGTTTGTTAACATCTTTACAACCTCATTTATACAGCGATTGAATAAAGCTGATGCTAACACACAGCGGTGCTTGATGCCCCATTCTATTGGGATCGCTGCAGTGATCATTTCACCCAAGAAGTAGTATCAGAGTGTATTGCATCTAAAAGGTTTAGTAGCTTATGGAGGACCCCTGTTGCATGAGAGTTTGCCATAGAATTGAACGGTCAACGCTAGTGAATGCTGTTTGAAGATCGATAAAAACCAAGTATAATGAAGATTTTAAAAGGGAAATGTATTTTGCGCATTTAAGGTTCAATCTCATTACTTGATCCCCTGTGCTCTGATCCATCCTGAAGCCTACTTGAAACGGAGAAAACAGGTCTTTTTACACCGACCATTGACCTAAACATGATAACAACAGTTTCCTAAAGATTTTTTCCCATTTCGTCGGTAGTGAGATTGGACAAAGGTTCTCTGGGCGATCTCTTGGCCCCTTTTTAAATAATTAAACAATTATGGAAGCTCTTTATGAGACCAAATGTTGGTAAATGACCTAGTCAGAACAGCTGACCATAGATTTAAGATGTTCTGGAAATGTCTGTTGGACTTTGATCTGGGTCAGCTGGTTTACGCAACTTTTGGGCTTGAATTTCTTGGACGACTTATTTTTCAGAAAATTTGTCAGGCTGTCTTAAGTGTCAGTAATGAGCACCAGGTGGATCATCTGGTGAATTACCAGATTTTGGCAAGTTACTATAGTTCTCGAATACTCCGTTTTTTGGTAGACTAATTTCCAGTTCACACTCATATTTTCACTTCTGCTTACCGTTTGATTGACATTTCTGGAGTTGTATTTTGATTCCATTGATAAATTCGGAACAATGTTGATTTTTTAATGAGATCTTGATCTTGTTTAACTTGACAGTTGATTGGTTGTAGAGATTTTGTATCTGTGTGCTGATAAAGGGTTGCAAAATGGTTAAACCAGGAGCTTTGTGGGCTAATATTCAGCTCTAGATTCCTTGGAGGGCCTTCACAGCCCCATCTTATTATTTCCCCAAATTTCCCACAATTCCTGGATGCTATTGTGTTGTGGAAAGCTTACCAAAGTTTCTGTTTTGCAATAGAAAATTAAATTAAAAAACATCTGTAAAAGAAAGAGACCTGTGAATACACTAAAAGCATAAGAGAGAACAATTGTCAAATGTATATGTAATTACTGTATAGTACGACTGATAAGCGGTGCATTGATAGTTTGACTATGCATAGGCCCACTGCGCCACCAGTGGGCAACTAAAAGGCCCTGAGACAAGGTACAGTGTCAGAATCAACCTGTTTCCAAGAGTAAAGCTGAAATTCCTTCATGTGAGAGGACATTTAAGTACACGGACTATTAGAAAATGTTTGTTATTTGGAGAAACCACAGACAGTGACAAGGCAGGAGTAGCAAGAAAGTGAACAGTCTATCCCTTCCTTGTGGTTCCAATACAGTGGCAATTTCACTAGGGAAGTTAGGAGTGTGGACTTCACTCACTGGGACACAAAGGAGGCCAACTGGAACAGTATCCTGGAATAGTCATTTTCTTCGTCACTCGCAGGTGAACTATGAAGTTGAAGTTCATGACTGGGGTAGAGTGGAGGGTGGAAAATATATAGTTTATGGATTCCAGGAAGTGTATTCAAAGTAGGTCCTTCTTCTAGGCTTATCCACAATCACCGTGTACTTGTAAAAATAATATATGAGGAGGTTATCGTTGGTAGCTACAGAACAAGAGAACTACAAATTATGAGCAATGTATACATGATCCCAGACCTATTAACAGATAGTGCTGACACAAGCCAGCAGGAGGAAATACATACATTTAAGAGAACCGACTATTGGAAAAAGTGTACAACACAGTCAAAAATCAAGCTAGAACTGTGCAAAATTATTTTGTGTTGAGTTTTGCTAAAATCCCAATAACAGGGCTAAAATTGGTGCTATAGGGTGGGAACAACAAGCATTTGTATTTTGTAATGCATTTTTAATGCAAACTGAGGACCTGATTTATTTTTTGGCAGAAGGTCCATCCTCTGGCAGGGCGCCCTGACAGAGGTGCTCACCAGCAAATTTTGAAATATCCAACTCGCACAACTGTGGTTGATGTGGGAATATTGACAGTATCTGAAGAAGCCCCATGTGCAACCAGATACAAGGAGGTTAGTTTTGCCCTCTCCTGAGACTGTGCAGATGGAATCAGGTTTAGTAGTTTGACATTATCAAACCTCGGAGGGTGATGCATTCAATCATAAAGCAAAGCTTAGCCCTTAAAAGACGGACCCTAATTTAATATCAAAGGAACTTACTGGATGTACCCATCTCTATATTACCACTCCAAACACTTGGGCCCCAACCTAACATTTCAAGATACTAATGGACATACCTCCTCCCACATTGTTGCTTCAGACAACTGGATCAGAATATGGACAAGAGATGAAGGACACCCTGTTCGGAAGCCTGATCATTTAGATGGTCCCTTGCACTGCGGCGTAATGCAGAATCAGCACAGACACAGCAATTTGATCTTAATTTTCTCTCCTCAGTAAAATAGGGAAGGCCCACACAATATCATTAACAGGAGAAGGATTCTTCACTTATTTTCATTAGTTCCTGTGCTGGTGTCAATAAAAACAACAGATATCTAGTTGTCCTAGTTTATTCTGAATCAAAAGAACTCCACAGGAAAAATGGACTGAATCCAACAGGACAGTTTGCTCTTCCACAGAAACTTCCAAGCTAATCTTAAATCAAAACACTTTGGGCCTCATTACGAGTTCAGCGGATGGTTTAGACCGTCTGCCGAACTTCCGACCGGGAGGTTGCCATCATGCCGGCTACCTCTCTGCCGGGCCCATTAAGAGTTTCCAGCTAGGTCAGTGGGCAGAAACCTGAGTTTCCGCCCGCTGGCCTAGCGGGAAAAAGCCTACAGCATTGTCTCCAGCTTGTAATCGAGCTGGCGGCACTGCTGTAGAATGCAGGGTGCACCAGAACCCTCACAATGTTCACTGTACATTGCAAGGGTGCTGGCCAGGGGGACCACTGCACTGCCCATGCCAAGTGCATGGGCAGTGAAGGGGCCCCGCTGGGGCTCCCTGCACCCTTTTTCTGCCAACCTTTTCATGGCGGTGCTACTGCCATGAAATGGCTGGCAGAGAACAAGGTCGCAATCCCCAGGGCAGAGCTGCTTTCAGCACTGCCCTGGGGGATTAGGACCTCTGCCAACCGCCGCAACCGCCAGACCGCCAGGATATCTGATCCCCACGGTGCTGGAGGTCCCACTGGAGCACGACCGCCATTGTTAAAATATGGCACTCTGACTGCCGCATTGGCGGTGGTCCGACCACCATCCACAAGTCTGTTTCTTGAATCGGACAAGGTGTGGAAGAGGAAAAGGTTCCTCAGCATTATCCATCACCATTAAGTAATCAGTCAAAAAAACACAACTTTGATTCTCTCAGAAGAAAAGCCAGGGCTAAGATCAATTCTCAAAAAAGACTCTGGGAGGATAGCAAATGGAGAGCACCGAGATAACATAACTATCTCTGTACTATCTTTTGGGAGACACATATGGGATGAAGCATCTAACATTAATGAGATCCCAATATGAGAGGACTGGTTATGGCTTGCAAGCTGCCTTGCTTTGGTGCACAGTTCTGCATAGCTGACACCAGGTCACGAACAGGTCAAGCATAGGGCCAAATGCCATACTTTATTCATTGTCTCATGGAACATCGCTATTATGTCCAAGTTAAAGCAAGGCTCAGAGGCCTTCAACTTAATTCAAGAGTTCGATATTGTGTGCTTTCAAGAAACATGGGCGTGGGAGGAACTTACCATACAGAACTACATTTCCAGGACTAACCCAGGACATTTCCAGGAAGCTTTAGGATGTGAGCAGATTGTCGGGAGGCCTGGCACTCTTAAATAGCACTTGCCTGGAACATACTGCACTAAGCCTTGTAATAGAGTCTAATCATATATTAATTAAGTGAACTTTTTTTGACCACTTAAAGTGTAAATTACGATTGGTTGCACCATCTACATCCCACAAGATACTTTTCGAAAATGTTCTGTGAAAAATGGTCTATTTAAAAATCTGAATTCCCAATTACTATTCCAAATTATCACAGAATTATTATTAACAAGCGACTTGAGTAGCATCATGCATTATGAAGGTTATGGCAGAAATTATGTTTAAACCGATCTTTAAACTTAAAATTGGATTCCATAGGAGAAATGCCCCATAAATAATTTCTGTCATAACCTTTTCAGGATATCAACTTTGTCAAATATATCTTAAAATCTATAGTCCACCTGGAGATTTGATACTGGAACTATTTAAAACAAAGTTTTGCCAGCAATGCTATATGGATTTTCTACCTATGGCAACAAACTGCATAAGGATTTAGAGTTTATTTTATATGCTGCAATCAGGGCCATTTTTAGCCTTCCTATGTGTACTCTGGTCTGGCAGGTAAGGTTTAAATTTGGGCTCGCTACTTGTACTAAGATGGTTGATTTACTTTTCATAAAGTACTGTTATAGGCTAAACAATGCTGCACTGGGCGCGCTTTAGAGAGTGCTCTTGTAAGCATTGTGGATCAATCAGAAAATCCATCAAACCAATTAATAATCTTTCCAGAATGATAGCTGAATTAAGCCTTAAGATACACTCAGACAGCATAAACAGTAACATCTCCTTTAAGCATGTAGCAAAAGAATCCTCAAGAGAGGCGATCCTCTCATCCTCATATAACACACTTAGGGCCCATAGTTACATGGATTTGGAATCTGAGTTAGGAAGGAAATTTATGAGACTGAGATGTCAACTTATACCACTGGGAGACATAAGAGCAAATTGGAGTACTCAACAAGGGAAATCCTGCAAATGTTGCAGAGTCTGTGGCTACAAAAGTAAATCACTTTCCCACATTTTATGTATGTGTCCCTATTTCTAGAACCTAAGGATTCATCTAATTTAAGCCATATTTTTTAAGACTGGGAGTTCGGGCAATCAAGCAGGAAACCTTCGTCTGTGTGATGGGACAAGGCGTATAGCTGATTTGCAGAACTGTCAAATATATATATGCTGCTCTGGGGGAGTTAGAAAAGACAACAGTCTCAATACATGTTAGTGACTGCAAGGGGGGTAATCAGAATCTAGAAGTCACTCTTGTTCCCCCTTTTTCACCAGCTTATCATTGCGTACGAAATGTCTGTAATTAGCTGTTCCCTCTGAACCTATAGTTGTTATAGTTTACCCCTTTACGATGTTCTTTTCGTACTATGCACTTTATGCAGTTTTCAAGTCATCTTGCTGTGCTGAGTCACAGGGAAAGGGCAGGAATGTGCCACATTTAAAAGAATAAGGCACATTACTGTCTTTGTCCCTGAGCTGGTGACATTCTGGCTGCCTAGTTCCAATGCATGCAACCGTGCACCATGGTACAAAAGTGCCTGCGTTGTAAGGAGGATTGTTTTTGTTCAGATATTTATCCTCGTTACGCCTCGCCTGGGAAGGCATAGCCTTTTGGCTCATTCACAGGTCTACTACTTTTGGTAAATCTGGAAATGTGTCAAAATCCATGGATGTTGCATGGAGCCCCCAGGCAACACCCATGGAGGCCTCCTTGGGGTAGAGTATTGTAACACAGCGATTTGCACTACGTTGCATTACTTCAGGTTTATGAAGCCACTCAGGGCCACACAAGGTGGCCTTACGTGGCTTCATAAATCACATTTTGGAGTTGCGTCAGGCATGCACCACATTGCGAGGTGCAAGTGCAACTCAATACCCCTCATCAATATGGCCCAATGTGAATTGCCTTGTAGGTCTTCAGACTTTTCTCCTGAACATATTTTATGGTTGTTGTCATTGATACCTCTTTGGTGAGCTTTTTTTCTTTTTATTTCTCAGATATCTGTAGCATGCATGCATTTTCAATCTTAGGTGAATAGCAAGGGTACAATGTGCTGAATGTTTAACATCCATAAGCAGTATCAATGAATTGTGTTTTTAGTTTATCATACAAACTTAAAAATTTAAATATTTTTAAATATATGGGTAGGGCAGATCATACAGTACATTATAGTGCTGATCATACCTTTTTAAACCTCGCTTTTGAATGTGGCTTGTTGAATTGTTGTTGATTTGAATTAATCACACAATAAAAAGCATATCTAAAAATAAAATTGACAGACATTTCAAGCATTGACAGGAACCACCATCAAGGTGATTCCGGCCAATGTATTGTAACCTTGTTAGACGTCTCCATCAACCATGATGGAGCAGCCATATGTCAAAGTCACAATTTTTTTATTTATTTTGGAAAAGAAAATACTAAAGTGGGATTTTCTTTCTGAAAAAAAAAAAAAACAATGCACCCCCCTCGCCATGGGAGTTTCCTTGCATGACGAGGGGGGCATTAAGCACTTTTCAACACCCCTGACCAGCAGGTTTTTCCTGGTGGTGATGGGCATCGTAGAAAATGGCTGTATGTCTGCTCATCAAAGGCAAGTGTGTGTCACATCTTCAACAGCCCTTAGTCCGCCAGGCCGTCAGGGAAGTTTGACCACAGTGGCGATGGAGTAGTCTATGCCACTGTCAAACTATGGTGTAATGCAATTAAATTGGGTGGGCAAACCATAATCGTAACGAGGAGGGGACTCCATCACTGTTGCAAAAGAGCTCCCTTTGTGCTAAGATATAAATATAGCACTTGAATGTTTTATCAACCACACATAGTGTAGCTCTACGTAGCAGAAATAGAGCAAAAACTTTGCACCTAAAAAAAAGCAAAAGATGGGCAAATATCAGAGCCACATTAAAGGACATAGAATCTATTTACCACCCGTCCAATGAACAATGGCTATAGTAAACTTTGACAAAGAATGTTGGAACTGGAAAAAAATAAACCAAGAAGACAGTTGCACAGAGGAAGATATACATATGGACACATTCTTTGGTGACCCCCAACTTGACATTCGCAGCTAATATGCGCTGACAAGGGGTCCGATTTTTAGACATATGGATCGAACAGAAAGAGGGTAAGCTAGAAGTGGACCTTTTTGTTAAACCAACAGCACACAACACTCTTTTGCATTTTAACAGTTATCATCCCACGAACCAAAAACAGGGGATACCTCTTGGTCAGTTCCTGAGATTACCCCATAGTTGCAGCAACCTTGCAGACTTTGATGAGAAGGCGACTATCTTGAGGGATATGTTTTGCAAACAGGGATATCCCAGAAGACACATTGGAGAATCTTATAGGATAGGAAGTTTTTATGACAATGATCACTTGCTGCAAGGCGAGAAAGAGAAAAGCTATCCAAAACTAGTATGCATTACTAGACATTCAGTGTTCAATGAAAACGTACGACAAATCATCAACTCTAACGGGCACATTCTCAATAGTGATCTAGTAAATAATAAGACCGGATTCCTAAACCTATGTTTGCCCATTGTAGCAATAGAAATTTGAAAGACAGAATAGTCAGATTGAGGCTTATGACTACAGGTATGTTTATTAAAACAGCAATAGATGGTACAAATCCTATCAAAAGAAACTATACATTTGGCCAATGCTTAGCATGCGACACAGCAATAGAAACAGATACCTATAACCATAATGGATTTAACATACAACTACACAATGACAAACTGCAAGATGCAAAATGTAGTCTACCTATTGGTATGTCCCTGTGGTCAGGGTAATGTGGGGGAAACAGGTTGTAGTTTTCATACCCGACTGATTGAACACAGATCGGCCATCAAAACTCGCAAACTGGTTGCTCCTATGGTTAAACACTTTGGCCCTAATTACGAGTCTGGCGGTCACCTGACCTCCAGACTCCCGGACGGCGGTCCGAGCGCCATATTAGGACCATGGCAGTCGGGCCGCGGTGGGACTGCCAGCTCTGCCAGGGTCTAGCAATTGCAGTGGTCCTAATCCGCTAGGAAGGCAGCAGGATTAAGACCCTGTTCTCTGCCAGCCATTTCATGGTGGTAGCACTTGGCATGGGCAGTGCAGGGGCCCTCCTGGCCAGCACCGTTGCAATGTTCACTGTCTGCTTTGGAGACAGTGAACACTGCAAGGGTGGTGGTGCACCCTGTATCCTACAGCATTGCTGCTGGTGCAATTATGACCCAGAAACAATGCTGTAGGCTCTTCCCCGCTAGGCCAGCAGGCGGAAACTCAGGTTTTGCCTTCTGACCCAGCGGGAAACTTTTACTGGGCCCATTAGGGAGACAGCCACTATGGGGGCAACCTCCGCGACGGAAGTTCGGCAGGTGACCCAAACCATCTGCCGAACTCATAATAAGGCCCTATATGTCAGTGGCTCATTTAGAAAAGATTACAACCAGGGGAGGAAAATACCCAACAGACTTGAGAAAACTGATAGAAGTATTTTGGATCTTTACCCTTCAGACTTGCCTTTTGGGGTTTGAACAGTGAGATTCCTTGGAAAAATGCTATAAAATATGGCTGGAGTCGTGCATGAAGGATGTTCTGCATAGTAATGGAATTAGTTTAATACCTGTATGTGTCGCGCCGCGGCGCACAACGCGAGCCGAACACTCGGCTCGGGTCGCGGCGCGCGGCGCTGTGGCACGCCGCATGCCCAACCTTTCTTGCAGCTTCCGAGGCCCCAAATTGGGCATGGGGCCTCGTTCATTTCTAGCGCGGCACGCTTTCTGGCATATATAATCTCTCCCCCACTCACCTGCTATTTTTGTTCTTTCTTTCTGTCGCCCTCACTTGGTTCATCCCTTTATGTCTTTCCTTCTTTCCCATTATTCCCCTCTCTTCCCAGCATGCTTTGGTTCCCTACTCTCTATGGCTCTTTGTCCATTATTTTCTATGTGTTTTTACCTATCTAATATGGTGTCCTTGCGCTTCCTGTTGGTCGCTTCCTGTTTTTGGGTATTTAAGGGCTGTGCTTCTTTCCCTCCTTGCGCTGCAACACTTTCTGTTTGGGATGGTGTCTTCACTCCTTCTTCCTTGAGTCAGATACTGGTGACACTTCTGTTCCAGTGTTTTCCTGTTTTGATCTTATATTTACTTATTGACTTTTGCTCCTGTGTCAGGAAAATTCCTTTTTGAGTTTTTTTCCCCTTTTTAGGTTTTTTTCTCCCTCTGGCACTACTTCTGAAGGACACGGACTGCCCTTGGCGTTCCTATCGCCTGTAGCACCGTGGCTACCAGAAAGAGTAGCCCCTACCTGGGCCAAGGCTGAACATTTAGGAACAAGAACCTCGCCACTCGTTCAGCGGACTCCAGGTTCAAGCAACGCGTAAGTCGTGATAGTATGTAGACTTCCCCAGGCTTCCATAGGCTTTTTGTTGCGATATAGGTCTCCTTGACATTGGAGTCTTCACAGAGACGGATTTCCATTTGGGGTCTGCATAGTTTCTCTTAAGGCCACACATGATAAAATAAACGAGTAAAGTGTGATACATTAAGTACTCCAAATCCAGGCTCCCTGTGTAGGAACTGTGTCGTTTCAAGATGGCAGCCTTCTGGATCACGAGGTGTCAGCTTATGCATCAGAGGGGAGGAGGCATCCACTCAATGCAAAGTATGTATAGTAAAGCATTCCCTCTCCTCTTGGACTAATGTTGTACAGTGAAGATCGGTAAAGATTGATTCCCATGCCACTACTTTCTGCAGAATGTGGCTCCGCCTAGAGAAGAAAATCGCCTTTTAGTCGTTGCCCCTTTTTGTACTAACATTAGGTGACACCGCATGAAGATGGCTGCCAATTCGTAGTGGGCTGCATCAAGGTTATTTCTTGGGAGTGTGGCACTTCCGGTACTTAAAGTGAGTGAAATGCAGTTCGCTCCTACTATGGTTGATAGCGTGGAGCTTAGTGTATCATCTTGAAGACAGACTTGGGTCCAGTGAACAGTAGCGGTCCCGATGAAGCCATTGTAGACTGAAACGCGAGTCAATTAAAACATATAGCCACTAAAAGCTAAAACCAATATGGATGGATAAAAATGTAGAACACCAAAAAGACAAACCACGTAGCCACCAAATGAATGTGATTAACCGAGGTTTTCATTGAAGGTGTACCTTTTGCAGCCACTACAAACACATTATGTAATAAGGAAACAGTTACCTGTTTGAATTTGATGTGATATTTGATGGTAAATTAACAAAGACAATCATATACTGCAATACTACAAAGTGGCATGGATGCATTATAGTAACACACTGATATGACGTTTTTATGGTTCTTAGATATGTGAAGTTAGAAGTGTAGGTAGGAATGAGTATGGTTGTGGAATGTCTGAGCAAAGAAGAATGAGTGGGTTGTTATAATGAGACATTTCTACTGTTCAAGTGACCTATGGTTTTTAAAATTGAAGGTTATTATTGGAAATGGTGGTATTAATTATGAAAACTGAGCACTATAATTTAGTTATGTGGAATAATGTTTCAATACATAAAGCAGAAAATAAATGAGAGACCCTCTGAGCCATGTATACATTTTCTGGTGAAGTATAGGCAGCAATAAAGTGTAAGGGATAGGCGGGTTGTTTTCTCTTATTCATGGTTTTCCCCTGCCCCAGTATCCTACTTAAGCAGGGGCGGTCCCACTTTTTTTTAACACACTTTGGTTTACCAGATGGCATCATCAAACAAAGGTATATACTAATCAGTACAATTACAGTGGAACTCTTTGAACGAACTGCCCAAGTCCAGAGCCCAAAATAGGCATATGAAACCTCAGCACATGTGAAGGTAGCCACAGTACTGTATTAGCCTTCCTCTGGCTTCTTCCACTATCTTGTGCCTCGCAAAGTAAATTATCTCAATTACTGCCATGTTTGTTGGTGGTAGTCTTGACCATTACACCAGAGCATCTGGGGTTCCCAAAACCATGGCTCAATATGCAATTACTAAAGACTAGTTACTATGCCATAGTCAATTTATTCAGGTCCGACGTGACACACATAACACAAATTCCACATGTGTAGAACAAACTGATACAACCACATTTACAGGAACAGGAAATGCACAAACTCTTTCAATGCGCATGTACTATGTGAGGCGAAGTACTACTTCTCATATGTGGTAGCCAAGATCCAAAGGAGTTCCCACGAGTCTAACATTTTCAGACATATTCTTGGAAATCGCTGAAAGTAGTGTGTACAGACGACAACTACTGGTAGATATGTGCAGCACACATGGGTACATGAAATCTTAGAATGCACATGTCTGCTTACATGCAGCATGAGTAATATGATCTTAACTAGTTGGCATAGGTGACCAAGGATAGGTTATACAATACAAAAATAGCTAAAGACACCACCTAAGAATCCTATGACTGAACCTAAAGAAGTGGGCACCACTGCACACAAGAATACACACAGCATCATAGACTGGTGATTTGGCAGGCCTGAAATAGTGTGTGACAAAACTGTGATCTGCTGCACTTTACATAGCATTGCAAAGTTGAATGTCACTTCATGAGTACCCAGAAAATGACATGCAACACCTGATTGCATGCACAAATATCACAACGTTAACAAAGACATTCAGGATGGAAGCCTGAGAAAACACAAGATAGTGCAGATCTTCACTACTTTTGAGCCTATGCACAGGTTGTAAACGTCTTGAAACTAACAGGTCAGCATGTCTAAAGCGATGCTAGTAAACAAAGAATCGTACATAATAAAAGTAATATTGAACTGTGACCACTGACAAATTCAGGAAAAGTTTCAGATATATACACGTTTCTCTTTGATATAATGGCAAAGACCTATGCTGTCAGAGATTAGGCATGTAAATGACACCTCATTCATATTAATTTCACTTAAAATAAATTAAATATTAATTGATAAGAGAGACATTGTAAACTAAATCAATGTAAACTGTCAACACCTAAACATGTCGTACAGAGTGAGGAAACTTGTTCCATAATTTCCTAGAAACCTTGTACCATAATTTCCTATATACACTATTCGTTGATGTTGGTTATGAATCATCAGAATCCAACCCCTATCCCCCATGGCACAGGATGATTCAGATGGAGACAGCAGCTTGACTTGAGCCTCGAGACCTAAAGGGGTGTGGGCGCAAAAATTGGAAAAACGTATTAATCAGCTGTAATGTCCTTGGCGATCTTTGATACCTGCAAGACTGTTGTTGCTGGCACCTCAATGTCCCAAGTGACTCCTTGATATGTGCAAAGATGTTGAATATTGCAGTCTTAATGTCACCTAACATAGGAACAACAGCATTTCCCAGACCATCAAACAGGCCCCCATTGGATTGCTCACTGCTGTTCAGAGCTGTATTATCCACAAATGCACGCTTCGTGTCCATCATGGTACCTCCTAGCACACCGTGAAGGTGCTGTGGTGCTTTGCCTGCTCCGTCAAAAACAGTTAAAATGTTTCCTACCTGGCTGGGATCCTCCTGCATCTCACCTTATCTCTGCATTTGATTCAGATCACTATTTCAGGTGTATCAGTTGTTACCACCTGCTTATCATTGACACTTCCTGAGTTTCTTGAACATCACCTGTTGCTTCTTGTTTTTGTCAGTTTCTCTTTTGTTCGACATTGCATGTCATCGTGCTGGTCTCATGTGCCAGTTGAAACTTCCAAGCCTTGCAGAGAGACCTCCGCTCCAGTGGGCTAAGCACACGGGCTGTCTTTCAGTGTTCGCATACGAAGAAGAGAGCCCGGAACCTTCAGTGGTGGCAGTTATACATAAACCTGCTCTGTGGCAGGCCGTTCTCTCTACCCCATCCTGAGCTCACTGTTTAGATGAATGCATTGTTTGATTTGAGCACTGGGGAGAAGTGTAAATCATGGGCTTTTGGTGTCCAGTGGAGTTGAAATTTCCATTTCAACTTCGAAGAGCCAATTCCATTCAATTTGTCGATCCCATTGATCAAAAGAAGACCAGTTCAAGTCTTCACAGACAACACAATAGCTATGTGGTACTACAACAAGCTGAGTGGTGTGGGGTCTTGGACACTGTGTCAGGAGGTGGTGTGCCTTTTGACATTTTTTGCACAATATCTAACTAGTAGCCAATCCTGTGGCAGTTTTGCTAAATGCCACTGCAGATGAGCTGAACAAGCATCAGCGGGGGGGGGGCACCGAATGGTGGCTTCATTTAGAAGTGTCTCAAGATATTTTTGCCAAGTGGTGTGTGCCTTGGTTGTATCTTTTTGTCAACATGATAATGTGCTATATCACAATTACTGCAATGTAGAGTTTCCACTACAAGGCTCTCTGGGAGTATTCCATCTGTAGTGGGATACAGGTCTTCTGTGTGCCTTTCCACCACTCCTTCTCTTTTCTTGATGTCCAAAGAAATCAGGAAAGACTGAAATAGGATCATCTTGATAGCTCCAATTGGGCTAGGAAATCTGTTGAGCATGAACATTTACCCTTTTATCTGTCAACCTCTTTGGGAGAACCTCCTGTCTCAGCAACAGGGTACAGGTCTGCATCCAAATCTCCACAACCTGTACCTTCGTGCATGGAGACTGAGTGCCAGCAACTTAACAGTTTTGACTTGCCTGTTAAAGTAGTGGATGTTAGTCTTGCAGCTAGGCGGCACCCATCTACCAGTTCTAATTATTTGGGTCATTGGTTAAAGTTTGTGACCTGGTGTGGGGACTGGCAAGTTGATCTACTACAGGCCAGGTTACCTGAGGTTTTGGTGTTTATGCTGTTTCTGTCCCAGAAGGTTATTGGTCAGCCCATCCAGAGTTTCTGTATTTGCCTGACCAATCTTCGTTATTCAAATCACTGGCTGTGATGTGCTTTCTAAAGGGAGTCAAGCATATGTTTCCACAGACACCTTATGCCTTAATGAACCTTTACTTAGTCCGTATGTTCCTGAAATGTATGCCTCTCGAACCAATGCACAGCTGTTCTCTATGACTACTATCAAATAGTTTACGTCATTGCACTTATTCTCTGTGCTCCATGCAAGTGAACTGGGGGGCCTTTCAGTGCAACCGCCATACACCACCCTCTTCCCTGACAAAATGATGCTGTAGACTCTGTGATTAATTTCTGCCGAAAGTCATTCGCCTTCCACGTGGGTCAGTCCATTACCCTTCCCGCATTTTTCTCCATCTTTTCCTTCCAAGGAGGAGAGGCTTCACCGTCTGGACCCAAAAAGAACTGCTTTATTCTTGAGTGCATGGAGTACCGAACCAACGACCAACTATGCCGGTGCTAAGATGGGAAGGGCAGTGCTAAAACAAACTCTTGTCCTGCAGCATCCTCTTGTGCATAGAACATCCAATGCCCTGTCCAAGATGAAACGTCCAAGGAGCAAAGGGATCATTCTACCACAGCAAAGGCTAACACAGTAGCATTGACGTGCAAAACTACCACAATAGCATTGGTATTCTAGTACTAGAGATATGTCAGGCATCTATACAAGCATCCATTCACTAAGCAGTACTGTCTTGCCAGTAGGCATGGAAGACAATTCCCTGGCTTGGTTTTGCAGGACTTTTTATTGTGAGCCGACTCCTCTGGCCCTCCCTTTTTTGGGAGGTATATCTTTGGTATATATTCAAAAGGGAAGAAATCTGTGGTTACAAGTATTCATCAGAAGAACTTGGGACAGATGTACGAAATCGTGGGTTTGCAATCTCCTAATGGAGAATTTTAGTGATTTGCTATTAAGAAATTGCAAACAGCAATGTTCAACAGTGTGTTTGATATGTTGTCAATTCCAAGGGGCTTGCAAATGGACCTGCCTCATCAATATTCATGAGGCACAAGCAATTTGAGACCCATTGGGAATAGCAAAATCACAGAGATGGTGGCCTGCTGGGGTCAGCAGACTACCATGTCTGTGATTGCTTTTTAAATAAAGCAAGTTTTTTTTATATGAACCCCATTTGTCTTAAAGGAAAGCGGGCTGCGTTTCAAAAAGAAAAGACCACTGCCTTCTCTTAAAAAATGTTCACACCCACATCCACAAACAGAAAGGGTTCCCTTTGGGACCTCTTCCCATTTGCGAATGGGTTACCTCCAACTTGAAGTTGGTGATAAACTGCAAATGTTTTGCACCCACATTCCGGTTGCAAAGCAATCATACATCCCCCTGCGAGTCGCTATTAGGAAAGGACACCCTTAACATGCCCTTCCCTAATACCAAATCGCAAACCTATTTTGTGATTCAGTAATAGGTTCTGTACATCCCAAAATGTCGTAGGACTGTTTGCGACAGTAAAAAACTCTTGTACATCTGGCCCCAAGTTCCTTAAATTTAGTAAAGCTCTTTCAGGTTGAAATTCTATCTAACCAAATCTGACAACAGCATGCAAGGACTGCCACTTTATGTAGCTCCGCTTTGTGCATCTGTGAGGTGGGGGCAAGGTCACTGTGGAGTACGATGGCACCACCTGCTGACAAATAGGAGCAATTACTATGAAAAATTACAGATCCACTCTAGTATCTGAAGGTGTTCAAAAGGTGAGAAATCAATGGTTAGAAAAAGAATCCATCAGAAAGAGCATTATAGAAGGTAGGTAACTTGTTCTTTTCCAACATTGCAATAAAAGGTGCATTAGGCCAGGCCTAAAGGGTATTACATGGCTCTGACATCTGTGTATGCATACACAAACAAAGCAAAGCACTGTCCAACACAAACATGGTGTGAGATATTGCGTTGCACCACAGAGCAAAGCATAAAACATCACAAATGTTGACGTGTGTAAGAACAGTGCGACCTGACCCACTGAAGTAATTATGGACTAGACGTGGCACAATCCGGGAGCCGGAAATGGTCTGTGAGCAAGGAGTAGCCTGGGACCCAGGAAGCAGAAGGATTAATATAAGGAAAAGAAAAGTGTCCTTCGCTGATGACGATATGAAATTCTTTATTGCTGGAGTCATTAAATACAAAACTTTCTAAGCTAAAAAAATTCACCTGGAAAAAGCTAAATTGTACGCTGACGTCCTTACTAAAATCTATGCAATGGCACTTTGCCAAATGTAGAAGAAATTTAAAAATAGGTCATGAGGCCTCCAAGAAGCCTCAGAACTCTTTTGCACTTGAACCGAGGATTTAGCTTGAAACATCTGGATTGTGACCTGAATGTCTTGGACTCACTACAGGGATGGAAAAGTCTTGAATACCACTTTGTCCAGGACACCCTTTATGAAGGGAATCCTCTGTACAGGCATTAAGTAGGACTTCAGCTCACAGGGAGCGGTCCTGACGCTTGGACTGTGACCTCCTTTGCTTTTATTGCTGCATGACTTATAGTTTCACCTCCCACTCCCTTAAGGTCTTTAAGTGGGTCAGGAAGCATTTTTCACACAATATGAAATCATTCCTACACCTAAATCACCACAGGCAGATATGTAAATCTGTGACCAAAACTTTTTTTTTCTACAGTCACAGCATGGTTTGAAGCCTTTTCAGAGAATATATTTTTCCTGGCACGCTGTCTGTCAAGAAATGTTGGCCTAGGTAACAATTCGACAATGTAGGGAATACAGCTCTGGTTACATGTTGAAGGATGAGGAAAAATTGGAATTGATGTCAGCTTGTAGGGGCGACACCTAAATCCTGCTCCTCGGTCCCTTCTCGAGGTGGTACAAAGTCACTGCACAGTACGATAGTGCCACCTATCAGCGCATAAGAGCCATTGCAATGAACAAATTCTAGGTCCAGTCAGGAGCCTGGAGATATTCAAAATGTGAGGAATCTGCAGATACAAATGTGCATCAGAATAAACACTTATCCAGAAAGGACATGAAGAAAAATGGTAAATTACAAATTATAATCTATTTGTTGTAAAAAAAAAAAACACATCTTCATACCTGTTTTATGAGCTCCTAACAAGATTTCAGTTTATTCCCTTCAACATTCACAACAACCTAAACATACTTAACTGTTGATGTTTATTACGTTCACCTCACTGTACTCCGCTGCCCTGGCAGAGTACAGCCACCCTATTTAGTGATCTTAGCCAGGAAAATGAAGATGTCTGTGCCTTTAACAGAGTCACTGTTACAGAGGCACCATTAAAGGCACTACAACTTTGCTGGTTGGCCTGTTTCATCTTGCCGCTCTGCAAACATTTTTATACATCAAAATATAAATGTCACTGGCAAAATGGGAGCTTTATCACAAAATGTGGGGGTACATTGTTTGCTTTCCCGTTTGGGAGCACCAGGGTTTCCCTGACCAAATTATGAACTTGAAATTTGAGAGAGTATCGCATCTGCTACATTATAAATAAGAGCCTTCATTTTGATTCAGTTCCTCTCACTACAGTTTCACAAAGTTTTCTAAAATAAAAAAACATCAAATGCAGCACTTCACTTTTAAATTGTTTACCCACTATTGATCAGTTACATATTCTACAGTGAACTGCCCATCGCCTGTAGCAGAAGAAAACAGAACATACACTTACACCCAACCAGTAACTGGGTAACAGATAATCCTAAACTGAGGTTCCTGTGATTCGCTAATAAAATTGTTTATATAATGTAGGAAAGTACCATCTTTCTTGGCATGTTACCCCCAATTTCTGCCTGTTTGTCAGTGTGATTAGCCTGTCTTACTGGGATCCTGCTAGCCAGGACCCCAGTGCTCATAGTTTGTGGCCTATGTGCGTCAGTATGCTTAACTGTGTCACTGAAGTTCTGCTAACCAGAACTCCAGTGGTTATGCTCTTTCTACTTTATAAAATTTGTCACTACGCTTTAGTGACTACATATTCCAATTCTCATTGCCACACTGGACCCCTCTTATAAGTCCCTAGTATATGGTACCTAGGCACCCAGGGCATTGGGGTTCCAGTAGATCCTTAGGGGCTGCAGCATTTCTTTTTCTTTTCTTTTGCCACCCATAAGAGCTCATACAAACCTTCCATCAGGACTGCCACTGCAACTTGACTGAAATAGTGCACACACTATTTCACAGCAATCTTCACGGCACTAAGGTAACTTATAAGTCACCTATATGCCTAACCTTCATTTACTGAAGGCTAGGTGCAAAGTTACTGTGTGTGAGGGCACCCTTGCACTAGGAAAGGTGCCCCCACGTTGTCTAGGGCCAATTGCCAGGACTTCGTGAGTGCGGGGATCCCATTATAAGTATGCACTACATATATGTCAATACACATATGTAGCTTCACAGTGGTAATGCCGAATATGGTCATGTGAGGTGTCTAAGATCATGGAATTGTCTCCCCAATCCAAATCTGGTATTTGGGGGCCAATCCCATGCACCTTGGTGGCTCCACCATGGACCCCCAGTACTGCCAAACCAGCTCTCTGTGGTTTCCACTGCTGCCCCAGCTGCTGCCACCTCACAGACAGGTTTCTGCCCTCCTGGGGACTGAGCAGCTCAATCGCAGGAATGCAGAACAATGCATTTCCTTTGGGAGGAGGGTGTTACACCCTCTCCCTTTGGAAATAGGTGTTACAGGCTTGGGATAGCCTCCCAGAGCCTCTGGAAATGCATTGAAGGGCATAATCCAGTCTACACCGGTTCATGGAACCCCAGTCCCTGCACTGGCACTAAACTGGACAGAGGAAAGGGGAGTGACCACTCCCCTGCCCATCACCACCCCATGGCTGGTGCCCAGAGCTCCTCCAGAGTGGCACTAGCCATCTTGGATTCCAAGGTGTGGGGACCCTCTGGAGACCTCTGAGTGGCCAGTGCCAGCAGGTGACGTCAGAGACCCCTCCTGATAGGTGCATACCTGGGTAGGTAGCCATTCCCCCTCACAGGGCTATTTAGGTTCTCTCCTCAGGGTGTTTCCGCAGATTCGGTTTGGAAGACTCCTCCGGGACTCCTCTGCATCCTCTGCTCCAGGAACCGCTGTAACTGCAACAAAGTATCCAGGATGACTCTTGTGACCTGCAACTTTAGCTCCAGCCAGCCTCTGCAACAGTTTCCGAGGTGTGCACGCTCTGCAGACTGCCTGTCTTCACCCTGCACCAGAAGAACCGAAGGAATCTCCTGTGGAGTAACAAGGTCACTTCCATGCTTCTGCAGACACCCTTCTGCGACGAAAACCGGTACTCTGAGACTTGTCTCCTGACGACGAGCATGCTCCTTGGAACACAGGTGGTAAACTGAAGTGACCCAGACTGTCCAAAGGTCCAGCTGTCCAAATTTGGAGGAGGTAAGAGCTTGCCTCCCTGTGCTGCGACCGTACCCCTGTGCACTGCGTCTTCTGCAGCTCCTTGGGCTTCTGTGCACTTCATCCAAGAATCCTTTGTGCACAGCGCAGCCCGGTCCCCAGCACTCCATCCTGCGTTGCACAGCTCCCTGAGTTGTTGTACCGTGGCGTGGGACCTTCCAGTGTAGTGCTGCGACGACCGTTCTATTCTTGCAAAATCCTTTATCACGACTTGTAGTGTGTCCTGAAGAAACTTGCTGTACTTTACTCCTGCTTTCCTGGGCTCTGGGTGAATTTGGTAGCAGAAAGTTCATTGTACGCCTCACAAGAACAAAGGCAAAGAAATGGTGGCCGTCAAGAAGGCAAACAGTCATTGGGCAGGCCTCCCCTGGGCAGGCACCCATCCACCACCTCTCACCTGGAATGTTGTGAGTGTTATTGCGCTGGTAAACAGACATCTGATTCTTTTAAGGTGGTGGGAGGTGAATATTCATATTGGAGGAGAGGTGTGGAGTGCCCCATGCAAAGGCCTTGTTAGTGAATTCTTAAGAGGGGGGCGTGGTGCAGAGCCCATAACAATGCCATGCAGTAAAAGATGTTCCCAAGTACCTCTGATCCAGGGCTCCAGTGGGCGGCTACAATGCAAGTCTCTCATGGGCTGAAGGCTCAAAGAGGCGTCACCAGCACTTGTACTGCCAGGTCGCAGCGCATCACTGAGCGGTACCTGCGGCAAGCATCTGTCATCTGGTGGGGAGCAGGCACCACACCTCGAGTCTCCTTTTCTGTGGCACATCTCACCCAGGCAGACCCTCCCGCCCACAAAGTTACTGCTGCAAGAGGATCTTCACAGATCAGGTGCGGGTGAACCATTCTGCAGAGCTGACCCGTGATGCACAATATGGCTGCTGCTAGTTGGGTCTCAGAGGCTGTACAGAACAGGGCAAATGTGGTGGTGTTGCAGGCCGTTAGGATACCCTCTTGCTTCTCAAGGGTACCTCAAGTAATGTGGACATGGGATCAGGGTACGTATGTGTAACGGTACGAACAGTATAAAGGCAACTGAGAGGCACTGAAAGTACTCAGGTAAGTGTTTATTTTTATTTGTAAGGGTTAAATGTTCGTTTTTATGGGGTTGAGTGTCTTTTCTTTAAGATTAGGTAGGTATCTCCTTCTATGGCTGATGGTTTCTTCTGTTTTCTTTTTCCCCTTTCCAGGTTAACGTCAAAGTGGTCTCCCGGGTGTTTTTAAGACTCAAGTACCGGAAACAGAAAGGACAGAAAATACCACGGTAAGTGGGGTGGACAACCTCCTCTATTTCGCTATAAACTAGGACGGACTGGGAACATTATAGGGAGAAACAAAAGGTGGGACTGTGCCTGTGAGGAGTGGATGGGGACCAAGTGCTCACGGTATGGGATTTATCTTTAAGTGATTCACACGTGCAATCCCAGTGTCACACGCCTTCCTTTCCCCTCCTCTGCCCTTGTTACCATCCCTCCCCAGTCCTTTTCCCAGTGGTGTCCCGCTTGTGTGCCCACAGGGACCGTACCTTGTTAAGCCACGACCCTCCAGGGTCGTGGCTGGTTTCCTCGTGCTCCTGTAGCTGATCCCCTTCGTTGAGGTGACTCGGCTCCGATACTCCCGTGGTCACAGGTGCCCTTCTAGTGGATGTCTCTGGCCAGCCGCCTCGGGGAAACTCTCCTTCGTCCGTAGGTTTTCCTTTTCCTCGTGCCGCTCCTCTCGAATCCTCCGTCTCCTTCCAAATCGCCGTCCCGTATTCTGAACTCCCGGGCCTCTTCAAGCGCTCGGGGCGGAAGTCGTCCGAGGATGCCCCGGCAACCTCGGGACGCCTGCCTCTCTCTGGTCGCGTTCCCGTGGAGACGCCGGGACGCGGAAATGACGTGTCGGAAGCTTCCGACACGTCATTTTCATCCCGTTCTGCCTTCGTGACCGGGAACGCCTGGAAACACACCTCTCCCCATGAACGGTCCTGCTCGAGGACCGTGGTCGAGCCCGGAGAACGAGACAGATAATCAGCAGGGGCCTGCTGGGAACCTGGTAGGTGGCGTACCTGAAAGGAAAATGGCTGCAGTTCAAGGAACCATCTCAGAATCCGGGAATTAGTGTCTTTATGTGCAGCCAACCACGTGAGGGGAGCATGATCCGTAAAAAGAACAAATGGTCGACCCAACAGATAATACTGTAAAGCGTCCACGGCCCACTTGATGGCCAAACACTCCCTTTCAATTATGGGAAAATGGCGTTCTCGTGGAAACAGTTTCCTACTGATATATATCACCGGGTGATCACGTCCCTCCCCGTCAGGTTGAGCTAGCACCCCGCCCAGTCCTACGTCGGAAGCATCTGTGTATAGATGGAAGGGTTTCGAGAAGTCGGGACATCGCAATATGGGTTCTTTGGTCAGATAGGATTTCAATTGTTCAAAACTAGCCTTCTGGGAATCTTAAAAAGGTTTCAACTGGTTGGGGTGTGCTTTAGACAGTAGGTCTGTGAGGGGAGCTGCAAGGGTGGAATAATCAGGTATGAACCTTCGATAGTAGCCGACCAACCCTAAAAACGAGCGAAAGTCTTTTTTAGTTAGTGGGCTAGGGGCGTGGAGAATGGCTTCTACCTTCTTGTATTGGGGTTGCGGTGTTCCCTGGCTGATTTTATATCCTAGATATGAAATGTCTGGTTTTCCAATAACACATTTTTTTGGGTTAGCAGTAAGTCCTGCCTTCGCGAGAGTGTGAAATATGTGATGTAAATGGGTTAGATGATCTTCCCAGGTTTCACTAAATATAACTACATCGTCTAGGTAAGCTGCTGTAAAGGTATGAAATGGTTTTAATAGTTTATCCATTAACCTTTGAAACGTGGCAGGGGCTCCATGTAGTCCAAACGGTAGGACTGTGAAATGATACAGTCCGGACTGTGTCGCAAAAGCAGTTTTTTCTTTGTCTTCTGGGTCTAGAGGGATCTGCCAATACCCCTTTGTTAAGTCTAGTGTGGACATATATTTGGCTTTTCCCAGTTTTTCGAGGACATCGTCTACTCTAGGGATGGGATATGTGTCAAACAAGGAATTTTTGTTAAGCTTCCGGAAATCGATACAGAATCTGATAGTACCGTCCGGTTTTGGTACCAGAACGACTGGTGAACACCAGGGACTATTCAAGGGTTCCACTACTCCTAGTTCTAACATTTTCTGTATTTCCTCTTCCATAATCTGCTTTCGGGCCTCTGGGATACGATATGGACGTAACCTAACTATTTTACCTGGTGTGGTTCTTATCTTATGGTGTATTAAGGTGGTTTTACCCGGTGTTTCTGAAAAGAAGGGTTGGAACTGTTTCAGTAAACTATATACTTGTCCCTTCTCTCGCGTTGTTAAATCTTCATTTATCAAGGGTAGACCCTTTTCCTTATGGGAGTCGGTGGGACAAAACTCAATGGTTAACTCTTTACTGGGACATAGGAACCTATTCACTCTTGTGGGACTGGTAGGATTATTGGGTTCTTCCCATTTTTTAAAGAGATTTATGTGATAAATCTGGGTTTTCTTTGGATTGGACGAGATTTCAATTAAGTACGTAACAGGAGAAACTGATCGGATTACCCTATGAGGGCCCTGCCATTGTGCTAGGAGTTTGTGTTCTGAGGTGGGATTAATACCCGATCTTCTGGTTGTAAAACCCTCAGCTTACTTCCTCTGTCGTAATACTGCTTTTGGGTTCTTTGGGCCTGTTCCATATTCACTCGGACCTCTTCCCATATGGTTTGTAGATGGGACCGTAGGTTGTGGGCATATTCTAATAGGGGCCTTCCCTCTCCTTCTGCCTCCTCTTCCCATGTTTCTACTGCCATGTCTATAAGGGAACGGGGCTGTCGACCGAACACCAATTCAAAGGGGCTATGGCCGGTTGAGGCCTGCTCATGGGTTCGGATAGCGTACAAGACCAGGGGTAATTTCTGATCCCAGTCTATCCCTGAGTCCTGTACTACTTTTCTTAGTAAGGTTTTGATGGTTCGGTTGTATCGTTCTACCAATCCATCCGTCTGTGGATGATAAACTGAGGTTCGGATTTGTGCAACACCTAACGTTTTACAGACCTGTCTCATTAAATTAGACATAAAAGGGGTTCCTTGGTCGGTAAGTATTTCATGGGGAAACCCAATTCGAGAGAAGACAGTTATCATCGCTTGGGCTACTGATTTGGTAGTTATACTTGTCAGTGGAATAGCCTCGGGGTATCGGGTGGCGTAATCAACCATAACTAGAATATATGTATGGCCTTTGGATGAAGGTACTAGGGGTCCAACCAGATCCATTCCTATTCTGCTAAAGGGAATGTCAATGATGGGAAGGGGCATCAGTGGGCCTTTTTTTGGTTTCCCTGGTTCCGTAAGCTGACACCTGGGACACTGCGAACAGTATTTTCTTATGTGTGCAAATACCCCAGGCCAGAAAAACCGCCTGAGGAGATATTCTTCGGTTTTCTCTCTCCCATAATGCCCCCCACCTGGTTGATTATGGGCCAGGGTCAGGACATAATCCCTAAATTGTGTTGGTACCAATAGTTGTTGTTTACGTTCCCCCATACGATTAGTGGTTATCCTGTATAAGAGGTTTTTCTTAATTAGGAAGTAAGGACCCACCTCATCGGTTTCTTCTGACTTTGCGGACCTCCAAGCCTGAGTGAGGGAGGGATCTTCCCTTTGGGTTTGTTGGAAACTGATAGGTGTTTCATGTATTTCTGCTACAAGTCTGTGGGCTTGTTCGGGGCCCTTCTGACCTCGGAACTGTTCTTTTCCTTCCCTTTTCTCTCGACGGGAAAGTTTCCTACGTGTGACAGGGTGCTCAATATCGTCGTTCGAGAAAGGTGCTTCCCTCCACCAGCCCTCTGTCACCTCGGGTTTTCTAACCTGGTCCAGGAGTTCTTGGAAATGTTCATAGTCGGTCCCGATGATACATTCCTCAATCAATTGTGTCATGATTCCCATAGGCAGGAAGTCCCTGTGGTGGCCCCACTCTATTGTCAGTATTTGCAACGGATACTGCTCTTTGTCCCCGTGAATACAGCAAATATTCACCCACTGTCTTGGTTCCCTGTCAACGGGTCCTATCAGATCTCTCCTCACCACTGACTGGCTGCAGCCCGAGTCTACTAGAGCACATACTGATCGTCCGTTAATGCTCATTACTTGCTTAAACTTCATGTTACCTCTTCCGGTACACAATACCCGTCGTCGAGTTACTCCGATCTCCATTGGCTCACTACTGTCCTGTTTCCTCGGACACATACGGGCTATGTGTCCCCATTCCCCACAGTTATAACATTGGGGTCCCTGTACCGGTGGACTTTCTATTGGTCTACGGGGAACGGTCTCGTCAGAAAGGGCTCTTGGAGTACTTTTTGGACTGGAGACCCCCATTCTTATACCGGGCCTGGGTGGTACACCCCTCACATCCACGGAACGATGATATGCGCAAGCTAAATCGATCGCCATTTCAGTATTGACTTTTGGATGTTGGCGAATCCAATGTTTGGTGGAAGTAGGTAAGGCATCTAGGTACTGTTCATGGACAATGGTTTGTATCACTTCCTCGCGACTATTCCCGATAGGGCCTAACCATTTTAGAGCCAAATCTTTTACTCGATAATAGAAGGTGCGGGGATCCTCACTTGGTCCCCATTTGATTTTCCGGAATTTGACTCTGTAATATTCTGCATCATGCCCCACCCGTTCCAGGATGCTAGTTTTTATCTCTTGGTGTGGCAGCTTGATAGGCAGCTTGTAAAAGACCGGTGAGCAAGGGGGCGACATACTGGCCCCATCTATCTTCGGGCCACTGGGCGGAGGAGGCCACTCTCTCGAAGTTAGTAAAAAATGCCTCTGGTTCTTCCCCTTCCTGGTATTTCTGTAACACAGAGCTGGGTACATTGGGGTGGACCTTACTGATGGCAATGGTCTCGGTTAATTTCTTCATAGCGGTCTCGTGTACCAGCTGGTTATTTGCAAGGATGGTCGTCTGGCTCTTCAAGGCCGACTGTAAGGCTTCCCTGTCTTCTTTTGCTTCACGTTGGTGGGCCTCCCATACCAACTGCAAATGTCGCTGGCCTTCTGCCAGTTGTTTGATCATATCCTCCAAAGATGGGCTCTCACTCATGGTTTTATACTGTTCGTACTTGGTGTGGGTAATGTCTAAATCCCACTTCTGACACCACTGTAACGGTACGAACAGTATAAAGGCAACTGAGAGGCACTGAAAGTATTCAGGTAAGTGTTTATTTTTATTTGTAAGGGTTAAATGTTCGTTTTTATGGGGTTGAGTGTCTTTTCTTTAAGATTAGGTAGGTATCTCCTTCTATGGCTGATGGTTTCTTCTGTTTTCTTTTTCCCCTTTCCAGGTTAACGTCCCAGTGGTCTCCCGGGTGTTTTCCAGACTCGAGTACCGGAAACAGAAAGGACAGAAAATACCACGGTAAGTGGGGTGGACAACCTCCTCTATTTCGCTATAAACTAGGACGGACTGGGAACATTATAGGGAGAAACAAAAGGTGGGACTGTGCCTGTGAGGAGTGGATGGGGACCAAGTGCTCACGGTATGGGATTTATCTTTAAGTGATTCACACGTGCAATCCCAGTGTCACACGCCTTCCTTTCCCCTCCTCTGCCCTTGTTACCATCCCTCCCCAGTCCTTTTCCCAGTGGTGTCCCGCTTGTGTGCCCACAGGGACCGTACCTTGTTAAGCCACGACCCTCCAGGGTCGTGGCTGGTTTCCTCGTGCTCCTGTAGCTGATCCCCTTCGTTGAGGTGACTCGGCTCCGATACTCCCGTGGTCACAGGTGCCCTTCTAGTGTATGTCTCTGGCCAGCCGCCTCGGGGAAACTCTCCTTCGTCCGTAGGTTTTCCTTTTCCTCGTGCCGCTCCTCTCGAATCCTCCGTCTCCTTCCAAATCGCCGTCCCGTATTCTGAACTCCCGGGCCTCTTCAAGCGCTCGGGGCGGAAGTCGTCCGAGGTTGCCCCGGCAACCTCTGGACGCCTGCCTCTCTCTGGTCGCGTTCCCGTGGAGACGCCGGGATGCGGAAATGACGTGTCGTAAGCTTCCGACACGTCATTTTCATCCCGTTCTGCCTTCGTGACCGGGAACGCCCGGTCACAGTATGGCTGTGGGCTCACATCCCAAGTGAAGCATTAGAGGGGTAGAGGGGGGAGCCAAGGGAGAGCTCAGGGGAGACATGCCTTGCTGAGTCTCCGCCATGGCCACCCCCCTATTGGGCACATCTTATTGTGTCATTTTGTGAACAGGACCAGCTCTTTTTATAGTGCAATTGAGGAGGCAGCAATAGAGCGCCAGCTAGTGGTTAGAAAAAAGTGTTGCAAAAGTTCTGAAAGTATGCCTTTTATAAGTGCATAAGGAGTGATGCATTTGTAGCATTTCTATGTTGCTCAAAATTCAAAGGCTGTTGCTCACCAGGGAAAGGAAGCCCTGCATAAATGCAACTGCAGTACAATACAAAGTTCAATTAGTCATATTTAGAAGGTATTTTGTAAGACACTGGCGTGCTGTGTAGGAAATTGGGTTAGTGGTTTATTGGGTTAAATTTCTGTAAGAGTGACGTCACAGGCATACCCCAAATTAAACTATGCTTAACCATCTGGTAGCTTGGCACAAAGTAGTCTTAACTTAAAGACAATGTGTAACGCACTTATGCAGCACTTTAAAAGGTAATGGAATGAAAACACAACACGAGAAATGCTACACTAATATAGAAAACAAGTACATTTTAATCCAGTCCAATCCAATCAATAGAACTGGAGATATGTAATTTTAAGGATGTAAGTGAAAATACTACCTAGAGGCACAAAGGGGGTCATTCTGACCCTGGCGGTCTTGGACCGCCAGGGCAAGAATAACGGAAGCACCGCCAACAGGCTGGCGGTGCTTCATTTCCCATTCTGACTGCGGCGGTAAAGCCGCGGTCGCACCACCGGGGACGGCGGTGTCCCGCTGATTTTCCCCCGGCGGTGATAATCCGCCAGGGCAGCGCTGCAAGCAGCGTTGCCCGGCGGATTATGACCCCCTTACCGCCAGCTTGTTTCTGGCGGTTTACACTGCCAGGAAGAGGCTGGCGGTAAGGGGTGTCCTGGGGCCCCTGGGGGCCCCTGCACTGCCCATGCCACTGGCATGGGCAGTGCAGGGGCCCCCTAACAGGGCCCCGGCCTGCTTTTCACTGTCTGCATGGCAGACAGTGAAAAGCGCGACGGGTGCAACTGCACCCGTCGCAACGACGCAACACCACCCGCTCCATTAGGAGCCGGCTCCTGTGTTGCAGCCTCATTCCCGCTGGGCCGGCAGGCGCTAACATGGTTAGCGCCCGCCGGCCCAGCGGGAATGTTGGAATGGGGGCTGCGTTATTGCGGCCGCATGGCGGGCGCTTGGCGGTTCCCGTCTGGCGGGCGGCGGTAGCCGCCCGCCAATGTTAGAATGACCCCCAAAGTGCCAACTGTGGTCATCTTGCCGCACCGGACAAGGATAAAGTCACAAGTTCAGGCCGACTGCGGTGGAGCGCAGGCCGGGTACAGGGACTAAATAAGGCCAGCTGAACAAAGTACCTTAAAACTGGGTTGCGGAGCGTTGCAAGGTCAGGTGCAGAGGATGTGTTAAGCATCGCAGTTCTGATGGGCTTAGAGGCTGTGATGAGACATTCTGCATTGAGAAGCATCACGCAGCAGCGGCTCTGAGGAGCTGCTGGGCTGCAATGAGAGGTCCTGTGGCATGATGCATTGTGCAGAGGCGATTTCAAGGATCGATGTGTAATAGTGCATTGGTTCTGCATAGACCACAGCTGGGCTGGAAGATATTAGCCACTGATACTAACCAATGCAAGTCAGGATTTGAATTAGATAAAAAAATCTCACCCTAACACAAAAGTGACACAAACATGGTGCAAAGTGTTAGTAAATCTAGGCCTGAGTGTTAGTATGTATGAGTGAGATTAACAGTGAATGCAAGTGAGTGAGTGCGAATGAGTGTAAGGGGGTGTATGTGTGATGTTAGGGTCATGTACCATGCCTTCCTGCTCAATATTCGGGGTCAAGGTAAATATGACGTTACTTCCTGTGATGTCATTAAGGCCAAGGGGTGTGTAATGTCACTTCCACTACCACTGCCATGTTTCTGAATCAATGCATGCATTTTATTTTGTATGTGTAGGTGTCACTTTTTTCAGATACATGAAAGTGATTTGGGCTCATAGATTCCACTGCACCATTTTTGCGGGCCCCTAATGGGGGAACACCGCCCCCCCTTGCATACATTGTACCTGGTGTAGGCATAATGTGGCACAAGGGTGTACAAAGTGGCGCAATGCATGCATTGCACCACTTTGAAAATATGGCACAGTGTTTTTGCCAAATTAATGTAAACAAATGACACTAATGTGGCGATAGTTGGCGCTGGGCCCTTCTTATATTTCGATGTTGGTTTGATCTAAAATGATCTGAACCAATGATGTGCTAACAAGGGAGTAGCCTGAAAATTTAAATAACCCCACTTTGAACTACAGCTCTGATGGCACCAGCAAGTAAAGCAAGTAAAGCAAAGGAGCCCAGCCCTTCCCTAGAAGAACTCCGTAGTCTCTTCCATCCATCCATCCATCTAACCATTCATTTTTTCACCCTTTCATCCACCTCCAACATCAACTATTTCACCTTTACATTCCGTCATCCATTAATTCTTTCATATATCATTTAATCTATTCCTAGTCCATCCATCTATCCATCCTACCCATTCTGCCATCTACCCATCCACTCGGCCTTCCACCCATCTTGCCATCTGTCCATTATACATTCATCCACCTATCCATCAATTTGTCCATCTCTGTTATCCATTCATGTCTTTTTACCCATTCATCCATCAATTCTTTTACTCTGCCACCCTTTCACTTGTCCATCCACCTATCCATTCATGCATCCCTTCACCTGCTCATCCACCTACCCACTCATTCGTTTACCCTTTCATTCATACATCCTTTACCCTTACTTCCATTCAATATTCCTTTCATCATTCCCTGTTCTATTTACCCATTTTCAGTGCTTCCTTGCTCCTGCTTGCTCTTCTACTGATGCTGTATTCCTTTATAGTGGTAAAAAAACAGCTTTAGTCTGCTGAGTTGCAGACAGAAGAGGCCTATAAAGAACCCCACTCCCGCTATTGCTGCTAAAACGGGGGTTCAAGAAACCCTTGAGTGCTACAACAACAAAGAAAACTAAGGCCCTGATTGGGAATAATTATGGGGGGACTTCCGTCACCCACAATTCAGGTGTTGCCATGTCTATAGCTATTAGTTCCGCGATAAGGCCAGGCCCGAGACAGAGACACTAAACCTCTCATTGATGCTGCAGGGACTAAGTGCAGCTGAACAGCATGGCCTTGCCTAGCCACCACAGCACCATGGGGGAGGAGGGGAGCAGACATGCTCACCCTGGATAGAATAAAGCCTACCATGGTCCCTGTTGGAGGGTGGGTCATTAGGTGTGGGCTGTGCAAGCAATGGGTCCACACTTGATCACCAGTGGGAACCAAACACCACATTGTAGCGCTTGACTCTCATAGGGTAGCATTGCAGAGCAGTCCAAGGCTTACTCAAGGGAGTGGTGTGGGCTAGTAATCACCACTCACAAGCACACAAAAATAACACTCAATAAATGATTGTCCAGTCTGTGCTTTTTTTTGGATAGAATAAAAAGTACATTTATTACACATACACTACTCAATACTATAAAACAATTTACAAATATACACAAGCTGATGGAATTACTTTTGGACACTGCGTAATCATTCTTGTCTCTTGCAAAGGGAGATATAAACCAAAAACCCACATGCCCACATGACAGAACATTCACTTGTATTCCAATCCAGTATTTGACTGTAACTTGGAGTGAGAGCACCTAATACTGACAATAAAGTACATCACGAGTGGCTGACAGGCTCATTATTCAAATAAACATCAACAATGAGCATGTCTAGGCAGGTTGGAGTGGTTTGCGCTGTTAGGACGACCCTCAACATGATCTACGCAGTCTATCCATGGCCAAAGTTCATCTTGTTCCACATTGAAACATTCAACATAAAAATGATGCAAGAGTGACACAGTCCCTTACAGGACATCACTTGGTTTGTTAATCATTATGTAATACCATCTTTCACCCCTAGAGGGGTGCCTTTTCATCTGACCCTACACAAATCATATCAGTGGTCACAACACTGCAGCCCTACATTTTGAATCACATTTAGCATAAAATGCTACAATTTTAAACATAGTCCCTAATGGACTCCACTTTCTTAAAAACATCTGTAATTACAGTGTTTCAACCCTAGGGTATTCACCAGGTTAACAATCATTTTTATCATTATTCAGGCCACAAGAACTGAAGCCATGATCTTCACTCCTGAGGAAACAGTTCCACCACCCTGAAACAAAAGCTCCAGCTGGGACAGAGCTTGAAAACCACGTTGGAAACATTTAGGGGTTATCTTTTCCTGAACCTGATGGTGGGGACTTTTGATAAATTCCTGGGGGGAGGCTGTGCTCCTCCTGAAGCTCCCCATGCACTTGGTGATGATTCTGGTGATGACCCCCCTCTCCTGGGGGTCACCACCATGCCAAATGTTTTTTACACTTGAATTGGGCCAGGGCCAGCAGGGCATCATGGGGTGCTCCCTCTTCATTTGGAGTTTGTCCGCTCCCACAAACTGACGCGCGTGGTGCTGTGGCTGGGCTGATCATATGGGAAGGTATGTCAGCACTCCTTACTTCTTCTACGGCCATCGGGGGCCCGAGGTTGGGGTCTGAGGCCCCTTCTTCACCTTCGCAGGAGTGCAACAATGTCCCATGACTTCAGTTCGCTGTGTAGCCCCAGGATGGGTCTGGGGCCCCTCTCTTCATCTTCAACGGGGGGCACGATAGCGTCTCCTGACTTTGTTTCACTGCGGGGCTGCAGGATGGGGTCCGGGCCCCTCTCTTTATCTTCACTGGGGCGTGGCAGCGTCTTTTGACTTTGCTTTGCTGTAGGGCCCTGGGATGGGGTCCGGGGCCCCTCTCTTCATCTTCGAGGCCAGTGTGATGGCATCACCTGACTTTGGTCCTTTCTGGGGCCCCATGATGCGTTCCGGGGCCACTCCCTTCACCGTCGAGGGAGCACAAAGGTGCTCCCTCATTACCGCATTTTCACTGGGGATGCGCAACAGAGCTTTCTGGGTCCACTCTTCTTTGGGGGCAGCCCCTGGGCCCTGGCCCACCCCAGGGCCGGGAATCCAGCATGGTGGCGAAGCCCCACACATTTCACCACCTGACAGAGGTCAAAGGTCACTAAAGTTTGAAGGAAGATATCTCTGGCCCCGGGGGGGGGGGGCATTCTCTGCAATCTTCAGCTTATTTTGCTCCTGTTGGCGAGCCCTTGCCACCTGGAGCACTTTCTTTAGGCCTCCTGGCCTAGAAGGTTCCCATCTCGGTAGAGAGCCAGCCCCACTGACTCCCTGTGCCAGCCTTTCATCTCAGTGCCTTCCTTTTTTTTGGGCAGCGCTCTTTCCTTGTGCCAGAGCCCAGTCTTTCCCCCAACTGTTCCTCAGGAGGTGTTAGGGGACCAGCTTATCTGGTCCTGGAGTGTGCCCCACTGGGTCTAGGGTCATTCAGGGGCAGAATCCTTGCCCCAGTGGGCAGTGAGGGGGTTCTTCTTCCCAGTTGTCCATGCCATCCATCTTCAGTCCCCATGTTCCACTGCAAAGCACAGCCAAGAGAGAGAAAGCCCTCCTGTGTGCAAGACCCGGTTCCTGGCACAGAATGACAGCTGGCTGATTGAAGCAAGGCACTGCTCCTGCAGCTGGACAGAGCAGTAATTGGACCTAATGCTGAGCTGAGTCAGAGAAAGATGACATCCCTGGATGAACCGAAAGCTGTATAAATGTGCCTTTGTATCCTACTTCATTATTCTTTTCATACCGGTTACAGTGTACATTGGTGGAAATCTGGAGTCTTTTGAACTGGAGTGAGCCCTAGGCAAGCCTTTCCCACTGATATATAATGCAGTGTCACTACAATCTAAACAGTAAGCACACTGACTAGCCCTCACATGAGTACAGCCATCTCATAAGGCGTACTCGAGGTCACCACCCACTTTGCGTGGTCCCTTCAGTGCTAGGCGACCTAAGAGCAGGAATCCTCCCCATGCAGTCCTCACATGGGTGCACACGCGATTATGTATAACTAGCCCTGGGCCTCCCACCCTTGCTGCATCACAGCAGCCTTGACTTTACAAGGGGCACCGGCGATAAACACTTGCAGTCCATTTTACCATGAGTTTACTGTGGGTGAGTCCCAAACTATGAGGCTTCCTCACAGTACAAGGTCAAAAGCCAGGTTTCCTAAAAGCAAAAAATCAGGGTAGACTAGGTAGTCAGAACCATCCTGTCACAGTCCCCATACCACATACCCTGGCTCCTACCCCACTGGAGGAGCACTTTCTACCTGATCAGAGCTGGTGGCTATTTCCAGGGTGTTTCCCCCCGAAATCATGGAAAATCAAACAAGTGGGGACCCTTGCATGGGGCATAACGTCAGAGGGGGTGTTTGGGGTGTTACACTCCCTTAATAAATGTATTTTCTAGTAAATAGTTGTGTGCAGGTGCTTTGGTCATTTTACAACATAGTGCCTTTTAAGTAACCCTAACAATCTGCACTCCTCTCCCTTTCCACTTCTCCTTAAGTCCCTTTATGCCCTGCTTCTTGTATAATGTATTTTACCAATATATGTCAGCGAAATTGTTGGGACATTTCAAGCTCACATACTTCTACAGTTATAGTTACCTTTTCAGCAGCAGCAGGACGGCATTGGAAGTGCTGGAGTCCAAGCCAGTGGTTGGTTCATCTAAGAACAAGACTGCGGGATCGGTGATGATTTCCATCCCAATGGCGGTTCTTTTCCTCTCTCCTCCAGAAACTCCACGAATAAACGGGGTGCCCACCTATTGTTAAAACAATATGAAAAATATTAACAAAAGATAATATTCCAAAAAGATCACATTAACATGCTTCTTAACAAATAGTTAACATCAGTATTTGTTGTAACTCCATCTTATAATTACTCTTGTAATAGTATGAACTGAACTGAAACAATCCGAACAATTTATGATAGAGTGCAGCTAAGTTCAGGAGTACCTATATAGGCCCTATATAACCCTAACAATCTGCACTCCTCTCCCTTTCCACTTCTCAAGTCCCTTTTTGCCCTGCTTCTCATATAATGTATTTTACCAATATATGTCAGCGAGATTGTTGGGAAATTTCAAGCTCCCCCCCCCCAACCTCCTCTCTCCATCCCCCTACCCCCAGTCTTACTAACCAAGCTACGTCCCGAGACCAGTGTATGCTGGTTCGAGACGTTATTGCCCATTCTGGGGAGAAAACTAGCAATTACAATTTTTGTTGAGGGGAAACTGCCCAAAAAACAGCCCAGCATCCCCCTACCAGTAGTAATCAGGCCCTTATTGGAGGATTGTATGCCCATACAGAATGAATAGCTTTTTGAGCCCACATACGTTTACAGTTATAGAAGTTATAGGCAAAATGTTTTGTGTGTATGTCTTGTGTACACAGCGCGTACAGTGAGAGCAGCAGGTGTGGCCATGTGTCTGCGGAGGTCCATATCGGAATGTGGCAGAGCAGCGGGTACTGGTTTTTAATTGGCTGGGGTGGTTTAAAAAGAGATGTAGGGGAGGGTTACAAGATCACTCGTATTGCTTTTTTATTTGGGTGAAATTGTGCTAGAGCGGAAGGTGTTAGAAAGGCTGCTACAGTGAGAGGTGTTCTCTCACTGCAGCAGGGAAGGTAGGAGCAATGGTCAGAGGGAGATGGGGCAGGTGGCATGAAAAAAGGTGTTATCCTTTTTTAAATTTGAATGGGGTGCCTGATTGATGTGAGACTGAAGAAAGAAAGCACTTTTTGTGTGTAGTTTTCCATTGATTAATTTCCCCATAAACGGCTGATCCAAAGATCCAGCTTACAGGGGGTAAAAGTAGGAAGCTATGATTAACACTGCAATAAAGGAGCTGTCAACAATTTAGATTTTCCCACTTTAGGCTTCCAAGGCATGTCACAGACAACTTGAGCTTTATTCTCATTGTCTATGATGTCACTTGGAGTCCTTCGGTGAAAAACAACCATGTCATTTATAATCATCTATAACTGCATATGTTACATGTAGGTTGTAAATATTGTTATTATCAATAACATATATTTTGCTTTTCCTAATGGTTATTCTGGCTGAAGGGTCATAGGGAAAATAATGGCAACTTTGACTTCACTACATCACAGTTACCTAGACTCAACCCTGAATGAAATTGGGTTACTGGTTGAGGTGGGTAAAACTCTACTGAAGCAGCAAACACAATTCATGTCAGGGTGAAACACAAGCAAACATCAAATTAACCTGTGCTGAACTCTCTGGTAGTTTAGCACAAAGCAGTCAGGTTGAAAACGCAACACACCAAAACAACAAAAATCCAATTAGTAGAACCAGAGATATGATTTTTTTTTAAAAAAATTAAAAATAGTGCATGCAAGCACAAAGAGCCGACTGTGGGTATCTGGTCGCGCCAGACCAGGACAAAGTCACAAGTTTAGGTCAGCTGCAATGGAGCATGGGCCAGATACAGGAATCAAGTTAGGCCCACTGAACAAAGAAGCATAAATCCAGGTTGTGGACCATTGCCAAATTCCACATAGGGGATGCGTTGTGAAACGGTGGTTCCGATGGGCTGCGGACTGTGATGTGAGGTCCTGCATTGAGGATGTCACACAGCGATGATTTCTGGGAGCTGCAGGGTACTGCTTCAAGGATGCAATGGATATTGGCAGTTCCGAGGAGTTGCAGGGCTGCAATGCGAGGTCCTGTGAAAAGGATGTGTCGTGCATTGGCGGTACCGATGTGGAGCTGCAAGACAATGCACTGTTTTGCATGGTTTCTGCTTGGATCCCAGCTGGGCTGGCAGAGCACCTTCAGGCCCACTTCCAAGGGTCCAGACCTGGCGTGGAACCACTTGGAGGATAAGACTCATAGAAGGCAAAGTCCAGATGCTAGATTCAAGGTAGTTGAATACTTTTCTGTCCTTGAGGCTCTGACCAGGAGACCAACCAGCTAACCCCTGGAGTTCCTCTGGTGGTGCTGGGTTCCAGGTGCAGGTCCAGTCCTTTTCACTCAGGCAGCAGAGTACACAGCAAGTTTCACATAGGTCCAGAAGTGGACTGAAAGGTTGGACAGGAGGGCCCAATATTTATAAATGATGCCAGCTTTGAAGTAGGAGAAGGTTCTGGAGGTTTCCACCCCCAGAGGTGTTTGGAATTTACGACTTCTCTGCCATAACCCCAGCTTCCCTTGGGGCACAAAAGACTAGTGTTAAACCCTTTGTGAATAGGCGGGAGCAGAGCCTTTCTGATGTGGAAGTGTGGTAGGTGACAGCTTCTCCCCCTCAACAAGTCAAAAATGGCCCAGCCTGCTAACACCTAGTTCCCCTTTGGCTCATTGTCTGGGAGCAATACACAAAGACCAACTGCAAGTTACACCTAGTCATGTGACCCAGGATACAGATTGCAAGCATCGAATGGTTAGGACAAGAAAATGGCAATGTTCTAAAAGTGGCATTTTTAGAACTGTAAATTAAAACCCAATTTACCATTCAAGGGGATTCTAAATTACAATTCTTTAGACACCAAACTTGAGATTCTAACCTGCTCCCAATTGAAAGATAGCCCTTAATAATTACATTCCCAACAAATCTTAGATTACATGCTGGAATGATACCTGCATTAGTAAACTTGTATGGCTACACACAGTAAATTAAGTGTTCATAATTTGAGCTCTCATATTAGTGACAACTTCAAAACCCCAGTCTAACTGAGGGACATTCAGGGAAGCAGAATTAGATTGCTTATTTTTCTTTAAGGTTCTTTAAACCTTATGAATGTTTTAAAGGTATGGAGTTATTAAGATCACTGGCAGTATTTTCTTGTCATTTAACACAATAAAGACAATGATTTGAACCTAACTGTAACACACACATACAGTATTTAGAAAAGGGCCAGTAAGAGAAGAGTACCAAAAGGTAAGGGGCAGGCCATTGTTTGGGAGTTTATCTAATATGTTTCGGTTATTGACAGAAGTGAGTCTACAATGCAAAGTAATTTAGAGCAGTGTCTGAGAAAGATCCTAAACAGAAAGGGAATGAAGGGAGGGAATAAAGAGACCCCATTTACTGATACAATTGCAGGAATAACAAAAGGAGGTAAATGTCAGCAATCCTGAATGTGTAAGGAGCAGCAAGGAAAGAAAGAGGGACACAACCTAGATCATCCAGTGTAGAATAATGGGCCTCATTAGTTAGGTTATCTGCAATAAACTGGCAAATGCTTTTATTTATTTAGAGGTCGGGGACGCAGTTTTCCTCTCAGTGGGCCAAATACTTGCTCTCTCATTGGGTAAGCACTATTGATGGATCACCCACTTCTGGAAATAGCTGCCAGCGTTTTTCCTGTATAGGCCTTCCATGCACACCATTGTGGTTTCAGATAAGAAAGCTACTCAAATGTCCCCTCATGGTCTTCATGAAATTCCTTAGTGCATCAAGGATAATACACTAATTTATGAAGGTAAACCCCTACTCTGGAGGCCTAACAACGAGGCCAGAAAATGTTGCCCTGACAAGGGCTAAATTATGGCTCAATACACAGGCTTGATCAGTTCAGTTGCATCAACAAAGACCTAAGTTATCCCACAACACAGTTATAACTTCAGTTAGCCCAAACAGCTACAAATCAAAGCATGTCCAGACATCCCCAGCATTTTATCAGAATTCAGAGAATTACAAATTTCCACAATGCTCAAAATGGACGAAGGCTGGCTAAAATGGACAGAATGGACTCCAATGTTATTTTACAATCTACTCCAAATGAGCTCTTGGCAAAGTGAGAAGCAGGACTTATCAAACTGCACTGAGTTAGTCAACTCTGAGAACGACCATAAGAAAGTTAAGAGCAGATTCAGCCATCTGCCAACAAAACACAGAAGAAAATACTAAATAATTGATAACCACTCCATTAGTTCCCCCCATGGAAATGTCATGATACTAATTGCCCAAATAACTAAAATGAATGATCCAGAACTTCAAAATTCGATCTCATCAGTCAAACATGCTCGCCTTCACCACAGTCCTTACTTTGAAGTTCACCTTAAGCGTGGAAATTCCTGAAAAGAAACTACTGCACTGATAGTCTTGACCATTGAGCTGGATCTCTAAAAGGATTCCCAGTATCCACCTTTCAATAAAGCCAGATGAAGGCTGAAAGTCAAGTGTGGGTGGGTGGTTGTTTCCTAATGACTGTCACAAGAACAAATAGGACTAGGTGTAATAAAGATAACCGGTGAGCAATCAGGCAATCAACTCTACATCTCTTGTTCTTGTTCCATTTATTTGTTTTGTAGCATAAGAAAATCCTTTGTGACCTTGAGATTAAAAGTAATGTGAAAGCATGCATATGGCAAGCCAAAATGCAGCCAACTAATAAATGTATTAATGTATAAACGGATTCATGATAGAACAGAATGTAGAACCTTCTCAAGAATGATCCTTCCATCCTCATCCAAGCTCTGGAGCATATAGTAGTTATCAAATGTATTAGAGGACGACCAAGTGGCTGCCCTCGATATTTCGGCTATGCAAATTCTTTATACTTCTGCCCAGGAAGCAGCCAGACTTCCAGTATATCTTCCATAAATTCATTCAAGAAGAGGGAACTTTAAACAAATAATAAGCTTAAGCTATTGTAGACCTAATGCATTTGCTAATTGAAATAAAAGAGGTTTTCTTTTCCTGATGCGCCAAATAGAAGATATGTTTGATGAAAAAGGTGAGATCAATCAAAGTATACAAACCAAGCTCTATTAACATCTTAACACATCTTCTTCAGGAGATGAAGAAGCAAAGATTGCTGGCAGGATGACCTCTTCTCCTCTATGTAAGGCAGCGATGATGTTTAGAACAAAAGTAGGACTAGGTTTCATTATAATCCCTTCTTTGAGGACAATTAATAATAAACCATAGCAGAGAAAAGCTCTAGGAGTTCTCAGAGTGATTGCGACTAAAGACATACCCTTCATTGTCAGGATTTTTTCTTTATTTTAAAGATAACGGCTCAAACAAGTGTTTTTCAAAACTTAAAGGTAAATCTTGGTGGGAGGAGGACAAGGGATTTAGGGCCATATGTACAAACCCATTTTCCCATAGACACAGAATGGGCAAAACTGCTTGCTACATCTGGCCCTTAGCCTCCAGACAAGCACATGAAAATCTTTCCAATAGGTGAGTGGCTTACCCTTCATCTTCTAAATTACGTCAGAAATCTATCAAATCTTTGCCTAATTAGTCAATTGAACCGTTAAGGTTGAGATGTAAAGATTAAGACAAATTACCTCCCACAGAAACTGAAGAAGTAAGAGAAAACCTCACTCTAAGAGAGACAGAATGACTCCACTTGTGAAAAGGTGCCTACTGTCTAGGTTATCATATCAGAGTTGATAGCCTGCATGGATTCTGTATTTAAAGTAGCAAACAGTGTGGAAACCATTTTCTATGCAAAGCCCTCCTTTCAACTTCCAGGCTGAGAGAGACGTCCTGTTCAGAATCTGATACCACATGGGCCGAGGAGGAGATGAAACTATGGGCTGAAGCCAATAGTGATGAACTAAGGTGAGAAGAAACCAAGCCCTCCAAGGTCGGAATGGTACAACTATAATCACCTTCCCCTCTTCTTTCTGAATATGGCATAACAATGTGGGAAAAAAGGCAAAGGCTTCAAGAGCAAATGCATGTCACTTGACCGTTGTCCAGAGAGGCAAGCAGATCCAGGAATGGTGTCCCAAACCTCTAGCACTCTCTGAAAAGGTCCTTGGTCAGGGAGAGATTCTGAGAGGAAGGTCAAATCTGCTTAGTTGGTCAACCTAATCATTGTTCAGACCTCTTTTGCAAACAGCCTAACGAGGACAGAAAACATTAATATTCGACCCATATACCATTTCTAGAGCCTTCAATGCCCAGAGCCCTGGAACAAGATGCTCCTTGCTGATTTATAGAAGGCACAGTGACCATGTTGTCTTATCTCACCAGATCATAACACCTCAGGATGTTTGACTGAAACTAAAGCAGGGCATGGAAGACTGTTGTTAACTCCCTCCAAATCATTGACTGCAAACTCCCTGTGGTCAAACAACAAGTTTGAGTAGACAGGTTTCCTAGCATGGCACCACCAACGGAACATGCTGGCATCTGACAGCAGGAGATCCTGGGTGCATTGTTGGGCCCTGAGTTTTACTGGAATTTCAAAATCCTAGTTGTAAGATGATGGCTGTCAACCTCCCTGAAGGTGCTTTACCAGAGACTGAAGATGAAGACAAGCCCACAGGTCTGTAAACACACAAAAGGCCATGTGTCCCTGCTTCTGAAGCCGCAGCCTGACAGGAGTTTCTTTTAATTTAAACAGGGATAACAGCATCTGTGATAGCTCTGCTGCTCTTGCCTCCAGAGGAAACATCATATCAAGGCCTATGAAGGAGCCCATTGTCTAAATATGGATAGATTGGCCACCACTCTAGATGTCAGAGTGCAAGTTTTAGAACCACAACCTTGGTAAACACCAAAGGTGCTGTCTGAAGCTCACCTGGAAGCTTCATGAGCTGGAAGTATTGCCCATGGAAGCAGAGAAATTTGAAGGTCCTAAGTCACTGATATATGAGAGTAAAAATCCATCAGATTGATCAGGTTGATTATCCTGTATTGCCCTGCTGTTAAAAAGTGTAAGATTCTTTGCAAAGGCTCCATTATGAATGATATATGTTTTACAAAGTGATTCATGGCTTCCACCTCTATCACATTTGGATGCCCCCACCTCTGCTAGGGGACCAGGTTAGTAATTGGTAGCCTTCTTAAACTATCCAGAGCATCCATACATCTACAAAAGATGGCTCTCATGGTGCAAGGAAGTGATGGTTTCAACCCCTACCAGATAGTTTCAGCTAGCTCCGGAACAGGCAGGACTCCAGACACTTTCACTGCAAGTTCAACTATTTCTTTTGATTGAAAACTTCAGAGGATACTATTTTTCTCTGCTTGTGAGAGTGGGGCAATTGTTGGTGTTTCCTGGATGGTTGACTAAATGAGGAGGTGCTGCTGGAAAGCTCAAGGGAAGACTGTTGTTGTCTAAATGAGCAGGAATGTATTTCTCCTTGAAGAGAAGGTGCCATTTATCTTCTAGCTCTGTTCTAAATAGCCAAAAGCATGAAAAAGGCATATGTAGAGCAGTGGGTTTTTTATGAGGCATCAGTGTGCTAATCATTTTGGAGTAAATTCCTTCTTGCTGACAGAAGCTCCCACAACTAGAGCAGAAACACAAACCAAATTGAAAGAAATATCTAACAGCAGCTCCATTTGCACTCCGTCAGAGTAGACAATTAGGGGCCTGATTTACAGTTTGGCAGACCGAGAACTCTGTTGCAAACGCAACAGAGTACCCTGCCTTCTAAACTCTTGGTTTGCTCTCCCCATTTGGAGATAGGGGCACCTTAGAAAGTTTGTCAACAGAGCTCCTGTTGGGTCTTGTTAGACCTGACAGCCTTAGGGTGGTCACCCCCCAACTTTTTGCCTACCTCCCTCCACTTTTCTGACACTGTTTTTGCTGGTTTTAGGACTCTTCACACTTTACCGCTGCTAACCAGTGCTAAAGTGCATATGCTCTCTCTCTTAACCATGGTAACATTGGTTCACTCCCAATTGGCGTATTTGGTTTACTTCTAAGTCCTTAGTAAAGTGCACTACATGTGCCCAGGCATGTAAATTAAAAGCTACTACTGATTGTGCAACCCACATAAGTAGCCCCTTAACCATGTCTCAGACCTGCCATTGCAGGGCCTGTGTGTGCAGTTTCACTGCCACTCCGACTTGGCATTTAAAAATACTTGCCAACCCCTAAACTCCCCTTTTTCTACATATGTCACCCCTAAGGTAGGCCCAAGGTAACCCATAGGGCAGGGTGCTGTGTAGGTAAAAGGCAGGACATGTACATATGTGTTTTATATGTCCTGGTAGTGAACAACTCCAAAATTTGTTTTCCACTACAGTGAAGCATGCTCCTTCCATAAGCTAGCATTAGGATTGCCCTCATATACTTTTTGAGTGATAGCTTCCGATCTGAAAGGGAGTCAGATTAGATTTAGTATGGGTAGAACGGTAATAGAAAATCCTGCTTATTGGTGAGGTTGGATTTTATATTACTATTTCAGAAATGCCACTTTTAGAAAGTGAGCATTTCTTTGCACTTAAAAACCATCTGTGCCTTACAGCCTGTCTCCAATCAATGTCAGGGCTGGGCTGGTTGACAACTCCCTTGTGCATTTCACCCAGACAACCAAAACACAGGACACTCAGTCACACCTGCACTGATCTGCATATTGAATGGGTCTTCCTCGCCTGGAAGGGTGGAGGGCCTGACACATTTCAGAGGCTAGTGGACTGCCCAACCCCCTACTGGGACCCTGGCAGACAGGACTGTACTGAAAGGGGAACTTGTTCACTTCAAAACCACTCTTTGAAGTCTCCCCCACTTCAAAGGCATGTTTGGGTATATAAACTGGGTCCCTGACCCCACCAACTCAGACACTTCTGGACCTACACCTGCATCCTGTCAAGAGGAGCTGCCTGGCTGCCCAAAGGACTCATCTGGACTACTTTGCTGAGAAAGCCTGCTGCCCTGCTTTTGCCCTGCTGCCCTCTTATTTTGCTTAGAAGGACTCTGCCTTTCCCAAAAGTGCTCTCCAAGGACTTGGATTGAGCTTGCCTCCTGTTTTCTGAAGTCTCAGGGCCAAAAAGACTCAGGGGGTCATTCCGACCCTGGCGGTTGACTACCGCCAGGGCCGGGGACGGCAGATGCACCGCCAACAGGCTGGCGGTGCATCCATGGGCATTCTGACCGCGGCGGTACAGCCGCGGTCAGAAACGGGAAACCGGCGGTGTCCCGCCGGTTTCCCGCTGCCCTAGGGAATCCTCCATGGCGGCGGTTTTGACCGCCAGAACCTGGCTGGCAGTAACGGTGTCGTGGGGCCCCTGGGGGCCCCTGCAGTGCCCATGCCAATGGCAATGGCATGGGCACTGCAGGGGCCCCCTAACAGGGCCCCACCAAGATTTTCAGTGTCTGCCAGGCAGACACTGAAAATCGCGATGGGTGCAACTGCACCCGCCGCACCCCTTCCACTCCGCCGGCTCCATTCGGAGCCGACATCCTCATGGAAGGGGGTTTCCCGCTGGGCTGGCGGGCGGCCTTCTGGCGGTCGCCCGCCAGCCCAGCGGGAAACTCAGAACTACCGCGGCGGTCTTTTGACCGCGCAGCGGTATTCTGACGGCGGGACTTTGGCGGGCGGCGGAAAGTCAGAATGACCCCCTTAATCTCTTCAGGAAACTCCTTGTACATTGAAAATCAATGCACCACCTGACGGAATCGCCGCAAAGCCTGCATTGCAACCGAGAAATTGCTGTAAAGCCGACCAGAACGACGCAGCCTGACTTCCCAAGTGGAAATTCAACGCAGCACCTACCTTGCGACAGAAAATTTGACGCAACGCCTACCGATCCACACAGCTCCTGTGTCTTCTTCCAACACATCAAGGATTTTCCCTGCATCGTCCCTGGGCATCAAAATACACTAAATCGCAGTGAGGAACCAAGACTGTGCGCCGACAAATGACGCTAACCCCTTGCACCGTGGAAAGAAACAACACATCATCTGTGCCGCAGCGGAAAATCCAACGCACACCTTATTTTTCACATATCTCCTCCTCTGCTGTCTCCAGGTGTTGTTATTTTTAACGGAAACCAAGGTACTGCGTGTAACAAAGAGACAACTGTTTATATCCAAGGATTAAGACTCTTTTAAACTTTCCAAAAGTGATATTTCAACTTGTGCTTATTGAATGTTTGTTGTTTTGACCTTATTTTTTCAGATAAATATGATCTATTTTTCTAAACCTGTGTGGTGTATTTTTATGGTATTTTCACTGTGTTACTGTTTGATTTATGGCACAAATACTTTACACATTGCTTTCAAAGTTCAGCCTGACTGCTCAGTGCCAAGCTACCAGAGGGTGGGTATTGGATTGGGTGTGAGTTACCCTGACTAGGATTGTGGTCCCTACTTGGACAAGGGTGTATACCTCTGCCAACTAGAAACCCCATGTCTAACAGGTCTGTAGACAGAATATTTCTACTGAAGGCCCAACAAATTAGGGGCTATCAAAGGAAGGACATTAGACTAACTTCCCTATTTAGAGTAGATGGTGGAATGTCTTTTTTTCTGTGCCTCACCACTAGGAAAAACTTGCTGGTGAATGACAGAAGAACACTATAAAAACCTCAACACCTAGAAGAAAACTCCCGGGGTTGGGGTTGGGGGACCATATTTCTTTTAAATAAACTACCATTTTAGGAGTTTATTTTAAAAAAACAAAAATTAAAGTTAAAAGTCTGGAGGACAGCAGTCACAATAGATGGCAACCATACCCCCAAATATCTAAAACCACCCTGATGGCAGTTCCTTTCAAAGTACAGAGGTGACAGCTTGACTGACAGTCATCTCTACATCTGGCTGGTAGTAGTTCATCAGGATAGCGGAGATAAAGACCTCGGCTAATCTGATGGACTGTACACCACACTCTCAATCAGGCCTTCAGTCTCCTCTCCCATGGCCATTGAATAAGGCCTTAAAATGTAATAATAAAGACTGAGTAGCATAGGCTTTTTAAATCACAGCCCTCACATCTTAATGAGACCATGACTTTTAAGGGATGAATCTACTTTGTTGTCTGTGGCATCTTTTAGATAGATGTGAGACTCACAAGGCTGCCGACAACTGAATCCAGTAACATTGAGTCTGGAACCAATGTAAGTCAACAAATAAAGCCTGTTTGTGAATCTAGGGAGATACATTTTCTTTGGGTCTTTCCATTCACTTAGACCACATCCGGAGGTTGACTAAGAGGTACCAGTTGAGGCACCATCAACTGGCACCTGAAGGGATTCCTCATATATCAGGAGTAGGAAAAGTCATATTGTCTTTAATGTGAGCCAGCACAGCAGCGAGTAACTCCTTACAAATATACTTATTCTTATGACTATCATGGATAAAACCTTCCCCTCCATCCAAGGATGAATTACTGTCAAACCTTGATACAGCCTGAGTATTTTCTCTCCGAGAAAACACAGGGGTGTTGCTTTTCAGAGCCACTAGTACTTCAAAAACTGTTCACCCTATTTTCTCTTCCTCATCTTCTAATCCACTACTGGAACATTAGTGCATTCTGGAAGCTTGGCAATGCGAACATGAAGAGCAGGGCGCCAAGGACTGGACATGATGGTATTTTATGTTGTGTTTGTAGGAAAGTGCCCTCTTTTTGGCATGTTACCCCCAATTTTTGCCTGAGGTCAGTGTGTTTGAATGTGTCACTGGAATCCTGCTAACCAGGACCCCAGTGCTTATGCTCTCTCTCCTCTAAATTTTGTCACTGCATACAGGTAACCCAGTATTTCACCCAAAATTGGCATACTGGTCAACCCTTATACAGGGAGTGCAGAATTATTAGGCAAATGAGTATTTTGACCACATCATCCTCTTTATGCATGTTGTCTTACTCCAAGCTGTATAGGCTCGAAAGCCTACTACCAATTAAGCATATTAGGTGATGTGCATCTCTGTAATGAGAAGGGGTGTGGTCTAATGACATCAACACCCTATATCAGGTGTGCATAATTATTAGGCAACTTCCTTTCCTTTGGCAAAATGGGTCAAAAGAAGGACTTGACAGGCTCAGAAAAGTAAAAAATAGTGAGATATCTTGCAGAGGGATGCAGCACTCATAAAATTGCAAAGCTTCTGAAGCGTGATCATCGAACAATCAAGCGTTTCATTCAAAATAGTCAACAGGGTCGCAAGAAGCGTGTTTAAACCAAGGCGCAAAATAACTGCCCATGAACTGAGAAAAGTCAAGCGTGCAGCTGCCACGATGCCACTTGCCACCAGTTTGGCCATATTTCAGAGCTGCAACATCACTGGAGTGCCCAAAAGCACAAGGTGTGCAATACTCAGAGACATGGCCAAGGTAAGAAAGGCTGAAAGACGACCACCACTGAACAAGACACACAAGCTGAAACGTCAAGACTGGGCCAAGAAATATCTCAAGACTGATTTTCCAAGGTTTTATGGACTGATGAAATGAGAGTGAGTCTTGATGGGCCAGATGGATGGGCACGTGGCTGGATTGGTAAAGGGCAGAGAGCTCCAGTCCGACTCAGACGCCAGCAAGGTGGAGGTGGAGTACTGGTTTGGGCTGGTATCATCAAAGATGAGCTTGTGGGGCCTTTTCGGGTTGAGGATGGAGTCAAGCTCAACTCCCAGTCCTACTGCCAGTTCCTGGAAGACACCTTCTTCAAGCAGTGGTACAGGAAGAAGTCTGCATCCTTCAAGAAAAACATGATTTTCATGCAGGACAATGCTCCATCACACGCGTCCAAGTACTCCACAGCGTGGCTGGCAAGAAAGGGTATAAAAGAAGGAAATCTAATGACATGGCCTCCTTGTTCACCTGATCTGAACCCCATTGAGAACCTGTGGTCCATCATCAAATGTGAGAGTTACAAGGAGGGAAAACAGTACACCTCTCTGAACAGTGTCTGGGAGGCTGTGGTTGCTGCTGCACGCAATGTTGATGGTGAACAGATCAAAACACTGACAGAATCCATGGATGGCAGGCTTTTGAGTGTCCTTGCAAAGAAAGGTGGCTATATTGGTCACTGATTTGTTTTTGTTTTGTTTTTGAATGTCAGAAATGTATATTTGTGAATGTTGAGATGTTATATTGGTTTCACTGGTAATAATAAATAATTGAAATGGGTATATATTTGTTTTTTGTTAAGTTGCCTAATAATTATGCACAGTAATAGTCACCTGCACACACAGATATCCCCCTAACATAGCTAAAACTAAAAACAAACTAAAAACTACTTCCAAAAATATTCAGCTTTGATATTAATGAGTTTTTTGGGTTCATTGAGAACATGGTTGTTGTTCAATAATAAAATTAATCCTCAAAAATACAACTTGCCTAATAATTCTGCACTCCCTGTAAGTCCCTAGTATATGGTACTTAGGTACCCAGGGCATTGGGGTTCCAGTTGATCCCTATGGGCTGCAGCATTACTTTTGCCTCTCATAGGGAGCCCATGCAATGGCTTCCACAAGACTGCCATAACAGCCTGTGTGCAATGGTGCATTCACCCTTTCACTGCCATTGACACTGCACCAGGTCACTTATAAGTCACCCATATGTCAGGCCTTCCAACCTTGAAGGCTGGGTGCAGAGTACCAGTGTGTGAGGGCACCCCTGTACCAGCAGAGGTGCCCCCATGTCGTTCAGGACCATTTTCCCGGACTTCATGAGTGCGGGGACGCCATTTTCCGCGTGCACTATACATAGGTCACTACCTATGTAGAGATTCAAAATGGTAACTCCAAATATGGACATGTTTGGTATCAAACATGTTGGATCATACCTCACAGCTTTTGCAAGCATTGGTTGTATGATTCCATGCACTCTGGGGGCTCCTTAGAGGTCCCCCAGTACTGCCATTACGGCCTTCTGAGGTTTTCCAGGCAGCCCCAGCTGCTGCCACCTTAAAGACAGTTTTTTGCCCGCCTGTTGCTTGAGCAGCTCAAGCCCAGGAAGGCAGAACAAAGGATTTCCTTTGGGAGAGGGATGTTACACCCTCTCCCCTTGGAAATAGGTGTTACAGGCATGGGAGGGGTAGCTTCCCAGAGCCTCTGGAAATGCTTTGAAGGGCACAGATGATGCCCTCCTTGCATAATCCAGTCTACCGGTTCAGGGACCCCCAGTCCCTGCTCTGGCTCGAAACTGGAGAAAGGAAAGGGGAGTGACCACTCCCCTGTCCATCACAACCCCAGGGATGGTGCTCAGAGCTCCTCCAGAGTGTGCCTGGGTTATGCCATCTTGGATTCCAAGTTGGCAGAGCACTCTTGGAGCATCTGAGTGGCCAGTGCCAGCAGGTGATGTCAGAGCCCTCCCCTGATTGGTGCTTACCTGTTAGCTGACCAAACCCCCTTTCAGGGCTATTTAGGGTCTTATTTGGGTGGTTCTTCAGATTTGGTTTGCAAGACTCCGTCAGGAATCCTCTGCATCCTTTACTTCACCTTCTTACTGAAGAAACTATATCTGGACCCTCCAGGAACTCTACAACTGCAACAAAGGAGCAAAGACGACATCTGCAACATTGTATCTTCAGCTCCTGCCAGGAACTGCAACTGATTCCCAGTCGTACATCCTCAGAGGAGAGCCAGTCTTCAGCCTGCACCAGAAGAACGAAGGAATCTCCCTGGACGTGAAGGAGTCACTTCCCTGCTTCAGCAGACACCCCTCTGCAGCGACGACTGGTGGCTTGGGTCCCCTCTTCTGAAGAATACCACAAATCCAGCAACACAGGTGGTCGACTGGAGTGGTCCCAGCGATCCAGTTGTCCAGCTGTCCAACTTTGGTGGAGGTAAGAGCTTGCCTTCCCAAGCAAGACAGTACACCCATGCACCTCATTTTTTGCAGTTGCCAAGGCTTGTTAGCGTCCTTTCACAAAGTTCTTCATGCACCGTGCAGCTCCAGCCCCCAGCACTCCTTCCTGGGACGCACGGCCTCCTGTGTGGTTCTCCAGCAGCGTGGGATCCCTTTGTGTAGTACTGCGTGGGCCTCCTTTTGCAACATCTGTGTCCTTGTGCTGTGGGACTCCTGTGCATGCTGCCTGGTCTTCTGAGGGCTCTCTGAGTTGCTGAGAGCCCCCTCTGTCTCTTCCTCCTGGGTAGAGGCCACTAGGTCCCTCCTGTACCGGGCAGCACCATTTTTCTGCTAACTGCGAGCTTTGCATGTGCCATGGCTTGTTGGCAGAATCCAGCGACGCAAACCAGACTGCAATCATCCATCCGGCATGGGACATCATCTGCACCAACCAGGAACCCGCATCCATCTTCTTGAGTGCAGTACTGACTGCTCTTCACCGGTGGTTTTTCTTTTGCACCTTCATCCGGGTTAGCAGGGGCTCCTGTTCTCCCTGGACTCTTCAGTGCTTCTTGGACTTGGTCCCCTCCTTCCACAGGTCTTCAGGTCCAGGAATCCATTGTTGGTGTCTTGCAGACTCTTCTGGTTCTTGCAAAATCTTCTATCACGTGTTCTTGTGTGTTCTAGGAAAGTTACTGTGATTTACTCATGTTTTCCTGGGCTCTGGGGTGGGTTCTATTACTTACCTTTGGTGTTTTCTAACACTCCCAGCACCCCTCTACACACTACACTTGCCTAGTTGGGAAACCAAATTTTGCATTCCACTTTCTTAGTATATGGTTTGTGTTCCCCGCAGGCCCATTTTTACCTATTGTGATTTTCACTATTTGCACTGTTTTCTAACAGTTTTTACAGCTATTTCTGCATTCTAGTGCATATACTGTGTATATTACTTACCCCCTAAGGGAGTATAGTCTCTAAGGTATTTTTGGCATTTGTGTCACCAAAATAAAGTATGTTTATTTTTGTAACACTGAGTATTTTCTTTCGTGTGTGAGCACTGTGTGACTACAGTGGTATTGCATGAGCTTTGCATGTCTCCTAGTTAGGTCTTGGCTGCTCATCCACACTACCCCTAGAAAGACTGGCTTCTAGACACTGACTACATTTCACTAATAAGGGATAACTGTAACTGGAATTAGGTACCCACTACAAACCAGACCAGCCTCCTACAGTGTTTACCAATCATGACCATAAGGTAAAACATTCACACTCTTACTCACCAAAAATAACTTACCCAATTCCTGGTAATCATTAGTCTGGCACACCTACACCATGCAACTAGTAAACTGAAAAGTAGGCACAGGCTCTTTAGAATCTTTTTGCACCCACTGGTCATGAGCAGACGACTCCACTATTTTCTTGCCAGTTCTAAGCATCTCACTCAGTGTTCACCAAATGTGCATAAAGACAAACACTCTCTATAAATAAAAATTAATGTAGGTAGTCAGGGAAGTGATCTTTCACAAAAAAGTTCTCATTATCAGTCTCGGGTTTAGATGGAATATTTGACATATGTTTGCTCGCTCATTTTCCTTTTTCTCAACCAGAAACTCCCATGAAGTACTTCTCAAATTACCCAAGCCGAGCAGGGGAAGAACCTAAGTAGCAACAATGGGGGTTCAAGCCCAGCAGTGACCTCACGATATCCTAAAGTCCTTGTCTCAGTCAGAGACAGCAATAAACAGGAAGATGATAGAACTGTTTAACTGTTTAGCAGCCCAGCTATATTGGTGGAGACTTGCATAGCACATTTCTTTCTTGTGGCATCCTGTTTCAAGCTAGAATTCACATCATAAGTAATGACTGGAACAAGGATGAGGAACGTAGTAATAATGTAGTCTCTTTTACTCATTGCCTTTTCTTTTTTGTAAAATGCCAGCAGGCTAATTGCATACTGTTAGTGGTATTCAAAATGTTCTCCTTGTTCTGACAAAGGGGTGTTCTATTTGGGATACAGGCTTGTCTTCACCCCTCTTGTTTCTTGAATGTCATTTTTCTTGGCATTAGGGCTCTGCACTTTAACACTGCTAACCAGTGTTAAAGTGCTTGTGCTCTCTCCATAAAACATGGTACAAATTGACTTAAACTAGATTGGTATATTTAATTTAATTATAAATCCCTAGTATGTGATAGTACATGTACCAGGACCTCTAAATGAAATACTACTAGTAGGCCTGCACTGTGCCACCTACTAAGTAGCACTTTAAAACATGTCGCAGGCTGCTCACTGCAGTGTGTAAGACAGTTTGAACTGCCAATTCGACATTGCAAAATAAACCTCTTGCAAGGCCAAAACCTTCCTTTTACAACATATTAGTCACCTTAAAGTAGAACCTAAACAGCCCACAGGGCAGGGTGCATTATACTTAAAAAGTCAGACAGGTGGGTTTAAGTTTTATATGTCCTGGTAGTGAATAAATCCTAAATTAATTTGTCACTACTTTAAAGTCTATCTCTCTGCCATTGGATAACACTGAGTTACCTTATATATATAATTATCTATATATATATATATATATATATATATATATATACATGTATATATATATATAGTGAGAGAGAGAAAGAGCGAGCTCTATCTATCTATCTATCTATCTATCTATCTATCTATCTATCTATCTATCTATCTATCTATCTATCTATCTATCTATCTATCTATATTACCTAGTTGAAGTCACCACTAGGTAGCTATAGTTAGGCTCATGTTTCCAAAGTAAAAGTGTTTTTTGACTTGCCTATATCTTTGGGATCGTTTGAGGAATCGACAACATTTTCCAAAAAGAGTACCCCGTTGATTCTTGGTGCGCATGGAATGTTTTGGGGTGATCTGTCAAGCTGGGGCTGAGAAAAAGGGGGCTAATAAAATGTTCTGTTTCCCAATTTAATTCCCGTAGGATCTGTCAACATGTCTACAGCCTGAACCACTGGACGGAATTACACCAAAATTGGCAGAAAGCTAGCTGTCGGTACACAGATTGTTCTTTTTGTTAACTGGTGTGAATCCATTCAGTAGTCTTTGAGAAATGTATGGCAATTTAAATTTGTATATCTCTGGCCGTGAAGTATTCGCAAACAAAGACAAGCTTGTGCAGGGAAATGCACAGCTCTGATTGGCTGCTTACTCTTCAAACCAGGAAGTGTTGGCAGCCATCTTGGGACTTGGCTTGAGCCAAGTTGCAGGAAAAAGTAAAACAAGAAAGAAAAAGGGCCAGTGTAGAGACACCCTGACCCCTTGGCACTAGCAATTTTTGTTAATGATTTATTTGCCGTGAATTCAAGATATTCGTGAATTTGCAGCAAACAAATTTACACAATGAAGTACGGGCCCCCATGCTTGTTTTTTTATGGGCCTCCGGGTGGACCAGGTCCTGGGGTGTTATTAATTTTGAGAGGTGGGACATCTCCCCCCTCCCCCCCCAGCCCCAGGGACCACCACCTCTTGAGGCTTGTATTTAAATATATGCAGGGGGACCCGTGGCCCCCCGCACCCTGGGGACCACCACGCCCCTGGGGCATCAATTCTATTGTAAGTGGGGGGCCTGTGACCCTCCTGTGTCCCCGGGACCTCCGCCTGCCCTGGGCATCAAACAAAATGTAAGAGAGGGGGCGGTGCCCCTGTGCCCCGGGGAGCACCACCTTCCCGGGGCATCGATTCTAATGTAGGCGGGAGGGCGGTGGCTCCCCCTCACTCTGGGGATCACCGCCTCCCCAGGGCATCAAATATAATGTAAGTGGGGGGCCTATGCCTCCCCGCACCCCAGTAGCCACCAACCCCCCAAGGCATAATGAAAACAATGGAAAGGGAGTCCGTTTTGGACCCCATTAGCCCCAGGGACCACCACCCCCGGTGCTATCTTCCAATTGGAGGGGGGCTGCGCCGCTCCCCTCAAGGAGCCTCTGATGGCCCTGGGGACAACCACCACCCAGGGCCGGCTTTTGCTATGTTTTGGGGATGCCCACCCCCAGGACATTCCTGTTTGTTTTGGCTTGGCTGCAGCTCTGCAGCTGCAGCCAAGCCATAGCAAACACTTCTGGTTTTGACCGCGGGAACTGTAATACAGGTCCTGCTGTCAAAATCCAAACTTTCATCTCTGTTCCCTGCATGCATGCAGGGGACAGAGATGAAATGCTCCACAAAGCACAGAGCTGCTGTCAAAGCAGCTCTGTGTTTGCTGAAGCAATGGCACTGCAGTGGAAGCCTTAAGGAGGATTCCCGTGCAGTGCCAGATAGCCCTTAAGGGCTATGTATTAAAATAAATATATATATAAAATAAAAATATAAAAAAAAATAAAGACATTTATAGGGACCGAGGGGGAGCCCTTGAGGGCTCCCTTCTGGTCCCAGAAAGCACATTAAAGGCTAAAATAAAACTTGAAGAAAAATTTAAAAAAACGTAGCTCAGTGTGAAGGTCACAGGTCTTCACACGGAGCTTTGGGGGTACAAGTACAGCTGGACTCCTATCCATTTAAAAAAAAAGAATGATAATATAAAATAAAATACATTTTTTATTTGAAATTGGAGACAACTATCTCATTCTAAGTATATCAGACATCAAAGCCTAAAAAAACTCTCTCCCTCTCACTTCCTTTGTCTCTCTTTCAATCAATTCTCCCCCTCACACACCCACTCAGACACTTACGCACCCACTCACAGATCCACTCTGACACTCGCACCCATTCACAGACCAACTCTGACACTCACGCATTCACTCACAGACCCTCTTAGACCCTCATGAACTTCCTCATAGCCCCAGTCACTCAGACCCACTCAGACAGTTACACACCCACTCAGCCTGTAACACACACTCACATACCCGCTGACACCCTTATGCACCCTCTAACAGACCTGCTCGCAAGGGCTGATTGCAGGCCAGTTCTTGGGGGCAACCACCACTGCCCACGGGAGAAGGCTGTGCACAGTGCAAGGTTGGGTGCTTATACAGGACTGGCTTCTGGGCCTGGCCGTGGCCTTCGGCCTTGCACAGCGGCGGTTGGATTCATGTATAGCAATGAAAATTACTGTACTTTAAAAAAAACATAGAAATTCACTGTATATATATATATATATATATATATATATATATATATATCACTTTGTTTTATAAACGTGTGGTTTTCCTGGGGGCAGCTATCAGCACACAAGGAACCCACACATATATTTAAAAAAGTGATAAAGAGAGAAAGAATCTAGCAAGGGGTATTTTTTTATAAAATATAAATAGATATATCTTTCAGGCATAGACTGCTGTCAGGCAGCACTAAAAATTTCAAGATAACTCTTGTGATTATGTTCCTGCTAGAGTAAGAAACCAGACTTTTGTGTAGTGGCAGTTTTGACACCATAAAGTAGCACAGAAGGTTTGTATGCCTGCTGCATAGAACAGATCTGTATTTTATGTGAATAGCTAAGTGGATTAGTAAAGCCAGCCATTACCTGCGCTTTAAAACAAATGAAATGTAAGTGCAAGGGGGGCTATGGAGAGATGAAGGGCACTTTTACTGGATGGTAGTGAGGGAATACGAGGAGGAGGTCATGGGACAGGAGCACCAAAAATGATTGTCTCACTGGGCGGCACTAGCACTAAAGGCTGTGATGATGGGAATGTGGCAAGGTAAGGTAATAGTGTGTCTTTTTTTTTTTTTCAGTGTCTTTAGAGAACCTGCTGATTGAAGGAAGAAGCGTAGGTAAGGTGACTAACATTTATTGTTGCACACATCACACACACACACACACCCACACACACACACACACACACTGCCTTCTACGTAGGCTAGTGTTTTAGAGGGACGGTTCAGCCAGTAGCAGAGATGGCGTCTTGTTGGATGACTACTGCTGAAGCCAAAACTCAGGTTATGGTGGACAGCTCTGAGGCAGGATCAGAGACTGAGACAGCAGAGACTGAGATGGCATCTCAGAGAGAGGACAATGGTGCAGAATCTGGGAGCAATTTTTCAGTTGGGGAGTCCCATCCAACGACACCTCTTCCAGTGAATTTGAGGGAGATGATCAGGAGGGCCATGCTGTCACTTTGCAAGCACAGTCTGTGCAGTGGGACAACAGTGGGTTAGACCAACCCAGAGAACCGGTGTGTGCAGCGGCAAGCACAGACAGAGTACTCTCTTGGCAGCCCACCAATTTAGTTGAGCCTCAAATTCCACCTTTTACTGGTGATGCTGGATGTAAAGTCGATACGGCCAACTTTTTGCCAGTTGACTACATCCATCTCTTTTTGGATATTGACTTCCTTCAGCAAATTGTGCAGCAAACACATTTGCATGGAGAACAATTTCTGAGGCAGCATGGAGGCACTCTAGGGCCCCATTCTAGGGCACGCCAATGGACTCCCAGTGCGCTGGCGGAGTTTAAGATATTTTTGGGCCTTATGCTCAAAATGGGATTAGTGCAGAAACCCACCTTTAGTCCTACTGGATGACTCACATGGTTTGGGTAACCCTTATCTTCGCACAGTACATGAGCAGAGATCGTTTTTTACTATTGCAGCACATACTGCATTTCAATGATGATTCTGCTGCATTGACCCGGGACCATTCAGCCCATGACAGGTTGTTCAAACTTCAGCCTGTCATGGAACATTTGTCTGCCAGGTTTCCAAAGAGCTATACACCTGGAAAGAATATAGCAGTCAATGAGTCCTTGATCCTGTACAATGGGCAGCTGTTGTTCAAACAGTACATTGCGAACAAATGAGCTCGCTATGGCATCAAGCTGTACATGCTATGTGAGAGCTTTTCTGGTGATATGTAGAGCTTGAGAGTGTATACAGGTAAGGACTCCAAGCTAAAACCCTGTAGGTTGCCCTCCAACTTTAAGAGTCACATAGAATATTGTATGGGAGCTTGTCCAGCCACTTCTTCACAAAGGTTATAACCTTTATGTGAACAATTTCTATACAGGAGTAGAGCTGTTCAGTGAGCTCTACAAAGCTGGCACTGTGGCCTGCGGTACAGTTCGGTGTAACCACAAAGGATTCCTGCAGGAGCTTGTTTGCAAGAAGTTCCAGAAATCACAGAGAACTGTGTTGCATTCCAACCAGCTGCTCTCAGACAAGTTCTCTGATAGGCGTAATGTATATGTACTCACTACAGTTCATGATGACAGCACTTCCCCCATCATGGTTTGGGGTCAGATGGCCGAAGTCCACAAGCCCACCTGTATACTTGATTACAATAAGTACATGGGCGGAGTGGACAAGAACGACCAGATTCTTCAATCATACAATGCATGTCGTAAAACTCGCTCTTGATACAAGAAGCTGTTTACCCACCTGATCCAGATGACAACATACAATGCATATGTTGTTTACCGTCAGACAACTACAGGAAGACTCATGACTCCTTGACTTCCAGTTGTCTGTAATTGAAAGTCTAACTGATGCTATCGAAGCAGCAACCCCCACTTCATAAGTTCTGGAGGATGTGGCAAGGTTGCAGGAGCAACACTTTGCTGATCACATTCCTAAATCACACAAAAGGAACATCCATGTCATTGTTGTAAAGGGTGCCTAAAGCATGGAAAGCAGCAGGAGAGTCGGTATTACTGTCCCCAGGGCCCATCTCAGCCAGGCTTCTGTTTCCCCACTAGCTTTATGTTGTATATTAGTAAAGCAAAGCTCTGGGAAATCGACTGAGGTGGAGCTGCCGTTGGGTAAACCTTTCATTAGCGTGCATAAATACTGACTGTCCATGGGCCACTGCTTAGTTAGGCAAGCAACCACAGAATTTTAGTTCATCTACTTCAGGAAATCATGGACTTCTTTATGGTCTGCTCGACATCCTTATCTGAGGTCAGAACGTGGTAGGTGTTCTATTCAATTAACGTGCATCATAATCCCCACACTGCACATACTAGTGGACAGAATTTATGCCACACTTGGACGGAGCACCCTGTGTGGCAAAATGTTAAAAGTGTGCCTGAATTTTGAAGTGCTTGTTAGGGAACTTATGTATGCTACACAAGGACCACCTTGATTGCCAACGAGAACCAGAGTAAGTGTAATAAGCCAACCAAATGTCCTGTGGGACATAGGGGGTGATTCTGACCGCGGCGGACGGCGGTCGCCGCCCGCCAAGCGGTTCCCGCCGAAAGACCGCTCCGCGGTCAAAAGACCGCAGCGGTCATTCTGGCTTTCCCACTGGGCTGGCGGGCGACCGCCGAAAGTCCGCCCGCCAGCCCAGCGGGAAACACCCTTCCCACGAGGACGCCGGCTCAGAATGGAGCCGGCGGAGTGGGAAGGTGCGACGGGTGCAGTTGCACCGTCGCGAATTTCAGTGTCTGCAAAGCAGACACTGAAATTCTTCGTGGGGCCCTCTTACGGGGGCCCCTGCAGTGCCCATGCCATTGGCATGGGCACTGCAGGGGACCCCAGGGGCCCCGCGGCACCCCCTACCGCCATCCTGTTCCTGGCGGGAGACCCGCCAGGAACCGGATGGCGGTAGGGGGTGTCAGAATCCTCATGGCGGCGGAGCGCGCTCCGCCGCCACGGAGGATTCTCAAGGGCAGCGGGAAGTCGGCGGTACACCGCCGACTTTCCGTTTCTGGCCGCGGCTGAACCGCCGCGGTCAGAATGCCCAGCGGTGCACCGCCAGCCTGTTGGCGGTGCTACCGCCGACCTCCGCCATGGCGGTAATTACCGCCAGGGTCAGAATGACCCCCATAGTCACCAACATTTCTACTTGTTTGAAAGTGTGCAAACTCAATTTGTAGCTTCGCTTTCAAAGCAATAGTAAAAGAGCCAGTGTATGAGCCCCACAGGATATTTGTTTGACTTTTTACTTTAGAGATCATAGGTAGTATTCACCATCATGTCTGCCTTAGTTTCAACAGTAGATATGATCGCTCAGTTCGAGGAACAGGCCACACAAGGCATACTCAGACACCTCTAACGTGCATCCACAAACTAGAAGGAGTTGGATTTAGCACAGTAAGTGCGCTGATGACGCATGAAAGACATGTTTTCTTGAGCTTTAAGCAGCTAATGGCGGAAGGCAGTAGTATAGGTTCACTTGGCAATTATACATGATTAGTCAGGACTCTGAAGAGGACAGAGACATGAACCGGAAGAAAAGCTTATGGTAGGTGTGCTTTCCCAGGGCAGGTAGAAGGCAGATAATAAAGGTAGTAGAGACGCACATCATCTACACCTATGGATTCAAACCTTTCGGTGCCTTCCCAGCACTGAATGACAATGACACGCATAGGTCAGTGTTTGTCCTGCTGTTGGATTTAGGACAGTGAGTGCACTAAAGGCACATGAAAAACCTGTGTTCCTGAGCCTCATGTGGCTGTCATGGGAGCCATTAGTTAAGGCTCCTTATGCATGCCTTCGGTAATGTTCGGGAAGAAGGAGGCGGTTACTTGACAGGTGGTAAAAGGCAGTCAAACTTATTCGGTCCTGAGGCATATGAATATGATGGGCTCTTATCTGGTGGCGGTAAATTGATGTGAGTGCAGTCACTTGTTGGATTGGGCCTGAAAGTGTAGATTTCCTACCACCTACCATTCCCCTAAGTCTCCAGAGAAAAACTTTGCATCACTTGTGTGGGTGGGCATGTGGCCACGACAGGGAAGGGCCCAAAACGTATTGTGGAGACATCAAAATTAGCTATCACAAAACAGCCTGGTTTTGTAAGACGGTCACTTGTGTGTTTGGTCCTGGGTTCAGCGGCCATATAGGGAAACCTACCAAACTGAGACATTTCTGAAAACTAGTCACTTGGGGATAAAAACACAACCCCACTTGTGTGCCTGTATCTATCACTCCAGGGTCAACAGAAGCCCTCATGGAAGGACTACCCTTAACCCTTGTGAAATCCATTACTATCACAAGCACTATTCTGGGTGAAAAAAACTTTGGGGAATCCACACAAGCCATACCTACATGGACTCCCCTTGGTGTCTATTTTTTAGAAATGTGTTTGGTAGGTTTCCCTAATGGTTCCAGATCCCAGGACTAATTAGTACACTCACCTCAGTTATCATTATCGCCACAGTACGTTTTGGGCACTTTCCTGTTGCAGGCACTTGGCCTACCCAAACAAGTGAGGTACCATTTTTATCAGGAGACTTGGGGGAATGCTGAGTGGAAGAAAGTTTGTGGCTCCCCTCAGATTCCAGACATGCCCATCACTGAAATTTGAGGAAAATGTTTTTTTTTTCAAATTTTGAGGTTTGCAAAAGAGTCTTGGTGACAAAATCTAGCAATAGTCCACAAGTCATGCCATGCTGGATTCCCTTAGGTGTCTTGTTTTCAAAAATGTGTGGGTTTGTTAGGTTTCCCTAAGTGGAGGCTGAGCTAGAGCTCAAAATCCCCAGCTAGGCACTTTGCAAAAAAAATGCATCAATTTTCTCGGTTTCTTTGGTACGTTTCCTGTCGCGGGCACTAGGCCTATCCACACAAGCGAGGTACCATTTTTATTGGGTGACTTGGGGGAACACAGAATAAAAGAGTTATTGCCAATTGTCTTTTTCTACATTTGTGTTTTCCAAATGTAAGACGATATCCTTCCTCACCCTTCCCCTCCCCCTCCCAACCATCTCCAACATATACACGGACAGACATACACACTCATACACACATGCATTTCCACATTCACCCACGCATGCATACATTCATACACACTCGCATCAACACTCACTAACATACATCCAGGCACACACGCAATCACACGACACAACATGCACATACACACCTGCCCATTCATGCACACACACATTACACACGCATGCATGCATTCAAACACATTCACACACACCCCCACACACACACACAACACCCCCCTCTCCTGTCGGAGAACCCGACTTATCTGCTTGCAGGGGGTCCTCCGGCAGGAGACGGGACGCGGCGCTGTCCGCCAGCAAAACACCGCTAGGCTGTATCATGGCTCATGATACGGTCGGCGGCGTTCTACTGGCATGGTGCTGCTGCTGGCAGCAGCGCCACCTTACCACCGTCCGCCGCCATGACTGTAGCCGGAATTCCGTCAGCTTTCTGGTGGAATACCGGCTACGGTCATGATGTGGTGGACGGTCAGTAGCCAGGTCGATGGCATGATGGCGGCCGTCGCCATGGTGGTAGGTGGCATTTGCCCAAATGTTATAATGAGGGCCAATGTCTCTAAGTTAAGCCTGACTGCTTTTCTGCAAAACTGCCAGAAGGCTAAGCACAGGTTAATTTAATGACTTTTGTGGTTCAGCCTGACAAGCTTTGTGGTTGTTTCTTGAGAAGGGTTTACACCCTACATTTTCAAGATGGCAACAGTGTGTGACACAAAGCAATGTAAGTATAAAAAACTTAGCACTCCAAGTTGCTCTGACACTGCTATTAACATTACCAATTCTAGTGACAAAATACAACAATCAGTGACAAAGGTAAAAGAACGAGCATCAGCAGGCGGCAGTGTGTAGTGGCTGACTGCAGTAAACCATGGGACAGCCACATAGAGGGCACAGAGATAGCAAGAAGGAGTAGAATCATCTGAAGCCCAGATGAGAGGTTACTGCAATAACTACCTAGGACCACTTAAAGCCAGCCTCAATCACAAAACCAATTATAAAATACTGGCAATACCGTGAAACTTTCAACAAAATGTAATGAAATTAAGAACAGCAGGAGAGACCTAATAACCAATGTGAATGCTAGTGGCAGTGCAAGGAAGAATCGCTGGCTACTTCAACTCTAAGCGCAGTAACCATGAAGGTCCTGTATCTCTCTGAGAGCTTTATGCTGCAGTTCCTGGGGAAACAGCCAAGTCAACGCTGCTGTTACCATGCATAGGCTTTACCATGCATGTGTTACCATGCATGCACCATTCACAAGCATGGTCTTTACCACGCATTTTTCACAATGCATATGCGTTTACCACGCATGCCTTCACAATGAATTTCATTGTAAAAGCATGGATGGTAAGGGCATATGCGTTGTACTGGTGCTAAGGGCATATGCAAGGTAAAGGCACTGGCATGGTTAAGGTTATTGGTGTCGTTAGAGGAAATGGAGAGACCCTTCCTTTTCCTCATTTCGAACTGCACCACACCGCAGAATAGCTGGCTCGTCATGGTGTTGAGTGAGGTAAGGAGGTTTTAGGGCGGGGCAGGGCAGGGCAGGTAAGGTTTCAGGGCTTGGGGCTGGGGATGGGGGTGCTTTACGGTTGTAGGACAGGGTGTATAGGTACGGTTTTAGGGCTTGGGGTGGGGGTACAGTTTTAGTGCTTTGGGCGGGCGGCAGTTTTAGGGCATGGGGTGGGGGATACAGTTTTAGGGCTTGGGACTGGGTTTGGTTTTAGGGCTCAGGGCAGGGGGACGTGTTTTTTTTACAAGGGCTGTGGCCAGGGTGGGGGTCGAGCAGGAGTCCAGTTTTAGGGCTCAGGCCAGGAGTTGGGTATTTTTTAGAATATCTGTGGGCGAGAGGCGCACATGGGTCCGGTATTATGACGCAGGGGACGGGTGTTTTTTGGTAAAGGTTATGTATGGTAATGGCATTCACTTTGTAACTGATGCATGGTAATGGCATACGTAGCAACAGAATGTTCCATCATACAACCCATTTCCTGTTGCGGTTCAGTACTACAATAACATACAGTCATTTATTTACTGTTGGAATGTGACAAGTAGTTATTAGGGAAGCATTTACTATAGCAGAGGGCAGTGCAGTACTGAATGGGAAAACATTTTGGGTAGATTTATCAAAAAGTCATGCAACGCAGCAAGACATGAGGGATTGCATAGCAATGCAGGCAGAGAGCAGAAATGCACTAATCTAAGATATGACACATTCCTGCTCTCTCTCTGCGCTGGCGCACTGAGTTCTGCCTAGAGCCAACACAGGCACCCTTGCACTATCGTGCAAAGGGTGACTGCATTACAGACAGGGTTGTTTTTATGCAGGAAGGGACACCTTCCTGCACAAAAACAATCCTTAGAGGCATTTTCCTCTTTCTGCATATTCTGCAGAAAGAGGAATTAACTAGGTGAACTAAAGATCTTTCTCCTCGTTATGCCTCAGTTGTGAAGGTGTACGATTTTGTCGCAATTCCAGGTTTACTAACCTTAGTAAATCCGGGATTGCATCAAAACCCATGGATGGATGCATAAGAACATCCAGGCTCCACTCATGAACGACTTCCCAAGACAGAGTAATGCAAGGCAGTGATCTGCACTAACTTGCAATACTCTGGATTTACTAAGCTATGCAGAGCCATGTAAGGTGGCTTTACGTGGCTTAGTACATCCCACTAAAGGGCTTGCATTGCTTTGGATGACCTTGCATGACACAATGGCAACGGAAGCCCTATGCAAATCTCAGCCTTAGAGCAGAGTGTCCACTGTGTGTGTGTTATGCCTGATAAAAACACTCCATGGAGGTAATAAATTGATTGCCTCACTGCTATGGATGCACAGAACATAAAATTAGGAGTGTGAGCTTTTCATTCTGCCATGGAGGAGCTGTTGGTATCTGTGCTAGCCAGGTTTGGTGAAGCATACAAATTAATGTTTCAAATCCTAATTGCTCAGGCAGAGGAGGCATCACACAGGTTATACATATTGCCATAACAGTCACATCTTTCCAAGACAAGGCACAAACTGCCATTCCAGTTTTATACAGTGCCCCTGTGAATTATCATTTCAGAGCTGACATAGTCCAATTAAGAACATGTACAGATAAGCAATGTTTCCAATATTAACGCGATCTAGCAAGTCTGCAATATAGCACACAGCTAGGAACATATATTAGATCAAATACACAATCACACACTTGTACACCTATACACACACATAGGCACATACACATACATTCACACAAAAACACAAGCACAAATTCAGAAGCCCCCACTAGCACAATAATATACACACATGTAGCATACAGGCGCAAACAGGTGCACACATTCAGACTCAGAAACAATCACATAAATACGTACACATGTGTGCAAAGGCATCGGGTCACCAGCAGAAATGTATATGACAGAGCCCGGACACATGAATGCTAAGGGAGGCACAACAATGGTGAGAAGAAACAGGATTACCAAGGCAGATTGGTGCGCAGAGTTACTAGGATGGCAGGGGAAGTAGTGATGGCAAAGGGCCATACTTAGGTGTTCATATAATCAAATAAATCAAAAGAGTGATTTCATACATTACGACATGGCATCACAGTATGCAGCATTGAAAATTACCTTGGAGTCTATGACTTTAGTCAAGCCCAATTCCTTGATGACTTTATTTATTCGTTCATTTTTCTCCTTCTTAGTCACAGTTGATGGAAGCCGGAGTGCTGCTGAGAACTGCATGTTCTCTTTCACTGTCAGAGTCCCCATCACAACGTCATCCTGCAAACAAATAAAAATCTGTGTTTCTCTATTATAGTCAGAATAATGTCATATCTCAGGGCTGACATGCATGATTATGTAACATACTGTTTGCACATTTGCACCTGGAGGAAACAACACGTGGGCATCCTCAAGGGATGCCAGTAGATCCACCCGCATCTGCACTGCTGCAATGCACAGACATGAGGCTTACAATTGTTCCAAAATAGAATGAGAGGTGAAGCCGGTGTACACATAAGGTAGTGACCCAATGGAATAGTCTTACTAGTCTGAGTCTGTTTGCTGCTGCGGCAGGTCTTCTCAGTCGTGGCTTGACTTGGCTCTCCATGGTTTCCGTGTAAGAGTTTTTTGGAACTCTGATGCTTGTTGAGGTGTTTGAATGATATGCTGCCATCCATCATGTGTCACCTTCAGGTGAGCTGCATAGAGTATTGCGTATTGTATATGGGCCTTGAGCAGTTGTTGCTTGATAGGTAGGAATTTCCAATGGACCTCTTGCACTGCCAGGGTGAAGTCTGGGTATATGGAAATGTCATTGCCATCGAAGTGTAGTTTTCCCTTCTCTCTGGCTGTGTTCCTATCATGATTATTCAACATGCACGCTATTATGGGCCATGCTGGGGCACTTGGCAGGGGCCTTAGAGACAGTGATATATGTGCTCTCTCCACCACCAGCATTCATGAGAAGGCCTCTGCGCTGAACAGACCTAGGAGTAGGTTTCTCATATAGTCTTCCATTCAGCTAGAGTTGGTCACATATGGGACACCCAGTATGCAAATATTGTTTCTGCATGACTTGGTCTCCAGGTCTTCATCCTTGGCTGCAATTACTCAGTGCACTTTTTCCATGTTCTGCAAAGTTTTGCACTTCAATTCAAGTGTATCTTCTGCTATGGCAATGCAGTGATCAGCCTCTATGAGGCAGTCCTCATGTCAGAGCATCCATCAGGAGTCAATGGAGATGAGTCCTTCTACATGGCCTTTAGAAGTAATTGCATATCATCTGCTGTCAGTTCTTTGGGGGGAGGGGTCCGACTCTGCCTCTTCCATGGATGGCACTGCCTCAGATGCCACCCTAGATTCATACTGCGGTTCAAAGGCAGCTTTCATTGTCTGTTTTGCCCATCCTAGGATGGTTGTCCCGTCCTCTCTCTCAGGTCTCTTCGCTTGCTGAAGCTGTGTCCTTCAATGCCTGCTCACATCAGCGCCAGTGCCTCCAGTACAGATTGGAGTTAGATGACTGCCATTATTAAGTGGGCTTTGTCCAGGGACCCTGGTATTACAGCATGATAGAGGGGGGCCCACCTTAACCCCATTTTCCTGGAGTCTGTTGTGTAGTCTCTTTACACCGACCTAGTAGTTGATCCAGGGCCCATCCTTCAGGCTGCACCCACAGTTGTTGCTGGAGTGCAATCTACCTGAGGGCCTTCGATATGTTCTGCGGGGGCTTCTGCACTTCTTTATGGCTCGCTAGCCTGTGCAGGGGTCCCCCTCGGTGGCCCTCTTTTGTCTCTCATGTCTGCAGCCAGACCTTCACCTCTGCTGCTGATTGCAACAGGCCGTATACTCTCTCACAGGCTTGGCTACTGCTGCTTTCATGCATAGGGCCCTTTCTCTCTCCGGATCAGTTGAAGGTCTCCTTTGGTGTGTACCTCTGCCTGTTTTTGCATTCAATGGTGGCATATTTAGGCAGACTATTTATGGATTATATTCCTCAGCTGCAGGAGCCTCACACAGATGTGCCCATCTAGCTTGAGGGCTCTCTGACGCCCCCAGATTATGCACTCTACCAGACTGTTCTTGTTCCAGCTATGTCTTTTATGTTATTCCTCTCGCGAACCCCTTGATGAAGAAAAGCTGCACTATCTTAATTTTTGTGGCTCCTCCAACCCCAATATTTTCTGTTCCTATAGGTATGTTGTATGGTTTATGCCTTCTTATTCAATGTTATGTCTGTTCTTTCTTTCTCTTTCTCTTTCTGTTACCCCTTTATCTTTTTTTAAATCAATATTTTCTCCCTCTTCTACTCACTCTAATCTTATATCTCTTTTCTATTCTTTCACTTGGTCTTTGCAGAAACTATTATCCCTCTGTTCACATGATTCAGAATGTTTAGTATGTAATCTTAACCTATGTTTTGATATTCCACTCACATAGTACATGAAATAGTCTCCTGGAATATCAAGGGGCTTGTCTCGCCCATAAAGAGACAAAGAGTACTAAATCACATGTCTAAACGTAAAATTGATATTGCATTTCTACAAGAGACCCATTTAAATGAATATGAAACTAAGTAATTAAAAAGAAGCTGGGTTCGTAATATTTTCTCTCCGCCTGTCTCTAAGTAAGGTGGATGGGGGGGTGGGTGCGGTGCTGAGAACATCCTGACTTGCAACTGAACAGGCTGTGCTCTACCTTCACACAAAGGGCTTATTGTCTCCACATTGTCAATGCAGCCAGCCTGAAACCAGGGCAGGTTAGTAAGGAAATTTCATGCAATTCAGATTAGAAACCTCTAGAAACTTCTTCCAACTTCAAAGGCAGAACTCTTCAGCTCACTCCTGGACCTGAGGAAGGACTCTCAGAGGACTACCTGCTGCTATAACCTGCTGTGCAGTCTGCAAGACTGCTGGGAAACTTCCAGAACAACAATGCCGGCCCACGACAATGTTGTTAACGCAAGCGTAGTTCAACTACGTTGAACCACGCTTGTGTTAACAACGACTCCCTTTTTCTCTGCCTTAACCACGCATGGCAGAGAAAAAGGGAGTCAGCATCAGGAGAGGAAGTGGTCAGGTAAGTGGGGCTGGGGTAATTTTTAGGGCAGTTTTATAATTTAGGATGGGGGTGGGAGGGTTGCGGTAAATTTGTTTTTAGGGGTTTGGGGTTGGGGTAATTTTGTATTTAGGGCAGGTAGGGGGTGGGTTTATAGGGGCGTGGGTGGGGGGTCAAGGTCATTTTGTTTTTAAGGGCGGGGGTGAGGGGTCGGGGTGATTTTGTATTTAGGGCAGGTGGGGTGTTTTTTTTTTTAGGGTTGGGGTAATTTTGTATTTAGGGCGGGTGAGGAGGTCGGGTTAATTTTGTATTTAGAGTGGGTGGGGGGGTCAGGATTTTAGGGGTGGGGTGGGGTAATTTTGTTTTTAGGGGGGGGTGGTGGGTCGGGGTAGGACGCAGTAAGGTAAGTGGGCTGGGGGGTCAGGGTAGTTTTGTTTTTAGGGCGGGGTTGCGGGTCGGGTCATTTTGTTTTTAGGGGGGTGGGGCATTGGGGTCATTTTGTATTTAGGGCGGGTTTTTAGGGGCGGGGATTAGGTATTTTTGTATTTAGGGTGGTGCGGCGTGGGTTTTTAGGGGTGAGGTATTTTGTATTTAGGGTGGGTGGGTGGTTGGGTTTTTAGGGGTGGGGGTGAGGGGGTCAGGGTTATTTTGTTTTTAGGAGTGGGGCAATTTTATTTTTGGGGTGGGGTCAGTTGTTTTCAGGGTGGGTGAGGGGTTGGGTAGGTTTTAGGGCTCAGGGTGGGTGGGGGTATTGGGGTAGTTTTTAGGGGTGGGTGGAGGGATCGAGGTAGTTTTATTTTTGGGGCGGGTGGGGGGTTGGGGTAGTTTTATTTTGTGGGTGGGGTTCAGGGTAGTTTTATTTTTAGAGCGGTGGGGGGGTCCGGTAGTTTTATTTTTAGGACAGGGATGGGGGGTCGGGGTAGTTTTGTAGACCCAGCCTGAGTTAGTCCTGAACCCCCAGGTAAAGTCTCATCAGTCCTGGACCCTTGGTTGTGGTGCTAAAGGGGCCACATAGCCAAAATCTAAGGACTTAAAACATTTTTAGGTAACAACTGCTCTGAATACTGGGAGAAGACCGGCACCAACCCACTCGTCCATCAACCTAACGTGCATTGCTGATTGGACTGACTTCGCAGCTGTGCCCGCTACATTCTTCCTCACAGCAGCAATTCCTGTTTAGCGGTCCTTCGCCAAAGGGGTATCTGAGACCTTGGAACTGTGTTCAACTACAGCCTCCTGCTTCACCCCGCTGGAGTTTTTCGACTTCTGTTAAAGAGTATAAGGCCCTCATTATGACCTTGGCGGTCTTTTGACAGCCAGGGTTAATGTGATGGTGTCACCGCCAACAGGCTGGTGGTGTTTACCACCAAATTATGAGTGTGGCGGGTTGGCCGATGCCAACCCACCACATCTCCACTCATACCGCCATGGCTGTATGAACTGCCGGGCCGGAGATGTACATCTCCGATCCAGCGGTCCACAGCAGACCACCAGCAGCATTATGATCCGGCCTACCACCATGGTTTCCGCGGCTATAGCACTGCCACGAAAACCATGGCAGTAGGGCTACAGGTGACAGGAAATTTCTTCCTGTCACGGTAGACTGCTCCCTCACCCCCCCAGCAAGTACCTGACCCCCCTACACACATAGCACCTCCCATCCCCCTACTGTCACAACGTCCCCACCCCCTTACTGTCACAGCACCCACCACCCCCTCCCTGCATACATGCACACATACACCCACACACAGCACGCATACACCCATTCACTGACACTTTCATACATCCATTCACTAACACTCATCCGTACACGCATTCACTCGCACTCATCCATACACACATTAACTCACACATACTCACAAGCATTCACTCACACATACTCACACGCATTCAGGCATGCATACACACACATCCAAACACGCATATTCACTGGCATAAACACTGACATTCATACATGCACTCACTCACACGCATACACCACAACACTCACAGTCGCATTCACACACGCACACACACGCAGACACCCACACACAATATCCCTCACCCTTCCCTGTCAGACACCTGACTTATCTTGTCCAGCAGGGAGGTCATCCAGCAGGGAACGGGAAGGGGCGCTGCTACCGCCGGCAGCACCCCACCAGCAGGACACAGCCAGGCCATAATAGTGGTCTTAATACGGCTGGCAGCATCCTTCTGGCGGAGCGGGGCAGGTGATAGCACCGCCAGGCGCCACTGCCCACCAGCATGGCTACTGCCGGATTTCTGCCCTAAATGTGGCAGATATCTGGCAGTAATCTGGCAGTAACCATATTATGGCGGAGGAAAGACCATCAGCACTGGCGGTCTTCTGGAACCCATGGCTTTGGCGGTCTCGGTTAAAGCCCACCAAGTCATAATGTGGGCCTAAGTCAGAATATAGAAATCTTCACCACGGCTTTGACCCAATGCTCCCCTCCCTCCCCGGACACCACTTGCAGCCTTGCCCTCCAAACTTTACCTTTTCAGAACATTTTTCTCAAAATTTCCAAAGGTAAGCACTGACCGGATCCAATCCACTTCTTGGATCTGCCTTGAGGTCCATCGCTGTTGATCATATTTTTCAGCTTTGACCCAGTCTTGAATGACAAGATGTCACGGGTGGAGCTAGTATTTGGTAAAAACGTAAAAAAATCATAACTCTGGTGCTACCAGTTCTACTGGGCTATAGCTTTGAGCTGTCTGGCCGGCAATCAGGAGAGAGGTTGGCTCAGTGTAGCCTAGCCGTAAAGTTTCAAGTCTTCTACAAACCACAGATTGGATCCTAAATATATATGTTTATGGAAGCCAAGTTCCCTCCAATGGTGAAAAGGTTGCTTTTCCATAGGTTAATGGTTTGGTTTCTGTAGTGGATATGGAGGCTAGAAGAATTTGTACTTACTTTATTTTGCTTACAGTGTGCATACATATTGTCTCCACCTCCAATGTCAACCTTTATAGTTCTATTAGTTATTGTTGCTGGCTGGGGTTAAGTCGTTGTTTTGGTAGTTGTTAAACAAATTTTGGGTTTCTCAGGAGAGTATGAAATTTGTAAAGTTAAGAGGAGAACTGGTTAGAAAACCTCCCTATTATAGAGTAAGTCCCAGGTTCCAGGAGGTATGCTTGTAAGACACCCTTTTTAATAGAGATGTCATGTTGGAACTGATAAGAGTCAACTGAAGACAGTACTATTAACCACGCTGAATGCCAAATTCTGATTTATTATTTGATAGGTTTGTGCAACACATTAGCATTACACAGGCATCGGCTGGATGTCCCTCTTACTCTACTCTTTTACATAGAGTGGCCAGGTTTGGATGGGAGATTGGCCATGAAATGAGGTACATAACTAAAGCTGCACCATACGTCCTGGAACCAACACAGTTTGAGCGTAGGGGTAGGAGAGAGGAGAAATGAAAGGTGCAGTTCTGTTAAGGAAGGGATGCTCTTCTGGCAGGAATCAGTTAACCTCTTGCCCTAACAGTAGTTTGATTCAGTGTTTCCAGCTATCTATCTCTAATCATTGAACAGATCTCAAGAGGAGTGTTTTGGGCACTCACAGATGGCTATGAGAGAACAAAGCCCCCTTCCCACTTACCCTTTTCATTATGGTTGATGGTGCAGCAGCATTTCTGAGAGAAGTATTTGAATACACAGCACCACTACCCCTGTTCTGTCTACTTTTTTCAGGTATTCGGGTAAATCTTTCTTGCATACTGTCACAGAATCTGCAATCTAGGAAGGAAGAACATCCTAAAACAGGCATAAGCCCAATTAATGGTATCTTTCAGCTGTTGAAGATTTTCATTATGTCGGATCTCAAAGAAACTTTTAGTAACAAATAAGACCAAATAGTAAAAAGGAGGAAAGAACAATCTTTAAAGGATAGTGTTGCAGCTTTGTCAGTTTATGACTCCATGGTGCCTGGAGGCAACTATTAGATTCTACAGAAGGATCATTAGCAAGATGAAGAGGCTTACTTTTGGTTGCAGTGGGCCCAAAGATGGACCAATGATGAACTGAGCTGGCATGTCATGCTAGTTACTTTGAAGAGTGACAAAGAAGTCCATTGAGGTGAGGTACCCAATTTTAGTGAACTAATGTATTCACATGTCCCTGGAAAACCAGAACCTGGCCTTGGGCCCAATTATGTCTTTCAGGATCAGATTGACAAGACTGCTTCAATCGGGCGTCAGATACAAAGGTGTATTAAGGTTAAGCTTGACAACTTGGAAAATAATCACAATGCAATCAAGAGAAACTGTAAGGTGCCTTCTTGAAAGAGAAAGACAATAAATCTACAGACTTTCAGATGGAGAGTTCTAGTGTCAATGTGAGGCAAAAACATACTGAACCCCAAGCCCTGGAAATTTCTGATCATTTATTTTTCTGCCAGGAAGCCATTCATTCCTAAAATCCACTGTTATGCAAGGGGATGACTTCTCTTTTAAGTGCAATTAAGGGTGTGCCTAGGTCTACAGATTATAGGCAGTGTGAGGAGGGGAATGTTGTTACATCATTCGGAAAGGTGAAGGTGAACATTAGGGAACATATTCTGGCGAAACTTTAAAAGGTTTACAAAAATAAAAATCACATTTGTTTTTCTGCTAAGGAGTTTTTAGATGTTATCAAAGTTGCCAGGAGGAAGAAGTGGATTAGTTATGCAGGGCGGTAAATGTTGAGCGCTATCAGTATGTGTGGGCAGCTTTGAAAGGTGTCATTTTGGGGATTTAATTACCAATCGTCACACTTGCATTAAAATCTACCCCCAATTGACTTCCACCTGCTGTTTGATATTCGATGCAACTAACACTTCTCAGTGTTTTGTAGTGCTCCTGAGATTAGGGAAGATAACCAGGTACTTGGTGAGTTCATTATCAGCTTTTTCTTACAGAGCATCAGGTAATAGTAAAAGGGTTACAATTTCTATGTATAGGTAAACCAGCATCATTATTACCACCCTCCACTGTTGTTATGGTCAGACCTATTGTACCAGTGGTGGGTGCAGTTCCTTTAAAGATCTCCTAGAGAAAGCGTGGCAGCCCGATTCATCTAAAACACCTGAAAAATGAGACATTCACTCTAGCGTAATTTTCTTTCTTATTCCCAAACCCTATTTTCCTGCTTACAAATAGTATATTAGAGATTCCTATTTCTCTGCCTACTATTCTTACTTGGTGAAGAGTGGTGGACTAGTGTCAAAATTCCCTCCTCGCACGAAGCTCCAAAGTGTGTCGCGACAACAACGTCATATTAAGGATTTGGGGGGCCCTGGGCAAGACATATTTTGGGGGCTCCTGTAGGGAACAAATTTGATTTTTATTAACCATTTCCTGCTAATATAAGCTGGCATGATGCAAACTATATTAAGTTATATGTTACACTTTAACAAGGTCAAAAAAACTGTTGAACTATGTCAAAAAAATCCTCTTGCTAGCACTGGGAAGAGAAAGAAACTCAGAGATACATGTAAGCAGAAAGGGAGAGAGGTTTACATGGAGAAATGGAATAGACAAAGATTTAATAGAGAGAAAGCCCACTTTCCCACGGGCCCCTTTGAAGGTGGGGGCCCTGGGTAACTGCAAACTTTGCCCTTACCCTACAATGTCTCTGCATGACAAGAATGTACCATACAAGATAATAGTTGGAGATGGTCACAGACAGAAAAACGTGACAGAGAAATCAAACACAATAAAGATGTATTTTTAAGAAGAAGGCACTAAGGAGGTAGGAGGACCCTGAGAGGGAGAGGAAGTGTTCGCAGGATTCGAGTGAAAACTTGTGTTTGAACGTGTGCAGGGCAGGTCTTAAGAACATCAAAGGTATCTTCAGGCGTTGAAATGCATGCCAATACGTTAATGATTCATTTTTGTATAGGAACCTTATTTGGCTGAGTAATCGGAAGATTTTATACAAATATATAGAAAAAATATTTCTATATTTTTCCTAAGTATGGATTAGAGCACTGAACATGTGCATTGCTAGGGTAAAAATGTATTCTTTCATTGGTAAAGACGGTATACATCATCAATAATGTTTATTCGGAAGAACATCCATAAAAGAGCACAGTACATAAAAATGCACTACTAGTGATCAAAAGATTAAAACATAGTTAAAAAACATTCAAGTATCGATTTAAAAGTACATAGCAGTCTGTTCAGTTCATGATTTGGAAGAAAAACACAAGAAATTAAGATATATAAATCATCTTCCCAACAACATGAGGCAAGGTCATAAAAGATATGGCCCACAAGTAAAATGACAAATGAATTGTGTTAACAGTCATTCATCACCCATTGGCATGATCCCGTCATTTTGAGGCCTAGGCGGGATTAGGGCTCAACCAAACTCAATGATACAACTATCACCTTTTGTTCACGAGCCTCCACAATAAAAAACAAGTGACCACAAAAATGACAGAAGGACTTGGGGGTATATTTATACTCTGTTTGCGCCGAATGTGCGTCAAAAAGTTTGATGCACATTTGGCGCAAACCGTGCACCATAATTAAACTTTGACGCCCGAGCCCGCGGACGTAAAAATTCCTGCTTGTGAGTAATTTTTGGGATGCGGGAAAGTGCCTTGCGTTAATTACATGCAAGGTAGGCGTTCCCGCCCAAAAAATGACTTTGAGGCCTGTGCGCCTTAATTATACTCCCGCGTCATTTTGACGCACAGGAGGGGGCGGGCCTTAAAAAACGGTGCACAGCCTGATGTGCGCCATTTTTTAACACCTGGGTGAGGGCAGGCGTTAAGGGACCTGTGGGCTCACTTCCATGGTCTCTGACTATGGAAGCAGTCCAGAGGTGCCCTTCCCTGCCCCCAGGGACACCCCCTGCCACCCTCGCCCACCCTTGGAGGACACCCATGGATGGGGGACCCATCCCAGGTAAGTACAGGTAAGTTGAGGTAAGTATTTTGTTTTATTTTTTTAAAGTGGCATAGGGGGGCCTAACCTGGGCCCCCCTACATGCCACTGTGCCCAATGACCATGCCCAGGGTACAGAAGTCCCCTGGGCAGGGCCATTGGGCAAGGGGGCATGACTCCTGTCTTTGCTAAGACAGGAGTCATTTCAATGGGGGTTGTGCGTCAAAAAATGGCGCAAGTCCGGTTTGAGGCATGATTTTTGCCTCAAACCTGACTTGCACCATTTTTTGACACACAACCCCCATTTTCCCCTACGCCGGCGCTGCCTGGTTTGAGTAATTTTTTTTTACTCTGATCAGTCCGCAGCACCGGCTAACGTCATTCCTTAAATAAGGAGCCCACATGGCTCGTAGGAATGGCGTTAGCCGGCAGTAAAATGTTTGACGCATACCGGCGCTGGTTTGCATCAAAAAGTACAAATATGGGCCTTAGTTTCTTCTAAGGACACAAATTGCTGTGCCTCAGGTTCTGAACCTCAAATTGCAACAAAGTGGTAAAATCCATTTCCTTCTACCATAAGATGGACAAAAGAGCATGACATAGACAATGGTTTCAGATACCTCAGGACAAAAGGGACAGTTACTGTCTGAATAAATGGAAGCATCTGACCATTTGGCCGTGACTGACCGTAGAGGCAGGATCCCAAACCGAAATTTCATGTAAAGGTTTTTGGCTTGGGGGAGGGGGTGTTTAATCTAGTCAATATAACCCTCTGCAATGTAGCTATCTTTGTGGAGTAGGAAAGCATTGGTGAGGGAACCCATTCTAGCAGAGTCCAAAGTTAAGTTATCAACGTTTTGCCAATATAGGTGTTTTAGTGTTTTTTCGACAACCCTAGAGCCCTCGAGCTTCCCTGGGAGTAAGCCACAGTTTCCCAGAACCCATCCCACTCAACAGCTGTTGAACATATCTTAACCAAGAGAATTCAGGAGGCCCCAAACAACCTCACAACAAACTCCAGGTCTTGGTCATATAATGTCAATGCTGGGGAAGACCTGATCCTATGCCAAATAGAGTATTGGTCTAAGGCCCACTTTTTTGGAGAGCAATCTGAAACCCACATTCAGCCACAAGGAAATTAAGGGGTGCTAGCCGGAAGACTGGAGACACAAGAATCTGTTCTCTACTCTTTCCAAGCTCCCAGCATCCTTATTACCTCAAAGTTCCCCACCAGAGAGAGTAAGTCCTAGTGTTTGTCAATTACAGATTTGGAGTGGGGGGACATGGGCGAAAAGGAGAACCATGATGGGGCCTTATAATGTCCCCTATGTTATGCTCCATTTGGAGTCTACAATTGTATATGTGTGGTAACCAGTCAAAATGTTCAGTGATACAGATCCCTAAATAATCATATATATGTACTCTCTCCAATGGGACACCATTGAGTGAAGGAGGGGAGTGGGCAGATGGGACCAAATACCTGGTCTTGCCTAGATTAGCTCGAGGCCTCTCAGTTTGCAGAAAATTCCAAATTGATCCAACAGCCTCTGGATCCTCTTGGAGATTTGGAAATTAGAAGCATGTCATCTACAAACAAGAAGGCCGGGACCTTCCTCCTGGCAAGCTGTTGAGCATAGTTTTCACACGGGGCAAGCTGGGATACTAGGCGCTTCATTATGAGTGGGGCAGCCTGAGGACTGCCACACTAGTGGTGACGGTCAGACCACCGCACTCCAGGCAGTTCGACTGGCACATTACAACCCTGGTGGTCGGACCCACCAGGTGACCCCAGTTCCCGCCAGGAACTTGGTCCCTGATGGGCTGACGGCAGTCTGAGTTGTACTCAGCCACGGCGGCGAGGAACTCCATGCCACCTGGCTGATTACAACTCAGCATTCTGCCAGCCTTTCCATGGCAGAAAGCCAGTGCCGGGGCCCCCCCTGCCCAGCACCATCGGAGTGTGCATTGTCTGCTGTCTGGTGCTGGTGTGCTACGACATTGGCCTCTCCTCCCTTAAAGGAGCAGAGACCAATATCATAGCACAGCTCCTGTGGTCAGCCCGGCGGGAACGCATAATACAATGTCCCGCTGGTCAGCCCGATGGGAACATTGTAATATGTTTGGGGGGGGCACCACCAATATGATGGTGGCATCCACCCCACAAGGTTGGCGGTCAGCTCGTCCGACCACCAAACTTATAACGAGGTCCTCAATTATTGAAAAAAGAATGAGGGTGGAAGCGAGCACACACCCTTGCCTTCCACCCCTCAAGACTGGTATAGCTGGTGTTAGTAAACCCTGGATACCACATCTGACCTGGTCAAAATTGTTGGAGTGTAGCCTGATGATGATATCTAGGAAGTATTTCGGGATGCCCAAATCTGTCAGAATCCTCCAGAGGGAAGCCCTGGGTACCTGGTCAAAAGCTGACCAGAGATCCACATAGACCACAGAGAAAACTGAGGAGGAATCTAAAAAATATATATCACTTTCACTTATAAAATGATTACTTAGACAAACATTGTCAATAAAGCAGAAGACATCTCTTCTCCTTTTGACAGCACCTCTTAAAGTAATTTGAATCCTTCCCACTGAGAAAGTAACATTCTACACACAACCATTTTAAGTCTTCTCAAAAACAGAATTGCAAAAATATACCTCTGGAGTAGATTTTTTGCACCAAATGCATGTGCAGGAACAAAAACTTAAAGAAGATGGTGATGCTGATTGAAAATGCAACAACTAATAAAAAGACTGAACACACAAAAAAGAGATACTTTCAATGTATCATTTACACTGCTCAAGTGTCAAAAAAGTTGATAGTGTTCATCTTCCTAAAACTAGGAGAAACAACAGATCACCATTATTTGTCATGGGCCATATAACATTTTCGATCTGTTTGAATTAAGTGCACCAGTCAGAAAGGCTAAGTAATGCAACATAAGTATGAAGTTTAAGGGTAGATTGATCAAACATAGGGGCATATTTATAGGCCCCTAGCGCCACCTTGCCCCACATTAACATCATTTATTTTGAAGTTAATGTGGTCCAACGAGGCCAAACTCCTGCACCGTATTTGCAGAGTGGTGCTATGCATGCATTGCGCCACTCTGTAAACCACTGCAATACAGTATGCCTGCACCAGGCATAATATATGCAAAGGGGGCCTTCCCCTGTTTGGGGAGCTGGTAAAATGGTGCAAGGAAATCTATGAGATTTCCTCGCGCCATTTATTACAGCACTTTTAATGCCTGCTTAAAAGCAGGCGTTAAAAGGGGGCTTCCATTCTTTAGAATTCGCCCCTCTGTACTCTGCAGGAGTAGTGCCAATATTTTGGAGCTACTCCTGCAGAGTACATTAATAGCGTCATGAAAAATGACACTATTGCCCCCTACCCTGCGCCATGGTGTGCCGTATTTTAAATACGGCGCACACCTGGTGGCCGGTAGGGGGTGCTAAGGGTTGCAGATAAAGTGGCGCTGCCCCCAGTGCAGTGCCACTTTCCATAAATCTGTCCCATAGTGCTAGAGTCATCTGAAAGTCAGGACTTCTCCTCTGAGACGTCATTTTAGGGGAGGGCATTGTAATATTAGTCAAATATGGCTTCAGATATTAGAGGTAATTGGATGAACAATAGCATATAAAGACTGTAGTAGTACTATTCAGATCTGAAATGTTTTGGAGTAAAAGGACATGTATCCTTCACCTGAGAAATATACATAAAATGGATACTGTGGAATAGTAACAAAAGAGAGGCTACTATAAAAGTAATTGAAAGACTTGATACTAGATGTTTAGGATGTGTCAGTTCTGTTGATATTACTAAAAGGAGAAATTATGGTATAACAGTTTTTCAAAATAGCAATAGCCAGGTTGCAGGAGATAACTGGTGTATATAGATATGACAGTTTTCCTGGTGTGGTTGGGTTGATATCATCAAATATTAAGTAGTATTTTTTTCATGTTAGAATAAGAATATTGTATTAAGTGAGGATTTCCATTTTTTTAGCTTTTCAGGAATGCAAATTTAATACAGTTATATAAAAGCCCATTGATGATTTGTTTTCACACAAAATGCATTGGTTAATTATGTAATGGTTGTAGACATTCAACACAAAAGGATGATGGACAGAGTAACAATGCAAACACTCACCCCAGTCACAGATCTGGGTTCAATCCATCATTCATTTGCTCACCATGCCACCCCAGTTTGGACCCAGCCATATGCAAATCAGTCTTGACCCTGTTCCTCGTGGGAACAGTCCAGCCCGAACTGCCAGGCGAGGTCCTCCCTGGACCGAAAACAAGCATCCTTGGACCGGTTTCAGGGTATCACCCTTCATCAGCCAGGCTATCTTGAAACCAGTGGCACAGTGAGCATGGGACCCATGTCTGGGCATACCCTTCCCACTTAGGGCAACTTTAGCAACACAAAAGGATGATGGATGGAGTGCTGAACCATTCAATACATTGAATTTAAATTTTAAACAAGTTAAAAAAAAAAGCAAAAAAACAGAGTAACTTACTTGTACAACATAGCCAGAGATATATTTAAAGTTCGCATCAGGGGGGACTCCACCAAGCAAAACCTCCCCAGATAATCCCTGAGGATCTTTTCTTGCAGCTAGGACATCTAACAATCTGGGAAATAGGAGAGAAAGGATTTGCTCACTGCACATGCACAACATACTTGTGTTATCATTTCAGTATTTTTTTTATTGTTGCCTGTAGTCAAATTAAACAACTAAGTGAGATCAGATATGAATTTACATGGAATACATTTATGTTACACTGGTTAAAACATATTTTATGTTTTGTGTTCTGTTTCACAGTTTATCAAACATGTAACAGGACCTATTTACAAAAGTCATTTTCATGTACATAAATAATACTATGTTACCTACTACAAAATGAAAATCACAAAACTCTGGCTAGATATCTCTGTCTCTTCCTCTCCGATCTTTCCCATGAGGAGATGTCTGCCAGAAGTGAGGTGACCACAGCACACTAAGGTATACACATTTGTACTATATGTGGGAGAAACAAATGGGAATGGTCGGAAAATGGGGAATACTTACTACTAAATGGATGAGGGTAAGGGAAATTGAAGGAGGGGTTTAGGGAGAGATGCTTAAATAGAAAAACTCACCAACATGAATAAGACAATTGTAATGCACAAAATATACATTTAAATTTACACCAGTAGGAATACTGACAAAACAGCCTTAAATCAATCATTACACATACCCAACAACTGATAATACATTCCTATAGAAATAAACACAGGCAGGGATTAACATTTGAAAGTAATGTATCAGAAATAATATAAATTTCATTATACTAGTTTTAATTTTATGTTACATATATTATATATATATATATATATATATATATATATATATATATATATATATATATATATATATATATATATATGTATATTTATATTTTTTAACATTAAAGTATTTTACACAGTTTTCTTTTAAATCTTTATGTATTTTAAAGTTAATTTTTGTTAAATGAAATTATCTTTAAGTGGAAACCTAATTACAAAGACAAAAATCAATAATATTACAGTACAAATAACTGACAGCCAAGCTTGTTACAAATTAAATATATGTGATAACATTATGAAGGGCTTGGGAGTTTTTATTGTGAGTAATGTAACTAAATTATTATTTCAAAAGTATTTAATTGAATATATAAATTATCTGGAAGTGAACATTTTGAGGTGGCATATTGTGTCATGTTAGTGAAGTAGCCATAAGTGAAGAGTAGTCACAGGTACCTGCATGTGACATTAGCAAACATAGGCAAGCTTCAGGACCCCTCTGCCTTCATTTTAAATGACTTTGAAAAGGCCTTTGATTCTATCGACTGGCGATTATTTTTAGCAGGTCCTTGAGAAAATTAACACTCGACCCCACTTGCTAGCACACATTAGATTGTTATACAGTGCCACATTGACCTGGGTACGCGTGAATGGGATCTTCTCCACTCTTTTATCCTATACAACATGGAAACAGGCAGGGGTGTCCTTTTCCCCCCTCCTGTTGTCATTGGTGAAGGAGCAAAGTGGATCAAACATGATGCACAGACCCCTGGGTTTGAATGGAAAGGAGTTCCAAGATCTCCCTCTGTGACATTTTCCTTCCTATTCAAAGAGACGAGTAATCTTTTCATAGAATATTGCAGTTATTCTGGGTTTAGGAGAGGCCTCTGGTCTCGAAGTATACCAGGAGAAATCCAGATATGTCTCCACTCACAATAACTTGTGGGTGGAGAAGACCCATAGAATCCCACTTAGTATATGCACCCACCCTCCCTTTCATCCGGTATGAGTACTGTTGACATTAAGCTTTATTATTGGGTGGCCCAATGGACTCCAATTAATGATTAACTATTGGAAGATTGAAGTGCTCCATTAGTCAGCTTTGAAATCAAAGTCCTGGGAAAGCATGGTCAATTAGACCACTAGGCCTACTAATGTGCTGTCCACCACCACTAGAATTTATTTAGAATGCTGGCTTAGTGCCTTAAAATGGATCAAATGGGAGGGCACTCGTCCAGGAAACTCCCCTTTGCCATGGGGAGTGACTTGCCTGCCAGTGCAACTAGAAGGTTTAAAAGCCTGGAATTTAATAAGGGATTTGCGTCCTGGAGATGTGATGGAGTTCTCCCACATTAAACAAATTGAGCAACTCTCATCTGACTGAGAGCTCCACAAGTCAAATAAACCTACGCTATTTGCAGTTGCATCATGCAAAAGTACGCTCCACTAGAGTTCAACCGTCTAGAGCCCATTAAAAAAGTACAACAGCCAAGAAAGTAAGAAATCTCAAAACTGCATAGCTCTCTTGCTGTGAATACACCTGACCCTTTAAGTAACATAAAAACTCATTTGGAACAAGATTTACATAAATTAACAGATGGTGAATGAACAACAGCAATAATGACTGCCTGAACGCTTGCAATATTATCCAGGCTCAGGCTGATCCAATATAAATATTTTCATGGGATTCACTGCAACTGTGAAACCCTCTGGAGGATGGATAGACGCTCTAACCCTTATTGTTTATGCTGCATAGACTTTATAGGCACTTGCCACCATACAGTATAGAAATATCCAGTCATTTCAGACTATTGGTCTAATGTTCACAAAACACTAGAAGCTGTAATTGGCAGGCCTATTGTCAAAGTCCCAAAAAGGCACGGCTGGTGTAATGGAAGGTTGGGATGTATGCTGGGGATCCATATGTTGATTGTTATAGGCTTGATCATTGAGAAACTTCATATTGCCTGACACTTACATTCAAAGGAGGGCCCTCCCATGTTTTCAGAGGATGGATTACTGTGCTAATGCTAAAAAGGCTGTATATTTTGCACATGGATGCCCCCAGAAACAGCAGAAGATTTGGGGATCTAGGAGGGACCAATTTCAAACCACATTATCAATATTTTGAGGATGATCATAATTGTGAAATACAATCAGTGTACGCAGGGAAGCTAATGTATGGTATACATATACTTTAGATGCCAATTTATTGTGTTTTGATGCATTTGTTTACTTTGATTCTTCAAAAACCAATTAAAAGATATATAGAATTGATTCCCAAGCATGAGGAGTAAAGTAGGCCACAATCACACCACTCCTAAGAAACCTAAACTGACTTGGTTATTTATGAATTCATTTGCACCATTCTCAATTTTTTAAAGCATTGTATATTAAAATAAATTCTACATTTAAAACTATGTAATAGTGTTCTAATTCTTCAAAAAAGTAAATAAAGAATATGTGTGCACCCCCCCAATAAAGCATACAAGACGAAAACCCCTCTTGCATATTTTACCTTCCGGCAACTACAAAGCCTTATTGCATACATTACTTATCATGTCACGTGCACAAGTAATATGCAGATAGAGAACCGAGGAAAGATGTTACATGAGCATATGAGTAATTGGTTTATATTTCCCCAGATTAAATAAATTGCCAATTTATATGTTGTTCAACTCTTTGGATTGAAACACACTTTTCTCATATCTCTCCAGGCCTAGTCAAGCTGCACTGGTCGTCCGTCTCCAAGACTCCTGGTGCATAATTCATTAGGCCACTTTTTCATTTGGTTCTTCTTTTTGCCAAAAAGGATTCCAATATTGTGATCCACATCAGCAGCTCTAATTACCCAACAAATGTGACATGAAGAGTTCTTGATTAGAATGCTGGTTCTTTGTTTGCAAAGTTTTGTGTTTCTAGAACAATTTACTTGACATGGTAAAAATGCTTACTTGTATAAGAAGTTGGATGATTAACTTGGGGTAGCACAAAGTATGAGCTCTAAAAAAGTTAAGTAACCCTGTACCTAAGAACTAAAAGCATAATTTGATGACAAATCCTTACCGTACCATGGTAGTTACAGCTCAAAGTAACAGGTTTCTCTAAAAGAAAATCAAATTAAGATATTAAAGCAGCCCCAAAACAACACTAAAGTCATGAAAAGAAACAGTAAAATCCCCATAGCAATTTAGTAACAGGGGGAAAATGTTAATAAGTAATAAAAAAAAATCTGTTATGGGGATCAGGAATTAGAATTTTTGTACAAAATGTCAAAAAGTACCCATTAGAAACCATGGAAAGGCAAAAGTCAAAGTCAGTTTGTGGGACAAAGGTGACAGCGTGTTAGACTCCTTTTAAGTCAACCATGATAAAACATGGACTGATAAAGTCCAGTGGTTAACCCAAGTACCTTCTGACATAAGCTGTCAGATGGAAGTCAACATCTTTCAGGGCAGTAGGATAGGATGCTGTAACTAGCAAGGGATATATTTGACTGGATACTCTGAATTTGTGGTCCACAGATGCCATTCGTTTAGTGCCAAAGTTAAAAGTAGGTCCAACTTGAAATCTGCAGCCTTCAAGGTAGCATTAATGCCGGGGTCATTTGCTCACTTTTTCCTACCAATACTCTGTAGAATCTGTGGTGAAAAATTCTTCAGACAAGCAAGGCAGGGCCTGATGACCAATGGCGCTGAATAAGTCTAGATACGTCAGTCTTCTGAAATCACTTCTGAACACACTCAAGTCTTGGATTTTGGCACCAAATGATCCAAATGGCACAAGCTCAAAAATTATAGCCACAAAGTCCTCTTGTCCCTGGGGACACACTGCACCATTACCTGCTTTCTATGTTTTACTTAGTAAGTTTTTAGAACTCTGAATTTCCCAGTAGGTATGTATCAGCGAGTCGGAGATCTAAGTAGCCAGAACCTTATGAGAGAGGGGACTCTGAAGTTTTGTTTTTTGAGGTAAAATCTGTAAACTTAACAAACCAAGAATTCTTGCTGTTCAAGGTCACACCTTTTTCAAGTAGCATCTACACCTAGCCCTGATTTTCTGGAGGATCATAAAATCTTCCAATTCCAAACTACTCAAGACTTCTGGTCACTCTGAAAGCTTCCAAACTGTTAAGGACAGCCCCTGAAACAACAGAAGACAGGCAGCAGTGCAGGGCAGGCTCAGCCACTCTCTCCAGCCAAGTAGTCAGCTTTTTGTTTTGCAAGGATGCCCTTCTTCGTCCTTTGTCTCCTTAGCAACCTCAGGAAACCAGCTGGTCTGAATCTCTAAATGCACATCCAAAGCTGGGTTGCCTTAGACCTAGGCAAACTGTGTCAAACAGGCTTTGCATTCTTCTTGAGTTCATCCAATCCATGCTGTATTCCAAAGTCATTTACCGTGGGAGCCTTTCTTATTGTAGTCACTGTTTAGTGAGTGCCAATGGGTCAGAAGCCTATCCCTACATTCATTTCATCACTCTTTTGAAGCACTTACTTTAAATGTACTGCACAAAAATTATATAGAGCACTATTCTGAGGGTTTTAAAAGATGACAGAGAGCAAGCTCAACTGGCTGAGCTCCTCCAGCTTCTCATGGACTAGCCCATTACACTGATGTGCCTAAGTCTCTCCACCAGTGCAAACCAGTCCAAATTTGTTCTGAGCTAAGGACATGTGCTGGAGAGGAATGGGCCCCACATATGAAAAGTCCAGCAGTAAACGCAGACTTTAGTCAAGCTTTTTATTTTTAATATGACATCCTGGATGTCCTCTGTATGGGTTTCTGGAGTCAATATTTTTCTCCCTTCCACTCACATCAATGAGATACATTTAGGTAGATTTTCCTATAGCTTCTGATGGCTTCATATCAGGATTATTTCACTACGATGTCTTAGTTTCCTGCTAGGATTCTTCCAGCAGATCAACTGCCCCAAAAGACCTTTTGTTCTGTGGAAAGTTTGTGATGGGTGTCATCTCCTGACTGAGCAAATCTGTTATAGTCACTGTATGGGGTGGGAGCCTGCAGAACAAGTTTAGGTGCTGTCCAGGTTCAGGTAAAGATGTGCATCTTTTATAGACATTTTCACTGAGCCATATTTATAAGAAAGTATGCTTGCCAATTACTTATATTATTAGTAAAGAGCAGTTTACCTCAAAGATGAATTTTCTAGTTATTTCCTAAGCCAAATTAGAGCAATATGGGGGTCATTCTGACCTTGGGGGACGGCGGAGGCCGTCCGCCAAGGTACCGCCGTCAGAACACCGCACCGCGGTCGAAAGACTGCGGCGGTGATTCTGACATTTGCCCTGGGCTGGCGGGCGGCCGCCAAAAGACCGCCCGCCAGCCCAGGGCAAATCAACCTTCCCACTAGGATGCCGGCTCAGAATTGAGCCGGCGGAGTGGGAAGGTGCGACGGGTGCAGTTGCACCCGTCGCGTATTTCAGTGTCTGCTGGGCAGACACTGAAATACTTTTTGGGGCCCTCTTACGGGGGCCCCTGCCGTGCCCATGCCATTGGCATGGGCACGGCAGGGGCCCCCAGGGGCCCCGCGGCACCCCCTACCGCCATCCTGTTCATGGCGGGAGAGCCGCCATGAACAGGATGGCGGTAGGGGGTGTCAGAATCCCCATGGCGGCGGAGCGTGCTCCGCCGCCATGGAGGATTCAGGCGGGCAGCGGAAAGTCGGCGGTACACCGCCGACTTTCCGTTTCTGGCCGCGGCTGAACCGCCGCGGTCAGAATGCCCAGCGGTGCACCGCCAGCCTGTTGGCGGTGCTACCGCCGACCTCCGCCATGGCGGTAATTACCGCCATGGTCAGAATGACCCCCTATGTGTTTTACACTTAAATCAGACCTTGGCATAATGGAGATCACTGTTCCAGACTATGCAGTAAATAGCATTTTTGAATCCTGATACTGCATCATGCCAGGCAAATGTACAAGGCAGATCTATACATTGTGCACCTAGGCCTTGTGGGCTTTCAGACGTTACAGTTGACTTGCTAATGGTAGAAGTAAGATTTCCCACATGTCAAAAAATTAATTTGAAAAAGCTTTGGTTATAAAAAATTTATCCATTTGACATGGCTTGCTGCAGCTTGCAGGAACAGCCCTGATACCATGTTTTTGAGTCGTGATATGAATGGTGCAAGTCACCACTGCAGCCTACATGTGAGATCTACCTTTTGTGCTATTGGTGCAATTTCTGCAGAAAGTTTTAGCAAGTGAATATTTACATTTTCAAATAAAACTGTCTTTCTAAGGGGAATTATTTTGCCTCTCCTCTGCATTTAACCAAGTGGGAAAATATAGTCAAGTCAAGTCAATTCAAGTTTATTAGCATAGTTAATTAAAACCAATGCCAACTTTAAGATCAAATCACATAATCCTGGCAATATAAAAAAGCAAAAGATTCTTCATAATTTTTGCATTAAAATACACAAAATGGTAAAAAACTATCCCAGCCTGATAATATTTAAGACAAAAATATTTACATAAAATCTGAGCGATAAAAGCAAAGTCTTCAAATCATACAATCACAAATAACCTATTTAAAGTGACAGTGCAACAATATACGATAAGCATCATAAATGCAATGCATATAGAGACAACAGGGAACACTACAAAGAGTAGTAGAACCCTCAAGCTCAAAATTAGCTTAGACTTGCTTCCGTCTGCCTATTTTTTTTTATTTTAATATCTGTTAAATACCACTTAACAAAAAAACCATTCAGGACAACTCTTCACTTTAAGCTGACCTACTCAATTTTTTTAGACATTTGTTTAAAAATCAGCAGTATACACTTAGTACCCCTACAGGCCAGAGGAATTGAAGTGCCACTTAGCCAACTAATGACAGCTTGCTATCATGATCGAATGTTCAAAATCTTAATTTTCCTTTGTTCTTCCGGCACTGGGCACACACAAAAAACATGTGTAAGTGACTCCTGTTTTTACCTACAAAGACGGCAAGATTGAGACTGAGACTGATATTTCCAAGAAGGGGCAATATCTTTAGTCTCCATCATACCAAAATGAAATAGCATGAATTGATATTTCGGAACTTGAGAAAAGGACATAGATAGATATTCCTGGGCCCGTAGAGTTTTATATGATGATAATACAGACCAGGCATTCCATCTTGTATCAAATGTGTTTTTGTCTGTTAAAAAGGACAAAGACCAAGTAGCAACGTTCGCTATGCGGTTAACTCCACTTTCCCCAAGTCCATGCTTCTTGCATACCTAATTCCGTGATTGCAACATTTAAGTAATGACCCCTTGAGCCTTTCACATTACTATGCTGTTGTTCCTCGATTTCCAATCAGCATCGGTTGCTGATAGAGCCGACCTCTGCCGCTCGAAGTCTCCTGCTAATTTTAATGTAGGCACACTTGCTCTGGAATGCATGGTTTTTTCAACCCAAATCCTAAACATCCCTGTACTGGTGAAACTGAGTTTGGAATCTAGAACACTGTTTTATGAACCTTCGTTTGGATTTGGTTGAAGGAGACTATTTCCTTGGCCTGCATAATTTCAGCCCCATAAGTAACTGTTGGCACTAGACGCGCCGACATTACAGAAAGCAAGTGATTAAGTGAAGAATAACTCAGTTTTGTTTTAGTAACTTTAACCCATAAGTGAGAGAATGTGCTTTTGCTTGAATGGTTTAAAAGTCAGATGATGATCCGCTATTAGTCCCAAATATTTTTATTAAGGGACAACCTCCACCCTATTTCCTTTAATAAACCATGCAAATGATCTAAATTTCGAGTCAACCAGTTGGACTACCTTGGTTTTATTCAAATTGAATTCAAGGCCTTGCTCATCCATTTGATCAATAAGACGTCGATATTGCACTGCAAACCGACTTGTGTTTGACTAAGTAATACAATATCATCTGCATATTGTAGCCATGCTATTGCTTCAGAGGCCAAAATGGGTGGATGGCTGTTTTCAAATGAAATGGTATCGGCCAAGTCTGCAAGGTATAAGTTAAACAGCATTGGAGCTAAAACACATCCTTGTTTGATGCCGTTGGCAGTTCAAACTCGATTGGTGACTTGACCACCCTCTCTGATTTTAACTTGCGCCCAGATATCTGAATGTAGTTCAATAATTGCACTCAATAGGCTGCTGGGAAGACCCCCAACCTTCCAGTTTTTGCCACAGTCGAGCTCTGGGAATGCAGTTGAAGGCCGACTTGAGATCAATAAAACAAGCAAATAGACGACTTTTCCTAAATCTGGCCTTCTTACCTAACAAGGATAATTCTGTCAAATTTGTTAGTTTCTTCATGCCAACTCTAATTCCTGTCTGACTTCGTGGTATAAGATTTATCATTTATCCATGCTGATAGTTGTTGCAGAAGACAGGATGCATACAGCTTTGCTTCAACATCAATCAAAGCTATTAGCCTATAATTTAGAGGGGAAGCAGCATTACCGCTCTTATAAATCGAATGAAAGATGTTACCTTTCCATGCGTATGGCAGTCGCTTTATACAGTGAAGGTTGTTAAAAAGAAGCAGTAAATAGTAGGACCAATATGTTACATCTCCTCTAAAAAGGGCACTTGGAATTCCACTCCGACCTGCAACCCCATCCAATATGAATTTCTTTATTATGCCTGTCAACTGTTCAATATCCATGACGATAGAGGCTTGTTCTTGGTCGTAAGGGGGAGAGTATGTTTCTCAACTTCACTATAAAGCCAAAAGTGGCTGCGGCCAAACTTAAAATTGCAATTACTTGTAGCCAGGGGATCTTCACTCTTCACCTTTTGAACTGGGGATGAGTACATTGAGAGTACATGGGCTTTCCAAGAGGCTGCATCTATATCCGCATTAGATTGTTGAGATTTTCCCACGGACAACGTTCACCAGCTGCCAAAACTTTTTGTTATTCTTCTTTTTACTAGACATAAGTAGCTTAGTCCACAGGTCCTCTTAATAATGTTGTTTTTCTAACCAGCAGTCTTTCTTATATTGTACTCTCAGTTTGAGAAGCTTTGTTTTAGCCAGGTTCTTGCCCCATATGTAATTCCTTTACCACTTTTCTTGTTTCTCGTGAGACTTGTGTTGTTTTTAGTTTGCGCAGCTTTCTGTTGTATCATGGTTGCCCATCATAACCACCCTTAACTTTTTTTATTTGCCCCATTTACTCTAATTGAAAGATTTTTTTAATGGGAAATTTTATCAATGAAGAATCACATAAATGCTTCTATGCCCTTACCCACTCTCCTGGTTCAGATTCGATTTTTTTCTAACTTTCTAATTCATTGTTGATCTCTTCAATAGTTCCTGTGCAGCTATACACGTCTTCCATCACTTTCTCAATTCCGGGCCCCTGCCATTTTAACTTTTTTATAGTGTGGGTCATTGTAGCAGAAATTATTATATTTGTTGATGGGAGCCGCTTTCATTCAAGCCATCTCCTGATGGATTGTGGAAAGTGGTCACTCTCTGAACGTGCAAGAATTTTGTAGGAGGTGATTAACGTGAAGTCAATTGTTGAACTTTTTGACCCATTTAAAAAAGTTATTGGTGAAGGGAAAGCTTCCCTTGAGAGGGACATCAGATGCTGCAAGATGAGATTTTCAAACCACCTACACAAATATGTTCCACTGTATTTTGAGTCCCTTTTTGTAAAGGCTTTATTCAGGTCAACGTTGAAGTCTCCTGAAACAATAAAGATTGCCTGCTTATACTGCTTCTGCAAGATTTTTATAATGCTTAACAGTGTTTCCATATTTTCTCTATTTTGGTCCTTGTTAGGAAGAATGTATACATTAAAGAGCAGGGGCAACATGTTAGAACAGGTTGTCTGCTGGGGGGCCAGCTTAATTGGCAGCAGCCAGTTGATTCCTAGGTCAATCTGTTAATATCCTAGTTATATTTGGTAGAACAGAATGTTGTGAGGCTGCATTTAGATGACCAAATTTGTTACACTTTATTGCAGAGGCATGAAACCCAACGTAACCTGAAATTTGAATTAGCTCCATACACTAAGTTTCCTGGGACATCATGATGTCAAACCTCTGAAAGAATGGCATTGCTGCCACATCTGTTAATAGGTTTTCTAAACCGTGAGAATTCCAAGAGCAGATGTTTATACAGTCGTCTACTACTGTTTGCCTACAGGGTTTTTCAGCAGGACCAATTGCTGACTTGAGCACTTAAAGAGCACAGCTTGGTCGAATTATTGAGAGGAAGAGTACCAACGAACACTTGCTGGATCATGCCCTGGTGGAGCATACTTGGATGCTTTACAATAGTTAGGTTTTCCTGTCTGCTCAAGGTGTTATCTACTCCTACCACTCCTTTTAAAACTGAACCCCCATAGTTTTTTCCAGAAGCAGTGGACTGGGGTAGCGGGGAGGTTCCATTCTTTGTAGCGCAATACCCCGTGTCTTGGTTTGCCAGAATTTGGACAACAATGTCTGGCGAGGCCTAAGATGTTAACGCTGCCTCATTATCCCTTCTAACCAGATGTGGTGTGAACTCCACAGATCGGAAATCTGCTGAGGTGATATAAGCTAGGGACTAAATTTTGTTTATAAGTTTAATGATTGTTCCTCTATTTAAGATGTCGAATGACCCCTTTGAATTATAATGAGGAATTAACAGTAATTTATTGTGGGTGTGGCCAAGATGGAGGCCGGGACGGACGCTTAGAGAGCAGCTCCGCCTCAGGCCCGTGAAAAATCCTGCCAGATATCGCCCATCCACCAGCCACGAACATCCACATAGCAGGGGGAGCCGAGCAACGGTTGACCAGAGCCTCTGGATGTCGGTTTAGGCACTGGGGCCGCTGGAATTGACGGCGAGTTGCAGCCTGCACGGGGGTGAGAGGAGCGAGGTCTGGGCCTCGGCCGACAGCGGTCACTGAGTCGGGCCAGAGTGGCGCTGGCCCAGCCCCCAATCGAGAGGTTCTTCCGCCCACGGCAGGACTGGGTTGTGGTCCGGGTTGGTGGCATTACCGATGCTCCCACTGCTCCCCCGGATCGCCCTTTGGGTCCTCTGCTGAAGAGCCCCGTCAGCCATCACGCGCCACACTAGCGGATGAGAACCTGCTCCAAGATTGGTGCTGGAATAACAGAGCTGTGCGGTGAGTTTGGGAAGAGGCGTGCATAATAACAGCCCTAACTTACGCCAGGGAGAGAATACGGACCAGACAAAAGGGTGCAACTTGATCCTGGCGCCATTTTCCCTGGCCGCGATATCGCCCTCCACACGGTGTTGCCTTGGGACAGCATAAGATGCCCTACCAAGAGGGGAATTCGGGAAAAACATTCACCATAAGCGCAGTAACCCACACAGGTGGCCACACCCAAAGGTGCGGCTGATAGACGAGAAATAAACTGCACAGGGAGATCAAGGAGAACATACAGTCTGATATGAACAACTGAGTGGCGAAAAGCACCATTTACAGAGCACTGCTGCTGAGGAGTCTTGAGATTCAGACCCCTGGGCGAAGACTGGCTGTACAAATACTAGGAGTGGAAACTGATTGAAAGACATGATGGGGGAAATCCAAGCTGCCAGATCATCATTGCGGGGTGATCAGGGGGATCATCCTGAGCTGTCGTTGAGGACATTGGCCCCACTGACTCTACAGCACTTGGAGGCCACCCTACAAACGCACTCGGGAAAATTTGAGAAAATACTGCAAGCCATCATGGACACCAACTGTCCCTGGAGAATAGAATAAACTCCGTTTCCCAAGATGTTAACTTGCTCAGTGCTGATCACCATAAACTGACGATCAGGGTAACAGCGGCAGACTCAACCATACAATCCATAGATCCCACTGTTTTGGAACTGCAGGATAACGTGAAGTGGCTAGACTTGGAAGTGAAAACTCTACACCGAAGAGCAGAAGATGCTGAAGGGAGATCTCGCAGTAATAATGTAGGATTCATGGGTTTCCCGGCAAAAGTGGAAGGTCAGAGTGCAGAATTATTTCTAGAACAGTGGCTCATAAGCACGGTGCTGAAAGGGACAATACCCAAATTTTTCTCCATAGAAAGGGCTCGTAGGATTCCAGGAAGGCCGCCGACCCCAGGATTGCCTCCCCGCCCGCTTATAGCACGCTTTCTTAACTACAGAGATGGGGACATGATACTGCAACATTTTCGGAACAGTGGTCCTGAGTGTTGCAAGGGGGCCTCCATCACGGCCTACCCTGACTTCAAGGCGAAGGAGCAACACCAATGTTATTCCTACGCAAAAATCAAACAACACCTCTGGGAACATAACATTAAATATGCTTTGATGTTTCCTGCTAAACTTCGAGTATCTATGGATGATAGAATTCACATCTTCCCCACCCCAGCAGATGCCTGGACATGTATGCCTGCTAAAGGCATCACCAAACCCCCAACAGAGGGTGAGGAACGAGAGAAATGGCTAACACCAGCAGCCCATCGGCAACCCCGGAATAGATCTTAGGCCAAACCCATGAAAACGCAAGCATCTGCAGAACGTGTGAGTGCATTGGAGGACTCGGCAATCCACACTGAAAACTCCTTCGCGCCACTACAAGATAGTCCACAGATCCAATTCAGACTCAGATATGGGAAGCTCTAGATCAACGCTCCTGGGTGTGACTGAGGGCCCGGATGTTACTCCCCAAACGGCGGACGACCTCTAAGCATGGTGCATAAACCATCCAACCTGACACCCACATAGGAAAATGAACCCGTCGCCCGCGGAAGCACGAGTTGAGGGCCTTTGCCTGACTAGATGAAGGATAATGGGGGTCTGCAAGGGACAACCGCAGTCCCCCCTATTTTGAACTGAAGGCGGGATGAAGTACACAGGCTGGTAATGGAGAGCTGCCCGTACTAGGACGGCACATGTTCTATACTGTGGAAGGAGCTGAGGATGGCTTTGTCTTCGCTATCATTTATCCTTTTACAGGGCCAAGGCACAGACCCCCAATGGAAGCTGCCACGTCTCCCCGGATGGTTTCCACATGGACAGCCCTCACCTGTAATTGTTGTATGTTTTTTCTTTTGTTAGTATTGGGGGTAATTAGAGATGTGCCCGTGTGCCACCGGTTTTGGGGTTCAATATTATTTTTGGGTGGGAGGGAGTTACACAAAGTATATCTCAACGGGTTGCACTACAGTCAATAGCAATGATCATACACGCACGTCATAAAAATATGCATACACATACCCTCATCGATGGGAATATACCAAGTCACACACCGCCAAGGATTCTCATAAATTATGGGTACACACACTATAAACAATATGCAGAGCTAGAATATCTTACAATGGAATGTGCGTGGTATGGCCACACCAGCCAAGAGACACCGAATTAATTAATTCCTCAAGCGTCATAATTCCCACTTCGCTGTCTTACAGGAAGTACATTTGCTGGACAGTGAATTACAGAAATTGAGGAAGCACTGGAGAGGTCAGATATACAGCACTTCTTCCTCTGCATTCGCAAGTGGAGTTATGATATGGATTTTACCGGGGGTACCCCATGTTCAACATGCCCAGAACGTAGACACAGGGGGACGCTATGTTGTATTGGAGGGGCTGCTGGATGGCAGATCGTTATTGATCGTGGGGATTTATGCCCCTAACTATGCACAGGGTGAATTCTTAAAGACACTCACTACTGCCCTCCTAGATGACCCATTGGTCCCTGGCCTTTGGGGAGGTGACTTCAACTGTGTACCTGATGTGGAACTATACCGTTCCTCCCCTCCCTTGGATGGAGCAATAAGCAGGAGAACCTCTAGTTACTTGATATCCTGGGCTAAGGTCAACGAATTGCATGACATTTGGGTATAGGCCATCCGACACATAGGGAGTACTCCTTCTACTCCCTGATACACGATCTCCATACCAGAATAGACCTGATTTGGGGAACCGCCTCAATGTGCCATACAATATTACACTCAAATTATCTTGCTAGAACTCCCCACTACTGCTCACTATACAGTTGGGCAAACTGCACTCCACCATACCCATCTGGCGACTACAAAATGAGGCACTATTAGATGCCCCATTTAGAGAGGAGTTAGCCAGTTGTATTACACACTACCTGAGGCTAAATACTGGCTCCATCGCTCTGAGGGCCACGGAATGGGATGCTCATAAGATAGTGATAAGGGGCCAGTGTCTATCGGCTACATGGGGTGTGCGCCGTTCATTGTGCAGGGAAGTTATCACACTGGAAAAGGATATGCAGGCCCTGGAAATATAAATCGCAAACCATAGAGTGCCATTTTTTGAGCGCCTTTGTGATACACACAAAACTATATGACGAGGTGTATTGGCGCCTACGTCACCATGATTACCAATATTATCTAACAGAACTACATGCGGAGGGCAACCGTTCTGGCAGACTTTTGTCATGGCTAGTCCAGGAAGAACGGCAGCGTACCCCAAAAGGGGCGATTAGGCTGGCTGACAGGACAATGGTTTCTTCCCAGGCTGCCACTAATGACGCATTCAGAAACTATTACACAGTGTTATACCAAGCGCAACCGGCACATGATACCCACCAGCTGGAGCTGTTCCTAGATGAGGCACCACTCGCAAAGCTCTCCCTGCCTAACAAGGAGGCACTTGAGGAACCCCTGCAATTGTAGGAAATTAAAATGGCCATATCTCAAATAGCTCGCAATAAAACACCCGGCACAGATGGCTTACCAATAGAATATTATGCCACATATTCAGCACACTTCTCCCAACCCTTATTGTCTGTGTTCGAGGAGGCGTGGACCCGAGGGATGCTGATAGTGGTGCTCCCCAAACCTGCCCGTGAATCCACAGATGTAAGTTCATACAGACCATTATCTCTTGTTAAGCTTGACTGCAAGATACTAGGCAAGGTGCTTGCAAATAGACTTGCCCCCGTCATTCATACCTTGGTTCATGAAGACCAAAATGGTTTCATACCAGGCTGCAATACGTTCCTTAACATACGAAGACTATTATGCATTCTCTGTGACACCCCACCCACAGCATACAATAGCGTAGCTGTATCTCTGGACATAGAGAAAGCATTTGACACTCTAAGTTGGGAATTTTTATTTGCCACACTAAGGCATATGGGGTTTGGACAGGGATTTGTGAGGTGGGTACAGACCTTATATGCCAGTCCATCTGCTAGGGTGAAGACAGGAGGACTGATATCTGAGAGCTTTCCAATTGGCAGGGGAACCAGACAGGGCTGCCCACTGTCACCCCTGTTGTACGCGCTCGCGATGGAACCTCTTGCTGCTCAATTATGCGTGCGAGCCATGCAGTGGGGAGTCCGGAGGATGGGGGATGTATCATATCCTATTGCTTTACACGGAGGATGCATTGATCTCCCCGGGGAATAGCAGGGATACGCTACCTGACGTGATGTCATTATTAGACACCTTTGGAGCAATGTCAGGCCTTGGGGTAAACTGGTCCAAATCTTGCCTATTTCCCCTAGTCAAACTGCCAGCTACTATCAGGGAGGCACTTCCTACTTACCGACTGGAGTGGTGTTTAGACTCCTTTAAATACCTGGGCATTCAAGTGTATCACAAGACAGATGCCTTGAGAAACGGCTACTTGGGTTGTACGCTTCGATCAATGAAAGGTTCGCTCCAATTTTGAAGTTCACTACCCCTTTCTCGCCTGGGCAGAGTGGTGATAGCCAATATGCTGATCTTACCAAGGTAATTATACTATTTCGCAGCACTGCCCATAATCGTTCCCAAGAGTTTCTTTTGTGAACTCAATAGTTTACTACTGGGGCTCATACGGGGACAAGACAGACACCGAGTAGCACTCACAACCCTGCAGCGCCCACTGCAGGATGGGGGCTTGGGTGTACCGAATTTTGAAATTTACTATGCTGCAGCTCAACTGCAGTGGCCTGTACGTTGGTTGGGTGCTCCCGTTAACTTGGAAGCAACATAGGTGCGGACACATTTGGGAGACACCCCCTTATACACCTGGCTATCCGAATGCACACAAATGCGAACAGGGGACAACATTCTACTGAAAGCAGCACATACAAGCTGGCGACGATGTGTGCAGAGCAGAAAGTCTACCCCCCCCCACTACTCTCCTCTAATCCCGATTGGACAAATACTGCGTGGCACAAAATTACTCAGATCTCATTCCAGTACTCCCATGGTGAAGGCAGGGATGGAGACGGTAGGGAAAACTTCGAAGATGCCGCCTTAATGTCATTTGAAACTATTATGGAACTTTAACTCATTGGGCCCGGGACACTTTATCACCTATCACACTATGGCCCTCATTCTGACCTTGGCGGGCGGCGGAGGCCGACCGCCAAAGTCCCGCCGTCAAGTTACCGTTCCGCGGTCGAAAGACCGCGGCGGTAATTCTGACTTTCCCGCTGGGCTGGCTGGCGGTCGCCTTCAGACCGCCAGCCAGCCCAGCGGGAAAGAGGCTTCCACGATGAAGCCGGCTCGGAATCGAGCCGGCGGAGTGGAAGCTGTGCGACGGGTGCAGTTGCACCCGTCGCGTATTTCACTGTCTGCGCAGCAGACAGTGAAATACATTTAGGGGCCCTCTTACGGGGGCCCCTGCAATGCCCATGCCAGTGGCATGGGCACTGCAGGGGCCCCCAGGGGCCCCGCGACCCCCCCTACCGCCATCCGGATCTCGGCGGTCCGACCGCCGGGATCTGGATGGCGGTAGGGGGGGTCAGAATCCCCGCGGCGGTGCAGCAAGCTGCGCCGCCGCGGAGGATTCAATGGGGCCGCGGTACACTGGCGGGACCCCGCCAGTGGTGCCGGTCCGACCGCGGCTTTACCGCCGCGGTCGGAATCCCCATTGAAGCACCGCCGGCTTGTCGGCGGTGCTCCCGCGGTCCTCCGCCCTGGCGGTCAAAGACCGCCAGGGTCAGAATGAGGGCCTATATGCCATTTAATCAGGCATTTATATGCCTGGGGACGAGGAGATAGGGAGCCTCTGTGTTCCCCCGCCCTTCACACGTTGTTGACAGATATCGGCTCGAAAAAGGTAATAACCCCCCTATATAGGGCATTATCGAGAAATGAAGTCACGCAACCAGAGGCGGTACTTAATAGATGGAATTCAAATCTCCCACAGCCCCTGACACCCAAACTGTGGGTGGAAGCTCTCCAACAGGGAAAGAGGGCATCCCGCAACCCTAGATTTCGATACACACAGTTACGTTTTGTTCACCAGACTTATTTATCCCCATATCGTATCCAACGCATGTTCCCTGCCTCAAACCCTGGCTGTCCTCGATGAGGGATCCCTGCGGCTTGATTCTATCATATGGTATGGGAATGTATCCCGTTACAGAAGGAATGGCAGGTAATAGTAGCAGACGTCCCAGAGTCCTGCCTCTTGGGACTACGCCCTAGATCCAAAAAGCACACACATATCCACAGGTCTGTTGATCTGGCGTTCATCATGTACAAACGATTAATCGCTATGAGATGGAAGGCACCTCGACAACCAGAAGTCTCCAGTTGGCGTCATCTGACATTGAAATGGGCACATACAAAGGTACACACACAACGATTGTAGGAAAGTAACATCTTGCCTAGCATGTTACCCCTATATTTCACTGTATATATGTTGTTTTAGTGTATGTGTCACTGGGACCCTGCCAGCCAGGGCCCCAGTGCTCATAAGTGTGCCCTGTATGTGTTCCCTGTATGATGACTAACTGTCTCACTGAGGCTCTGCTAACCAGAACCTCAGTGGTTATGCTTTCTCTGCTTTCCAAATTGTCACTAACAGGCTAGTGACCAATTTCACCAATTCACATTGGCATACTGGAACACCCTTATAATTCCCTAGTGTATGGTACTGAGGTACCCAGGGTATTGGGGTTCCAGGAGATCCCTATGGGCTGCAGCATTTCTTTTGCCACCCATAGGAACAATGGTTGACAATTCTTACACAGGCCTGCCAGTGCAGCCTGAGTGAAATAACGTCCACGTTATTTCACAGCCATTTACCACTGCACTTAAGTAACTTATAAGTCACCTATATGTCTAACCTTCACCTGGTGAAGGTTGGGTGCAAAGTTACTTAGTGTGTGGGCACCCTGGCACTAGTCAAGGTGCCCCCACATTGTTCAGGGCAAATTCCCCGGACTTTGTGAGTGCGGGGACACCATTTCATGCGTGCACTATACATAGGTCACTACCTATGTATAGCGTCACAATGGTAACTCCGAACATGGCCATGAAACATGTCTAAGATCATGGAATTGTCACCCCCGAGACAATTCCATGATCCCCCGAGTCTCTAGCACAGACCCGGGTACTGCCAAACTACCTTTCCCGGGGTTTCACTGCAGCTGCTGCTGCTGCCAACCCCTCAGACAGATTTCTGCCCTCCTGGAGTCCAGCCAGGCATGGCCCAGGAAGGCAGAACAAAGGACTTCCTCAGAGAGAGGGTGTTACACCCTCTCCCTTTGGAAATAGGTGTCAGGGCTGGGGAGGAGTAGCCTCCCCCAGCCTCTGGAAATGCTTTGATGGGCACAGATGGTGCCCATCTCACAATAAGCCAGTCTACACCGGTTCAGGGATCCCCCAGCCCTGCTCTGGCGCGAAACTGGACAAAGGAAAGGGGAGTGACCACTCCCCTGACCTGCACCTCCCAGGGGAGGTGCCCAGAGCTCCCCCAGCATGCCCCAGACCTCTGCCATCTTGGATTCAGAGTTGTGCTGGCACACTGGACTGCTCTGAGTGGCCAGGGCCAGCAGGTGACGTCAGAGACTCCTTCTGATAGGCTCTTACCTTTCTTACTAGCATATCCTCCTTCCTAGGTAGCCAAACCTACTTTTCTGGCTATTTAGGGTCTCTGCTTTGGGGAATTCTTCAGATACCAAATGAAAGAGCTCACCAGAGTTCCTCTGCATCTCCCTCTTCACCTTCTGCCAAAGGATCGACCGCTGACTGCTCAGGACGCCTGCAAAACCGCAACAAAGTAGCAAAGACGACTACTGCAACCTTGTATCGCTTCATCCTGCCGGCTTTCTCACCTGTTTCCTGGTGGTGCATGCTCTGGGGGTAGCCTGCCTCCTTCTTGCACCAGGAGCTCTGAAGAAATCTCCCGTGGGTCAACGGAATCTTCCCCCTGCAACCCCAAGCAACAAAAGACTGCATCACCGGTCCTCTGGGTCCCCTCTCAGCATGACAAGCATGGTCCCTGGAACTCAGCAACCCTGTCCAAGTGACTCCCACAGTCCAGTGACTCTTCAGTCCAAGTTTGGTGGAGGTAAGTCCTTGCCTCCCCATGCTAGACTGAATTGCTGGGTACCGCGTGATTTGCAGCTGCTCCGGCTCCTCTGCACTCTTCCAGGATTTCCTTCGTGCACAGCCAAGCCTGGGTCCCGACACTCCAACCTGCAGTGCACAACCTTCTGAGTTGTCCTCCGGTGTCGTGGGACTCCCGTTTCTGACTTTGGTTGGACTCCGGTTCACTCCTCTTCTAAGTGCCTGTTCCAGTACTTCTGCGGGTGCTGCCTGCTTCTGTGAGGGCTCCTTGACTTGCTGGACGCCCCCTCTGTCTCCTCATCCAAGTGGCGACATCCTGGTCCCTCCTGGGCCACAGCAGCATCCAAAAACCCTAACCGCGACCCTTGCAGCTAGCAAGGCTTGTTTGCGGTCTTTCTGCGTGGGAATACCTCTGAAAGCTTCTTCACGACGTGGGACATCCATCCTCCAAAGGGGAAGTTCCTAGTCCTCTTCGTTCTTGCAAAACACCAAGCTTCTTCCATCCAGTGGCAGCTCCTTTGCACCCTCAGCTGGCATTTCCTGGGCATCTGCCCACTCTCGACACTGTCACGACTCTTGGACTTGGTCCCCTTGTCTTACAGGTACTCAGGTCCAGAAATCCACTGTTGTTGCTTTGCTGGTGTTGGTTTTCCTTGCAGAATCCCCCTATCACGACTTCTGTGCTCGCTGGGGGTTGTAGGTGCACTTTACACCTACCTTACAGGGTCTTGGGGTGGGCTATTTTTCTAACCCTCACTGTTTTCTTACAGTCCCAGCGACCCTCTACAAGCTCACATAGGTTTGGGGTCCATTCGTGGTTCGCATTCCACTTTTAGAGTATATGGTTTGTGTTGCCCCTATACCTATGTGCTCCTATTGCAATCTATTGTAACTTTACACTGCTTGCATTACTTCCTTTTGCTATTACTGCATATTTTTGGTATTGTGTACATATATCTTGTGTATATTTGGCATCCTCATACTGAGGGTACTCACTGAGATACTTTTGGCATATTGTCATAAAAATAAAGTACCTTTATTTTTAGTATATCTGTGTATTGTGTTTTCTTATGATATTGTGCATATGACACCAGTGGTATAGTAGGAGCTTTGCATGTCTCCTAGTTCAGCCTAAGCTGCTCTGCTATAGCTACCTTCTATCAGCCTAAGCTGCTAGAAACACCTCCTCTACACTAATAAGGGATAACTGGACCTGGTACAGAGTGTAAGTACCCCTTGGTACCCACTACAAGCCAGGCCAGCCTTCTACAACGATCCCTACACGATAAGGACCAGCTGAGCACAGGCTATGACACATGGGAAACACTAGTGACAAAACTAGAGGCCAAAAATGACAACCGCCCACCGTGATAAAACCAATGGATAGCAGGGTCATTGCATTATACATAGTCATCTCATAATTATCCAGGATGCTCTAATTGCAACCAGTCTATATATAAGTGTGCAATAGGATAAGGTGAAATCTTGTTTTGTCCTGCATTTGAAAGACAGTTCCGTATTGATTTGAATCGCACCATAGAAATGGTAGTCCTGGCTAGATAAAATTGGGTCAGGAGGGAACACTGAAGGCAAGATACTTAGGGGGTCATTACAACATTGGCGGTATAAGGCGCTTACCGCCGTGCAGAAGACCGCCAATACACCGCCGCGACCGCAGTAGACCGCCACAGCTATTATGACACACATCAAGGAATCCGCCGAAATTCAGACACCCACACAACACCGCCACACCAAAGGTCAGCGATAAACTAGTGGTAACAAATCCTCCACCTCCACTGCAACAGAAACACGCCCATGCAATTACGACACACGAATCCACGCGGCGGTCTTTCAACCGCGGTATTTCATTGGCGGTACACACCGCCGCGCTCAAAATACACACACATCTCCAAAACACTGCCACATTGGACAATTCGAAATACACACACCTGATACACATACACACACCACTCCAACACACCCAATACTATATAAAACACACACCCACATCACCCACAAACCCCTACAACCAGAAATTCTGAGAGAAGGCCACAGAGACAGCACAGCTATTGACAACCCCAACACACAGAGGCACACAACACTATCACCCACACAACATCCACGCACAAAACACCACATACCACTACACTCATCCACACTCATCAACACATACACCACCCCACACATCACACATAACACCCCATGTCACGCCAAAGACACCCCTGCTTCTCCGAGGAGGAGCTCAGGGTCATGGTGGAGGAAATCCTACAGGTAGAGCCACAGCTATTTGGCTCACAGGTACAGCACACATCAATAGCCAGGAAGATGGAGCTATGGCGCAGAATAGTCGACAGGGTCAACACAGTGGGACAGCACCCAAGAAATAGGGAGGACATCAGGAAGAGGTGGAACGACCTACGGGGGAAGGTGCGTTCAACGGTCTCCAGGCACAACATCGCGGTGCAGCGGACTGGCGGCGGATCCCCACCTCCTCCCCCACAACTAACAACATGGGAGGAGCAAGTCCTGACCATCTTGCATCCTGAGGGCCTCGGAGGAGTCGGTGGAGGATGGGACACTGGTAAGTCAAATCTTAACCATCACATCCCCCACCCTACCTGCATGCTATCACACACCCCCACCCTCACACCCTCCCCTATCACCCCAAATCCTCACCAATCTACCCATGACACCAAGCACCCATCCCAACACCAAGCCCTGCATGACACAACTAAGCATGGGCACCCCTCACTAAAGCATGCCCACTGCACATACCCAGAACACCCCCCCAACCATCACCACAAAAGCCCCCACACAGGAATGCCTGCATTGGGGATCACGCACACCCAACCATTGCACACCATTACACACACACATGCAATAATCATGTGCCTATACCCCTGCAGGAACCCGAAGGAACGTCACCACACCAGAGGGTCCAGACAACACCACTCCACCCCCAGAAGAGGCCCACAGTGACGACAGCAGCTCTGCCCCACTGGATCCTGATGACCAGCCCGGACCATCGTGGGCCTCAGGACAGTCGGTTCTCCTTGCCCAGCCACAGCCCAACACCGAGCTGCCACCCTCTGGTAACACCAGCACAGCCCCCACCCAGCGGGCCCAAACCTCCCTACCCAGGACAGGTCAATCAGCGGTGTGTCCACCACTACAGGGCACCCAGGCTAACCCACCACCCCAACAACAACAGGGACCTGGGGGCAGTGGTAGTGGGCACACGGACCAGGGGACGGAGGCACAGGAACACCGGGGAACTGGGAGGGCTGCTGTGCGACAGAGGGAGGACAGGCCAAGGGTACTAACTCTCCACGAGGCCCTATCCTCCATCATGGGAGCATACCACCACTCCCAGGAGACGATGGCCACGGTCCTGGACAAGTTGCAGGAGACCCTGCGTCTGCAGGACGAACTGTATTTGGGGTTCAGGGAGGAGCTCAGGACCATCAGCTCCGCCCTGGGCACCATCGTAAGGGGTGCTGACGGACATTCAAAAGACCTTGAGGGACACCGTGGCACTCCAAGGGGCCCCTGACACTAGCCAGGACGACGAACTGCCCACCACCTTCGCCGGCGCTAGTGGACAGGACGCCCCGCCACAGGACCAACACACCAGCACCCCATCCCCTGCAGATGGACAACCACCACACAAGCGGTCTTTGAGATCCAGGAACAGGACAGAGCAAGATGGCAAGACCCCCGCCAGGAAATAAGACCACCCTGATTGTCCCCCCACTGTCCCACTTTGTCACCCTGTCCAGATAGGAACTGCCCCAGCTCCACTTCCAATGCCCAGATGGACAGTGCACCTGTGAGACGAATAGACTGGACTCTGCCATGGACATTCCTCCACCATCACCCATCACCATTTTACAACCTTCCTTGATTTTTTTAGCACTTAAATAAACACCCTTGAAAGCCAAAAAAACTTGAGTCAGTCTATGATTTGGAACTTTGTATTATCAATTACAGTGTCATGATGGGTTACCCATTGTAAGGCTAACATACCAATGTCACACATCACAAGCCCTTGATGGATGCAAGCAGTTGACAAGTAGGTTACCACACTTGTGAAACTGAAATGGAAGGGTACACCTCAATTAACAAACAGTGAGTGAAATGTAGGTACAGGATAGAGGTAGACGTGTGAAAGTTAATGTAATGTTAAACCTGAAAATGTTCTCACCTGTGTGTCACTGGAAATATTGCTGTATGACGGACTCCCTGTTGTCGTTTCCTTCATCCTCAGCTTCATCCTCATCACTGTCCACTGGATCCACAGGCTCCACAGCTGCCACAACACCGTCATCTGGATCATCCTCCTGCAGAAAAGGCACCTGGTGTCCCAATGCCAAATTATGGAGCATGGAGCAGGCGATGATGATGTCGCACACGTTCTTCGGTGAGTAGTATAGGGATCCACCTGTCATATGGAGGCACCTGAACCTGGCCTTAAGAAGGCCGAAGGTGCGTTCGATTACCCTCCTAGTCCGCCCATGGGCATCATTGTACCGTTCCTCAGTCCTGGTCCTGGGATTCCTCACTGGGGTCAATAGCCAAGAAAGGTTGGGGTAACCAGAGTCCCCCAATAGCCATACCCGGTGCCTCTGGAGTTGACCCATCATATCAGGGATGCTGCTATTCCGCAGGATGTAGGCGTCATGCACAGAGCCAGGGAACATTGCATTTACCTGCGAGATGTACTGGTCTGCCAAACAGACCATCTGGACATTCATCGAATGATAACTCTTCCGGTTTCTGTACACCTGTTCACTCCTGCGGGGGGAGCAGAGCTACATGGGTCCCATCAATGGCACCTATGACGTTGGGGATATGTCCAAGGGCATAGAAGTCACCTTTCACTGTAGGCAAATCCTCAACCTCAGGGAAAATGATGTATCTCCTTACGTGTTTCAGCAGGGTAGACAACACTCTGGACAGCACGTTGGAAAACATAGGCTGGGACATCCCTGATGCCATTGCCACTGTTGTCTGAAATGACCCACTTGCAAGGAAATGGAGCACTGACAGCACCTGCAATTCAGGGGGGATTCCAATCGGATGGCGGATTGGTGACATCAGGTCTGGCTCCAACTGGGTACATAGTTCCTGGATTGTGGCACAGTCAAACCGGTAGGTGACGATGATATGTCTTTCTTCCATTGTCAACAGGTCCACCAGCGGTCGGTACACCGGAGGATTCCGCCATCTTCTCATATGTCCCAGCTGACGGTGCCTAAGAAGGACAACAGCGAAGAACCTGTCAATATTCCTCCAGGTATGTACCCACAGTTACACACAAGACTACACCAGACAAAAAAGCCTTCCTGTATGTGTGTTGAGTATAGGCCTAGCTATGCGTGACGCAGTAGTAAATGAAGGCATGTGGGCCCCTGAAATGGCGGCTGCCTGACCTCACAACTGGGACAATGGGATTGTGGGGTAACTGCGCTGGCGTTGCACACCGTCGCGGTAGGTGGTCGTAGACCGCGGCGCAATGCTGCATTGGTTAACATTGGACCCTATGGGTCCCAGGAGCCAATGAACAGGTGCGCCGGCGATGATGATGCGCACCGCCGCGGACGTCACCGCCATTTTCTATCTGTTCACTCACTAGATACCTGACCTTCGACAGGAGAGGACCTACACTGCTAGTGCTGCTGTGACCTCGGTCTGGAAGTGACGATGGCTGCTGCGTCTGGGGAAAGGGCCCCTGCCTTCACTGCACAGGAGTTGGAGAAACTTGTGGATGGGGTCCTCCCCCAGTACACGCTACTCTACGGTCCTCCAGACCAACAGGTTAGTACACAGGGAGCACGTTGTATGGGCTAGGCCTGGGTGGAGAGGGCTGGGTGGAAGAGGGAAGGGGGCAGAGTACATAGAACACTTATGCATGGGAATGAATGGGCCACATTGCCAGAGTAGGGAGGGGGCCACTCACATTGACGGTGCAGTTGGTAATGACTGTTCCTCTTTCCTTGTTCATGTCATGTAGGTCAGCGCCCACCAGAAGAGGGATATTTGGCGTGCCATCGCCAAGGAGGTCCGGAACCTGGGGGCCCACCAGAGACGGGGCACCCACTGCCGTAAGAGATGGGAGGACATCCGCTGCTGCAGCAAGAAGACGGCGGAGGTTCAGCTGGGGATGGCCTCGCAACGTGGGAGGGGTGCCCGTCGCACCATGACCCCCCTGATGTTCCGGATCCTGGCGGTGGCCTACCCGGAGTTGGATGGGCGCTTGAGGACATCACAGCAGACACAAGGGGGTGAGTACAACCTCATTCAGCGGAGTTAGCGTGCAGTGGAGGGGTCTGGGTGGGGGAGATGGGCTGTGGGTGTCCCTAGGCCAGGCGAGTTAGGTAGGCAAGGCCCCTCCGTTATGTAGGCCATGTGGCACTCAACCCCACCTCAGCAGAGTGCCAAGTTGAGGTATAGTTGCCCCTGTGGCATCCATGTGCGCAGCTCCCACCATTGCCTTGTAGGCCATGTCCCAGAAATTGCATGTGCAGAGGTCAGGAGAACGGCGTAATGCAGGGGGCTGCTGCGTCTGTCTTGTCCGCCAACGGTAGCGGCATGCCATGCACTAAAACTCTCTTTCTTCTGCATCCCCCCCTTTTCCTGCTCTCCCTGTCCTTTTGTACATCAGCATCATCAGGCGGAGGTACAGTGGCACCGGAGCACGAGGGAGCTGCATCCCACATGGCCATGGAGGGCCACACCACAGACTCTGAATGCACCAGTGGGACGGAGGGCGAGGGGAGCTTCACGTCGGCCACCGGATCACCAAGCAGCGACACGGACTCGTCCGCCGATGGGAGCTCCCCTGTGGTGGCGGCACCACCTGTGTGCCCCACTTCTACAGGTACAGCCGCCACCCCCCCCTACCAGCACCGCCCTCCCAGCAGCCCCTCAGCCTGTGCCCCGTGCCCGCTCACCCAGGAGGGTGGGCATCACCTTCGCCCCAGGCACCTCAGGCCCTGCCCCTGTCACCCCTGCTGCCCTCAGTGAGGAGGCCATTGACCTCCTCAGGTCACTCACTGTTGGGCAGTCTACCATTGTGAATGCCATCCAGGGTGTAGAGAGGGAGTTGCAACACGGTAATGCATTCCTGGAGGGCATTCATTCTGGTCAGGCTGTCCTTCGGCGAACCCTGCAATCTCTGGCCTCAGCACTGATGGCAGCCATTGTCCCTGTGTCTAGCCTCCCCCCTCCAACTTCCTCCACCCAGACCCAATCTCCTGTACCCCAGCCCTTTCCAAGCACACCTACAGACCAGCATGCAGACAAGTCAACACACACAAGTAGCTCAAGCAAACATAGGCACCACACACACCACAGGCACTCACGCAAGCCTCACCCACTTACAGACACAGCAACATCCACTGTCTCCACTGTGTCCCCCCCTCCTCTTCTCCCTCCTCCCTCCCAGTCTCGTCTACACACACACCTGCATGCACCACATCTACAGGCACTAGGACTCGCACCAGGACACCCAGCACCACAAGCCGCTCACCTGCACTCACCACCTCCACTGCCATTTACACGTACCCTGTGTCCTCTCCCAATGTGTCTGTGATGCCCCCTCCCAAAGTACCCAAACGCCGCCAATCACTCACCCAATATCCATCCACCTCACGACAGCCTCCCGTACCTGCACCTGCACCCAAAACAGCTAAAGTGACACCTCCTACAACCACCTTCCTCCACTCCCAGACCCCCTCCAGCTTCCCATCCCAGTGTTCGTCAGAAACTGGACCGCCAGGGTAGGAATGACCCCCTATATATTCCACATCATCCTTGATTTGGGTTAGAACTGCACCTATGCTCACTTTACTTGCATCAGTGGTAATATAAGTTTTTGCCGTGATATCAAAGTGTCCCAATGTTGGAGCATGCGCAATGCACCTCTTGACTTCATCAAATGCACTTTCACACTGCTCGTTCCATACATATTCTACATTTCTTTTCATCAGTTTTCTATAAGGCTCCACTACCTCCGAGAATATTTTTTACAAATTTTGAACAGTATTCCGCTAAACCAAGAAATGATTTTAGTTCATCCTTATTACTAGGTACTGGAGTGTTACTGACTGCGTCTACAATACTCTTTTTTGGTTTGATTCCTTCCCCACTTACCACATGTCCTAAATACGTCACTTCCCGTTGTTTAATTTGAAACTTTTCTCTTTTTATGGTTAAACCATATTCTTCGAGTCTCTTCATCACCTTTACAAAAATGAGTCATGGTCCTGTTCATCTCTCCCCATGATCATTATGTCGTCTTGGAAACACAACACGCGTTTCATGTCACCAAAAATGTTTGTCATTACTGCTGAAGCTAAACCGAAAGGCATTCTTCTATATCGGAATGCCCCTATGGGTGTCACAAAAGATGTCAGGTGTCTGGACTGTTCGTGGAGTTCCACCTGATGATAAGCTGATGACATATCTAGGACACTAAGGGGGTTATTACAACTTTGGAGGAGGTGTTAATCCGTCCCAAAAGTGACAGTAAAGTGACGGATATACCACAAGCCGTATTACGAGTCCATTATATCCTATGGAACTTGTAATACGGCTGGTGGTATATCCGTCACATTTGGGACGGATTAACACCTCCTCCAAAGTTGTAATAACCCCCTAAATACTTTACCCTTACCTTCCATCGTTAACATTTCTGAAATATTGGGTAGTGGCTGTCTGTCAACCCATATGTTTTTATTCAGATCACGAAGATCGATGCATAAGCAAATTTTTCCTCCATCCTTTGGCGCTACCACAATTGGCGCCAACCACTCTGATGCTTCAATTGGTTCAATGATGCCTTCACTTAGTAATTTATCTAATTCCTGTTTCAATGGGTCCCTCATCATATAGGGGACATCACGGACTTTATGAACTACCGGTTTAGCTCTGTCCTTCAATATAATTTTGTGTGAAAACCCTTTCAGTAAGCCTAATTTATTTGAAAATACTCTTGGGTATCTTTCGAACAACTCTCTTTGAAGTATCACACTAACCTCTTCGTTAGTTTCAGTTAACATTACGGGTTCCTGAGCATTCGGGTTTAAAATTATCCCTAAGTCCTTTTGGTGCCGCCACCCCCAACAAGTCCGTCCCATCGTCAGTAATATACACCCTTCCATAGACATCCCTGCCTCTGAAAGATATCGTCATCCATTTCATCCCTAGTATGGCTATACATTTTCCCGCATATCCCACTGCCTTTATATCTGGTTCATCAAGTTGAAGTTCTTGAGTACTTTGCCATTTTAATTGATATGTTGCTTTAGAGATAAGTGTGAATAAGCTCCCTGAATCTACTAATACACTGATACATACATTATTAAAGTTTACTTGGGCATGGGGTTTTCTCAAGATATCAACACTCTCTTTCTTTATTTCCCTTATTGAACTACCCACGTATTGCACATTCGACAAAACGTCTTGACATTCTTCCTCAACAGTCAAAATTATCTTGTCAACTTTCTCACCTCTGTCTTTAATTTCCTGATCAACTACATGAATTTTCCTGCTGCCACTCACTTCCGAGTTGAATCTACACACCTTGGCAAAATGCCCTCTTTTTCCACAGATTCTGCACAAAGCATTATTTGCCGCACACATTTTACTAGAGGCGATATGCCCTGGAGCTCCGCACCGGTAACATTTACACACCCTCCAATCTGTTTTCCTTTCAAATCCTTCACTTTTCACTTTCCCACCCTCTACACATAGTTCTCTTCTCTTGTCCTTCGTACCACTACTCAACCCAGACTTATATTTTATCTCATCTACAGTACAATACGTTTCACAGGATGGCTTGTCAAATTCTTGTAGCCATAAGGCTGTATGCTCCATTCTTTTTGCAATTTGTATGGCTTCCTCCAGGGATGGATCTTTCATCAACAACTTTTCTCTTATCTTTCTATCATAAGAGCATCTCACAATTTTGTCTCTTATTAAGGAGTCAGTAAGTTGTTCAAAACGGCATGACAATGCTAGTCCTCTTAATGCTGCCACAAACGATGCCATGTCTTCATCCGCTCTCAGTATCCTGGTGAAGAATTTGTGGCGCTCTAGAACTAAATTTGTTTTAGGGATAAATTGAACATCCAACATTTGTATTGACCTGTCAAAAACATTAGTTGGTTGGCCCTCACTCATCCCCAAAGAAACCTCAGGTAAGTCTTCATAAATCCTCCTCCCTTCAACTCCCAAATGGTGTAAGAGAATAGCTTGTTTCCTCACATGGCTATAACGATCACCCCCAGATGCCAAAATGTAAGTCAAAAACATATTTTTCCATTGCTTCCATGGTATTGTTGGTTCCCCCGGTGTTGACAGGAAAGGAGGTGGTGATGCCATGCTTTGATCTCCCATTGTTTTGTATGTAATCTAAATGTGTTGTCTATAGTAAAAGTTGAAAATTAACAAACTAATACAATTAAATAAAATAATGAATTCATATAACAAACTATTATAATAAACTAAAAAAATTAACTAACAAAATAAACTCCTTTTAGATTCCTTAGTATGTGTATGTCTTGTTATTTGAAAACTACCATTAGTCTTTTCTTTATGTTCATGTCTATTCTTAGGTAGTCCTTCCTCTATTTTAACTTCCTCCTTGCACTTCGATAGTGGTTCTCAGCTCACATAATTACAAATTCCTTTCCGTTCAGGTAATTACAAATTCCTTTAATGTCTTCTTTTAACCTCTCTGTTCTCAACTTAAAATGATTAACGCGGCCTTTTGAAGTGTGAACAGTGCGTTGCTGCGAACAATACTGTTGTGGTTGCTTCTTATGTTATTTCGTGCTCTTGCGCTTAAATACGAGTGTTCTTGAAATATAAACAGTGCCCTGCCGCATGCACTACTGCTATAGTCGACGTGTCGCTGCGTGGAAAGACGCGTGTTCTTGAAATATAAACAGTGCGCTGCCGCGCGCACTACTGCTATCGTCGACGTGTTGCCGCGCGGAAAGACGCGTGTTGTTAAATTGTAAACAACATGCTGCTGCGCCAAGTCCTGGCAGTGTTTCAGGCAGTAACGTGTAGGCGTGCGGAGAGTTGTTAGCATTTAAATTCAAACAACGCGTTCTCACAGGAAAGGTTGCAGTTTGAGGGTTACTTCAATGTTTCCTAAACGAAGATGTTGTTTTTAATTCAAACGCTTTGTAATATATGCACAAGCGTATAAGCGTATAGTAAGTGCTTTATATATTATGTAATAAAGTTCAGCTTTTACAGTTAATATGAAGCTGTACAAGCTTTACGTTCCACACATAAGTTCTTGTAGCTATTACAGTCGAGGTTTTATACGCCACTAGACTCGTTTGTCCATAGCACGCTGATGGTTCTATTAGTTAAGAAAAAAAAAACTTGCCTTTGATCCTTTAGATCAGCTGTCTGAAAGACACTATTTCCAGGGGTGAAGGTGTCTCATATGTTCAATCTGCCCCCTGCGCAGAATGTTCCTCGTCGCCAGTGTAAAGATGGTACTTCAGCCAAGATTATTTCTGTTTTGTCTTTATTCTTATGAGCCTTGTACACGACACCTCCAGCACAGCTCCTTCTTCAAGCTACCTTCCACTTCTTCTCCCCATCATCTGCTCACCTCCGTACATTCTATCTATTACATCATAGACCTTGGACATTCCACACCACAGCCTGCTTCATAAGACAACTCCACCCCCCCCCCCATTGCATGGGAGAGGTATTCAGTAATGGGGCCAAATTTGGCAGCCCTGTGCTGGCATTCTGCTTGCATAAATGCATCTCAACATTGTAGCCTCCCCCTGCTGCGTTATTAAGGGGGGATTCTGGCTCAAATTGTTCCAGTTAGTGAGATTTAGGGTTGAAAAAGAATCGGATTGATTGCAGTTATGTTTGTCCACTTGAATTGTTACGCTAGAGTTGCTAAAGTGAGGATTCAATGCACTACTAGCTACCGAGTCAAGTCAGAGGCATTCTTTTTCCTTAGATGACTTGTTGATGACTACAGGAATTTTGTCGATGTCAGGCAATAGGGGGAAGAGCAGTGGACCGCTCAGAGCCGCCGATGGGTTGTCAGCAGACTTAGGGGGTCATTCTGACCCTGGCGGTAAAAACCGCCAGGGTCAACGACCGCGGGAGCACCGCCATCAGGCTGGCGGTGCTCCCATTGGCGTACCGCCGCGGTCAGAAACGGAAAACCGGCGGTGTACCGCCGGTTTTCCGCTGCCCTGGGGAATCCTCGGATTCCGACCCCCATTACCGCCATCCTGTTCCTGGCGGTCGTGGCCGCCAGGAACAGGATGGCGGTAAGGGGTGTCGTGGGGCCCCCGTAACAGGGCCCCACCATGATTTTCAGTGTCTGACATGCAGACACTGAACATCGCGATGGGTGCAACTGCACCTGTTGCACCCCTTCCACTCCGCCGGCTCCATTCGGAGCCGGCATCCTCATGGAAGGGTGTTTCCCGCTGGGCTGGCGGGCGGCCTTCTGGCGGTCGCCTGCCAGCCCAGCGGGAAACCCAGAATACCTGCAGCGGTCTTTTGACCGCGCAGCGGTATTCTGGCGGTCCCAGCCAGGCCAGCGGCTTCCGCCGCCGGCTGGGGTCAGAATGACCCCCTTAGCTGCCAAAAATACAGTAATTTTGTACCCCTCTTTTTTGGAGACTGACAGTTTTGAGGGGGTTTTCCACCGGTTGGTTCACACTGGCACTTAGCCAATTCCTACTCCTTTAGCCCTGATAAGCCTTGCCTTTGTCTCTTTGCTGGCTTATTCCTCCCCGAGCTAGTGTCATCCTTACTTTCCCAGAGCGCATTTAAACTCCTTTAACTGGGATGGATGTCAACTTTTTTCTTAGAACAAGCGGCAGTATTTTTTTACCATGGGATGAAGAGATGGATGGTAGTAAACAAATCACAGTATTACTGTCTGCAGATGTTTCGCTGATCAGCGTGGCTTCCTACTTCTTCAACTTTTTGGACCAACCACGCTGTCAAACACTACACTTCTTGTCTGAGAAACAGGAGTATGGGAGAGCCGCACGAGAGCCACAGAACCTTGGTATACAAATGAAACACTTACTTAATTCTTAGTCTTTTAATCACCAATTCAGTCCGGGAGGTGCTGCCCCTTTTTACAATGATGTCTGAGTATTCAACCAGTGCTATGGCAGTCCTCCCCTCTGGCACAAACCGCATCAGTATAATGGCGACCGCTTCCATGTGTGGAAGGAAGGCTGCGGCCTGATGCCCTTGTAGCATCGTGCAGCGCACCAATTTACTAGTTGTAACAAGGGTTACCTTGTTTCCTTATAGCTTGACCTTGTTTCCTTATAACTTGGCCCCTCAATTAAATCAATCACAAAGCAGTTCTCGTTGGGGCTGATATATGCCGATGTATGCTTACTTGTTTGTGCTGTATTGTCTTGCAGAAGATGGTTTATGGCCAATGGGTGCTGGCCCTGAGGACGACAGTCCCTGCTGGAGCCTTCCCCACTCAACACGGCTCCAGCACATCCAAACCTCAGAGCATCAAAAGCACAGACGCACCATCCCTTGTCTAGCCTCGTCCTATCCGGCCTGGCTTGTATCTTCGCTGACACACTAAAGGTGTGCTGTCTGTACATCAAGCTGCCGACTGAGGGTTCGCATGAGAGAGTTCTCCGTCACAGATGCATCAGAGTACCATCTCTGCAAAATCCGAAATCAGGCCCGATATTATTTTAAGCCTTTACCTGTAAAACGGATTTATATCTGACTCCAAAGAATGATGCAAAATGAGGATTAAAAGTAAGTAACCTTTCCTTCTCAATCTGGATTAATCTTTGATCAATAAACAATGAACAGAGAAATACTTCTCTTTGTGCAGGTTTTGAGAAAAGTTGTTATTAAAAAGCAGTGAAACAGAGGGTAGGAAAAACAACATATGTGTAAAAAGCATATAAGCAGGGCCCAAAATGTAATCCCATTTTTTACGTGTCCTTTAAAAACTGCATCTTAAAAGCATGACTTTAGTTGTAAAATTGTCACCCTGCACAGCTATGGCAGACAGCGCATCTGTAAATAGAATACAGTACAACTCCGTGATGGGAAAATTCAATCTACCTTGGAGAGGCTTTTCTTTGGATAGTATGCTGCAGAATAAACAAAGAATAGTGCATGTGCACATTTCTCATGAGTCCTTATTTTTGTATGGTGACCTCCCCATTTAACATATATTTCAAGAAAATTTCACACCCTCAATCTTCCTGGTACTAGAATAAGCAAACTTTTTTAAAAAAATAAGTAACCATCCTTCGCTTAAAAGAGCGAGTAACAAGCGAATGGCACAAATAATTTCCCCAATGTAGAAAGCCCAAACCAGCTTTTGAGCAAGATAAATATGAATGCCCTTAGAGAACATCTTGATTTCATTCACCAATGAAGTGGTGAAAAACATAAGGAATTCATATAACCAACTGTGCAAACTGAATATAGGTGCCAAAATAATTTGCCTTCAATTAAAGAAATCAAAAGGCGAGCTATGGCATAAGTTCAATACTGTGACCCAAGAAACAGTTGAGTACAACATTTAAGTCCTTGTTGCCACACCCAGGCAGATTTTAGTATTTATTCTAACACCTGTTGGTCAGGAGTCTTGCCTTTTTGGCCATATGAACTAATCTTGTGCTATGGTGTGGTACTTATGACGGTCCACCCAGTGAACACTATGCTTACTGTATGTATGATAATGCATCCAGAGTACTCGTGTGTATTCTTTATTGTATCTATGATGGAACCCTTCTTTTGAGATCAATGTCAACTTTTCCACGGATGTACCATCATGCATTTCAACTACCATTCACCATGTAGCTAACCATTTCTGCAATTAGGAGGTGCTTTCCAATTTAGATTGTTTGGAATATTCACCATATTTGAGAAAGGAGGGATCATCAAAGAAAAACTTCTGAATTTTCTGTAGGACTGTTCCACCTCCTGTGTTATATTTAGCCATTTTGATAATCTAGTGTGCTTGCGCAATGAGGGATATGGATGTAAGATGGCCAGCTGCGTTCATTTTTCAAAGGCAACTGCTTCTTATGTATCCGGCTTTATTTTCATACTCTGGGCCTGATTACAACTTTGGAGGACGGTGTTAATGCGTCCCAAATGTGACGGATTTACCACCTACCGTATTACGAGTCCATTATATCCTATGGAACTCGTAATACGGTAGGTGGTATATCCGTCACATTTGGGACGGATTAACACCATCCTCCAAAGTTGTAATCAGGCCCTCTATATCAAGGCAAATTTCATGCAAAGTTTTGGATGGAATCCCAATGGTATCATTCATACCTAACCACATCCTTGCCTTCTTTATGGCTATGGTAGATGTAACAAAGACATTCTTTTCAAGGGTTTCTAGCCATCTCCTGCATTTTTTTAGAAGGACAACTGAAGCAGCCAAAGAAGAATACAGTTTCTTATTATACAACACTAAAACAGCATCAGGCTGCAGGTTTGTACTCAACAATTTTCATTATGTTCAGAAACCATAAAATTCTTCACATGTCTTGGAGTGGTGATTTCAACTTTATTCCTTGGTACACAAAGGTGACTTGACATCATGGAAAGTGGTGCTGCAAAGTGTTGAATGTCACAGTTGGAGACATCATCTGCATTGTTGATGCTATGTTCAGTTTCACAGTTCATGTGGCTTAAACATAATTAAATGTGATGATGTCATCAATGGGAGATGATAATATTTAAAATGCTGATAAAGATTTTGGAGACTAGATACACCTGCTGGGTTGTTGAATGGTGCTTACTCACTGCCTATTTTACTGGTTCCACTATATGAAAAAGACTTGTCTTTGGACATTCACTTTAAAGTATAAGGGATATGTAGAAGGGGGATCCATTGCAGGGTTTACTGCCATCAAACTGGTGAAATGCAACACTGGCAAATAATTAGTATCAAGTATTTCCCATTTCACTCTGCAATCGCATGATAACCATTATTTAAACTCCTGTTAGCCCAGATGATGCATCTGCATTTCCCTTTGAGGAAGGCGGGGGAGCTGACGGAAATTCATCAGTCACCTTTTTATCACCGACTGCACCTCATACAACGTGGGTTTATAAGTTACAAATAAAGTTCTGTTTATGATATTTATTTCTCTATGGCATGGTTTGTTATCCTAATGTAATGCCTCTTTTCGCACTAGAACTGTTATGGATTTATCTGGTGTTCCACCTTGCTCGGGGCATTGCCATAAGCTATTATGTGGAGCCATTCAAGCTATATAGAACCCTTCTCTTTCTAAAGCTCTTCTTAGAGATATGAGTTTCGGATATTTTTGTTATACCTTCATTTTTATTACGCAATGCAAATTAAACATTCAAGATTCTACACTGCAAAGAGGCATTGCAAACCGATGGCAAATTAGGTTGAAGAATGGTTGTGGTAAACTCTGGTCTGTTTACTATTTAGCAGATATGTGTTTTGTTGCACTGCTGGGCTTTGTTATATGTTGGTCCTGTAGAAAAGTAAAGAGAACCTGCGTTTCTATTTTTCTGCCTGTGTGCCAAGGATGAAAAATTCGGAAATAGTTTCTGAACAAATCGATTCATTACATACATAGACAGCTAGAGAACATTGCTCCGAATGTTTTGTATAAAGTAATAAGGCCTAAAAACATAGATTTAGGATTTCCCATTTCAACTGTTACTGTTAAATTATGAAAAGGGAGTCTTTTGCAGAACTATGATCAATCATTTTGTTTTACTTGTTGTTGCCTTGTCCATATGGGCTACCAATATAGACAACCATGGCAGCCCATTGCCTGCCTGTCTTCCTCTACAACTACGAGTTCTTGACCTACTGATGCAATGTTTATGTGATAAAAACAAGCATTATTTGACATGATTTAATTACGCAATAAGCATTATTTAAGCATTAATTTACATGCAACAGAGGTAACGTTTTTTTTTATAACAGCGGAGTACGGTTCCACTGTTTGCCTTCTGCATGTGTGAGTGAAATCTGTTTAACACTTCCCTCACACATTACCAGTGCTGCATTAGTCTCAGGCAGAGCAGCATTTCAGCTAGTGGAGCTTCGAGCCCCATGGCGATTGGCTGTATAATAGGCCCTGTGTTCTCAATCGCATTGTTAGTGCATGTACATAACCTCTAATGTATCGGGTAGGTAAAAACTGGGAGTCAGCAAAGCAGATGAGCATGGTCTTTCAGAGGCCCACAAGATAGAGCCAAAGAGGGATGCATCACAGCAGGGTAAGTAAAAAATAAGGCTTAGTTAGTGGCATGTGTGTTTAGGTGCATGCACATATGCACGTGTCTGTATATGTAAGTGCATGTGCGTTTGTGTGTGTTACATTCCTAAACTAGCACATTGTTGACTTTGGCATAATTGTGATAATTCTTCTCAAATTGTGGGCATCCATAGCACGGTTATGATTATGTCCACGCTTGGTAAAATGCTGGCCCTCGCATATTCTGGGCATCCAGAGTGAAAATCCTTTGCATGATGGTATCCACTCCGGCCCAGACATAATGAGCATTTCTAGCATGAGATATTGATGATGAGCATTCGAGCCATAATCATTCAATATGTGGCAATAGTTCTTGTGAGAAAAGTATAACCCGATGTTTGGACCCCAAACATGTATTTAAACGTAAATGCAAACCTGGACCCTTAGAACACAATAGTGGGCATTTTCAGTAAAGTTATACTCTATAGATGTAGAGAAGTGGGTTTATTTCTCATAAAAAGCCATACGTGATAAATGCAGTTCTTCTGGTATGATGGTTCGGTGAGCTTAATGCTCGTTAATGACAAAATGCTGTACTCTGGCGGTCATGTGTTGGAAATGTGGTAAGTCAGACCTTACTTTCTAACAAGTCAGTTAACTGAGTACAATAAATTCGGAAATATTATATAACCTGTTATTTGCAGTCCTTAGAAATGGGAGACGTGTTGTATGGAGGGATATATAATGAAACAAAGCTATTAATATTTGAAAAAAGGTTTTTCTTCATTAACTAGCTGATGTTTGTGGATAAACACATTACATTTGCAAGTGATAACCAGTACTGCACTGTGAAACAGTGGTATGCTGTCCAAAACGGCAAGGTCTTTATAGCTCAAATGCTAGCACTGTTGCATACATGAGCCTGTAACACCTGTCTTGATCAACTATAGCGCCTGAAAGTATGAGATTTGTGTATTTTTATATGTTTTCACCCAGTCCCTTCAAAGAAGGTATTCATACGTATCCCGCAACAGAAAGCCTACTTCCAAGGAGCTGGTCGGTAAAATCGAGATGAGATGTACAAGAGAAGAAAGATACTATGAACATGAGAGGTCAGATGTACTTTCTAAACTTTCTGTATTAGGTATGCCTTTTTAGCTTTTTTGGAGGAAATAGCACTGGAAAACTCACCTTTGTTTACTATAGGTGAGGATTGCTTGGCACACAAATAACTGCTGGAACATGCACTATTTGACCCCATGTTTGTCAAATGCTTTCAAAAGCACTTTCTGGCCCATTTTGAGAAAGTTGTTTTGCAGCTTTTGCAGCAGAAAATTCCCCAATGCGACTAGAGGAATTCAGGCATAGTCACTTATTTCGTTCTTCACAATTTGCGCGCTGTATGAAGTCCCCACTTCCTTTAAAGTTAAAAATGTGGTTTCCATCAACTAGACAGTGTACAAAACTGCCTTTTGGACAATTCCATCGATTAAAAGGTCAGTGGCTGACCAACCTAGGGTACCCGGAATTATCCATGCTAAACTGAGCCTGGATTACTGCAATCTGTGCATTGGGGCCAAAGAAAAATCAACACCATTTGTAACACTTACAGTGGTCTCCTGTTACACATCGTGATGCAAGGCACACGTAGAACCCCAAAAGCTCTGTTATAGACCTAAAATAATATCAATTTCCAGAAGGAATGTTCATACTGACAATACTACATATCTTATATGGCAATTTCTGCAAGGCTGCACGAGGATGGTATTCGCGACTTTTGTCTAGTAATTGTTAAATTAAAAAAATTACCGTAGAAGTACTTACGAAGACTTCCCACATCCTGATGGTCCAAGAATGGCATTCAGGCCAGGCCTCATAACCCCGCTGAAAAATACGACAAAAAGGGGTTGTTTGAACATGTTTTAGTGAAGGAAATCAACGATTTAATGGATGCCACCATTTCACAACACACAGTTGAAAGTTCCAAATGCATTTCAAGTTGAAAAGTATTGTTTATTTAGACATGTTGCTGCAATAAAATACATTTGAGGATCCGGGCGTTTTTTGCACGCTTATTGGATAGGATATCAATTTGCGATTTGTGTAATGCGTTTGTGTAATGATTTGTCCAGAACAGTCACCAAAAACTCCATGACGTGTACCTTAAGTAGAAAATAATACATTCTCAGGAGCGGTGTGAGGATGAACATTGGAACCAGTGGTGGCTGGTGACTGAAAGCAGTGGTGGGGCACAAATACAAGACGGAATTGCACCTTGTGTGAGAGCCTCACTACCCACGTATTTCCATTCACCTACTCACCCACTGCCTTTGGTCACCTACTCATTTACCCATCCACATTGTCATCCACTGCCATTCACACAACTCTTATACACAGACACCCACATTTTCTCAGCCCACATTGCCTCACCCATCCAGTATCCAGCAGTTTCAGTGATAAAAGGTACACGTTTATTTGAGCTGCAGATTACATGTTTAACATGACATATCACGTCATTAGTCTGCAGAAGAAATAAAACAATAACTAGCCATGATAAATTACTGGAACCATTACTGCCTTTGAGAGAGGAAATCACCTACAGAGGCAGTGAAAGGAGAGGAGAGCTGAGAGAACATATATATTTTTTAATTGTCTGTAAAAAAGATAGAGCTCCAAGTTACTTGTGTGCAGGGTTATCTTTGGCATATTTATGACTTGAGGTCTTCAGGTCACACTCCTGTCTCCCAGAGAGCCCTGGATGGAGTTATTTATTGTATTTATTCCATTTCTCTGCCACAGACTGCTTGTAATGCAGGAAAAGGGGATTTTCTTTGCGCAATGCCACATTCTTTAATAAAATGTGACGTCTGGTAGTAGACTTTTCTGATCACACCCCACCATTTGAGTAAATAGGAAAGGGTGGAGAATAATATCGGAGTGACATGAAGTTTTCAGAAACCCGGGCGGGCTGAACAAAAAACGCTCCAGGCTGTTTACTATCAGGGCTTCTGGTGGAGGAGGAGATAAGCCAGGGACGTCACTGCGTTCTGAGAAAACGTAGGGGCTTTGCGTGGGCAAGTCCTGTCAGCCCTACTGTACAGCTTTCAGCCACATACTGACGCAGGCACAGTGGGGCTTTTCAAAGTGCACAACTTTCACTTGGAAAATGTTGTGCAGAAAATGTTTTACTTTCATCATGTAATTAAATATATGCTTCACTAAAGAGGCCAGAAAAGGCTCGGGGCGCAGCCCCTTAGCCCTTGAACACCAGCCGCCTCTGATTGGAACGCACAACACCAGCAGAAAAGATTGTTCCGAAAGAAACACCTATAAGGCACATCACTCGGTTAAGAACATTTGGCACCTGTTAGAAATGGGTTTTTTGGTTGGCAGTCAGGTTACCCTCTGTCCAAGCAAAAACCCTCACTCTAGTCAGGGTAAGTCAAACACAGTCCAAGATTATCTTGTGCCCACCCTCTGGTAGCTTGGCACGAGCAGTCAGGCTTAACTTAGAAGGCAATGTGTAAAGTATTTGTGCAATAAATCATACAATACCACCATATAGCACCACAAAAATACACCACACAGTGTTTAGAAAAATATGTAATATTTATCAGGATAATTGTAGGTCAAAACGAATATAGTTGCAATGTGAATTTGTAGAGATATCACTGAAAAGTGACATAAAGGGGGTCATTCTGACCCTGGCGGTAAAATCCGCCAGGGCCAACGACCGCGGGAGCACCGCCAACAGGCTGGCGGTGCTCCCTTGGGCATTCTGACCGCGGCGGTACAGCCGCGGTCAGAAACGGAAAACCAGCGGTGTACCACCGGTTTTCCGCTGCCCTGGGGAATGGGGATTCCGACCCCCATACCGCCATCCTGTTCCTGGCGGTTTTGGCCGCCAGGAACAGGATGGCGGTATGGGGTGTCGTGGGGCCCCCGTAACAGGGCCCCACCATGATTTTCAGTGTCTGCCATGCAGACACTGAAAATCGCGACGGGTGCAACTGCACCCGTCGCACCCCTTCCACTCCGCCGGCTCCATTCGGAGCTGGCATCCTCATGGAAGGGTGTTTCCCGCTGGGCTGGCGGGCGGCCTTCTGGCAGTCGCCCGCCAGCCCAGTGGGAAACCCAGAATACCCGCGGCGGTCTTTTGACCGTGCAGCGGTATTCTGGCGGTTCCAGCCAGGCCGGCGGCTTCCGCCGCCGGCCAGGGTCAGAATGACCCCCAAAGTATCTTAAGTCTTTAAAAAGCAAACAAAGTCTTTTTCAAGCACAAAGTACCTGGTTTGGAGTGGAAAATCTCCTCAGAGGGCCACAGAAGAAGAGATACGTGGAAAAATGGTGTGTGCGTCGATTTCTCCCCAGCACACACGAACTTGCGTCGTTATTTTTCACGCGGGGAAGTCGTGTGTCATGTTCCGGCGCGCAGACAGTCTCTTTCTGTGGATCGCGGGGATTACCAGATGTCCCGGGTCTGTGCGTGGATTCTCCTGCTTGTTTTCTGGCTGCGCGTTGTTCTGCGGGGCTGCGCGTCGAAGTTTCGCTCTCACGGCAGGCATTGCGGCGATTTCTCCTCTGGAGGTCGGGCGGCGTTGTCCTTGCGAGGCCGTGCGTTGAAGTTCCGGTCGTCCCGAAGGCGTCGCGTCGATCAGCGTCGGTGTGCAGCGTTTTTCTCGCCGCGGAACAAGCTGTGCGTCTAATATTTTAGCGCACGAAGCGTCCAAGTGAAAAAGGGAAGTCTTTTTGGTCCTGAGACTTCAGGGAACAGGAGGCAACCTCTATCCAAGCCCTTGGCGAGTACTTTCACAGCCAGACAAGAGTTCAGCAAGGCAGCAGGGCAACAGCAAGGCAGCAGTCCTTTGTAGAAAGCAGTCAGGTGAGTCCTTTAGGCAGCCAGGCAGTTCTTCTTGGCAGGATGCAGGTTCTGGTTCAGGTTTCTTCTCCAGCAAGTGTCTGATGAGGTAGGGCAGAGGCACTGTTTTATACCCAAATGTGCCTTTGAAGTGGGGGAGACTTCAAAGAGTGGCTAAGAAGTGCACCAGGTCCCCTTTCAGTCCAATCCTGTCTGCCAGGGTCCCAGTAGGGGGTGTGGCAGTCCTTTGTGTGAGAGCAGGCCCTCCACACTCCCAGCCCAGGAAGACCCATTCAAAATGCAGATTTATGCAAGTGAGGCTGAGTACCCTGTGTTTGGGGTGTGTCTGAGTGAATGCACAAGGAGCTGTCAACCAAGCCCAGGCAGACGTGGATTGTAAGGCACAGAAAGATTTAAGTGCAAAGAAATGCTCACTTTCTAAAAGTGGCATTTGTAGAATAGTAATATTAAATCCAACTTCACCAGTCAATAGGATTTGGTATTACTATTCTGGCCTTACTAAATATGACCTTCCTACTCCTTTCAGATCAGCAGCTACCACTTCAATATTGTATGAGGGCAGCCCCAATGTTAGCCTATGAAGGGAGCAGGCCTCACAATAGTGCAAAACGAATTTAGGAGTTTTACACTACCAGGACATGTAAACTACACAGGTACATGTCCTACCTTTCCCCCACACAGCACCCTGCTCTAGGGGTTACCTAGGGCACACATTAGAGGTGACTTATATGTGGAGAAAGGGGAGGTTCAGGCTTGGCAAGTACTTTTAAATACCAAGTCGAGGTGTCAGTGAAACTGCACGCACAGGCCATGCAATGGCAGGCCTGAGACAAGGAAAAAGGAGCTACTTAAGTGGGTGGCACAACCAGTGCTGCAGGCCCACGAGTAGCATTTAATCTACCGGCCCTAGGCACATATAGTGCACATAACTAGGGACTTATAAGTAAATTAAATAGTCTAATCAGGTATGATTCAAGATAACCATGTTTAAGGGGAGAGAGCATATGCACTTTAGCACTGGTTAGCAGTGGTAAAGTGCGCAGAGTCTAAAAGCCAGTAAAAACAATGCCAAAAAGTGGAGGGAGGCAGGCAAAAAGTTAGGGGTGACCACCCTAAGGCTGTCAGGTCTAACATGTGTCCCCCCCAGCTGAAAGTGGGGAGAGCTACCCGACCTCCTGGGAGCTCTCATCGCTAAGGCAGAAGTATCTGGAGAGACCATCAGCATTGGCGTGGTCAACCCCTGGGCGATGCTCCACCGCAAAGTCCATCCCCTGTAGGGAAATGGACCACCTCAAGAGTTTTGGATTCTCACCCCTCATCTGCATGAGCCATCTGAGGGGCCTGTGGTCTGTCTGAACCCGGAAGTGAGTCCCAAACAGGTAGGGTCTTAGCTTCTTCAGTGCCCAGACCACAGCAAAAGCTTCTCTCTCAATAGCACTCCACCTCTGTTCCCGTGGTAATAGCCTTCTGCTAATAAAGACTACTGGTTGGTCTAGGCCCTCCTCATTTAGCTGTGCTAGGACCGCCCCTATGCCATGCTCTGAAGCGTCTGTCTGCACGATGAATTCCTGGGAGTAGTCAGGGGCCTTGAGCACGGGGGCCGTGCACATGGCTTCCTTCAGAGAGTCAAAGGCTTTCTGATAAGCCTCTGTCCAATTCACCAACCTAGGTTGTTTCTTGGAAGTGAGTTCTGTCAAGGGTGACACAATGGTACCATAGCCCTTGACAAATCTGCGGTAGTATCCTGTGAGGCCTAAAAAGGCTCTCACCTCAGTCTGTGTTCTAGGTGGTTGCCAGACCTTGATAGTTTCAATCTTGGCCTGGAGTGGCTGCACCTTGCCACCACCCACTAGGTGTCCCAAGTACACCACGGAACCCTGCCCAATCTGGCATTTACTAACCTTGATGGTCAGGCCTGCCTGTTGCAGGGCCTGAAGCACCTCCTTGAGGTGGAGTAGGTGTTCCTCCCAGCTGGAACTGTAGACAGCTATGTCATCCAGGTAGGCTGCACAGAAGGCATCCTTGCCAGCTAGGACCCCGTTAACCAACCATTGGAAGGTAGCGGGGGCATTTTTCAACTCAAATGGCATCACCCGGAACTGGTAATGGCCCTGAGGGGTTGAAAATGCAGATCTCTCTTTAGCCCCCTCAGTCAGGGCGATCTGCCAGTACCCTGAAGTAAGATCAAATGTACTCAGGAACTTGGCAGCGCCCAGTCTGTCAACGAGCTCATCAGCTCGGGGGATGAGGTGAGCATCAGTCCGTGTGACTGAGTTGAGACCCCGGTAGTCCACACAGAACCGGAGTTCGGGCTTCGCACCTGGGGCAGTAGCCTTAGGGACCAACACCACCGGGCTGGCCCAGGGACTACTGGATTTCTCGATAACCCCTAAAGCTTACATCTTGGAGACCTCCTCCTTGATGCTGGCCTTCACCTTATCAGATAACCTGTAAATTTTGTTCTTCACAGGGAGACTGTCACCTGTGTCAATGTCATGAACACAGAGGTGAGTCAGTCCAGGAGTAAGGGAGAACAGGGGGGAGAACTGGTCCAACAGCTCTTAGCAGTCTCCTTTCTGGTTTAGAGTCAGGCAGTCAGAGAGAATAACTCCTTTCACTGACCCATCACCTTCTTGGGCAGATAGGAGGTCGGGGAGAGGTACACTCTCCTCTTCCATTCCTTCATCCGTGACCAGAAGCATGTTGACCTCAGACCTCTCAAAATGAGCCTTTAGTTGGTTGACATGGAGCACCCTTAGGGGGTTCCTAGGGGTTTGGAGGTCCACTAGGTAAGTGGCCTCCCCTTTCCGCTCCTTTACTTCAAATGGGCCAGACCAGCGGTCCTGGAGAGCTCTGGGCTCTACTGGCTCCATTACCCACACTTTGTCTCCAGGTTGAAACTCTACCAGGGTGGCCTTCTGGTCATACCAGCGTTTCATTACCTCTTGACTGGCCTCAAGGTTACTTTGGGCCTCTTTCCAGAAGCGGTTCATCTGGTTGCGGAGGGCCAACATGTAGCTGACCACATCCTGAGGGGGCGCCTTTGGAGCTTTCTCCAACCCCTCCTTAACAATGCTTAAGGGTCCCCTGACAGGATTGAGAAGCTCAAAGGGACTGAACCCCACCCCCCTCTGGGGGACCTTTCTGTAAGCAAAGAGAAGGCATGGTAAGAGGACGTCCCACTTACGCCTCATGGCCTCAGGGAGGCCACCAATCATGCCTTTCAAGGTCTTGTTGAATCTCTCCACAAGACCATTAGATTGGGCGTGATAGGGTGTGGTGAACTTGTAGGTTACACCACACGCATCCCACAGAGACTTCCTGTATGCAGACATGAAGTTAGTGCCTCTGTCAGACACTATCTCCTTTGGGAATCCCACACGGGTAAATATCCCCATCAGAGTTCTGGTCACCACTGGTGCAGTTACGGTCCTCAGAGGGATTGCCTCTGGGTAACGGGTGGCATGGTCCACCAAAACCAGGATGAACCTGTTGCCTAGGGCAGTTTTGGGGTCCAATGGACCAACAATGTCGATGCCCACCCTTTCAAAGGGGGTGCCAACGACAGGAAGTGGAATCAGGGGGGTTTTAACCCTTTTTCCTGCTTTACCACTGGCCTGGCAGGTAGGACAAGATCTACAGAACTTATCTGAGTTTGTCCTCATTCTAGGCCAATAAAAGTGGGTGACAAGCCTGTCAAAGGTCTTGCTTTGCCCCAAATGTCCTGCCAGTGGAATGTCATGAGCCAAACCCAGTAGGAAGGTTCGGTAACACTGGGGGACCACCAGCGCACGCGCTGCCCCAATGGCCGGAACCTTAGGCTCACTGTAGAGGAGATCATTCTCCCAATATATGTGGTGATCGCCAGAGGCTTCACCTGCCGCCTGGTCTGAGGCTTGCTTCCTCAGACCCACTAGAGTGGGACATTCTTTCTGCACCTTGCATAATTCCTCCCTGGTAGGTCCACCCTCAACTTGCCAGCCAGCAAGCTCAGGTAGGTCACCTAGGGTGGCAATGTCTTTCCCAGTTGGTTCGGGAGCCTCCTCCTCAGGAGCCCCGTCAACCACTGCGGGAACTTCTGGGGCTGGTTCCCCGCGCCCCTTGACCCTCCTCTTGGCAGTTCTCTGGGCCATTGTTCCAGGCTCCAGACGCCCTTGACTTCCCTCTCGGTCAGCCATGGACCGTGTGGTCATGCAGACCCACTCAGGTAACCCTAACATCTCCAGGTGAGATCTGATCTCTACTTCTTTCCAAGCAGTATGCTCAAGATCATTGCCTAACAGACAATCTACAGGCATGGCAGGACTAACAGCTACTTTCAGAGTACCAGAGACCCCCCCCCACTCAAAGGGAACCAGAGCCACCGGTAGGTGACTCTCACGATTGTCAGCGACTATCACCTGGTGGAATGTATTAGGGACTATCTGCTCTGTTGACACCAGCTGACTCTTGATAGTAGTCATACTGGCTCCTGTGTCACTGAGAGCTTCCACCTTCTGCCCATCAATGGTGACCCACTGCCTGTACTTGGAAGTATTTTGGGGCATGTGGGCTTTGGGCACCATCTCTCCTTCTCCCAGGGACACTAGAGAAATCTCTACCTGTTCCCCAAAGCTATCTGGGTCCATCTCCCCACAAGCGCTACACTAGTCAACCCAGGTGTCTGTCCGGTAGTGGACGGTGCCCTCTTGGAGCACTGGGGGTCGCCTTTATAGTGACCATACTGGTAACACTCCATGCATTTGGGGTTGGATTTCCCTGACCTATCATACGTCCCTGGCTTTTTCCCAAATCTGGAAAAGGAATGGTTGCCACCCCCTCCCTGGGAATTCTTTTGGGGGCCTTTTGAGAGTTCCTTATCTGTAAGTTTATCTCCCCCCTCTTTCTTCTGTTGGGAACCCTGACCACCTTTGTGGGTGTCCCCCCCAGGTACCTTTTTGGACACTATGGTGCTAACCCAGAGGTCCGCCTCCTCAGCAAGCTTCCTGGGATCAGTCAGCTTACTATCTACCAAGTGCTGGCGCAACTCTGTATAGGTAACATTGAGTATATGCTCTCTCAGAATCAAGTCATATAGGGCCATATTTATACTTTTTGACGCAAAACTGCGCTAATGCAGTTTTGCGTCAAAAAAATTAGCGCCAGCTAACGCCATTCTGAAGCGCCATGCGGGTGCCGTATTTATTCAATGACGTTAGCCAGCGTTAGCCGCCGGCGCTGTCTGGTGTGCGTTAAAAAAAATGACGTACACAAGGCAGCGCCGGCGTAGGGGAAAATGGAGCTTGGGCGCCAAAAAATGGGGCAAGTCAGGCTGAGGCAAAATTTGCGCCGCAACCCGATTTGCGCCATTTTTTTTTTACTCCCAACCCCCATTGACATGACTCCTGTCTTAGCAAAGACAGGAGTCATGCCCCCTTGCCCAATGGCCATGCCCAGGGGACTTCTGTCCCCTGGGCATCGTCATTGGGCATAGTGGCATGTAGGGGGGCACAAATCAGGCCCCCCTATGCCACAAAAAAAAAAAAAAAAACTTACCTGAACTTACCTTAATGTCCCAGGGGTGGGTCCCTCCATCCTTGGGTGTCCTCCTGGGGTGGGCAAGGGTGACAGGGGGTGTCCCTGGGGGCATGGGAGGGCACCTCTGGGCTCCTTCCGAGCCCACAGGTCCCTTAACGCCTGCCCTGACCAGGCGCTAAAAAACGGCGCAAAGGCGCCTGTACGTAATTTTTTTTGACCCGCCCACTCCCGGGCGTGAATTTTGCCCGGGAGTGTAAATACGGCGCACATGCCTCGGAGTCAATTTTTTAGACTGGAACGCCTACCTTGCATCTCATTAGCGCAAAGTAGGTGTCCACGCAAAAAAATTACTCAAACTCCATGGACTTTGGCGCTAGACGCGTCTAACGCCAAAGTATAAATATGGAGTTAGTTTTGCGTCGGAATTGCGTAAAAAAAATGACGCAATTCCGGCGCAAACAGAGTATAAATATGCCCCATAGTCCTTTATAATTATCTACTTTGTTGCCCCGCACCCATCCATTCAGTGCCTTACTGGAAAAGTCAATGAAATCTACTCATGTTTGTGTGGTTTGTTGGTGCTGTCCCTGAACCTCTGACGGTATCCCTCAGGGGTCAGCCCAAACTTGACAAGTAAAGTGGCTTTCTGAAGTGGGTATGTGTTTTGATCCGGTTGATCCAATGTGAGAAGTGTGTCCTTCCCCAATGGCGGAAGATAACCCCACATAGCTACCCCCGTTGCCCTTCAGGATCCTCATGAGCCCTTAGTGCAACTTCATAAGCAGCTAACCATTTATCTATGTCATCTCCCACCACAAAACTGGGTACCACATTTTGGGGTATACGAACCTTCTTTTCTCCAGCAGGTCCTGTCTGTATGCTGCCACCATTATTGCTGGATTCAGACTGTCTCGCCTTGATCTCCAGCTCCTTGAAGCTCAGTTCATGAGCCAACAATAGTTTCTTTTCAGCCAAAGCTCTTTCAGCTTCCACCTGTTGGGCTGCTCTCTCAGCTTCAGCTTGTTTGGCTGCCCTTTCAGCTTCAATCTGTTTGGCTGCTCTTTCAGCCTCAGCTTGCTTGGCTTCTCTCTCTGCCCTTCTTTCTTCCTGTTGAGCCTCAATTTTCAGTTTTGCCATTTGCAATTGGAACTCCCTTTCCTCTCTCCTTTCCTCTGTGGTCAGGCTTTGCACAGAGACACTGCTCCCTGGTCTGGAAGGGGGCACAACTGCATTGGTAACACCATCCACAGATAGCAACAAATCCTCTGAGGGGCCATTTTATGGCTCCTCTTCCTCATCATCCTCTTCTAAATGGGCTTCTGCCCAGGCCCTCAGCGCCACTTGAAAGTCCTCCTTTTTGGAGGCCCCTTGGGTGGGTACCCTCATTGCTCTGCAGAACCCTTTTAGTTGTTTGACCGTATATGTATCCAACAGGACTAGGTCAAAGTCTCCTATCTGAGACCCAGTTAGAGACATGTTGAGTGAGGATTTAGTTTTTGAAAATTGTCAGGAAAAAACGAATTTGCAAAAAGAGATAAAAATCAAGTTGACCTTCAACTGTGGGTAGGTAGTGAAATACTTAGCTACTGTATGTCACTGCACAAATACAAGTCCTATCCTCACCGCTGATCACCAATGTTAGATATGGGGTTTTTGATTGGCAGTCAGGTTACCCTCTGTCCAAGCAAAAACCCTCACTCTAGTCAGGGTAAGTCACACACAATCCAAGATTATCCTGTGCCCACCCTCTGGTAGCTTGGCGCACGCAATCAGGCTTAACTTAGAAGGCAATGTGTAAAGTATTTGTGCAATAAATCATACAATACCACCATATAGCACCACAAAAATACACCACACAGTGTTTAGAAAAATATTTAATATTTATCAGGATAATTGTAGGTCAAAACGAATATAGTTGCAATGTGAATTTGTAGAGATATCACTGAAAAGTGATATAAAGGGGGTCATTACGACCCTGGCGGCCGGCGGTAAGCTGGCGGTGTTCCGCCAGCTATTATGACAGTGGCATAATAGCCACGGCCATACCGCCGGCCCCTCCACTATACCGCTGCCCTGGGGATTATGAGTCCCCGACCGCCAGCCTGTCTGTGGCGGTAAACACCGCCATGGAAAGGCTGGCGGTATGGGGACTTGGGGTGCCCCTGGGGGCCCCTGCACTGCCCATGCACTTGGCATGGGCAGTACAGGGGCCCCCAGGCATAGCCCCATCGTGCATTTCACTGCCAAATGCGCGACAGGTGCTACTGCACCCACTGCACATCAGCATTGCCGCCGGCTCTATTATGAGCCGGCAGCAATGTTGATGTGACTTTTCCGCTGCGCCAGCGGACGGTAACACCCAGCGGAAAAGTCATAATAGGGAGCCAGGAATATCGCCGGCAATGGCGGTATTCTGGCTCCCGCAGCCTCGGCGGTCTTTTTGAAAGACCGCCGAGGTTGTAATGAGGCCCAAAGTGTCTTAAGTCTTTAAAAAGCAAACAAAGGGGGTTATTCCAACTTTGGAGGAGGTGTTAATCCGTCCCAAAAGTGACGGAAAAGTGACGGATTTACCACCAGCCGTATTACGAGTCCATTATTTCCTATGGAACTCGTAATACGGCTGGTGGTATATCCGTCACTTTACCGTCACTTTTGGGACGGATTAACACCTCCTCCAAAGTTGGAATAACCCCCAAAGTCTCTTTCAAGCACAAAGTACCTGGTTTGGAGTGGAAAATCTCCTCAGAGGGCCACAGAAGAAGAGATACGTGGAAAAATGGTGTGTGTGTCGATTTCTCCCCAGCACACACGGACTTGCGTCGTTATTTTTCATGTGGGGAAGTCGTGCGTCGTTTTCCGGCGCGCGGACAGTCTCTTTCTGTGGATCGCGGGGATTACCAGATGTCCCGGGTCTGTGCGTGGATTCTCCTGCTTGTTTTCCGGCTGCGCGTCGTTCTGCGGGGCTGCGCGTCAAAGTTTCGCTCTCACGGCAGGCGTCGCGGCGATTTCTCCTCTGGAGGTCGGGCGGCGTTGTCCTTGCGAGGCCGTGCGTCGAAGTTCCGGTCGTCCCGAAGGCGTCGCGTCGATCAGCGTCGGTGTGCAGCGTTTTTCTTGCCGCGGAACAATCTGTGCGTCTAATATTTTAGCGCACGAAGCGTCCAAGTGAAAAAGGGAAGTCTTTTTGGTCCTGAGACTTCAGGGAACAGGAGGCAAGCTCTATCCAAGCCCTTGGAGAGCACTTTCACAGCCAGATAAGAGTTCAGCAAGGCAGCAGGGCAACAGCAAGGCAGCAGTCCTTTGTAGAAAGCAGTCAGGGGAGTCCTTTAGGCAGCCAGGCAGTTCTTCTTGGCAGGATGCAGGTTCTGGTTCAGGTTTCTTCTCCAGCAAGTGTCTGATGAGGTAGGGCAGAGGCCCTGTTTTATACCCAAATGTGCCTTTGAAGTGGGGGAGACTTCAAAGAGTGGCTAAGAAGTGCACCAGGTCCCCTTTCAGTCCAATCCTGTCTGCCAGGGTCCCAGTAGGGGGTGTGGCAGTCCTTTGTGTGAGAGCAGGTCCTCCACCCTCCCAGCCCAGGAAGACCCATTCAAAATGCAGATGTATGCAAGTGAGGCTGAGTACCCTGTGTTTGGGGTGTGTCTGAGTGAATGCACAAGGAGCTGTCAACCAAGCCCAGCCAGACGTGGATTGTAAGGCACAGAAAGATTTAAGTGCAAAGAAATGCTCACTTTCTAAAAGTGGCATTTCTAGAATAGTAATATTAAATCCAACTTTACCAGTCAGTAGGATTTGGTATTACTATTCTGGCCATACTAAATATGACCTTCCTACTCCTTTCAGATCAGCAGCTACCACTTCAATATTGTATGAGGGCAGCCGCAATGTTAGCCTATGAAGGGAGCAGGCCTCACAGTAGTGCAAAACGAATTTAGGAGTTTTACACTACCAGGACATGTAAACTACACAGGTACATGTCCTACCTTTCCCCCACACAGCACCCTGCCCTAGGGGTTACCTAGGGCACACATTAGAGGTGACTTATATGTGGAGAAAGGGGAGGTTTAGGCTTGGCAAGTACTTTTAAATGCCAAGTCGAGGTGTCAGTGAAACTGCACACACAGGCCATGCAATGGCAGGCCTGAGACAAGGAAAAGGAGCTACTTAAGTGGGTGCTGCAGGCCCACGAGTAGCATTTAATCTACCGGTCCTAGGCACATATAGTGCACATTACTAGGGACTTATAAGTAAATTAAATAGTCCAATCAGGTATGATCCAAGATAACCATGTTTAAGGGGAGAGAGCATATGCACTTTAGCACTGGTTAGCAGTGGTAAAGTGCGCAGAGTCTAAAAGCCAGCAAAAATAGTGTCCAAAAAGTGGAGGGAGGCAGGCAAAAAGTTAGGGGTGACCACCCTAAGGCTGTCAGTTCTAACAGCACCCAATTTAAATTGACACCTACTGGAATTGTTTTGCTCATCCCTAACATGAAGTCTGCTTAGTGATTTTGAGATCTGCGCCCAACTGTCAGGAAAAGGAACAGGAACACATAAAGAAACAAGACTCAAAGAAAAAGAACGGTCAAGCAACACATGTTTAGATTGAAGGATGGATGAGCATGTAGACAGGTGAATAAAGTAATGGGTGAATGCATAGCTGGAGCAAAAAGTATTGGGTGCTCTAATGGGACATCTAGATGAAAAAGAGAGTGAATGAGTGATAAACAGTGTTTAATGAATAAGTGCACTCATAGATGAAAAGGTTTGATGATGGTTCAGTGAACAGATGAAGGATGAATGTGCTGTCCATTCACACATACCTAAACATTAATCTCCAGATGTGTTTATCAAACTTACACATATACTTATCCCTTCATCAACCAATGTGCTCCGCAGGCATCCATGTATCCACACACACTCAAGTAATCCATGTATCTACCTACTCATCTCCATGCATCTACTGATCACTCACCTACACACATATATATTACTCGGATCATATGGGTGCAAGCTGTGCCTCTACACATGCAGTATGTGACTATGGGCTTCATGTGGACAGCTTTTTACTTGTCACAAATCTTCCAATTTACTAAGTCAGAGTATTTGTGACTGATGAAAAGCTTTGTCTAGTGTACTAAACCCATTTAGTGATTCAGAAAAGTTGTTCCAAGTTGCTATAATGGATTAGAAATGCTTTCTGAATCATTATTCGGAAAGGGCCTGTTTTGGGCATCTCTTCCAAAAAGCAGGTTGGACTTTGATGTATCAATGGCTTGCACCTAAATTCGGGTTGAAGACCAATGACCAGTTACTGACACCCAAATTGTGGTGGTAATGGATCTGCAAAGAGAAAGTGGTCCCCTTTGGATCCGTTCTCTTTTGGGAATTATGGTTGAAGCTTCAGAGGGAGTAGACAGTTGTCCCCTGGTCCAGGTGACAATAGTCTTCTGTCACTGAAGTTTTCCAAAATGAAAAACATTTTTTAAGCAGCCCCGGTTCCTTTAAGGATCAGGTTGCTTTAAAAAAGGGGTTTTCAATTCTGGAAACAACGACAGAGATGATGGTTTGGTGTACCTTGCATCCATTTCCCTGTGACGTTAGCCAATTACAGGTGGTCGCTATTTGTGACCTGCCTAATGAATATTAATTAGGCAGATTGTTCTGAGACCCTGATGTGATTTGTTTTTTTGGGAATCAAAGTATTAGTACATAAAACAAAATTCGCAAAATGTTGTTGCACAATTTGTGACCAGCTTTTGCTAATGTAATCTTTGTACATCAGTCCGTATATGCGTGTTATCCGTCTTGACTTGTACATTCATCTGTGTGACATGTATGTAAATGGGTGCCTACATGTCTGTTAGTATCTGTGTGCTGGTAAATGTGGCCCAGGCAGTAGCGAGCATCAATATTAGTGCCATGTTGTACTAAGCCTCAATGGTTCTATGAATTAATGGGAATTATAAGCCCAGACACTAATGAACCTCCATGGCTCCAAGCAGCAATGTCGCTCAATGGCCCTAGGAAGTAATGATAATTAATGGCTTCAAACAGTAATGATCATCAATAGTCCCAGGAAGACATGATCATCAATATCCCAGACAGTAATGCCCTGTATTGGTCCAGCAGTAATGACCCTCAATAGCCCCAAGAAGTAAAGAGCTTTAACAGTTGCATGGGGGAATAAATAGTAGCAGTAAATATTTATCAATGGACCCAGGCAGTAATGATCAGCAACAGTAAAGATAATCACCCTGCCCAGACATTAATGAACAGGAATGGCCCGAGCAGTAACGTATGTTAATTGTTCCAGGTAGTAATGAATATCAATGGGACCAGGCATTAATGCTCATCAGTGGGAAAGGGTAGTGATCAACATGAATGGCCTAGTACAGTAATGAACTTCAATGGTACCAGTCAGTAACTGGCCAATTCTGGCTTAAGCATAATCAGCAGCAGCACTAAATAGTAAAAAGCATTAATACTGATCCCAGACATTAAAGAACCTCAATGGTCCCAAATATTCAAGAACATCAATGGTCCTCAGGCAGTAACAACCCTCGATCTCCCTGGAAGTATTAATAATCAATGGCCTTAATTATTGCTAATTGCTTATGGTCCCAGATCCTAATGATAATAAATATCTTCAGCTGGTAATGTACATAAATGGGCCCAGGCACAAGAAAAACTCAGTCACACCAATGTGTCATCATTTTCAGTGGTCCACAGGCAATCATGAATGTAAATGGGCCAGGTAACAATAAGCTTCAATAATACAAGGCATATTTGATATTCTTACTCTGATCCTACAAACTCTGGGGAAAGTGCAGAAAATTGGAGGTGCTTGTGGGTTTATATTTACTACTTTAACTGCAGTCCTGCACACATTGGAGCAAGTGGAGATATTTGGGGAGGGAGGTCAAGTTTATAAACCTTGGGCAAAGTTTAACTGATATAGCTCACTTTTACAATTCCTACCACCACAAACAATGTAGAAAACAAGTATATTTTCAAATTTAATATTTACAGCAACTACTTTATTTGATCAAATGTTCATATTTTTGCAAAGTGTTTGAGGTATCACAAGTAATATTTAAGCAACATTCCTCATATTGAAAAAATATAACAAACGACATAGATAAATATGATTAAGATTTATACTGTAACACATGCATTAATGTAAGCATGTTAAGTATGATAAGTATGATCTAATTATTTGCAGTAAGAAAGTATAAGAGATGAACCAGCACTTTGGTTGATTCCTAAGTTAGTTGTCGGCAAATCCAGAACACGTCACTTGGAGTGGCAGTGGCACAGTCTGAACAATGGAGCCAAAGAGAAGTTTAAACTGGGCATGATTCACTCTATACATGAGCTGCTCACCATTAGAAGGCATTGTACCGTGATAGGCTGTTGAATGCCTCTAAAAAAACAGAAGGAGGTTTTTAAAAGGGTGCAAGAACTTACGTCTTTAATTACTCTCAAACAATTCCCTCGTCAAGTTTTTTCAAGCAGCTATAGGCTATTTTATTGAGAAAAAATTCTATTCAAAATACAATTTCAAGAGGAAACTTCACCCGTCACCACTAACAAAAATATAAACTAATATCGTTACTCCCACACTGTGCTACAATGCATCAAGCTTATGTGGCTAAGGCATTTACCAATATTTTTAAAAAGTCACATTTTTTGGACCATGTTCAGGCTGGTTTCCGCCAAAGGCATAGTAATGAGTCTGTCATGCTTTCCATAATAAATAACCTCAGAGGAGATAGTGACCTTGCACATACCAGTGCACTGCTTTTATTGCATCTTTCCACTGCCATCATGCTCACCGCAAGATTTTATTGCCATGTGTCAAGCAAACAGGCTGCTGTCTTTTTTGGCTAACCACTTCCAAGCAGTACATCTCCCATTGTCTCATAGTGAATGGACACCAGTTGAATGCGGAGTTCCACAATGATCTTTTCTGCCCCCTTTCCCTTTTAATGTATGCTTCCAACATTTGGTTAACTATCTCACCAATATGGGCTAAAAGGTTTCTATATAACAGGATGATTCACAAGTTCTGGTGACAGATGAAATTCAAGTGTCTCTTATCCTGGGGGGAAATTATAAAAATAATATTTAGGCCACACCAATAGCCCGCATGCTCCGTGTAAATGACTAAAGTCTCAAACCTCCCACCACGTTTGCTGAAACCAGAAAACTCATTAATCAATAAATCCATTCATTGGATTAGAGAAATTTGCAAGTGCTTTAGTTTAATCCGCTCAGACATAGCTAGTGCCTCACGTCATTCTACCACCCATGAAAACATGGATTACATTAAATTAGTATTAAAATCCAGTCTTCTGGCTGATTGCCTCCTGGCATTAGATACACAAGCACTGCAAATGTGGACATTCAATTTAAACTCAGTGCCTTAGTACCCCCATCCTTTCACCAAGCCTTGGATGGCTCCCCACTATCTAGCTCTGATTGATTGGAGCCTTCTAACATTTTTTCCCTGCCAAGAACCCCAAGCAATGAAGCAACTCTAACCCAACCAGTGAATTCTGGTCTTTTTTCCAGAACGATAAGTCCTTGCTCCAGCACCCCAAGGTTGAGAAACAAACCTCAGATTATTTTCCCCCAAACTCATTTGGCAGACACAAGGAACTTCACAGGGTTGAAACCAAAAGCACTTGATTCTGAGTGGGTGAAATGTATAGATGGCATAGACATAATTTCTTTTCAAACAACTTGGGAAATTGAACCATTGCATAGACTAGGCTTCAAGTGTTTGCCATGTCAGCAGTCCAGTCAAGGTCAGGGAGACTGTCTGAAGGCTTAGCAATTTGAAGTAATGTATCTATTAAATCAAAAATTAAACAAATCCCCGTTAATTCTACAGATATTATGGGTATAGAAATGTCAACTGAGCCAGGCCAGAGGTTACTAATCCTATATGTTTGCAACAGAATTATCAATAGGTTATCCATCTCTCCAACGCTGGAAACCTTGTATCAAACCCTGGAAGCCAGCAATAGGAACACCAGAGTCCTAATGGGTGGAGATTTTAATATCTGTTTTGATGAACCCTCTTCAGTTTTTGAAAGAGCTATCTCAAGAGGAAGATGAAATCAGGGGAATCCCTGATCTTGTTGGTCCAAACGTAAATCAGCAATCCATATCGGCTCTTCAATTGATTGACATACTATTAACTTATGGAGTCCACGCATGCAATGGCCACACTAGCTCTGATTACTTGACAAAAACCCACTTTCTCCAGGGGAGCATATGCAAATCACCATGGTGACTTTTTTCTGGATGTCCACTTATGGCAGGACTTACTGGAAATGGAGGCATCTGATAACGAGGAGAGTGGCCATTACCCCTTGATATTACACCTTAAGGGGAGTACTGATAAGCATATTCTAGACCACCTAGAGAAGAGAAGTAGCAACATAGCAATTATTAACAACAAGAGGAACATCAAATGGGGAAGAGTTGCTGAAAACAATACCATTTTACGCAATCTATACAGTGATCTTTTACTGCAGATTACAAATTGCAAGCAAGTCACTTATGAGTATTCACCTAGCCTGTTTTGATAATCTAAAAAATCCCTCTAGACTAAAAGCGCTTCCCTTGCTTCCTGTACACCGCAAGGTAATTGCCAATGGTTCTCTAAAGAATGCAAAGCAGTTAAGTTAACCTTGCTGGCGGCTGTCAAAGGGGGAACCAAGTGCAATATGTGAGCTGCTGGAACATCATATTAAGGGATACTGAACAAAGCAGAGGCAGCCTAGGAGATGTCACTATTGGAGGATCTTCCTGAGGCAGTGAAAATGAAAAAACAGACTGCTTTTTGGCACATAGTTAGCAACGGGGGTCAGACTCAAGTTATGTGCCCTGAAACTAACATTCCAGTTGAAGACTGGATTAAGCATTTCCAGTCGCTGTGTAACTTTGAATACGCTGACTCCCCTCAGCCTAATGCCTTAGATTTCTTTAATCCAACAGCTCTGGCTTCACCCCCTCGGGCCGGAATAGGGTTGCTTTAGAACTCATCCATAGTGCAGGATCTAGTGACACCCTAAGAGCCATCTTCACACAGAAACCTGGAAAGGCTCCAAGCTTTGACAAGATCCCTGCCAAACTATTTTGAGCAGAATCCTGTGTTTAGGCCTAGCATAGCTACAAAATCTCTAATGCCATCAAGGCCAGAGCCCCTACCACTCCCCATGGAAGGGTGCAGAAATCATCCCAATTTGTAAGAAGGATTCTCATATGGACCCGTCAAACTACCACACAATTAGTCTGCTGGGCAACCTGCAAAAATATTTTGTAAACAACTACATAATAAGTTATTACTGTGGGTAAAGACCAATGAAATATTAACAGAATCCCAGACTGGCTTCCGTGTGAAGACTAGCACTATCTACCACATCTTTCATTTTATAACGCTAAAATGTAAAATGGTGGGCTTGACCATGGGCAGCCTATATGTAGCTTTTGTTGATCTGAAGGATACCTTGGATTTTATGCACAGAAACAACTTGTGGGAGATTTTGAATGGGTTGGGTCTGCCCCATCATTACTAGACATTATTATTCTCTGTCATGAAGGCAACTTTCCACAAATCAGGTGGGGCAAGAACAGAGAGCTCACAGCAGCTGTTCCAGTAAAGAGAAAAGTAAACTATTTTGTTTCTTAACCACCTAACGTCCCCAAGCTGGTGGAGTGAATTAGGGCCTGTAACCATCTTGTAGTACATTGTTCTTTGCAAACTGGCTTACGTATAATGGCTATACAGTTTTTAATCACCCACTTCAATATGTTTTAACCTTACTGCCCCGGGATTTTATTGTGGGGATATTGCAATGGGTATTTTATATCTTTCCAAGACAAGCTCTGGAATCCCCCTTTCAAGGAACTCCGGGATTTTATTTCTGGATGTAGACATGGAAATTGTAAGGCCTCTGTTCACCATTAGGTTAGAACGCTTCTGACTTACATGATGAACCAGAATAGGTTTTTGTCTGAGGTTCGTTCGCACTTGTGTGATGCACCATCGCCCTATCTTATTTCAACTATGTTGTTTGTATGCATATATATTTTTACTTGAATTAATTGTATTTTTATGTATATTGTTTTTGTATGTGGCTTTTATGGCCTTTGGCCGAAATAAAGTGCTTTGGCTTGAATCGCCTACAGTCCATACAAAACACTGGCAGCTGATTGAACACCTACTCTCCTAGAAGACTTCATGTAGGGATTTTTGCTTAAATTGCTGAATTGGTTACTCATACAACAGAGAGTTCATTTTAAGGTTCTATGTTCCAAGTGATTCGTGATCAGGCACCCCCACCTTAATTTCTGATAGAGCCAGCAGATAAATTCCTTCTTGGTGTATATGCTGTGCTACAGTGCATCTTCTGTCAATTCCAAGATTTTAGAAAATGGTTTATAGACCAAAGAAACCAGTGGTGTTTGTGTGTTGTATTAAGTAGATGTAACATAACATAACTCTAACATAACTCTAAAAGTAAATCAAATATTCTAACATTGAATATTGCATTATATTAAATACATTAGCATTACTTTTTGTTAATTTTTGTAATACACCTAGTTTGTTCTTTAGTAATTGTAAATTAAAATATTTCAAAGGAATAATAAACTACTACTACTAGTAACAAAATGAACAATTTTTACTATAAGGATTAAAAATAATAATAACCACCAATCAACTAATTTAAATATTATTAATGTATTTTGAATAAATATGAACACATATATTTTAAAATGATTTATTAAATGTATGTAATGATTTGATAATGTTTACATTGCTTATTTAAAATACAGTACTATCTATCCAAGTAAATCCAAAACTCTGGGAAAAATATTAATACATTCAATAAAAATTTATATTAATTAAATTAAAAGAAATTAATAAATGCATATTAAATAACTAATATAAACATCAAAAAACCTACAAAATGTATATTTTATATACCACTAACCATTCAATACTCCAACTATCCCCAGAACCCCAAAAATAAACAAAAAAAATAAACTCAGAAAATATTTTATATTATTTACAATAAAAATGTAATAAACAATCTCACTAAATACAAGGTAATAAACGAAATTACTACATTGATATTTTATTAATTAATATTTTAAACTTTGATTTAGATAATGATATAATTACCCATGATATTTCCTCCCTCCATATTGTTATTATCAAGATAATCTGACCGAGATAATATGGTCAAAACTATTTTGGATGGTATATCGCTAAGGTTTCCTCTAAATTACCTGACAATGATTTGAATGGGTGGATTGAAGATTCAGATATATATGCCCTGAAGGAAGCGTGGCATCAGTGGCGGTCTTATATTCCTAGTTATGTATGAAAAATTGGCTGCCCAAGGACCAAAAGGTAGACCCTGAGAAGGGTTATTCATATGGGCATGAACACCCTTAGTAAAGAAATGGGAAGAAGTTAAAAAGTCACAAGTAACATCTTATGCTGAAATTAATTTAAGAATGATTATAATTCATAGAGAAATAATGGTAATAAAGTCCTTGCGGGCCTATAAAATCTCTTGGAATGAATATGTTGTGGGTTGCTGCAATGCATGAGACTCCCCAGCTGCTCATAATATTTGGAGACTTTAATGCTAGGAAGGGAAGGGTTTTACTGGTGAATGAACCTTTGCTTGAAAATGAAGCATGGTAGATTTCATGCTTCAAAAAAAACATTACTGATCAAGATGAATATCTGAAATGCATAGAAATAAAGTTGATTGAGACCATGAAACTGGACGTGTATGGGATATATGCCAGCTGGTTATATGTATCAAGACATAGGCAGTGGTAGCTGGATAGATTAAATCTTCGTGAATAATGAAATGTGCTGGGCAGTGCTGAATTCTGAGCTTGTACGCTAGTCAAAATGCAATCACAAATTATTTGGATAAATAAAGAGAAATCTGGCAAATAAAATGATATATTAGTGAAAAGGGAAGTCTCTACACATGCTAGACAAACAAAAAGATGAGTTGCAGATGGAAAAATATAGATTAGGTGAATTCATTCACTAAATCTTGTGCTGTCTTTACCATCACTGAAGATTGTTATAAATTGAAAGGAAAATAGTCCAGTAGAGCTTGAAAAGTATAAAGTAATGATGACAAATGTAAAGGAGGCTTGTTGACATCACTACCAGGGGTAATCCACTAAGAGGTTCCCTCAATGGAAAAGTGTTTTGATGAAGACTTCAAGAGACGAAGGCTAAGGACCTGATTTAGAGTTCAGCAGATGGGTACTCCATTGCAAATGTGTCAGATATTCCTTCTGCTCTATTACAACTGCCAAAGGATATAAAGCACTTGTAATAAGTCAGACAGGATATTAGTCACATTTGTGTAACCTGTCTGCCAAACGCTATATCAGGCCATTAGTTAGTTAAGGCAAGGAAAATAGACCTCGGGGCTGATGGATTGCAAAATAGAATAAAAAGAGAGTGAACACTTTTGGTACAGCAGTAGAAACCAGGTAAGAGATGCAAAATTAGTTTATGTAATGGCAGCGACGAACAGAGAAAATTCTAGAAACTGAGATTTATTACTAAAGGTTCTTGAAACAAAAAGTATGGCTAAATAGTGCTAAATAAGTGGCAGGCTGGTGTGCCTATTTTGCACCCAAATATAAGGAAAACCTTTTCACACCAAATTAAGGATAATGTGACATCTCTTGCTTCTTCTTTCATCGGGCAGAAAATCAATAGTTCTTTAGTAAGTTAAATGAGTGGGAAGGTAGTTCGTCCTGATTTTATCCCAGCAGAGGTAATAAAATGGTGGAGACATTGGTGTTTATGTGAAGGTTTGCTTATCCATAAATTCCAATCAATTGGTTTTAGCAATGTGGACAAAAGGTGAAATTGTTCCTATTTTTAAGATGGGAACTGGAGAGGCTATTAGCTAGTTTTCTTTCTGAGCTCTCAACAAAAACTTTGTTAATAGGTTTCCCTATGAGAGCATACTTGGGTGAATTGACAAACAAGGAATATTGTCGATAAACGAACATGGATGAAATACCTATGACTCTCCAAAGCAGTATATGCCAACTCAGAAAATGTATACGTGGCCTTTATTGATTTCCAGATGGCCTTTGATGCATCTAGTAGAGAAATTGTGTAGTTGAAATGAAATGAAATGGTGATCGAGAAAGGGTTGACAACTGACTGAATATGTTTCTAAAGTGCACAGTACCTCCACAGGGTGCCTTGGTGCTATTGTTGTATACCCACGGCTCAATTCACTAACTAAATTTGTAGCACCTAAATTAGCAATACTCACAAAAAGATACACGGAATGACAAGATGGAAGAGGTTGAATCCAGATAGACGGGTGATTAATCCTGTCCAACATTCTTCGGTTGCTTACTCTAATCTGTGTTGAGCTCAGTTGAATGCAAGTTTGAATAGTTCCGTTTTTTAGGTTTTCTAAACTGTGTGCAGATAGATACATTTCTCAAATTCAAACCAAGAGTCTTCTATGCCTATGTACACTCAAACATCTTTTGCTGTGTTTCATCTGCTTGCAAAATTGTTGCGTGATTAGATGAATGGACAATAAATGGAGGACATCGTGAGTTGTCAGTTTCTTTAGGTATATAGGACCCTTGCATCTGTACGCTTTATGGATGGTCTTTGCAGTACATGGAAGCAGTGGGGTGCCTTAAGGGCATGTTTATGTTGTCCCTTCTTTATATGTTACAGCAGAGCCTGGCTACCCAATTCTGTAGTCTATGGAGTATGATAAAGAGTTTTTGGAGAGCCTAAAGTATGTAAAATCCCAAACATTGAGATGTGCAAGGAATAAGTGAGCAGGAGTGGGAAGAGTTTTCAGAGGAGAATGATAGCAGCATGTGTATGCTCTTTCCTACTGTTTAAACTTGGGGTATGAGAAATGGTTTTTATTTTACCCTTTGAAGAGAACCAAAGTATCTGGCAACTTGCTGGGGCATAAACACATGGTTGCTTTATCTCACAATGTAAAGTTAAAGGAAAAACTGTGGTGGTCATTATGATATTGGCGGTCATCTGACCATCACGCCAGCAATGGCAGTAGTACCGCTGCCAGGCCGGCGGTATTGACCGCCAAATTATGACCATGGCGGTGGTCCCTCCCATAGACAGCCAATGTACCACCCCAACCGCCAGTGCAGTAGGACAACTGAACACAGCAGTAGCTATCTCCAGGCAGGCTGAAGACAAGAATCCGGCCATCATATTATGACATAGGCCATCAGGATTTCTGGGGCGTGAGCAACGCCACCAAAAGCCTGGTGGAAACACAACATATAAAAGGAGTTACTCACCTCCAGGGACATAGAGTAATTCGCGGCCGCCATGGAACCACAACTGGAAGGCTTCCCGATGCTTTACTATTCCACGGCTGTCCATGAGCACCAATGCCGACGAAGACGACAAAGGTGAGTACAGCCTCCTAGCACACAAGGGAGGGAGGGGAGAGTGACACACGCACAACACACACCACACACACACACCACACACCCAGAACAATCTGCACAGTGAACAACAGCAACATTAGCCAGAAGTAAAGAAAGCCAGGACACATATCTTAGGTCCAACCTCTGTATTTCGCTGGACCTGCGCCCACAACAATTGAGGCAACTAATTACAAAGGGCCATTGTCCAGTCCAATGTCAGCCATTAGCCACAGGGCAACATCCAAGGCCCAACTTGTCTCCTGACAGCCCAGTCACTCCACTGGGCAGGGGCATCATGGTAACGGTAGGCAGGCCCCTCAGGGGGTAGGGGGAGGGGGTTTCTTTTTTGCGGGTGAGTCCTTGGGCTTGGGCGGGTCCTTGCCCTTCCGGTTAGGGGGCAGAGGAGTGGCCTTGGGATGGGGGGCCAGAGTGCCACCCTTCTTCATCTTAGTGGCAGGAGTACACTTAGGGGGAGGAACAGGAGTTGATTTGGAGCTGGAGGTACTGGGCTGGGGTGGGGACTTTCCTGTTATGGGCAGGACGGGGTGGGGGAGAGAAGAGGTCAAGGTGGGAAAGGAAAAGCTTCTTAGGACCAGTGGGGCGGAATGTGGGAGGAGGTACAGGAGTGGAGGTAGAGGGAGTGGTTGTAGGAGGAGGAGGTGTGCTGGACTTGGGTACAGGTGCATGGACAGTGTGCGTGTGTGAGGTGGATGGCTGTTGGGTGTCTGAATAGGAGCGTTTGTGTGTCTTTGGAGGGGGGCAGACAAGGTGGGGGAGGAAAAACAGGACATGTAGATGGATGTTGTGATGGTGTCTGCAAGTGAGGTGGGTGTGCTGCATGAGGTGGTGATGGTAACTGCGCATGTGGTGTGTGGGGTGCATGTCTGCGGGTCTGCTGTTGTGGTGACTGTGGGCAAGGCTGTGCAGGTGGCAGGATCTGGGACTGTTGATGCTGTGCATGCAGGTGTGAGTGCTGATGTTACTGTGAGGGAGGAGGAGGAGGGAGAGACAGTGGAGGCAGTGGCTGATGCTGTGTGTGCATCTGTGTGTTGGCTGTGTGTGTGCTTGTGGACTGAAGTGTGGTGTCTGTGTTTGTCTGTGCGAGTCCTGTCTGTTGTTTTAGGGGCATCCTTGTCAGAATGTGTGCGTGGGATGGGTTGGGGGAGAAGAGACAGAAACTGGGAAGAGGAAGTTGGAGGGGGGATGGAAGAAACAGGGACACTGACTGCCTTCAGAGAGAAGGTCAGAACCTGAAACGATCTCTGTAGGGCCGCCACGCCACGCCACTATGAATGCCCTCCAGAAAGGCATTGGATTGATTCATCTGGGATGCCAGCCCCTGGATGGCATTCACTATGGTTGACTGTTCTACAGAGATGGACCTCAGGAGGTCAATAGCCTCCTCACTGAGGGCAGCAGGGCTGACTGGGGCAGGGCCTGAGGTGCCTGGGGCGAAGGAGACACCCACCCTCCTGGGTGAGCGGGCATGGGCATCTCAGTGGGGGGCTACTGGGAGGGCAGTGCTGGTGCGGGCGTGGCGGAAGATAAAGTTGCTGGGGTGGTCCCAGAGGGGTCTGCCACCACAAGGGAGCTTCCATCGGAAGAGGAATCAGAGTTAGTTGTATCAGCTCCTGTCTCCCCGTGGTGCTCCCCTCGGCCTCCGTCCGACTGGTCCCCTTGGCGTCGGTGGCCTCTGCCTCGTGGGTCCCGTGGACTGCAGCTCCCTCACTCACTGGTGCCCCTACTCCTTCGCCAGATGATGCTAATGCACACAGGGACAGGATGACAAAAGGAGAGTGGGGGGGAGAAAGAGAGCACAGGGTCAATTACAGCACCAACAGCACAGATGGCATACACATCACTATCACTCTCTGGGACTAAGAATGGGCAGTATGGACCACAGTGGCATACCACTGGCTAGGTAGTACAGCAGGTAGGACCCAAACAATACCATCTGCACACCTACTGGGGCCAACTAAGCCCTGTCTGCCATGGCAAGCTAGCTACCTAGCAATTCTAAATATGCATACCACCCTACATACCTAAGCAGGACCCCGCAGCAATGTCTAAACTGGCATATTGGGACATCCACAGACTAGAACCCTGCACCAAAATCCCATGCCAGGCAACAAATGATGAATATCACACACACTGTACTCACCCCTTGTGGCTGCTGTGCTGCCCTTAAGCGTCCATCCAGCTCTGGGTAGGCCACCACCAGTATGCGGGCCATTGGGGGGTCAGGCTCCAACGGGCACCCCTCCCTCGTTGGGAGGCCATCCCCAGCTGGGCCTCCACGGTCTTCCGGGCCCAGCGTCTCAGGTCCTCCCAGCTTTTCCTGCAGTGGGTGTTCTGCCGGCTATGGACCCCCAGGGTCCGCACATCCTTGGCGATGGCACACCACAACCCCTTCTTCTGATGGGCGCCGACCTGCAGAGGAACCATAGACAGAAGAACACCATGAACCATACAATCCAGTCTGTCACATATATGGCCTACATACTGCATTTGTCCCTCTTCAAGCACACACATGACCCGTACCTCTTCATTCACATTGCCTGCAGCCATACCCCCCAAATGACACACTGCCAGCACACATATACATCTACATGCAGTCATGTCGCATGCAAAGTACCCATGATGTACTCACCTGTTGGTCTGGAAGCCCATACAACTGCTCGTACAGGGGTAGGACCCCATCCACAAGACTTTCCAACTCTTCCGACGTGAAGGCTGGGCCCTTTCCCCTGTTGCTCAGGCCATGGTGACTTGCAGACACAGGTCCACATGCAGTGGAGATGTAGTCCAGTGGAAAATCAGGAATCAAGTGAAGCAGTAGGAAGAAAATGGCGGTCATGTCCGCGGTGGTGAACACCGTCACCGCCGGCGTTGATCACCATTGGTTCCTGTACTCCATAGAGCTCCATGTTAGCCAATAAGGAATTGCACGGCGGTGCAGACCGCCTTCCGCCATGAAGCATAACGCCGGCGGAGTGAAGTCACTTCCACCTCTCCCTGCATACAAGACAGGCGGTTGTCATTTCCTACTGCTAGTACTCAGGTATTGAATTTAAATGTGCATCATTGGTGTTGACTGTAAACACCTAGACAGTTCTAGTGCCCAACATGCTATGTGTACTCTGATGTTGTGTGTTCATAGGTCCTGTTGTCACACCCTTTTTACTTTTGCCTCACTTAGGTACCAACCACTGCGGAGGAGTAGGAGGAGGAGGCAAGCACCCGTGTACAGATGCCTTGTGGACTTGGCTACACTGGAGGACAGGCACATCATACTCATCTATCATCTGGACAGGGCCACAATCACAGAACTGTGTGCACAATTGGAGCCTGATCTGCTACCTGCTATCCGTTGCACCACAGTAATCCCCCCTCTTGTGCAGGTACTATCAGTGCTCCATTTCCTGGCAACAGGTTTGTTCCTGGTGACTGTGGGCTTGGCTGCAGGAATGTCACAACCAATGTTCTCTATTGTGCTTGGAAGGGTTTTGGCTGCCTTGCTCAAACACATGTGCAGCTACATCGCATTCCCCCAGGTTGATGATTTGCCAACTAAGAAGGCTGGATTCTACGCAATGGAACACATACCACACGTGATTGGGGCCATTGACGGAACCCATATTGCCTTATTCCCTCCTAGGGACAATTAACAGGTGTACAGGAATACGAAGAGTTTCCAATCTTTCAATGTCCAGATAGTGTGCCTTGCTGACCAGTACATCTCCCACATCACTGCCAAGTATCTTGGATCTGTGCATGATGCCTTTGTCCTGAGGAATAGAAGCGTCCCACAGCTGATGGCATGACTACAGAGACACAGAGTGTGTCTAATGGGTGAACTTGAGTCCCCATCCAATGTATCTCTGTGTATGCCTACAGGAGTCATACCCCATGCGATTGTTCAAGGCTAATGTGTGTCCCTCACTTCTTCCAGGAGACCCCCGCTACCCAATCCTGTCCTGGCTCTTGACCCCTGTTAGGAATCCGAGAACAGGGGCTGAGAATAGGTACAATGATGCTCATGGGGATACTAGGAGGATTGTTGAAGGCACCTTCGGTCTCCTGAAAGCCACGTTCAGGTGCCTCCATCTGACCGGTGGATCCCTATGCTACTCCCCTGAGAAGGTTTGCAAGATTGTTGGTGTGATGCATACTGCACAATTTGGCCCTCAGACGCCATGTGCCCTACCTGAGGAGGAGGGGGTGACAATGCACCTGTGGCAGCAGTGGACACTGAGGACAGGGAGGAGGATGAAGAGGAGGAGGATGTGGACAACAGGACACATATCATTCAGCAGTACTTCCAATGACACTCAGGTAAGACTGCTGAACTTTACATTTCTGCATTTAAGTGATGTGCTGTGTGGGTGTAGTAAAATGCCAGTCACTACCTTTGCATCCTAACTGACTGTCACCTATGCCTTCCTTTATTGCAGATGTTGATGTGCTTCCACACTGTAATGCTGTGATGTGTACAGACTACTGAGACACCTATGAAGGATGGGTTCACACATTAAAGGACATTTGCACAGGATCATGCAGTTCAATACAGTACAACACATTGTACATTTCTTTCTGATAAAGCACTATTACTCAAGTTGTGTCCAAGGGTGTTTATTTCTAAATTAGGTATACAATGCAAAGTGCAATAGGGTGGAGTGATGGTTGGGAAAATTCCAATGTAGTAGGCCAGTCTGTTTGTAGCACAGGTTCAGTGTCCAATGGGCCATAGGAAGAGGAGCAATGGCAGTTGAAAGTGAACAAGGTGACACAGTGGAACACAAGGGGGACATTCTGGAGGGGCTCATTTCCTGGTGGTGGTCTTGGTCTTGGCAACTGTCTCTGGTGTCTGTCTGGGTCGTAGGGAACGTTTGCGGGGTGGTTCACCTTCTGCAGGGGAAGGGGTGCTGGTGGTCTGTGAGTCCTGTGGCAGGGCCTCCTGTCTACTAGCTGCAGCTGATGTGGAGGGCTGGTCAGTACACTGGCTAGTGGTAGGGACCTGCTGGTGTGCTGTGTACTCACGCATGTTGTTGGCTATCTCACCCAGCACTCCTGCAATGTAGGCCATGGTGGTATTCAAGGCCTGCAATTGTTGCATGACCTACTGGTGGTGTTCCCCCTGCAGCCACTGGTTCTCCTGCATGATGTTGAGCACCTGACCCATCCTGTCCTGAGATTGTTGGTATGCCCCCAGGACATTTGTGAGGGCCTCCTGGGCAGTTGGTTCCCTGGGCCTGTCCTCCCACTGGTGCACAACTACCCTCCAACTGTCCCTGGTCCCCTGTTCCTGTGTCCCCTGAACGGTGTTCCCACTCCCACTGACACCAGGACCCTCATTGTCTTGCCTGTGTGGTGTGGTCTCAGGTCCCTGTACAGGTGGGCACACTACTGATTGACGTGTCCTGGGGACAGAGGTTTGGGGGTGTTGGCTGGCCACTGTGGTGTTTGATTCAGAGGAGGGGCCCTGTGGTGGATTGGCTGTGGGATGGGGTAGCCGACTGACCAGGGGTCCCAGATGGGCCAGAGAGTTCATCCAAATTGAGACCTCCTGAGTTGCTGTCATCACTGGGGGCGTCTTCTGGTGGTGGGAGACTGGGTAGCCGCGGCACCTCCTTGCCACTAACATTGGCGGGGGCAGCTGTGGGGATGTAAGTGATGTGTTAGGGTTCTTGCCTGTGACATATTCCACATTTCTAGCTTTCCCACTGTTATTGGTGTTGTCCTCCCACCTTTGGTTGTGATTGGTGATGTATTGTGGGATTGGTAGTTCTCCATGCTGTGCATGCATTGCTGGTGGGTGTGCATGCAAAGCTGGAAGGGATGTGCTTACTGTGGGTATGGCATGCAGGGGTGGACATTTAGGTGTGGTAATTGGGGTGGAGCACTGTGTGGGATGGAGTGGGGTGAAGGGAGTCAGGGTGAGGGGATGAGATGGAATGCAGGTATGTGGGGTGATAGGTTGTTAATGGTGACTCACCAGTGTCCAGTCCTCCGGCTACTCCAGTGAGTCCCTCAGGATGCAGTATTGCCAAGACTTACTCCTCCCATGCTGTCAGGTGTGGGGGAGGTAGTGGGGGTCCACCGCCAGTCCTCCTGATGGCAAGCTGGTGCCTTACTGCAATGGAATGCACCTTTCCCCATAGGTCGTTCCAACTTTTTCTCATGTCGTCCCTTTTGCGTGCATGTTGTAACACGCCGTTCACCCTGTCCACGATTCTCCGCCATAGCTCCATTTTCCTGGCAATAGAGATCTGCTGTACCTGTGCTCCAAACAGCTGTGGCTCTACCCTGACTATTTCCTCCACCATGACCCGCAACTCCTCATCAGTGAAACGGGGTTGCCTTTGTGGGGCCATGGGTGTTGTGTGGTGGGGTGTTGTGCACACGGTCATGTGGTGGGTGTGTGGTGGGTGGTGTGTGACGGATGTATGGGTAGTTGTGGTATGTGTGTGCAGTTGTCTCTGGGATTGAAGTGGCAAGGTGTGGCGATTTTCTCGTGTTTGGAAAGGTTTGTGGCTGTTGTGGGGGGGTGTTTTATAGTGCTGTTGTGGGTGTGTGTATTTGTGTCAGGTTTGTTTTTTTTGTTCTGTCCAATCTTGTATTGTTTTGTATTTGGGTGGCCATTCCTGCCTTGGCGGTGTGCACCGCCAATGGTTTACCACCGTTGAATGTCCGCTGCGGTGATTCTTGGGTCATTATTCATAGGGTGTTGTTTTGGTGGCGTACCAGTATGGGTGCTAGTTCCAACAGTTTATCGCATTCAGTGGGTCTGGCGGATTTGTGGTTGTTGCTGGTTTTTGTCGGTTTTGTGTGTATTTGTCATAATCTGACGGACGGATGTTCACCTCCGTGGTGGTATATTGGCAGCAGTCACTGCGGCGGTGTTCGGAATTTACCGCCAATGTCATAATGAGGGCCTGTGTGTCTGTGTCCCAGCAGAGAGACAGACACTGGGTGGTTGTTTTCTTAGCCTGTGAAAACAGACAAAATTGAATATATCTGGGCCCCACTGACAGAGGTAAGTTTGCATGTGTAAATCTACTCACAGATTAAAACCTATACTTAGGTAAAACTCTCCACATTATTGGCATTCACTATTTTTGTGTGGAGAATTACAGCTATGCATGTACACGGGTATGTATGTGGTATTTGTATAGGGCCAACCTAGCCAAAAGAGGGTAGTGCAGTACAAGATGAAAGGCAAGTATATAGGTAGCTTGGATCTGGAAGCAGAAGTTGTACTACTACTGTAGTGTGATGCAGTATTCTTAAAAGAGGTGCTTTCTAACCTCTTTCCTATACTGGAGGAACGCTGGGCGGTCCTGATGATTTCTGCAGTGAGATGTAGTATTTTTTAAAGAGGTGCTTGTTTAACTCTTTCCTAAACTAAAGCAACATTGGGGCACTTTTAATGGACACATGGCTGTTGCTCCAGACCTTCAGTGAAAAGATAGAAAAAGCCTGATGCCTTGTTTTTGTCTTTTTCAGTCTTCTTCCTATAGCTTCAGTCCCTGAATGTTGAACAAGAAAAACTCATTAGCACAGCAGAAAATTATAGGGCAAATACACTCTATGTGGGTACGGCAATACCTCAGAAAAATTACAAGTCTAGGGGACCACAAATATTAAAAAGGAATATCAGATGCCGAGGGCGAGTGAAACAACAATCATTCAACTTTAATCCCTGCACACTCAACAAGGAGATCCCGCCAGAGCAGCAGAAAAATGTCAAGCAGAATGGAACCCGTGGGGACTCTGTAAGTCACAGAGATCAACTAGTTCCTGAATTTGCCCATGTGAATGAAATTATGTTGGTTGGAAAGGAAGGAGAAGCACCAGTAAAGGCAATTGCCAGTACATCCCATTTGGGACTCCAGGGTATGGAGGTGGGTCTAATGCTCAACTGTGTCTAAGGCAGCTGAAAGAGCCAGCAATATCATGAGTCAGGGGGTCATCTTCGTCTGTGGTTAGAATAGTGTCATCTACAATGTGTTGTAAATAGCAATCTCCAGGTTGCAGCTTGCTCTAAAGCCAGACCAGTAGTCATGCAAGAGATGGTTGGCGTTGATGTGATTTTAGAGCTGAGCATAGACGTGCCTAAGGCAAGGCCATTTGCGTCCATCCGCATCCTTCCGCGTCCCGAACACAGCCAGTGCCAGACACATGGTGGTTTTGGGATCGAAGAAGCAGTCAAAAGGTCCTACTCTGCTAAGGACTTAAAAGGTATGAATGGAGGGGATGACACTATGAGGTGTAGCCCCTTTACTATACATGGTGTGGGCCATAGCTCCTGTTTTAAATGTAGGGTGAGTTTCCATCCTCTGCTTCTTTCCGTGAAGGGGAAATGTGGTAGGAATAAGCACTTGAGTGAGCTGAAGGCGATGTTTGTGAATGTTCACTCCTTACAGAAACATGCTCTTGATATTTTTGATCTGTTGAAAGATGAGTTTATTGATTTTCTCTTTTTAACAGAGACTTGGCTGAATGAGGCTGCCTATCCAGACTTGCATATTGCGCTACCAGAGGCATATACATGTGTTCACCTAGACAGGGTTGAGAAAAGGGGTGGAGGGGTAGGCATTATCTATAAGAAGATTTTTAGATGTAACAGTTTTAAAAGGGACGAGTTGCTAGGAGCAGAGGCCTTGGGCTTCAGCCTGTTGAGTGGTGGACAATTGTCTTTTTCGGGGGGATTTGTTTATTGTCCCCCGGGGCATCTGGACTCTCTCGACCAAGCTGTGATTCCCAAATGTGTTTCATATGCCAAATTTACCATTCTTGATGACTTCAATATTGATTTAGACAAGATGGAGGATCCTTTGGCTACCCGTTTGGTGGAAACCCGGTCTTCATTTAACATGATCCGAGTCTCCATGGGTCCCACACATGACAGCTGATCATGCTATTGATGGGATACGTTTGAATATCCCTTTGATTTGGTATACCCCAATTCCGGTGCCATGGTCAGGCCATTTTGTTATGCCTTTTTAATGGTAGTTCGTTCAAGCTAAGGACTCCCATTCCCATGTCCCCAGGAGTGCGGATAGGGCTTGGGGCAGGGTAGCTTTGAAGGATCTTAGGAATACACTGTTGGAACTTAAACCGGAACTGTCAGGGTCCACTACAGAGAAGGACATGGCTGTTAAGAGATGGCTTTGGAAAACAGTTGATTTGGTAGCTCCTTTAAGAAGTTTTAAGCAGACTTTTAAGCCTCACTCTGCTCAGTGGTTTTCTGTGGACCTAGCCCAAAAGAGAGCTGCTTGATAAGAAATTGGAGCGAGTGTGGCAGAAGCATTATTTGGAGCAAGATAAGGCCAATTATAAAGGGGCCTTATGTAGCTATCACAAAAATATTAAAAGAACCAGAAGCATTTTCTACACGCAATACATTGAAGAAGCTGGCAATGATAGTAAGGAGATTTTTAAAATCATTACTACGTTTACTCATTCTAAAACTTCTTTCCCCCTGTTAGAGCCGAGTCAAGCTACATAAATTCCGATTTGGAAATGGCAGATTTCATTAGCAGGGGACCTAATTTGTTGTGTTTATAGTTCCTCCTGTGGATGAGGTAGTGTCCGTCTTCTTTAGATGTAAATCTGGATTGCCTTCGAACCCCATCACTCATCACATGCTGAAGCCAACAGCAGATATTATTGGCCCGGTCCACCATGACTTGTTTAGCTCTATACTTCAGGTGGGGACACTCCCAAAGGAGTGGAAGCAAGCCAATGCAGACCCAGAATGTCTGGCCAGTTTTAGACCAGTATCCCTACTTCCAGCGACAACAAAGGTCTTAGAAAGACTGGTGAATCAACAGCTTACCGCATTTTTGGATGAGAATAACTTGCTTCCCCCCTCTCAATCGGGGTTTAGAGCATGCCACAATACTGAGGTAGCCGTACTAGAGGTTGTGGAGTCCATTAGATTCAGTTTAGACTCAGGCCTCAGTGTTGTCTTGATACTACTAGACCTGTCTGCAGCATTTGATACGTTCAATCATAACATCTACAGAGGCCAGAGCCCCTGGATGTGATCTGCCCTGCACTGACTGAGTTCCTTCCTGGCGCAATGTGAGCAGGTAGTTTGGATGATGCCATTTGCCTCTGATGCGAAGCGACTGCAGTGGGGAGTACCGCAAGGCTCATCCCTCAGACCTACTCTTTTTAATATCTATATGGCGCCTCTGTCTTTCTTGGTGGAATCTTTCAATATCAGAGTCATCTCGTATGTGGATGACACTCAACTACTGCTCACGTATGAGGTAGCCTCTTCTGACGCCAAAGCTGCTTTTGCTGGTAGTGTGTGGCTGTGCTGGATAGGTTGGGAGATAATGAGTAGCAATGCAACCCAGGTAAGACTGATGTTTTACTGTTTGGTAGCAGTCCCCTTTCATGGTGGACAGGAGCATTGCCCAAGATTGCCCCTCCCCCTCCTCCACCTACTTTGGTGCCTAGAAACTTAAGGGTTATATTTGATCCCCAGCTTTCATTTGGGGCTCAGGTGTCAGCTGTAGTTAAATCTTGTTATTGGATCTTTTGCATGCTGAAAACATTTCTCCAGTTCCTTCCACATTGTGCCCAGGTGGCAGTGGTTAGGGCATTGATCATTTCAAGGCTGGACTATGCCAATGCACTTTATTTGTGGCCGCCAGATTCGATAATCTGCAAAATATGGCAGTTTGCCTTTAGTTTAAAATACCCAAGTTTGGTGTGGTGTCCCTATTCCATGAAACACTGCATTGGCTGCCAGTGCGACCATGCATAATCTTCAAAGCTTTAATAATGGTCCACCAAACTTTCCATACCAAGGGGCCAAGTTACCTCAACAAAAGGGTGATGGAATATCTTCTGGTGTGCCCACTTCCATACTGTAATGCGGGCCTAATTGTGGTCCCTCACTTTAAAAGGCAGCACTGTGGAGGCTTCTCTTTCATGGTGGTGGCTGCCAAGTTGTGGAATCACCTTCCTACACACTTAAGGGCCATCAAGATATTTAAAAAAGAACTGAAAAAATTCTGTTTCAAGGGATAGTCGATGTGGTCTTGGTTCCCTTTGCTTTGCCCTCTGTCAGTACCATAAGCGCCGGGACACTCAACCAATCAATCAATCAGTGATTTCTAAAGGGCGGCTAATCACTCGTAGGGACTCAAGGCACTGTTTGTGGGTGTGCTGCTCAATCGAAGAGCCAGGTCTGCAGGTCCTTCCTGAACTGCTTCAGTGCTGCGGTGTGCCTGAGTTTGAGAGGTAGTGTGTTCCATGTCCAAGCTGCAAGGTAGGAGAAGGATCTTCCTCCTGCTGTGCTTTTTCGGAGCTTGGGAACGGCTGTGAGGGCAAGCTGGGAAGAGGAGACATGTCTGTTGGGTACCTAAAAGGCGAGGCGGTGGTTGAGGAATGCCAGTCCTACATTGTGTAGTGCCTTGTGGGTGTAGATCAGGAGTTTGTATGTGATGCGCTTGTTGACTGGGAGCCAGTGTAAGTCTCTGAGGTGGGAGGAGATGTGACTGTATCGGGGGATGCCCAGGATGAGTCTGGCTGCTGCATTCTGGATTCTTTGAGGTCTTGATTGTAGTTGATTGTTGATACCGGCATTGCTGTAGTCCAGTGTGCTAGTGACGAGTATGTGGGTAACTGTCTTCCTCGCGTCGGAGGGAATCCACTTGAAAACCTCTTGAAGGAGTCAGAGGGTGTGAAAGCATGATGATGAGATGGCATTGACTTGGCGGGTCATGGATAGAGAGAAGTCCAGGATGATGCCCAGATTGCATGCTTGGTCCGTGGGAGTGGGGGCGTTTCCTAGTGCGGTGGGCCACCAGGAGTTGTTCCAGGCGAAAGGGGTGGAGAATATTATGATGATCTCCGTCTTGTCTGAGTTGAGTTTGAGGCAGCTGGCTTCCATCCAGGCGATGACTGCTCTCATCCAGTTGTGGAAATTTCTCTTGGCCTTTGCAGAGTCATCAGACAGGGAGAGGATCCGTTGGGTATCGTCGGCGTAGGAAATTATGTTTAGCCCATGTTGTTTGATAATCTTGTCTAGCGAGGCCATGTAGATGTTAACACTCAGTATGAGTATATAAGCAAAATTCATTCATAGACTGCTTTTCAATGATCTTGCTGATAAAGGATTGGTTAGCGATGGGTTGGTAGTTGGTAAGGTCACTAGGGTCTAATGTAGGTTTCTTTAGGAGTGGGAAGATCTGGACTGTCTTGAAAGCTTCTCTGAAGATGTCTTAAGTGAGGGAGGTGTTTCCAATGGTGAATAGGGGTGAAAGAGTTCTTTGGAGAGAGGTTTGATGAAGACAAACTGTAGGATGTTATTTTTATAGAAATTAGCTTTAAGGGAGTTGAGTATGTTGCTGAGATCTGTGAGAGCCAGGGCTTAGAAGAATGTCCATTTAGGGTTCTAGAAGAAGGGGTGGGTTCAAGAGAAGAAGCAGGCTTGGTGTTGCTGAAGTGCTGTTGGAAAATATATTTGTTTTCTGTAATGGAGGTTAATGGCACTGCACATGTCTGTGGAGATTGGGATAAGAAGGTCAGGTAAGATATTGATGCAGAACTTAATGGTCTTGAAAAGCAGTCTACTTATATTGGCAGTGTCATTTATGTTATTGGTATAGCACTTTGCTTTGGCTGATGTAATCAGCTGTCTGCAAGGTGAATGGAGAGATTACACTAACATGAGGTCACCTGGAGTTATGTTTTACTTCCATTTTCTTTCCTGTTTGAGGATGGAGCATTTGTTGTCATTGAGGTCTTTAGAATACAAGAGTGCCGACGGTTTTGGCTTGTGTTTGCTTGTTTTAATTAGAGCATGGTTTCCAAAAAAGTGCTGAAGTCATTTAGAATTTAGAAGGGTGTGGGCATCGGATGTGGATTTACCAAGGCAGGAGCTGAGTTCAAGCTTTAGGTTGTTGATGGAATAGTCTTTGCAGAATCTCAAGGTTTGGGCTCTTCTTTTGGATTGACCTCGTTTTGTTGGTAGGGTACTGAGCAGGGAACTAGGGATGGCAAGATGGTCATTCCAGTCCAGGGAAGAGGGTGATTTTCACCAGATTGTTTGTGATGTGGAGAACATTAGGTTGAAGATCTGGCCTTTGGAGTGTGCTGATTGAGTTACGTGCTGTACAGTGTTGAGTGTGTTGATGAGATTAAGAAGGATGTCTCTTGATCTTGTAGTGTATGAGAGGTTGAAGTCACATAAGGGTATGTTGTGGGCATATCAGATGCAGGAGGTGGCGAGGAAATCAAAGAATCTGTCACTTCGGCAATTAAATCTTGATTGTGGGAGGCCTATAGATGATAAAAGGTGGTGCTCTAAGTTGCATAGAGTGGAAAAAGGCATGTAAGGAGCTCAATAGAGCTGAATATCATTTGCTTGCCTAGGGTACACGGCAAGGAGGACTTAAGGTGACAACAATGTCAGCTCTCTTCTACTGTGCATGCTCCATTCCTATTTGGCAGTAGTCTGTGGGAAGGAGTACATCTAGCATGTAGAAGAATATGGGGATAAACCATGTTTCTGTGAGGAATAGGGTGTCAAGCATGCAATAGGTGATGAGGCCTGCGATGTCTGGTGTGTGGAGTACTGCAGAGTGAGTGTTAATGAGCATGAATTGAAATACGTGTTCTCTAGTTTCAGGATGTGTGATAGTGTGGTGCTTATGAGGCTGGGCCTATGTGTTATGAAAGTGCTATGTGAGCATTTGTGTTGTCTAGATTTGGGTGTGATTGTGGCGATTGGCAGTATGGGCTGCTGGGTAAGGCATGTGATTATATATTACATTGTAGTTTGCAATGGAATAGGCGTTCTGGCCCAAAGCCCATCCTCGACCAAACCCACCCACGCAGGGAATATGTCTGTATTTTCCCTTAGCTGGGGACACCTGGAACCGATGCTGCATTCTTACGAGTTGATTGGGATAGGACAGCAAGTGGTGTAAATTTCTGTACCTGTAGATGCTGGGATATGAATTATTTTAATTTCCTGTGGAGATGGATGATGGGAATGAAGCCTGCTTGATTGGCTTCTTCATTTAAAGATGATTCTGCTGGGAAAACAGTAATGTCACTTGATGGATGATGGGGAATGAAGTCTGCATGCCTGACTTCTTCTAAAAATGGTTTTGACAAAAAACTAGTGTTGTCACTTCCTGTACAGATGAATCCTGGAAAATGTTATGATGTCACTTCCTATGGAGACTTTCTATGGTGCCTATTGAGGGAATGAAGACTCCTGGATTGAGGATTTGAATTTACGACTGCAAAGTTACTACTAATAACTTTACAACTGTGATTTACATTCTGCTGTTTGGGAAATAGATACACAACCACTGAGGTGATCTCTTCCTTTAAGGCAGAGTTCTCTGCCAGTGAGGTGCGAACTTTAAATTGAAGTGATTAGGCAGATTCTGCATACCTGAGCAAAATCACACCGGCTGACACCCATTAATTTCGAAAACATATAAATATATGCCAATTCCTAGGCTCTGACATTCTCTCCTTGGGCTATGTGACTCTCCAGACGGTACATCCAGGATGCAGATCACTACACTCAAGATTAAGAGGAATTTCACTAAGAAGGAAACAGCCCTGGGAGTGAAATATATGGTAAAACCTAAAGGCAAGTAGATGGGAGTTTTCATACACACTCAGTGGAGTGGAGAAGATGGCTATTTGGCAGGAGGTTAACAGGCTCCGTCAATGCTCTGTCATCACCATGTTTTTTTTTTACAAAGAAATGGTTAAAAAGACGTGGCAAGATGGGAGGAGGTGGGGGGCGTGGCCAGCCATCTAAGATGGCGGACGCGAGCTGTTAGAGCTCCGCGTTCATACCCTGGTTTATCCGGCATCAGGAGAAATACGCGGGGCTAGCGACTGCAGTGCAGTGACCGCTCTGCCGCGCTGAGTCTCCCCGACACGTTGGAGCCTTCGTTCGCGGTCCTGCAGGCACGCGCGGCCGGGCGCAGAGGCCTACGCACAGATGACAAGGTGGCATGGTGGCGCTGGCCCAGAGTACTACGACCACATACGGCCCTGGGGGCGTAGATGCCTGGAGGGACACCAAGGGGCACAGTGGAGATTGCGGCGGGTGAGCTGCGGCGGCAACCTTCACACCTGTACGGTGCCCGACCTGGGGGAGGCCGAGCTTCGACCCGGAACTAAAGACAGCGCAGGAGGGAGGTGAGCCTGAATCAGCTCTTGGCACTTCGCGGGGGCTAGTGGCCTGGAAGGCAGGGCCCCCCGGACAGTTCTGAAGACCGGGGCCCCTGGGGGACAGAGGAAGCACCGGTGCCTGGGCCTCTCGTGCTGCTGCTCCATTGTAGTCTGGTGGAGCATGCCAGCGGGCCTGGCCCAGTTTCCCGACGCAGTGGATGTGCTGAAGTCTGCCACTTGGAGGCCTCAGAAGAGCCTCATCACTGTATACCACGTCGCTTGATGCGGCTCTGCGGACTGGGAGGCCGGCAGCGGGCCCCAGCTACATTGTGAGGGGGGAAGACAGACCTCTCCAGCCAGCTTGCGTTCAACCAACTGTGTGGGCGTGTGGCCGAACGACATTCCCTACGTGCTTCGTCCTACTTGCCCTGGGTGACAGGTCTGTGGGCCATACGCGGCGAGGATCCTTAGGAGTTGTCCTGTGGAGGGGACGGTGACCTGCCTCCTCGCAGGAGTTCACATGAGCTGTTGCCATAGCAGGGGTTGGTCGCCTCCGCTCTGGCACTGGCACTGGTGCCAAGAACACACAGGAGCCTATGCCCCAGGACAGTCAAAAACTAGACGCCGTACTGGCAGCGGTGGAGCGCATAGGCACCTCCCTGGAGCAGGCCCGAACGTCCTTGGAAGGCAAGATAAACAATGTGGCCAGCGACCTTGCCTTGCTACATGCGGATCACCGTAAACTAGCGGACAAGACAGGAACACTTGAGATACGACTGAATGAGCTGACGCCCACAACAACTTAACTGGAAAGCACAATGGGAGATGTATTGGCCCTCATAGATGAACTGGAGCATAGTGTTGAAGATGCTGAAGGCCGCACCCGTGGAAACAACATGCAAGTTGTTGGCCTACCAGAGGGCGTGGAAGGTCATGACGCTGTCGCATACTCTGAGGCCTGGTTTCGGGGGCTTTTACTGGAGGGAACACTGACACCTTTCTTTTCAGTGGAACGTGCACATAGGATCCCTACCAGAACACGACCACCGGGAAGCGGCCCAGGTCCCTTAATACTTCGTCTACTCCATTATGCGGACAGAGACAGCATCGTGAGGTCAATCAGATCATCCCCACCACCTCGGGTGGACAACGCCCAGGTCATGTTGTTCCCTGACTACACATTGGCAGTGAAAAGAGATTGTGCCTCCTATTCGCCCTTAAAGCGCAAGCTCCGGACCCTGGATCTCAAGTACTTTCTCCTTTTTCCGGCCAAGCTCCACATAATAGCTGATAACAAATCCCACTTCTTCACCACGCCAGAAGCGGCGTGGGAATGGCTGGAGTCCACAGGCCGTATCAGTGGTAGAGAATGGAATCCACTGGTGCCGATGGGCAGGCGCACCCACGCGAGACGTGCCCACAAGGCGCGTGATGTAACCCCGGAGAGGGCAAAACATGTCCCTGATCTGGAGCAGATCATTCAGGAGCGGCGTGAGGCGTTGCAGTCAGCGGCGGGCATTAACTCTCCCTCGACCGCTTCGGAGACAGGAACTGAAGCCTCACAACCCCACAGTGAGGGCCTTGTTACACCAGACCATCTCTCTGAGACAGACTCCCTGGCGCGCCTGGGGGTGACCCCCCATACAGCGGACAAATTATTCTAGCACGCCTCCGCACTGATCTTAACCCCCCGGCAACCCCACAGGCACACACCCCATGATCCCCAGTTTCATCAGTAACCAATCCACACCCGAGAGCTAATTTATAATATATTACTGATCTGATGGACTTGGGGGTGCACCTGTGCATTAATAGGGAGATTTCCCAGCTGGTGCATCGGTCCCTTTTCCATCTCCCCATACACCCCTTTCCTTCCTCCTACTCATGGTCATCTATATCCACTGGCCCCGCACTCAGTCATTCACATCTACCGGGGAACGCACCTCACCACACGTTCGCCTTCAAGACACACGGCCTACCCCACTCTCCTACTAGTGGAGATTTAGTATGTACAGTTGCTTTGTTGACCCAGTGGGTTATCTGGTTTGGGCGGGTGCTGGTTGCTCCTCTGCTCTGATGGTAATTTATTTGTTAGTGTTGTTACAGAGACCATACTTTAGTAGCCTGATGGAGTGTTGGAACCCTATTATCCCATACATAACCCCGCTTGCGTGGACCACATTACTAGTTAGCTGCACTTACTACCAAAACCCACCTTGAATACATACACCACTCTTACATGGAATGTGCGTGGCATACATACACCAAAGAGATGATACTCAATATACTCCTACCTTAAAAGGTGCCCAGCACACATAGCTTTTTTGCAAGAGACCCACTTAGCGCTTCCGGAGGTGCCTTGTCTGCGGCATCGATGGAGGGGTCAGTTATATGCGACAGGGTATTCCACTTATGCAAGCGGCGCTCTGATTTGGATTAAACCAGGCATACCTTTTGTAGAAGAAGGTCAAATAATCGACGAGCAGGGGTAATACGTGCTAGTGAGGGGACGACTTGGGGGCCGGGCACTGGTGTTGGGCTCCATATACGCGCTGAACCTGGACCAAGCCTCCTTTTTCCACACTCTGTCCCACCAGTTGTCGGGGTGGAGCGATTACCCCTGGCTCTTAGGTGGGGACTTTAACAGTGTACTGGACCCAGGCCTAGACCGCTCATATCCACCATTGCCCACGGCTCCTACTGTAGCAGCAGCACGAGCGTTAAACATCTGGTCCAGAAATTGGCACTTGTTAGACATATGGCCTCACCGTAACCCCACCAACAGAATCTATTCATATTACTCTGCCCCACATTCTTTACACGTGCTCCTAGATAGAATACTGTGCACACATAATTTATATACTGCAGTCCAGGACACTGACTACCTAGGCCGTACTCACTCAGACCACAGCCCACAAATTGTACGGCTAGGATGGGATGCCTCATCCCCAACGATTCCCACCTGGAAGCTCAGGCCTGAGCTCCTGGAAGATGCAGTGTTTAAAGTATCACTAGATGAGGCAATCCCTGAATACTTTGAACACAACAGAGGCACGGCATCCTCTGGCTTGGTGGAGTGGGATGCTTTTAAGGTCTTCATTAGAGGCCACTATATGGGAACGCAGTGGAGCCTGCGGCGCTCTGTGGAAAATGAACTCACTCGGGTGGAGCGGATCCTACTGTGTCCTGAACGAGAGGCTGCCTGGGGTCCCAGGGAGATGACACTCCTGTTGGCGGCAAGGACTGAACATCTCTCTCTGCTGGACTGGCTACGCTGCTTAAATTATGCTGCCCACTCGGCGCACACCCATGCCTCTGCCGACAAATCGGGCAGACTTCTGGCGTGGCTGACCAGGGGCGAGCGGGAATGTGGCCCGATTGTAGAGATATGCTGAATGTCTGGTACAGTGTTTCATACACCCTCAGAGATACATGCAGAGTTCACGCACCACTATAGAACCCTCTATCGCTCGATCACGCCACCGAGCCGACAGACCTGTGAAGAATTCCTCTCTGCAATCACACTACCCCGCCTGACAGCGGCACAACGCGCCGCACTAAAGGAGCCCCTTGAGCTCTCTGAAATTCAGGCTAGCATGCATGATCTCTCTGCAGGCAGAACTCCTGGCCCAGACGGACTTCCGGCCGGCTTTTATAAGACCTTTGCCACTGTCCTTGCACCCCATCTTCTCCGCGTGTAGGAAGAGTCAGTGCAGGAAGGTTCATTGTCGATATCGCAGAATGAGGAATTGCTGGTGTCACTCCCCAAGCCAGGGAAGGACCCCCTGGAGCTTGGCTCCTATCGTCCATTGACAATGCTTAACACAGATTATAAAATACTAGCCAAGACGCTAGCAGCACGGCTAGCGCCAATGGTGACCTTGTGCACGCGGACCAGAACGGCTTTGTGCCTACACGAGATACATCACATAATATCAGGCGGCTGTTTCGTGTTATGCATTACTCGACACGGGAATGGCCATTGGCAGGCTGTCTGGTTCTCGACCTGGAGAAGGCCTTTGATTCGTTGGAATTGCCATACCTTTTTGGAGTTCTGCGGCAATTTGGCCTTGGACCTCTTTTCCTCTGTATGATTAAACTGCTGTACACGAGCCCTCGGTTCCGGGTCAAGACCAGCAGAAGTATCTCAGAGCCGGTTGAGGTGCGTAGGGGTACCAGACAGGGCTGCCTTCTCTCTCCGCTGCTGTTCTCTCTTGCCATGGAACCCCTGGCTGAAATGCTGCACAGTCGGGCCCCCACTGGAGCATTCCGCTAGGAGGTGGTCTGCATACTGTGTCACTATACGCTAATGACCTCTTACTGTACTTTAGGGATGTCACGCAGATCCCTCTGGAATTTGGGACAATTTTGCAACACTTTGCCGCCCTTTCAGGGCTACGTGTTACTTGGGCAAAATCCTGCCTTTTTCCCTTTGATCCTAAACTCCCAGACCCACGGCTACACCTTTCCGGAGTTGTAGTTCCCTGGCAGCCGCACATGTTTAGGTTTTTAGGCATCCCAATCTATCACCTAAAAAGTGGACCTGTTTGATGGAAACCTTAGAAGGGCGGTGTCATCCATCAGATCCCAGATGGTCTTCTGGCAAACGCTGCCACTATCAGTAGCAGGCAGAATAGCCCTTTTGAAAATGATTGTGCTGCCACGTCTATTATATTACTTCTCCAATCTTCCACACTATATACTGGTCAGTTTCTTTAGGGAACTGGAACCTAAATTAAGAGAATTTATTTGGAACAAAGGGCGCTGTGGAGTTGCGCTTAAGAAACTTTATCTGCCACTAGCACAGGGCGGGCTTTCGGTTCCTAACCTGGAGCATTATTACTTAGCATCTCAGCTCCAGTGGGTGTCCAGATGGCAAGCGGGGCTCCATCTCTCTGATACGGCGACTACCGGGGGACCCTGGTCTCTACTAAGAGTGACAAACTTGTTCCACCCGATCACGCGCATGCGCCGCCGGAGGAGCTACTCCTTAAAGTGTCCCATAGCTGCTATCGTAGGTCCCTGAGACTCATGAGAGAGGTAGTCCCATTTGCCCCGGCCTTGGCGCTCTTGGGCACGCCCGTGCCTCCGGAGTAGTGACTGGGGCGGAGCTAAGGGCTTGGCACAATGCGGAACTGCACACATTGGGTGACCTGTACAGTGAGGGCAAACTGATCCCATTCACTACTCTGATCGCTGACACGGGCCTCCCCGTTGGACAGTTTCTACTATATAACACACTTCTACGCTCCTTATTGAGGGAGTGGGGAGATTTAATGACTGCCCTCCAACTCACCTACTCATACAATGCATACAGGTAATAGGACAGAGCAGGCATCTGATCAAATGGTTCACGGAAGCTCTCAGAACTCACTCGGTGCGCGAGAGTGATGCACTGTGCACAGCTTGGGAGTGCGACTCAGCCACGCCCTTCACGGACAAGCAATGAGCGTCTGTCATTGCTAGCCACACTAATATAGCCCGCAACTCTAGATTTAGACTTATACAATTTTATATAATACATAGGGAATTTCTCATGCCAGCTCGTATTAATAAATATTTCCTTCGCTCTGACGCAGCCTTCCCCGATGCAAACATGGAAATGCAGGTCTCTTGCACATGCTGTGGCTCTGCCCCTCCATGCACAGTTATTGGGTAGCCTTGGTCAATTGTTTAACAGCATGCACAGAGCGCGACATACCGTCTACATGGGAGATCTGTGTGTTGGGTTTGTTTCCTAGGGGTCCTCGTCACAGAGCCACCGCAAGATTCCTAGATTTGGGATTTATAACAGCAAAACGACTGATAACATGCAGCTGGAAGTAGGTGGAGGCACCAAATGCGTTGGCCTGGAAATGTTAATTTGCAACCTGGGTGGGCGCCGAGGGGGTGGCGTTGAGGAGAGAGGATGCACTTGGCCTGCCTAAATATCCAGTATCAGACAGCTGGGATGCCATGCTGACACACTTACAAACTCCAGAAGCAGACTCCACCACAGTGGAGCTAGGCTAGCATCTAAGGTCAGCCCAACGTTCATCAAGCACTGGGAGTAATATGGGAAGCTCACCAACACGCTCAACAAACATCCCACCCTTACCCTAAACAGCTAAATTGAGGCAAGGTATTCACTACATAACAGTGACCCAAACGTGGCGCTATACCAGCACACGCATAAAATACTGAGAAAATTCCACACACAATAGGGCACAACACTACCACTATCAAAAATTTGTAGATAATGTACTCCACTGTTTATGAAGGTTATTGTTCTTATTTGTTATTAATCCAGGATCTTCATTTATAAATAACTGTGCACCCGAATATATGTTTAACCGGAAAAAGCGACAGCAACGATGTTTGACTACTACGCTGTGCTTAAACCCAGAGACCTGATTTCCGCATCACACGGAATGTTTATACCAGTACCCGGGTAAAACTTGCTACCTGTACAACGACACACACCAACTCAGGTAATTCATTCACTTACCTAACTATTGCCACGGTAAATGCACCAGCTGATGCAAGCATTGCTCGTGTACCTATGTAATGCGCAATTGTTGCAATTGTTTACTGTTTGGCTACAATTATAATGTCTAACTGTTACGAAATAACTGTTATAACATTTTAAATACCAATAAAAAGATTCCTGACAAAAAAAAAGATGGTAGGAGGTGGGTGAAAGAGAAGTTCTTCAGTGATTCAGGTGACCAAGACTCTTCCTAAAAGCAGATCTGGATCTTTCCACGTCTTACCCCCATGAGGAGTCTGTCATCTCCACAATGCACCCTCATCTGTTAAGAACTACAACATCTGGACAGTTAAGAGTTCAACCTCTCTGTATCCACACAATTTCCTATTCAACCACTCCTGCAACTCTGTCCTCCGGCCACCCTGAACGGTTAAACAGATATCACACACACATATCCCTCATAAACAGCATCAGAAACAGCCTCAAACATGCACACACTTTAAGACTATACAATCAATCACCTCTTACTCTTCATTCTTCTCACACAGCCTCCATTGCCAGTACTTTGATGGCAACAGCTGGGGCAAGAGTACTTCCCATTTTTGCAGGGTGACACACAGGGACTAGCCCCAAATGTAACCCTTCAACTCACACCGGTATGTCACTATGCTATCAATGGTAGTAATGCACTATAAGTTATATCTATACCTTTGTTTTACTTAGAGTTAATATTACTTTGTGTTTTTATCAGATTTAGTAATTTACTAACATTTAACTTATACTGTCAAGTAACGTAGCTCAAATATGCTAAACAATTTCTCTTTTAAGAGCTTACATTGTTGTCCCGTCTACCCCCTACTACCTGTACTTTTGCTCCTAGTGCTTCTCCAGCACTTAGACTGGCTACAGATTGCAGGTGGATGGTAGAAACAGATACGTTTACTGTTCTTCAGGTTTTGGTCAAACTTATATCTCTCATCATAAGTGTCTGGCCAGGTTTATGTCTACTATCACATATCCATATGCCTCCCATGTTCTCTTTGTAAGTAATCTTTGTCTTTGATATCCTCTGTCACTTTAAATATAACTGTTTCTTTATCAAACTTCATACTATTTAGGAAAGGACCCTGTGTGGTTCTTGTATGTGTATGCAACATATAATTATACCATTAAAATGTATGTTTGGTAGTCTCATTACTCGGAATGTGTCTTTTCTGTGCGCCACAATAAGACAACAGTCCCTGGTGACCACACTGCCATCTACACCACTGCTAGACATCCACATAACACTGATATGGCCCCTACTCCCTAAGCCTGAAAACCACCTCCCATCCCTAAACTTAACCCCTCCACCCCCACCCCCACCCTAAAGCCTAAAGCAGTACCCTCACACCCCCAGGCCCAATTCCCCTGCCCTAAGCCTCAAAACTGTCTCCTCCACCCTAAAACCTAACCCCCCACCCCTTCCGTAAAATTGTACGCAACCACCCAAAGACCCAATCCTCCCCGCACTAATCCTGAAAACTGTCTCCCCCACCCTAAAACCTAATGCCACACTCCCTAAAACACTACCCCCCCCAACTCCAGGCCCGATCCCCCTTACCTCACTCTAAGGTGTGGCACAGCTCGTTCTGAGGAAACTGAATGATCTTTCTGTGTCCTCTAATGATGCCGATAACCTTCACCTGCATAACCATGCATAGCCCTTACCATGCATACCATTCCAAAATAATTTGTTGTAATTGTATGCGTGGTAAAGGCTATTCGTGGTAATAACGCATGTGTTGTAACGCATGAGTGGTAAGGGCTAGTCAGGGAAACAGGTGCGTTGTAATGACTGTTTCCCTACTATTGCATGTTAGGGATATACTGAACCTTACAATGATGCTGTACCATCTGTCATTGGAGGACAGTGGCCAGTCCCAGGTGAAAATACAATACTCCTTCAAGCAAATGTCTGAGGTTGCCAACACAAAAGATGATGAGGAGCATGAAGAGGATCAAGATACTATATGCCCACCTAGAAACCATAATAAAGGGCCACCTCACGGAAGGCCAGAAGTCTTCGACCAAAGTCTCTCCTGAGGATTGCAAGTCTTTAGCCACCAGCTAAATGGCTATGGATGTTTGCCCAGACGCACCGCCACATAATCCACAACCTACAATTACCTCAGTTGACTCCCCTACACACTCATTCCATGCTGGTGCAACTCTGGTCTTCTCCGAAGCATCTGATGGATAGGACACTTCTGTGAGGAGGAGCTCTCCCTTTGCCTCAATTCCCCCTAAAACCTCCCAGATGTCAGCACTCTCCACGATGGACAACATGCTGGCAATATGAAACAGACACGCATGCAGAGTCAGACAAATGCTTTTGATAATGATGTGAAATGTTATCAAAACATGGCCAAGGTGTACCATGGCCATGTTTCTTTGTTGAATGATGGTGTGAGGCTACATGTCTTGATAATTAAGATTGTGAAGATGTTAACTAACTTGTGCCAATATCAGTTTGCAGGGCCACGGCATGCACCAAATCAGATGAGGTACCTCACAAACCTGTAGCCATATATGACCCACCAATCCTGATGAGAAACCCCCTCCACCACTTACAAGCCTACCATGTCGATCTCCACAACCTCAAGCACAACCACAATGATAACCAGCATTGCATAGCTGGACATGTAGAGGACTCCCTTGGGGACATTAAAATCAATCCCCAAGTCACTGCACTTCACTGTACATACCTGTCAGGAACAGGAGGTGAAAAGGTTTGAGAGCACAGGGACTCAAGAAAGTGGACACAAATCAGCCTACCCAGCAGAGAGTGGTGGTATGAAATAAATGAGCACTGACCGACTGCAGAAGCTGGCAGTCGGGCCTCTGGAGACTGGGGAAGCTAAATAGGAAGAGGGACTTTCAGGTCAGAAACAGGTGGAAGACCAATAAAAGAACAGGAGGTGATGGCTCGGCGCTTTCAGGTTAGCTTAAATATAGGCAGCAAAACCATTGCTTTGCAGCTTCATTTGTTGCAGGGCTTCCCATAGCTGTTATCTCACTCACCGTTTGCTGTTTTCCTACATTTATTTCATTTCCCTTGCCAGTCTCCCAGTTTTTTCCTCATGTTACCTACTACTTGAGAGATTAGATTCTTGCCCTAACTGATGAATAATGCTACTGTTAGCATTCTGAACATGTCAGCTGCTGGTGCTCCTGGATCTGGGCCGGATTCCTGGAAGTCTCTTGAGTCATACACCGCCCCTTCACAAAAGCATCAAGTGAACAAACAAAAGGGTTTTCAGTGCAAGTTACCAACAGGCTCAATATACGTGAACAATATAATTAATATTAGTTCATTTATATTTCTCTGGTGTTACATGTGTGAGAAGTCGGCACCCAATATGAATGGTGGGAGGACTTCCTGGATGACTGAGGGGAAGCAAAGTATGATCGAGCTACCACAACTATCTCCAGTGAATTTCTCTCTCTCTCTCTCTCTCTCTCTCTCTCTCTCTCTCTCTCTCTCTCTCTCTCTCTCTCTCTCTATCTCTTTTTCTTTCTCTCTCCTTACCTGCATTTGTCCCCTGAGGTAAGAGTGGCTGCAGAATTACCCTCTCTTCTGCACTCCTCATCCTTCAGATAGGTGATTGGAGGATTATTGTCAGTAACCTTTTGCCACAACATTGCATATAGAAGGCCATTTCGTGACAACTTCACACCCTCAAACACTCATTTAAATGTATTTTTGTAGCACCATTCTGAAGTCCTTATTTGTAAAAGTCTAAGGAAGTTTGATATTAAAACATTTTAAGTTAATATTAATAATGTCATATTTAATTTTTTTGTAACAATTGTATTTTGCATTTTCAAGAGGAAACAAGTGAACATGACACACAGTACAGTTTCACTTAGAAGCAATAAACTGTATTCCAGGACAACGGGAAATGCAGTCCACATACGTCTGGCCATAATGAGAAAGTCAATTTAAAACAAGAGCCGCCCAGGTTGGGCACCAGAAAAACTCTCAATGCCCCCCAAACCAATCCCACAAAAAGAAAATGGAGAGAGGATGAGACAGAGGAAAGTCTATCCAGCTATTCATTATTGTAGGAGCCACGTTCCTGCAGAACCTTCCTTGGGGTCAGAGGAAGACATTATAAGAAGGTCAGACATGCATAGTGTTTTGGCATTGTCATATGTACCCCTCTGACCTGTTGCATTTATTGAAAAATGTAACTTACAAATGATGTGGCCAGTACTTGGGATAGGGGAGAGTTAAATTAAATAATGGCTTATTTCAAAGTAAACATTTAGACATGGAGGGGGTGGGCAAATCATAAAAGCACATCAAGAATTTCGAGAACAAAGTCTATTTACAATTGGGAAATAAAGATAAAATAATAAAAAGAGCAGCATCAAACCTAAATAGTCCAAGCAGATATTTTAAAAGTCATAAAATATAGTAAAATGTTCAAGTGAAAGTCAATTGTCTAAATTAAAAACAGCAGGTTTGGAGGGTTGTGAGGCAGATTAGATGTAATGCCCACAATCAAGCCAGTCACATAACCTTATTTCGGCAATAAGCCATAGAAAGCAAGGTGGTACAGTGCACAACATAAAAAAGTTCATATAAATAACACGAAAAGTCAATAAAACATATGAAATCGCAATCAACAAGATTCCAAAAATCAGGAGGGAATTACTGCTCTTTCACATTAAGATCTCAGGTTAAATTTGCAAACTCATACCAGACTCTAATTCGAATTGCACTCTTAATAAAATTTAACACACTATGGCACAAATCAATCATAGTTCATTTCTGTAGAAATTCCATTGCAGGACGGTATTGTCTAAGCTCCCCCTGACGTACTAATGGAGTCAGAGAGGTCCTTCTTGGATCTACATAGAGTGGACAGAATAAAATAAAGCGACAAGTGCTTTGTTTGGTGACATAACCACAATAACAAGGAGGTAGATCCCGCAGCCAAAAACATTGTGACGGGAAAGCTACCATAAAATGAATCAGATTGAGTCTAAAATATGTTAAAAGAAGCCGGTGGTTTGGGTTCTCTTTCATCCCAAATATGGTTTGAGAGTTTTAACAGTGACAATCTGCAAATAAAGGTCCACCGATTTCATGTCCAGAATACCTCTTAGCCTCTTCTCCCCACAGCGCATTGTATACCTAGATTTCACAATCAACTTGGCGTTCTTTGGAAGACATGTGGGGGAATTAAACCAATCAAATAAACCTAAATTCTGAAGGCCCGCTATTACATACGTCAACCACGGTATCTTGTTCACATTATCTAGAGCTAGACAATCTAACATACAGACTCTGACTAATACTGCTTCTGGGTTTTGCCAACACTTAATCCACAATAAGAGTGGGGACATTTTTATTTGATCGGTTATATAAGGGAGGCCCATCTCCTCATGGCATATAAAATTTGCTATATTTTTTGGGACTGCAAGCAACCTACGGGTGAAGCCATTCTCAATATATTGGAGATTATCTGATTTTTGGTAACCCCAAACCCCTGCCCCATAAATAGCTGCAGCAATACATTTAGCTTTATACAGAGCAATTACCTCTGCCACAGGTTTGTGGCCTAGTGACCTAGCAAATCAAAAAATGCCCTCCACATTTCTTTCCAATTGTTGTGCTTTTGCAAAGATGTGTGGTTTCCACCCTAGGGAAGAGCTAAGAACGATGCAGAAATAACTAAAATCCTTTGTATGTTTTAAAATGGTACTCCCCACTCTAAAGTGTGTAGATTTTGCGCGTAATGGCCCAGAGGTCATGGTATATGATTTTGAATGGTTTACTTACAAGTCCAGGCCTCTATATATTCAGTAAAAAGATCTGGTAGCTTCTGCAGTGCAATTGGTGTGCGAGCAATTAGAACCGCGTCATCCGCATACAAAAGTATTGGCACGGAATGATCCACCCCCTTTGGGACGCCAACACCTGTCCGGGATAAATGATCTGTGATGCCATGAATATAAATTAAGAACAGGGATGGTGCTAAAATACAACCCTGTCTGACACCCCTCATGTACTTTATTGGAGACGATAGTTCCCCTTGTGGGCCATATCGGACCTATAATTTGAGATCATGGTGCAGGCGTCTCAGTAAAATGAGCAAGTCTGAATCCACCACCATTGTCTGCATGGTCTTCCATTATTCATCCCTATTAACCAAATCAAAGGCGCTTGACAGATCAATAAATGCCATATGGATGGCGCCAACCTTAGTCTTTACATATTTACTAGTAATCAAGCTCAGATTTAGTATTTGCTCAACAGTCCCTATACCCGGCCTGAAACCAACCTGAACAGGTGTTAAAATCTTGTTCTCTCCGGCCCATGTCTCAAGTCGGGCGAGGATAACCCTTCCCAGAATTTTTGCTGTGTCATCTTTTAGAGATATTGGGCCAGATGTAGGAAGGAAGCAATTTGCGAGTTGCAAATTGCGAGTCCTTCCGACTCGCAATTTGCAACTCGCAAATTGCTATGCAGTACGGTGTCTCAGACACCGACTGCAACTCGCTATGGGGTCGCAATGACCCACCTCATGAATATTCATGAGGTGGGTCGCAAATTGCGTCCCCATAGCGAGTATAGGCACTCACTAACATGGAGGCCTGCTGTAGTCAGCAGGCCTCCATGTTAGCGACCTGCTTTTCAATAAAGCAGTTTTTTGTTTTTTTTTAAATGTAGCCCGTTTTCCCTAAGGGAAAACGAGCTGCATTTCAAAAAATCCGAAACCTTTTGTTTCGGTTTTTTCAGGGCAGGGAGTGGTCCCTTGGACCACTCCCTGCCCTGAAAAAATATTTTGGGGTCCATTCACAAAGGTCCATGGGGACCCCTTCCCGTTTGCGAATGGGTTACCATCCACTTCAAGTGGATGGTAACTGCGACTCCATTTGCGACCGCATAAGCGGTCACAAATGGAATTGCATACCATTGCGAATCGCAAATAGGAAGGGAACACCCCTTCCTATTTGCGATTCGGAAATGCATTTTGCGAGTCGGTAACGACTCGCAAAATGCATTTCTGCATAGGAAACACGCATTTGCGAGTCGCAAACGGCAAATTTTGCCGTTTGCGACTCGCAAAGTGCTTCCTACATCTGGCCCATTGAGCCATAACAGGCCAGGCATGATTTATCTCCCTTTTTAAAAATGGAGACAAGGATGGCCATTTTCCATGACTTAGGGATTTCCCCCACCACAGCACTTCTTAAAACATTTGTCACAAATGGGGCCCATAAATATATGTCTGATTGAAAAATATCAACAGGCACCCCATCTAGACCTGGGGCTTTACCGGAAGTAGTTTTTCCAAGTGCAAAAAGTACCCCACTAATTTCTATGGGGAAGTTCAGGGGTACTGGAGCTGGCTCTAGTTGTGAAAAACAATCAGGGGTCCCATGAGGGGGCCGGCCACTTTCAGTCGGTTGAAAAATACTCTTGAAGTGTACCCAATGTGTCCCCGAAATTTTAGCTTCCAGTTTTGGCGTGTCATCTTCAGAAAAATAAGGCTGACTTATGATGGCCCAAAACCTCACATTATGCTTTTTTAGCACCGCCTTTAGATGGTTGTGCACCGCCGCATAGGCGGCATTGAACCAGCGATGCAGAGAAATCCTAGGGCGGGGATTATGAGTAACCAAACCTTCAGAAGTTGCCCCGCATAAAAAAATTTATTCCGTTAGGAATGAGCTGTTAGTACGATCCCCATCCAAACATTTAAAATGGACTCTATGCTATCCTGGACTATTTTCTGGTTAAAACTAATATGGTCAACCTTTGCCCAGTTGAGCCGAAGTCCTTTATTCTTAAAGAGGCCTGTATTGCATTCTGCCACTGCAAAGTTTTTGAGCATTTGTAACTCCAAGGTGATACATACAGGATTATGATCACTACAACAGTTTACCACTATATTAACATTCGGAACTAGAGGTACAGCAGCTGCAGAAATTAATATAAAATTGATAGTACTCCCTGTAGCCCCACTGTGAACATTGGAATCTGATCAATGTTATGTGACTGAGCCTCGCAGAGAATTATAAGGTCATATTTCAACATTAGCGGGTTTCAAAACGGCCCCCAGCTTAGTGTGTTTAAAATGGGCCCGATCCTCCTGTTCATCCGGAAAAAACCGCAAGCATGATTATTACCAACCGGGAACAAAGTGATATTAAAATCCCCTACCCGTATTAGAATTATATTTTCCCCTGATGAGCGAGGAAAGTATTTATAAGATCATCAATCAAAGTCACTCAACCCTTTATCTGCTTCGTGGTGGGCAAAGTTATTATAAAAGTTTATCAGCAAAATATCACATTCATCTGACCACGAAATCAATAATCCCAAAAACTGTGGGGAGGACCATTTATGAGCAACATGTATGTTTGAAATTTGAACAGCAACAAAAGTAGCAAGACCACCACGTGCCTTTCCTGATAAGGAAGCAAGAGCAGGTTGAAACAAAGATGTGTTACCATCTCTATAGAAAGGATCTAACATCCATGTTTCTTGAACACAGAGAATATCAAAAGACGCAACCAACTTGTACCAGTCTGGATTCTTTAACTTATTACAAGCGCCTGCAATTTTCGAAGTTGCTACTGTCACCCACTTTAGATGAAGAATCTCTAATTACCTCAGCCTCCAGATCTACACTCCCTGCTCCATGAGGGGATAGAGCTGCACCCCACTTACCATGGCGGCCCAATGCTTGTAACTGGTCACACTGGTCCCAAAACGAGGGGGGGGGACTTTTCCCAAGGTTCATAGGCCCTCTCTAGATTTGAGTAATCCATATAAAGGGGCCTCACTATGAGAGGACCCAGGCAATTACCAGCCTCTAAGGTGACTCTGCCATTATGGCCCCCCACATATGGACAGGCTCCCTTGATGAAAGGGCCCACTAACATCCCCCATTTTTAAATACCCACCATCCAGGGGGCCATCCATATTATTCTTGTTACTGTTGGAGCACCCTGGGTGCACCATATTAACTAGTCAGTCAACCTCTTTGAGAACATCAAAACGGTTAGACACCGGGACATTGTATGGCCCGATTGTCTGTGGGGTGCTAGTATCTGGAAAGCAAGAATGAACGGGGAGTTGTACTAGTGGGGTAGGCTACATGATCCTGCTAAGGCCATGTTGCGGTTTATAAAAATGCCCTAAAGGAGGAAGGCGGATATTAGTATGGCCTTCATGTGGATTCTTTGTAATGACCAGCAACTTTTGAACCAGCCCGGGGTCTTTAAAATTAACTACAACAAAGTCCCCTGGGCAATCCTTTGTACTCCTCCCAATCCACCGTACTCTGCATGTAATGAGTATATTATGGGCCGGAGGGGGGAGAGTTCTTGTACTTGTGAACCAGTGCAGACACTTATTAACCAAATAGTTGTGAGATTCTAACTGTTCCGGGCTCAGGCCTGGGACTCCTGTCAGCACTATTACATAAGGGCATGACGCAGGGATAAATCAATGACAGGGAGGTTCCTGGTTTCTCGCAACAGGGCTCTCCCATTAACCCCCAGTTGGAGGGTTGATACTAAACCCTCCCTGCTAATTGACTTTAGCCCGCTATCGTGCCCTTTATCATGCCCAGCTTCATCCAGCATCTGTGAGGGAGTGCTGTCATTACAGCTAGCAATCTGTGAGACCACAGAGAATGTTCCATCGCTGTCAACCGGACCAAAAAGGCAGTAAGTTTTGATTTCAAAATCTCTTCAAATCTACCCATCAACTCTTCTTACAAAAGAGTCACCCAGCTTGGCCTAGCATTATGTGCATTGTCAATAATATCAGCTGCACAATTTCCAAGCCGATGAGGGATAAGTGGGGATTTGGTAGGGTCAGAGGTGGTATTATTAGAACCTTGCTTTCGCCGAACAGTCCTTTTTATGCGTTTGGCAGCATGCTGATGCTCCCCCTCCTAATGTTCCAGCGATCCCTCCGAGTGCGGGGTCGGAACCAGGCTGATTGATGTTTGATCAGAAGACAGTTGATCAGGGATCAAAGCTTACGAGCTAGACATACAGGGCACAGTGTCTGACACTGGCCCAGCATTTCCAGCATTACCGGGGACACAGCCAGGACACTGCAACATGGTATCAGAGTAAGATCACCCTCCCCCAGTAATGAGCACATCAAGTCCGAGGGCCCCATAGAAAGTCTCCCCTCAGTCATCTCAATCTCCGTAGCGACCACCCCATTCGCCTGCTGGAACATCAAATCTAGGGATGTTGTCTTACGGTGTCCAGGAGCGCCCCCTGTACATTTGCACTTAACCATAATCTCACAAGCAGGTGCCAATCTCCAGCAGACCAACTGGTCAGAATCCAAACACTTGGCCTCCTAAAGTGACCTGGGCAGTCGGCAAAAGTAAATGGTCAAGAAACACGAATGCGGACACGACCACAGAAAAAAGCAGGCTCGTTTTTTTTTTGCAGCCAATGCGTAAATAATGAGTAGACAGTGATGTAACACACTTCAATGGCACTTGCACTTACCTCGTCTCCACCCACATGCACAGGACTCTGCTGGATTATACTGTAGCAGAGCCTTCAACTGTGTAGCCCAGTGATCTCAATATCTCCAGTGTCTCCAATGTCTCCAATGTCTGGCAGCTATAGCTCACCCCTGGCCCCCGAAACGAAAGTGCCTGTAACCCTTTCACTGTCAGTCACCCATAAGCCTGCCTGTGCTCCACGAGCAGACAAGAAGCAGACCAGAACCAGAAGCAGAACTAGAAGCAGGAGCAACAGGAGCAACACGTGGTCAACAAAGTCAGGGGGCAATAACACAACAGCTTCAGCACTTGGCAATAAGCTCAGAGCTTAGTGCAAGCTGGCAATTTCCCCCCGTACACTGTCATGCCGGGCAATCTGGCCCTGCAGCTTCAAACGGTCCCTCAAACGATCCCTCGGAGAGCTGGTGAACCTCGTTAAGCCAGTAAACCCCGGACTGCGGCTCCAGCTCTGGCTCCTGCTCCGACTCCTGTGACATCAGAAGGTGTGTGCGGGCACAAGCATGGCATCAGAGGGGCTCACAATCAATGACATCGGGATGACACATTGTTCCCTATTCCAGTCAGAGAGCAACTCTATGAAGGCCCTAACCTCCTCAGGCAACTCCCGCACATCCTGAGAGATTGCTATCTGACCATCAAGTCCTCCATGAGAAAAACCATTGAGCCCTAAGGGGGTGGGGGTTAAAGTAAGAGAACACATTTGGGTTCAGGGATGTCTGCAGTGAATGTCTCCCTCATCTGTTATTTTCTTGACAGGCAGGAGGAGTGAGTAGAGCAGAAGTGCAAATGACGACCCTGTTGGTATGGGTGTCTCTGAAGTGAAGAGTGGGTGGGTGCAGGCATAGGTGATTGTGGAGTCTTCTTCTGGCACACCACAGTTGAGACACTCTCTCCACCTCCTCCTAGCTTGTGGTGTCTCCTTTTTCCACCCCCTCAGTGGGCTCAACCGCATTCCCCATGAGTATTTTGAATGCTGAATGAGTTAATCTCCGGGTATGTGCACTTTCCCTGTTGGTGCATGGTTCCTCCTCCTTACTGGTGGTAGAAGGTTCAGGTGGCTGCCTAGCAGTATAAAAGCTTGTCCTTCCTCATGCGGGATCCTGCTCAGATGTTGTTTGACCAGATCTACCACTGAAAAGGGATGAATGCACAATAAAGAAATGATGAGTGCATATGTTTAAAACATTGAATATATACAAATAATAATTTAAGAAATATAAAATTTAATTAAAATAAGGAATAATGTTGTTCCGCCTTTAACTACCCCTTGCCACACTAATGTGCATGTAAGCCCTCCTTCTGTCATACTGGGAAAGTTATGTCCATTTGTTTTTTTTAAATCGGACATCAAAACAAAATGGGTCATGGCAGCAATAAACCCTGCAGCATGCTGCCATACTGAGTAGGAGAATTGTCTCAATAGTTTTGTTGGCCTGTATAAAAGGAATATCCACCCTTAAAACAATATTTTAGACCCTGAGAAAATTTTAAGAAGTAAAAACAAATTTGGAGATTGGGGGAAAATGGATATGGGATTGTAAGTAAAAGTTACAAACTGTCAGGCTTACATACACCTGTGTTGACACAAAGAAAGCTAACATGCCACAATGTTCACATTCCCCTGACTGAGGGAATATACACTGCATATTTTAAGGTCATAATAAATGTCCGTAGTGCCAACAAAATATCACTTTTTAAACTTCATTTATTTTGTTGAAGAAAAACATCAAAAAATTAAACATTCCATGTATTAATTTGAAAGGACAACATATGGGACAGGCAAAAGAGACATAATTAAAAAAAATATTAAAATTGAGGTATGACTAGACAGCACTTTCAAAACAGATATTGATTTGAATAAACAAACAAATATTTCACTTACATGGCTTTCTGCTTCTCAAATGAGTGTGGAGGGTCAGTCAGGCAAACTTAAGGAACCTCCGGTGCAGTGGTGTCAGTTTGGAGTGCCGGAAAATTGGCTGAGAGTATGTAATGCTATATGTATTTGACCACCGACTCCATCTTGACCTTTGACTCCATTTTGTGCTTAGCTTCAGGTGTCGTCACAGCGGCAGCGCAGGGTTTTTCAACACCGAGCTTGTTTTCCACAAAGAACATGTTTGCGCTTTTCTCACTAGCACAGGGTTACACCATGCTGGAACAAAACATGGGGGATGTGGAAGGTAGACATGATTTAGAGAATCTCAGGCTGGGAATGTTTTCATCAAGGAAAAGTACAGCTCTGTCTCTGGAAAGCGCATTGAGGCAGGGCCCATTCCTTTGCGTGTTTTTGACAAAGTCCGATAACAGCCAGTGCTTGAATTTCATAACCGAAGGGAGTGGGGTTACTAAAATCTTCCTCTTGAGTTAGTTTAGGTTATATAAAGTGGGGAAGCTTGGCACTGAGAAAAGAACTTGCCTGAAAGTGGACGCATTGTTCCGGATCCCATGTTGTGACATTCTCCTGCCTCAGCCGTTCAGGGTTTCTCGGCATGATGCTGGCAAAGATGATGGATTCAACCCCTATGGTGATGCATTTTAATTCTTAATTATTTAGCTTAAATAAATACATATATATATATATATATATATATTTTTTTTTTTTTATTCACTTGATGTATTGCACATCTTTTGTCTATCCTTGTTTAACTGCTGTGAGTATTTTGGCATATATATGTATTTCACTGCATTCAAGTTAAATGCTTATGTTCATATTTTCGAGTGCTTTTATTTGATATCTGGGGAGTACTTTAATAAATTCATTACTCAGACTAAGAGTGTTGCATTCTTTGGCATTGTTTCCTCTTAGTTTAAAGTAGAGCAATACAGAGTACAGGCTGAGCACATCCATGGCCTTAATACATTCCCGAAGGTTCTCCCAGCGCTTGCAACACTCCTTGGTTTCCCAGGTGTGCACACTCATTGCACTGCGACACATGGCAATGTTACTCCAAATCTGGGTCTGCACTGCATTGCTCAGCTGAGTTTATGGACCCCCCTAGAGATGAGGATACTGTTGGCAGACCCCCTGGCAAATAGTATCAAATTCTTCTGTGGAGTCCTATCTCCCAATCCAGCAGCAATTTGGGTGGGGGGGAGGGGTGGGTGTTGGGTGTTTAAATGAGCAACAGAATGGATATTGTGTAATGAGAGGAAGCCTCAGAATGGTTACGAATAAATGGCCACATTTCTATTCCTGTATGCAATTTCCTGTTTGTAGAGGTTAGCAGAGATCTTTGCAGAAACATCCAAAATCTCTGCCCTTGGTGCAGAGAGCCCCATAAAGTTAAGGGAGGTGCACAAATGTTAGAGTTGATCACAAATATGTGAGACAAGTTAAAGGTTGTGAAACTATATGTGTACCCTCTTTTATAAAGTATGTGAAAGATTTAAGTAATCCAATTATGTATAATTATGATAAAGTAAGTGAGAAAGTGGTAGGTAAGTCTATGAAACATTTGAGCATTGCATGTTTGATTGCAACATTATGGTAATGCTACAGTACAGTCTCAGGAAAGTATATGTGGACAATGTAATAGTCCACCATTCATCATTGATAGGACACTACCCAACCACAATAAGTAGCAAATAAACCACCAGCTTATGTGAAATATTAAGCACTAGTTGATCCTGCCTCTGCAGGCCCTGTCCAATTTTGTGTCTCATCACAGGAACCTGGAATGGTCCATTGTTCAGGGGTAATGTCTACATGTAACCTTCATTGCATGGTGAAGTTGTGCAACCCTCAACAGATTACTCCTTTCCTGCATACTACTTCAGGGATGCACAGAAATATCTCCCAATACACCAAGACATTTGCATCCTGTCGTAAGGATGGTCATATATCTATGTCTACCTATTACACCTCTGTTGAGACTGTGTTGTTGGACGTCGGCAAGGTGCAAGGAGTTGGGGAGAGAGTACATACTCAACATAAACTGCAACAAAGATGTGTATTATTTCTTTAGATGTAGTTCCTTTTAAAATGCATTAGTTCATCTATACTTGCATAAAGTCGTATTAGGGCAATGTGTGTCTAGTGTTTTTAGTAAGTAATGAGTGAGTACCATCGCCCATATGTAGGTGCAGCCCGGGTGTTAGATGCTATATCTAATCTATGAGCCACATGTCACAGAAATCCCCAGCAAGCAACTGATGTGCAAGAGATGACTGACAGAAGACATAGCTGTGGTGTGTGCTTCCAGAAAAGACAGCATACACATCAGTGAAGCAGCCCCTGGTACCGCAGAGAGCATGTACATCAATAGAATTCTCGAGGTGTTTGCTGAGGAAAAGGTGTTCCCAAAGATGATGTGACGGAAGTGCCACTTGGGTGCCAGCAATGCCACAGAGAATGCAATACTGAATCATAGTGGGCTGCAACCTACCTCATTAATACCATGAGTTAGGTCGCAAGTTGTGATCCAGTACCACTGGCTATATTCACAGGAATGGTGACCTGCTGGGGTCAACAGACCACTATGGCCCTCATTCTGACCCTGGCGGTCTTTTCGCAAGACCGCTGAGTTACCGCCGCGGTGAAGACCGCCGACCGCGGCGGTGTGCCGCTGTGCGCATTCTGACCGCTGGGAGCGTTCCGCCGGAAAACCGCCAGCAGCCACACTGGCGGTCGGCGGGAAAGTGGAGACTGGTCAACCTCCACCGCCACGCCAGCAGAACACCGCCCACAGAATTACGACCCACATTTCTGTGTGGCGGTCTTCTGTTGGCGGTCTTCTGTTGGCGGTCACGTCCCTATGGCTCCCGTCGCCTCCCGGAGGACCAACGCACAAGGTAAGTTGATCGTCCGTGAGGGGAGGGGGTGGGGGGGTGTTGTGTGATGTGGGCGTGCATGGGGGTGTGCGTGTGAGTGTGTAGAGGGGGTGTGTGAGTGCGTGTATGCGGGCGGGGGGTGCTGCTGTGTCTATGGGTAATGTGTGCTGTTCGGCAGGTGCGCATGTCGGCATGTATGTGTGCGGGTATGTGTCCCCGTTGTGTATGTGTGTGTAGGGGGTGTGTATATGTGCATGTTGGGGGTGTGTGCATGTCGGGGTACATGTATGTGCATGTCGGGGTGGGGGTGGGGAGGGGGTTCGTACCACCTCTGGGGGGTGGCAGGGGGGTGGAGGGTGTGGGGGGAGGACTCGGGTGGGTAGTGGGGGGTGGGGGAGACCCCTATCAGTGCCAGGGAAGGAATTCCCTGGCCCCGATAGTGCTTACCGCCATGGTTCGCACGGCGGTTCCCGCCCGCAAGAAACCGCGGCGGTAGGCAGGGTCATAATACCCTTGGCGGTCTTGGGACGACCGCGGGGCCGGAGTGCGCAAACTCCAGCCCCGCGGTCATGACCGCCGCGGCGGTCGGAGTGGAGAAGTAGCGGTCGGTCGCGGCGGGGACCGCCGCGGTCAGAATGCCATTTTTAATACCGCCGGTCTGTTCGCGGTCCGACCGCCGTCTCTCCGCCGACCGCCAGGGTCAGAATGAGGGCCTATGTCTTTAAATAAAAGAGTCAATTTTTTAACGCAACCTGTTTTTCCTAAAGACAAACGAGATGTGTCAAAAAATGACAAATTATACAAACCTTATCAAGTAGCAGGCAATGGTACCATGAACCACTGCCTGCACCCAAAAAACGTTTTTTTGAACATTCACAAAGAGGAAGGGGGTCCCTTATTGACCCCTATCTGTTTGTGAATGGCTTACCACTTCCTTTGAGGATGTGGCAAAAGATTAATGTTCTGAGAACGGATTTTGGTCCCTAAAGGAATCAGTATCAAAAAATATCGATCCCTAAAGAAATCAGAAGCCAAATCCCAAATTTGTATCTATTCCCTAACCCCAACAGCGATACAGTAAGATTCTGTAACATTTTACCAAATCACTGGTTTTTTTTGTTTGAAAACAGAAAAATTCCATTCTGCGGTCAGAAAAGCTCTGATTGTATTGTATTGTATTGTATTGTAATAGTATTTATATAGCGCTTACTACCCCTGATGAGGCGTCGAAGTGATTTTTGGCGAGCAGCACGCTACTCCGGAACCCAACAAGAATTAGTGATGGATTAGTATCGGGAAATATGAGTACAGTTTTAGTATTATTATGAGTTAATTTGAGCCGCGGATATGAGAGTTTGTTAGTTAGGGGTGGAGGAGGAAAGAATCCAGAAGTGTCAATTGGGAGTATATGGTAATAGGATTTAGGCGTGGGATGAGTAAAGGAGGAAGGAGGAGGGAAGAGTCTGTGGAAGGGGTTAGGGAGATCATAGTAGCAGGGTGAGATAAATGAGGGCGAATTTAATAGGGTTGTATGGGAGGTCATGGTAGTAAAGTGAGGTTTGGTGAGTTAGATGTGGAAGAGGAGGGAAGAGCTTAGGCAGAGTTATTTAGGAGATGAAAGTAGTAGAATGGATTTGGGATGAGTCAGAGTGGGAATGGAGGATAGATTGATAGAGACATGACATATGATGATGGGTAGATAAGTGTGATATAAGATGAGAGCAGGGATTCACAGATATCTAGTATAACAACCCACCCAGGAGCCATGCACTGACCCACGAACATGCTAAGCACAGAACAACATACACATATATATACACACACACACACACACACACACACACACATGAATACACACACATATGCACACATGAAGGAAAGAGCCAACTCTTGAGTAGTTTTCTGAAGACAAGAAAGTTATCTGTGGTTCTTATAGCTGGGGGTAATGAATTCCATAGTTTGGCTGCTTGAACGGAGAAGGATGTACCACCTATAGTATTTTTCTTGTATGGTGGTGTTCTAAGGCGGGGTGCCAATCTTGAGCGGAGGTTTCTTTGTTGAATGTATTTGGTTATTTTGTTTCTGATAAAAAGTGGTCCTGTTCCATGTATAGCTTTGTGGGTGATACAAAGCAGCTTGAAAGTGCCTCTTCTGGCAATGGGTAAACAGTGTAGTGCTCTCAAGGCAGGAGAGATGTGGGCTTGTGGTTTTACATGTAATAGTAGGAGTTCAGAATACGTTCTAGTTTTTTCATAATATATAGAGATGATCCATGGTAGAGGCCATTGGCATAATCCAGTTTGGATAGTACAAGAGAGATTGTAGGAACAGGAGTCTTAGTGACAGCAAATAGATAAGTACATGCATGCCCATTACTTTAATCTAAGAATGTGTTGTGCAAACGTAATCTCCCTACACTCTGTACAGACCACTCCACTCGGATTCTGCATATCAATGCATGTGTTTTGTTCAGAATTTGGTTATTCAACTCCCTGCGCCCCGGCACTGACTGCACTTCCCCTCGAATATTAGCCTCCATTTGGGCCTAGAATACAGCCTTAAAGACCCATCAACTGATTACAGAAACCCTCTGACAGTCATGCTCCACTCTAAACCCAGGAGGTCGAATGTAGACGAACTGCCTACAAAGGAACATGGGATACCAAAAAAACTTTATGTTGCTGATTTGTTTTGTAATTTGTGCCACTCACCTACTTTTCAGCTCAATATTGTTTACGTACAACGAGCTGCTTTAGTGATAAGTGCTGCTTCTAGATAAAGATGTACACTATTCTATTAGTATTCATATAACCTCAAATACAAAAATTACTTTCAAAAACCTACCAGACATTCTTGAGAATTTCTCTTTCTTTTACTTTTCGATAGCAAAAGCCATTCTTCGTAGTCACTTTGTAGCAGATGTTATGAAATGACAGAGTAGATTCTAAAGCGTACTTCTCTGGTTCTGATGAAGATAATTTTCTTTGGGAAGGTGATTTCTGGACACCACTCTTTAATTCTTTGTCAGTCATTTTGGAGGCATATTATTTCTGTTGGGAGACAAATGCACAAGAGGCCATCACCATTGGAAGTCTGAAAGCCCACGCGCACTTTGGTGAAGAAGGTCTTTATTCCTTCCAAGCATCTCTCACCTATGTTAGTACAGTGCACATTGTCTTTCCTACCCTCGAGCGTACTTCGAGGTCTAGAAAAGTTGGTAAAATATTTCCCACGTTTTTATCCCTAAACAGTAAGTAGGATAGCTTCCTTAGCAGGATGGTTTGCTATGTAATTAGAAAGAATACTTCAACAGAATGAAGCAAGCTATACAATGAACCTGGTATATTGCCACTGAAACCAAAGACTTCAAATAAAAAATGGCAGGCATCAATTAACATTTTTAGTAGCCACCAGTTTCACATTAGTTGAAATAATATAAGCACACTCAGTTTTATAACCAACAGAAATGGACCCTGGTCGCATTTGTTGGATTAATTTGCAGCTTTCTGGTCTAACGTTTGAGTGACTGTTCCCAACACTACCTCTCATTCCTTCCTCTGACTCTGTGTTGATGAATTCTCACTTTCAACTGAACTCTCGCCCCGTCCACACTCCCACTCCCTATCAAATCTCACACATATCTGCTGTACATTCTCTAGTGACATCCTTTATTTACACTAGTTTCTCTTCTCCCTTATTTACAGTCTGTGGTCTTTGAGGACCCCTGTGTTACCCTAGGGTGCGGGCTGTCCCACCTCTGGGGTGAATAGTCAAAAATGATATTAAGGGACGTGGTGGAGAAAAGCCGTAGACCCCCTCTGCAGTGATGTCAATGTTGCATTTGAAGATTCCTCAAGGTAGCCTCCCCTGTTCCCCTCTGCACACATTCCCAGCAAGTCCCTAGTCCAGGTTTTTTCATCACTATGTGCATACTCTTCTGAGCCCTCCAAATTTAGCCTAAATCTGAGGTTGTCACCCTAGGTGATGCCATAATTTGTTTTGACAGCCTATCCCCTGCTCAGTCTCTGTCAAAATGTTTCCACTCCTATTAGCCCCACACACCACACTAGGAACATTGCCCTATCTTTTTATGTGGAGAGACTGCAGTTGTAAAGATACTACTAGTAAAATATGTTTGTGAAGAGCAAACAATTGTAAACTTAAACAAATGTGTAAGTTTACATTTGTGAATCAGGCCCTTTGTGCATTGGAGTGGTGTGTAATTTCTGACCCATTGTACAGAGTTTTAGGGAGGTAAGTTGTTATAGATTCAGGGTGGGGAGTGTAATAGTGAGAGATGAACTATTCAAAATCGAGTGAAAATGAGCGTATGACATATGTGTGCTATGGTTTGAAATGTCAATAAATCGGAATGGATGATGCAGCTTTTTTTAACAGCAGCAGTCCTTTAAATGGGCCGGTACTCACCGGTACTGAGTACCGGCACTTTTCAGTTTTAACCCTCTGGGTTCCGGAACTTCTCCTTCACAAAGGAGAGTACCGGTACTCAGAGGAACAGTGAGAACGTGAGCGCGACATTCCACAGTCGCGTATCAGTGTTATTCAAAGCTCATTTGCATTGTCAGGGCTCCCTGCAGTTCAGACAGCTTTCATCGTAAAGAGATTCACAGTGCAGGGTCCATTGACCCTGTGCAGTTAATCCTATTGTACATGTGTGATGCAGGGACCGTTGCCTGTCCCATGCTAAACAGGACATTAAATCCAACGTGTGAACTGTTGTGCTTTTTTAGCGGATATAAGTGGTTTGTGCTACAGTAGAGTTTGGAAGGCAAAAGACAGGGTGAAAAAAACATTCCAGTTCTGTGTGGACACAGTTTTACAAGGACAAATAATGAAGCTGCATTTAGTTTTCCTCAGAGCCCTGTAAGAGAGGGAGAGAAATATGTGAGAGAAGAGAATGAAAAGGAGAACGAGATAAAAAAGTGTGGAGTGAAGTCAGGAAGAGCCAAATTCCATGCTGATGGAATTTGTCAACACCTAATAAGGCATGATTTCATCAAACAGTAACCCTTTGTGAAATATCAATTAAGCTCCCTTCCAGCACCATTCTTTTTTTTGCAGATATTTTAACCGTTAAACATGTGATGCACTTGTGCCCAAAGTAAGCCACGGTCATGCTTTAAATTGGTTCTGCTGCATCATGGTGCATTTCGTTCTGCGTCCAGCCCTAGTGTTTTCTAAAAGGATGGTTTGCACTATAATCAGGGCCACTGGAATTATGGTGCAGAGGAGGACCAAATTATGCGGCAGAAATAACTAAATTATGCAGCAAGAAGAGGCAAATTAGGAGGCCTAAAGCGGCACGTTTTATGATAGTATTCCTACACTATATTTTCATTTCCACATATAGTAACACTGTATGAGAAAGGATTTCACCTTATTAGTACCAGTTTACTACCCTAAAACAGCAATAAGAAACTCAAAGATGATCAGCAAACCTTTGCGAAGGGCCTTCCACTGCACAGGAGCATTTGTCACCATGTTTTTAGCAACTTTTGAACCGTTTAAGATGGAAAAATGATTTGGGGTTTAATCTGCAGATTTTGCAGCAGATAATGGTTTATGTGACAAATAGAGCAATTTCATTACTATACGGAAAATGCCTGAGCTGCAGAGTTACAGAATTCCAGTGTCCCTGAAAATAGGGTTACAAACCAGTGCCCTGAAATGCATGTGCCGGGTGTTTGACCCCTGTGACCCCTGTGACCCCTGTTTGCCACTGATTCTCTGGCAGAAAGCTCTTTCTGGTATATGATATGAATGAATGTCAGTCGAGTTTTGCATGTGCACATTTATACCATTTGAAAGGAGATGGAGATAGAAAGGAGAAGAGAAGCAATCTGGAGATAGGCTGAAAGGGAGGAATAGGAGTGAGGATAAGGGTTGGGGACAGTGAGGAGGAAAGGTACTAAAGAAAGAGACCAAGACAGATGAGAAAAAGTGATAGAAGAAAGAATGAGGAGTGAAGCCAAGCATTATTAAGTAGAAGACAGAAAGATTCAGACAGGGAGTCACAGAAATATAATTAGAGAAAGGAGGATGGAAGGGACTGATGGAAAGGATGAGAGAGGAAGGAAAAGGAAGAATGAAGGAAAGGGAGATGGAAAACCTGCAGTTTTTGATTTAGGAATGAATTAAAATTCATCACTTTAAAGGGGTTCCACGTTCTGAAGAAGTAGCTTGGCACCAACATTCATTGAAATACTACTTGTCCTCTTTCAAAGTTACATGCTGAAATGAAAAACAGATTAATCAATTATGTCTCTTCATGTTAAATCTTCACAAGAGACTCCTGAGCCCTTTAAATACAAATAAAAGCACACAGGAGAAACTGTGACTACGGTTTCAACTTTGCCAGGAAGTCAATTGACTTGCAACATAATAGGATAAATAAATAATTAAGTAAAGAAATTAAAAAAAATACATAAATCATCAATGCTTATTTTCTTAGTCACCACATGGAGTACCACAACCTTTGTTTTTTGTTCTTTAAATACTTTACATCAATGTGCATCATTATTTCATAACTTTTAAACCGACAACTACCACTTTAGGTGAATAAACATTATTGAATTCAATGGGATCATGGTATGTTCTTGTCTAGGTTTCTTTCTCATACTGCAAACAGTATCCATTACAGTGGATAAGTGAAAATTCAAAAGTTGTTCAGATGCCATAAGTGCAGAAACAATCTGCAAGCGTTTGAAATTTGAAAAACTTTGCTAAATGTATCTTTTTGCACATGCAAAAATAATACAGATAGTAGAAATGTTTCTGTATCCTCGTGCACAATTGTGCACTGAGAAAGTCTTAATTTTGTTTATAAGGCATTTCCTCTTAGCCCCGCCCCTAGCTCCACCCCAAACTCCTCCCCAAACTCCCCCAAACCCCACTCTCAGTCTATGGTTTAATTTGGTGAGTACCTGCACTTATTTTTTCCCATTTAAAGCACTGAACAGCAGTGATCCACAATAATGGGCTGTCTTTATCTCTTTATACATGTTATAGTAAGAGTAGCAGAAGGGCGGGGCAGCGCACGGGGGGAATTAAATTCAATTTAAAATAATTTTAAAAAATCAAAAACACTTACCTTACTGCCACATGCCACTCTGCTCCTCCGTCTCCTCTCTGCAGGCAGGCACGTGCTCCCAGCCTGCCCTGCGCCAATCCTGACGCTGCTCAGAGCAGCATTATGATTGGTTGGGAGCACCCAGCCAGGGCGCTCCCAAGCAGCCTTGGAGCCTGTGCCGGCTCTCTCCAGCCAGGCAACAGTGTTCCTGGGCTGGAGAGAGCCTAGTGCGCATGTGTGTGTGGCCAGCTCGAGAAGGTCGGCCAAACACACATGTGCTCTGCGGGGGAGTGCTGAGCACTCCCCCTCACTGCTCATCACCCTGGTGGCCCCACCCCTTTTCCCAAAAGACGATAAACAAAGTTTATTATTGTTTTGGGGAAAAGGTTTGCAGCTGCTGGCAGGGGTGGGTAGCAGGGGGGTGACGCTTCTACGTATGTTATTGTAAGTGTTACTAGTTTGTACCTGTCTCATTCAAATATCAATAAAAATATTTATAAGACCGGGTGCCTTGAATCGCTGCTCAGGTAACTTGCATGCTTTCTGTGTGTAGCCTCCGAGGGCGGTGTGCTCTGCAGCCAATGGTCTTAGCAGACTTCGGTGTCTGAACCCTGAATTCCAATACCTTGTTCTGAGGCTGAGGACTGTGAGAGATCTGAGTGCCAGAAACCTTCCTCTCGGCACTCTGTTAAGTACTGGATGATCCTGAGACATGTGTACTTGACCCCTGCATCACTTCTTACAGCATCCGACAAATATGTATACCTCATTTGTTCCCAACCCGTAGCTGCCAGTGTTTCAAATTGCTATGTGTGACATTTTCATAATTTCAGTGTAACTATGAGTGACATTTCAACGACTATGAGTGACATTTTCGCACAAGCAAAATCAACCAATGAAGACAAGAGAACCATATAAATATAGTACTATATTGTGAATCCTATACCTCCTGTTGTACACCAGCACCACCTTGTGGCCTTTGGTAAACACTACTCGGAGCTTACCTAGCAAAGTGAGAAACTAGAACAAGAAGGTTTTCTTGGACTTTAGGACTTGTGTGACAATCTCAAGCATTGCGGTAAAGCGGGAAAATAACAACAAATTCATTTTTCAAATGCGAGATGCATGACACTTAGCAGGGCTGCCAAACTTCGTGTACTGCCTCAATTTGTCCCAAGACTGAGGACTGAGTGGTCGGGTCCTCTAGACTTTGTCCACCAGATAATTTTGTCAAGCAATTGTTGAGTGTGTGCAGGCCATATACCTCACCTATCCACGTCCCGACCTTGTATCAGCTGCGTGTTGCCCCCTCCTTCTATTGAAGCTCCAAGGCCATCGTGTATATGTGACTCCATTGCTACCTTGCCCTCTGGGTAGCCCAGGCATCTGCTCTTGTTCCCCCCCACAACAACTTCTATGAAACTGCTGGCCGCAGCGCTGCCATCCAAGCTAACAACAGCTGTGGCCCTTGGCATTTCAGTGAGCTCTCGGTAGAATTCAGGGACAGTAGCAATCCTTGATACGATGATTTCCTTTCAGTCTTCCTCTTATTCAAGCTGGCCATCAAAATGTAGTAGCGCAGAGAAGATGTTCATAAATCAAACGCTAAATTACCTTTATCACTTATTCTTGTGTAAGTCAAATTAAAAAAAAAAACATCCATATGCCATTGGGTCCTGGAATAAAAATCAACAAAGGAACCAAAGGTTGCCAAGAGTTCTGGTTCATAGGCTCCAGAACTGACAACAAAAAGTTCAAAATAACAACCCATCTCCCAAATACAATGTTAGTACACACAGCAAAACACTGCAGTCTGACACAGAGGTGAGGATGCCGGGCAAATGTTATATGCATATTCAGAAAGAATCATGTTTTTTTATTTGTCTACACTGCAATGTCCTATTAGAAGCAAAAACTAATGTCTTAGTCAGTCAATGCAGTCCTGCTCTATTGTTTTCACAGCAGTTGCACAGCCCCCTTATATGCTGCTCCGTGGCCTCTTTTATTTGGCAAATGTTTAAACTAAAAAGAAGTTCAATAATTTGAGACCACCTTCTATTTCGTTTTATGAACCTTTGCACCGTTGTTTTATTATATTTGCTTGGAGGGGTTGTTATTTATTTGCTTGTTTGCACTGCCTTTGTTTTGCTTGTTTTTGTGCTGTAGAAATGCCGCGAATAAAGGGTTACTTGGCTTGAATGCCTTTTTTCACATTTAAATGAAGTCGTGAGAGATTGAAAATATCTGAATGTTATCATTTATAACTGAATAAAGCCACACACAAGCTAAATACATAACTTTGCGCCACAGGCCCTGTGGATACTTCACACAATACTTGTGTAACAACCAGTGTTCTCCTGTTACCTCCCTAGCCTGAGACGTCATCTTCCCTTCTGCTTCCCTCGCACCCTAGCTAAGTACATCGCTAACAAGTTTTAATTCAGTATGGTCTATGGATTTAGCAAATGGTCTTTTCAAACTAATTCCAGCTCCAGCCAGAGATGCAACTCTTGGGTATATTGAACTCTCATGAAACTGTAATGGGCCTACATATCTGGCGATACAATTCGAGTTAGACACCACAGCAAGCACACCATTACAGTGGTTATACGTCTTTCCGTGTGTATGGAACCGTGCCTCTCATTGCCTCTTTCACAGCCCTTTCCCTATCTCATTACTCTCTTGCAGTGCTTAATTTGTAAATAAAAACGTGCCGGTGCCCCAAGCCCTCCTCTTAAATAGCGGCTGCTGCAATTAAATGTGCGAACACGTAATACTGAGGCGGCGTAATCCTGAAGTCATCTCGGGCATCTTCAATCCATTTAAAGCCACTTCCAGCCCCCCCAGCTCACTCTTGCAGCTTTCTGCTTTCTGCTTTCTCCCATTGTGGCCCTTTTTCGTTTTTCTCTTCCGCCCTCTTTCCCATATGTGTCTTTTGCTCGCAGCAAATGCATGAGGCAGAAAAATAAGCACCGGCCCTAAAAAATAAGTGCCAAACAACACAACAAACACAAATTAAGCACTGCTCTCTTGACCTCTCCATCTCACTTCTCTCTCTACCTTAAGTTTACATCTCACCCACCTCTATGAACCCTGCCTCTCTCAGTCTGCTTAACAAACCTATTTATTTACCTAACCATTAATTCAAAACCTCACTTCAACACCTACCTTTTCTCGTGTTTTACCCTCGTTTCCTTTCCTTCTCCTCTCTCTCTCTCTCACACTCAAACACATCTCTCTCTCTGGACCTCCTCCGTTTCAATGCACTTCTTTCACCTCAAGCGTCTCGCACAACCCCTTTCTCTACAGGTCACTCTAGCTCACAATCTATACCTCTGCATCAACCCCACCCCTCTTCCTCTGTTTCATAGTTGTACCTCAACTTCTTCTTTCGGCTCTATACAACATTTGTCTTTCTAGCCTTCGCTCCTCTCTCTATCTTTCTCTCTTAATCACCACTCACTTTACCTAACCCAGTGTTCTATTCATCTTCCTCATTTTGCTCCCTCTCTACCTTACATTTCTTTCCTTCTCCTCAAGTTTCTCTGTCTACTTATCGCTACATTTACGTACTCATCTTCCTCTCGCTACAATTAACTTCTCCCTATCTCTAACTTACTCTACTACACTCTAAAATGTTACTTATGTCTCTTCCTCGCTTTCTCTACTTACATCTTCCATTTTCTATCTGTTTATCTTTTCTTTTTCGATACCTCATCTTTCTCGGTCTTTATCTCAATGCAGTGCATCGATTAGACAACATTTTAGACAATCAAGATACTACAAGAGAGAGCACCATCAAAGAAATCCAAAAATATTTTGTTTCTGGAAAACAACTAATTGAGGTTACTATTCTTAGAAAATAGATGTGATGAAATCATTTATTTCGATGTTCCCTCAACTGCATTTTGAGTCATTCGAATAACCACATGCTGAAATTCTATTATCCAGTGAAGGGTTGTTCTAAAGGGGAAGGGAAGGCACTGTTTTCTGGTCGAAAAATATTAGTAGCAACTTGCAACCAGTATTTGTGCAATCAGTAAAGAATTTTAAGAAGCAACCTATGTACTACCATGTCAGTTCTTAAAATGCGGAATCGTGGTGGATGGGAATCTGACTTCCTCATGCATATTAGGGAGGTCGCAAGTTCCAACTCACTACACTTGGAGGCCATCACAGGGTGGTGTCTTGGTGGGATCAGCCGACCACCATGTCTGTGATTGCTTATTAATGAAAGCAAACTGTTTAGCTTATCTCATGCTTATTTCCTTAACGGAAACATGAATGTGTTTAAAAAGAAAAGGTTTTTTTAAGAGTGTTTAAGATGAAACAGCAGTACCCTGGATTGCTTCCTCCTCTTAAACAAAGTTTTCTTTTACATTCACGAAAGCGAAGGGCGTTTGCAAATGGGTTACCACCTCCATTGACTATTGGTAAAAAAGCAATGTTGTGCAACTGGATTTGGGTCGTCAAATATTGATATATTAGATACCAGTTAAATATTTGATAGTTACACCTACAGCACATACCTTCTAGATACCAAATTGGTATCGATTCAGAATAACATTTTTAGGCGTCAGGAAAACTTTTCTGTCTCCTAAAATGGGATAATTTCATTAAAAAAAAACATTTTAATGGAGGATCACAAACTGTAAATCTGGGTGGTTGCAACCCTTAAAATGCTTAGTACAGCTGGCCCCTGGTTCTTAAATTGTGAACCAAGCTCAAAATGACTTAAATACCTTTCCACTCAAAGTTCCTAGTCCTCGGTGTGAATACTTTATGTCACATGATATGACCAGTTAAAAAAAGCATGGGAGAAAGAATAACAGGTACCTTTTAATTACAAATAATGGAAAGCCATCCTAACCCGAACAACCAATTTTGCCACACATGTTCGATGGAAGGGCGACAATGCTGAAACTAGTGTACAGATAGCCCTACCCCCGCAAGACTGGTAATGATGGGACATCGGGGAGGTGAGGTGTGCCAGAGAAAATGTGGTGAAAGGGGAACTCACACATATTCTGCCCCCAGGTACAGCCTTTTTGGAAGAAGGTGCTACAAACAATTGAAAAGACTACAGGCTCCACCGAAGCAGGCTTCCTATAAGTGGTCAACATAGGCAGACCCGCGACTGAACTACACCCTTTATAGGGGAATAAATAACAACTCACTTCGCATCTATTCTTGGCTGTGAAGCAGGCTATTCTGGTCCTGTAAGGGAGATGACAATACTAACTGAGAACAAATTGTTCTACAGACTGCGGTGGGAGCTGGGGACAAAAAACTATCTAAATCCACCCATGGCAAAGAAAGTGAGTGCAAAAAGCAATGGGGCTTGCTCTTGGACGACCTATTTTAGTGAGATTGTAAAGAATTATCATGCTTCAAGAGGGTCAGAAACAGCCTATATAGATGCCTGTCTTTCACATTGTTAACTGTCAAAAGTTAGGTTAACGTGCAGCATGGGAGTCCAAAGAGGCCCCTGACCCCTAATCATTGAAAAATATGCAGAAACCCTGCTGAAGGCAATGACGGTTTCTATTGAAGGGCTAACAAAATGAACTGCCCATGCAATGGTCTAAGGAAGTGTTATATTATCGTTCCATTGTTGTTTTCATTACATACTGATAATCTTCCTCACACGGTTTCCTTAGCCTGAATCCTTTCTCCCAAATTAGACAAATGGATTGGTCAACCTAACACCAATAGATGTACAGCAGTGTTTACATGACGTTGTTCAGTACCAAAAGCAATATTTTCATGCAATGAAAATCACTAAAACAAAAAGAATTCGCAGTCACTAAGCGCTACTGTTTTAAATAAAGCCAATAGGTCTGGCTTTTTTGGTAGAGGAAGAGTTTCGTAACAGTTGGGCAACTTTGAGTGTGTTAACCCCAAATGTCCTAGAAAAGAAAGGGGCTAAAACAATAAGGACACTGGGTGAAGTGGCCCTTTTTCACAGACAGTATTAGCAGAGTTAAGCTACACACCCAACAAACTGTGTTATAAAAAGGAACTCAAAGTACCATTGTAGGAAGAGTTCCCTCCATCTCCAACACTCACCCTACAGAGGAGCTCACAAAAGGTATGCCTTCAAGTGTAGGGTTTGTTAAATGATCACATTGTTATTTCAGTAGTCATTCCAGTGGATAGCTCTATAGATATTTCTTGCCCTCCCAGTGGCAAGGAGAGCAAGAAATATCTTCTGAAATGCTGCTTCAGGGCTTTACATTGATCTCAATAAAGATGCTTGTTTCTGGTCCAGGGAGGACCTGGCCTGGCAGTTCTGGCTGGACTGTTCCCATGGGGAACAGGGTCAAGACTGATTTGCATATGGCTAGGTCCAAACTGGGGTGGCATGGTGAGCAAAAGAACGATGGATTAAACCCAGATCTGTGACTGGGGGTGAGTGTTTGAAAAGTTTCAACACCCCATCCATCATCCTTTTGTGTTGCTAAAGTTTCCCTAAGTGGGAAGGGTATGCCCAGATGTGGGTCCCTTGCTCGCTGCGCCACTGAATTCAAGCTAGCTTGGCTGATGAAGCGTGATACCCAGAAACCGGTCCCAGGATGCTTGTTTCCTGTCCAGGGAGGACCTGGCCTAGCAGTTCGGGCTGGACTGTTCCCATGGGGAACAGGGTCAAGACTGATTTGCGTATGGCTGGGTCCAAACTGGGGTGACGTGGCAAGCAAAATAACAATGGATTAATCCCAGATCTGTGACTGGGGGTGAGTGTTTGAAAAGTTTCAACACTCCGTCCATCATTTTATTTTGTTTTGTGATGCTGCTTTGTGTGCCCTAAGTGGCAGGGGTATGCCTAGATGTGGGTCCCTTGCTCGCTGCGCCACTGGATTTAAGCTAGCCTGGCTGATGAAGGGTGATACCCAGAAACCGGTCCCAGGATGCTTGTTTCCTGTCCAGGGAGGACCTGGCCTAGCAGTTCGGACTGGACTGTTCCCATGGGGAACAGGGTCAAGACTGATTTGCATATGGCTGGGTCCAAACTGGGGTGACGTGGCGAGCAAAATAATGATGGATTCATCCCAGATCTGTGACTGGGGGTGAGTGTTTGAAAAGTTTCAACACTCCGTCCATCATTTTATTTTGTTTTGTGATGTTGCTTTGTGCGCCCTAAGTGGCAGGGGTATGCCCAGACGTGGGTCCCTTGCTCGCTGCGCCACTGGATTCAAGCTAGCCTGGCTGATGAAGGGTGATACCCAGAAACCGGTCCCAGGATGCTTGTTTCCTTTCCAGGGAGAACCTGGCCTAGCAGTTCGGGCTGGACTGTTCCCATGGGGAACAGGGTCAAGACTGATTTGCATATGGCTGGGTCCAAACTGGGGTGACGTGGCGAGCAAAATAATGATGGATTCATCCCAGATCTGTGACTGGGGGTGAGTGTTTGAAAAGTTTCAACACTCCGTCCATCATTTTATTTTGTGATGTTGCTTTGTGCGCCCTAAGTGGCAGGGGTATGCCCAGACGTGGGTCCCTTGCTCGCTGCGCCACTGGATTCAAGCTAGCCTGGCTGATGAAGGGTGTTACCCAGTAACCGGTCTCAGGATGCTTGTTTCCTGTCCAGGGAGGACCTGGCATAGCAGTTCGGGCTGGACTGTTCCCATGGGGAACAGGGTCAAGACTGATTTGCATATGGCTGGGTCCAAACTGGGGTGACGTGGCGAGCAAAATAACGATGGATTAAACCCAGATCTGTGACTGGGGGTGAGTGTTTGAAAAGTTTCAACACTCCGTCCATCATTTTATTTTGTTTTGTGATGTTGCCTAAAAGTAAGAAAGGCCACCATGATAAAGTGGTCCAGTGTCCTAAGAACTTTGGGGGTGATTCTAACCCTGGCGGTCGGTGTTAAAGCGGCGGCCAACCCGCCAACAGGCTGGCGGTAAAAAATATGGGATTCTGACCCTGGCGGGAACCGCCAACACAGACAGCCACTTTAACACTCCGACCGCCACGGCGGTACAAACAAACAGCGCGGCGGTCACCGCCAACAGCCAGGCGGCAGACAATGTACCGCCCACACTATCACAACTCACCAATCCGCCACCTTTTCCGAGGCGGGACCACCGCCGATAAAAACACGGCGGAAAAAGACTACGGACGGGAAAACGCTCACCACTACGCACTCCAGGAGGAAGGAGGACAGCATGGAACCCGAATTAAACATCCTACCTGCTCTCGTCTACCTTCTCATCTACCACGAGTACGAAGTCCAGCGCAGACGACAACGGTGAGTACTGCACCTACGACACACGGGAGGGGGGAGGACGAAAGGTTACGGGCACACACATATGCGACCCCCCCCCAACTATGTACACACCAATGCAGAGCAACAAGTCACAGTGACACCACCCAAACACCCCAGAAAAATGCTAGGACATAATCAAATTTGGAATAAATATTTATGTACCAAAAAGCTCCTGAAAATTATCGTACAACCATGAAAGATATTCACAACAAAACTAATGACATACACATCAGTGTATAACTGAAGTAACAAGTCCTGCACATCCTACGAATTCATCATGTCCGTGGGCCAAAGTTTTGAGAAACAAGGGCAAAGCCCACACAGGAGACCTGAGTCCTTTGGAGAGAACACTGCAGGGGCATCAGATGTAAAAACTACAGGCACCTCAGGGGGAAGGGAAGGGGGGGGCACCACAGCCACATGAGTCCACGACGCCAGATCCACGAGGAGCCACCATGCCCACTGTACCATCCTGGGGAGTGCAAAGCCACAGTCTCTCAATGTCTCTACAGTGGGTGGGCTGCCCACTGTACCATCCTGGGGAGTGCAAAGCCACAGTCTCTCAATGTCTCTACAGTGGGTGGGCTGCCCACTGTACCATCCTGGGGAGTGCAAAGCCACAGTCCATCAGGTGGATGACAGTCTCCACTGGTCAAGGAGGAGGCATGGTGGGCACAGTGAACCATAAACAGTGATTGAGACGGCGGTGCCCAGCGGAGCGGTGCTTGACAGGAAGGGCCCAGAGGAGCGGTGCTTGACAGGAAGGGCCCAGCGGAGAGGTGGAGAGACAGCGGGGTCCAGCGGAGCGGTGCTTGAGAAGAAGGGCCCAGCGGAGCGGTGCTTGAGAGGAAGGGCCCAGCGGAGAGGTGGAGAGACAGCGGTGCCCAGCGGAGCGGTGCTTGAGATGAAGGGCCCAGCGGAGCGGTGTTTGAGACGGCGGTGCCCAGCGGAGCGGTGCTTGAGAAGAAGGGCCCAGCGGAGCGGTGCTTGAGAAGAAGGGCCCAGCGGAGAGGTGGAGAGACAGCGGTGCCCAGCGGAGCGGTGCTTGACAGGAAGGGCCCAGCGGAGAGGTGGAGAGACAGCGGGGTCCAGCGGAGCGGTGCTTGAGATGAAGGGCCCAGCGGAGCGGTGCTTGAGACGGCGGTGCCCAGCGGAGCAGTGCTTGAGAAGAAGGGCCCAGCGGAGCGGTGCTTGAGAAGAAGGGCCCAGCGGAGCGGTGCTTGAGAAGAAGGGCCCAGCGGAGCGGTGCTTGACAGGAAGGGCCCAGCGGAGAGGTGGAGAGACAGCGGGGTCCAGCGGAGCGGTGCTTGAGAAGAAGGGCCCAGCGGAGCGGTGCTTGAGAAGAAGGGCCCAGCGGAGCGGTGCTTGAGAGGAAGGGCCCAGCGGAGCGGTGCTTGAGAGGAAGGGCCCAGCGGAGAGGTGGAGAGACAGCGGTGCCCAGCGGAGCGGTGCTTGAGATGAAGGGCCCAGCGGAGCGGTGTTTGAGACGGCGGTGCCCAGCGGAGCGGTGCTTGAGAAGAAGGGCCCAGCGGAGCGGTGCTTGAGAAGAAGGGCCCAGCGGAGAGGTGGAGAGACAGCGGTGCCCAGCGGAGCGGTGCTTGAGAAGAAGGGCCCAGCGGAGCGGTGCTTGAGAAGAAGGGCCCAGCGCAGCGGTGCTTGACAGGAAGGGCCCAGCGGAGAGGTGGAGAGACAGCGGGGTCCAGCGGAGCGGTGCTTGAGAAGAAGGGCCCAGCGGAGCGGTGCTTGAGAAGAAGGGCCCAGCGGAGCGGTGCTTGAGAAGAAGGGCCCAGCGGAGCGGTGCTTGAGAAGAAGGGCCCAGCGGAGCGGTGCTTGAGAGGAAGGGCCCAGCGGAGAGGTGGAGAGACAGCGGTGCCCAGCGGAGCGGTGCTTGAGATGAAGGGCCCAGCGGAGCGGTGTTTGAGACGCCGGTGCCCAGCGGAGCGGTGCTTGAGAAGAAGGGCCCAGCGGAGCGGTGCTTGAGAAGAAGGGCCCAGCGGAGAGGTGGAGAGACAGCGGTGCCCAGCGGAGCGGTGCTTGAGAGGAAGGGCCCAGCGGAGCGGTGCTTGAGACGGCGGGGCCCTGTTCAGCGGTGCTCTTCTTCACCGCGGGCCCTGTTCAGCGGTGCCTATCTTCACGGCGGGCCCTGTTCAGCGGTGCTCTTCTCCACGGCGGGGCCCTGTTCAGCGGTGCCTATCTTCACGGCGGGCCCTGTTCAGCGGTGCTCTTCTCCACGGCGGGCCCTGTTCAGCGGTGCTCTTCTCCACGGCGGGGCCCTGTTCAGCGGTGCTCTTCTCCACGGCGGGCCCTGTTCAGCGGTGCTCTTCTTCACCGAGGGCCCTGTTCAGCGGTGCCTATCTTCACGGCGGGCCCTGTTCAGCGGTGCTCTTCTGCACGGCGGGGCCCTGTTCAGCGGTGCTCTTCTTCACCGCGGGCCCTGTTCAGCGGTGCCTATCTTCACGGCGGGCCCTGTTCAGCGGTGCTCTTCTTCACCGCGGGCCCTGTTCAGCGGTGCCTATCTTCACGGCGGGCCCTGTTCAGCGGTGCTCTTCTCCACGGCGGGCCCTGTTCAGCGGGGCTCTTCTGCCCCGCGGGCCCTGTTCAGCGGTGCTCATCCAGCAGGTCAAGGGAGCCAGACCTGGCCTGGACTCCCTGCTCAGTCGCCCTCGGACCGTGACGTTTCTGGACCCTTCGGGGACGGACTCCTGGCCTCCTTAGTGTCCTCCTTCCCAGCTGGGATGTGGCATGTGGGGTCCACCTTCTCCGCGCTCCTGCTGCCCTTCCGCTCCTTTGATGGGGCTCTCGGGCCCTTGCCTCCCCTAGATGGTGTGGGTGGTGAAGTGGCCGCACATTGCTCCTTGGGGGCAGCCCTGTCGGTCCTCGCACGGCGGCCCTTGTTTTTGCGGGTCCTCTTGCCGGGGGGGGGCTGGACGTGTCCTTGCTGCTGATCGATGTGTCACTGCTGGCAAAGGGTGGGCTCCAGAACCCATGCACAACAGTGACACCCGAAGCTGGGCTGGTGGTGGCTGCGGTGCTCTTGGGACTCTTTGAAGATGGATGGGGGAGCTCATCGGGGGGAAAGAGGTCAAGGTTAGCCATGAAAAGTTTTTTAGGGCCAAGGTAAAGGGTAGGAGAAGTGGAGATGGAAGTGGAGGTAGAGGAGGTGGTTGTAGGAGAGTCAGGTGTGCTGTCATTGGGTGAAGGTGCTGGTGCTGTAGGCTGTCGTGAGGTGGATGGCTGTTGGGTGGGTGGCTGCCTGCGTTTGTGTGTCTTGGAAGAGGGGGTGACAGACACAGTGGGAGAGGACACAGGGGACGTGTAAATGGCAGTGGGGGTGGTGACTGCACGAGTGTGGACTGTACTGGAGGGTGAGGTGGTGATGGAAGCACTGGCTGATGTTGGGGTGCATGCAGGTGTGAGTGTAGACGTCACAGGGAGGGAGGAGGGAGACGAGGAGGAGGGGGACACAGGGGTGGCAGTGGCTGTTGGCATGTCTGCATCTGGGTGTTTCTTGGGTGAGTGTGTGTGGGATCTGTGGTGCTTGTGTTTGGATGAGCTGCTCTTGGGTGTTGAGGTGTGTGCAGGCTGGTCTGATGGTGTGGATGGGATAGGCTGAGGAACAGGAGACAGAGAAAGGCTGGAGGCAGTAAGAAGAGGGAGGCTGGAAACAGGGACAATGGCTGCCGTCAGTGCTGAGGCCAGAGCAGTGAACGCTCGTTGATGGGCAGCCTGACCCGAATGAATGCCCTCCAGGTACGCATTGCTCTGTTGCACCTCCCTTTGCACACCCTGGATGGCATTCAAAAGGGTCGTCTGCCCAACAATGAGCGTCCTTACCAGGTCAATGAGCTCCGCACTGAGGGCAGCAGGGGCAACAGGGGCAGGGGCTGAGGTGCCTGGGGCGAAGGAGACGCGCGCCTTCCTGGGCGAACGGGCACGGAGCGAAGACTGAGGGGCTGCTGGGAGGGCGGGGCTGGTGCGCTGGGTGGCGGCTGTACCTGTAGAGGCGGGGGGCACGGATGTTGCCGCCACCGCTAGGGAGCTCCCATCCGAGGACGTGTCGCTTTCGCTGCTCTCACCAGCGGTCCCCGTCGTGGTGCTCCCCTCGCCCTCCGGATCACTGGTGCCCTCGGTGTCTGTTCCTGGGCCCACCAGGGCCTTGTGTCCTGCAGCTCCCTCGTGCTCCGATGCCAAATCTCCTCCGCCTGATGATGCTAATGCACACATGCACAAGAAGATGAAGAGAAAGGGTGGGGGGAGAAAAAAGAAGACCAGGTTGAGTGCATGCAATGTCAACACCGTTGGCGGAGAGGACAGACACAGGAGCCTAATGCACTAAGCCGCGCATTCGGGGTACACTACTCAGTACTACTGACTAGGACAACAGGCCAAGAGACGTCAAACGCGCACATGTGAGATGCTGGACCTTCAATGGCTGTACTTGTCACCCTACCGAGGTGGGGGCCGGGGGCACAGGGCCATGCCTAAGGGAGAGGACTACACTACAGAAAGCGCCCTGGCCTAATGTCACCCACAGCCCTCCTCCCCCACCCAGACGCCTCCACTGCGCAGAAATATAGGAGAATGTGCTGATACTCACCCCCTTGTGTCTGCTGTGATGTCTTAAAGCGCCCATCCAATTCTGGGTAGGCCACCGCCAGGATCCGGGACATCAGGGGGGTCATGGTGCGACTGGCACCCCTCATAGGTTGGGAGGCCATCCCCAGCAGTGTTTCTGCGGTCTTCCTTGTTCCGCGGCGGATGTCCTCCCACCTCTTGCGGCAGTGGGTGCCCCGTCTGTTGTGGACCCCCAAGTTCCGGACTTCCTTGGCGATGGCACGCCAAATCTCGATCTTCTGATGGGCGCTGACCTATTTGACATGTACATGGTGGAAAGGAGGAAATCATCAATGACCTGCATGTTAGATGTGATTGGCCCCCCCCACCAACTTTGCAATATGGCACATGCTCTCATCTGTCGGGCGTTACACTCCTCATTCGCCCCCCACCCCACCAACTTACATCCACCCCAATCCACACAGGCATAGCCCATTCCATGTGCACCCGGTGTACTTGTTGGTCTGGAGGACCGTAGAGTAGCGCATACTGGGGGAGGACCCCATCCACGAGCTTCTCCAACTCTTCAGACGTGAAGGCAGGGGCCCTTTCCCCAGTCGCAGCAGCCATTGTATCTTCCAGACCGAGGTCACAGCAGCACTTGCAGTATAGGTCCTCTCCTGTGGATGATCAGGTCTCGAGTGATTAAGCAGATAGAAAATGGCGGTCACGCCCGCGGCGGTGCGTACCGCGGCGGTGCGCACCGCGGCGGTGCGTATCGCGACCGCCGGCGCACTTCGTCATTGGCTCCTGAAACCCATAGGCTTCAATGTTAACCAATGCGGCTTTGCGCCGCGGTCTTCGACCGCCTACCGCCACGGTGTGCCCCGCCAGCGCATTGACCTCACATCCCATTGTCCCACTTCACAGGTCAGGCAGCCGCCATTTCAAGGGCCTACATGGCTTAATTTTGACTGCAACACACAGGCCTAGGCCTTGCATTGCCACACATACACGCCTTTCAACCCATTGCCATTCTTTAACTGTGCAAGCTGTCTGTACGTACCTGTGGTTTGGCTGACTCTGTGCTCCATGTTGTCCTTCCTAGGCACCGTCCGCTGGGACTTGGGATGAGAAGGAGGAATCCTCGCGTGTACCGACCGCTGGTGGACCTGTCGACAATGGAAGAACGCCATATAATACTTCGATACAGACTTGACCGTGCCACTATCCATGACCTGTGTGCCCAGCTGGAGCCAGCCCTGATGTCCCACATCCGCCAACCCACAGGGATTCCCCCTCTGGTGCAGGTTTTGTCAGTCCTCCATTTTTTGGCAAGTGGGTCATTCCAGACCACAGTGGCCATGTCATCTGGAATGTCTCAGCCTATGTTTTCAAAGATTTTGAGTAGAGTGTTGTCTGCCCTGATGAAACTCATGCGGAGCTACATCATTTTCCCAGAGGAGGGTGACTTGCCTACAGTGAAGGGTGATTTCTATGCCCTTGGACATATCCCCAACATCATTGGTGCCATTGATGGGACCCATGTGGCTTTGGTACCCCCAAAAGACGATGAGCAGGTGTACCGAAACAGAAAAAGTTATCATTCGATGAATGTCCAGGTGGTCTGTTTGGCTGACCAGTACATCTCCCATGTAAATGCCAAGTTCCCAGGGTCAGTGCATGACGCGTATGTGATGCGAAATAGCAGCATCCCCTATTTGATGGAGCAGCTACAGAGACAACGTGTGTGGCTAATAGGTGACTCTGGTTACCCCAACCTGCCTTGGCTACTGACCCCAGTAAGGAATCCCCGGACCAGGGCAGAGGAACGGTACAATGAGGCCCATGGGCGAACTAGGAGGATCATCGAAAGGACCTTTGGCCTCCTGAAGGCCAGGTTTAGGTGCCTGCATATGACTGGGGGATCCCTGATGTACTCACCAAAGAAGGTGTGCCACATCATCGTGGCCTGCTGTATGCTTCACAATCTGGCATTGCGACGTCAGGTTCCTTTCCTGCAGGAGGATGGTGCAGATGGTGGTGTTGAAGTAGCTGTGGAGCCTGCGGAGAGTGAAGAGGAGGAAGACTCAGAGGACGACACAGACAACAGGGACAGAGTAATAGAACAGTATTTCCAGTAGCACACAGGTAATAATCACCCATGCCATTTTACATTTCCTGAAAGCCTCCTGCATCTCAACTTTGTCGGTTTCCCCCCAGACCTATGAACATGATGTTTGATTTTCCCTTCCCTTTTCTGTGCTGTATGAGCCACTGCGTGACCTCGGCTTGGTTGGCCCATGGACTAATGCTAAGTTACCTCGGTATGTGTAATTCACAATGTTCACAATACGTAATTGATATGTAATGTGTCATACATTTGTAAATAAGACAGGCTGAGTCCTGATTGATTTCAGTGCAATGTGTGATTTATTATTAGTGCATAGATATTGGTACATGATAGTGAAACAGTGATGGGTGGGGGTGGAGTAATGTCCATGGCGGAGTCCAGTTCTCAGTCTCACAGGTGCATTGTCCATATGCCTGTGGCAGGATGGAGCAGGGGCAGTTCAAGGTTTGACAGGGTGGCAATGTGGGACAGTGGGAGGACTTCAGGGGGTATGTGATGCTGGCGGGGGACTTAACATCCTACTCTGTCGTTTTTTTTGATCTCAGGCTCCTTTTGCGGGCGGTTGTTGTTCAGCAGGAGGTGGGGTTCTGGTGGGCTGTCGTTGTGGTGGGGCCTCCTGTCCACTAGCGCCGGCAGAGGTGGTAGGCTGTTCCTGTTCCTGGCTAGTGACAGGGGCCCTGTGTGATGCCACATGGTCCCGAAACGTGTCCTCTATGCGGTTCAGGGCCTGGACTATGCTCCCCATAGCGGTTGAGATGTTGCTGAGTTGGTCGCTGAACCCCATGTAGCGTTGCTCCTGCTGTGCCTGGATCTCCTGGAACCTGGCCAGTACCGTCGCCATCGTCTCTTGTGAGTGGTGGTAGGCAGCCATGATGGTATTGAGGGCCTCTTGGAGAGTGGGTTCCCTGGGCCTCTCCTCCCCCCCCTGTCGCACAGCAGCCCTCCGAGTTGCCCTGTTTCCCTGGGCCTCTGTCCCCTGGACGGTGTGCCCACTCCCACTGCCCCCAGGTCCCTGTTGTTGTTGGGTTGGTGGGTTACCCTGGGGGCCCTGTAGTGGTAGACACACCGCTGCTTGACCTGTCCTAGAGACAGAGGCATGGGCCCGCTGGGTGGGAGCTGTGCTGTTGTTCCCAGAGGGGGTTGGGTCTGCAGTGGCCTGTGTCTGGGTGAGGGGAACCGACTGCCCAGAGGTCCCCGATGGTCCGGGCTGGTCGTCAGGTTCCAGGTCGACAGAGCTGCTGTCATCACTAGTGGCCTGTTCCGGGGCTGGGATGGACATTTCTGGTCCCTCCTGACCGGTGTGTTGTCGTTCGGGTCCTGCATGGGGTAAGAGGGTATGGTTATTGTTTCTGTGTGTGCATTAGCTTGCGTTTTATGGGTGCCCTTGTCCCCCAGTTCTGGCATTCCCTTGGGGGAGGTGTTGTGAGGGTGTTTTGTGGGGGGGGGTGATGGGTATGTGCAGTGGTCATGCTTAGGTGATGGGTGTCCATAGTTTGGGGGTGGCATGCAGGGGTTGGTGTTGGGTGGGTTGTGCTGGGGAGACATTCTCAGGGAGGATGTGTGCTGGGGGGTTGGGGGTGAGGGTGGGGGTTAGCATGCTGGGGGGGGGGTGAAGTGGTTGGCCTTGTACTTACCAGAGTCCATTCCTCCGTGTACTCCAGCGAGGCCATCAGGATGCAGGATGTTGAGTACCTCTTGCTCCCATGTTGTGAATTCGGGTGGAGTGGGTGGGGGTCCCCCGCCAGTCTTCTGCACTGCGATGTTGTGTCGCGAGACCATCGAGCGCACCTTCCCCCGTAGGTCGTTCCATCGTTTGCGGATGTCCTCTCGATTTCTGGGATGCTGTCCCACCGCGTTGACCCTGTCCACGATCCGCTGCCAGAGCTCCGCCTTCCTTGCTATGGTGGTGTGCTGGACCTGTGAGCCGAAGAGCTGGGGTTCCACTCTTATGATCTCCTCCACCATGACCCGGAGTTCTTGGTCCGAAAAGCGTGGGTGCCTTTGTGGTGCCATGGGGTGGTGTGTATGAGGTGTGGGGTGGTGTATGTGATGATGTGTGTGTTGGTGTGTGGTGCTTTGTGCTTCTATGTGGTGTGTGTGATGTTGCGGTGTGCCTCTGTGTGTCTGGCTATCTATTCTCTGATGTGTCTCTCTCTCCTTCGTCTCTGGTTTTTGTTGGTAGGGGTTTGTGGGTGATGTGGGTGTGTGTTTTATATGGTATTGGATGTGTGGGAGTGGTGTGTGTATGTGTTTCAGGTGTGTGCCTTTCAAATTGTCCAATGTGGTGGGGGTTTGTAAAGGTGTGTGTATTTTGACCGCGGCGGTGTGTACCGCCAATGGAATACCGCGGTTGAATGACCGCCGCGTCGATTTGCCGGTCATAATGGGATGGGCGTATTTCTGTTGGCGTGGCGGTGGAGGTTTGGTCTTCTCCAGTTTACCGCTGGCCGCTGATGTGGCGGACTGCAGTGGAGGGCGGATTTTCAGAGGGTTTGCAGTTGTGAGTCAGAATGTCCGTGGCGGCTGACCGCGGCCGCGGCGGTATTGTGGCGGCCTTCTGACCGGCGGTAAGCGGCTTTTACCGCCGAGGTCAGAAGGACCCCCTTTATTTGGAGAGAGGGAGCAGTCAGTGATTTTGCTCCAGGAGGATTTCATGAGTCATTTGAGAATGTTTTTTTATATTTATCTGCATAGGAAGTTACATTTTGTTTCAGGCATTCTGTGTCAGGATATTAAGCAAAGGGAGCTATTGTCAATTTAGATTGAAGTGGTGGACTTGTTCTTTGTTAAGGATGATTGTGTTCTATCTTTTGGCTTCGTCGGAATACTGAGATAATTGTAGGTTCACTATATAATTTACTAAATTGGGCTCTTTGATCTGCACACTACATTAGACATGTTCATCATTTCAACACGTTTTGAATATTTGGGGAAAACATTCTCAGAACACTTGCCATTAATATTGTTGTGCAGCGAGGTAAAAACTCGAAAAAATGTTCCAATATTGAGGTATCATCTCAAATATTACATGACTCAGCCTTCGGAGACACAATGAGTGTAGTCTTTACAAATTACTTTACAGGAAAAAAACAACAGATACATTCAGATGAAGCTAACTCAAGCTATATGTTAGCACCTTAAATTAGACAGAACAATGACAGACCTGTAGTTAATGTCTTAAGAGGGACAAAAGGGGAAGTTACATATAAACAAACAGAGAAAAATACGATATTTGTAGAATGCTATTCATGTCAATCAAAAACTGAACACAAGAGAGTTACAAGCCTTTCCTCAGTGTGGCTTAACAGTAGCTGTATGATTTCTCTTTTGCAGGATAATGCATTAAAAGGAGACAATGAGTCCTTTCTCCCAGCAGTGGAGTAAAAGTCATTAGGTTACACAGCAAATCAATTCAGATATGACAGCATGACCAATGTGACCCCACAAGGAAAACTCCAGTCTAGAATAAAGTTAAGGGTTTTTATTAAAAGCTAAAATTCGAAGTCATGTAGACGATTCTCAAGACAAAATTATAAAGATACAGAATCACCAAGGGTTGGCCAAGGCGTGAGAAAAGATTCAGGTGAACTAACATTAGCAGAACTAAACATTCAACAAAAACAATACAAAGCATCAGAAGAATCACCTGATGTACACAAAACAAATGCTGTTCAGTTCTTATAAGCATTCATGCACTTGTTCAGTTCTTATAAGCATTCATGCACTTTACCATCTAGGTTTAGCTAGTTTGGGCAAAGCAAACCCTACAGATAAGCCAATCAATAGTTACCATGTGTTGGGCTGAACTCACATGGGCAAATGGCAAAAAGCACAAAAATGACAAAACAAATTTGGAAAAAAGAAATCTGGGGTAATAGGTAACTAACTAGAGTGGGCAGAAAGTACGTAAAAAGGGAAGTAATCAGCATTTCAGAAGCTCGGTCAAGAGTCTTCTTCTCTGGGTGAGGGGAAAAATCTCTAAGTCTCAGCAAGGCATTTCAGAGGGCGAGGGTAGAGAGGACTATAGGATAGGATGAAGCACACTGCTACAATGGGGTCTGGAGAGGTACTCTGGAAACTCCAAATGGGTAACAGTAAATTAAAGCTCATAGGGCACAATGAGTTTCCATCCATCACTTCAGATGACACAGAAGTTGAAAACCCCAATAGAAATTGATCATACGAACCAGACTGCAACATTGCAGAAATTCTCATTACCGATAGGTAGAAAATATTCCATCTGGGCTCATCTGTGTGAGTTGAAACAAATGTATATGTTGGCAGCTTCACAGTTCCTGAATGTACTGTGCTCAAGGTTAGGTTCACAAACTCTATGTATAAAACAATATAACATCTATTACCAAGTTATCTTTCTCATGAAAGTTAAGTCTGAAAGAAAATTAGGGTGGGGGGAACTTGCAGAGTTAAACTCAGCAGAGTAACACAGAGTTACATAACAACTCAGTGAGATTCCACAGAGTTCAGCTGACTCCCATGCAGGGCTGCAAGTGCTTACTTGTTCTATTGATGGGGGTATCTTGTTGGGCAATATACTCAGCTGCTTTCACCATTGCCTTGGCGTAGGCCATACTTCACTGCAACTCACTGTATGCCCAGCTGTATCGCCGTGCTGTACCCCAGGCATGCCTTGCTCCCCAACTCCACTCTGGCATCTCACAGCTAGGCTTACTAGGCCCAGTCCAAGGCAGGCTTCCTCAGCCCAATGTACAGCTTTCGAAGGTTCAAGTCATTATCAACTCATCAATCATGAGCAATAACACCTGGGCTTAGATTAGTGCTCAGAATCCATGAGTCGCCTGCGCCGAGTGCACCTCTGAAAATAAATTTTCTTCTCAGAACTTAATAAGGCACATCACAAATGCGCCCTCTGAAGAATATTCGAAAGGCAGTTTGAGGCACTCAGTCTTTGGGCTTGGACTCACTAGGCAATAGATAATATCATTAACTCTGATTAATTAATCAAGTAACACAAATGCCAAACTCTAAGGATGCTAGGTATTCAGAGGAAGGCTTCACAGGCCTGTTTTCATCCGCTCTAGCGTTAAAAAAACGAAACTTAGCAAATACCATTAGAATAGTCTCTCATTCACCAACTCCCTTTCCCTGTGCTTTGTTTACGGACTGCTCCAGTCCCCCAGGCACACCTTGTGGCCTCCTCCTGAGTCTCAAGTATGATGTCCAAAACTCCAAACAAATCATCACGGCAACAGCAGAGTTTGTTGCAGGAGGGGACATAGTAGTGTTCCGCACACCTCACCTAGATCTTTTTTCTTGTACTCAATGATAACTGCTCAGTCATGGTGCGTGAAGCCAGCTCCCTGTACCTATTAGAGCAGGACACACGGGGGCGAACTGATCAGCCGATCCCGCACTTAAGCATGAACTCAACTGATCTGTTCCCAGCTCAATGTTCTGCCGAGTATTAAAAAAAAATGGGCACGCCATCCCTTAAAAACACAACCTAAAATAATAATAATAAGGGCCAAAACAAGCTCAACCCAAGCAAGAACACCAACGGGCCTAATGAAGATGATCACAAATTTACAATCATAATGGCACTTAACAGAAGCATTAACATTAACAGAAGCCAATTAGTCTAATTCTAAATGATTACTTCCTCTGGCCGAGTGGAGCACAGAATTTATTCAGTAATTCCGTGTTACAAGAGTAAAGCAGAATTAGTAAATTCCTCCAGTTGCGCAAGCAAAACAGAATATTTTGCTCACCACTGCTCACCACTAAAGAAAAGTTTGTTAGCAACAATGATTAAACATTTTCTGCACAGTCAGGAAACAGGGACTTGCAGGCCTCACTTAGGTTAAGCAAGTGAAATAATACGGCACATTTATTTATACAATTAATACATATTGAACATTCTAAATCATAAACTCAATATTAATAAGCTTTTGTCAGTGTTAATTTTACAATAGATTCAAAATGTAATATCTCTGTTTAACCATTTCATGTAACTATAATATATAGCTGCATTCTCTACATTTGCATGTCAACTTTTTAAAATATTTCAGACATGAAATCTATTACCGTTTTAGGCCACACTGTTTATTTTCATCATGACATACTATAAAAGCAAATTAATTCTTTAAACATGAAGTTAAAAGGCTGTACCACATCATTTTCAACTACTGATGGAGAGTGAATGCACATTAATATGGCTTTCAAGTGCACAACGTTACATCAGAACTACTAGTACTTTGATTAACATAATGCATTAACTGTCCTATATAGATGATCACTGTGACATAAGGGACAGTACTAACATTTCTGCTACATCAGTCCCCCCTCTAATATCTAATAACAAATCAAGCCATCATACAAACTACAATCTCTCATTTCAATGAGACAACTCAAGATTTCAGAGGTCATTCCAGGCAGGAGTTCCTAGACTCCTCAAACTGATTGATGTCAATGCAATACAGGCATTGTCCAGTCTCCATCTCAAACTCCCCATCTCCTCTGCTGGCTCTCATATTTTTCAGCTTCTTGATCAACTTATAAAGACCAACTGCAACTAGGGAATAAAAGGCTATTATCAATATAGTTCTCAAGATGGTTCTAACAATACTTTTCTCTATACTTCCAAACCATTTTCCTACTGCAGAAAATCCACTACTGATTGCTTCACAGGTGCTTCTAACATTAGACTCTATGCTTTCCCTAAATTCAGACCAAAAATCCAAATTCAATAATCAAAACCACAAAAATACAAAGCAGGTTCAATTTATCACTGTCTCTTTCAGCTCTTTTTTTATTTGTGAGCAAAGCAAATATCACAATAGCAAAATTAAAACAAAAATATTCTTGATCTTCTAAAATGTTCAAAAAACTTCTAATTAAAGTTTGAATGTCTCTAACAAAGGCACAGCTTGTAATCCCTAATAATCACTTCTAGCGTATAATGTCTTCGATCATCAAGCAGTAACAAAATTTCAAAGTCCAGTTCCACCACAATCACAAATTCAAGAATGTTGAACCGAGTTCATATTGTTAAAGTAAAAGGTTGCAAACTCCTTCTCCCATTCATTTGTTGCAAAGTATGTCCATTCAAGTGCTGGGTATTTTCTACTAGGAACTCTCCTTTTTGATCTCCGTGTTACTCGACTCTCAGTATCATTGTTACATTGACTTGTGTCCTCAGTTATTTCAGCAATGATTTGAGGCACTTGTACAGCTGGCACAGTTTGCTCATTCAAACAATTGTCTCCTGGTAGAGCTCCTTTTACTAAAGCATCTGCTCCTTAGTCAGCATCTGAAACCACATGAGTCAAATGATTCTGTCCCGACCCTTCTGTACCAACCACTGCTGTTGACTCACTCTGATCCCCCTCAGACTGCAATTGTGCTGTATCAACCACTTGCCCAGACCCAACTGCTTGACAAACCTGCACACTCTCACTCACTGTAACCAACCCTTCAGGAACAGGTGCTGTATTATTTAACAGACCTGGAACTTTGCGAGTGGGGCTCAAATGTACACTTCACAACTGTCGCAGCATACTTCACAACTGTCGCAGTGACCAGCACTACTTGGTGAGGCCTCTTCCAATGCGGTGCCAAGCAGGATTTCGTTGCATTTCTTTATGTGCTTCTTGACCTTTTTCCAAGTCGCCTAAACACCGGTTATGGCAGAGCTCTTGCTGCAGCTGTGTTTTAGCTTCTCCAACCTGATGAGATGCCAAACGAACCACGTCAGCTACTCCTTTGCAATAATCCAGTACAAATTAATCTATAATATTCACAAGTGCAGTTGCAGGCACACTTGGCAATCTTCATGAAGCACAGCTCAGTCTTTCTGTCAGGCATACTTTGCATACTCATCAAAACAAGAGGCACTGCGTCTGGCCATTTCAAAGTGGTGAATGCACATACTTTTGCCAGTCTGGACTTCAGGGTGCCCTTAACTTACTTCACCATTCCAGAATCTTCAGGTCTATAACTGCAGAGTAGTCTTTGCTCAACTTGCAATGCCGAACATAACAATTTTAGGACGTCACTGTTGAAGTGTGTCCCTCGGTCTGACTTTAGAAAAGTCGGGACGCCGAACCTTGGAATCAGTTCCCTAAGTAAAAGCTTTGCTACTGTGAGACTATCATTTCTCCTAGTTGAGTAAGCTTCAACCCAACAAGAGACAATTCAAACACTAACCAAGATATATCTCAGTCCATGGCATGCAGGTAACTCATTAAAATCCAACTGCATTTCGTTGAATGGTCCTCCTGATCAACCTATGTGACTCAGTGAATATACTGTGTGTTTTCCTACTTTGATCTGCTGGCCTGTGATACATCTGTGAGATACAGCTTATGCTATTAGTCTGAATGTGGGCTTAAACCATGTCTGCCTAAAGGTTCTGATCATTGCAACTCGGCCTACATGTGCCTGTCCATGATAGTGTCTAGCCACGGGTGGTTACAAACTGTTCCGTAAGACCGCTCTTCCATCATTTGAAACCCAACAATTATCTCTCTCTTGACGCATCCTGCTCTAACCCAGCTCTGCTGTTCCTCTTCTGTCACTTCTTCCTGCAATCCTTTAAATTGTTCCCATGTATCAACAGCAGTTAACAAGAAATTTTGACTTGTCTCATCACTTGATTCATTGTTCAACTCCCCATTAAATGAAGTGCAGCTTAGGGTGCAATATCTCGCCACTTCATCTGCATATGTATTTCCCAAAGTTACATAATCAGTTGACTCTCCGTGTGCAGCACATTTCACAACAATAATTTGGGCAGGCAACAAATAATAGACTTTATCCTTATTCCATATTGGTGAGCTAGAAGATTTCATAAAGCCCCGCTGGGACCATAACTGACCAAAGTCATGAACTGCACCAAAGCCATATTGACTATCAGTGAAAAATGTCACTTTCAGCTGTTCAGAAACATAGCATGCTCTCGTAAGAGCAACTAATTCAGCTATGTGGCAGAAAAAACTCCTTGAAGACAGGAAGCTCTGGTCACACCTGAGACTGTACAAACTGCAACACCAGCTCTCAGGATACCATCTTTGTCTCTTAAACAGGAGCCATCAACAAACATGACATAATCATTTTAGGACAGGGGAATATCTTGAATGTCAGGTGATGACTTTGTGCATGGTTCAATAACATCGAGACAGTCATGCTCAGTCTCATCCAAGCAATCATTTACTTTTTCAAGAGGGGCAGGTAACAAATTTGCAGGATTCAACACGGTGCATCTCTTCAAATTAATATTGGGCGCGGCAGGAATGACTTTGTTCATAATGAGTCAAACGCGCACTAGTGAGATGTTGGGTCTTGGTTTGGGTTAACAATATTTCCACCGAGTAGAGTACAAAAAAGTTCAGGCAATGACCCAAAACAATGCCTTTGCACTGTACGATGCTGATGCTCACTACGGCAACTGCCTTTAAAAAATCAGGCAAAGCTGAAGCCAAAGGATCAAGAGTGGCAGAAAAATAAGCTACAGGCATTTTTGCATTTCCATGTAACTGAGCCACGATTCAGACAGCGCATCCCTCCCTCTCACAGAAGTACAAAGAACACACAATCAGGCATTCGCAGAACAGGGGCACAACATAGATTTTTGCTCAGCTCTGAGAAGGCACGTTTGCAGAGGTACCAGATCAATCACATCTAAGTTTGCCAGCCTCTGTAAAGGCTTGGCCAAAAAGGAAAAGTTTGGAATTCGCTGACAACAGCAGTCAACCATTCCCAGGAACATTCTGACTTTTTTATGAGTGGTAGTGGGATTCCTTTTCAAAAGATGCTGAGATTCTTTCTTGTGACACCTTCCATACACCCTTTTCAATATGGTGACCTAGGTAGAGAACTTCTCTTTTGCATTACTGTAATTTAGCCGGGAAAACTTAGGGGGTCATTCTGACTCCCGCCGGGCGCGGTCACCGCGCGCCCGGCGGGAGCCGCCAAAATACCGTACCGCGGTCGGAAGACCGCGGTGGGTATTTTGAGGTTTCCCCTGGGCTGGCGGGCGGCCTCCAAAAGGCCGCCCGCCAGCCCAGGGGAAAACGTCCTTCCCACGATGAAGCCAGCTCGTAATCGAGCCGGCGGAGTAGGAAGGTGCGACGGGTGCTACTGCACCCGTCGCATATTTCACTGTCTGCTAAGCAGACAGTGAAATACAAGCGGGGCCCTCTTACAGGGGCCCCGCGACACCCCCTACCGCCATCCTGTTCCTGGCGGGCGAACCGCCAGGAACAGGATGGCGGTAGGGGGTGTCAGAATCCCCTCGGCGGCGCAGCAAGCTGCGCCGCCTTGGAGGATTCCAACGGGCAGCGGAAAACCGGCGGGAGACCGCCGGTTTTCCATTTCTGACTGCGGCCAAAGCGCCGCGGTCAGAATGCCCTGCGGGGCACCGCCAGGCTGTCGGCGGTGCTCCCGCCAACCGCAGGCCTGGCGGTCTAAGACCGCCAGGCTCGTAATGAGGGCCTTAATGTCCATTCTCTCCTAAATGAGTCAAGAAAGCAATGGAGTCTCTGCTACAGGTCTCTTGCTTGTTTGATGCTACAAGTAGGTCATCAATGTATTGGACTAAGTCTGAATGGTAGGGCATTTTAAGGGACTCCAGATTCTTTTTCAAGATCTGGTTGAAAATTGAGGGACTCCCAGTATACCCTTGTGGAAGTCAGCAGCATGCCAAAACATGGCTGCCAAACAGAAATGGGAAGAGACAATGGCTCTCCTCAAGCAACAATATGGAGAAAAACACTTGGCAAAGGTCAATCATGGTGATCCATTCTACTTCACATGGGATTTGAAGTAAAATCACTGCTGTATTAGGTGCCATGGGACAGCATGGGACACTATCTCAATCACATTTCTAAGGTCCTGGAATGTGCAGTATTTTCCATTGAGCTTCTGCAGTCCCATAATGGGAGAGTTACATGGACTTCCCCTTGTCTTCTTTAGAATACTCTGTTCAATCAGACCCCTCAGGATATTGTGCCATGGATTAGCAAATTTTGTGGCATGAATTTAGGAATTTTGCGGCATTTTTGCTGCACTTTATTTTGCTATTCTATGTAAAATAATGCGCCTGGGCCCACTGTGTGCCCTATGGGTGGTGAGCCCTAGATTATAAGTAAAAAATATTGCACCCTGGGACAATCACGTGCCCCATGGCACTCATTTTTAGGGATCAGCTCTAATTTTTCATGATTCCTAGAGGATCTGTAAGCACCAGATTAAGATCAATGGGCAAGGCATCCACTTTAATTTCCAGGGAGTTTCTCATGTGAAATAGGCCTTGATTACATCTGAGATTGTGAGTTCTGATGGGTCTTCTGGCACTGCTCCCATGTAATTTCTCTCTTGGTGGCAGTGGCTTAGCATACTTGTTTATGTTGGACTGATTGGCTGACACATGTGTTACTTTATCTTTCACCATCGTGGGCCTTTTCCGTGCTGTCTGCACTACTAGTGTCCGATGTGGGAGCTTATATTACCTCGTAGCAGTCAATATGCAGGATTGGAATCCTGCAGCACTAGTTGTGCCTGGTGTTAATGCCTGCTATATATTGTGGAGTGAAGTGCCTGTGCACATTATTTCCCCCTTGTACCTCCCCTAGGACTTGACAGCGTCCATGCCATTTCGTTGGGAAGTGAAGAAAAAGCAGACATGCTGAGTGTTATGGCACAGCCCCATGCTTGTGTGGCAGCTGTAAATAGACTACCTCCTCCCCTGTGGCTGGTCCATGTTGAAATGTGCCCAGTGTTTCAGTAGTGTATGGCTGAGCCCAGGCCCTGCTCATGTGGGTTACATCTGATGTATCTCAGGGCACACGCAGCTCATTGGCTCTTCACAGACCTTATGACCTTTTTAAAGGTACTGAGTTATCTGAACAGCTATCAGTTTCCTGGAGTGTGTGATTTTGTTTGGGCCACTGTACCAGGGTTCTTTTAAAGCAGAAAGAACAGTCTGACTGAGAAAATTACACAGAGATGCTGCCCAGCAATAAATGTGACCTTAGTAGAGTGAAACTGTGCTCAGAGGTTTGACACTCACCGCTAGGAAATGAAACTATACCGCAGGAAGTGAAACTCCTAGCCACAGAGTGAGACTGCACAATGACATGAAATGTGCAAGGATGTGAGACTCAGCCAATCCTCTATTGGCTGGGGTAAAGACTAACATGGCAGCTAAAACCTGCCTAAATGCTCTCACTGAACTTTTAAATTGCACAAGCATATTGAAAATCGGATGGCTTACCTATGTTAAAAACACACTTGAAGCGATCAGCCTTTATAATTTTTGAATGGATCCTGGAACGATGACAAATTTGGCATGGACAGCTTTTGTGGACAAAACGTTATGGGGGCCTAAACGCAAACTACCCCAAATGGCCAAAAAAAGGCTAAGAACAGGTGGAGAAGGCCTAGCAGTGCTGGGGTTAAATTTGGGTTTAATAGCAAGTAGTAAAGTATCCGTGGCAAATAACATAACATAACAACATAACATAACATAACATGGGTATTTGTAAAGAGCATGTTCACCCAGAAGGGTATCTTGGCCCTGAATAACAGACGCTTATTGTTTAGAGGACATGGTTCAGCCAATTAAGACATGACGTTTCCTTGTCAAACTTCCATTGGCAGTATAATAACAAGCTTGAAACATTTAAGAATAGAATTAAATAATTCAGCTTCATCTTACATTTTGATAAGTTCAGAAGAGGAAATCTTAGTATTGGGAGGACAAGCCTGAGCAAAACAAGAGTGAAAAACGAGTGGTGCCATTCTGAAAAAGCTAAATTATTACAGTACTACTCTGAAAATAAGCACCATTTTAGTCATTGTTTCGTTGTAAAAATAGGAGTGCTGTGTTTACCACCTGCGGCTGAAGACTTCTCATAAGGTCTGCATACATATTAAATGGCACAAAAAATCTAAATGTGATTCAGTCTCCATAGCTCCATAAAAAAAAAACTTTTTCATTTAAAAGTACGAATATTAAAATAGTATTTAGTGTTTTCTTTTAGTTATTCCCAGAACCATGTGCAAATCATTAGTATTTAAGAAGACAGCCACATACAGTATTAAAAAAAATGTTATGCAGCATTCAATCTTTGACCCAATTAGGCGACAAATAAAAGCACCATAGCGCAAAATAAATACGTACAGTTTTTAATTAAACTTTTGCAATTTAATCAGAGAGAAAATTCTTCATGAATTGAAACTGGCCAGAAATGTGTTAAAGTGTTTCTTGATAAAGGCATGTGTTGTAGATAAAATTGAATGTTTAAATCTGGAGCACAACTTGCCTCATAAAACCTACATCCCGATGCCAGTTATGCAAGCAACTGGAATCTGAAAAGCACAGCAAAGCCAGGATGTCACACAGAACAATCATGTTTGCTAGAGTGGGCTCCAATGAAAGAGAAACATTGTTACAACAGCGATACACTGTTTTACAAGACGTGTAATTATTAAAAAAGTTTCATGATTTTCAAATATATGTAGAGTGCCCAAAAACAACAGAAGCAAAAAGTAGCAAGCCAAAAACACCAAACTAACATACTGGGAGGCGGAGCTTCGCACTTAGGTAAATGGCAGTGCCTTTTCTATACTGTGAGACGATCCCCTTCAAGATAGCGGTATAGGAGGCACCACCTGCCCAAAGGTGTTCCTGTTGACCACCATGTGTAGAGGGGGACACTGAACATCTCTAGATCTGCTCGGAAAGAATGGCACAGAAAAGGGGCCTTTTGAGTGAGCTGCATTGGGGAAGTTCTGTCCTACTCAGTGATAGAAGCTGGAACGACTGCGGTGTACAAAATCACCACCCAACCTGCTCCGAGATCAAACCTTGAAAAATGTGGCATGTTCTCATATATTTGAAATAAATATGGTGGTTCTTTTCCCCCTCCTGGGCACAAGATGCCCTTGTTCTCTAGATTTCAGAAGCAGTTCTGTAAAAACCATGTTTTTACAAAACTGCTGATTTTGTGATTTTTTTGCAAATCGCGAAATCACAAAATCCTCAATTCAATTAAACAATTAATCAAGGGAGTAATTCCTGTAACCATCTTTTGTGTCATATTACATGGTATAATTTTTGGATACACTGCATTTGGCTTCACTGTTACTTTTTACAGCTCAACTCCTTTGGTGAGTCCTATTTCTTTTCCCGAAAAAACCCACAATTCAGGTGACACAGTGTATTTTAAATCCTCGGGCAAATCATTACCTGTCAGCATTGGATACAATGTGACACTCTGGTACTGTCTCACAATTTTACATGGCACATCCTCATCATTTGTCTGAATCTCAATTCTGTGGGGTGTGCAGCTAATGGAGCAGTTTAGCTTACACAATAGCTTCTGTCAAAAGAAGCTTCCTGGTCTTGAATCAGAGGCCACCAATTGATGCTCATCTTCAAAGGAACCTTTTTTTTACTGGGAGAGATTCTGTTATGGGGTTTGACAAGTGTTTGTTTGCACTCCCTACAACCTAATTTTTTCTTCCTGAAAGAGGTAAATTTGGTACTTCTGCTGCTCTGACAGTAGAATGTGTAGCCCCAGTATCAACAAAAAATGATACATGGTGACCTCTTACATCGGCATTGACATAGGGACCACGTTGGTCTACTTCTAATGAAGCACCTAGCATACAATCTTTATCATCTGAACAATCCACTAAAAGGATTTCTGACAAATTCTCATCACTCAAACCCATTAAGGAAAACTGTGATGCCAACTGACTCACATCCACATCTGCAACCTGATTTAAATTCTGTCAGGGAACAGCTATCGAGTGTTGAGCAATCAGAGCTTGTGTTGTTTGCATTTGCTGTGCTTGGGGCACATTTACATTTTGCACTCTGGGTCTTTCAACTTTCTGTATTTGAACCTGATTATTTCCTTGTAGTTGAACAGCTCTATTATTCTGTACCTGATGATTCACGTTATAAAGGGGACATTCCCTCCTCCAATGTTCTAAATTTCCACAAGCATGATGCAGATTTGTTCTTTTCAAAGTCTGGACATCAACAACACCAGTCTGACCTACCTGAACACCACGTCCTTTACCTCTCGGTTGGTAAACATAAGTTCCCTGCTGCTGCTCTCCTTGGATAGCACCAGTATTCACTACCATCTGTGGACTTTGACTAGCTTTCTGTGCAGCTTTCAATCGCATCACAATTATTTTTGTCTTCAATTTCTTCTGTTTTATCGCTGCAGTACTTTGCAACCGGTTTGTTCTGCCAAACAAACCAAATGCTGCCGAATCATTTTCACTTATCTCTGGCTTCAATTGTTGCACAAATCTGAACACAAAATGACCCATATCTTTAACTCCTATTGTTTCTGTATCAGTGTAAAGTATGAAAGCCTGGAACAATTGCTCATAATATGAATGAATTGAGTCCTTTGATTTTTGAGCCGTCCTGTCAATTCTTACCCAATCAATGTCTTTTGGATACACTTTATCCTTTAAAAGCCTTATAATACAGTTTCACCTCTTCAGACGGTGCACTTGTTACTGGATCTCTTGGAGGTTCACTTTCAGGTCAATCAGCAAAAACCTTGCACTAGTCCACAAGTTACTTAGAACCACAATGTCAAACATTGTATTCAAATCTTCCCACAGGCGTTTTGAAAGTTTCATAAACCTTTCTGTCTGCTTATACCATTCCACTGGCTTCTCTCTCAATTTTGGGTTATCATTGGTGAATGAAAAAATTTCACTCTTACTCTAAGGTACATGGACATACCCTCCACCTGGAATTCCTATCAGAGGAAGCATTCTCACATTAGTCTCAGTTTGATTTGCTCCTACCGGAGTCATATCTGGTTTTGCTTTCTTTGATCTCTTTTTTTCACCCATCTACCTTTCCACTTGTCCAATGCTCCCCATTTCTTGATGTAGGTGATTAATTCTTTAATGAGCAATTTAATTCCAGGGGATCTCATGTTGGCTATATGATTTACACTAAAGTCCATCTGCAACTTCTCTGTAAGGGCTTTGACTTCTACAAATCCACATGATATTTCTCGGTCACTTCTGATAATCTTTCATAAGTCTATCCTGCACATTGGGCAACCTCTTTGCACATAAACTGCAGTTCATCCTCTGTGTAAATCTCTCACTGGGCTGTTGTAACGTTTCCAATATCATTTCATTTAGTTCCAATTTGAATCTGGACACATTCAATAACGATTCTCTCTCTGGAGTGTTGTTTGCTTTCGCATTACAATGTGCCTCACCTGTTCCACCTTAAGGACTCAAATTATTTAGCCAATCATTTAATTGCTGTGCAGTAAAACCTCACAAACTCACAGGATCATTCTGCAACACTTCTGCTCTTGAAGGGCATACAGTTTACTGATTTAGGTTATTTGCAATTGACATGTTCTCTCATGTATTAAAACGTATTCTTCTTTGCGGGGTACTGCAATGAACATTTGCCATCTGCTCTGATCTGAGCAAAAAATAAGGTGAGGATCTCTGAGGAAACCTCACATCAGGAGTAAATCCTGTCTGACTTATCAGTGAAGTTGGCTCTGAAATCCGTGTTGGCATTAATGGTCTCAGAAGAGAATTAATTCTCTCCATTCCGGAGTCATTTGAATATACAGATCTCTGTACACTGTTTGGTATCATCCAATGGGATGTAACTGAAGTATCGGGAACAGTCGGGACATATAATGAATGCACATTACTTCCAGACATACCTGGAGCGTACAAAGGAACAACTGGACCTATCATTACAGGGACTGTTAGCACCTAGACTAATATAATTCACCTGGTTCTGAGGAATGGTCATTCCAACACTTTGGGGGTGATTCTAACCCTGGCGGTCGGCGATAAAGCGGCAGCCAACCCGCCAACAGGCCGGCGGTCGAAAAAATGGAATTCTGACCCTGGCGGGAACCGCCAACACAGCCCGCCACATTAACACTCCGACCGCCGCGGCGGTGCAGACAAACAGCGTGGCGGTCACCGCCAACTGGCAGGCGGCAGACAATGTACCGCCCACACTATCACAACTCACCAATCCGCCACCTTTTCCGGGGCGGGAGCCCCGCCGATAAAAACACGGCGGAAACAGACTACGAACTGGAAAACGCGCACCAAAATACACTCCACGAGGAAGGAGGACAGCATGGAACCCGAATTAAACATCCTACCTGCTCTCGTCTACCTTCTCATCTACCACGAGTACGAACTCCGGCGCAGACGACAACGGTGAGTACTGCACCTACGACACACGGGAGGGGGGAGGAGGGAAGCTTACGGCACACACATATGCGACCCCCCCCCCAAACTATGTACACACTAATGCAGAGCAACAATGCACAGTGACACCACCCAAACCCCCCTTAAGAATGCAAAGACAGAAATAATTTTGGACGAAAATTTTTATAAAAAATAGACTCTGATATGGAGCGAACAACTATGCAAAATATCCATAACAAAATTATACTATGTACACTGCCATGGAGAACCGAGGCAATTAGTCCTGTACATGAAAGTTAAATGGAACAGTCCGTGGGCTACAGTGTAGCGACACAAGGGCAAAGCCCACACAGGAGACCTGAGTCCTTTGGAGAGAACACTGCAGGGGCATCTGATGAAAAAATTACAGGCACCTCAGGGGGAAGGGAAGGGGGAGGCACCACAGCCACATGAGTCCACGACGCCAGATCCACGAAGGGGCCACCATGCCCATTGATGTATCCTGGGGAGTGCAAAGCCACAGTCTCTCAAGTCCCTACAGTGGGTGGGTTGCCCACTGCTTCATCCTGGGGAGTGCAAAGCCACAGTCTCTCAAGTCTCTACAGTGGGTGGGTTGCCCACTTCACCATCCTGGGGAGTGCAAAGCCACAGTCTCTCAAGTCCCTACAGTGGGTGGGTTGCCCACTGCTTCATCCTGGGGAGTGCAAAGCCACAGTCTCTCAAGTCTCTACAGTGGGTGGGTTGCCCACTTCACCATCCTGGGGAGTGCAAAGCCACAGTCTCTCAAGTCTCTACAGTGGGTGGGTTGCCCACTTCACCATCCTGGGGAGTGCAAAGCCACAGTCTCTCAACTCGATAACAGTGGGTGGGTTGCCCACTTCACCATCCTGGGGAGTGCAAAGCCACAGTCTCTCAAGTCTCTACAGTGGGTGGGTTGCCCACTTCACCATCCTGGGGAGTGCAAAGCCACAGTCTCTCAAGTCTCTACAGTGGGTGGCTTGCCCACTTCACCATCCTGGGGAGTGCAAAGCCACAGTCCATCTGGTGGATGACAGTGTCCACTGCTCAAGGAGGAGGCATGGTGGGCACAGTGAACCATAAACAGTGCTTGAGAGGAAGGGCCCAGCGGAGCGGTGCTTGAGACGGCGGGGCCAGGCGGAGCGGTGCTTGAGACGCCGGGGCCCAGCGGAGCGGTGCTTGAGAGGAAGGGCCCAGCGGAGCGGTGCTTGAGACGGCGGGGCCCAGCGGAGCGGTGCTTGAGAGGAAGGGCCCAGCGGAGCGGTGCTTGAGACGACGGGGCCCAGCGGAGCGGTGCTTGAGACGGCGGGGCCCAGCGGAGCGGTGCTTGAGGACGGCGGGGCCCAGCGGAGCGGTGCTTGAGACGGCGGGGCCCAGCGGAGCGGTGCTTGAGACGGCGGGGACCAGCGGAGCGGTTTTTGAGACGGCGGGGCCCAGCGGAGCGGTGCTTGAGACGGCGGGGCCCAGCGGAGCGGTGCTTGAGACGGCGGGGCCCAGCGGAGCGGTGCTTGAGACGGCGGGGCCCAGCGGAGCGGTGCTTGAGAGGAAGGGCCCAGCGGAGCGGTGCTTGAGACGGCGGGCCCAGCGGAGAGGTGGAGAGACAGCGGTGCCCAGCGGAGCGGTGCTTGAGATGAAGGGCCCAGCGGAGCGGTGTTTGAGACGCCGGTGCCCAGCGGAGCGGTGCTTGAGAAGAAGGGCCCAGCGGAGCGGTGCTTGAGAAGAAGGGCCCAGCGGAGAGGTGGAGAGACAGCGGTGCCCAGCGGAGCGGTGCTTGAGAGGAAGGGCCCAGCGGAGCGGTGCTCTTCTGCACGGCGGGGCCCTTTTCAGCGGTGCTCTTCTCCACGGCGGGCCCTGTTCAGCGGTGCTCTTCTACACGGCGGGCCCTGTTCAGCGGTGCTCTTCTGCACGGCGGGCCCCTGTTCAGCGGTGCTCTTCTCCACGGCAGGCCCTGTTCAGCGGTGCTCTTCTGCACGGCGGGCCCCTGTTCAGCGGTGCTCTTCTCCACGGCGGGCCCTGTTCAGCGGTGCTCTTCTGCACGGCGGGGCCCTGTTCAGCGGTGCTCTTCTGAACGGCGGGCCCTGTTCAGCGGTGCTCTTCTCCACGGCGGGCCCTGTTCAGCGGTGCTCTTCTGCACGGCGGGGCCCTGTTCAGCGGTGCTCTTCTCCACGGCGGGCCCTGTTCAGCGGTGCCTATCTTCACGGCGGGGCCCTGTTCAGCGGTGCTCTTCTCCACGGCGGGGCCCTGTTCAGCGGTGCTCTTCTGCACGGCGGGCCCCTGTTCAGCGGTGCTCTTCTCCACGGCGGGCCCTGTTCAGCGGTGCTCTTCTCCACGGCGGGCCCTGTTCAGCGGTGCACATCCAGTAGGTCAAGGGAGCCAGACCTGGCCTGGACTCCCTGCTCAGTCGCCCTCCGACCGTGATGCTTCTGGACCCTTCGGGGATGGAGTCCTGGGCCCTTTGGTGTCCTCCTTTCCAGCTGGGATGTGGCATGTGGGGCCCACCTGCTCCGCGCTCCTGCTGCCTGACTTCTCCGCCCTGCTGCCTTTACGCTCCTTAGATGGGGCTCTCGGGCCCTTGCCTCCCCTAGATGATGTGGCTGGTGAAGTGGGCGAAGTTTGCTCCTTGGGGGCAGCCGTGTCAGTCCTCGCACGACGGCCCTTGTGTTTCCTGGTCCTCTTGCCGGGGGGGGGGCTGGATGTGTCCTTGCTGCTGATTGAGGTGTCACTGCTGGCAAAGGGTGGACTCCAGAACCCATGCACAACAGTGACACCCGAAGCTGGGCTGGTGGTGGCTGTGGTGCTCTTGGGACTCTTTGCAGATGGAGGGGGTAGGTCATCGGAGGGAAAGAGGTCAAGATTAGCCAGGAAAAGTTTTTTAGGGCCAAGGTAAAGGGTAGGAGAAGTGGTGATGGGAGTGGAGGAAGAGGATGTGGTTGTAGGAGAGTCAGGTGTGCTGTCATTGGGTGAAGGTGCTGGTGCTGTAGGCTGTCATGAGGTGGATGGCTGTTGGGTGGGTGGCTGCCTGCGTTTGTGTGTCTTGGAAGAGGGGGTGACAGACACAGTGGGAGAGGACACAGGGGACGTGTAAATGGCAGTGGGGGTGGTGACTGCACGCGTGCGGACTGTACAGGAGGGTGTGGTGGTGATGGAAGCACTGGCTGATGTTGGTGTGCATGCAGGTGTGAGTGTAGACGTCACAGGGAGGGAGGAGGGAGACGAGGAGGAGGGGGACACAGGGGTGGCAGTGACTGTTGGAATGTCTGCATCTGGGTGTTGCTTGGGTGAGTGTTTGTGGGATCTGTGGTGCTTGTGTCTGGATGAGCTGCCCTTGGGTGTTGAGGTGTGTGCAGGCTGGTCAGATGGTGTGGATGGGATAGGCTGAGGAACAGGAGACAGAGACAGGCTGGAGGCAGTCAGAAGAGGGAGGCTGGAAACAGGGACAATGGCTGCCGTCAGTGCTGAGGCCAGAGCAGTGAACGATTGTTGATGGGCAGCCTGACCCGAATGAATGCCCTCCAGGTAGGCATTGCTCCGATGCACCTCCCTTTCTACCCCCTGGATGGCATTCAAAAGGGTAGTCTGCCCAACAATGAGCGTCCTCACAAGGTCAATGAGCTCCGCACTGAGGGCAGCAGGGGTGACAGGGGCTGAGGTGCCTGGGGCGAAGGAGACGCCCGCCTTCCTGGGCGAGCGGGCACGGAGCGTAGGCTGAGGGGCTGCAGGGAGGGCAGGGCTGGTGCGCTGGGTGGCGGCTGTACCTGTAGAGGGGGGGGTCCCGGATGTTTCCGCCACCGCTAGGGAGCACCCATCCGAGGACGTGTCTGTGTCGCTGCTCTCACCACCGGTCCCCGTTGTGGTGCTCCCCTCGCCCTCCGGATCACTGGTGCCCTCGGTGTCTGTTCCTGGGCCCACCGAGGCCTTGTGACTTGCAGCTCCCTCGTGCTCCGATGCCAAATCTCCTCCGCCTGATGATGCTAATGCACACATGCACAAGAAGATGAAGAAGAAGGGCGGGGGGAGAAAAAAGAAGACCAGGTTGAGTGCATGCAATGTCAACACTGTTGGCGGAGAGGACAGACACAGGAGCCTCATGCACTAAGCCGCGCATTCGGGGTACACTACTCAGTACTTCTGACTAAGACAACAGGTCAAGAGAGGACAAACGCGCTGATGTGTGAGGCTGGACCATCAATAGCTGTACTTGTCACCCTACAGAGGTGGGGGCCGGGAGCACAGGGCCATGCCTAAGGGAGAGGACTATACTGCAGAAAGCGCCCTGGCCTAATGTCACCCACAACCCTCCTCCCCCACCCAGACGCCTCCACTGCGCAGAAAGATAGCAGAATGTGCTGATACTCACCCCCTTGTGTCTGCTGTGATGCTCTCAAGCGCCCATCCAAATCAGGGTAGGCCACCGCCAGGATCCGGGACATCAGGGGGGTCAGGGTACGACTGGCACCCCTCCTAGGTTGGGAGGCCATCCCCAGCAGTGACTTGGCGGTCTTCCTGGTTCCGCTGCGGATGTCCTCCCACCTCTTGCGGCAGTGGGTGCCCCTTCTGACGTGGACCCCCACCGCCGGCGCACCTCGTCATTGGCTCCTGAAACCCATAGGCTTCAATGTTAACCAATGCGGCTCCGTGTAGCGGTCTTCGACCGCCTACCGCCACGGTGTGCTCCGCCAGCGCATTGACCTCACATCCCATTGTCCCACTTCACAGGTCAGGCAGCTGCCATTTCAAGGGCCCACATGGCATAATTTCTACTGCGACACACAGGCCTAGGCCTTGCATTGCCACACATACACGCCTTTCAAAACATAGATAACCGTGTGCTATGCAAGCTGTGGTGAACGTACCAGTGATTGGCTTGACTCTGTGCTCCATGTCGTCATTCCTAGGCACCGTCCGCTGGGACTTGCGAGGAGAAGGATGAATCCTCGCGTGTACCAACCGCTGGTGGACCTGTCGACAATGGAAGAACGCCACATCATACTACGATACCGACTTGACTGTGCCACTATCCATGAACTGTGTGCCCAGCTGGAGCCAGCCCTGATGTCCCCCATCCGCCAACCCACAGGAATTCCCCCTCTGGTGCAGGTTCTGTCAGTCCTCCATTTTCTTGCAAGTGGCTCATTCCAGACAACAGTGGCCATGTCATCTGGAATGTCTCAGCCTATGTTTTCCAAAGTTTTGTCTAGAGTGTTGTCTGCCCTGACGAAACACATGCGGAGTTACATTATATTCCCTGAGGAGGTTGATTTGGCCACTGTGAAGGGTGATTTTTATGCCCTTGGACATATTCCCAACATCATTGGTGCCATTGATGGGACCCATGTAGCCTTAGTCCCCCCAAAAGACGATGAGCAGGTGTACAGAAACAGGAAAAGTTACCATTCTATGAACGTCCAGGTGGTCTGTTTGGCTGACCAGTACATCTCCCATGTGAATGCCATGTTCCCTGGGTCAGTGCATGACGCGTATGTGATGCGTAATAGCAGCATCCCTTATGTGATGGAACAGCTACAGAGACACCGTGTGTGGCTAATAGGTGACTCTGGTTACCCCAACCTGCCTTGGCTATTGACCCCAGTGAGGAATCCCCGGACCAGGGCTGAGGAACGGTACAATGAGGCCCATGGGCGAACTAGGAGGATCATAGAAAGGACCTTTGGGCTCCTGAAGGCCAGATTTAGGTGCCTGCATATGGATCATCGTGGCCTGCTGTATGCTTCACAATCTGGCATTGCGACGTCAGGTGCCTTTCCTGCAGGAGGATGGTCCAGATGGTGGTGTTGAAGCAGCTGCGGAGCCTGCGGAGAGTGAAGAGGAGGAAGACTCAGAGGACGACACAGACAACAGGGATAGAGTTATCCAACAGTATTTTCAGTAGCACACAGGTAAGAATCACCCACGCCATTTTACTTTTCCTGCAAGCCTCCTGCTTCTCAACTTTGTCTATGACCCCCCAGTTCTTTTAAACTGATGTTTGATTTTCCCTTCCCTTTTCAGTGCTGTATGACCCACTCCGTGACTACTGCTTGGTTAGCCCATGGACTAATGCTTATTGATCTCGGTATGTGTTCAGCACAAAGTTAACAGAACATAATTGATCGGTAATGTGTTATACATTTGTAAATAATACAGCCTGACTCCTGTTTGATTTCAGTGCATTGAGTGATTTATTTTTTGTGCTAGATAATGGTACATGATATAAACACGGTGATGGGTGGGGGTGGAGTAATGGCCATGGCAGAGTCCAGTTCTCAGTCTCACAGGTGCATTGTCCATATGCCTGTGGAAGGATGGAGCAGGGGCAGTTCAAGGTTGGACAGGGTGGCAATGTGGGACAGTGGGATGACTTCAGGGGGTGTCTCATGCTGGCGGGGGTCTTGACATCCTACTCTGTCGATTTTCTTGATCTCAGGCTCCTCTTGCGGGGTGGTTGTTCTTCAGCAGGAGGTGGGGTTCTGGTGGCCTGTCGTTGTGGTGGGGCCTCCTGTCCACTAGCGCCGGCGGAGGTGGTAGGCTGTTCCTGGCTAGTGACAGGGGCCCTGTGTGGTGCCACATGGTCCCGCAACGTGTCTTCTATCCGGTTGAGGGCCTGGACTATGCTCCCCATAGCGGTAGAGATGTTGGTGAGTTGATTGCTGAACCCCATGTAGCGTTCCTCCTGCTGTGCCTGGATCTCCTGGAACCTGGCCAGTACCGTCGCCATCGTCTCTTGGGAGTGGTGGTAGGCTGCCATGATGGTGGTGAGGGCCTCTTGGAGAGTGGGTTCCCTGGGCCTCTCCTCCCCCCCCTGTCGCACAGCAGCCCTCCGAGTTGCCCTGTTTCCCTGGGCCTCTGTCCCCTGGACGGTGTGCCCACTACCACTGCCCCCAGGTCCCTGTTGTTGTTGGGGTGGTGGGTTAGCCTGGGTGCCCTGTAGTGGCAGACACACCGCTGATTGACCTGTCCTAGAGACAGAGGCATGGGCCCGCTGGGTGGGAGCTGTGCTGTTGGTCCCAGAGGGGGTTGGGTCTGCTGTGGCCTGTGTGTGGGGAACCGACTGTCCAGAGGTCCCCGATGGTCCGGGCTGGTCATCAGGTTCCAGGTCGACAGAGCTGCTGTCATCACTGGGGGCCTCTTCCGGGGGGGGGGATGGACATTTCTGGACCCTCCTGGCCGGTGTGTTGTCGTTCGGGTCTTGCATGGGGTAAGAGAGTATGGTTATTGTTTCTGTGTGTGCTATTGCGTCCCATTGATTGGTGCCCTTGTCCCCCAGTGCTGCCATTCCCTTGGGGGAGGTGTTGTGGGGGTGTTTTGGTGGGGGGGTATGTGCAGTGGTCATGCTTGGGTGATGGGTGTCCATAGTTTGTGGTGGCATGCAGGGGTTGGTGTTGGGTGGGTTGTGCTGGAGAGACATTCTCAGGGAGGATGTGTGATGGGGGGTTGGGGGTGAGGGTGGTGGTGGGGGTTAGCATGCTGGGGGGGGGTGAAGTAGTTGAGATTGTACTTACCAGAGTCCATTCCTCCGTGTACTCCAGCGAGGCCATCAGGATGCAGGATGTTTAGTACCTCTTGCTCCCATGCTGTGAATTCGGGTGGAGTGGGTGGGGGTCCCCCGCCAGTCTTCTGCACTGCGATGTTGTGTCGCGAGACCATCGAGCGCACCTTTCCCCTTAAGTCGTTCCAGCGCTTGCGGATGTCGTCTCGATTTCTGGGATGCTGTCCCACCGCGTTGACCCTGTCCACGATCCGCTGCCATAGCTCCGCCTTCCTGGCTATGGTGGTGTGCTGCACCTGTGAGCCGAAGAGCTGGGGTTCAACTCTTATGATTTCCTCCACCATAACCCGGAGTTCTTGGTCCGAAAAGCGTGGGTGCCTTTGGGGTGCCATGGGGTGGTGTGGATGAGGTGTGGGGTGGTGTATATGGTGATGAGTGTGTTGGTGTGTGGTGCTTTGTGCTTCTATGTGGTGTGTGTGATGGTGTAGTGTGCCTCTGTGTGATGTAGCTCTCTATTCTGTGATGTGTCTCTCTCTCCTTCGTCTCTGATCTTCGGTCGTAGGGGTTTGTGGGTGATGTGGGTGTGTGTTTTATAGTTGTATGGATGTGTGGGAGTGTTGTTGGTATGTGTGTCAGGTGTGTGTATTTCAAATTGCCCAATGTGGCAGTGTTTTGTATGTGTGTGTGTATTTTGAGCGCGGCGGTGTGTACCGCCAATGGAATACCGCGGTTGAAAGACCGCTGCGTGGATTGGTGGGTCAGAATGGCATGGGCGTGTTTGTGTTGGCGTGGCGGTGGAGGTTTGGTCATCTCCAGTTTTCCGCGGCCCGCTGATGAGGCGGCCTTCCTTGGATGTCGGGTTTTTGGCGGATTCACAGTTGGTGGTCAGAATGACCGTGGCGGTTTACCGCGGCCGCGGCGGTAGTATGGCTGAGTTCTGACCGGCGGTATGGGCCTTTTACCGCCAAGGTCAGAATGACCCCCTTTGTCCTGACAAAGCAGTGCTGTAACTTTGTCCTATTTGAGTCAGAGAAACATTTGGCATGGGCTGATTTGGACTGAACATTTGCACAGGTTGACTTGGACAAAAATGTTGCACAGGTGGATTCGGGCAAAGATTCTGTGTTGGCTGGTTCACATTAAAGTTTGCCATAATATGATTGATATTATGACTTTGTACAGGCTGAAATGTGCTAAAGCTCTGAACTGCTTGATTCACACTAGCAATCTGTGTTACTGAATTTACAGACATATCTGGCACTATCTGATTTGGGATTTGTGCAACTGGAGCAGTCGGCACACTACGGGTTACATCTTGTGCAGCTACACTTGGTGTTCCTACTTATACAGAATGGTATGAGGTGGACGTTTTAACAAAATCTGATTAATAAATTCATCATCCGAATCACTCTTGTATGTCTCTATCTTATGTCTCTGCTGTCTGCTCTGTTTCCCCTGTCCGTTTCTTACTCTTTGACTTAATATTGGCTCAGTACGTTCTCCTTCTGCACTCGAAATAGCTGGATACAATTTAGTTCCTTCAATAATTTCTGCTCTTCAAGATTTCTGCTCATTATCCCATCATGCCTCAGCAAATGTTTTTTATGCTCTCTGCATTCTATTCCCTATTTTGTCTTTCCATTCCTGTCATGCTAAGTGTTCCCAAGTATTAAGAGCTTCAAAATGTCAGGTCTATGAGGCTGTTTCACATCATAAAGTACTCGTCTCAGGTTCTCAAGAATTCTTATATTGAAAGTTCCATAGCGAGGAAATGCTAATGCACCTTCTTTCTCAGTACTTTAGTTCCATTGCTCAAGCCACAAACATGCATGAAGACCTTTTTCAGACATAACATAATGACCAGGAGTACCTTTGGGTGGGGTATCCATATCCTTTCTCACTGAAATAAATTAATTTCCTCTGGATGCACTTTTTAACGCTCTAAAGGACGTCATTTACAATCAAATTCAATAAATTGCAATCAACCTTTTGTTCAAATCAGGAAGTAACTTCAATCCCACAATCTTCTTCTCAAAATTCTCAACCAATAGCAACACAGCACTGTCCACCAATACCAGTGCGGCTTCACACCAACTGACCAATACTAGCGCTACACATTATGACGTCTCACTCCTTTCAGTAATGCTTTCATTTTGCAGTTGTCTCTCACACAATCACTTCACACACACCTAATGCAAAATATTGCGAGCAAAAAAACAACAACCAATCTACTTACTACAGGATAGGATAACGAAACACTTCAAAGCAGTACAGAGATACAGTTTCTGGCTATGGCTTTCACAATTACACAACGAATGAGACTTGACCAGCAACTCTCACTCCGGTTGACACAGATCCTCTATGTGCACTCAGGATTCACTAATACCAACCAAACCACATTCCCTAAAGGAAAACTACTGTTGACGACCTCTCACAACAAGCACTTTACTGCAAACAGTCAACTATGTTTAGCAATAACTTACTATTTTAAATCACATGCTGCGGAGTTCCTTGAGTGTCCAGCTTTCATGCAGCAATAGAAAATGTCAAGATAACTTGTGTGATTAATGTACCCACAAGAGAGAGATATTGTAGTTTTGTGTAGTGGCAGTTTTGGCTCACGATAAAGTAGTCCAGAGGGTTAAATGCCTGCTGCAAAGAGCAGATCTGTATTTTATATGGATAGCTGAGTAAATGAATGAAGCCAGCTTTTACCAGTGTTTTAAAAAAAGAAATATATGTGAGAGAAGGTCTATAGAAAAACGAGAGGCACTTTTGCTGGGTGATAGTGAGGGAATCTGAGTAGGAGGTCATTGGGGGGCTAAAAAGATTATCGCACCAGGTGCCACCAGCACTAAAACCGGCACTGGTGCTATCACTACATTGAAATCCTAGATACAGTTTTAGAGCTCCCTTCTGACATCAGTAATGTGTAAAGTAGTGCTGACAAAAAAACTTATCAAGCTAATATTCCTTTATTATTTTGCCAACATCACAATAATTTCAGCTAAAAGATTTTTACTGAACTCAAGAAGATGGTTATAGATTTGATAGATTTGATATGGAGGGGAGAGGAGGTGAATGGCCCTTACCAACTTGATGGCGACTGTGGGGGTCCCAAGTTTTGAATGAAATTTTCTAGCAGTTCAGATCCCATTGATGGTGAGTTGGCAGTGCTAAAATAGGAGAAATATTATGCTTTAAAAAAGCATTGGCATCCATAAAGCTAGCCACAACAACACAGGGAAAGTATTTAAGATCAGTGACATACTTGAATATGTTATTACAGCACAACACTGCTGGCTTAAAAATATTTAGAAAACAAAGCTCAAAACATCATATGCTCCTGAGCTGCCATTAAGGTGCCTCCCTGGATTTGATTGTATAAACAGTATCATAGGAACAATATGAGGAAGTAGCCTCACCATGCTAAGGCATTTTTTGAAGTATGGAAGTTGGCAAGATCTGATGAACTGAGACAGATGGATAAAATTCCCTCTAATCAATTTATCACTTATGACCGATTAGCTCAAGTAATTCGACAAACCCGGTGAACAGAGATGGATGAATCCACAGTATACAAAGTGGTGCAATTTGCATTCAAAATGGTTACAGGGGCAAGTCTATTGCTCAATTATAGGGAAGTGAGAGTGAGCAGAGACTTACAAATAGAGCATGCACAGGCCAAAATGGAACTAGATTTGAATTCAACACTGTCAGAGGAAGATTGGGTTAGGGCAAAAGGATTTGTTGCTCAAGCATCTAGAAATGCACTCTTTAAATGCATACAGCTCAATGATTTGCATCAGACCTATTTAACCCTCAACCTCCAATAGGAACAGCCCAACCTGAACGGCAAGGCCAAGTACTGTCAGAAGAGTAACATACACAGCCTAGGGCTGGTTTACATCAGCTAGATATAGCCAGGGAAATATGTGATTCTCCGGCTGCAGCTTTTTTTTTTTTGCATAATTAAGTATTTGCCGCAGTAGTCACATAATCCATAATTTGCTACATAGTCTGCAGGTTTCGACAAACACTTTTTGAGTCTAGCTCAAAGGGATCAAAGGTTGCTAAAATATGGAGATATGTGTTCACATGCATTGGAAGACCCTTCACAAATGTTAACTGGTCATCTTTTAGTTACTTAGAAATGTATTTGATTATTAACCAGGTGCTAAAGAGGTGGGGTTTTTGCCCAAACAATATTACCATGTCTAAAACTTTCAGAGTGGCATAATAGCATAACAAATGTACTGCATTAGTCTGCATAATTTGCCTTTTCTGGGCATAATTTAGTCAACCCTGTCGCAACATTTGGTGCTTCACTGCCACATAATTCCAGTGGCCGCGTGCATAGCTTAGTTCCAGTCGCACAGTGAGCAGGAGATCCAAGTCTGGGCATTCTCATCACAATTATGGCATCAAAAAGATGTTGATGGATGGAATGCTTGAATTAATCTTAGCCACTAGCAATTACTTGGGCCGCAATCCAGTCCATCATTTTTCACCCAAAATGCCACCTTAGTTTGAACTCAGCCATATGCAAATCAGTCTTGACACTGCTCCAGTGGGAACAATCCAGCCTGAAATGTCAGGCCAGAGCCTCCCCAAACCAGAATGCAAGCAACTCAGGAATGGTTTCATCCTTATTAAGGCTCATCAGACAGGCATAGCTTGGTTACAATGGCACAGTGATCACAGGACCAACATCTGGGCATAACCGTCACACTTAGGGCATCAAAAACAAGATGATGAATGGAATACTTGAATTATTCTCAGCCACTGACAATCACTCAGGCCACATCTTAATTCATAATTTTTCGCCCGCCATGCTGCCTCAGTTTGGATCCAGGCATATGCAAATCAATATTGACCCTGCTTCAGTAGGAACAGTCTGGCCTGAACTGTCAAGTCAGGTCGTCCCTGAACCGTAACACAAGCAAACAAGAACTGGTTTAGCCCCTAATAGTGCTCATCACCGAGGTGTAGCTTGCTTCCAGTGGATTGGGTTGGTGCACAAGTATTAATTGCTCAAGTGTCTAGGAACTCATACTTTAAATACGTACAGCTCAGTTAATTGCATCAGACCTATTTCACCCCAATCGTATCAATAAAATATACCTGTTGCTGCCACTGGCTGCCTCAGGTGTGGTGCAGAGGAAGCTAATGTCTTCCACACGGTATGGGGGTGTTCAGAGAGGCATGAATTTCAGATAGTGGTCATGAAAAGACTTATTGAAAAGACCGGTGGAACCGATCTTCATACTTGCCAAAGACCTGCCTGTTGCATGCTGTCAAACCCCAAAAAAGAAAGTAGAAGGCATGATTATTTATCTTGCACTGCTGCTTGCCAAAAGGATGATGGCACTCACATGGAAATTGACTAAAACCTTTACTGTTAAAAATGGAATTCATATAAGACCGCCTGAGATATTTTTTTCAGCAAATATGAATTTCCGTGATACTGAGATTGGTCTAGCCCGATTTGCAATCTGTACAAAAGAATTGTAAGAATCGTATACTTTATAGTTAAAGAATTGTATTACATATTAGACCTGAATTTCAGGAATATTTTATTGCTGATCTGACTAGTTTTATTTCAACTGAATGGTGGGTGTAAGTCTTGGTGAAAGTGGAGTTGTATGGCCAAATGTCCTAATAAACGTATTTTTACTAATAACTAAACCTCGAAGAGAACTGAGATGAAAGCAGACACTCACAAATGTGTGAAGACAAACTCATGGCATGAAGAACAGAAACTAGGACATTGGGAGGGCCAATTAACACATTAACATTGCACAACTTACTACTGTAGTTTCCTAAGGAAGACCTCTTGAGACCAGGGGTTAGTACATCGGATAATAAGCTGAATCAAGCACATGCCAGCCACAGAAAGAGCCACTTATGATGAGATGATGCCTCCTACATAATACTATAAGTAAATGAAGCATATGGATATCTCTTGACCGACATATTATTCAAAAGACCTACTTGACTCCAGACATGGTATGATAATAAATACACAATACAGGCCTTGGACCGACGTACTATCACATTCATCCCATCAAATTAGTAAGAAAGAAGGCCTTTCAATTTGGTTGTCTGACAACAATCCAGAACGATAAGATTAACCCTCTTTCCTAAAGTTTGCATATACTGTATGTTTGTATTTAGTATCACTGAGCAAGTTTTAAGTGGACATAAGTAGAGGAATGCATAGATAATGATTTACTAATGGTGTACTATAAAAATATGTCAAAACAAAATACAAATAGCAGAAAAGAGCTGATTTATGCCATTTAGGAATCTTGTTAAAGGAGGGCCATATTCCTAGAGGCCAGAATAGATGGGGTGAGTAAAGGTGCTGCGAAGACTAGGACACAATGGTGAGTGGAAGAAAAGAATCTTCATATTATTTGTCTAGAACTGTTAGCAGGCACACATGCTATCCAGAGAGAAGTGGTGGTTCAGGATCAATGTTCAGTTCTTATTGAAAAGGGGCACCGTGACAGTGATCCTGTACATAAATTGGTAAGGAGGTAAGGAACCACAGGCTTTAACAGATTTGAGCAAGGATTCTTAGCACTACTGCGTAGATCACAAGGATCTCCTGAATGTGAGATATCGTCCAAGAGCGTCAACAGTGACATTAGATGGACCCTCCCCACACCCCGGAATTCCAGCAGTGGAAGTTGAAACATAAGGAGTTTAAAAAGCTGTTTCTACCAAGGGATCTTATATACATGGATTTATTTGCGCCTGGGGCAATGACTCAGTGCTCATTGTTATTAAATTGGAGACTGAGGCCTGATGTACAGGCTTCAGGCGCTTTCTTTAGGAATGGTATTCAGGTGTTAGGCTTTGTCACATTTTCATAAAATATGACCACAGGTCATATTTCAAAAGTCTGATTCCGACTATTACAGCTTGGCTGAAAGAGCCTTTGTTACAGTCTCTGATGGAACAGTCAGTGGAAATTATTAAATGGTTCCTGGAGATTCCGGAGATTTTGAAAAACCTGTATGGGGACCTGCACAAAATGCACTGTATGGACATTTCCAGCTAATAGCGTCGATGATTTATGAACAGTCGCAGGATTTTCAAGGTTTGTTGTTGAACTCCTTAAATCGTGGGCTAGAGAAGTGAAGACGAAATATAATTCAGTTTGGGTTGCCTTGGTAAAATGATGGTGAAAATGGGTCTATGATATTGTGTAAACATCTGTGATAGAAATAGTTACAATTTGTTTCAGAAATGTTAATGAAAGATGTGTTTTATCAAACTCGCATTGCTTATAGACCAACGACTGCTCAGAACCGTGCTGTCAGAAAAGGTGTATCATGATGTGTTGACTGGGAAAACTACAAAGCGGTATTCTGCAGAGCTGGTAGGAATAAGGGAAGAGGCAATCATTTCAAAAAGTCTGTCACTGTCATGTTCATCCCGAAGGTTTGATAAGGCTGGATTGTTTGGCATTTTAGGCACAGACACCCTTAAAAGGCCGGTAGTATTAAAACAGAGTTACTCACACGGCCTGTCTTGTGCCTTTAATGTGCTTGAGCTAAGTTTTGTCGGTCAGGTGGCCAGCCTACACCTGGAGATTTGCTAGGGCTAGAGAATATGTCTGTGACATTTCAAGCTCCCCTCTAGAAGGCTGGTATGGCCGAGGTGAAACCCATGTCAGCCAGTGTCTATGATTGGGTAGTTAGGGCTGTGGCAGAGTGCCACAAGCTAGGGGTGCCTCTGGAAGGCCTGAGGGTTGGACAATAATCAGTCACACATCAGCTGCACCTGTGAAGCATAGGCCGGGGTTCAACAGTTTCTTCACATGTCAGCAGAGAGAAAATATTAAATAAACTTAAAACAGGCATTTAAAATGTGTTAAAATTCTAGGTTATTGAGGCCGAGTAGCTTTGCCGCTGGACCGCATATCCTCCCATGGCCTTGAGGGTTGAAAATACCAGTGAGGAACTTTTTGCAAATGCGCTGAAAGACACCCTTCGGCTATTGTTTTATTTGTGAGGGCTTAACCATTTGTATTCATATTAAATAAACTACAAGACAGCTCAACACAACCCAATTTTCAACAGCAAATGTTCATATGACAGGGCACATGTCACTCCAAAATGACCTCGTCTATTACCTCGCAGCCACCATTACTTCATGTGCATCACACTGCACCATTAACTCATAAAAAAGAATATAAGTAATAACATAATTACACATCATGTATTTCAATTGATTTGCGGTAATTAAAAATAAAGATAACATTCATAAAATATCATTAAATATAATTTAATAAAATAATTGACACTGGCCAGATTTAAGGTCAGGTTAAGGAACCATATTTTAAAGCATTGATAAATCGAATATGATTGTATATAAAGAGCTAACGCGTGAAAACAGAGCAATGTACAAATGTGCCCAGGCTAGTTGTGGTGTTCTGTGCAACCTGCCTTTTTCGGCGCCTCCTAACTTTGTGCCCAATTTTTCCCCAAGCTTGTAGTACTGCATGACATTAAGCAAGCTTGGGGAAAGAAAAACAACCGCATTGCATGCTTGGGAGTAATAAAACAGGACACAAACATAATAGCCATTGAAAAAGACACGTTCTTCAGACAGCAAACATAGGGCCATGTATCAAAGCATTTTCCCATTGACACAGAATGGGTAAACCCTTTGATACATCTGGCCCATAGTTTCGATGTGTTCACATGCGTCAGCTGGACCCGTTGGCTTTTCCAATGTGTGTTTTAAATGAGTTTGAGGTCTGTACATGTTACTGTTTCCATCCACAGTTTAGCAAGGTCAGTGTCCGTTAGGTCAAGGTGTGAAGTGCATCAAGAAGTGGTTTAGAAGGTTAGGTATGTCGTCACAGCTCTTTATGTGGAATGGGACGGTGTAGGTTGTTTTTCTGATGGGAAGGATATGTCAACGTGTTTGTCTTTTTTCGCAGTGAAGGTTCGATCATAAAAGGACATGTGTTGACCAGTGTTATAAAAATGCAAACCATAAATATTTTTTTTTTTGCTGCCAGGTGTACAGTATAAGTTCAGCCTTAGTGCCTTAGTGCCATGTTTGTAATCTCCACAGTGATGCATCCGAGCAAGAGGGTGTTTATAGAGTCAAAAGATTGCAGTTTTTATCCACGTTGTGGATAAGGGCAACCCTTTGCCATTTTATTCTGCTCCACTGAGATAGAAGACGGGATAGCCTAGTGGTAGAACAGGATTAAACGGTGGCATGGAGGATGAGCAGAACTAATATTCTGTGAGTGCACAAGCATCAAAGTCGCTGTTGGTTGAGGGCAGATACTGAAGTTACATTAAAGACCACATATCTACAGTTCTCAAGGGCAGTTAAGATGTGATGTGTAAGACGTGGGTCACTGGATTGAGAGGATACGAACCATCTGAGATTGCTTAAACAGATTGAACTTTGATTGTTTTTAGGATGTCTAGCTCTGCAGATTGTCGCAAAGTGGGGAATATTTGTGTCTTTGGGTTGAGCTGGATATAATGTGTCTGAAGATATGGTCCGAAGCTTTGGAGTTGGTTTGTGCATTTGGCTCGTCTGAAGATTTATCGAGTAAGGTTCTAGGAGAGCATGAACTTCCTAAATGGGAGAGAGAGGAAAGCAAATGCTTAGAGTGCACTCTTGCTAGTAAAAACATATTAGACCTACAATAGTCCATGGGTATTATTACGAGTCAGGGGGAATAAAACGAACGCATGCTTTCATGCGCTAATTTCGTTCTGCCTGATTATTGGTTATTAGATGTTTCCACGCCCAGTTTTTTCAGGTGTGGTAGAACTTGACTTGATTTTTTGGGGAAAACAAAACTGGACAGAAAAATTGCATAAGACTTTGGCTGCAGCAGCAGCCCAGTGTCAATCACTTATTTGTTTCCCTAACACGGAGAAGCCTGTAAAGCTTTCCTATGCTAGAAAAATGTTTCCCCTTCCCTCCACTACTTCCTCGACACTTCTCCCTCATTCTACACAGAGCCTGCAGCACATATTTACCACCTTACACACATAATTGCATGGTACTAGGCCAATTTACCACACAATAAACGTAAGTTTGCATGTGAATTTACTATGCAGTATATCTATCTCAGTACCATAAAACTTGCCATTGGAGCCTGTGAGGGGATCTTAACCATATAATTCCAGTCTGAATTGTTTTATGAAAAAATGCGAACTTACATTGCTCTGCCCAGAGCCAAAGGATACCTGGAATTTAAGTCTGTTCAAATAAAAGAACATTTACCCCGCATTCAACCAAAGGAGGCATGCTTCATCACACGATCCACTCACTCGTGGAATTTTCCATCAAGTGTGAACTCACTATGAGAAAGGAACTTTTGCACCTCTCGATCTTATGTGAAATGGAAATACTACACTATCTCCAGGGGCCATGATAGTGTAAATAAAGAAGGAAATAGACCAGTTCAAATTACCTCCTGGCTGACCTAGCAACTACTTGTTGGTAGTATTAAAAGAACAAGGGAAAATATCAGCCCTGGTCAGAGGTCGACATTTCACCTCATATTATAGGCCATAAATGGATATTGGGCTTTCTTCAGGACCATGTCCCACTTCCATAAGGTTAACGTATAGATGTCAGATGTGTGCAAAAATATATATAAATAATACTGAATTGAAGGCAAAGCATTGGAGGTACCGTCCGCCACTGTAGAAGACTTCAGGTTATGAAAATGTGGCTAAAATGAGGAGACCGCTATTCAATGACTGATCAGGACCTGCCCATTGTTATGTGTAGCTGCCATTACTATTTATGCTAATCTGAGCTACAAAGCTTTTTTTCCCATAAGGAAATGTGTTTTGTAAGGCTAAGAATAAGATGGTATAGGTATCTACCCAGGAGGGATGTCCTTAACAAAAAGAAGAGGTCAGTTTAAAGGGAGATCGTTATGAGACTGAATTATTTGTCCCTGACTGAGGTTTCCGCCAGGGCTCAGTGCTTGCAGAATGTGACGGTCATTTTAGATAACAAGAGAAAAAGGTTCTCTGTAATACTGAAGTCTGATCTAATATGAAGTTCTCTTTGTATTAGGTTTGGTAACCATAAAATGGCTCCATGAATAACATGCAGGCTATTACTCTCAAGAAGTAGATTCAGCGGGAGACAGTGCTTTACATGGAAATTTATAAGTGCATGTCCTCTCTACTTAGAGTACTTGTTTGCTTCTGAGAAGTGCCAGTACTCAATCATCGCAATGTATTGCAACATCGCTGAGAAGTGCAGGTACTCTCTCCTTCAAATTGAAGAAGAGCCGGTACTCAGTACTGGACAGTGCCTGCCCATTTAAAGTACTGGAAGTACCACTCAGAACTGAAAAAAATGTGTTTGCAAGTTCTCACATTAGGTGTAGAAGGTGTGCCAGTGTGATGCCGCAGATGGTTGAGGACACACTGATAAGCAACATCATCTTTGGTGTAACATCAGGATGAGTGTGGAGACATTTTGAAGCTCAAACCACAATAATGTGCAAATTCACTGTTGGTGTAAAATAAACAGGTTTGCGGTCTCACATTTAGATGTAAAAACAAATTTAGATTAAACATCACCCTTCGGGCAACATCAACAGTCCCGTTGACATAATTTTAGGAGCACAAATCAAACTGGGAGCAAAAAAACATTTAGGTGAATAAAATCACATGTACATTGTAGAATCGGTGAAAGCAGAAGTAAGGACTTCTCGAGCGCCTGTAAGTCTTGAAGGAGTTTAATAAGATATATTGGATAAGAACAGAAGAGTACATGAGCCACGGCAGCGGCGGTCATCTGGTGAGAGGTTCAGCAGAATAACTGCCTCTCACCGGGCATACAAAAGACAACATCCCAAAGAACGTGGAATGCGGTCACATCAGAGAGAGAACTCTCCGACGCGACCCCAATCCACAACACATAAAATGCACATACACACACTACATCACCTCCCCCCTTTCAACAAAATTAACTAAGGTCATAGTCTAACAACTTAGCAGGCAACTTTGAGACCCTTTTTGTAGTAACAGAACTCTGAGGAAGAAAAGTAGTAGAGTTATCAAAGTTCGACACAACACATTCTCTGGTTCCGATGATCTAGGATCTGTTGCAACAAAACGTTCATTAGGTGTGGAAATAGTCTCAAAAACAATAGAATCATCTTTAGGTGTAAGACATGTTCTGTCATAAATTTCCTTCTGTTCATCAGAGATGTGCACTAGTCTGCCCTTATTCCACCATCCCTTACCGGTCAACAAAGCAGCACTGTTAGTGATCATCTCGATCCTAAAGGGGGAAGAGAATTGAGACGTCCCTTTACCAACCTTGTAAGGTTTCTTTATAAGAACCCATTGTCCTACAACAAAATGTTTCTCATGTGCATGTTTATGGGAATCAAAATAGCATTTCTGCTGAGCCTGTTTCATCCGCACTCTTTCTTGAACAGACGGTTGGGGAATATTGGGGCATTTGTGTGTGCTTTCTAACCAATTGGGAAAAACCCTAGATGTACATTTCCTGCCCCTCAATAATTCAAATGGAGATACACCTGTGGTGGAGTGTGGGGTGGAGTGGTCGGCATTAACTTTATCTCTCAAATAAATCAACACATCTGCTCCAGAAGAAAGTGCGGACTGAATGCCCTCTTTCAAGAAACGGTTTACCCTTTCAACTAGACCATTTGCAGAAGGACTGTACAAGGCTACTTGCAAATGCTTAATGTCATGTTTAGTGAGGAAAGACTTCATTTAGTTGGAAGCAAAATGAGTGCCATTGTCTGTGACTATCTCTTTGGGAACTCCATCAACATAAAAGACATCCAGGAGGAATTGAATGACAGATTTAGTGCTAGCTGATTCTATGAAGGAGTAGTAAATCCATTTTGAAAAACAGTCTACAAGGACAATCATGAACTTGTTATTGGAAGGAAGTAGGTTAAACGGACCCATGAAGTCCAACGCAACTTTCTTCCATGGTTGATCAGGAAAAGGTACAGGAAAAAGAGGTTTCACCGCGGTTTTCCAATGCTTGTCTGAAACAATGCACTGAGGGCACAGATTTATAAACGTAGAGACTTGGCTGTTGAGACCAGGCCACCAATAATGTTCCCTGATTTTTCTGCATGTGGCTGTGATCCCCAAGTGACCCTCATGTGCCAAAATGATCAGTTTGTTTCTCAACTTCGAAGGCGGAATGAAACACCCACCTCTAACACAGATCCCATTTTCATTCGACAGTTCTGTAGAAATTTGGGCAAAGGGCCTCAAGGCAGCCTCAGGTTACGAATGGGTGGCCAACCCTTATGTATATATGCCATGACCTTTGACAAAACTTCGTTGTGAGACTTGGCTTCCAGCCATTCTTCTTCAGAAATGGCTCCGTGGGAATCTGAAATAGCATCTAAAGTAGCAACAACGCGCTCAATGTCTTCATCAGACACATCTATACCAGGTAGAGAAAGTCATGAGAGACAATCAGCGGTGAAATTTCTTCCACCCTGTATGTAGTGAATGGAAAAATTATACTCCTGTAACTTGGATAGTAGCCGCACAAGACGAGCAGAAGCTTTGCCTAAACCATCTCCTTGAATTAAGAAAACAAGAGGTTTATGGTCTGCTCAAATGAATTCCCCCACAGATAGGTTTTAAACTTCTGGACAGACCAAACACAAGCTAATGCCTCCCTCTCTATAGTTCAGTAGTTTCTCTCAGCAATGGAAAGACTCCGAGAAGCAAAAGCAGTAGTGGTTTGTTTGCTATCAATGATTTGGCCAAAAACAGCCCCAAGGCCTTTAAGACTTGCATCTACATTGATAAAACATTTTTTACCATGAACAAAAGGAGTCAGGGCCAGAGCCTTTACCACCAGATTCTTGGCGGCAGAGAAAGCCTCATCAATGTTGGGGGTCCACGTAAACTTGGAACCTTTTTTTAGTAGATCCCTCATGGGTTGAACAATGGAAGCATAGTTGGGAACAAAACGTGCATAATATTCACATAGGCCTAAAAAAGACTTAAGGGAACCCTTATCAGTAGGTGCTGGGGCCTTGCGAATGGCTTTAACATTAGAACATTTAGGTTTGATACCTTCCGGGGAAATGGAGTGCCCAAGATAGTCGATTTGCTGTGTCAGGAATTTACATTTTTCTGGCCTAGCAGTGATTCCCCTATCACTAAGTGTAGCGAGAACTTTATTCAAGACAACACAATGTTCATCTCTACTCTTGGTGAAAACCAGGATGTCATCCTGAAATGCCTGCACATTTTGTAAATCCTTAAACAAGAAGTCCATGAGTCTCTGAAATACACTGGCTGCTGATGCCAGACCAAAAGGCAACCTTAGGTATTTGTACGCCCCAAAAGGAATGACAAAAGTCGTGAGGTCCTGCGATTCAACACTCAACGTGATCTGATGGTAAGCAGTGTGTAAATCAATGACAGAGAAGTATTTCGACTCTCCTATGTTAGCTAACATTTCGTGTATCTTGGGCAAAGGATGACAATCGATAAGGATGTTGTTGTTCAGAGATCTGAGGTCGACACACAAACGAAGCTCTCCTGATTTTCTTCTGGCAAGAACAATGGGAGATACCCATTCTGAGGATTCAGTGGGAGTGATAATACCTTCCTGTTCCAAATTCCTAAGTAAAACCTTGAGATCCTCCCTAACACTAATCGGTACTGACCTGACTTTATGTGCAACAGGTTTGGCATTTGGTTTCAGTTTAATCTTGTGCTGGAAGCCCAAAACGGTGCCAATCTCAGACTTGGAACAGCTTAGGAAACTTGGAAAGTATAGAATTCAAAAAATGGGAGGGTGATTCGATGGAAAGCACTGCCACTTCACCTAAAGCCACTGGGTCAGCATGACCTGGTTTAAGGTGAATGCCACACTTGGCTAAGTCCATCCAACCAACGATATCCCTGCCATTGGTAGCTACATAGTTTTTGGCAGAAAGGTCCCTTAACACTGTGGCAAGGAGAAGCATTATCAATGGTAAGAACTAAATCAGAAAAACAATTAGAACAATCTTGGAGTTGAGATTCATGGAAGTCTTTAGAATTTCGAGAGGGACAGATCTCGACATTGTGTACCCTAACATTTGCATTGGGGGGTAGAGATTTACAAACTGCTTGGAAATGTCCCACTTTTCTGCATCGCACACATTTCTTGCCAATGGCTGGACAGGAAGGGTGATTTCCGAGATGATTGCGTGAACCGCATCTGTAACAAACAGTTTTTTTTCTGTCTTTCACATTTCTTTCAGCTGCAACAGTAAAATCTCCATCAGTAATGCAAGAAATAGGTGAATGACCTTCATGAGCATTGAGAGCTTGTGAAGAAATAATGGATCTCTCAATGCTCTTGGCAATGTCCATGGCTTCAGTAAGAGAAGGATTTCTGCATGTGAGAAGTCTTTCTTGCATTTTCTTTGAAAAGCAGTTAAAAAGGAACTGGTCTCTAATGTAAATGTCAACAGAGTTCTCAAATTCACAAGAAGCTGCTAAAATACGCCAAGCTGCAACATATTCTTCTACACATTCGTCGCTAGATTGTTTGCGTTTGAAGAAACTATGCCTCTCCAAAAATACACTCGACTCTTCAGCAAAATGTTTCCTTAATCTTTCAATGGCTTCAATATAAACATTCCAGACACCATCCCCGGTGGGATTAGGAATTTGAGGGAGGTTGTCAAATAAGTTTTGTCCTGCTACTCCCAGATGAGTAAACAATAGTGCAAATTTCCTGGGTGGATTGTATGAAAGCCCATCTATAGCTGCTAGGTAGTTTTCAAAAATCCGTATCCAGCGTTTACACCGTATTTCAGGTTTGCCAAGACTAGGCAGAAAAGGAGGAGGATTAATTACATTCTGTGGTGATGCCATAGTCTATGCGAGTATATTAAGAAAAGGAAAAACAAAAATATAGAGATTACATTTTTTTTTGCTTCAATAAACAGTTGTGAAACTTTTTTTTTTTTTTTTTTAATTGGTGAGATCAATATAGTTTGCAAATGAAGCCCAGGGTGCCTGGAACAGTCAGTGTGAAGGAGGAAACAAGATCCAATGCTGCCGATGCAGGTGAAGAGATACGAGCAGGTCCAGCTGGAGGTTAAGCGTCTGCGAGCTGCGCGCGCGCGTCAACGCGCAAGAAAACAGATGCCAGGATACAAAGTACGAGACAGCGAGGAGGGAAGAATTCCGCAGGCAGGCTGTGCGCGCGTGCTCGCGCGCGTGGCAGTAGACTAAGCACGAGCTGAACGCAGCGGAAGAAGCAAACGTCAGGGTAAAGAAAGTACCCAAATGAAAGTCTTCCCCAAAAGGCACCACGAACCTGGTTGCGGCAGTTCCGTTTCGGTAAATGTTCAAAGGCACCACAAACTTGGTTGTGGCAGCTCCGTTTATGTAAAGGTTAAGAGGAGGCAGTTCCGTTCACGCCTGTGGCTCATTGAGAAAAAGATGGAAACCCCACTCCTGGTACCAAAAATGTAGAATCGGTGAAAGCTAAAGTAAGGACTTCTCGAGCGCCGGTAAGTCTTGAAGGAGTTTAATAAGATATATTGGATAAGAACAGCAGAGTACATGAGCCACGGAAGCGGCGGTCATCCGGTGAGAGGTTCAGCAGAATGACTGCCTCTCACCGGGCATACAAAAGACAACATTCCAAGGAACGTGGAATGCTGTCACATCAGAGAGAGAACTCTCTGACGCGACCCCAATCCACAACACATAAAATACATGTACACACACTACTTACCTCTAAAATAATCCTTTGTGCAACCTCATCACATGCGTGGGAAATCTTTAAAGAACACACATTATTTCAAGCAGAAACTCTTTCAGGTGAAAAATCACGCTGTATGCTACATCAACAGCGGTGCTAAATCTTCTGCAGGAGTAAAAATCAAATGCGATGCAAAAACTCGTTGGTGCGAAATCGCTTTTATGTGTAAAATCATATATATGTGCAAAATCACTTGGTGCCACATCAGCATAATTGTGAAAGCAAATATAGGTGAAAAACCAGAGGTCAGGTGACAACTTCTCCCTGGCCTTACAGAGAACTATCCTGTAATATAACTGGTACAGTCCAATAAGTCCCACCTGTGCATCTCCCAGGGGAGTCCTTAAGGAGTAGGTTGATTATGCGATCTATATCATGGGGGCACCAAGTATCAACTCCTGGGAGGTTTTCTTTTAAAAATTGCTCACAGTGTGGCGAGTTAGTCCATTTTGAAGCAAACTGGGACTTTGACTCTGGACATGGGCTAATATGGCCATCCCAACATTTTGGAAGGGAAATCACATAGATAAGTTGCCTGTCTAGCGACATGGGTAGGCTAGAGAGAATTACATTGGAACAATTCCTGTCCGTTAAAGTAACGGAGACGGTAGTCCTTTTTCCACACAATGTATTTATTTTGTTTTTGTGGCTAGATTATTCAAAACCATTGCAATTCATATTTCCATACAAAATAACCCATCGGCGATTTAAATTGGTAGGTTCTTGAGTGCGAGTACCTTCACCTCATAAATTTGGAAAGGGCGGGACTAGCACTTTTTAGCAAGGGTGCAATACTTTTAATGAGAGAGTACCCGCAACGCTCAGTAGCAAACAGGTACTCAAGGATAGTGAGCACCTGAACATCGGATAAAAATTAAATAAGGAAACAATAGTGTGCTAAGATGTCCAACAAATAACTTAAATGCAACGGTTAGCTGGTTTGCTCCAACCTGTGGCGTAACGAAAGTGGAACCCCACCCCGGCAAAGAACATGGAGGCCACCCCACTCCCCTCTGGACGCACTGAGGTCAGGTGCTGTGCTGAAGGGCCCCGTGGAGCTCGCCTCCCCCTCCCACCGCGGGGGCTGCGGGTGGCCTTTGTTACACCCCTGGCTGCAACAACAGCTCAGGCTGTGGAACAGTGAATTTAGACGTTTTTTTTTTTTGTAATTTGTGATGTGATGCTTCTTTCTCTTTCTCTGGTAGGAACGGGGATTAACTGACAATTCAGTTTATGTATTCAGGCACGTCCACGATGTAAACTAAACAGTATTAAAATGTATTTTAATATTGAGATTCTGGTGTGTTTTATTTCTATATAACTGACAGCGTAGCGGTGATAGTACGGGTTGGTGTGAATCCGCCGTGTGATCATGTATTTATTGTTTATGCGTTGTAGGGTTATTGGTGACATTAAAAAGCAACAAAGCTTCAGCTTGACTATCTGCACTTCTCAGTTTCTACTTCAGCTGACAACAGTACCCACAACGTGCCTTCGTCAGCCTGCGCAGTGACAGCTGTTCATCTCCCAGAAAGGCCCTTCACAGACAAAACCCCTTTCCCTTTGCACGTCCCAAAAACGACAGTGACGCTAACGGATATTTCTTTCCTCGCGTTCCACGGACTCCTGTTCTTACCTTTCGGCCTATGAACCCCTCGGGGAGGGCGCTGGTCCAAGAGGATGCTGCAGATCTTCGTCCTCTCCTCCTTCCGGCGACGATGGAGGGGGAACCGTGTCCCTGAATAACAAGCAGCCATTGTGACTTCACAGCGCAGCCATGGGTGACGTCACACAACTGAAGCTGAGCAGATGAGGTGGAACCTGGTGGAAATGGTCGCGAGACTGAGCACGCGCTCGCACGTCTCTTCAGCGGTATCTTTCCAAGATACCCCCATTGTGCATTTTGCTGCCGAGTTGGGTTTTGGTATAATACATGGTGTTATTCTTTCACTTGCATTCAGGGCTGGATAAGGCAACAATTTGCTCGGGAACCATGGGCGTCAGTTCATCAGAATGCAAGGCGTAGCGGAAGTGACATCAACACCCCTTAACGTCAATGACATAAGAGGACGTGACATCGTATGACCCACTAAATGATTTTACATTTAGTATTACATTACTCGTGATGACCCTTGAGGTAGGAAGTAAAGCGAGTAAGCTTCATTTCTGCCAGGAAGGGTTTGAAGTGGAGTGCCCTCCTTCAAAGAAAAAATTGAAAAAAATGAGCCAAATAAGCAATGTAAACAAAACTTTTGCATATTCTTGCAAATTAAATAGGCAATTAAAGTGCACTCATTAAATATTCAGATCTTTCATGGTGAACCAGGCCAATGAAACCAAATGCTCTCCATGAGTTGGCTATATATTTGTCAAAATGTGGCGATGTCCCCTCATATGTCTCAATTACCTTCAGGGGTGGCAGTTTGTAATGGGCGCCCTGCACAAGTCATGGGTTCCCCTTAAGACCAGAAATGACATAAAATATGCCAGTGTCATACATTTTTCATTAGTGCCAACCAAATAGCACCAAGGCCCTTATGTCAAAGGTTATCTCTAGTATGTATTGGGCTGCGTTTTGTCATTTGCCGCACCTAACTTTATAGCACAGTTCCACTATTGTCCTCCCTCATGCAAATAATTACCTCCAGTACGCCAGCAACATTCTATGGATTTTCCCATAAGCCAAGAATTACCTTTAGTATTAAAGTGCCAATATTTAGTCACAGGTGTCTGTCATGATAAGAAGTGCCTCCAGTGCCAGTATTTTACCATCGGTGCCATAAAAAAAAACTAAGAATTAACTTCAGTTGGCCTGGGCTAACTGCATACTCACAAGCGTAAAAAACATTTTCAGTCACATTCACATTTATTTAGTCTCTCTCTTTCTCTGCAGCTCACACTCACTTTTACTCTCACTCCCTCTTAGTCTGACTCACTCATACTTTCTCACTCTTTCGCTCTTACCCTCACTCGCTCATTCTCAGTGCTTCTTATTCTCACAGTTACACTCATTCGTTATTCAGTCACTCATTCTCATTCTCTCAAACTCTCTAATACTCCCCACAATCATTCTTTTTCATTCTCACTTACTCATCCTCACTCACGTCCAGTAGTTCTTCCCCTCACTTGCTCATCCTCATTCACTCTGACTCAATTACAGTCAATTATTGATATATTTTCACACATTCTCACTAACTGGCTATCACCCACTCTCACACACACGCTTACAAATACAGACACATGATCACACAAACTGACACTCTTTCTAACACAAACACACTCTCACTAGCACACAAGGACAAAACCCATTTTAAAGCAATGTCTGTTCCAGTTCCTGGTGCTCCATTTAAATTACACTCATAGTGAATAATATGTTATTGATTATTAGTATAATAAAAACTGGCAGAAAACAAGGAGGGTGAAGTCCAAATGCACAAAAATGTGAGACGTCTCTTTGTTCCTGGCATTGATTTTGCCATCTTTGAGGCCAGAGATTGGAAAAGCAGTGTCAGTGGTCGCAAGGGCAAGCAAGAGGTCACTGCTGTGACCCCAGCGACCCCTGTCATCCAGGTGTGAATTCCTCCTCCTCGCAGCTCATTCTTTCTTTCTAATTTGTCTGTTCATTACACGCCTCTCTCATATGTATCCTCACATGTATCCTCGTCCTTCTCTTTGTCTCACTCCATCTGTGCTCTCTTACACCAGTCTCTCTTTATCACTTCTCTCACACCTCTCTCATACTATCCCTCCCGCTCTCACCTACCTCTCATCTACCTCTCCTTCTCCCAAATGTCTCTTTTTTACCATTCTCTCTGATGTCTCTTTCGAGGCTATCTCTTCATCACCTTTTCCTCACATCTGTCTCCCCCTCTATTTCTGTTTCACTTACTGTTTCTTTCTCATCTGAATTTCTGCCACGTTTACCACCTGTCTTCCTCTCTCTGGCTTTCTGCAATTTCATTTTGAGCCTCACTTCGCCTTCATCACCTCTCTCATCTGTCTCTCCCACCTATGTCTTCCAACATCTCTCCCCATCTATCGCAGCTGTGTATTTCTCACTTTCACTCTCTCACCCCCTCGCACAGAAATCTTTGCCTCTCTGTTCCTCACCTGTTTCTGATGGGCTTTTTTCCCTTCTCCTGGTCTCTCTACTTTTCCATGGCCGTCTCTCACCTCTGCCTTATTTTCCTCTCCACTGAAAATGCCAAGGACAGCCAAACTTACACTGAGACTTATTTTTGACTAGCTTGCTCAAGTATGGGAAGCAGTTCTTGTCAAAGTTACAGCTATCCATATAGGACGTCTCCATACTTAAAATGAATATGGAACACACCAGAATGTATGTAATATGTGTCAAAATAAATATGGTACCTGGCAGAGTGAGTCTGACTTGAACCAAAACAAATATGAAATCTGGCAGAGTAAATATGCTACATAGTGATTGATAAGAATAACTCACACTCTGAATTGAAAATGAGATATACCAGTGTTGGTGTATGCACAGCTTGGCCATGGCGAGCACTGTGTGTAGGACCCAGGTCTGCGGGTGAGTTAGGTCCGAGGACCACGTGATATCATGTAAGAAGATCAAGAGGTGGGGGGTTGGGTCTAGGAGTGGTAGGGTCTCTTGCAACGTTCCTCCCGCTGCATACCAGTAGGGCTGAATGGAGGGACAGTCGCATATATTGTGCAAGAGATCGTAATGGGCAGGGGGCAACGCCAACAGGTCATGTGGGGTAGGATGTCCCCGCCCTCAGTTTCACAGTTGTCCAGTACCAATCATAGATCTTTTTAAACAGGCAGAATTTCATCCGGGCCTCCCTCGCTCGGTGGTCGCGGGCCTCTAGAAGATCTGCCCAGTCCTCCATTTCATATTCAGTCTGTAGTCTCATTTGCCAGGAAGTGCAAAGGTTGTTTAAAAATGGCAGAGAAAAGAGTTGACAGACCAGAAGGTTGTTAATGCCAGACATCACCCAGTGGAAGTGGCCCCATTCCCTAAGATAGGAAACCACAAGAGGTCCATGCAGGGTCCATGGGCGCGTTCCCCTACTGAGAGTAAGGCAATGTTGAAGTTGTAGATGCCTCTAGGCCTCCAGACACATCGCAGAGCTTTGCGAAGGGTTTAAGGGTACCATCGGCCATGATCTAGCCCAGATGGTGATAACCTACTGCGCGCCAGCTTTCCCAACCCAGCATCTCACCACCAATCTGCCATCTGGTATTGCCCCATAGCAATACGTGCTCATGGAGGTGGGGGTCCACTCCAAACAGGCAATGTGCTCATCACCAGGATTTCACCATGGCATGCACCATCAGGTTGGCAGGTCGTAGCATGGAGCCCCCATCTCCATAGAGTGGGCTCAGCCCCGAGGGTATTGAAATAGCGTTTGTTCCACTTGAACCCATAGCGGAGGGTCTTGCATCCTGGGGAGCATGTAGATGAGTTGGGAGAGGTGTAGGGATAGTTCATAGTTTCTTCGTAAGGTAGGCCTAAGCCACCACAGGAGCGATAAGCCATGAGTTTGGCACTACCTAAACGGGAGTGAGAATATCTCCAGATGAAGGAGCGGACACTCCTATTGACAGAGCAGAGCACGGAGAGGGGGTCCAACAGGGGCACCAAGCCAAGGACATATGTATACCGTGGGAGCACTACCATGAGTATTGCCTGCATGCTCTCCCATAGGGAGAGGCCCAGCTGTAATCTCTTTTCAAAATCCTGCTTCATCCGTGCAAACAAGTAGTCTAGATTGTCTGCAAGCATGGGCTCCAGGCCTCTGTTAACATAAATCCCCAGGTATCTGAGGAGAGACAGCATCCATCCACTGAGAAGGTCTGCTATAGCCGCGCACCTGGTCACACGGTGAAGGGGTAGTGCCACACTCTTGCCCCGGTTTCCCTTATAACCCTCCCGATATGAGTGGGGCATTCGGATAGAGGCCACCAGTGACTCCATGGCTAGGAGAGTCAGCAGTGGGGACAGCAGGCTGCCTTGTTGAGTCCCGTGCCTAAGGGGAATGGCTCTGACAGGAAGCCTCTGCAGTTCACCTGCTCTTTAGGTGCGTCATTAAGTCAGAGGATTTTGGTTATAAAGTCGCCTCCTAGGCCGAAGAGTTGCAGGATCGCAAAGAGATACAACCATTAAATCCAGCCAAATGCCTTCTCGGTGTCCAGGGGTAGAGCAAGGGCTTTGTCTTGCAGGTCTCTGGCTGACCACAGGGTGTGCATAAGGGTACGGAGATAATTCCTGGATAATCGACCACGTACAAATCCCACCTGCCTATGGTGTATGAAGGTCAGGATCACTATCCGCAGACGGGACACTAGGACCCCCGCCAGGATCTTGATATCTCCGGTCAGTAGAGAGATGGACCTACAGCTCCCACAGAGCAAAGGGTCTTTTCCCTATTTAGGGAGGACTGCTATCATTGATTTGTTGGAAATAGAGCCTAGGGAGCCATTGCATGCTGTTTCCCAAAAGGCCTTGTATAGGGAGTCAACAACATCCTTGTCTGCCCATTTATAGAATTCCGCAGGGGATCTGTGTTTCCCTGGTGCTTTATGATAGGGAAGTGTAGAGATGGCCTGGGTGATCTCCTCTTCACTAATTTCATCCTCTAATAGGCTCATTCCCCCATCTTTGAGTCTGAGAATTGGTATGCTATCAAGATAGCAGTGAATCAAGTGGGATCTTCTACCATCTCTGGGGTGTAAAGAGTCCAGTAGAAGTCTGCAAATTCACAGACTATGGGGGTCATTATGACATCGTCGGTATTCGAATATCGCCGATGCCACAGGTGGCAACATACCGCAGTAGAGGCGACCATCCGTATGCCACATTATGGACTCTGCCAGACTTCCGTCACACTTAGGGCAGAAATCCAGGATTAGCCATGCTGGCAGACAGTGGTGGCCTGGTGGTGCCCCACCAGTAGGATGAGGCCAGCTGTATTTAGACCTTTAATACGGCCTGGCGGTGTCCTGCTGGCAGCATATTGCTGGTGGTAGCAGCGCCCTTCCCGTTCCCAGCCGGACAACCTTCTCCGTGGAACAGGTAAGGTGATAGTCCAATAGGGGAGGGTGGGTGGTGTTGTGTGTGAGTGTGTGGTGTCTTCGTGTGTGTCGATGTGTGAACGTGAGTGTTGTTGTGTATGCATGGATGTATGCATGTGAGCCAATGCATGTATGAATGTTGAAGTGAGTGCGTGTCTGCATGTCAGTGTGTATGCGTGTGAGCATGCGTGTTTGGATATCTGTGTGTATGCGTGCCTGAATTTGTGTGAGTATGTATGAGTGAATGTGTGTATGGATGAGTGTGAGTGTAAGCATGTCAACGAGTGCATGCATGAATGGGGGGTTGGGGGCGTGTGTGAATGGATCGGAGTGGGTCGGGGTGTGTGAATGGATCGGAGGGGGTGGGGGTTGTGTGTGAATGGATCGCAGGGGGTGTGTGGTGTGTGAATGGATCGCAGGGGGTGGGGCGTGTGTGAATGGATTAGAGGGGGTGGGGTATGTGTGAATAGATTGGAGGCAGTGGGGGTGTATGTGAATGGATCAGAGGGGGTGGGGGTGTGTGTTTGCATCGGGGAACAGGGAGTTTGGATGGGGATGGGAGGGTGAGTTTGGATGTGGGTGGGTGGGGGTGCTGCATGCTTGCTGGGGGTGGTGGAGGAGCCGTCTACTGGTGACAGGGAAGGAATTCCCTGTCACCGGTAGGCCCTACAGTCATGTATTTCGTGGCATTGCTACCGCCAGAGAAACCATGGCTGTAGGCCCGTTCATAATACCGCCGGCAGTACTCTGCGGGCTGCCGAGTCGGAGATGAATACCTCTGGCCCGGCGGTTCATACCACCATGGTGGCAGGAGTGGTGATGTGGCGGGTTCGCAGTGGCCAATCCGTCACACTCATAATGTGGCGGTATACACCGCCAGCCTGTTGGCGGTGATACCACCACATTAACCCTGGCAATCAAAAGACGGCCAGGGTCAAAATGAGGGCCTATATCTTGGGGACGGGTGAGGATAACGCCGCCCGAAGATTTGATGGCTGGTATGGCTAGTGCTGCTTCCTGTTGTCGCAGCTGTGCCACCAAGAGGCGGCCTGCCTTCCCTCCTTGTTCGTAATGGTGTCCCTTTAGCCTTCAAAGAGCATATTCAGCTTTGGAGGTGTTAAGGGTGTTGAGGTCCACTTTCGCCCATTCGAGGTGATGGTGGACAGAAGGGAGGGGGTTCCACAGTGTAGAGGCAGGTATAGGTCATAATCGCATCCTCAAGGTCTTCCTGTTGAGAGCACTGTTGGGCCTTGGCAATGGCTGCATCCCTCATTAGCTGGCCACGTATAGTCGCCTTCACAGTGGCCCATAGAAACAGAAGAGACCTAGCCTTAATTGGTTTCTAAGTAGGTAGAGATGTGGGAGCTTAATTGGGCTTTGCCTTGGGGTTTGCCATGTCGCGAGATGTTCAGACCCCATGGTTTCTGTGCCAGAGCGTTGATTGATAACTCCAGAGCAAGGAGGACGGGGAAATTATCCAAGAGCGCCGCTTCCAGGATTTGGGATTCTCTGATCAGGGCTACCATCCTCTGGGAGGTCAAAAAATAGTCTAGCCTAGATTGAGTGTGGTGGCCCTGTGACAGGAAGGTATATTCCCTGAATATAGGGTGGGAGAGATGTTAATGGTCCACCAGGCCGTGATCTGACATGACATCACGTAGGAGGGCCATATCAGCATTGGTACAATGATCTAGGAGACCAGTGCCATAAAGTACTGTGTCGTGGGCCAGGTTCCAATCTCCTCCCAGGAGAAAGCGTGTGGCTCCAATCTCAGTCAGGGGGAAGTTGATTTGAAGGAATAAAGCATGTTTGGTGCCCATGGGGCATATATGGAGCCGGCCCACATGATATGGTCACCGAGTTTAACTTTGACAAGGATGTAGCGGCCATCTTGATCCGACCAGGTCTTGAGAACGGTAAAGGGTAATGATATTTGTAGAAGGATCGTAACGGTGCATTTTTGGGATGGGCCAGATTTGATGGTGAGATTGACGGGCAGCTGCTGTGTATTGCTCGTCCCACCCAGCCACAACACCGTTTCTCAGATTCAAGGTGGGAGAGATGGGGTTTCTGCAGTAGGGAGACATCTACTTCCTGGGATTGCAAGTAGGACAGTACTTTCTTCTGTTTGATGTAATGCGTTAGGCTGTTAACATTGCAGGAGATGGCACACAATGTGGAGGTTGTCTTGGGTCCTGTGAGGGACATCTGAGTGGTGAGTGGGGTGGTTCTTGGGAGGGGGTGAGTTGTGGGCTAGGAAACGAGGACAAGGACAGAGGGGGAAAGCAAGGGGAGAAAGCAATTTGGTAGGAATCCCTCTGTCCCAATGGGGATGGTGGTGTCTGCTATTGAAAGTGACGTGGGCAAAAGTAAGGAAGGTCGGAGTGAGGAAGTGAAGTAAGAGAAAAGAAGAAGGGATGGAGAGGGGAGAGAGAGAGGAGAACAGTGAGACAGCCCTGAGTCAAGGGGGAAACCTTAGCAAAGGCTGGGAACTATCAAACGCGGGTCTAAACTTGCACAGCTCGCATGCAGGAGGCCCCCAAAGGGTGGAGGAGACGGGCAGTGGGAGGAGGGCAATGTAGAACCAGGTCATCAATGGAGCTGGAGGAGGGGGAAACGAGAAGGAAAAGAAATGGGGGGAGGGTAGCCAGTGTCTTGGTCCAAGGGGAGGTGCTTCAAAACTATTGGGTGTCTCAAGGTGCGCGGATTGCATATACACAGGTGCGCTATGGCACAGGCAAGGGCTGCTTAGTGATCAAGCAGTGTGTCGGAATGTGATGGAGCATTCACATGGTGCAAGATGGTGGGTTGGTGGAGACAGTGATGGGGCACAGGTTGATTGGGCCTGGCTCTCCTCATGGAAGGGGGAGGGAAAGGGAAGTGGGGGGATAGGGAAGACTGAACAGAGGCTGGGGCCGACTAGGTCAGGTTATGCAACGGTGGATGCAAGACAATGCAGCAACAGACAAGTATCACGTTCAGCACTGGATGTCATGTGTGCATAGGATGCCTAATCCTTTGGGACCACTGGACCCATAACAGTACAAAGACATTGTTACATAGGGCTGTATATGGGCACATGATCAGGCGTTATATAAACAGGACCTTCAGTGCCATGAATGAAGAATCAGTGGAAATGGAGCAGCAGGAATTATAAGCTGTAATGGAATAACACTGTATACGAGACAAAGGCTAGGCCCCGTGTGTGCACCGAGATACATAGAGGTGCCTAATCATCTGGGGGCAACAGGCCACATAGCTACACTAAGACACAGTGGCACAGCGCTGCATATAGCGGCATGACTAGGAGATATGGAGATGGGGCGTACTGTGCATTACTTAAACAATCAGACTTAAACAGGACAGCAAGCACTGCAAACTGCAGCTGTATAGGGGACTAGAGGCTAGCCCCCGAACATGCATCGACACAGGCATTCTCCTTTAGGAGCCGAGCATATGATGCAACGAATATGACTGTACTGTTTATTGTGTTATGGGTACACACAGACCACACACGATGCAGGAATATAATATTATAACATGGAACGTACGTGGGATGGCGATGCTGGGTAGGAGGCACCGTATATATGCTTGTCTCAGGCGTTGGGGGGTGCACTTTGCCATACTGCAGGAAACGCACTTGTTGGGTGGTGACTTACAGGCTCTGAGGAAGTGCTGGCATGGTCAGGTATATGGTATGTCCTCTTTGGCCTATGTAAGGGGAGTGTTGGTGTGGATAGCGCCCGGGATCCCCTATGTGCAACATAAAGAAAGAGTAGATGTGGGTGGCAGATATATAGTGCTAGAGGGGCTATTGGACAGCAAGCCGCTAACCATAGTAGGAATTTATGCCCCAAATAGTGCATTGGGTGAATTCTTCCAGGCGCTTACTCCTGCTTTGTTGACTGGCCTGGCTGTGTCTGCCAAATGGGGTGGGGACTTTAATTGTGTCCCAGATGTGTTGGTAGATCGTTCATCTCCGCCATTGAAAGGAGCAGCGAGCAGTCAAAACTCTACTTTGCTGACAGCTTGGGCTAGAAACACCGGACCCCAACACAAAGGGAATATTCCTTTTATTCCTCGTTACATGATATACACACCAGAATAGACTTGTTATGGTGGACTCCTTCTGGGTGCTCTTTGATCAAGACCTCTGGTTATTTAGCTAAGACGGTGTCCGACCATTCCCCCTTGCTGTTGAGTGTCAAATGGGGGAGAATGCATTCCGCAATACCCACCTGGCGTCTGAGAAATGAGGCACTGGTAGATACTCCATTCAGAGAGGACTTAAATACTTGCATTAAGAATTACTGGGAGTTAAATGCTGGGTCCATCGATTTGAGAGCCACAGAATGGGATGCACATAAGGTTGTGGTGAGGGGACACTGCCTTTCTGCTTCCTGGGGGGTGCGCCGCTCGCTACCCAATGAAGTTGTCACCTTAGAGAAAGATATGCGTGCACTGGAAATAGCAGTCACACAATATAAGGTGCAATTTGAACCCCTAGGTGTGAAACGTAGGGTGTATGAGGAGGCAGATCAGCGCCTCCGCAGGCATGATTATAACTACCATCTTAAGTGTCTGCATATGCATGGCTGTTACGTGAGGAACGGCAGCATACTCCAATCAGGGCTATATGTATGACTGACGGACAAGTGGTGTCCTCAAAAGAAGCAATTAATAATGCCTTTAAAGATTACTACACAGGGCTATATCGACAACAACCAGCATGCAATACTCAGCTACTGGAGTCCTTCCTTAGTGAAGCGCCGCTCGTGAAGTTGTCGGCGCTACACATGGCAGCGATTGACGAGCCCCTCAAACCGGAAGAAATTGCTGTGGCCGTAACACAAATATCTCGTAATAAAACTCCCCGCGTAGATGGCCTACCGATAGAGTATTATGCCACCTATACTCAGCATCTATCATGTCCTTTGTTGACCACGTTTGAGGAGGCATGGACTCGAGGGTTACTGCCGGCATCCCAGAGAGAGGCGTTAATTGTAGTGCTCCCTAAGCCTGGCCGAGATCCCATGGATGTGAAATCGTAGAGACCGCTGCTTAATTTAGATTGCAAAATCTTAGGTAAAGTGTTGGCGAATAGACTCGCCCCGGTTATACACACTCTGATCCATGAAGATCAAAGCAGCTTCATACCCAGGCGAAACATGTTCTTAAACATCCCAAGAATTTTAAGTATTATAGGCGATACTCCTAAAGAAGCATATGAAAATGTGGCCAGTGCTTGGACACTTTTAAATATTTGGGTGTGCAAATATATCATAAGACTGATGATATGAGGGATGGTAACCTGGGACATACGCTTTGCTCTATGAAAGGTTCACTTCAGTTCTGGTGTTCGCTTCCTCTTTCTCCCCTGAGAAGGGTGGCAGTGGCAAACATGCTGATTTTACCAAGGCTCCTTTATTACTTTGCAGTGCTAACTATAGTTGTCCCCAAGAGCTTCTTTTGTGACCTTAATAGATTGCTGCTGGAGCTCATCTGGGGTCGTGATATGCCCGAGCCGCTCTCAGTACCTTGCAACGCCCATTATGAGAAGGTTGGAGCACTGAACTTTGAACAGTATTATGTGGCAGCGCAACTGCAATGGCCACTATACTGGTTGAATAGGCCTGAATCGCCCGAGGCGGCATGGGTGCGTGCGCAGTTGAGAGGTGTTCCCATCTTCACGTGGCTTACTGATCGCACGGTGCAACACATGAACAACAATTATCTATTGTTGGCAGCACCCATCTGCTGGTGGAGATATGTACAGGGGGGCAAACCCTGCTCTCCATATTCCCCTCTCATACCGCTAGGCCAAATACCGGGAAGCACGCAGCTACTCCAACAGCATTGCATAACACCGTGGGTGGAAGCAGGAATAGAGACCGTGGGTGATTGCTTTGATGATGGTACATTGATGTCTTTTGAAACTATCAGAGATCTGACCTCGGTGAGTTCAGGTCAATTTATGACGTATTACGCTATATGCCACCTGATTAAACAGACATGAATGCAGGGGGACCAGAAACCTAAGACTTCTCCTGTTCTACACTTTTTACTTTCAGAGAGTGCCCAGAAAAAAGTAATCACTAATTTATATAAAGCTCTGACTACCGAGATCGTGGATAGCGTGGGGGCGGCGGTACGCAGATGGAACTCAGTCCTCCCCAAACCCTTGTCCTTTGAGGAGTGGTCTGTGGCCCTTCAGCAGGTACAAGAGTGTCAAGGAAGCCTAGGTTCTGCTATACTCAATTTAATTTTATACATCAGACGTATTTGTCCCCATCTTGTATTCAGCGCATGTACCCTGCATCCGCATCGGCGTGCCCCCGTCGTGGTCTCCATGCAGCGCACTTTGATCATATGATATGGGACTGTGGTCCCTTGCAAAGGGCCTGGCTTGATGTGGTAGCAGAGGTGACTGACATTACCGAACACGTGTTTCTGTCGGAACCGGAGTCTTGTCTGTTAGGGATACGAACTAGAGTTACGAAACATAAACACATTCAAAAGTTTGCTGACTTGGTGTTCATCATGTATAAGCAGTTGAGTGCCATGAACTGGAAGCCATCTAGAGTGCCGGAGATATCTAGTTGGCGTGTCCTGACATTGCGGTGGGCGCGAGTGGAAGCACGAGTGTTGCGTACCCTGCAGGTCAGGGGACATGCACACACAGGCTATGATATATGGGAAGCGCTGGTGACTAAACTGGAACCGAAAAATGATGAGCACCCACCGTGATTCCTTATAATGCGAAAGTAACACTTATAGGGCCTACATTTGTTAAGTTTCCCAGAGATAGGAGAAGAGCATTATGTTGGTGGGGGAAGAGTTTATACTACCATTGCGCACACCTTATTGAAGTCAAAACTTACCTGCTGACATATTTCACCAGCTGATTGTGAGCACAAAAGAGGATGGGTTAGCTACAGCGGAATACATGTTTGTAGTGTGCTGCGGTAGTTAACATGGCTTGGGGCATGTGGAATAGATTTGGTGCGCTCATAGTACTTAACAGTATCACGTGTTATGGCAATACACCATGTCGTTAAATATTGATTGTACTGTCCGTTGCTGAGGAAATGCCTTGCTAAGTAAATATGTGAACTGCTGCTCTGCTAGTTGCTGGAATGTGTAATGTACCAACCCAGTTTCTCTATTTGTAAATTCATGCTCTGTGTTGAAAACAATAAAACAGATTTAAAAAAAGAACAGTCAGTTTCAAACGGATTGGCAGAAGCTGCAAGCTACAATGAGATAATGCTGTATAGGGGACTAGAGGTAGACCTTGGGCATGCATTAAGGTACATGAGGATGCCTGGTCCTTCAGGGGTAAACAGGCCCACAACTATACAAAACTTGGGTGGTACAGGGCAGTACATGGCGGTACATCTAGGAGACATGCAAACTGGAACTGCAGTATATTATCAGGAACAGCTAGTTTTAAACAGGACAGCGAGAAATGCAGTCTGTTCTAGGTTAACACTGTATGGAGACTAGGGTCTAGTTCTTTGCATGCATTAAGTCTTATGGAGATGTGGTCCAACTGTGTGCCAAGGTACAGAGGCAGGGTTGGTAGTGATCACCGTGGACTCCCCTAAGGGGGACGTAAGAGGGGCTAAGCATATGAACAGTACAGACAGTATTTGTCTAGGTGCAGTGGATATACTTATCAGGCCATTGGATGGGGTCGAGAAGTCCTAATTGCTGCGGCAGTTGCAGCAGGGCAGCACATCCTGGTTAGAAGTGACCCTCAGCTCTCTGTGTGGGAGGATTTCAGCGGGGCCTGGATTTGTCTCTGCCCTGAGCCTGAGTGAGGGCAGCTACTGCCTGTAGAGCTGTGTCTCTGCCATACTGTGACCTGGAGGGTTGCTCAGGACTCTGCCTTGTTTCTGGTTCCTGTCAGCTCCCAGCGACTGTTGGGGCAGAGGGAAGAGAGGATGCATCCAATGAGGGAGAGACAGTCGGGGTGTCCAAGGGTGTGGCGTAATGCTACTGAGTAAAAAAAAGTCTCTGAACCTGCCAACCTTTGTTATCCACATACGAGCAGGTTCAAACAGGACAAATTTAGGGGGTCATTCCTACCCTGGCGGTCTATGACCGCCAGGGTAGGTGACGGAGGAAGCACCACGACAGGCTGGCGGTGCTTCCGGGGGCATTCTGACCGCGGCGGTAAAGCCGCGGTCAGAAAAGGGAAGCCGGCGGTTTCCTGCCGGCTTCCCGCTGCCCCAGGGAATCCTCCACGGCGGCACTGCAAGCCATGGGGATTCCGACCCCCTTCCCACCAGCCTGGTTCTGGCGGTTTTCACCGCCAGAACCCGGCTTGCGGCAACGGGTGTTGTGGGGCCTCTGGCATGGGCACTGCAGGGGCCCCCTAACAGGGCCCCACATAGATTTTCAGTGTCTGCGTGGCAGACACTGAAAATCGCGACGGGTGCAACTGCACCCGTCGCACCCCTTCGACTCCGCCGGCTCCATTCGGAGTCGGCATCCTCGTGGAAGGGGGTTTCCCGCTGGGCGCCGCCCACCAATCTAGGAATGACCCCCTTAATGTCTAGTTTCCATAGCTGCAGGCGAAGGAGCCAGGAATGCCTTCCTTTTGTCATGGTGCCATGTAAGAAGTCAGGAGTGATACATATTTTGTGGCCCTCATAGTTGTATGGACCGTGGGTGCTGGCAGCAGTCAGTAGCTGTCACACCTGTTTGTGTCACAAAAACAGACTATTACAGGGCACGCTCTCCCAGATTGATGTTTGTGTGTGGGACCTATCCTGTGTGCCCACGTGAATTCCAAGGGAGGAAAGAGGCCGGTAAGGGTGGGAAGGGTATCCTTGAGGAAGGCCCTGATATCTGTGCCATCTGTCCATTCCAGAGTTCTGAAGAAGTGGACATTGTATTTGCGGATTCTATCCTCGAGGTCTGTCAGCTTTTCCCAGAGGCACAGCAGTTCCTGATTCCTGTCTGCTGCGGCATTGAGTCTGTCTTCCATGGTTGTGAGGCGGTGCTCCATCCCTGCCACCTTGTCCTGGAATCCAACAATGTCAGTGCTGATGGAACTGGATTTCGCAGCAAGGTCTGAGATCTTAGTGTCCTTGCCCTCCAACCGTCTGCTGTGATTTCCTACAGAATGCACTCCATCGTGATTTCCGGCTTTGGCACTGCAGGGGGCATCTGGTGCGCCTGAGGCGGGTGGTGCCTATTGGGAGAGCTATGAACCGTTGCTAAGAGGTGACTTCAGAGAAAAGTAGTTGGTGGGCAGGTTTTCTGGTAGGTTTGTCTGTGGGTATCGTCAACTTGGGTTCCCGCAAACAATGGAGATGTGTATCTTAAGGAGGGTGGAGAGAATGAGGGTGGTGTGGTAGACAGCACACCTCGTGGCAGTAGTTAGCGAGGAGTGCATTCCAGTTGGGTTCAGGAACATGCCCCTATGATTTCAGGCGAGGGCACAGGGTCTTGGTGCCAGGGTCGGTCACTTTTTTAAACCTGTGGTCCTGGTACATGTCCATAAGGTGGATTTTTAGCTCTGGAGGGTGGTACTGGCAACAAGGAAGCAAGCAGGGAGGGAGACCAGGAGGTGCGCTGCTGGCCCTATTTTTTACTACTGGTCTCGGTGGCGTGGGAATAGGTGGAGGGTGACCAAGCCGTGGAGGTCATGTGTAACAGGGGCTGTGCAGTTGCCACCTATGGGGGTGGAGGTGGGCCATCTTGTGGTACCAGAGGTGCTCATCTCAGGATCCTCAGTGAGTCATGGAGAGGAGGGCAGGATACACAGTTGTTCGTCCCCCAGACAGCAGTAGGGGATTACAGGCTTCACCTCCCTTTCCATGTTCTGTTTATTATAGGTGGAAGCAGGGGTGCTGTTGCTTAAAAATCTCCCCTCTCAGGCACAGGGCTGAGGAGTGGCAATAAGGGTTGAGCCAGGTGAAAATCTGGAGCATTGTTGCAGTGTGCATGAGTGGGCCCAGTCAGGCTGAGGGCTGATCAGTCAGCCCGAACCCCAGGAGTGGTGGGGAGTGGTGGGGAGGGAGCTCCGGTGCTCAAATTGCAGGCGCGGGGTCTCTCATCATGGTCTGAGGTAATTCATAATTCTCCTCATGGAGTAGACTGCGCTGGATGTGAAGGGGGCCTTCCCTCATGTGGCCCGGTGTCTCATAACGTGGACACGTGAGACAGGGTGGGCCCCAGTGCCCCCCCCAGCATTTGTTGTGAAGTGGGGATGGTCAGGGCTCCCTGTGGCCACTTTTAACAGGCAGTGGTCAGTGTGGGAGAAGGCTCTGCCACAGTTGTGCCCTATGGACGCAAAGCAAGTACCTCTCACCCGGGTCGGGAATTAAGCTTGCGGCTTCCTTCACCACAGTAGGCCCGAGTTCAGGGTGGCAGTTGTTGAGCTTGCGGCAGGTGCCACAGTGGGCTGTAACCACTAGTCTGGACACCGCTGCTGTCTCAGAGGATGTGGGAAGGGTGATTGGGATGCCCCACAACTCCTCGGGTTCCGCCATCACCCTCGTTGCCTACCGGCACACAAAGCTCTTTCAGCATTTCAGCAGGTGGCCATCATCGTTCGTGGCCAGATCACGTCCCCTGGTCATATCCATTTCAACATAGGTCTTATTCATTGTAATATATGCAATGTTCATTTTGATGTGTATCATAATAATTCCAAAGCATAACATATCCATTTTGACAAGTTTCATTTTAATTTCAGCATTGGTCATACTAATTTTAAGGCATGCTTAATTAATTTCAGTGTTGCTTATATTCATTTCAATGTATGTTACATTCTTCTTAGCATGTGTCGTATTCCTTTTAATGGCTGTCTCATTCATGTTAACACCTACATTTAACATGATTCATAGCCACTGCAAAATGTATCACAATCATGTCAATGTGTATCATATTACTTTCAATTAAAGTAGAATTCATTTGGATAAATGTCAGTTCAATTAAACATTACTCGTATTCATTTTGAAACATGGCAAATTCATTTCAATGAAGCTCATATTCATTTCAACTCATGTTATATTCCTTTCAATCAATGTTATAATTATTTCAATGGATGTCATTATTTTTAAGATGCAACTTGTCCATTTTAATGTAGATCATATTCATTTGAATATGTGTCTTATTAATTTCAATGCATGCCATATTCCTTCTGTTAGAAATGGGGTCTTTGGTTAACAGTCAGGTTACCCCCAGTTCAAGCAAGGACCCTCACTCTAGTCAGGGTAAAAGAGAATCACCCTCAGCTAACCCCTGCTCACCCCCTTGGTAGCTTGGCAGAGCAGTAGGCTTAACTTCAGAGTGCTAGGTGTAAAGTATTTGTACCAACACGCACAGTAACACTACAAAATGACACAACACAGGTTTAGAAAATTAGGAAATATTTATCTAAACAAAACAAGACCAAAACGACAAAAATCCACCATACACAAGTCAAGTTATCAATAAAAATGCAAAAAGAGTCTTTAAGTAGTTTTAAACACACACTAGCGCTGCTAGCATGAAAATGTTCCTGGTGTGCGTCAAAAATAACCCCGCACGGGGGGAGTGTGCCTCAAAAATAACTCCGCACGTCGGTACGTGAGTCAGAAATACAGCCGCACGATGATCCGAAATCCCCGCAGCGCAGGTTGTGATCTCCCAGCCTCCGTCAGCGAAGCTGCGCGTCGTTTCTCCTGCTCTGTGTGTCGATTCTTCGGTCGCGTTTCCTGTGAGCGCCGTTTTCTCAGCTGCGGAGTCTCCGGCGCGTCGTTTTTTTCAGCCGCAGATCGGAGTCGCGTCAATCTTTTCCCCGCACAGCGCTCTGTGAGTTTCTTGTCTTAAGGCTGCCAGCTTCTCCTTTCAGGGTCCCAGGAACTGGATGAGCACCACAGGGCAGAGTAGGAGTCTCTCCAGAGACTCCAGGTGATGGCAGAGAGAAGTCTTTGCTGTCCCTGAGACTTCAAACAACAGGAGGCAAGCTCTAGATCAAGCCCTTGGAGATTTCTTCTCAAGATGGAAGGCACACAAAGTCCAGTCTTTGCCCTCCTACTCTGGCAGAAGCAGCAACTGCAGGATAGCCCCACAAAGCACAGTCACAGGCAGGGCAGCTCTTCTTCCTCAGCTATTCAGCTCTTCTCCAGGCAGAGGTTCCTCTTGGTTCCAGAAGTGTTTCTAAAGTCTGTGGTTTTGGGTGCCCTTCTTATACCCAATTTCTCCTTTTAAGTAGGCCTACTTCAAAGTAAAGTCTCTTTTGAATGTGAAATCCTGCCTTGCCCAGGCCAGGCCCCAGACAGTCACCAGGGGGTTGGAGACTGCATTGTGTGAGGGCAGGCACAGCCCTTGCAGGTGTGAGTGACCACTCCTCCCCTCTTTCCTAGCACAGATAGCTCATCAGGATATGCAGGCTACACCCCAGCTCCCTTTGTGTCACTGTCTAGTGTGAGGTGCAATCAGCCCAACTGTCAAACTGACCCAGACAGGGAATCCACAAACAGGCAGAGTCACAGAAATGGTATAGGCAAGAAAATGCCCACTTTCTAAAAGTGGCATTTTCAAACACACAATCTTAAAATCAACTTTACTAAAAGATGTATTTTTAAATTGTGAGCTCAGAGACCCCAAACTCCAAATGTCCATCCGCGCCCAAAGGGAATCTACACTTTAATCAGATTTAAAGGTAGCCCCCATGTTAACCTATGAGAGGGACAGGCCTTGCAACATTGAAAAACGAATTTAGAAATATTTCACTGTCAGGACATATAAACCACATTACTATATGTCCTACCTTAACCATATACTGCACCCTGCCCTTGGGGCTACCTAGGGCCTACCTTAGGGGTGTCTGACATGTAAGAAAAGGGAAGGTTTAGGCCTATCAAGTGGGTACACTTGCCAAGCCGAATTTAGAGTTATAACTGCACAGACAGACACTGCAGTGGCAGGTCTGAGACATGATTACAGAGCTACTTAAGTGGGTGGCACAACCAGTGCTGCAGGCCCACTAGTAGCATTTGATTTACAGGCACTGGGCACCTCTAGTGCACTGTACTAGGGACTTACTCATAAATCAAATATGCCAATCATGGATAAACCAATTACATACAATTTTACACAGAGAGCATATGCACTTTAGCACTGGTTAGCAGTGGTAAAGTGCTCAGAGTTCAAAAGCCAGCAGCAACAGGTCAGAAGAAATAGGAGGCAGGAGGCAAAAAGATTGGGGATGACCCTGCATAAGCAAAAAAGTCCAACACGACCCCCTACCAGCCTAAAGCCAGGGGAGAACAATCAATACCTTGATGTACTTCCCTGATTGGGCGATAGAACAAGGACCCAGGCCCACAATAGCGGGGGCATGTTCCAGTTCTACGCCTTCCTGACTCCAGTTGGATCCCTCTGTCCATACTCTCAGGGCCCACTAAGTTAACCCATGGGGAACCCTTCTCCACATCTGCAGACACCATCTGTGCAGCACCTAACTTTACTTTGCTCACAGATGTATTCCAATGGGCAGATAGTACCTCCAGGGCCAACACAGTGGTGTTGCCCACTCCACCCCCGGGGTGTGACTCTCGTCCCCCCCCCCCAGGGGCAACTCTGTCCACCAGGACAGCAAGCCACAGAGGCCCTGGACAACTGTCAGGGATGAGAGCCCGACCTCAGGCCTCACCAACCACTGTGACTGCGGAGAGTGGAGGGCGGTAGCCCCAGGTGCCTGGCACACTTTGACCACTCTCTCTTCCACCAGGTCAGGGATGACAACCTGACCCTGGTCCTCCCCTCTGGGGCTCTGTACCCTCCCTGCAGGAGTGGCACCCCCAGAGTCCAAAATTGTCAGGGTGCTTGTAGAAGCAGTCCTGCACAATTCTTCCACCAGTACAGGTATGTAAACCTGCAACTGGTCCTCCAACCTGGGGTCTGTATCTTCAGGTTGGACCAGGGCCAGGGGTAAGGCTTCCCTCACCCTGCCCTCCCTTCTGGGCTCCTGCCCCCCCCCAACAAGGAGTGCCCCCCCAGAAGATAATATGTTAGGGGCACTGTTAGCAGTAGCCCCTTCCTACAGGTCATGGGGGGCACCCTGAACTTGGTCTTCCAATCCAGGGTCTGTCCCCCTAGATTGCACTGGGGTCAGGGGTGATTCTCTCTCTCCCCTGCTCCTACTCTCAGGGTTCTGCAACCCCCCTCAGGGAGAGTACCCCTTGAAATCACACCAGGGGGGTTGATTGGGCAAACCGCCTACCCCTTCAGGTCAGGGTTTACCCCCTGCACCTGATCCTCCAGTCCAGGGTTTGCACCCACAGACTGGACCACTGCCTGGCAACCCAGCACTTCCTGAGGGGCATACCTACCCCCCACCAGGTCAGAGTTTACCCTCTGAACCTGGTCATCCAACCCAGAGTCACCACCCTGCGGTTAAACCACTGCCTGGCGCACCAGGACTTCCTTGGGAGCTCACTTACCCCCATCAGGTCAGAGTTTACCCCCAGAACCTGATCATTCAACCCAGAGTCACCACCCTGCAGTTGAACCATTGCCTGGTACACCAGGACTTCCAGGGGAGCACACTTACCCCGTCAAGGGACACATCGTCCCCAAGGGCCACACAAGAGTCTGGCTGGCGCAGGTCTCCTGACTTCTGCCCATCTGACAGAGTCTGGATTCCCCCCAACCCAGAAATGGTCTCACCAAGGTCATTCCTGGGGGGCTCTGCTCTCAGAGCTGACCCCTGACCCTCCAGGTTCTCCACTGGAGTCCGCAACCCCCTCTCAACCCTCTGTCTGGACTTCTGCACCCCCTCAGTAGGAGTGGTACTGCCAGACACCAGAACTGGTGGGACGCTGGCTACAGCCGCCCCCCCAAGTTCTTCTGACACTGTGAGGTCACCCACAACAGATGGCCCTATGGTACAGGCTAGGCTCCCCTCCTGGTATTTCCTCATGGAATCCTCCAGGGCCTGGGACCGGATCTTGGGCACCTTGTGCCTCAGCCCATCCCCATTCCCTCTCCTCTGAGACAGGGCATGGGGTCCCTCACCCATCCCACTACACTGGGACCTACCTGGGACACTGCAATCCTTCCCTACCTCACCTGGTTGGGAAATACCTAGACCACTCCCCTCAGGAGCACCCCCAAATACCTCTTCAGACTCTCTGGTACTCACCCAAAGATCTGCCTCCAGTGTAAGTTCCCTGGGGTCAGAGAACTCACACTACACCTGGTGTTGGCGTAGCTCTGGAAAATAAGGACTAGACATATGCTCTCCAGCAATTACATCACTCAGCACCTTACATGAATTAACCAAAGTACCCTTCACCCAACCATCCAGTGACTCTGCTTGGAAAAAGCAAACCACTTCACCCTCCTGAGACTGGTGAGACAGTACCTGATTGTCCCTGACACTCAACCCACACTCTTCTGGGATGTCTTCACATTCCATAACCAGGACTTCTACCTGGGGAGAACCCCTCTCCCTGTCACTCTCACCTAGAGTCAGTAGAGTGTCCCTCCCACCAGTAGGAATATGACTCCCCATGCCAGTTCCCCAATCCACCTTAGGGGCCCTGTGCATCACTGGAAATATCTCATACCCCTGAACTTCCTGGCGTGTGTTAACTCCCTCCTTTAAGTAGGGCACCACATCTCTGGGCATGTGCACTTCTTCAGCAACACTGGATATAAAATTGTTGCTGCCACCATTCCAGCTAGACTAAGCCCTCATGACTCCCAGCTCTTTTAATTTAAGCTCATAAGCCCAAATCCTTTTTTGATCTCAAGTCCCTCCTCCTTTCTTCCAACTCCTTCTCCCTTTGCATCCTCAACTCCTTTAACTTCAACTGGCGAGCCCTCTCTGCTTGTCTGTCTTGTAACTCTTCAGGAGTCAGACCCTTGGGTGACACCCTGCTACCCCTGCTGGGGACCCTTCCCACAGGCGTAACAGGTACCTCCACTACACCACTGTGTATCCTCTGCACTTCCCCACCCACATTCTCCTCCTCTGTGTGCCCTCCAGCATTCTTGACTGTCATCCAGGCCCTCTGTGCCTTTTTCAGCTCCCCCTCCCTGGTGGAGCTCTCAGTGAGACAGTCAAGATCTTTAAGGAACTGTTTCAATTGAGCAACTGAGTACTCCTTCAAATTATCTATTTCAAACACAGCTCCAGCTGTTGCATCTCCAGACTAAGACATGATGGTCACAAGTGCAAAGTTCCAAAGGCAGAAAATAAGTTCCCAAATGAAGTAAAAAGAATCAGTCAAGGGATCAGCAAAATCATGGAAGTAGAAAAAAAGGAGTCCTTAAGAGAAAAAGCAAAAGATCACTAAACAAGTAGTATGTGGTCACGTAGTGGTCTGCACTCAAAATAGTAGTGTACACTTAATCACTGTATGTCAAGTACAAATACAAGTACAAATCCCAACCGCTGATCACCAATGTTAGAAATGGGATCTTTGGTTGACAGTCAGGTTACCCCCAGTTCAAGCAAGGACCCTCACTCTAGTCAGGGTAGAAGAGAATCACCCTCAGCTAACCCCTGCTTACCCCCTTGGTAGCTTGGCAGAACAGTAGGCTTAACTTCAGTGTGCTAGGTGTAAAGTATGTGTACCAACACACACAGTAACTTAATGAAAACACTACAAAATGACACAACACAGGTTTAGAAAAATAGGAAATATTTATCTAAACAAAACAAGACCAAAACGACAAAAATCCACCATACACAAGTCAAGTTATAAAAAAAAATGCAAAAAGAGTCTTTAAGTAGTTTTAAACACACACTAGCACTGCTATCGTGAAAATGTACCTGGTGTGTGTAAAAAATAACCCCGCATGGGCGGGTGTGCGTCAAAAATAACTCCGCACGGCGGTACGTGAGTCAGAAATCCAGCCGCACGATGATCCGAAATCCCCGCAGCGCAGGTTGTGATCTCCCAGCCTCCGTCAGCGAAGCTGCACGTCGTTTCTCCTGCTCCGTGTGTCGATTCTTCAGTCGCGTTTCCTGCGAGCGTCGTTTTCTCAGCTGTGGAACCGCCGGTGCGTAGTTTTTTTCAGCCGCAGATTGGAGTCGCGTCAATCTTTTCCCCGCACGACGCTCTGTGTCTGGATTTTTTTGTCTTAAGGCTGCCAGCTTCTCCTTTCAGGGTCCCGGGAACTGGATGGGCACCACAGGGCAGATTAGGAGTCTCTCCAGAGGCTCCAGGTGCTGGCAGAGAGAAGTCTTTGCTGTCCCTGAGACTTCAAACAACAGGAGACAAGCTCTAGATCAAGCCCATGGAGATTTCTTCTCAAGATGGAAGGCACACAAAGTCCAGTCTTTGCCCTCCTACTCTGGCAGAAGCAGCAATTGCAGGATAGCCCCACAAAGCACAGTCACAGGCAGGGCAGCTCTTCTTCCTCAGCTATTCAGCTCTTCTCCAGGCAGAGGTTCCTCTTGGTTCCAGAAGTGTTTCTAAAGTCTGTGGTTTTGGGAGCCCTTCTTATACCCAATTTCTCCTTTTAAGTAGGCCTACTTCAAAGTAAAGTCTCTTTTGAATGTGAAATCCTGCCTTGCCCAGGCCAGGCCCCAGACAGTCACCAGGGGGTTGGAGACTGCATTGTGTGAGGGCAGGCACAGCCCTTGCAGGTGTGAGTGACCACTCCTCCCCTCTTTCCTAGCACAGACGGCTCATCAGGATATGCAGGCTACACCCCAGCTCCCTTTGTGTCACTGTCTAGTGTGAGGTGCACTCGGCACAACTGTCAAACTGACCCAGACAGGGAATCCACAAACAGGCAGAGTCACAGAAATGGTATAGGCAAGAAAATGCCCACTTTCTAAAAGTGGCATTTTCAAACACACAATCTTAAAATCAACTTTACTAAAAGATGTATTTTTAAATTTTGAGCTCAGAGACCCCAAACTCCACATGTCCATCCGCTCCCAAAGGGAGCTACACTTTAATCAGATTGAAAGCCCCCATGTTAACCTATGAGAGGGACAGGGCTTGCAACAGTGAAAAACAAATTTAGAAATATTTCACTGTCAGGACATATAAACCACATTAATATATGTCCTACCTTAACCATATACTGCACCCTGCCCTTGGGGCTACCTAGAGCCTACCTTAAGGGTGTCTTACATGTAAGAAAAGGGAAGGTTTAGGCCTAGCAAGTGGGTACACTTGCCATGTCGAATTTAGAGTTAAAACTGCACACACAGACACTGCAGTGGCAGGTCTGAGACATGATTACAGAGCTACTTAAGTGGGTGCCACAACCAATGCTGCAGGCGCACTAGTTGCATTTGAATTACAGGCCCTGGGCACCTCTAATGCCCTGTACTAGGGACTTACTAATAAATAAAATATGCCAATCTTGGATAAACCAATTACATACAATTTTACACAGAGAGCATATGCACTTTAGCATTGGTTAGCAGTGGTAAAGTGCTCAGAGGTCAAAAGCCAACAGAAACAGGTCAGAAAAAATAGGAGGCAGGAGGCAAAAAGATTGGGGATGACCCTGCATAAGCAAAAAAGTCCAACACCTTCTGACAAATGTCATGAGAATTTAAGCGTTGGTCATACTCATTTGAAGGCATTTTAATTTCAAGTCAGTGGGACATATTGATTTCAACACAAGCCATATTAATTTCAAATTATCTCCAATTCAATTCTACATATCTCATATTCAGCGCAATCTAGGTAACGTTCATTTCAACACAATTCATATCCATTGCAACATGTCTAATATTCATTTTAATGTATGCTACATTATATTCTTTTTTTAATATAGTATATTCATTTCAGTACCTTATGTTCATTTCAATCTGCAATATTCATTTCAATGTGTATCATATTCCTCTTGGCATATGTCAGTCATTTCAAGATATGTCCGATTCTTATAGATAAACATTGTATTTGTGTCAGTGTTTGCTATATTGTTTACAGTGAGGTCCATATTTATTTCAGTATTGTTGACATATATTTCAGTATTTCTCTTATTCAATGTGCAGTGTGTGTTATTCATATTAATCACTAACTAGCATATTCACTCTGACAGGTTTCAAATTTGTTTTGGTTACAGTCATATTCTCTCTGCCAGATATCATATTTATTTTGACACATCTTACATTCATTCTGGTGTGTGTCATATTCATTTTGCAGCACACTATGCGTTTCAGGAGGTGTCCTATAGGGGGAGCTGTAATTTTTACATAAACGGCTTCCCATACTCAAGCAGCAATAATGAATATTTATGTTGCAGGTTTATTTTATTTTCTATTTGGGGGCACAGTGCTGCTTTCACAAAACGCTTCAAATACAGCTCAGGCCGGAGCCACTAGAATATGAATGTAGGCAACTTTGTTTCTTTGCAGTGTTGTTTACAGCAGCCTAACTCCCTGTTTTCTGCTGGCCAAGGTGAATCTAAAAATGTCTCATAATGTGATCCCGGCACTTGTTTAACAACCTCTAAGGCCAGGGGTTGCAGGGGCACTGCCAAGGATACAAGGGGAAAGCCACAGGTTGCAATTGCGACCCCTGGCAGCCCCTAAATGACATCCATGCCGGGAACCCATAAATTGGGGATCAAAATGTGGCATGAGAAGGGGGGGGGGTAGTCGCAAGGGGCAGAATCTGAGAGTCACCCTATTCACATGCTATTCGAGACTCCACACTCGTAATTTTACAAGTGAAACAGGCCCTTACTGTTTTGTTATCAAACTTTCACTACTCTAAAGTTGCTAAAAAGGGTCCTTTTGGGTAGTAATGAATTCTTATAAGTACAGACAACCTCTACCTCTGTATTCGTTTTGAATTCTGAATTTGTGTATCTCTTGCCAATGCACTCAATATATTTTGCCTACCAGCATAGACGATATGTGGCTCCTACACCAAGACCCAAATTGTCTTACATAGCGTTTCCTGTACACTGACTTATAGACTTGTTTGATTTATTGTCTCAATATAATGTGTGCGTGTGATACAAAACACTCTGACACCCCACTTTGGAATGAGTAGTGCTATAAAGAAAATTAAATTAAAAAATACTCATACAGAGAGATAAATCTGACAAGCTTAGAGCACATGCATATCTTTCATATACAGGGGGTTGAGCAAAGTCATAAAACATGCCTCCAATCATAGTACTTGTGATGTAATACCAAGCTTCGTGACTTGCCTCCCTCCATTGTATTGGCATCTAGCTGTTAGGCTCCTGTTAGCTCCCAGCCAGGATGATACTCGAAGAGAAGGACGGCTGGAGGACCTTTAAATGAGACCTTTACTTTGGGCCCAGATGGAAGTAAAAGCCCCTCACTGCTTCCAGGTTGCTGCTGTGAGCATAAAGCAGACAAAATGCTGGTGCTGCTGAATGTGTGCCTGTGTGAGTAAATTACCTTGGAAGAGATTCAGCATATTTCACTGGTACCAGCCCGGATCCAGGTCAGTAATAGCTGCCAGAGTAAATTTGAATAAGTTAAATTTGAGATCAAAATGACAAAATCAGTTGAACTGCAGATATGCAATTTTAAAGATTTAAGTGAAAATAGTGGCTAAAAGCACAAAGCTCCAACTGCGGTTATCTAGTCGTGCCAGACAGGGAAATAAGTCCATGTTCATGCACCATTATAAGCACTTGACTTTAAAACTCTTTTTGTGCACTTGTTTTAAAGCGTGTTTGACATGCTGTAGCCTACACACCTACAGTACCAATACCAGCCCCCACCTGCACCAAAACGATTCCCACCCTTATAGTCTCGATGGGAAATTATTTGCATACATACATCATTGTAGACGAATTACAATTTTGAACTTGGCCTACAGTTCTGCTTTAGTGTGTGTAATAGACGGTAATGGGCTCGGTGCTTACCAAACACCGATGCCTGTCTAGCAGTTTGTATATTGCAAGTGATAGAAGCGAATCCTGCATCTTTCTGGTATGTCCTTTTAATTTAATTCCTATCCAAATGTCTCACATGAAAGAAAGCGATCTGTACTTAGGATGTGTGATGTAGGATGCCATCCTTCGTTTACACTGTCATTCAAACTCTTAACGGTTCGGGCCAGCATTACAAGATTGCCATTCATTGGCATATCATAGCACGAATGGCATGCAAAATTCCCAAGTCATGCCTGTGAAACCCACAGCCCTGGGTCTTTTTTACCATAGCCACTTCATAATACGTGCATGATAGTGCCTACAACATTGAACTCACCCACAGGGCATCAATTTGACCCATTTGAGGGATACTTTCTAGTAGCCAATTGGGTACGCCACAGTGGGCTAGTCCTCCTACTCCTAACCAAAAAACCCTAAACAACCAGTGTGAATAAGACAGTTTCTTATATTATTGAATACATGAATTAACAGAAAGTCTTTGTATATTAAAGGGCTCATCTCCAGTCCCAGGCACACACTCTAATGCCAGTGGCGTAGCAATGGTGTGATAAGCCCTGGTGCAAGTAAGGAAAAGAGGCTCCTGGGTAGTAAGGAAAAACAATAATCAGGGTTGCCGTGGGCCCCTTAGGCCTCTGAGCTTTGGTCCCCCTGCACCTGCTACCCCACTGACAGCTATACCTCTGACTGCTGACTAAGGGCTCAGTGTGAGGGAGACTATCCCAGGGCTGCACAGACCCTGGATCAGACGAGCGCTAGGCTTATGTAAAATATATGCCCATCCCATTATCCCGTGACAGCAGTTCACAGCATTTCATACAATATTCTGTACTTACCTAAGTCTCGGGTTCATTGTGTAGTAAGGGTCAACACTCAACAGCTCAATCTATCGCCTGGCTATAATTATCACTCTTTATGTCAGACTTACAGACTATAAAACCAGTTGCAAAAAATGCTTTTTATAGCCAGTGCAGCCAGGTACTGATCTCTAATTGAAGCATGAGCTTTAAAGTAGCGTGTTTGACTGGTGGCAGTCTTCCCGGATCTCCAGCACCATCACCACCTCCCACCCTTGCAACATCCTGGGGAAGTGCCCTGTGCCCAATAATACCAGTCCGGGCCAGTACACATGCGCCTTTTTGCTGTAGCCTATACCAAGACGCAGTAACAAATAAACATTAGAGTACAACTCCGGTCCTCCCACAGACCCTCAAAACTCCACCTATATAGGCCACGTGACAACATGCACACTCTTGCATCCAAAATACACCAAATAGGTAGTGTACTACCAGCACACAAATGCATGGTGCCTTGTCAAGGGTAAGAGGTACTCTGTACGTGCAAATACAATACAATAAATGATGCAGGCTGACAAGCAGAATCTTGTTGTAACAAAAGGCATCTAGCAGGCCTCACAGTCAATAACGAAAGAAAGGCTTAGAAAGGTCAAAATGTCACACGCATACAGAAGAAACAATTGAAGTAATGCAAGAGCATCAAAATATTTTACTTAAAGCAAGATTTACAGTAATATAATATACAGTATGTGTTCAATGAAAAGCTTTATTACACTTCACACCAGTGACACCTCATCAACGGGGATGTAAGGGCGCAACCATGTAACCTGAGAGCATACCACCCCTTGCCCCTGCTGATGAAAACACACTTTTCATATTTTCATGAACACTGTCAGTGCGCATGTCTGCCCTGCCCCACCCCCATGGCCTCTCCAGTCCCCTGATGAAAGAAGGAAGGGGAGGTGAAGAGTGCTGAGCCACAATCCATTGTTTAAGAACACAGCAGTCGCGGCTCGCTGGTCTTACATGGGGAGGCGCAGCGCGCAGGGTGGGCAGCAGTGGGGGCGGCAGGGGGGTATTAATACAATTAAAAAAATAAAAAATAAAACTCACCTGCACGCAGGCTGCGCCGCTCCTCCATTTTTGCTGCAGCCGGCTTTAAGCACAGGCTCCCAGCCTGCCCTGCGGTCAATCCTGGCGCTGCTCAGAGCAGCGTCAGGATTGGGTGGGAGCGCCCAGTCAGGACACTCCCAGGCAGACTGGGAGCCTGTGCAGGCTCTCTCCAGCCCAGCAATGCCCTATGAGCATGTGTGTTTGGCGAGCCAGAGACGGACGGCCAAAGAGTCACATGCACTTTGAGGGGGAGTGCTAAGAACTCTCACTCCACTCATCACCCAGGTGGCCCCGCCCCTCTAGAAGAAAACAATAATAAACTAGGTTTATTATCAATTTCTTTTAGAGGTTTTGCAGCTGCCGATGCTGGCAGGCAGGCAACGTTCCTCCGCCCTAACAGAGGAGCCACTCCTGGAACACAGCACTCTGTAGGTGGATTTCTGGACTGTACATGTAACATTGTGCATTATTCTACTCTGGTCCCCTCACACAGGAACAATCCATTTTAATTAGGAGACATACTCAGACGGCAACGTATATCTTTTAAAATGGGATTGTTAGGGTACAAATCGGGGCATCCCTGTGGCCCTCGAAAATCTTCACAGAACAGCAGCGGGAGGAATCCTACACTCTGTCACAGCTCGAGAGCCCTGCGCCCTGCCTGGCCCCTCATGTGTGCCATGCTTTGCTGGATCCTGTGTCCATTGCTTCATTCCTGCCCTGTTGCTGCAATGGAGAACTGACCAGCAGAGGAAATGAGTGAGTGTATGTGTGAGTGTGTTTGTGAGAGTGAGTGAGCGTATGTATTTTTGAACTCTTACCGTGGACCATTTACTTTAACAGTACTAATGGTTACCCTGCACAGCTTTGGTGATTCACACAAGTGGTAGCAAGGTCTATGTAACGTCAGCAGGAGATCAGGCCTGTTTGTGCCATGACTGTTTTGTGATGTGTGCTGAAATCCATAACAGCCAGGGTATCACCTCTGGGTTTCAAAGAATTTTGCAAGTAGGTAATTAAGAAGCAGTTTTGTCTCTGCGCTAAAACGTAACCTCATAAACAATTACAGGTAACCAAACATCACCTGGCTTACTTCACCTGCCGAACAAATAGCCATGTTTTTAACAGTTTCCTAAAGAGTGGCAGGCTAGACTGAGATCTTAAATGCAAAGGGAGACAGTTCCATAAATTACAACCAAGATAGCAAAAGCTCCTGTACCCCCATCTGGATTTCTTTATTGTTAGGGCTTTTACCCCGATAGGCTGATGACGACTGTAGATCTCATTGGGGGCGGGGGGAATACTAGAAAAACTTTCCTGAAAATAATGGGTCCCTTTCCATGCAAGGTGTTTTGAATAACGCAAAGAGATTTGAATCTGATCCTGTCCATTACTGGCAACCAGTGAAGATCCCCTAACTCTTTGGTGACGGAACAAGATTTAGGCACTTTCAAAAGCAGCTGAGCTACCACATTTTATAAAGACTGAAGCTTAGCAAGAGAGTTGTTGGTTATTCCTAAATACATGGCGTTACAATAGAGTATCCTAGAAAGGATGAGAGTGACTACAACCATCTTTTGAAGATCCAGGGGAATTAAAGGGAAAACCTTCTTCAATAAGCTAATAGTATGAAAGCAGGAAGAAGTAATGTGATTGAGATGCTCAGAAAAATTAAGTTATCATCCAAGACAACTCCTATTTTTTTGCTTTTGAAATAGGAGTGGGTAAAGAGCCAAAGCCAGCTAGCCACCAACCAGAGTTCCAAAACTTTTTGTTATTGCAGAAGAGAATGTTCTCAGTTTTCTCAGTGTTTAATTTCAGAAAGTTATTCTGCATCCAGATTGACACCTCAGTTAGGCAGTGATTGAGTTTTAAAGCTATGGTACTGTTGTCTACCGAAACCGAGGCAATAATTTGGTTGTCATCCGTGTAAGATGACACCCGCCGCTGACTTCTTGGATGAGTTTATCCATTTTACCTCTAGCTCTTAGGGGATTTGGAGAAGTAATGCTCAGTATGCTGGTCTTGCTTTCACAAAATGTTGTTGGTTACTACAACGTATGCAGTTTCACATGATCTTGCAGCAAGGTCTCGGCTGCCAGTTTATAAAAATCTAAAAAGTGATTCAAGAGCTGACATTACTTCCGCTGGGTTTACACCCAAGGAGCAATAAAGTGAAGCTTAAATGTGTCTACCGGCTTTCCTTCACAAGAGGTGATAACTTCTTATTCTGGTTGAAATCTGGTTAACATACTTGACAGTTTATTTAAAAAAAAACACAGTTGGTTAGTTATTGTTCTATCTAGTGTGACTGAGAATAAGTGAAAGTTAGTATGAGTGAGAGTGAGTAAGTGAGAAGGAGGGAAGTGAGAGTGAGTGAGATCTGTGAGTGAGTATGAGGATGGAGTGAGAGTGTGAAAGTGTGGGCATTAGTGGGTGTAAGTCAGACAGAGACTCAATAAGTGAAAGTGTGACAGACATTGAGATTGTGACAGTATATTTGTATGAATGAGTTGGAGCAGGTATGAGCTAGAGCATGGATACTCAAAGTACGGCCTGCGGGCCTCATGCGGCCCCTTTGACCTTTACATGCTGCCCCTGGGGCAACAGGAGCACTGGGCAGCTGTTTGCTCGACTCTGCACTAACAATAAAAATATTAAATATACACACATTCATTGATTTCAAACTTAATTGGTATTAAAGAAAGGAAGTAACTAGGGACTCCTGCACTAAACTTTAGAAACGCCTTCATTTTTAAAGACATTTTGCAGCACAAGTGTAAAACTAAGACAGTCTCTTTAAAAATTAAAAACGTGTATTTAGTTAACATGCAGAACCTTTTTGCCTTAGTACAATTTATTTTATCAGTGCACTGAGATGAATTCCTTTAAAAGTGATAGTTTTCAAACATACATTTGGAAACATAAATTTTGAAACATTAATTATTTCCCTTATACTGAGAACACAACCAATAGTAAATAGAAGTGGCCAGTCACTTGATATGTGCACTTTATCGGTGGCCTGGGTTCCTATCATACATTAACAACATTATAGTGTATTAAATCAAAGAGAGGCAGGTTTTGTTCAGCGCACACCATGAATCATGTATTTCGAGGTCATCTTAAATGTGATAATGCAGAAAAAGGAGTGAAGTGAGACTAAACAATTGCCTGGGATCACACAATTTGGAAATGTGGGTAAGCCGGGATTCATTCCAGGTTTTCTGGTTTTCCATTGTTTATTTCAGCCACTAGATGTATATCATTTGCTTCTCCTACACCTACCTTGCCACCAATCCCCCGAGCCACCCCACTTGACTGCCACAGCCCTGGCATCAATGCGGCCCCCGCCACGTCACAGACCAAGCGTTTTGGCCCCTGGGGAAATGTTTGCGAGTACCCATGAGCTAGAGTGAGGGTGAGAGAGTGTAAACGTGAGTGGTTTTAGAATGTGTAAGCCTGTGTGTGAACATGTATGTCACATTTAAGAAACATGACCAATTACAACTTGTTTAGCTCACAAGCCCACATCACCACTGTACACCAGTGTTAGCGATAGACATCATAATCTGGTATTGTCAAGAGCTCAGCTTTTCTGTGCTGTGAGAATCATTAGGGAGGATGCCCACAGTGTCCTGTTTTCAGGCTTTCTGTTGCATTTCAAGGTTGAATCCATGGGTGGAAGAATAAGAATGTTCCTTTTTTGTTAGTCTTATCAACTGTGCCAGGATGAGTTATCACATATTTCTAATTAATGCTTTATTTTTTCTCTGTATGCACTGTCTGGAAATGTCCATTGTTTGACAAGGGTATATCTGTCCATTCTTAGTGATGAACTGTTAGACATTCGGTAGCTGAGGCTGGTTTCAAACGTCCTTTCAGCTAGAATAAATACTTCACTCTCACTCTCAATGAATCTCCCACCTAAGAGTGTTTATTGAATCATGCTTTTCACAAGTGCGGCTGCCGAGGAGTGTGTGTGCGTGAGAGAGTGTGTGTGTATGTGTGTGTGAAAGCATGTGTTGCGCTTGCGAGTCTGCTGCAGACCATGGCATACTCAGGTTGGCTTATGCAGTTACCTATGTCCACCTACTGGCATTGGTCTTTTGGAGGTGATTCCTGTAAGGTAGGGCTTCGTGGCAAAATGCAGGCGCAGCATACCGGAGATGATTCTTGGAATAAAGTGTTGTCATGGCAAAATGCTGATAGTCATATTCAGGTATTCTTCGCCTACGGGAGGGCGATCACATGGAAGGAGGGGTGGAACCCATGGCAAAATCTTGTTTTTTTTTTACACCTGGAGCACCCAAGATATATGGGTGGCATGAATGGTAAATCAGGTACGGGAATATTGTATGTAATTTAGCATATTACGAGGGTACTTGTCTCAAAATGCCAGCGAGGGCTCACGAGGTATAATTCTTACCATGTGCGGGAACCCATAGCGCCTTTTGTAGAAAAGGACCACCTCCTGGGGGGGCGTTGAACTTCATTGGTGCACAATGAAAGAGTTTAAATATTTAATTAGGGCCTTTTAAGCACCTACGACTTTTTAGCACATTCATGTGTAAATTGCGCGACAAAGTGCTCTATTTCAAGCCATTGCTTTCAAAATTTCCTGAGAAGAAGCCACCAAACATCAATAAAAAAGCCGGTCTTGCTTGCTACACTCGCTGAAATTCAGGATAAGTATTACACCCTACTATAAAAGGGCACAGGCTGCCACTGCCACACACTATAAACATGTTTAGCCATGATTTACATACCACACTGCAAAATAGCAGAGGGACAGAGGCAGATTTCATACACATGATCTGTAAATGCCCTGTACTTGAAGACCATTTGATCTCAGTAACATAGAAATTATTATAAGCAAATAGCCCAAGACCCAATGGTGATTTTAGAAGTAATTCCCAAAGTGACTCCAACGCAGAAAATGTTAGTGGGCTCAGTTTTAATGGTAAAATGCTGGATTGTGTTGAGGTGGCTGTGGAAAATGCGACAATATGAACAAATGCGTCATGGATGGGGCGACTGGCAGCAGAAAAATATTTAAGGACTGCACTTGGTAGTACGTGTTATAGTAATACAGAACGTACTACAAAGTGTAAGTTTTGCCATGTCTTATATGTGCAGAATTCTCTACACCAACTGCTCGGCCTCCCCACACGTAAGCATAGATTTTAGTAGTAAATGTGGAAGGGACACAGGGGAGTGGATGGGAAAAGGCACAGATTTACTCTTAGAGGGGATGGGATTATGGAGAAGAAAGAGAGGTGTAGTGAGAGTCAAGGAGGGGTTTAAGGAGGGACATCACCTACCCACAAAAGAATGTAATATTCTGTGGGTGGAGCCTTGTGACTTACACTTTTTGTAGTAAGTTTACAATCAGACTTTGTGAATACCAACTGTAGTAAACTCACTACAAAGTGTAAACTTACTCAGAAGTGTAACGTGCCTTTGTGTATCATGCCCTTGGTGTGCCATATTGCCTCTTAACTCTTCACCTGTTGTGGGTCCTTATGCTAATTAGATGAAAGGAAGGTTTTGTCCAATGATGTACAGAGTCAGTGCTTTTGAATGCCCTAGCTAATTTACATGTTGCTACAGATGGCAGCAGTGTCCTTACCCTAATTTTTTAGATCAGTGGATGGAAATTGACACCACTGAACGCCAAATACTCAAGTCCATCACACTGCCCTGTGTTTTGTGATAAGAGGCGCGGGTGCTCTCACTATCACAATCTAAGAGGTGTAGTTGGCCTGAGCCCTTACAACCTGGTGATACACCGATCTATTAATTTCTTCTGTACAGTAACTATACTCATACACTGCTATGCTCTTAGTAGCAGAAGGTCACAAATGACCCATCACACACACACACACACACTGTGGATATGTTATTCACCTGGGATGTAAAATGCTTTCTTGAGGCAAATATTTATCACTTCCACCTACGACAGGTATATGCCTGCTACACAGGGTACTGAACAATGTGCATAGCTCTTTGTTAGAGATGTGCTAGTCATGAGAAGAAAACTATCAGTCCAGTGCATCTCGGCTGTGTGATAACTTATCTTCCACTTTTAACTTTATCCTTCTGAATTGGTTTGACTGGTTACTGTGCCATATCTTTGGACTCGAAAACATATTATTTGTTTGTTTTTACCCCATACTTCCAGTACCTTTCTTTACTTTGAATTTGATTCCCAAAAGCAGCTTATAGTCCCTCATTTCACTAACTCAGACAGGATCTTACAGGTTCTGTCAGCTAACACTGCATTCCCTTAAAATACCACATTCATAAATCTTCAGGTTTATTGGATCCTGCTGCTCATTTCACTTTGTATGAAAATCATACTAGGGTTAGATTACTTTTTCACCAATCTTTTGAGAAAATGTGTTTGTTACCAAAATTGATACATTGACACTACATCAATACAGCTCATAGTTTGCTTATTTACTAAGTATACTAGGCCCTCCAGCAGAACAATCACCCACCTCTATAATTTTCCTTCACCTAGCCCTGTCTGGATTGTCTCACCCAGTTAGCTGTCTTTGCAAAAAAGCAAATTTTACTGCTGCTTAACTCAAGATAATAGTGGACCACCTGTTACTTGTGAGAATTCAGATCAGATTAGAGAGACCTGGACCCATCCCATGATTGAGCATGATCATGGCACACTAGAAAAGAAAATCTCTACCCTGTGCCCACCTACGCAGAAGGTGGTTCAGGGGCATTGGTGTGCACCTGCTTCTAGTATTCTGTCCCCAGTTAAATCAGCCTAATGCATGGCTTAAGTCAGCTCAAACCTCAGCACTTCATGATACCGACAGAAGCACGCTGTAGCATTGTGGCTGGCCGTAGAATGGTGTCCTGTTGTAATGGCAGGGCCCCAGTCCATAGGGCTTCATGTATCAAGGGTTTTCCAGTCACCGGAAAAAAAACATTTTGGTGTGTATCAAGCCACAGCTGCGATTTGGTAGCAGGCTACCGAACTGCAATTTTGGTTTGCGAACAAATACAAATTTGGTATTTAAAAGGGGCTCCCTTCCAAATAATGAAAGAATGCTATGTTTCAATGTTTTGCGACAGAATTCCACTCGCAAAACATGAATAATTTACAGACTACAGAGGTGTAGTGGTAATACATTTGCAAAAAAAAAAGGGATCCCCAAGGGAGCCATTCCCCTTTGAGAATGTAAAAAATAATATTTTTAAGAGCCTGCGGTGGTCCCACCGACCACTGCCTACTCTTAAAAAATGAAACTGCAAAGTTTCATTTTTTCTTTTGAAACGCATAACATTTTCCTTTAAGGGAAACGGGCTTCATTTAGAAACAAATTAGATTGCTTTATTAAAACGCATTGACAGACATAGTGGTCTGCTGACCTCAACAGGCCTCCCTGTGATGGCTGTGGTTCCTAATGGGTCCCAAATTGCGACCTACCTCATTAGTATGCATGAGGCAGGTCTATGTGCGACCCTCTAGGAATCGCTAATGAAACTCAAAAGAGTTTCACTCATTAGGAATACCGATTTCCTAATTGCGATTTGGAGAGAAAAGCAATTAGGAAATCAGTATTTCTAATGTTAATACTCCTGGCCCTTAGTCACAAAAATACAAAAATCTGTGATCCATGCTGCTGACATACTGATCTGAAGAAAAACGGTTTTACAACCAAACAGTTAGCAGACACATATAAATTGACTGAATTAATTTTAGGCACAGCATATAGACGTCACATGTTAGCAGGAAATGTAGGAACAGCTTGGTTCATTATCATATCAGTGGGTAATAGCCGACAGGCAGCTATCTCCTTTCACTTCAGCCTTTCAATCTCTTAATTTTGGGGTCCCCCAGGGATCGTCTCTTTTCTCCCAGATCTTTAACATATATGTTTGAGTCTGGTAAATGCATCTTTTTTCATGATATTTTGCTTCCACGTGTACCCCAAAGACATACCAACATCTAGGCAGAGGAGCGTCCCCAGCCATGGTATTCCAATTCTGCATGACGCAAGTCTGTGAGAGGATGAGCAGCAATTGGTGGATAAAGTTAGACTCTCAAGTGCAACAGTTGAAAAAGTAATGCCTTTTATTCTGGACAAAAGAGATTATGCGCTCTAGCTATTACGTCATACTAAGCGAAAGAAGTATAACTGCAAATATCATTGAGCATGTACCAATCTATTTGAGTTTCTTTTAAAAAAGTCTTTCAAGGAGGGATGTGTTCCAAAGAGTCACATCAGGTACACCAGGTCCTCAAGAGTTTCCCTAGTTCAGTTCTCAGAAAGGGCTTCTCGATAGAGGTTCTTCTGCTATAGCGAAGAAGAAAAAGCAGCCCTTGAAGAAGGATGTCCGGCTGCAACAACTTTCTGTTCCAGACTAGGGCAACCTGCCACTTCCTTTCTAGTATCATTCTCTCTCCTCCCTTTTCAGTTCCCCTTGCAGATGAGTGATTGTTTAAAGGAGTGGATTGTTTAGTGGATGGGTGAGAACAGATATGTGAATGGATGGGGCAGTTGCTACATGGGTGGGTATACTAAGAAATTGATATACATAAGAAGTATGGCGGTGCACTTTAATAATCAGTTTGGCACAGCACTCTTCTGCCACCTTGGCACTGTCAGGTGTGCTTTTGGCAACGTTGCTTTGTGTCAGCAGTACCACTATTAAATAAAAAAAACACAAACTCTTTATCAGTGGTCATTGACAACACTCATGGCCTTTGTAGGCAATAATCAGCTTGAAGCCACCCACAGCCGCAACCGCTAGCAAATTGCATTTTAAAGTGCAAACAATGGACACGATACAGCCTCGACATGGCTGCTGCCATCCTGAAGAGATACAGACTGGGATGTCAAATAGGGCTATCATGAGTAAATGTCTGACTAACAGGGAAAATATGGGTAGGTCTTAGAAAGGTACTGATCATATCAAAAGAAACACAATATACCCATAAAAACACAGCAATTTTCATTTTAGCATAATACTTAAAAAATTCTTGTGTTGAGTGTGCCTGTCCACGAGCAGCACTAAGCTCTCGCCTGCTTATATGACTTGCCACCCCCATACACGCTTCCATGCCCCACGTGAGCAACAGTTGGAAGTTGATATAGGCCAGGCTCTGCACCACCAGCTGAAGATCATTTACTCACCCTGCCAGCTGGGGAGGAAGTCGTTTCCTTTATTTCTCAGACCTCACTCCTTCCTGATGCGGATTCATACGACAACATTGATGATAATTGTCACTCCAACCACAGAATTGCTGCCTGTTGCACCTGTAAGCCTTTGGGGGGGGTCTTCCACTAAACCGTTTGCATTACTCCTCCCTTTTTACTGATCTCGTTTTTGTAGGCCTTAGGACTCTGCACTTTACCACTGCTGATCAGTGTTTAAGTGCTAAAGTGTGCATGCTCACTCCCTAAGCCTGCCGTGTGCTCACTCAAATGGGGCCTATTGGACCTGAAATCCTTTGTGTGCTTTTCTTCATATTTTTGCCTTCAATCCTCCTGTTTTTGCTGAATTTGTTTTTGCTTGCTTTAGGACTCTGCGCACTTTACCACTGCTAACCAGTGCTAAAGTTCTTCTGCTGTTTTCCTAAACATGGTTACATTGGCTTACACCCAGCTGCCACATTTAATTTACTTATAAGTCCCTGTGCCCAGGGTCTGTAAATTAAATACCACTAGTGGGCCAGCGACACTTAATTGTGCCTCACACTGAAGTAACCTTTCGAACATGTCTCAGGCCTGCCACTGCAGCCTGTATGTGAAGTTTTAACTTGTCATTTCGACCTGGCAAAATAAACCTTTTGCTAGGCATAAACCTTCCTATTTCATACATGTAGGTCTCCCTAAGTTAGATCCTACACAGCCCAGCGGGCATGGTGCAATGTATTTAAAGAACAGGACAAGAACATTTATGTTTTACATGTCCTGGTAGTGAAACATTCTTAAATTCGTTTTCACTACTGCAATGCCTACTTCTCCCATACGATAACATGGGGTTACCTTATTACTTTTAACACATGCTAACTTTCAGTTGGGAGCACGAGGAAATGTCAAGTTTGTTGTCTAAAGAAATATACTTTAAAGCCCTCTTTAATAGTAAAGTCAGATTTTAAATCACAGTTCTGAAAACGCCTATTTTATAAAGTTGGCATTTTCTTGTTCCAACCTTTTGGTGTCTATAGTCTGTATCCTATGTCACATGACTCAATGTAACTGTCATTTAGTGTTTGTGTTGTGCTCCGAAACAGTGAGACAAAGGGGGGATAGGTGTTGGCAGGATAGGCGATCAATGACTTGATGGAAGGTGAAGCTGTTACCTATCACACTTTTACAACATAAACCTCTGCCTCAGTACACTCACAAAAGGGTTTGACACTAGATGTTTGTGTTCCCAGACAAGACAGGAGGCAGGAAATTCCAAGTGCCTTTGGGGCAGGAACTCTCTACACATTTCTCCTATTTCAAAGATAGCACCAGGTATAAATAGAAGATCTTCAGACCCAACTCTTCAGTACACTTCTAGGCCTGTGGAAGACTCAGAAGGACTGCTGTGCTGCTTTGCTGCAAGAAGGACTGCTACTCTGTTGTCTGCTACCTTGCTGGCTGAGAAGGAAGACTAGACCTGCACACTTCATTCCAGGCTGAAGTGACACCAAGGATCAGCTGACTGACCTCCTTCTCTGAGCTACAGGGACATAACAAGCTCCAGAAGCCTCCCTGTAACTGCCCAGCTGACCTGATGCTTGGACCTGCTACTGGACCTACCTGAGCCCTGCTGGCCTCTGCACCAGTGAATTACTGATACCTAAGAGGTGCCACTCAGGTCCTGGACACTTGGCATAGTATCGCCAAGAAAATGAGAAATCCTGAAGTTTTTGGCTTTTTGCGAACACAAAAAGTCCTGTTTGTTTTGTGCCGGCTGTCAACATGAAACTTCAGTGAACCTGACCCGTCACACTACAGCAACAACCAGCAACACGAGAGTTGCACTTCGCGTTAAACCATTGACAGCCCGGGTGACTGCCAATGCAAACCTCCAGCAATAACCATCCACAGAAGCCCTGCATGATTTTCGCGCTACATTGACAACTATCTGCGATGCTTTGCCGGCTCTTCATGCCACAGTGACGATCCCTTCTCCTCAAGGCTCACCATAAACTGAACTCTTTCCACAGGACTTTAAAATGTAACTTTTTCAGTGGGATAAACCTGGCCCCTGTATCCAGCCCATGCTCCATCGTGGTTGCACTGAACTTGCGACTTTCACTCTGTTTCGCACCATTAGAAAACCGCAAGTGGTGTTATGTGCTTTTTGGCGCTGTACTTACCTTAAATATTGAAAACTGCATATCTCCGATTCTATTGATTGGATTCTTGTTGTTTTGGTCTTGTTTTGTTTAGTAAAAAATATTCTATTGTTGTAAATTGGCATGGGCTGTTTCTTGTGTTGTTTTCTCAGTTTATTGCCATTTGAAGTGCTGCATAAATACTTCACACATTGCCTCTAAGTTAGACTTGACTGCTTTTGAGCCACACTACTAGAGGGTTGAACACAGGTTAATTTGGGGCTTGCTTGTGTATTACCTTGACAAGAATTGTGGATGTTGCTTGAGTAGGGTTTCGACCCCTCAACCAGGAACCCCATTTTCTACAGGGTCTGACACTTACCTTTGTAAACTGCAGGATGTAGCAATTGTGAGAGCTTGGCTAATGTTCCAAACTCACAGCCACTCTTTCATCCTTGGCCAACCTGTTGATTTATCACATTTTCTCTGGGACGCAATTTAAATGCTTTTTACATGACCTTTTTCATGCCACCAGTGCCAGTAAGCTACTAGACGGCCAATCCATTTAATCAGAATGTGAGTACTAGGAGTTTATTTTGTGTGTATGAAAAAATCTGTTTGTAAAAACATGACACTATACATCCAGTAGAAGTTAGCAAGGATTTTAATCTTATGCTTACCCATGTATTCCTAAATAGTGCTTTATATCCATTTCAGTCCTTTCCTCCCACTTATTACCCACAGGCAGCTCATACGCTAAGGCCCATATTTATACTTTTTGACGCAAAACTGCGCAAACGCAGTTTTGCGTCAAAAACATTAGAGCCTGCTAGCGCCATTCCTGAGCGCAAGCTGGGTGCCATATTTATGGAATGTGGCCAGCTGCTCAAAGGAACGGTGAGCGTAACCCAAAAAAATGACGCTAGCCATTGCGGCCTATCATAAAGAAATATGATGTTAATACTGTAAAAGTGGTGCAAAAATATGTTGCCATTTTTAGCCCATATAAGGGCCAAATTTAAATGCACAAGCAGGAAAAAGTGCAAGTGCAAATGAAAATGGAAGAAGCAGTCCAGGAGAGACCCCAATCGCCCAGGCTTCGGCCAGGAGGATCCTCAGAAGTCCCTGGAGAAGGAGAAGAAAAAGCACAAGTGTTGCTTCAATGAGGAAGAGCCCGACATCCTTGTCAGAGAGGTGACTGAGCACCAACACCAGTTCTTCGTCACCTCCAAATTGCCAATTGGGAAGAGAGAAATCAACTGCATGGCAGAGGTGAAGAGAACTGTCACTGAGTGCAAAAAGCGCTGACATGATTGCAAGCATAGAACTAACAAGAAATTGGCCAAGAACAGACAGGCAGCAGAAGGTGGAAGTTCTGCACCACAGGAGCACCTGGATGAGCTGGAGGAGATGGTTGCAGCGGTCATCCCAGAAGAGCTGATCAGAGGAATCCAAGGACAGGACAGCACAGACTATCAACCACCAACACAAATGCAGGGTAAGTCACATGGGGGAATTAATGGGAATCTTACAAATGCCAGAAGTGGGAGGTAAATAGGGCACACCCAATGCATGCTAAAGGAGTGCATGTGGACACATGCGACCTGAATCCAGATGCCCCATTACCTTACAAGCAACACACGTACACACACCTTGGATGTGCTATGCCCCCCAACATATACACAACGTGGATATACACCAATCACCAGGGCTATACTCCACCACATAAATAAGCAGCACATTGTCTGGAAGGGACGTGTATATACTGTGCCTGGGGCTGTGCCATCACAACAACCCTTGCATATTGTCAAACTTCCTGTACCCACCCAAGTTAGAGATCTGACACTAGTATGGAAGTCAATACCATTGAGTGGGCTCAGGGTGGTGTATCTTGCAAAAAGGCTCCCCTACCTCCTTGTAGCATTGTCAGTACACATGTGTCACACAAAGTGACAAAGGTAAATATGAGGAGGAAATAAAGTATACGTCGACATTGCACCCTGCTAATGTCACCCCTGGGGTGATGATAGATATTGGCGCAGCCTCAGGTCTACCAAAACACGTAAATCTGAGAATGCATAAAAAATCCAATGGGTGTTGGCGTGGGCCACCTACAGCAACAGCCAATGCACGGCCCTTCCACACAAAGTGCAGCAGGGGAAGAGGCGAATATTTACATAGTGGCGTCAAGGCACAAGAAGTGGTTTAATGCCACATAGTAAATATGACGCAGCACATTATGCCACTGGAGCGTCCCTTCACGTGACACTCCAGTGGCACAAAGGGCTAAAAATATATGCCACATAATGTACAGTAAAACCCTTCGGCCTTCAACTAGTCACTGAGCATCCACTGCTGTATACATTATGTGCCATGTCAACTGCCACAACAATCTAGGATTGATTTCAAAATATCTCACTGCAGAGGATGATGGCTTCCCTCCTGCCGACCTGACAGTCATGGATTTCAATGATGACCTGGATGACCAACTGACAATCATCAATGAACCGATTGTCCAAGAGGTCCTAGTTTCGCTCCAGACACCACCTCCAGTTGCAAGGAGGGCACACAGCATTGCGGGGTCTCCACATGGACAACCCAACAACCAAAATATCCCACCTGCCAGTACTGACACAGCCCTGGACACCGAGGTCCCAGAGACCATCTTTCAGAGGATAGTGGTAGGAGTCCAGCGGGAGCTGGCCAAGCAGGTGCAGGTGTGGATGGAGAGTGTGACAGACAGGCTAGAGGGAGTACGGACGTGCCTCAGGTAATGAGAACACAGCTGCCATCCGAGGCACACAAAGTGAAAGCTCCTTTGTCAATAGGGGAAGCACCTGGTCAATCACGGATTACAAGACAGGAAGGTTTCCATTAGCCATTTCCCAAAATTGCCTGGTGCACTCATGAGAAGACCCAGATACTCAGACAACTGACAATAAATGACTGGGAACATTAAGAGGATTTATTATTAAAACAACAACCTATATTATAACTAAAACCTATCCTACCTTAAGCTAACCTATACTAACTATTCTAAAAAAACAACTACATGCATCTAACCTAATCTAAATTTATCCTACATATGGAACACCACACTTTAAACATTGGCCTCCCACCTCCCCTTAAGAGGCAAGATACAAGTAGGACAACAATTACTGAAGTACACATGTACCAACTTATCATATCTACTATACAAATATATATTTTTTGGTTTTTTTCAACAATTTTTTATATATTTTTAAATATGAATACACATACCTCAACATTACCTCCACCCAACCCCCACCAATAGAAATATTAGAATAAACCCCCAACATACTTAACCTAACTAATGCCTACCCTACACTAACCTACTACTAACTATCTAAAACCCAGCCCAAAACTAACAAAAATGCAATAGGGAGAGGAAGGAACTGAGGATAGTCCAAATTGTCTAGAAGTTCATTTGTGCTGTTTCTTTATCTTCTTCTTTATGAACTTCAACATTTTACGGTTGTCAGAAGATTCCTCTTCCAGTTTCTCCAGGCACTTGAGGATGGCATTCAAGTCCCTCCTGAGGGCCAGCTCAAACTGGGTGGGGACACCAGCTGCTGGTGGCTGTGGCTGTGTGATGACAGGTGGTGCTGATATTGATAGTGTAGGTGGAACAGGGACCCCCTGCATCCCTGAGGTGCTGGCTCTTGTGTCTCTTGGTGCCTGTAGAGCGGGACCACCATGTGGTAAGGCACGCCATTCCCCGGAAGCTCTCTCATGCCTATAACGCCGGCCCATCATGCTGTATCCAGGTTCCATTTCTAGGATGTGGCGGCACCGTTCTGCCCTTTTCATTAACACACGCCGCTGTTCAAGAGTCATGTTGGCAGCTGAAATATGAGAAGAAGCAAGCTTCAGTATCAGCATTTGGTGGAGTTTGTACAGAGTCAAAATTTACATTGCAACAGCAACTAACACAGACAGTCCCACACACATTCCACAACACTGACTTCTACCTCATCTATGTCTAATACCAACCAGACATCACCAGTATCATGTACATGTCAGTGAAATGCCAGCAATCGATAGAAAAGCAAAAGGGCGCAGGGCTGACAAAAACGAATACAACCCTCATCAACATTTGTGTCACCTAACTAGTGAGGATCACATGCCTCTACAGGCCTAAAATAACTTTCTCACTGGCCATTGGGGGCGTGGGCATGCTTTCCATCTCCTCAACACCCATGGTGATACATCAAGGCCTGAACACTCATTATGGAGTCAAGGTGTAGCCCATATAATTTTGGGGCTGCTAACTACTAACCTGCTCTTCTGAGGTCAGGAAAATCTACATTCATGTGTCCTGGTGTAAGACCTGCCCGAGTTTATGTTACAAGGGGCCACCCCATATCCCATTATGTGCCCACATGTACAACTGATGCAATGTTGGGCGAAGAAAGTCTGAGCTACACATTACAGTTGTCAGCACATTACAGAACTGCAGCCCCCTACGCTGTGCTGTGTAGTTCTACATGTGTACAATGGCACATACAAGGTGGCTGAATGGATGGCCTTAAGCCCACAGCGATATTTGCACAGCATTGGTTGCTGCAACTGTTTCCTGAAAGGTGTTGCATCATTAGCACATGCATGCCATACATCATCAGGGTACCAGCTACACACACATAAAATACATAATTTGCATATGTGATGTGGCCTACATCAGTCACAATTATCAGGGTGGCAGGACCATGGTGTGAGAACTGCAGACATCTGGGCCCATGTTCATGTGAAAATGACAGAGCACCATGCACCCCCCCAAAATTTGCTGTGCCAGGCTCTGTCAATTTCACAACACAGGGATGCGCCTTATGTAATTGGATAAGGTGCACACCTGTTTTATCCCCTGCATGGGCCCTAAATGTATTTATCTGGGCCAACGCAGTTATCCTTGCACCATTGTGCATGGATATCTGCGTTGAGGGCTGTTATTGTTCATGTGCAGGAAGGTGTCCCTTCCGGCACATTAACATTAATTTTCTGTCAATTTAGCTGTTTCTATGCTGTTGAAAAATAGAGCAGGCATAGGAAAAGGGAAGAATGAGGGGGACAAAAGTATTCCTCCTCGTATCACCTTGCTAACGCCATCCCTGGGGTGGCAATTGATTTTGGCGCTGCGTCAGGTTTACGGAATCTCGTAGATCTGAGACAGCATCAACATGCAATGGGTGTTGCTGTGGCACGCCCACATCAACACCCATTGCACACCCCTCTGACGCCGAACACTGCGTCGGAGGGATCTATTTTTACAAGGGGGCATAACACCACTAAAAATGTGTCACACCTTTTTGTAAATATGGAGCTAAGTTAGCGTGACTGGAGCCTCACGTCAAGTGATGCTCCAGTGGCGCTAGGGGCACTTACATATGGCCCCTGCTATGGGAGAATCATAGACTTTCCCCACAACCGTCTGGAGTGGAGTTGTCCACAAATTGTGTACGCTACTGCCTGTTGTGCAGCATATTATGGCTCCATGCTGTCCTACAAACACATTAGGTCTGAAGGTTACTTAGGCACCTGTGGTGTGTGTATTTCCTACATATTCCCCCTAGTGATTTCTGCAGATAGAACCCACATCTGTACCATCATGTCAATAAGTGTATACTATGTGTGGCACACCTTGCTGACAATGGTGCTGTGACATAGTAGTTGTCAACAGGCATTATATGTACATGTCCAGCTGCCCTGTGACCCATAATGGAAGATAGCTAAGAATATGTGGTCAGCCACAACTATTACCATTACAGACAATTCCATGCCAGCACACGTTGGCGCATGAACTACATGCAGCCCATCCTTATTGCATAACATTCCAACATACATGATGTCACTATCCATCCTCCTATGATATCAGATCATTGGTCAGGACCAAATACTCCTGTCATTGCATTCCACACCTCTGTCTGACCCACAGCATTCCCAGGACTGGCTCACAGGGCACACAATGTGGCACTTACTGGATGCTCCGGGGTCTTGTATACGCACCGCCTCTCCAGTGGTGTAGGGGGCTGGCCCACATGCAAGAAATGAATCGAAATCATTACTTAGTGTAAAATGCAAGTTGCAGTACATGGACCACATTGTACAGTGTAAACTTGTTAGGCTGAATGAGATAGTTGTCCTAGTGCTAGATCACAGTAACTGACCAACTTCTATGATCACTCTATCAAACATACTTTCAGATAAGGTAGGCCCCCTCACATCCAAACCATCACTGTCCCTGACACTCCGGTGATGCTTCTCACTGCACCATATATACATGACATTGTCATGCAGCTGTCTGATAGCACAACACCTCCATTGCCATATGGGACTGCTTGATAATGTTTTTTCCATCTGAGGGGCATGCCATGGTTGTTGCGATGCCTGGCCCATTATAACACCCATGGCATTCCCGCCTGCATCTTATGTTGTAAACATCTACATCATTCTCACAGCTAACTGACAAGCTACTACCCTGGGGTTGTGTGGGTATTCAAAGGTCTTGAGGAATTGCATCATACATCCTTCAGTCAAGTGAGTAATCTGTGTGTGCCATCTCAAGGCACATATACTATTGAAATAGCTATGGCAGTGTACACATCTGATGTTGAGGTACCTACCTGCACATTGACTGGATGAAATCATAAATGTAGTGCCAATAGTGTGTGACCTGCCACTGCTGCCATAGCATACCTTTATCAGTCTATTGAGGAATAAGTACATGGGCTCATGAATACGCCTATTATGGACACACTTACTCAGTGGTCAGAGGATGCATCTGATGTTGCAGGTTAATGAGTGGTATGCAAGTGATGGAGCTGATGCATGGAAGCCCGATACTGTCAGTGACAAGTGGCAGCCCTGTAGAACTGACTCAGCACATGTGTCTGGTTTTTGACATGGTATAGGCTGTCTGCAATACACAGCAAACTGGAACAAGGAACTGTCAGTAGTCTGGACCATTGCATGTTCAGGCACCCTTACATGGCCATGGCTATTTACACAAAGGGCCCGAAAGGACTACAGTGGTGCATTACCAATTGCATCTGTACTGTCCTCATGGCCCTCAGTGACCCATTACTCACTGCTGTGTGTATGCGTAGTCAGAAATATGTCACACCATGTTGCATGTGTCGTCCAACATCATCTATTAATGTGAAGGTCAATGATGCCCTCACCAGAAGATGCAACTCATCATCAAAACTACTGCTAAATAAATGAGGGCCCGTCTCATACATTTGTATGCCCACATTACACAACTTCTCACAGCAGCCATTCTGAGTGCTGGAAAATGATACCCAGGGAATTCTCTACTGACTAAGCAGATGAAAAATTGGGATCACAACAATGTTTTGGGGCCCCTTCCATGCATGTTGCATGGCTCAGGCCTCATTTGTAGCTGCTCATTACTCATTTACAATATGCATTCATCACAACACTTGGAGATGGTTGTGCATGCTAAATTGTACACCTCTCCTACATTTGCTTCCTTGTTGTACAATTGAAATGCTGCCCTAGCGTGGGGCATTGACTCTTCAGACAACTCGCATACAACATGTCCACATGCATTGCATGTATCACTCAAACCTAACAGCAACTGTCATGCATATGCTCACACATGAGGTTGTATGGCAATGGATGACTTGCCAACTGTTCCACCAATCTCTACTCCCCGTTGGTTGAGCAGATCCTGCTCCCTCAACAACAGATCTGCCAAGCAGTGCTTGATTTTGTGGTTGTTCCTTCCAGTTTTTAATATCCGGGTCGGATGATAGAGCACCTTGCCCCACCACAGCTGCCTTGCCTCAGTGGGGTAGCCTTGGATCACCTGGCCACCCAGTTGCAGTATCATTGGGAGGTAGTGTGCCACTAGCCAGAGGAACCCCCTCCATCTCATCAGTAGGCAGCCGGCTAATCCTCCCTTTCCCAGCCCTTACCAGGGGTGACTGCAGTTCACACACAAAAAAATAAAAAACGTATCCCCTACTCCTACCCCAACTACTTAACTATCCCAGACGAACTCCCAACAATACATAGACAAGTACAGTACACTTAATATATTTTTTTTACATAGAACACAGCACAATGTACACAACACACACTTCAAACACTCCACAAATTCACCAGCAACAAAAACACAACCTCATACAGTCACAGGGAAACAGACTGCAAAGTGCAAGTGAAAGTACACTCACTGTAGCATGTTTGCAGGCAGGTACATCACTTCCTGGGCGTGTGCGTCACGTTTTTCAGTAATGCGTCTTTTTTTTTAACGCATGATTGTTTTCCTCCGTATTTTCACACCATTAGCGTGAAAAATGACTGTGGGCGTGCGGTAAACACAGGGGCTTTGCGTCTATTAGCCTAGGGGAATTGTATGGCAATTTTTCACGCATGACAGTATTGTGTGAATTTTTGCTTTGTGACCCTTGAGTGCACCCTGAGTGACTTGAGATGTTACATGGAGTGTACAACTATGGTGGATATGTGTAATGGCAACATGTGAGTGCATGTCCAGTACTGTCATCACAGTGACAATGGGATGTTGGATCTATGGGTTCGTTTGTGAGTGTGCTGCATGCAATTACTGAATATCTCATGCACATGTGCATGTGTGGCTATACTGTGGCCACAGACATGTTGGCACATGTGTGCCATGTGTGTATACATGTGTACGTAAGCTAAATTTATGTGTGGACTACATTGTTATGTCAGAGATACAGGTGTTCACATACCTATAACACCTAACATGTTTGTGGCCTATGTCCAACACATGGTAATGCATATGACAACCATGTAAACTTCTACACACAGTACTCAGTGGACTTGGACTGCATTAACATCACAACAACCCAGCCAATTTGCCTGTGTATTTGTGTTCACTCTGTGCTGTGTAGTTGGATTTCCCTTCATGTTGCTCTGCTACGTGTGTGCCATTTGTGTCCCAAAGCACCGTAGGTGCGGGAGATGTCATGTACACATGCATAGTGTAAGATTGGTATCTGCTGTGTGTTTGCATGGACATATGTTTTGTGATTTCTCTCCTATGTGATGACAGTGGTGTGTTCATGGGATGTGAAATCTCAAATTACATTCTTCCTGCATGGACACATGTTGTCATTTGACAAATGCATGTGTTGTCACATCAGTGTCACCCATGTTTCCATATGTTGGAACACATGTGTAGCTCATTTCTGTCAGTCAGTGATCTTGTGACACCTGTGCCCTACTTTTGTGCTAAGTTGCCTTTTGGTCCCAATCCATACACATGTCCATGGCTGAGCCAATACAGTGGTCCATGTGTGCTGACATATGTGGTATATGTGTGCATATCATCATCTAGGCACCCATATTTGTCCCCATCAGGTTAGTAATGACTGTCACAAACAATAGCATACTACTGTCACAGTGTTGCAGTCTGGCATAGCCGCCAGCCTACTCATCATCACAACAGTGTGAGTTCCTAGAGCAACACAAAAGCGTGGTTGCATGTGAGGAGGTTAGTCCATGGAACACCAGTCTGATCACACCCCTGTGCACTTGCATCAGGCTCCTGACAATGTGATATGTACATGTAGCTAGAGCAGTGATGTGGGTACATTGAGCATGGACCTAGCCTCCTCATGTTTGCTACTCAGCTGCACTTTGCACACGCCCAGCAGACACATGCACATTTCTGGTCATATAGGCCCTCATTACAACCCTGGCAGTAAATACCGCTTACAGATGTGCCGACGGCCGCCAACATACCGTGACCACGGCGGTATACCGCTATGGGTATTATGACCCACACAGAGAAATCTGCCACTATACATACACCCACAGACATCCGCCACACCAAAGGTCAGTGATAAATCGGCGATAGCAAAACCCACACCATCACGCCAACAGGAATACGCCCATAGTATCCCAACCCACGAATCACCGCAGCGGTGTTACAACTGCGGTAAGCCATTGGCGGTACACACTGCTGCACTCAAAATACACATACATATACAAAACACAACCACATTGGATAATTCAAAATACACACACCTGACATACATATACACACCACACCCACACACACCCAACACTATAAAACACACACCCACATTACCCACAACCCTTTCAACGAACAAATTTGAACAAGCAGAGAGAGAGAGAGAAAAGCAAAGACCACACCATCACCCAGAGGCACAGAACACCATTACACATACACCATCCACGCACATCACATAATACATCACAACACAGCACCCCACACATCACCTCACACATCACTCACACCACATCATGGCACCTCAAAGACACTCTAGGTTTTCAGAGGAGGAGCTAAGGGTCATAGTGGAGGAAATCACCTGGGTAGAGCCACAGCTATTTGGATCATAGGCGCAGCAGACGTCCATTACAAGGAAGATGGAGCTATGGCGGAGAGTCGTGGACAGGGTCAATGCCGTGGGACAGCCCCCAAGAACAAGGGATGACATCAGGAAGAGGTGGAACGACCTACGGGGGAAGGTGCGTTCTGTGGTTTCAAGACACCAGATTGCTGTACAGAGGACTGGCGGTGAACCCTCACCTCCTCCCCCACAACTAACAACGTGGGAGGAGCAAGTCTTGGCGATCATGCATCCTGAGGGCCTCGCAGGAGTAGCAGGAGGACTGGACTCTGGTAAGTCAAATCTTTATTACTTTATCCCCCCCTACCTGCATGCCATCACAAACTCCTACTCCTAACCTCGCACACATCACTTCAGCACCTCACATATACCCCACTATCACAACCCACCCATCCCAATACCAAGCCCTGCATGCAACAACAATGCATGGACACCCATCACAGACCTGCATGGACACCCATCACCACAGCATGCACACTCAATAGACTCACGCAGCCCACATAATCAGCAATCACACAAGGCCAAGGCGGCAGTGCAAGCACATTTATACAGGGAAACACAGCCATTGCACAAGATGGCGCACACAGATACAATACCAATGCATTTGCACCCCAACAGGACCCCTACCCAACGTCACCGGACAGGAGGTGCCAGCTATATCCAGTCCCCGCACAGAAGAGGCCCACAGTGATGACAGTAGCTCTGCACGCCTGGATCAGGATGACTAGTCTGGCCCATCTGGGACCCCTGGACAGTCGGTTCCCCTGCCACAGTCCCAAACCACCACAGAACCTCCCCCCTCAGGAAACACCACCACAGCACCCCTCCAGCGGGCCCATGCCACTGTCCCCAGGACACGTCAATCAGCAGTGTGTCTACCACTACAGGGACCCCAGGTAACCCCACAAACACAGGACGATCAGGGACCTGGGGTCAGTGGCAGTGGGCACACGATTCAGGGGACAGAGGCACAGGACAACAGGGAAGCTGGGAGTACTGCTGTGCGACAGGGGGAGGACAGGCACAGGGAACCCACTCTTGCAGTACCCAAAGGGTATGTGATAGCAAGAACCGATAGAGACAAAGAGAAAGGAGGGGGAATAGCAATTATTTTTAAACAAGATTTTCTTTTTAACTATAGTCCCCTTGACCTCGCAGGGTGTGAGGGAATGATTTTTTCCATTACCTTCAATCCTACGTTTACATTTACAGGAGTACTACTCTACCGCCCCCCAGGGACTTATGATTAATTCCTGAACCTATTACCAGAGCGGATGGCAAGTCTAATTTGCAATAGGCCGAATTTTACTTTATTAGGAGATTTTAATATCCAAGTTGATAATTTAGAACAGATGGCAACTAAGCGGTTAGTGAATGATCTGGAAGCTCTGGAATTACACCAATTGATCAGAGGCCCCATACAGGAGAAAGGGCATACTTTAGACCTGGTGTTTAGTAATCTTTCATCGTTGGTCGCACTACCCCCTACCCCTGTAGCATGGTCCAATCATTTTTTAATCACCTTAAAGGCTAATATAACTAATAGGTTTGGACACCACCACCACTCCAACAGTAAGATTAGGAAGTGGAATAAACTAAAGACAACAGAATGGGTCAATTCACTGAATAGAAATAAAAAATATTTTATGAGGGACCAGCAGATAGACCCTACCTCTTTTAATGAGTGGATCTCTCATAGTCTGGACAGAGTGCTGCCCTATACACCCCTCTCTGGGCAAAAGAAGGGAGGAAAGGCTCCCTGGTTCAATAACCACTTAATGACATTAAAGAGGAGCTGTAGGAAGATTGAAAGGAAATGGGGGAAATCACTAAAGGAGGAGGACAGAGAAGAGTACAGAGGTTCAATTAGGTTGTACCAGAAGGAGATCAGATTAGCCCAAGCTACCTTTTATGGAGATAAAATGTAAAAGGCGGCAGGATCTCCTAAAGAAATTTTTGGTGTGCTCAAGGAGCTATTGTATATTCCTGCATGCCCGGAAGAAATGGAAGCTTCAGAAGAACATAGTAACAATTTTGCCTCCTTCTTCTTAAAGAAGATTGAGGACATCTATGAAAACTTCTCAGGGGAAGTAGGGGGAGTCGCAGGGCATGCGATGGAGAAGAAGGAAGATGACAATATTTTACAGACTTTTCTTCCCATCTCTGAGGAAGGAGCTTTGGGGCTCCTCAGTAAATTAAAATCAGGCTCTCCACTTGATCCCGCACCTCCCCATATTATTATGCAGGGAAGAGTAGCGCTAAATCCAGTAATAACCGAGCTGTTAAACAGCTCGCTACAAAGTGGGATGGTGCCGGACTCCTGGAAACATACAGTGATCAAGCCCCTTCTAAAGAAGCCTAATCTAAATGGAGCGGTCTTTAAAAACTACAGGCCTATCTCGCTCCTTCCCATGATGGCAAAACTTATTGATAAGCACGTAAATATACAACTATCGCGCTTTCTGGAAGAACATAAGATTTTGCATATAACTCAAATGGGCTTTAGACCGGGTCACAGCACTGAATCTGCCGTGATTGCGGTTACGGAAGAAGCGAGAAAACAAATGGACCAAGGTCAGGCAACTGTAATAATAATGCTAGATTTGAGTGCGGCATTTGATACGGTCAATCATGATCTACTCATTCAAAGAATGGGAAATAGTGGGATTAAAGGAAGGGCGCTTAAATGGTTAAGCTCGTTCTTACAAAATAGAACCTTTCAAGTCCTGGATCGCTCTTTTTTCTCAGCCCAGTTGAAACTTTTATGCGGAGTTCCGCAGGGCTCATCTTTGAGTCCCACTCTGTTCAACATTTACATGTCCCCCCTAGCAGAAGTCGTGGAACCATTTGGGGTATCCCTGGTGTCATATGCGGACGACACACAGCTGGTGGTTTCCTTCTCCCCCAATAAGGAGGCGGACAACTCGGCCTTGCCTGCCTTTCTCCAAGCGATTGCTGCCTGGATGACAGAAAGCAGGCTGTAACTCAACGAAGAAAAGACAGAAATTATGTTTTTAGGAAAACTGGCCAACCCTGCTAAAAATATAGGACCAGTAATACATTTAGATTACTTGCCCCCCCCCCCCACAAGGCTCAGATTAAAGCATTGGGAGTTTGGTTGGATCCCAAACTCACCATGGAACATCAAGCCAAGAGAACGTCAGCAACCTGTTTTGGGATTCTTAAGCTACTAAGGAAGATTATTGGTCTGCTTCCGCCATTGGCCAAAAGATTGGCCGTACAAGCCCTGATTTTATCCAGATTAGATTATGGAAACAGCCTCTTTTGGGGATCTCCAGGTTATGTGGTTAACAAACTACAGGTGGTACAAAATGCTGCAGCACGTCTGCTCTTTAATGTGCCTAGGACCACATCAGCTAAAAAAGCTCTGATTGAACTGCACTGGCTTCCAGTGGCAAAAAGGATAAAGTTTAAGGCTCTTTGCTTCTTCCACAGAGCTCTATATAAAAAGGATCCTCATTATCTAAAATCATTAATTTCACTAAGTACACCCACAAGAGTTTTGAGATCGGCCTCTAAAGCCCTGGTAGTGGTACCCAAAGTAAAGAGAACATCATGGGGAGGAAGATCCCTGAAGTACCAGGGAGCCAGACTTTGGAACTCCCTACCCACGAATATTCGCATGAGGAATCAGGAGACAGAATTTAGGAAGGCCATTAAAACCTGGCTATTCTAAATTCTTCTAAGTTCCCCCTCTCCAGGGAAGTTTGAGATTCCTCCAGTATGTTCTAAACTTTCAAACTGATCAGCGCTACAAGGCCTCCTGGTAGCTGGCGCTATATGACTCTCAATAACATAACATAACATCATGGGAGCGTACCACAATTCCCAGGAGAGCATGGGCCCGGTACTGGCCAAGAGTCAGGAGACCCAGCGGCTGCAGGAGGGACAGTACATGGAGATCAGGGATGACCTCACCAAAATATACACCGTCCTGGTCACCATAGCAGGGGTGCTGGCTGACATGGGCAAGACCATGAGGGAGGCAGTGGCCCAACAAAAGGCCCCTGACACTAGCCAAACCGAGGAACAGCCTTACACCTCCGTTGGCGCTAGTTGACAGGAGGCCCGCCACAGGACCAACAGGCAACCAGCACTCCACCCCCTGCAGAAGGTGAACCACCCCGCAAACGGTCCCTGCGATCCAGGCAGAAGACAGAGAACATTGCCAAGACCCCCACCAGGAAATGGGACCCTCCTGATTGTCACCCTTCTGTCCCACTATGTCACCTTGTCCACCTTGAACTGTCATTGCTACGTTTCCTATACCCCATTGGACAATGCACCTTTGATACCAAGAGACTGGACTCTACCATGGACCTTCCTCCACCATCACCCCAGCCCCTTGCACATACCCCTAAACCCATTAGCACCTAAATAAACACCCTTCAATCAAAAAACAATCTGGAGTCAGTCTGACCGTTCACAAATGTATTATTACAACATTAGCAACAAATTGCTATGTAAATGTTCATTTACTCATACCAATGTATGACAGTTGTTGGGCAGCAGTACACATAGCAGAAGGCAGAATGGGGTACCCAGATCTGCAAAAGGAAATCCAAAGGGAACAGTCAGTGTCCATAGACAGAGGTTAAGGGGCTGACATGCACAATGTCCTAAAGTATACTGAAATGTGAAGAGGAGTTACAGTCTCTTACCTGTGTGATGATGTTCGTTCTGTTGTTCAATATATTCTTCCTCTGCCTCCTCTTCCTCGCTGTCCACAGGCTCCACCGCTGCCACAAGACCATCACCAGGCTCATCATCCTGCATTATCTGGCACACCTTCTTCGGTGAGTAGTACAGGGAGCCTCCTGTTAGATGGAGGCACCAGAATCTAGCCTTCAGGAGGCCGAACGTCCTCTCAATAATACGCCTAGTTCGCCCATGTGCCTCATTGTAGCGTTCCTCTGCCCCTGTCCTGGCATTCCTCACTGGGGTCAGTAGCCATGTGAGGTTGGGGTAACCAGAGTCACCTGCAAATATCGAGGGATACCTTTTAGTCACACACTAATCCTTAGGGACTATCCCATACCCAGACACCTACTCATACTGTGTGGGGACCTTGGGCTCACCTATTAGCCACATCCGGTGCCTCTGGAGTTGGGCCATCAAAGAAGGGATACTGCTATTGCGTAAGATATAGGCGTCATGCACAGAGCCAGGATACTTGGCATTTACATGGGAGATGTACTGGTCCGCCAAACACACCATTTGCACATTCATCGAATGGTAGCTATTTCTATTTCTGTACACTTGTTCATTTCTGCGGGGGGGACAAATGCCACATGTGTCCCATCAATTGCACCAAAGATGTTGGGGATATGTCCCAGGGCATAGAAGTCAGATTTCACTGTGGCCAAATCCTCCACCTGGGGGAACACGATGTAGCTGCACGTGTGTCTCAGCAGGGCAGACAACACCCTGCTCAACACCTTAGAAAACATTGGCTGAGACATCCCAGATGCCATGGCCACTGTAGTTTGGAAGGAGCCTCTTGCCAGGAAATGGAGCACTAACAGGACCTGCACTAGAGGGGGGATACCTGTGGGCTGGCGGATAGGGGACATTTGGTCTGGCTCCAATTGTGCACACATTTCTTGGATTGTGGCACGATCAAGTCTGCATTTGATTATGATGTGTCTGTCTTCAATTGTCGACAGGTCCACCAGGGCTCTGTACACCGGAGGATGCTGCCATCTCATCATCTGCCCCAGTGGTTGTAGCCTATGGAGGAGTACGGTGAGCAGAGGGTCATTTACCAAATAGGTAGCACAACTGTGTCTGAAGTAATGTTAGAGAATCCTTGTGTGAAATCGTGAGTCCGTATATGTGCCAATATGTGCTGTGACGCAGTTAGATGCCATGCCATGTGCACCCCTGAAATGGCGGCTGCCTGACTTGTGAGGAGGGACAAGGGTCAATGAGGTAAATGTGCTGGCGTTGTGCAGCCTCGTGGTAGGCTAAGGAACTCAGCTTTGGTTATCATTGGGCCCTATGGGTTTCAGGAGCCAATGGCCATGTACGCCGGCGGTGATGGTACGCACCTGTTCACTCACTTGATACCTGACCATCAACAGTAGAGGCCCTACACTGCAAGTGCTGCTATGACCTGAGTCTGGAAGCGACAATGGCTCGAGTGTCTGGGGAAAGGGCTCCTGCCTTCACTGCAGAGGTGTTGGACAAACTGGTGGATGGGGTCCTCCCCTAGAACACGGTACTCTACGATCCTCCAGACAAACAGGTGAGTACACTGTGAGCATGATGCATGGGCAATGCCCTTTCCTTGTGTGCATTAGCATCATCTGGCAGAGAAACAGAGGCACCGGCGACGGAGGGAGCTGCATCCCACATGGCCCATGAGGGTGAATCCACGGAGGGTGAAGGCACTAGTGGGATGTAGGGTGAGGGGAGCTCCACTACGGGGACAGGAGTGGATACCAGCGACAGCGACTCCTCCTCTGATGGAAGCTCCCTGGCGGTGGCGGACACCTCTGTGCCCACCCCAACTACAGGTACAGCCGCCAACACCCTACCAGCACCGCCCTCCCAGCAGCCCCTCAGCATGTTTCCCGTGCCCGCTCACCCAGGAGGCTGGGCATCTCCTTCGCCCCATGCACCTCAGGCCCTGCCCCAGTCAGCCCTGCTACCCTCAGTGAGGAGGCTATTGACCTCCTGAGATCCATCACTGTTGGGCAGTCAACCATTCTGAATGCCATCCAGGGTGTCGAGAGGCATTTGCAGCAAACAAATGCATACCTGGAGGGCATTCATTCTGGCGTGGCGGCCCAACAGAGAGCATTTCAGGCTCTGGCCTCAGCACTGATGGCAGCCATTGTCCCTGTGTCCAGCCTCCTCCCTCCAACTTCCACTACCCCGACCCAATCCCCTCTACCTCATCCTATCCCAAGCACACCTTCAGACCAGCATGCACACACGTCAGCACACAAAAGTGGCTCAGGAAAACATAAGCACCACACATGTGGCACCCACACAAGCACCATACCCATGCACACATACCAACATCCACTTCCTCCACTGTCTCCCCCTCCTCCATGTCCTCCACCTCCCTCCCAGTCTCGTCTGCACTCACACCTGCATGCACTACATCATCAGCCACTGCCTCCATCACCAGCACGCCCATCACAACACACCGCTCATGTGCAATCACCACCCCCACTACCATTCACACATCCCCTGTGTCCTCTCCCAGTGTGTCTGTGAGCCCTCCTCCCAAAGTACACAAATGCAGGCACACACCCACTCAACAGCCATCCACCTCACACCATCCTCCAGCCCATGCACCTTCACCCAAACTCAGCAGACGTACACCTCCTACAACCACTTCCTCTTCCTCCACTCCCACACCCCCTCCATCTTCCCGTCCCAGTGTGTCTAAAAAACGTTTTCTAGCTACCTTGAACCTCTTCCCTACACCTCCCCTCCGTCTGTCCCCTAGGGCCAGGATATCTAGATCCCAGCCCAGCACCTCAGCCACCACATCTGCGTCTGCGGTGATCCGTGCAAGTTCGGGTGGATCGAAGGGGGCCCCCATCAGAGCTGCCAGTGTGCCACCTACAGATGTGAAGGACCACCCGATTCCGCCACCTGCCAAGGTCAAAAAGGGGCCGGCTTCCAGCAGGAGAAAGACGCACTACTCACCCAGCATGGCCTCACCCAAACACAGAGAGGACAGTGCCAAGGTCCCAGCAGCGACTGCCAAGGTGGGGAAGGGACACCAGACAAAGGGCAAGTCACCTCAGGACACAATGCCTCCTGGTGAGGGGCTGGTGACCACCATTTCCCCAGGGATGCCAGTGACCTGTACCCCAGTCACCACCGCCGCAACAACCGCCACCTGCACTGCCACCTGCACCGCCACCTGCACTGCCACTGCCACAACGTCAGTCTACAGCATCCTCCCCAAGGATCAGGCATCCGAGGCTGCCGGAGACGGTATGGTGTCTCCCTCCACCACAACAGACACCTGCACCACGGCCAGCACCGGCAGCATCTTCACCGCAGCCACTGCCACCTGCACCACCATCTGCACTGCCACGTGCCCAGGCTGTACCACTATCTCGGACGTCAGGAGCATCACCAGTGGGCAGCCGTCCGAGGCTGTAGGTGACATCCTGGACCCTGGAAACGCCACTTGAGGCACCACCACCAGCACTGGCACGACCAGCAGTTGGCAGCCTGAGCTGCCGCAGGATGGAGTGTGGCTCTGCCTCCATGGAGTATCATTCTATCTGTTCCATGTACATCTTGTGGCTCAAACACACAGGTGAGAGGATGTTGACTGCCACACCCCAGGTGCAGCATCACTGGGCACTATGCCCCCTCCAGAACCAGTGGAGAGGTGCATCCACTCCCCCTATCCTTGGCAGGATCAAGCACTCTGGGCACAGTGCCCCCTCCAAAACCAGTGGAGGGATGCATCCACTCCCCCTATCCTTGGTAGGATCAAGCAATCTGGGCTCAAGGTCCCCTCCAGAACCAGTGCAGAGATGCATCCACTCCCCGTATCCTGGCAGAATCAAGCACTCTGGGCACAATGCCCACTCCAGAACCAGTGGAGAAATGCATCTACTCCCCCTATCCTTGGCAGAATCAAGCACTCTGGGCACAATGCCCCCTCCAGAACCAGTGGAGAGATGCATCCACTCCCCCTATCCTTGGCAGGATCAAGCATTCTGGGCTCAAGGCCCCCTCCAGAACCAGTGGAGAGATGAATCCACTCCCCCTATCCTTGGCAGGATCAAGCACTCTGGGCACAATGCCCCCTCCAGAACCAGTGGAAAGATGCATCCACTCCACCTATCCTTCGCAGGATCAAGCACTCTGGGCACAATGCCCCCTCCAGAATCAGTGAACCATGTCACTGACTTGAGAAACTGTGGCTTTGCACTCCCCAGGACCAAGCAGTGGGCAAACCACCCACTAGAGAGACTGTGGCTTTGCACTCCCCAGGGCCACGCAGTGGGCAAACCACCCACTTGAGAAACTATGGCTTTGCTCTCCCCAGGACCAAGCAGTGGGAATGGAGCCCACTCGAGGGGCAGTGGTGTTGTACCATCTTCCAGGTGAGGGCCCCCCTCCCTCTCCCCTTGAGGTGCCTGTGTTTTTTCGACCTGATGCCCCTGCAGTGTTCTCTCCATTTTGAGGCAGGTGTCATGTGTGGGCTTCGCCCATACTTTTTGGGACCACTGGTCCACGGACATTTACAAGGGACAGTGTACGGCCTTTTTGTATATTATGTGAACTTTTGTATATACTGATTATTCGATTTTCGCTTGCTATTTCTGAATGTTCCCATATAATAGTGGTTAGACTAATTTACTTTTGTCCTTGCGTTCTTCTAGGGGGTGACGGGGTGTATCTGTATTGTTGTTGGATGTGTTTGTGTGTATGTTGTTCTGGGTGAGGGTGGGGGTGGCGATGTTGCGTGCTGCATGTGTGTGTCACTCTCTTTTCCCTCCTTCCCTTCCCTGTGTGCTAGATGCAGTACTCACTGTCATCGCCGCCTTCTTTCTACTTCCTGGTGTATTAGGAGATATACACACATAGGGAGGATCAGCAATTCAGGCTCCATGGCGCCCTGGTTCTTCGTGGAGTGTCAGAAGGTGAGTGGTTCCCCTTCGTTGTACTGTTTCCGCCGTGCTTTTGATGTCGTTGGTACCTTCCCGGAAAAGCTGGCGGATTGGCCTCTCATAATAGTGTGGGCGGTACATTGTCTTCCGCCTGTCTATTGGCGGTGACCGCCGCAGGGTTTGTTGCTACCGCCATGGCAGTCGGAGTGTTAAAGTGGCTGTCTATGTTGCCAGTTTTCGCCGTGGTCATTATCTCCTTTTTTTTACCGCCGGCCTGTGGGCGGTGTTACTGCCGCTTTAACACTGACCGCCAGTGTTGTAATGAGGGCCATAGTGCTGGATCTCCCGTCAGCTTTCCCCTCTCACACACAACACTCTGATCTTGGACATTTAGTACATGTGACATGTTTTGATGTCCTTGTCATAACCCTTGGGCATCTTTTTGGCCTAATGTCTCTGTTGTGCCTTCAACATTTGAAACATGCCAGGTTACAGATGGTGGTATCTGTCGCAGCCTCCTGTCATGCTGGCATGCGAGGGGCAAATACCATGGTATGCAAGTGGACAACATGACTGGGTGATGTACTGACCCGGCCACCATCTCTGTACAAATGTGTAATATTGACGTCTACACATTGATGTGCTTTACAGTCAGTGTTGGTCTATGTGTGTCCCTTCTCCATGTATTCCTGCACTACTGGTGAGGCATGTTTTGTCACCTATATTGCTCCCATTATTTAGTCTGTTAGCACTTTGAGCACATCTCATACTGCAACATTGTCTATTAATACATGGACATTGCTACATGTGACTTGTGTTCATGGAAGATGAACATATCTCCTTCTCCTGCCAACTTGATAGGTACAGTTACATCGTTTGTATTTGTGAGTTGTCATGTGTTACACATACACAACATCACTCCTGCCACACCACTTCTGTTGTCTCACTTTTACATCCCATTTTGTATGTATAAGTGTGTATGGGTGTCTGGAAGCAGTCCATCCAGTATGTCCATTGTACATGTGTTAGCATTTCTTTTAGCATGGCACAGTCTAGGAAAATCTTACCACGACTGATTGATATTGAGGTGTCACATCATCTCAGTGCTGGTGAGTTCATTAGCCAATTGCAACTTATATGGATAGGTCTACTCCCACTCTGTTTGGCGTTGTGTCTCAGACATAGTTCAGCAATGCTGGACAGAGTAGTATATCCCACACCTGATTGCGATGTCTGAGGCCACAACATGAATGGGAATAATTGACTATATTGCCATCTTGCACTTGTCCTGTCATGTGAGTGACAATGGATGGCATGTATTGCTTTGTGCTGTGTGATATAGTTGTGCACAGCATACTAGTTGTGCATGCTGTCACATTAAGCATTGTTGATCCTGGCAAAAACCGTTGCTACCTAGAACATACACCCTTACATCAGTATGCACATGTTTGCCTAGATTTGGGCTTGCCATTTGTCAGGACAGGAGATTTCTGAGAAAAGTTAGCACCTTATGTACATTGTGATCATTTGCTACTCTGACTACATTCAACCCGGTTGAATATGTGGTGGTGCATTGTCCCAAAATATCCATGGATGGTCACACTGGATCATGTGTTTGGATATTGATTCTGCACCCATAGCTGCTTACGTAGCCAAGGCAAGCCATTGCTCACTCCACAGCCTACATGTGTGTGCCATATGTAAGGTACAGCCCACCATGTGCCCAGGTTGTGCACATTGGCAGTGCTGGTACACATTTCCATGGTTACACTGTGCAGGCTCAGCATGGGACATTGGTTACAATCCCTGGCGTTCATCTGAGGGACCACAGGTCACAATGATGTACCACCCTTATCAAATATGTACCGTGCAGGTAATTATACTGTCACCATGAGTTGTGACAGTGTACTGTTCCTACATGACTTGTTATCCATTTGGTGACAGCCCCTACACATGTGTGCCCCCATTGCAGTAGTCTTGTTATGCATGGTGTCATTGTGATGGATGGTCTAGGTATTGGCACCTTTCCCACTTGACAAGACCATATATGTAGTGGTGCATGGAACTAGACCTTCAGGATTCCACTGCCCAAAATTTGCGTGTCACTGACATTTGATAAGGGGGCAGTAGACCCACTCATGTCACAAATGTTGTTGCAACCATACCGGACACCTGTGTGTTACCTACCTGCTCACTGTGTTTAGGGTCACATTCCAATGGAGTATGTAGTCAAGAATGAGTAGACCAAGGAGATACATGTGCAAAGTGATTTATTAGTGCTATTTACAAGGTGATGTGTAAAGTATTGTGCTCATGTGTATAAGTTCTCCACAATGGTTGCAGTGTTTATTTGTCCTCCCCTACATGATCTGCTCCATCATCATCATCATCCTCGCTGGGAACATCATCCTGTTCATCCCAGGGGATATTTGTCCGGACACAATTGTTGTGCAGGATTGCACATGCCAAGATGATCTTACACACAAGAGTGGAACACATAAAAGGCTTCCTCCTGTCAGGGACAGGCACCTGGACCTGGATTTCAGCAGGCCAAATGTCCTCTCCACCACATTGCGGGTCTTTCTGTGGCTGGTTGCCATACTCTTGGTCAGCTGCAAAGGATGGAGAGGAGATGTGTTGTTAGGTGTTGATAGTGGTTTGGTCCCTCCCATGGCAGTTGTACATGTTCATTGGAGTTGTGACACAAACTTGCTTGTGCTGTACCGTATGTTCCTGTTCTTGTGAAATTGACATGACAAACTTGGGTAGTGGTTCAATGACCTGGGAAGTTATCATGTTGTTCCCAGGAATGATTTAGGCCCTTGTGTTATGTAGTTCATATTTGGAGCAGTGTATTAGTCTTACATGGCACATACCACTTCCTAGCAGCACAATGGTGTCAGATTTGATACAGCATTGTAGCCCTAAAAAGCAAGATTGTGCCGTCATTTTTGACATATTGCACTATGCATGCAGTGTGACACTTAGGGCCATTATTTTGAGCACCTAGCGCCACCAGAGGGTCACTTTTGTTGAAGATTTGGTGGTGCTATGTCCTGCCCCATATTTCAAGGTGGTGTTATACCATTTGTTTTGTTGCTTGATGTCACCTTGTGACTAGGGTCCCTTCACACACAACCCTTTGCATGGAGGGGGCATACAGTGGGTGTTGCTGTGGGTGTGCAACAGCAACACCCATAGCATTCCCTCGCTGACTCTGATTTGGGAGTTTTTGTTAACCTGAGACAGCACCAATACCTCACTCCCCCACCAAGGGTGGCGTTAGCAAGGCACAACAAGAAGGAATATTTTGATTCCTCCTCATGTTTTACCTAATTCGATTAGTGCAGCATGCTTAGTAGGAACAAAATGCTAGACATGGTAGTTAATGTGCTGGAAGGTGTCCCTTCCTACATATGTACAATCACAGTCCTCAACTCAGACATCCTTGCACGGTAGTGCAAGGATGCCTGGGTTGGTGCTGATAGCTAATTGTTGCACAGGCACTGGCGACAACACAGAGATGTGCTGTATACTATTTAAGGCTCATCCCTGCGTTGTGTAAATGAGGGTCGGCTGTGCGGCCTAATTTGGCACAGTGTTGCACTCTGTCATTTCCCTTCAATTAATGTGCCCTAGAGACCCTTTGTGGCAGATGATGGTTGTGCCAGCCATGAAGTGTGCATGAGTGTGTGCCCCACATTGTTAGGATGAAATAATTTGTTGCAGACGTTTCGCATTCCTTCTATTACATGATTTCTGACAGACACTTTCAACAAATGTGCGGTGCTGGCTTTGGGAGGGGGCATAGCTATTTTTCACCTGTCCCTTAGTAGGGTGCATATAAGGTCAGGTATCTCCACTATACACCTAACACATCCGATTAAGTCATTCATGAATGTTAGTGATTTTTTTCACAGACACAAGACCATGGTGGAGCCTTTCTAGTTGTTGGAACAGACATGGTGATCTTAATGAGCACTAGGGGCGTATGTGAGGTGACACTGGAGTAGGTGCTGCTCCATTTCTCATGGTTCAACCCCATGGTCTTCAATGGCAAATATTTTTGTAGACCTATGTGTGGGACACAATGCAGCAGACAGGTGTATGTGTATACTACAGGTATGTAAGGTATGTGTAGCTGATGTATACTCGGTTAAAGCGCACTTGGGTTTAGGTTCTGCCACAAGCTTGCACACCATGAGTTACATGGGACTGTGCCAATGTGAGACTTCTTCAACATTACCATAGTCTATGCCATTGACATTCCTGTGTGCTTCTTTGTTTGGTGCGATGTGTGTGTGATCTGTACCCATTTGTTGACCTGTGGAAAATTGTAGTGATTTGTGAGCACCTTCTACATGCAAAGGAAACTTGGCTCCACCTGTCCACATGTGGTTTGCCAGTCAGGGTGTTACTGTGTTATGTAGATTAGGGTGAATGCATTTGTGACATGCAATGTGTGCAGTGTGGTGTGGCGTGTGGCTTATGTGATGTTGCCTGTGCATCTCTGTCGCCCTGCCCATTTGTATTTCTTTTTGAGTTTCTCTTGTTTGTCCTTGATAGTTGGTGTGTTATGTGGTATGATTGGTATGGTGACTTACCCACGAGTAGGCCATTGCCATATTCGCCATCCTGGAACTGCTGGTTGATGGTGCAGTGGCGAAAGATGTATGCGTCATGGACGCTGCCAGGATGTTTGTGAAGATCCCACGATGGTCCAAGATATCCTGCACATTGATAGAATGTGTATGCTTACGGTTCCTGTAGAGGTGTTCCGAAGCTGCAGGTGGCTCCAGCTGGACATAGGTACAGTCCATTGCACCCAGCACATGTGGAAACCCAGCTAACTGATAGAAACCTTGCTTGGTCTCATGCTGCAGCTGCTGGGTGTTTGGGAAGCAGATGTGTTGTGGCGTAAGGCATAGGATTGTGTCCAGACGGAGAAGGATGACTGGGAGATACCAGTCACTAGAGCAGCTGTTTCTGGAATGATCCAGATGCCATCATGTGGAAGACAGCGAGGAGTTTTGTAATGGGTGGGATGTTATGGAGAGTTTGCAGCCTTGCTGTGATGTGTGGCGCTATCAGGTGAGGCAGGCATGTGATGGACTCCCGATTGAGTCTGTACATCTGGACCACATCCTGTTCCCTCATTCCTAAGATTGCTATGGTGGCATTTGTGGTTGCTGCAGTGGTGTTGGTTGGATCTGCTGTCTTTGCAGATGTCTTCGACATGTGCCAAGCTGGAGCAGTAGCATTTCCATGTTGTCCTGGCAGTTTCCAAAGCTCCTTCTGGGTGTTTTCTATGAGTGGTTGTGTGTGAGCCTCTTTTTAACACCTGAGTCTGACCAGGCGTTAATTTTGGGTGTTAATCTGACTTTGCACCTTTTTTTGATCACGCTTCCTTTGTTAGCGCTGTTTTTGCATCAGGGAATAAATATGGCAATAGGGGGTTAGCATCGTGTTTAGGACGGGAATGCCTATCTTGCATCTCATTAACGGAAGGTGGTTTGGCGCATCCTAAACATGGTGCTAACTCCAATATTGTGACGCTAGACGTGTCTAACGTCAAAATATAACTATGGAATTATGTTTGTGCCATTTTAGCGTCAAAATAAATGACGCAAAAACGGCACAACCATATTATAAATATGCCCCTAAATGTACAATAATCGGTAAAGGCAATAAACCAGGCTTTAATGTACTAAAACATGGAAACAGCAACTGGGCATATCTGTGGTCGTAGCAAAGATTTTCTTTTACGTGAGACTGAAGAAAATGGAAAAAACTATGTCAAAAAAACTTCAATGAATATTCAATAGGCTAGGAAAGAGACAGATGGTAAAGAACAATGAGGAAGCCAGATGGGAAAAACATGTAAATAAGTCCTGACTAAAACATTTAAAAATTATTCTGCCGTGACAAAACCAGTAAAAAAAGATGACTTTTTGTATACAATGCCACTTCTATCCACGATATTGATTACTCTGGAGGAGGGGAATACCAGGCGGTATTACTGCCAAGATGTTAACGACCACCAAAAAGTTGCCTTGCACTTTTCTAACTTTGCACGGTCTGGTTACAGCATTTGCTTATAACGGTAGAGTGCCACCCGGCCTCTACCATACTTTGTATCACATACACAACCGGAGGGCTGAGCACGGCCCAAAGGCATAAATAAATGCTGTGCGATCGCTCATGTTACTTGGCGATACCCAATATGCTGTGTCTGTATTTAGGCCCACATTTATACTTTTTTAGCGCTGCATTTGCACCGCATTTGGATGCAAAAGCGGCACAAACTTACAAAATACAGTTGTATTGTGTAAGTTTGTGCCACTTTTGCATCAAAATATAACACAAATGCGGCGCTAAAAAAGTATAAATATGGGCCTTAGTGTCTTGCTGGACTGCGTGCTATACCTTCATCGGCCTGCTCCCTTTTCCTGCCTGACTTCACACTAGCGAAAATGTTGGTCCTTTCCCTGTGTGCAAGGGACACTGGCGTTGCACCGACAGCCTGGCTGAGCACTGTGCAAGACATTGAGGCCAGCACTGCAGCCCAATGAGCAGCTCCCCACAAGGTTTGCCTGCCGGAACCCTGTCTGCAGCTGTGTGAAGCACCGACGGGGGGCCCAGGACCAAGCCTGATCTGTGTACCCCCACCACTCCTGATTCTGAGACGCCTGCATAGGCAGCACAGACTGCAAGTTTGAGCAGGCTGAAGAGGCCTCGCTGCAGTACAGCAATGTCTCCTGGCAGTTGGAAGAGGCAATGCACACCAGCCTAGAAGTTGGACGCAGGAACCTATGGCTTAGTGTGGAGCCCAGAGGCCACAAACTCGATAGTGGTGCCACAAGTGTGTCAGGGAGAGGCAAGGCCCCCACATCTGGAAAGCTGGGAGATGGCACATTGAAGTAAGGACACATCCATAAGTACCACAAACAGTTAACCAATGTGCTGCTTGCCATTCAGTGTGTGAAGGGAGGAACAAAGGCTGAGTGCCCCAAAGAACTCTGTGCAGCCCAGTTGAGAGGAGTACTGTGAGGTGGCACCTGAATCTACCCTACATATCCCGAGAAAGCCTTGGTGCTGCATTGCCATGAGTAGAGGGTGAAAGAACAGTAAGTGAGCAATCTAAGCCACAGGATTGTCAGCCCAGCAGCTAGATGAAGTGCCACCTGCTCCCCAAAGGTGTGTACATGCTTCTGTGACAGTGTTGCCACTGTTTAGCCAGTTGTAGACCCCACTAAGGCCTCCCCACGCTGGTGCCAATGGAAACGGCGCCTCCAACACTACTTTGACGCCATGCAGAAGATTGATGGGTCAGTGAAAAGGACTATAATGCTCCACATAGGTGGTGAGAAGTTGTATGACCTTTTTGGACACCTTCCCAACACGGGAGAAGGCGATGACTTCAATGTTGCTGTGGTAGCCCTCAACCGGCACTTTGATCCCCAACTCTAAGCTGGTTATGAGAGGTTTAAACTGCGCCAGGCCCGACAAAGTGAAGACGAGTCATTGGATGTATTTTATGCATGCCTACGTAAGCAAGCGAGCACCTGCACTGACATCAACCAGACAGATACAATCAGTGCCCAACTGATCCAGGGTTGCCAGTCGTCTACCCTACAACAACTTATACTCCGTGAGCCAAGCATCTCCCTCGATAATTTCCAGATATTAGGGAAATCCCACAAACTGGCAGACAGTAGGGCCGAGGACATGGAGGTGGTGCTAGCAAGAGGTGTAGTTCCATCCACCTCGACCCGGATGGTCAAGATCAAAGAAGAACAGGTTGATGCCATACAAAGATGCAACACTCATGCACGCAGTTCTACTGTCACCTACAACCTGAAAAGGGGTGCAAGAACTTCAGACTAATGCGCTGCGCACCCAACATGTGCCCAGTACGAGGAAGCCATGCTTGAAATGTCGCATCAACCATTTTGCAAAAGTATGCATCGGTGGCGTGCCGAACAGAGGCATAGGATACCGGGGGCGAGGGCATCCTACCCTCCAGCAACTCTCTCTTACTAAAGAAGAAGCGGGGTGTTCAGCAAAGCAGCTGGAATCCTTGAGTCTCCCTGAGGATCACAACAATGACAAAGCTTTCACAGTGTCTTTGGCTGGTAGAGAGAACCAGCACAGGAGACCCCCACCTATGTGCATAGTGTAATTGGAGGCACACATACCAGCGCCCTCATGGACACAGGCCCATCTGTAAACATTATGGACACTACCCAGTTCCATAAGCTGAAGGCACGACTGAAATTGGCACCCACCAGAGCCAGACTCTATACATATTGGGGAACAGAACTGTTGCACCTGGGAGGAATAGTAGATGTGAAGGTGGAAAGTGAAGGAAGAACAAGGCAAGCCAGATTCTATGTAACCAGGGGAGATACAGGCACCCTCCTTGGATGCCACACAGCGGAGGATTTAGATTTGTTTTTCTTTGCCAGATAGGTGCATGACTTGCATGCAGCAAAATCCTCGAGGAGTTCCCACAACTGTTCTGAGGTCTTGGACTCCTTAAAGGCCTGAAAATAAAGTTCCACATCAACAAGACCATCAGACTTGCAGCTCTCAGACACAGCTGGGTGCCATTCCATTTGCGCCCATTGGTGGAAAAGGAATTGGACCAACTCAAACAGCTAGGGATAATCAAAAAAGGTGACAGGACCTACACTGTGTGTATCACCTCTTGTGATAGGCCCCATACCTAAACAAACACAGATGACGGACGGAACGCAGAACCAAACATTCACCCCCAGTCACAGATCTGGGTTTAATCCATCAATTCATTTGCTCACCAGGCCTTCCCATTTTGGACCCAGCCATATGCAAATCAGTCTTGACCCTGTGCCCCATGGGAACAGTCCAGCCCAAACTGCTAGGCCAGGTCCTGCCTAGACCAGAAACAAGCATCCTCGGACCGCTTTCAGGGTATCACCCTTCATCAGCCAGGCTAGCTGGAATCCAGTGGCATAGTGAGCTGGGGACCACGTCTGGGCATACCCAGCGCACTTATGGTGTCAAAAGCGAAGAAACACAAATGATGGATGGAATGCAGAAACAATCAAACATTCACCCCCAGTCACAGATCTGGGTTTAATCCGTCAATTCTTTTGCTCACAATGCCACCCCTGTTTGGACCCAGCCATATGCAAATCAGTCTTGACCCTGTTCCCCATGGAAACAGTCCAGCCCAAACTGCCAGGCCAGGTTCTCTCTTAACCGGAAACAAACATCCTGGGACTGGTTTCAGGGTATCACCCTTCATCAGCCAGGTTAGCTTGAATCCAGTGGCATAGTGACCCCGGGACCCACGTCTGGGCATACCTGGCACACTTATGGCGTCAAAAGCAAACAAACACAAATGATGGACGGAATGCAGAACCAGTCACAATTCACCCTCAATCATAGATCTGGATTTAATCCATCAATTCTTTTGCTCAACTTGCCAACCCAGTTTGGACCCGGCCATATTTAAATCAGTCTTGACCCTGTTACCCATGGGAACAGTCCAGCCCGAACTGCCAGGCCAGGTCCTCCCTATACTGGAAACAAGCATCCTGGGACCGGTTTTGTAGGAGGCTGGCCTGGTTTGTAGTGGGTACCAAAGGTACTTACACCTCATACCAGGTCCAGTTTTCCCTTATTAGTGAAATGTAGTCAGTGTCTAGAATCCAGGCTCCCTAGGGGTAGTGTGGATGAGCAGCCAAGGCGTAACTAGGAGTCATGCAAAGCTGATCCAATACCACTGTAGTCACATAGTACTCACACAAATGAAAGAAAATACTCAGTGTTACAAAACAACTCTGAGAGCCTTCGGAAGACCAGGCAGCACTCACAGGAGTCCCACAGCACGGAGACAAAGAAGGTGCAAAAGGAGGCCCACACAGCACTACACAAAGGAATCCCACGTCACCGGAGAATCACGCAGGAGGCTGTGTGTCATAGGAAGGAGTGCTGGGGCCCGGATCTGGGGCCAGTGAGACCAAGAAAGGCTCTGACCTGGGTCTGTGTTGTAGGGGAGACCAGTCTCAGACACAAGAGCGACAAAACTCTTTTGTGTCTTTCGACATAGAGGCCAGTGAAAGTGAGGACCAGTCTGTCCCACGTCTTGCTTTGCCCCAAATGCCAGGAAAGGGAATGTCATGTGCTAGTGTCTGAAGAAACTCCCTATACCTCAAGGGAATGACCAGTCTCCTGGTAGCACCAGCTTTTGGGTCCCTTGCCTCTGTATAAAGGAGACTATTTTCCCAGTACACTCTGTGAGTCAGTCACTGACATCCCCTGCTTCCTGTTTGGCAGCTTGCTGTCTCAAACCCTCAAATGTGGGATACTCCTCCCTGGCAGGACCCCCTGCACCCAAGAGCTCAGCTGTGTCAGCCTGAAGCGCCTCTGGTGTAGGTTCTGTACAGGAAGTAGACTCCTCCTCATCAAAAGGGGAATCTTCAGTGGAAGGAGGGATAGTGAATAAGTGTTTACCCTTTCTACCCCTAGTTTTTGGGAGCACATGGTCCATTGTTCCAGGATCCAAGTTTCCCTGTCTTCTTTGCTTCTTGGCGTGAGCCCTTGTTAAAGCAAGAATATGCCCAGGAATGCCCAACATTGCTGCATGAGCCTCCAATTCCACTTCAGCCCAAGCTGAAGTCTCCAAATCATTGCCCAGTAGGCACTCTACAGGTAGGTAGATACCACAACTTTCTTTGGACCAGTACCCCCCAGTTGAGACTTACAACAGCCATGGGGTGGCTAACAGTGTTATTGTGGGCGTCAGTCACTTGGTAATGATGACCAAGTAGGTGTTGCTCAGAGGCTAACAGTTTTTCCATCACCATTGTGACACTGGCACCTGTTTCCCTGTAGGCCTCAGGAGGAACACCATTTATTAGGGGCTATTGCTTGTACTTATCCATATTAAGGGAACAAGCAACAAGGGTGGCAAGGTCAATACCACTATCAGAGACTAAAACAGCCTCAGTGGTTTCCCTAACTAAACCAACCCCCACTCCGTTACCCAGAGTGAGCCCTGCTACACCCTTGGACTGGCTATTTGTAGTGTTTTTCCCACCACCATTGCTATTTCTAGGGTTGAGGTGGTGGGAGCTTTGGTTTTGTTTTGGGACAAGTGCTGTCACTTGCCCAATTGCCTTTCTTTTTACACATGTAACACCAAGGCTTTTTATTCTGTTGGTTGGAAGAGGATTTAGACCCACCCCCAGAGGATATTTTTGGGCCTGATGAAGACTCTTGCTTTTTATCTTTGTCCCTACATTTGTCTTTAGACTTACCATCCTTCTTCTTTTCCTTGTCACCCCCTGTATGAGCTTTCCTACTCACCTTGTTCTGACCCATTTGTCTGCCTTCTTTCCCAATTCTTGGGGAGAGGTCTGATCTGAGTCTACTAAGTATTGGTGCAACAAATCAGGCACACAGTTATTCAGAATATACTCTCTCAAAATTAGACTATGTAGACCCTCATAGTGAGACACTTTGCTGCCATGTAGCCAACCTTCTAAAGCCTTTACAGAACAGTCCACAAAGTCTATCCAATCTTGTGAAGACTCTTCTCTGGTGTCTCTGAACCTTATCCTGTATTGTTCAGTGGTTAATCCAAATCCATCCAAGAGTGCAGTGTTAAGAATACCATAGTTGTCTAAGTCTTCTTCCCTGACAGTGAGAAGTCTATCCATCCCCTTGCCAGCCAAGGACAACCACAGAATAACAACCCACTGCCCTTGAGGGACCCACTGAACTTTGCAGGCCCTCTCAAGTTCAGCAAACCACTTATATATGTCACCCCCTCTTTGTAAGGGGGAACAATGTTATGCAGATTTCTGGAGTCAAAGGTATTCTCCCTAACACCATAATTCCTGAACCTGCTGCTGCCATCATGGGGGAACTAAAACCAACCCCTGTCTCTCTCTCTCTACAGCCAAGGCCTCCCTATGTAGGGCTAGCTGTTGCTGCTGCAGCCTCAGCCTGGCCACCTCCAGTCTCAGTTTCCTGAGCTCCCTATCTATGGAGTCATTACCTGGAGTTGAACCATGGGATCCCTCAGAAACTGGGGTGATGTGAGAGTGGGCAGAGGTAGATCTTTTCCTAACCTAGATGGTTTGCTAGGGGGAAGATCTTTTGAAAAGCCCTCCCCTGATTCTTCATGATGATTCCCTGACTCTAAGGTGTCTGAATCTCCCCCCCCCCCTCCTCCTCCTGGTTATCAGCATGCTCCTGATCTTCCTGGAGAAGAACGCTTAACAGAACTTTCTAGTTAGGGTTCTTCCCTAGATCCAAGCTTCTCTCTGAGCAAAGCCCCTTGAGTTCTTTGAAGATCACACCCTTCTATGGAGTACACATGACCTCAGAGCAAGGCCCAGCAGTAGACAACAAAGCGTAGTGTGGGTGTTAGAGTAGTGTAAGTGAAAAAGGAAAACCTACTTTACCTAACTTCTAGACTCTTAGAAAGGAGGGTAAGAGACTAGAACCTGTACTAGGTATATGTATGTATAGCTCTAGGTATAGAGTACACGTTCCTGTTTAAAGCACCGGTGACAGAGTGATAAGGGAGTTGCAAGTACTTTTCCCACCCCTGCCACCAATGTAGGAGGCTGGCCTGGTTTCTAGCGGGTACCAAAGGTACTTACACCTTATACTTGGTCCAGTTATCCCTTATTAGTGAAATGTAGTCAGTGTCTAGCAGCCAGGCTCTCTAGGGGTAGTGTGGATGAGCAGCCAAGGTCTAACTAATAGTCATGCAATGCTCATGCAATACCACTGTAGTCACACAGTTCTCACACATGAAAGATAATACTCAGTGTTACAAAAATAAAGGTACTTTATTTTGTTGACACAAATGCCAAAAATACCTTAATGACTATTCTCCCTTAGCAGGTAAGTAATATACACAGTATTTACACTAGAATGCAGAAATAGCTGTAAAAACTGTTAGAAAACAGTGCAAATAGTGAAAATCACAATAGTTAGAAATGGGCCTGTGGAACACAAACCATATACTGAAATAGTGGAATGCAAAAGTCAGTTGCCCACCTAGGCAGGTGTAGTGTGTAGAGGGGCGCTGGGAGTGTAAGAAAACACCAAAGGTAAGTAATAGAACCCACCTCAGAGCCCAGGAAAGCAGGAGTAAATCACAGTAACTTTCCCAGAACACACAAGAACATGTGATAGAAGATTTTGCAAGAATCAGAACAGACTGCAAGACACCAACAATGGATTCCTGGACCTGAAGACCTGTGGAAGAAGGGGACCAAGTCCAAGAAACACTGTAGAGTCCAGGGAGAACAGGAGCCCCTGCTAACCCGGATGAAGGTACAAAAAAAGAACCACCAGTGAACACGAACAGTCAGTACTGCACCCAAGAAGACAGTGTGAGTTCCTGGTTGGTGCAGATGATGTCCGATGCCGGATGGATGATTGCAGTCTGGTTTGTGGCACTGGATTCTGTCAGCAGGCCTTGGCACACGCAAAGCTTGCGGTTAGCAGAAAATGGCGCTGCCTGGGACCAGGAGGGACCTGGTGGACTCTACACAGGAGGGGGAGGCAGAGGGGTCCCTCAGCAACTTAGAGAGCCCTCAGATGACCAGGCAGCACTCACAGAAGTCCCACAGCACAGGGACAAAGAAGATGCAAAAGGAGGCCCATACAGCACTACACAAAGGGATCCCACGCCGCCAGAGAACCACGCAGGAGTTTGTGAGTTGCAGGAAGGAGTGCTGGGGCTGGAGCTGCATGGTGCACAAAGAACTTTGTGGAAGGATGCCAATAAGCTTTGGCAACTGCAAAACACATAGTGCATGGGGTTACTGTCTTGCGTGGGAAGGCAAGCTCTTACCTCCACCAAAGTTGGACAGCTGGACTTCAGGACTGTCTGGACCACTTCAGTCTACCACCTGTGTTGCTGGATCTACGCACTTCTTCAGGAGAGGGGACCCAAGCCACCGGCCATCGCTGCAGAGGGTTGCCTGCTGAAGCAGGGAAGTGACTCCTTCACTTCAAGGGAGATTCCTTTGTTCTTCTGGTGCAGGCTGAAGACTGGCTGTCCTCTGAGGATGCACGACTGAGAAACAGTTGCACTTGCTGGCAGGAGCTGAAGATACAATGTTGCAGAAGTTGTATTTGCTTCTTTGTTGCAGTTGTAAAGTTCCTGGAGGGTCCAGCTGCAGTTTCTTTGGTAAGAAGGTTGCAGAGGATTCATGCTGGAATCTTGAAATCCGAATCTGAAGAACCACCCAAGAGAGAGACCCTAAATAGCCCTGAAAGGGGAATTGGTCAGCTACACAGGTAAGCATCTATCAGGGGAGGGCTGTGACGTCACCTGCTGGCACTGGCCACTCAGATGCTCCCTGAGTGCCCCACCACCTTGGAATCCAAGATGGCGAAACCCAGGGACACTCTGGAGGAGCTCTGGGCACCACTTCTGGGGTGGTGATGAACAGGGGAGTGGTCACTCCCCTTCCCTTTGTGCAGTTTTGTGCCATAGCAGGGACTCGGGGTCCCTGAACCGGTGTGGACTGGATTATGCAAAGAGGGCATCCTTTGTGTCCTTCAAAGCATTCTAGAGGCTCTGCGAGGCTACCCCTCCCATGCCTGTAACATCTATTTCTAAGGGGAGAGGGAATAACATACCTCTCCCAAAGGAAATCCTTTGTTTTGCCTTCCTGGGCTTGAGCTGCTCAAGTAACAGGAGAGCAGAAACCTGTCTGTGAAGAGGCAGCACCTGGGGCTTCCTGGAGAACCTCAGAAGGCTGTAATGGCAGTACTGGGGGCCCTCTAAGGAGCCCCCAAAGTGCATGGAATCATACAACCAATGCTTGCAAAAGCCTTGGGGTATGATTCCAACATGTTTGATACCATACATGGCCATATTCGGACTTACCATTGTGAAGCTGTACAGCTGTGTATAGTGCATGTGTAAAATGGCATCCCTGCACTCACGAAGTCCAGGAAAATGGTCCTAGATTATGTGGAGGTACCTCTGCTAGTGTAGGGGTGCCTTCACAGTAAGGTACTCTGCACCCAGCCTTCAGGGTTGGAAGGCCTGGTATATGGATGACTTATATGTGACCTGGTGCAGTGTAAATGGCTGTGAAAGGGTGCATGCACTATTTCACACAGGCTGCAATGGCAGTCCTGTAGAAGCCTTTGCATGGGCTCCCTATGGGTGGCAAAAGAAATGCAGCAGCCCATAGGGATCCCCTGGAACCCCAATGCCCTGGGTACCTAGGTACCATATACTAGGGACTTATAAGGGGTGACCAGTATGCCAATTTGTGATGAAATACTGGGTTACCAGTATGCAGTGACTAACTTTTGAGGTGAAAGAGCATAAGTACTGGGGTCCTGGTTAGCAGGATCCCAGTGAGGCAGTCAAACACACTTACATCAGGCAGAAATTGGGGGTAACATGCCAAAAGAGGTACTTTCCTACAGGTCTCAGGATATCACCCTTCAAACCCCAGGCTAGCTTGAATCCAGTGGCATAGTGAACCCGGGACCGACGTCTGGGCATACCCGGCACACTTATGGCGTCAAAAGCAAACATACCCAAATGAACAGGGTCAAGACTAATTTGCATATGACTGGGTTCAAACTGGTATGGCATGGCATGCAAAAAAAGCAAACAAAATGATGGATTAAACCCAGATCTGTGACTGGGGGTGAATGTGTGATTTGTTCTGCATTCCGTCCATCATCTGTTGTTTTTGCATTTGTTGCCCCAAGTGGCAAGGGTATGCCCAGACGTGGGTCCTGTGCTTGCTATGCCACCAGATTCAAGTTTGCCTGGCTCATGAAGGGTGATACCCCGAAACTGGCCCTAGGATGCTTGTTTCTGGCTCAGGGAGAACCTGGCCTGGCAGTTCGGGTTGGACTGTTCCCATGGGGAACAGGGTCATGACTGATTTGCGTATGACTGGGTACAAACTGGAATGGCACGGCAAAGAATAAAGCTGATGGAGTAAACTCAGATCTGTGGCTGGGGGTGAATGTTTAATTTGTTCTGCATTCTGTCCATCATCTGTTGTTTTTGCATTTGTTACCCCAAGTGGGAAGGGTATGCCCAAACATGGGTCCCTTACTTGCTATGACACCATATTCAAGCTAGCCTGGCTGATGAAGGGTGTTACCCTGAAACCAGTCCTAGGATGCTTGTTCCTGGTTCAGGGAGGATCTGGCCTGGCAGTTCGGGCTGGATTGTTCCCATGGGGAACAGGGTCGAGGCTGATTTGCTTCTGACTGAGTTCAAACTGGAATGGCATGGTAAGCAAAATAAATGATGAATTAAACCCAGATCTGTGACTGGGGGTGAAGGTTTGATTCATTTTGCATTCCGTCCATCATCTGTTGTTTTTTGCATTTGTTGCCCCAAACCTAAGCATCCAGGAGCCATAAAACTTTGCATTGACATGCGCCTCCTAAACAAAGCAATACTACATGAATGACATATCACCCCTACAATAGATGAAATGGTAGCAGACCTTAATGGGTGTTGTTGGTTCTCCAAGCTAGATCTTAATGCAGGTTACCACCAGCTCAGAGAGGCAAGCAGATACATAGCCACATTCTCAACTCACGTGGGGTTCCACACGTACAGACTCCTCAACTTTGGAATGTCATCAGCTGCAGAAGTCTTTCAGAATGTCATCCGGGAAACCTTTTCAGGGTTAGTTGGCATGCTCAACGTGAGTGATGACATCTTGATTTACTCTGACACCTTAAAAGATCACCATGTTAGGGTGAGGGCCACCCTAAAAAGATAAGCAGACTGTGGGTTGACCCTCAACAGACAAAAGTGCTCATTCTACTCAAAGGCTGTCAAATTCTTTGTATACCACTTCTCGAGCGATGGCCTGCAGATCTAACAGAAGAAAGTAGATGCCAAAAGAACATTGGTCATCCCATGAAAAACATTGGAAATGAGTAGCTTCCTAGGGATAGCTACTTATTGTGGGCGATTCATTCTCACAGGGAGTGGGACAGCAGAACTGACCAAGTATTCCAGATAGTGAAAGTGGCACTTCTTGAGGATGTGACAATAGGGTACTTCAATCCCAGATGCAGAACAGAACTGGTAGTTGATTCAAGCTCTGTGGCCTTGGTGCCGTCCTGCTGCAAGAAAAACACGAAGGGCTGTGAGTTCTCATTACCTACGCCAGCAGGGCCCTCGCTGACACTGAAACACGGTATGCCCAAATCGAGTGAGAGGCATTGGCAATTCGATGGACCTGCAAACATTTCCTCTTGTATCTCTCTGGACAATAGTTCCGGATGGTGACTAAGCACAGGCCATTGATTCCCCTTTTTGCTCACACCACGAGAAACAGCCCACCATGCATCAAGTGATGGGCAGTGGAGGTCCAACCATACTCCTTCAAAGTGGTGTATCTAGTATGGGTTAATAACCCTGCAGACTGCCTGTCCAGGCAACATCACAAAACAAAATAAAATGATGGACGGAGTGTTGAAACGTTTTAAACACTCACCCCCAGTCACAGATCTGGGTTTAATCCATTCGTTATTTTGCTCGCCACGTCACCCCAGTTTGGACCCAGCTGTATGCAAATCACTCTTGACCCTGTTCCCCATGGGAACAGTCCAGCTCGAATTGGTCCCAGGATGCTTGTTTCCGATCCAGTGAGGACCTGGCTTGGCAGTTCGGGCTGGACTGTTCCCATGAGGAACAGGGTCAAGACTGATTTGCATATGGCTGGGTCCAAATTGGGGTGGCATGGTGAGCAAAAGAACGATGGATTAAACCCAGATCTGTGACTGGGGGTGAGTGTTTGCATTGTTCAGCACTCCGTCCATCATCCTTTTGTGTTGCTATACCTGTCCAGGCACCCAGCAACACCAATTGGCAGTAGCGCTATAGAGGAAGACGAAGGTGTTGAAGACTTTTTAAGGATGATGATCCATGAGGTCTACCCAAAAGCTCTATCTCTAGAGGAGATCCAAGAAGCAACTGAAAGTGACACAAGCATCACCAAAGCAAAAGAGGCACACCTCAAATGTCTATTGCAAACATTTCTAGATGATGCAAAAGCCATCACCACTGACAAGCAAGCAGCAATGAGCCACCTGTGGAGAATGTGAGACGAGCTCAACAGAAGCGAAGAAGGTCTACTGCTTCGGGAATGACAGATCGTGATGCTGAAAAGCCTGTGGGCACAAGTGGCTGAGCTGGCAAACCAGGGACACAAGCGCACTGCAAAAATGATCCTGTCTCAGAGACAAGGTGTGGTTTCCTGGCATGGACAAATGGGTCAAAGACAACCTGCTTCAGTAAGAACTGAGGTAGCCTACACAACACCATGGTTGCATGTTAGTGTGGACTTTGGCAATTCTACCAATGGCTGCCTCACAGCTGTAGTAGTGGACAGCCATACCCAGTACACCAAGTACACTATGGTGGAACAAGTGGGATCCACAGCATTCAGAAGCGTCAAGACCATGTTTGAAAAAATCTTTTGAAAATGTCATTATACAGGGAGTGCAGAATTATTAGGCAAATGAGTATTTTGACCACATCATCCTCTTTATGCATGTTGTCTTACTCCAAGCTGTATAGGCTCGAAAGCCTACTACCAATTAAGCATATTAGGTGATGTGCATCTCTGTAATGAGAAGGGGTGTGGTCTAATGACATCAACACCCTATATCAGGTGTGCATAATTATTAGGCAACTTCCTTTCCTTTGGCAAAATGGGTCAAAAGAAGGACTTGACAGGCTCAGAAAAATCAAAAATAGTGAGATATCTTGCAGAGGGATGCAGCACTCTTAAAATTGCAAAGCTTCTGAAGCGTGATCATCGAACAATCAAGCGTTTCATTCAAAATAGTCAACAGGGTCGCAAGAAGCGTGTGGAAAAACCAAGGCGCAAAATAACTGCCCATGAACTGAGAAAAGTCAAGCGTGCAGCTGCCACGATGCCACTTGCCACCAGTTTGGCCATATTTCAGAGCTGCAACATCACTGGAGTGCCCAAAAGCACAAGGTGTGCAATACTCAGAGACATGGCCAAGGTAAGAAAGGCTGAAAGACGACCACCACTGAACAAGACACACAAGCTGAAACGTCAAGACTGGGCCAAGAAATATCTCAAGACTGATTTTTCTTAAGGTTTTATGGACTGATGAAATGAGAGTGAGTCTTGATGGGCCAGATGGATGGGCCCGTGGCTGGATTGGTAAAGGGCAGAGAGCTCCAGTCCGACTCAGACGCCAGCAAGGTGGAGGTGGAGTACTGGTTTGGGCTGGTATCATCAAAGATGAGCTTGTGGGGCCTTTTCGGGTTGAGGATGGAGTCAAGCTCAACTCCCAGTCCTACTGCCAGTTCCTGGAAGACACCTTCTTCAAGCAGTGGTACAGGAAGAAGTCTGCATCCTTCAAGAAAAACATGATTATCATGCAGGACAATGCTCCATCACACGCATCCAAGTACTCCACAGCGTGGCTGGCAAGAAAGGGTATAAAAGAAGGAAATCTAATGACATGGCCTCCTTGTTCACCTGATCTGAACGCCATTGAGAACCTGTGGTCCATCATCAAATGTGAGATTTACAAGGAGGGAAAACAGTACACCTCTCTGAACAGTGTCTGGGAGGCTGTGGTTGCTGCTGCACGCAATGTTGATGGTGAACAGATCAAAACACTGACAGAATCCATGGATGGCAGGCTTTTGAGTGTCCTTGCAAAGAAAGGTGGCTATATTGGTCACTGATTTGTTTTTGTTTTGTTTTTGAATGTCAGAAATGTATATTTGTGAATGTTGAGATGTTATATTGGTTTCACTGGTAATAATAAATAATTGAAATGGGTATATATTTGTTTTTTGTTAAGTTGCCTAATAATTATGCACAGTAATAGTCACCTGCACACACAGATATCCCCCTAACATAGCTAAAACTAAAAACAAACTAAAAACTACTTCCAAAAATATTCAGCTTTGATATTAATGAGTTTTTTGGGTTCATTGAGAACATGGTTGTTGTTCAATAATAAAATTCATCCTCAAAAATACAACTTGCCTAATAATTCTGCACTCCCTGTATGAACCAGGAAAACCCCTTGTGACACCCCAGTGCTTGGCAGAGTTTTATGGTACGGTCCACTGTACGTATACAGAAATAGTGTGCCCAGCATTCTTCAGCAGGGTTCTATATGTGCCTAACCAGGCTATTACCGAATTCAGTGCTTATGCTAGATCCACCACCATTTTCATGATACCACCTCTACTCTTGTGTTACTGCAACCATACATAATGGTATTTTTATAAATTAAGATTTTCTCACTTGATTAATCTCAAGTTTTAGGAAGATCGATGTTTGTCCTTAAAGACATGTTATCTACTTTACGTTTTCTCAAATTTTGGTAAGAGTGCACTTCCCCACCCTCTTATTCAGGTTTATTGCAGTCTATGTTCCCCCACGGTACAGGCACTATACACCTATCGGGTTCAAGCTTTGATCATTAATTATTTTGTATCCTTCACAGCTATACCTGTGTGCTTACACTGAATGCTGTGATGGTCGAAATGTGGCTCTGAGGTTGACCCACAAACCAAACGCTTCTTCGATGCCTGTCATCCAGACAAAGGGCCTAATTACGACCTTGGCAGGTGGGATACTCTGTCACAAACGGGACTGATGTCCCATCCACCATTTTAAGAGTTCCATTCTAGCCTATGGAACTTGTAAAATGGCGGGTGGACTATCCGTCACATTTGTGATGGAGTACCCCATCTGCCAAGGTCGTAATCAGACCCAAAATCTGTAGGATTTATCCTTGATTCCAAAGTCTTGCTGGGGCCTTCAGATAGGTGATGTCGTGAAGGGTGAATTGTTATCAGGACCTGATGAACTTCACAGGCTCTCTCTTCCTGTTAGTGCTATCATATACATTCTCCATTGAATTATGCAAATACCCTTTGTTTGAAGTTGCCACCTTGTACAATGCAGAGGGTGCAAATCACTGCAGTTCGAATGCTACCTGGACTGGACCTCTTAAGGAACTTTATCCCATACACTTTGATTTGTTTTAGGGGGGTAACTTGGAATAAGTATTCTCTGTTCCATATTCATTCAAACAATAAGAATGTGGCACAACCTTCGTTCCAGATAATGCTCTCACTGCAAATTGTAACGGATTAGGTGAAAATACATACCATGATTAAGACATGACTCTTTTCAAACCACATCTCACTATTATTGTTCACTTTATAACATTTTGTTTTCTTAAGTGTGCCATAGCTTAATGCTGTAAATCGAGAGTGCCATGAACTTACCATGGATACAAAGCAGCATTGCATAAAAGCCCAGTGTCACCCACTGACTTATTGGTTCACTATTTTAGGAGTACACTCTGCCCTTGTGCTCCCTCCTCTAAAGGTTAAGAAAACACACTACATTTTATCCTCATTGTTTATTATAGTATAGAATACTAATTCATCGATTGGGGCATAACATTTAATACGATGTAAATAAATGATGAAAGACCTTTTCAATAATTGGTGAAGATCCGGATTCCATTTTATTAGCATAATGAAGTTTATGATAACTTCTTCATGAAGCACAATTTCAGGTAGGCAATAAAAAGACAGATGACTGTCATACAGGCAAGTGCTATGTGATTACTCCACAACTCCCAAGTTGTTGCATCAATTCCTTGTTCATTCAAATATTCCTCTCCGGTGCATCTAAAAGACACAATAGGTGAGACAATTCAACCTTAAGTGAGTTATGTAAGTGACAAAAAGAAGACAGTACTTCCAGATTCGTTAATTCAACTTTTGTAGATGATATGTTGTTTTGCAAATTCTCTTGGCTGGGTAGGTTAGAGCTTAGGACACCTTTTGCACAAAACCGGAATCCGCTTTCAGTATGAAATGTTTAGACCACCAAACCATAAGTTAACTTGGTAAAATTATCTTGTGTTCCATTCATTATCACAACAGCAACCTATATTTACAAACTATTTGGTGTCTGTAGGCAAGACTTTAAGCATGCAAAAAAGCATTCTGTGCTCAGAAAGTTGGAGATCGTCATTCCTGGAATGAAGATCTGCGGATGTGTAGACCTGCAGATGGAACGTAGTACACTGGAAAATCTACCAATAGGTTTAGAGACAGTAAAGGAGGGATTTTGTGAGTCTGGCTATGTAAAAAGAGTGGCACACCGTCAAATGTAATTTTGTGTGTGAACACAAACAATTTGCAGGGTGTTTCACACCTTGAAAACAGATGTAAATACACCATTTACTATAAGGGGAAAACCGCCATCTTAGAGGACCTTGTGGTCTTACAATATCACGGTATTGTATAAAAGCCCCTAAATATGCAATGTTAAAAATTTTAGGAGCAAACATTAAACATCTGATCCATGTGCGTAACATATTTCATGTACCAAGTCTTCAAAATGTATCAAAATCTTCGTTTATCAAATGTTTATCACATAGCTTGTTAGAAGAAACACATCAACGTTTTACTTCAACAAGGACATACACCCAAAAGATAAAACAGATCCCTAATGTAAGCCGCTGCTTGATCAGAATTCAACAATTACAAAATAGCAGGCATGCCCCAATCCATATATTTGACTCATGACATAAGGGGTCGTGATCTTAATATTTACCTCTGAAACTACTGTTTGCAAGGGTGATTCAGGAAAGGAAACCAGCCCCCAAATTTTATGTAGGTGTTCTTTTCACAGGGTAAATATATAAAAATATATTTGTGGGGAACATAGCTTATTGGGCAAATGCACAATTCTAGTTTGACAGAGGATATTCTGTATGGGGAATTGCAGAAAGTAATAGAAGGTGTGAAAACTTAAGGTACGTCCAGGTTTCCATGAGTACTCTGTGAATTTTTGAGAAGCTTTAGAAAGTCAGAAATCTATTCACATTGGGCGCCCTGATGTACAAAGCGTGAAGTCCCAACTTTCAAACATCTGCATTTAAATGTGGCCCACCTTCAATACGTGCCACTGTAGCAGATGCTGCTCAGTCTGAAGCGGCCATTCTACATTTGACATGCAGGCAACCAAATCACCTCTGAGCTTCTTAATTCCACCATATAGAGTAATGTAAATTATTGTGACAGCTGGATTTGAAAATGTCTAATAGAAAACATGGTGTGAGTGACCTTCACTTTCTGTCACTAGAAAATGGGAGAGAAATGTGTTTAACCCTTTGTCGTGTTGGAGATTCTTAAATTAGCTGGTGCAGTCTCAGTATTCTTCTCTTCATAGCTGGATGCCAGTTTTGGCAGATCATACCACAGCTGCTTGTGACACTTAACGATATGAGTTCCTTGTAATTGTGGGGAGCAATACAAAATAGCCTGGCTGCTGCTCATAACCCAAGCTGCTGAAGAGTTTCAATATTTGAGAATCTGCAGGGGGCGCAGCTATCAAGTCAAATGTTGAATTCTCTTTAGATGGGTTAGTCCACTGTGTGTCTCCAGCTGTTTAATACATTTTCTTGCAGCCACCTGCATATTTGATATGCTGGACTAAATATGTCAGAAACATCTGAAAGACTATGCAGCAGAGATGCGCCTATGAAGCATCAGGAGTACTAAGAGTGCAGATAGGAGTGTGGGGACCTTGCTTATTGAAAGCGACCATCTTGCCAGCACAGTCTTTATCATATACTGCCTTTTGCTGCTTAATACCACAATGTGATACAAAACACAGTATCACAGAATAGCAGTCGTGCCAGTTGGCACTCTTTTGGAAAAGTCTGAGTACACACAGGGAACACTTTTCCTCAACATGTTTTTATTAAATCTCAGAATAAATAACAGCTTCAACATGTAGCACAGCTTTTTCCAGGCTGTAGTATATCATTATTTCAGGAGTTGTACATCATCGTTCAGGGAATTAAATATAGTGCATCATTCTTTTTTTTAATTACATTTTTTCATTGAAATTTCAACAGGGTAGCAAAACTCTCTTACACTTTTTTGTATATATCGTCTGCCCAAGGGTGGCTCTATCCCAACATCTTTCCCTCCATAGCAAATCAATTGTGGTAGATATGTCATCACTTTACATAAGTAATTGTAAAGCACTTCGTTTAGGTAGAGCAAAATGTTAATGGTTCAATCTGGATAGGTGATGTGTCAGCGGGGTCCATGTGGCTGCACATTTTTTTCTGAATGGCTTGGATCATGTGTTCAGTTTTCATTTTCAAGAACTAAAAGTTCTCACAACTTTCCGAACCATTGCACTGTACTTGTTGTGAAAGTTATTTTTCGGTAGTTAGCTGTTAGAGTTGTAGCTGTTCCCAACAAGTGCCTTAGGAGCATTATGTCACTAAATGTGATGAATTCAAAATGCCAAATATTTTCCATGAAGGCCCAACCGCACTACTCTGGGATCAACTGACTCATCCTTCCCTATAACTGCCTTAATATGGCTCATAATTTATTTCCAGAAGGGTTCTATTCCTGAACACTCCCATCAGCTATGCAGTAGTGGCCAATGTTCTTGATTGTCTCACCAGCAGCCCCTCAGTACACTAGGATAAGATTGAAGCAAGAGTTCAGTACCATGGATAGAGCAGCCTGAATAATGCCTCCCTTCTCTAAGCCCTCTAAATGGCAATCCAGATCCTCTTTGAGTCCTCCTTAAAAATATCTTTATTAAGATCTTGAACCCAGATTTTAATGAAATTCCTAAATACCTCTACAACATGCGTCTTGCAGTAATCTGTACAATTCCCAGATCATTCAATGCAGGAGCACAACCATGTTGATCACTTAAATCCTACCTGTCCAGCACACATACAGGGAATTCCATGTATGGTGATGAAATTTAGGCACATATTTATACTTTTTAAGCACCGCATTTGTGTCATTTTTTGATGCAAAGGTGCCGCAAACTTACAAAATACAATTGTATTTTGCAAGTTTGCACCGTTCTTGCATTAAAAAGCAGCGCAAATGCGGCGCTAAAAAAGTATAGATATGGGCCTTAAATTCTTTTTTTAGTTTTGACCAATTATCCCCATACCAAGAATCTATTGTCTTAGTGATGAGGCCAAGATATCTCAGTGAGTGTAGTGTCCAACAAAAAGGGCTAACTATCTTCACCTGATACATGTTCTCCCTGTGCAGCTTCAAGATCTCTGATTTACCCTGGTTAAGCTCAAAGGCTGAGACTTTGTCAAAGTCTGTTAAAATGGACACCACTGTTGGAAGGGAGATCTTAGGGTCAGTGCTTGTCAACAGGCCATAATCCACAAACATGCAGACCATGTATTGCAGTTCCCTGAATGTAATCCCTATGACTCTTTCAGTTCATCTCAGTGTGCCTGCTAAAGGCTCAACCGCTTATTGAAATAGAAGAGGTGTAGCCCTCTCTCGTGCCCCTCTCAATGGCAAAGGTTTATAAAGGGATGCCATTAACTCCTATCCTCATTTGGGGAAATTTGTAAATAGCTTAAATCCAGTTTGTAAATTTTAGGGCCAAAATTTAATCCATCCATTGGAGAGTCTAGATATTGCCAGTTAACCCTATCAAATGCCTTTTTGGCATTGAGGCTGGGGCTGAAAATGTTTGCCCAAATTTTCTTGTGCATGACTGTCTTAATCAGGGGGCAATTCTCCTGACTTTGCCCCTAGCCTGTCTGGCCTTCACAAATCCTACCTGATCCGCATCAATCAGGCCTCGAAGGACAGGCACCAGTCTATTTGCTAGGACTTTGATAAAAATCCTTCAGGTCTGTATTAAGCGGTGTGATTGGCAGGAAGGCCACAAACGTTTCTAGGTACTTGCTGTTTTGTGAACCAGGGAGATATCTTCATGGACTTGGTAAGTACAGAATGCTTATCGAAGGAACTGTGCAGAGCAGTTAATGGTTCTGCCAGAGATGATATATATGTTTTATGAAATAATACTGTGAAGCCATCTGGCCCCAGAGATTTAGTCGAACACATCTCCCCCAGAGCGTCCTTGACCTCTGAGACATTTATAGGCTGTTCTGGTTTGTCCCACTAATGGGCATTCAGTGACTGGATGGTCAAAGCTGTAGGTAGGTTTTAACTTTCATAGAATGCTCAAGGACTTGGGAGTACAGAGCCTGAAAGATCCTTCTCAACATTTTTTTCTTGGTCGTACATTTCTCATTAGCTCTTTTTCTTATATATCGCCTAGCAGTTTGGGCTTAGAACTGGTGCACTAACCTTATCCCCTTTTTCGTAAAATGTCTGTCCCAACTTCCACAATGCCCTCTCAGGCCTCTTCATTCATAGAACGCTCAGTTTCCCCCTTAGATTTGCCAGATTTCTGCAGGTTCTAATGGAGGAACTTTGGTTATCCAATTTTTTTAGGTGAGCAAATTCCAAGATCCAAATTATTCCTCACTAGCCTGGCCTACCTTCACCTAGCAGCTTTCATTGTGGTTGTCTCCTACTGTCCCTTTGAAGGCATCCCACCTACTCGCTGATGGGATACTCCCTCTTTGCTCACTTGAGAAATTCTCTGATTTATTTGGCCACTTCCTGCCTCATCACTCAGTCCCTAACTATGTCTGTGGAAATTCCTCAGTGGGTTCTGGAAGTTCGAGAGGCTCAGTTCCCCAGCTAACTTCAATATGGGCATGGTCTGACATGGAGATATCTACGATATCTGAATCTTGTACTATGCACAGTAAAGGGTAGGTCATAAGGTTATAAACAATCCTTGAATAGGATGTATGCACATGGAGAAAAATAAAAACTTCTTGTCATCGGAATTGAAAGTACACCAAACATCCTCAGGTCCCACTGTCCCAGAACACTCTGCAATCCCTTAGAAATGGTTACTCTGGTGTGGCCTCCAGCATTAACTCTGTCCAGGCCAGGGACCCAAGCTAAATTAACATCTCCACCTCCATACACATTTCAAAAGTGGCCTTCATATATTGGGCCTGCCCATCTTGGGAAATATAAGTTTATATAAGTAGTAGCTGAACTGTGTCCTGAAATGTGCACCACCAGAAATGTTCCCTCTGGGACTCTAAACACAGTGCCTTCTCCCTCACAAATTTGTTCTTTCCGAAAATTGTCATCCCCACTATCTTAATAAGTGTTCTTGTTGAAGTAGGTCCCTTGTTTCCTTCCAGGAGCATATTAATCTAATTTCACCTTCCTATGTAAACATGAGGAAGTAAGGGTGACCCAGTGGTATTTGAGTTTTTCTTTTTGCCGGTAATCTGTCAATATTTTAAAGTCTAGTCCCTTCTGCAGGGTATTTGCGGACAGACCTTAAAAGATCTAGAGTTTAGGGCCCTCTACCGTAAGATCCCTTCTCTTCTGAGCAGCAGCAGCAATATTTTAGTTGAGGGCATAGAGGTGAAATCTTCTGATGACATCAAGTGGGGGCATGTTGGTGTTCTGGGTTGGACCCACCCAGTGCATTCGATGTAGTGCAATATGCTTTTGGCGCTGTAGTCCAATAGGCCACTAAAGAGCAAGAGAACAAAGTGTTCCAGGTAGCTATCAAGGATGGACAAAAGCACCCCTCAAATTCTGACATTGTTGCGCTGGGTGCTATTTTCTAAGGGCTTCATTACAACTTTGGTGGTCGGAATTAGCCGACTGTCAAAGCCGCGGAGAGGAGGCAGCTGTCATACTTGGTGCCTCCCCCCCAGTCGTATTACGATGTTCCAGCTGGGCTGACCAGTGGAAACATCGTATTATGATGTTCCCGTCGGTCAGCCCAGCAGGAACAGTGTTACGGTATTGGTCTTAGTTCCCTTATGGGACCCGAGGCCAATACCATAGCATACCAGCACCCAGTGCAAATTCTGAGGGTGCTGGGCATGGGGGCCCGGTGGCCCCAGCACTGTGTTTCTGCCAGCCTTTTCAAGAAACACCTGGCAGAAACTGGACTCATGATAAGCACGGCAGTGCTGAACTCAGCGCCGCTGTGGCTGACCATGACTCTAACCGCCATCAGCCCCTCAGGAATCATGTTACTCGCAGGCACAGTGTAATGTGGCGGTCAGACTGCTTGGAGTACAGCGGTCCGACTGCCACCGTGGAATGTCGTAATAAGGCCCTAAGTCTTCTAAATGACCCGGGAGTGGTACTTTTTGTTCCCATAGCAGCAAAAAACCCTGCTTGGTATATTCATGTGCTTCTTTCCTAGCAGTTTTATGCTCTCCTAGCTCATTGACGTCCTTTTTGAGGTCTGATAGGTCTCTGATGATATCTCCATGCAGTCCCAGTGTCTTCCCCGTGGCCTGTAAACAAAGATTCCAAATATTGTTGTGTAATAGGCACCTTTTCTGGCTCTGAATCCTCCATTTTATTTGTGTAGGTTTGGGAAGGCTGGCCTTTTGGCTCCTCTCATCTTCTGCTTGGGGTCTTCCTCCTTGTGACCTTGAGGCTATTCTCTGATCGCGGCTGTTGGGTTAGTAATTAGGTTATGGCTTACATCGACGGTAAGCTGGTTCACTGCAGGAGGTGCAGGACTCAAAGGTCTCAGCAGCAAATACTCAATTCACAGGCACATGCTCCCAGGGAGATTTTTTTTTTTTCTCCAGAAGGGTAAGGGAGACCAATGCTTAAAGAGTCACCATACCTCCTCCCACAACACTCCAAAGATTCTGGCTTTTCCGTACTTTGTGCACAGGAGGACGGTAGGCCTAAGGAAGTGGGACCATCTTTGCTCTATTTCAGGACCTCCATCTGCCTCAGTTCCCAAAAGCGATCTGCAAATTGTAAGCCCTCTGACTGGCGGTGGGAGCCCTACAATACGACTTACCTACAGTCCTTTAAAGTCAACTTTGAAGAAAGGGTTGAAGGCATATACACTAATTAGGTGCCATATAATCAGATGAGGCTCCTCGTCTGCCACAGATTGCCTCCTGGCGCTATTCAGTTCTATGGGGGGCTGGGGGACTGCGGGGCGCCATCAGTATTTGTGTACTTTTTGACCCTCACACAAGCCCAAATACCAAGCATAATGTGTCTCCACCTCAGAGCCCCCACTGTTTGTCAGGGGCAGAGAGGCCACTCTCTCTTCTTCTGTGTGCCACCACATTTTTATATTTCAATTTGACTCAGCCTTGTCCAGGTCTCATGTCTTCTTCCAGAGGGATGCTCTACTCATAGCAGCAAGCTGGGCCAGTCCAATGTGTTCCACTCAGGGTTGTAATTTTAGGGTCCACAGCGGGCCCCACAGACTTTCATAGGCCTAATGCTCACCTTACAGGGAGGGACTAAGGCTACTTAGACTCACTTCTGCAGCTCCCAATGTGCTGCATCCCCTCTCCTCGCTCTCAGCCCTGACCCCATCCCTCTGTCATCCCAGTCCCTCACAGTTGGGGACGTGGTCAAGATCAATTAACAATCACAGCTGGATCTGAGGGTTTTCAGCATCCCCCTAAACCCCTCCAAGTGTATAAGGGTTCGGTTGTGGTCTGCAAAGGGCCGAAGTGACAAAGGAAGACTTCTTACCCCAGGGCAGTGGGGTGGGCCAATTGAGCTCTGCAGCTGTCTATGCCGCCATTGTGCAAGATTCTTTTAAGTAAACAAATCAACAATGGTTCTTAAGGCTGCATGTGTGCAACGTTCAGTTATCTAGGATAGCTATTCTTAACCTTTTCATTTCCGTGGCCCCCACAGGATCATTGTTATGAGCCAGGGACCCCTGCCTAAACAATTTGTATGACTTATACCACAACAAACGACAGAATAATACAAATACACAATTATTTAAATATTTTCCTTAATTCCCAAACAAAAATCTGATTTTCAATTTTAATGAGGTTAGAGCTTTTCAAAATTTGGGTTTAAATATATTAATATATACATTTCGTATAATGTAAATGAAATACATTCCAGTACTGTATATTAATATATACTGATATGTGTGCCTTTGTTATATATATTATTATAGATATATATAGAAACATAATAAAACTATAAAGACTTCAGCAACAAAATATGTTAATAAATGGAAGTATTAAATACAATACAAAAATGTAAATACCCAAAAACACATTTACTGAAAATACTATAAGCATTTAAAACAATATTAAAACAAATAAACAAACAAATAATACTATAAAATCGAAGAAACACTGCTAGGAAAACTGTTTTTGTCCATAAATATTAAGGGCCTGATTACGAGTCTGGCAGTCCCAAGACCATCAGACTCGCTGTGGCGGTCGGACCACCGCAGCTGTGGCGGTCCAAACACCAGATTACGACCCTGGCGGTCCGACCGCCATCTCCACCAGTTTCTCTGATCCCGACGGGCTGACGGCGGTCTTGGTTGTAATCAGACAGGGTGGCACTGAAGTCAGCGCTGCCCTGCTGATTACAACCATGTTCTCTGCCAGCCATGAAAAGGCTGTTGGGGAACAGGTGCTGTAGGCCACACGGGGGATCCTGTACTGCCCACTACATTGTTATAGGCAGTGCAGGGCCCCCTCTCCAGCACCATTGGAATGAGCACTGTCTGCTCAGCAGAAAGTGCGCATTCCAAGGGTGCTGGTCAGCCCCCCCATGCTACGGCATTGGAGCCAAGTACACTGCCACTCCACATTTTCCACTGGGCTGACCGGCGGAAAGCTTGATTTCTGCTGGTCACTATCCGCGTTTCATATGAAACTGAAGACCTGAATGTTTTAATCTAACAGTGTGGTCTGTCCTACTTTTGTTTAGCGTCGGGAAACCCTTTTTGAGCAGCTAATCACTTTATAAGACGCTATAATAATAATAATTATTATTATTATTATTAATAATATTATATATCCAGGCGAGGCCTAAAAAGCTCTGGAATGAAATTCACTCATGCCTTGATGTTTACAAAACAAATTGGAGTTCACAGACACCAATAGGTTACTATTTACCTTCAATAAAATACATATTTGCATGATAAAGTGTTTGATTTACTTTTTTAGTTAAAATGTTTCTTCACACTACAGTTCACATTATACTAAAAGATGGTAGATAAATAAGTGAACGCTGCCTATGAGTTCCTAGAAATGTCTTTCTCAGCGCTTAAATCAAGTAATGAGTTCCCTTTCTTCTAGCTGTTCATGAGCTAGTCAAATGACACTTGTGTTTGCCAAGAAGAGAGAAAGCGGTTCAGCAGGAACCCAGTGATGGCTGCTGGACCAGTTAAATAAGTCGCAAAAGATTTTCTCTTTCCTGGTTTGTCCTACAATAGTTAGAGGCAGGATCTGATACCCCCAGAGTTTATGCTGCTGTTTCAGTCACATGGACTGGTTCCCTGACCTAAAGTCACTTAATGGGCAAGAGATTTGGGGCACTTGAGGCCACCACCAACATCTCAGTTTTGGATACTTTAGACACGAGTCTGTGCTATTCACTCACCAGAGAACAAGACTTGCTGAAGAAGAAAACGTATTGACCTGTACAACTTGAGATCCATCAGACAATAATGAATGGACCAGTGGCCCACTTTAAACTAGGGCCATTGGCAGGAGTAAGTGCTCAAAACCTTTTTAAGTTTGAAGTGTTCCCAAATGTTCCAGGCATCGCGGACCTGGAACGCGGCCTCCACACTCCTTATGCAGGATTTAATCATGCAGATTATTATAACTTTGTACTGTAATATTTCTTTCTATAAACGTAAACTCACATTTTATGAATAGTATGTACTCTAAGCTTGGCTATTTGCATGTTTCAGTTGAACTTACACATAAATATGATTTTCAGAATCAGACATTTTGGTGCATATTTACAAGAAAGTGGCGCATCAGCACTGATGTGCCACTTTTTTTGCGTCACCCTGTGTCCACCTAACCTCACCATGGCCTCGATGTATTTACTATACAGTGCACCATGGCGCATGTTAGCACAATAGCGTCATAATTTATGATGCTACTGTGGCGCTTTGCTGGATTAGCGCCATAAATTAAGGGCTAGTCCAGCAAAGCACAGGGAGGCCCCATAGGTTATTATGGGAGCGTCACTTTGATACCTGCCCCGAGGAGGCATTAAAAATGACGGGAAAAATAGGGCAGTGAAATCTTGTAAATTTCACTGCGCCATTTTTTGGGGCGTCCCTGCCTTACGAACGCCCCCTGTGCATACATTATACTTGGCGCAGCTATAATGTGGCCCAAGGGGATACAAGTTGGGCAATGCATGCATTGTGCCACTTTGTAAATATGGCACACAGTGGGGGCCTCCTTAACGCCTCCTTAGCGTGAAAATAATTACACAAGGGCGGCGCAAGGAGGCGCAACGGGCTTGTAAATATGCTCTGTGGTGTTTCCACGGTCACTGAGAGCCTTGTTATTTTCCACGAGTGGCACAAATGTCAGGAATACATATATTTATATTGGATTACAGAAGCCACAGATAATCACAAAGTAAACAGATAAGGTGGGGTTAATAATCACAATTGTCAAACTAAAGTATTAAAGTATTGAAGTGATCTTAAAAACCAAAAACAAGGCCCAACCCGGAATTCTGACTTCTGTCAGGCAAATAAAGGGCCCACAATGTTGCTAATATCAAGCATCCACTGTCTATGTCTTGCTTCACAAGATGTACCTTGCTCCCTGTTCTCAGCTGGAATCAGGAAGGAGCAGTGAACTGGTGTGAAGAAGTGGAGAAGCAATGATTGGGTGGGTGCTGGAGGCTGAGGGGGTAGTTTACAGTTTGAAATAGCAGTGGTCCTAGTCAGGGAAAGTGCTGGGCTTACATCAGTGGAGCTATTTTGGACATAGTGGCTCCTCCACCACAGGGATGCTAGGTCAGACGAGGCATGGCAGTCACAGATATGGAAACAGTCTGTGGCTCTCACACAGACACACACACACAGTAAAGGCCTGCACATCAGGGCCATTGTTTTGTTTTTGCTTCCTAAAAGCAAACTCCAATTTTGGGAATTTAATTTCAGAATAGGCCTCCAACATGAATGAGTACCCTGTCTGACAAACTGTCAGCGTGCAAGTTCAATTATGATTCAGGTGGACCATCAGAATTCTGTCAGTGGTGCCCCTTCTGGCTTTGCCGCTGGAAAACTTACTCCTAAGGCCTGATGGAGTAGGTGATGTCAGGCTAGCAGCCTGTCCCATTTAGAGTGGATGGTCTGATGACATTTTTGTTTCTGTCAATCACAAACAGGAAATCATAATAATGGCCTCCATGCCCTGGTAAAAAAACTCTTATGATGTGGGGGGCATTATATTTTTGTTTTGCAGAAACAAATTCCCGCTTTGGGATTTATTTCTGAAAAACTAAAATGTTTGCTTCACAGTCACTTAAAAGACAATAGCCCTGCACCAAACTTTCAGTGCTGTCACAGGAGCTGCTATGGGGCGCTTCTGTGAACACACAGATATTGCCTTTGGGTTAGCAGTGATCTCCTAATTTGGCAGGCACAGATTGGACAGGGTGGCTGATGAGATGAAATCGGCTACCCTCACAGATGGTGGGACACCGACGAGGGTCTAAATCAAGCCCTTAGTCTATTAATTGCTTTGCGGTTTAACTAAGAAGCTGTGTCTTTATTTGTTTGCACCTTCACTACTCATGGGTAGACCTCTTAACCTTCAGGCAATATTGTTTTGTCTAGGAAGTGTGGTCTCTATTTGGTAGGACCTATGCTGCTTATTGGATGACCTCATATTCTTCAGCCTTACCTAGGAAGCCTCATCTTTCTTGGTCCTACTTTTGCTGTTCCTATGTGGATCACATTGACTTGAACTAGGAAACTACATCTTCTTTTGCCCACATCCCACTCTCCTGGTAAATCTGCTGTTTAACTAGGCATTTGTAATCCCTCTAATTGCATCCTTGCCGGTCATTAGTCCTCATGCACAACACCCAGAGCTTCTCATGAAAATCAAACAATGACCAAATACTCTCCCAAACAGACTAACAAGCCTGAATTCTGGAAAAACTGGACAACACCTGTGGCAGATATAGACTGTATAAATGAAAAATTCAATAAAATACAAATACTATGCTTCCCATTCAAGTTGGCGGCAAGAAGATGTGCTCATTGTTGCTTGCATATCTGACAGCTCTTGAGCATTATTCCCGAGGATCTTGTTGCCATAACACATATTGGGCCAGAAGTATCAAGCATTTTTCCTGTTGCAAACTGCCTGATTCACAGAATCCGGCAGTTTTGGACAGAAAAATGCATTTTGCTATGTATTAATCCCAAATTGCAATTCGGTGACATGTTACCAAATCGCAGTTTGGAATTGAGAATACATAACGATTCAGTATTAAGAAGGGGCATGTTTAGGGCGTCTCTTCCTAATACCGAATCTAAGTGGTGTGTGAAAATGTTTTGCAACCGAAAAGCATTCTAATTTTATCACCTTCTTCAAGTAGATGGCAACCCATTCGCTAATGGGAAGGGGCTGCTAGGGGACCCCTTCTCCTTTGTCAATATTTGTAAAAAAAACATTTTTAAGAGCAGCCAGTGGTCCACAAAAACCTTTTATTTTTATTTTTTAAACGCAGTCAGTTTTCCTTTAAGGAAAACGTGCTGCATTTTTTTAAAAAAGCGATCACAGACCTGGTGGTCCGCTGAGGTCAGCAGGCCACCATCCCTTTGATGGATGGGATTCCTAATGGGTCACAAATTGTGAACTACCCCATGAGGCAGGTCAATTTGCGGTCCACTAGGAATCGCTATTGACACTCAGAGGAGTTTCAAACATTAGGAATACCGCTTTCCTAATTGCGATTTGTAGAGACTCGGTATTGCCAATGTTAGTACATTTGGCCCTTAATGAGGAAGTTGCTGATGTTATAGTTCCTGTACAAAACAGGTTTCATAACAATAACATGCAACACAACTTGTAGGGATATTAAAGTGGTTGTAGTCAGACTTGGCGAGGCTCTTTCTCACCGAGAGCAGCTGAGGATTTACACTGTGCATCATACATATGAGTTCTGAGTATGTACCTGTGATACGTCATTTATCCCTAATCAAAATTAAAAACTTACAGAATAAATGGGCTTTTTCGGCTGCACGATTTCAAGGTCCTTTGAGTAATATTACCGCAAAATTCAAGCCCCATGAATTCATTAACTTGCAAAGCCTTTAAAAAGGAAAAAAAAGCATTACAAACAAGTTCATTGCTTGAAAAAGTTAAAATCGAGGTTCACACTTGCATTTCAATAGAAAAAGGGTTATGATTTCAGAAGGACTGCTTTTTATTCAAAGGGCACTTATTTTTAATTCAAATCTTTTTTTATTAGATAACATGCGAAAAAAAGAAATTAGAAAGCTCAAATGATATTATTGCATTGTAAACTGCATATCAAAAGCTATTACAAGGAAATGACAAGGCAATTAGAGCAATTGTGAACTAATCCATTTAAGGTTGAAAAATTATGCAGCATGTACTTCAATAAAATAAGAACTCACAAATGTATGACGAACCAGAGGGAAAATGGTAAAAAGACCAAAGATCGGTTGTCTCAATGTCACTGCACTTCACACACGTAAGGATTGTGTCATTTCTGTCATTCCACTGCATTAATTGAAGATTCAAATTTTGGGGTCACAAAAGAGAACATGGGGGTTCAGTTCCAGCTGCCCAAGAACACACAGGTCACTTCAAGGTTAGGAAAAATCATGTGTCTTCCCATCCTTTGTCAAACCCAAGCTTAGCCATATGCTAATCAAGTCCTCAATTTCTAACTTTGAAAAGGCATCCTTAATTGAGGCCATTTCTTGCCTCCTCATCCATGCAGCATTATAAGATCCAAAAACAGTAGGATCTTTTCTCCATGGCTGAACACCGCTTTTTTTTACTTCAACACAGTTGCAGTACCATATCATTTGCAGTGACATGATCCAGTTCCACCAGCAGGGTGACCTCCACTTTGAACTTCCAGTGGCGTGTGGAGCATCTTAGGTACTTTTGCTATCTTCACCACTGCAAAGTTTTGAGATCATGTCACTGAGATCCTTCTTTCCCATAAACTGTGTTACTAACTCAATTGGATCATATCTTTTGCTCGTGATAAGAAAGAAACCCTAGAATAGAGGTAGGTCAGATATCTTGGATAGCTCTTCAAATTTCCCCACTTTTCTTAAATTAATTGAAATGACTTTGGGCCACATATACGAAGCTTCTTTCACAAAAAAGGCATGTTTGGGTGTACCAAACCCTATTTTGTGATTCAGTTATCCATAACCGAATCGCAAAATGGGCTAGCGATTCGGTATTAGAAGGGGGTGTTTCAAGGATGTCCCTTCCTAATAGTGACTGCAGTGATATGTATGAATGTTTTGCAACTGAAATGTGGTCACAAAACTTTCACTTTTTAACACAAAATTCAATTTGGTTGTAACCCATTCGTAAACCAGAAGGGGTCCCAGAGTGACCTCTTTCCTTTTGTGAATGCATGCAAAAACATCTTTTAAGGGGAGGCAGTGGTCCCACAGACCATTGCCTACTCTTGAAAGATGAAACTGAAACTTTCATTGTTCTTTTTGAAACGCATCCTGTTTTTCTTTAAGGAAAACGGGCTGCATTTCAAAAAGAAAAAGTTGCTTTATTTAAGAGCAAACACGAACATGGTGGTCTGATGTCCCAAGCAGGCTGCCATCCCTCTGTTTTTTGCGTTTCCCAATAGGGAGCAACTGGCAACCTACCTCATGAATAATAATGGGGTAGGTCTATTTGCAATCTACTGGGAATCACAAATCAATCTCAATAGAGTTTCGTACATTGGAAATTGTAATTTCCTAATTGTGATTTACATGGAATTACAATAAGGAAATCGCAATCCTAACATGCTTACATGTGACCCCTAACTCTTTGCTTGGTTCAGATACCTTGGTGGTGACATCAAACAAGTGTGTCATTGCTGTACTTTTCTATTCCTTACCTCGTACTCGTGGCCCTCAACTTTGCTTCTGTGGGGGGCGTGGCTGGCAAGATGGCTGACCGGCAGCACTAGAGGAGTGCTCCCAGCCCCGGGCTAGAAATCCTCCGTAATCCTGCTGTCTTGACCCCCGCGGACCCAGCATATGGGTCCTGGAGCCCTCTGGAGCAGAGGGGAGAGCGAGGAGTGTGCAGACGAATGAAGCGAGGCGCCGTGAGGGGATCGCACTAGGTGAGTGCCTGACCCTGTGATGGCGGCCGCGGGCTCGGTTGCAGCTTGAGCAGGCCGTCATGGTCTGTTGTGGAGACGACAGTGGGGACTTAGAGCCCCCTGTCACAGAGCGGAGGAGAGTGGTGAGAACACTGGCAACCAGAGTTTGGCGCCGCAAAAGCACCGCCGGGGGAGCGCATTTGGTGAGTGCCTGACTCCAAAATGGCGGCCGCGGGCGCGTTTTTGAGCAGCAATTAAATTCGGATGCTTGTGGAGAAAGTGAGACGCAGTTCAGAGGGAGTGACCCAGTTGGGGGGGCCTTCAAAAATTGAACACAGTGGTGTTCAGTTGCTGTGCCACACCTGGTGGCCACCCACAACCCTCCACTGCACTCAACTGGAGGTGCCCTCTCTGTAGACCTGGAGGCCCATCGTAGTGACCTAACTTTTGCAGGGTGTCATTCCTTGACCAGCTGAGGAAGACGTTTGGGCTGCCAGTGGCGGACAGAGCTGCGCGGAACATGCAGCGGTGGTGTTTTTTTTTTACTGGACTTGGCCTGGGGGCTCCCACCCCCCCTTTCTGTGGCAGAGTGTTTATTGGGCGGTCCTATATCGACTGGCTCCTGGACTGCGGGACTGGCTGGTGGTGAGACAGACCCGGTGAGTGGAAGACGACGCCTGTGCTGCTCCTGCCGGTGTCGGTGGTCACCCCGCGGTGAACTGGTGCGGGTGTGACGGTTGGGAACTAGATGGTGGTGTGTGGCAAGGACATAAGATTCAACCACTGCGCTCTGCCTGGTGGTGTGGGGCACAACATTGTGAGTAACCGCTTGGAGCGGGAGCCCCATCTGGTGCGCACCATGGGAAACGACAGGGTGAACAAGGGAATGCAGCAAACAAGGCTGGATCAATACACAGTGCAGAATGTAGGAGCGAGTGTGCAAAAGGACCCTCCTGCCACCTCGGACAAGGGAACGGAGCCCACCGGGGCGCAGATCCTGGCTGCCATTGAGTCATCTAGCCGGGCAATGCAGACTCAGATTGCGGCCATAGCAGTAGATGTCAACCTGCTGACAGCTGATCTGAGAGTAGTGGCGGAACGTTCGGTGGCCACTGAGCAAAAAGTGACTTGCATGCAGTCTGATGTGGACATACTGAAGGCTTCGGTGGCCACACTTGAGGCTCAAACACACAAACTGGAGGCGCATGTCAAGGATGCAGAGGGTAGGGCGAGGCGCTGTAACCTCCGTGTGGTGGGCTTCCCCGAGGGAGTAGAGGGGGCGGATGTTGAGGCCTTCCTGGAGGACTGGATCCAAAAATCATTACCTACTGCCCCTCTGTCGGCTGTGTTTGTGGTGGAGCGTGCTGTGTTTGTGGTGGAGCATGCGTACCGGGCCCTGGCACCGCCGCCGGGGGCCCCTCCATGTACGATCATAGCCAAGGTCCTTAACTACAGAGACTGTGATGCAATTTAGCAGGAAGTACGCAAACATGGAGATCCCACATTTGAGAACCACACTATCCATTTTTTCCCAGACTACACCAGGGCGGTGCAGCTCCAATAACAGTCATATGCTGATGTTCAGCGTAAGCTAAGCGACCTGGGCTATACTTATATGTTGTTGTATCCAGCAAAGCTGAAGGTCTGCATGCGGGCCGTGCTCACTTCTTTCAATCTCCTGAAGCAGTGTGGGACTGGTTGGAACTGCCGGAATCACTGCAGGGGGAGAGTAGTAGGAGACCCCGAGGGCCGGAGGAAGTGCGTACTGCAGCGCCCAGGAGTACCAGGCTCCATCGTGCCGGCTGTGGAAGCGAAGTGATTGTGCGCTCGGATGGTACTCTGAACCTTGAGCGGAGGAGACAGGAGCGAGAGGAAGCTGAACTGTTGGTACAAACTGTCACGTCGGAGGCTTCCTCGCGTTCCAGCTCCCCCTGTGTCGCGAGTGGTCTGTCTCCAGAGGGGGAGGCCGAGGTCACCTGAATGATATACTGGACCTTTAGTTGTGATTGAAATAAAGTACTTTGGTTTGAGGTCGATGCTTGGTGTCCCCCCCGTTGGCTCTCCTCTGGCTCTATGGCCTCTGTTTTTCCTCCTGTTAATTGCTACCTTTTAGGTGCTGGAGAAGCGGGGGTCCGGGTTGGCGTTTGAATGGGGGGCACAGCAGAGTGGTGAGCCTGTGAACCCCTCCTTTCCGTTGTTAGTTTATTTGTTGGGGGAAGTGTGTGTGTGGGCTGGACGATTGGCGAGAGGTGGCAGAGTGCAGTGTAGTCGGGACCTGACACTGGCTATCGAGTGGGAGCGGCAATTGTTCCCCACTTCTGGGTACTGGAAGTGATAGCGGGGTACACACACGATTGGGCAGACATTAGTTGTGGGTGGTGTTTACCCGGGGTGGGATGGGGGAGTGTTATGTGGGTTCTAGTTGGTGTTGGTATTCTGTTTTTGATGAGGTGAGCACTGTGAGCATTCTCCTACTGAGAAGGTATTGGATCATCGGGTTGCGCATGCGCCGTGGCCAGGGGTGGGGTTGGGGGGGCTGCATGTTGGTGGGGGAGGGGTGGTCGGGCCCTGTAGTGGTCCAGGTGGTATGGGACAAAATATGGCTGGTACCCTGATACGTATCGTTATATGGAAGGTTAGAGGCTTGAACTCCTTTGTGAACTGCTACAGAGTGCACACATATCTTAAGCGGCTTGGCGTGCAAATTGCGCTCCTGCAGGAGAAGCATCTGATTGAAAGTGAAGTGCAAAAAGTGCAGAAAAAATATAGGGGGCAGTTGTATTCGGCAACCTACTCCTCCTACACTAGGGGGGTCTCTGTATGGATTGCCCCCAGGACTCCATTCACATTAAGAAGCTTAAAAGCAGATGTTCAAGAGCGACATATATTCTTGCACGGGATATTAGATAGCTGGGAACTCTGTCTGTTGAACGTTTATGCCCCTAACACTGATGATGTGGGGTTCTGTCACCAGCTCCAACAGGAATCAATATCTTACACAGGGATGCGTATTGTGTGGGCTGGTGACTTTAACTGTGTCCTAGATGAGGCCCTAGATAGGGACCCACCAAAGCTGAACACTAAGTCGCAAATGACCGCCAAGTTGCGGATGGTTATTAGGAATTTACATTTTGTGGATGTGTGGAGGGAAATGTACCCTACTTCCAGAATATATTCGTGTTATACGCCCACCCATGGGGCTTATAGCCAACAGGATCGATTCCTCCTTGCCAATGATGGATCGTTTGACGTTCGCCGTGTTACCTATCAGGTCCGGTTCTTATCACACCATGCCCCTCTCCTTCTGGAATGTGAAACACACGTACCCAAGCCGGCGAGCCCCTTGTGGCGTCTGAGGCCAGACCTACTGAGTGATCCAGAATATAAACAAGACCTCCAGGGGGTGTAGAACGGTTATTTTAGTACTAATTGGGGTACGGCCATGGCCCGGGGTGTCGAATGGGAGGCATTGAAAGTAGTTATTAGAGGGGAAAGCCTTAGTAAAACGTATGGTATTAGGAAGTGCTTGGACCAGGAACTCACACGGCAGGAGGATGTGTTGACAGCCCTACAGTGCCAAATAGATAATGACGACACGTCGGAATCGGCGTGCCTTAAGGTGCGTTGCAGAATTGTAGAACTCTGGGATAGACTAGATAGTTATGTCCGCCGGAATTACAGGCAGCAGCTGTATCGGCAGGGGGACCGTTCGGGGCGTATGTTGGCTTGGCTCCTTCGACAGGAACGCCCTATTCCTAATATTCAGATGCTTCAGGTGAACTGATTTTGGGACAGATGCAGGTAAATTCACACCTGCGGGAACACCTGCTGGCTCTTTATACCTCACCATGTGGTGTAGATGTGGCCCAGATAAGGGAGTACTTGGATGGTCTGCGGCTGCCTCGCCTTACAGGGACCCAGTCCGAGGAGCTGTAGGGGGAAGTGTCCTTGGACGATCTGGTGGAGGCTTTGGAAGGAATGGCATCTGGGAAAGCACCTGGTCCTGACGGGCTAACTGTTGAATTTTACCGTATCTACCCCACTGCGATTGTGCCTCGACTGTTGGAGATGCTTCATGAGGCACGAGGTGCAGCACTTCTCCCAAAGAATATGCGGGAAGCACTGATAATCATGTTGCCGAAACCTGGGAAGGCGGTGGACGACCCAGGCTCCTATAAGCCATTATCTATGTTGAATGTGGATGTTAAGTTGTTGGCCAAGGTCTTGGCCTCTCGTTTAAGTCGAGTGGTGACCCATTTGGTACAGAGTGATCAATGTGGATTTATACCAGGGAGAGGTATTCATATGAACATATGGCGCCTAACACATATACTGTATTGCACGAGACCCGTGGCTCCATATTTCCTGCAGCTCTGGAGGCTCTTGATATGGAGAAAGCTTTCAACACGTTATCCTGGGAATACCTATGGGAGGTGATGCATCGGATGGGTATTGGCCCGGTCTTTCTATCCTCAGTGCGTCTTTTATATACAGCGCCCCAAGCAAGAGTGTGTACGGGAGCAAGAGTGTCGGAGTCCTTTACTATCGAACGTGGCACGCGGCAGGGATGTCCCTTATCACCACTGCTGTTCGCGTTGGCTATGGAGCCCCTGGCCATACGACTACGATCTGGGTTGGATGGGTGGGGCATCCGTGTGGGGGCCAGGACGCATATAATATCATTGTATGCTGATGATTCCCTGGTGTATGTCACTGATCCGGAGCGAACGGTCCCCCTCTTGTTGGGTATGACGGAAACTTTCGGACAGATGTCAGGCCTCCGAGTCAATCGGCACAAAACAGTATTATTCCCAATGGCAGGACTGTCGACAGCGGCGACGCCTGAACTACCCCATTTTTGGGGCTGTCTTGGGAGACAGAGGGCCTGATTCTAACTTTGGAGGACGGTGTTAAACCGTCCCAAAAGTGGCGGATATACCACCTACCGTATTACGAGTTCCATAGGATATAATGGACTCGTAATACGGTCGGTGGTATATCCGCCACTTTTGGGACGGTTTAACACCGTCCTCCAAAGTTAGAATCAGGCCCAGAGTCCTTTACATATTTAGGCATTCGAGTGATGCACTCATCGCAGCTGCAATTTACGTTAAACATGGGTGTAGCGCTCACAGACAGGGAATGGAATAGGGCCTGTTCGTTGGAACAGGATGAGACTGGCAATGCTCGGATTAAATTGACACATTTCTATTATTTGCATAGAGCATACCTGACGCCCCAATGCCTGCATAGAATATCCCCCTCGAGACCTGACAGCTGTGGACGTTGCGGGATGCCATCGGCTTCATTTGTTCATATGGCATGGGTCAGTAGCTCTGTCCAGCCCTTTGGCGTCAAGTAGTGGTGGCGCTTGGGGAGATCACAGCTGCGCGAGTGCAGGTAGCAATGAAACACTGTTTACTGCTCCCTGTCCCTGTCTTGGCAAAAATTCGTATTGCGATGCGATGGGCTAGCCCACACCCCCGCTGGATGCTGATTGGCTGAGTGACTTGGCCGAATGGGCCACCATGGAGGAATGTCACCTGGGTAGGGTGTGAGTGGATGAACATGCTGACCAAGACATAGAGCGTTGGCACAACATGATTACTGAGTTATACGGTGTGTGGGAGAATGAGGGGGAGGACCCCTTGACAGACGATTCTAACTGCTGAGCTCTGGATATAGTTTGCCTATTCACGGAATAAGCTTAGCGGCTATGGAGGCATGGCTATGAGTTTTTGAGATATCAGGGTGGGTGTGTTGCCAGGGGTGGATGTTGATGTGGGGGTCATTGCGAGTGCAACTCCTCCTTATCCTGGTCGCTGATTTATATATGGACTGTTTTGCAGTAGCCCCCCCTCCCCCGGGTGCTTCTCTCCCCCCCCCCCGGCTGCATGTGCGTGGTACCTTCGATGTCATATGGGCGTTGTTGCTAATTTTATCTGATCTGTCAGTGCTCATCATAATCACAGTGTTCTGGTTTGTTTGATAGTTGAAGGACTGCAATGCACTGCATGAACTGTATAGTGGTAGGCGCCACTAACCGATGTGCCCATTACATGGATGATGATGAATTTGACCTTGTCTGACACTATAAATGTTTATTTCCTTATGCTTATTAGGTCAATGCATAATACGTGAACTTGGGTGGGGACCACAAATGGATATGATTGTTGGATGGTCGACTGACAGTATATTTCCTTCACTGTAATATACTATGATGTAGTGCATGGTTATATGAGTCCCTTTCTATGCATAAATAAACAAGTTCAAAAAATAACTTTGCTTCTGTAGATGTGACCTTTACTTAAATATCAGGGAAGTGAACTGCAAGTTCTTAATAATAACTACTTCTCCAATTTCTGTTTTTCATCAGAATGTTACTGTGTGTACAGAAGAAAAGCAAGGGCAAGGCTCCTAGTCCCCTGAAGTGCTGAGCCAATGAGCCTAATGTTTAAATTTAGGGAGATTCACTATAGCTATAGCTCGAAAATAGTTGAACCAAGTCACAACCAATAGCCAGGAAGTGGAAGCGATTATTTAAGATGAGGTTGTGGTTGTCACAGGCGTTTTAAAATGCAGATCTTCCAATGACAAGTGTTCAGTAAGGTATTAGAAGGGGGGATAACCATAGTGAATCATCTAGAGAAGTAATGGGGGGCAGGGTCGATGGAACGCAGAGTGTAGGAAGGGAGACCACAGTTAGAGAAGAGGGGTAGTGGTGCATGGGGGAGGGCCAGCTGTGATTACTTCTTTTACCAGACAGCATGTATTCCTATGAGAGGAACAGTACCTTGTGGTTGCTTTTAGCTTGTTTGAACTCTAATTCCAGATCCGAAGATTGAACTAGTTTGCCTGCATCTTTATCTTTCTGTTATTGTAGAAGTTTATGGTCGTGAGGGAGTTATATTAATTAGAGAGGACTGTGACGATCCCCTTGCCAGGAATAATACATCTTTTGCGGGATCAGAACGTTGTGAGGAGGTCGTTTCCCAAGGAGTGGTATCCATATTGTAGAACATAAGGTCAGTGTTGGTTTGGCCTTCCATTGATTCATGGAATCAGTTCTAGTCTTAAGGGGCCGATATTCAGATTCAAGTTATATAACTTTTGGCGTTGTTTCAAGGTAGCAGATGTAGAAGAAAATATTTCACAGCTTGTTGGCCATAGATGGTAATGGGTGCACCGAGAGAAGGCTCAGGGTGGAGCATTGCACAACTGGAAGAAGTGTTCAGGTGGTTTAATGACTTTAATGTGGTGGTTTAATTTGACATATCACTCTTTGTAGAGTCCAGTCTTGTCATATTGTCTGAAGTGATAATTTAAGGGGTCTTTTAAGTGGTGTTATGTGAACTGAAATTGTGCAGCAGGATAACAGATCCGTCACACTGTTCACAACGGGCATCAGATGAAGCTGACCCATCTGATGAGTAAATTCTATGACAGCACACCCATTCTTCCTTCAGGATTTTCTGATTTTCACACCTATGATGGTGGGTGTTCTCACGATACTTCAGGGATGACTTGAAATGCTCTATTTGAAGGATGTGAAGTAGTCATCTATACATCCTGAGAGGAAGGAGAAGATGCAACATGGTTTGTATCCCAGATATCTAAGTTCGGGGTCCCTAAATGCAGCATTGCTGCATTTTTGGTGCCTCTGTGACCACCATACTGGCCACCGATATGCAGCATGACAGCATAGCGACCAATTTGTGAGGATGGAGGTCACTGCACAGTTTCCTATCCCCATTTGTCCCCGGGAAGTTACACCCACTCCCATTTGCCGCCTCGGGCGCAGTTCTGCACAAGCGGGAGTTAGGGCACCAGGCTCCAGCTCACTGTGGTCAGGATGACTGCCGGGTAGCAGAACAGACCGGGAGGGCAGCCTTCTGACTGAGCAATGTGGATGTCAGTAGATGTTTCATAACCTGAGTGAGTCTCTCAAAAATGTTATATTTTATCTTCATAATTCAAAATACAACAGTTTCCCTTTCGATTGCTCACTTAATGACAGTGCCAAGACATGTGTGCCTTGTTTGTAGACCTTAAATGGTATTTTCAAAATTTTACTTACTGAGTTCTGTGATAATGCATGAAAGAGGTTTTACATACTTACGTAATCATACATCCATCAGTCAAACAATACAATTTTTTGTCCTTGCTAACTTGGTCTCCCCTTATTTTGCAATACAAAAATATTGCACTTACATTGAGTCCATATCGATGGAGGCTGAAGTACTTCAGCCACGTCAGCCAAGGCAAAGTAGATGTCAGGTTGACTAGCAGACCAGAGAATATCTGAAAGAACAGAAATGAAAGTACAGTTTGACATGTGATTTCATATATTAAATGTATAAAGCATTTTCCCAAAGCACTGTACATACATTATGAAAAATTGAATTATAAAACAGGAAGTAGAGACGTGTAAGCACCCCTTTAAGCGCTCCTCTGACAGTAAGTGAAGAGAAAAGAAAGTGAGGGCAGACTGGAGAAGAAGGGGATTCCAGGCATGAGTTCCCAGAAGAAGGAAATAACAACATTGAGGTTGGTAGAGTGGGGGCAAGGAGTGGGCAGGAGAAATCTAGTAGCAGAGAGAACATTTGGGAAGGGCCCACATAAGCCCGCTTTTTACTTTGTCCTGAAGACATCAATACGCAATGTAACTTTGTCTAGCCCGCTCCGCCTTAACCATCAACACACCTTAACTGGTATTTGTGCGCATCTAATTACAAAAAAATTATAAATAAATAAAGAACACTCTGGTGGCAGTACTGAAAACATATTAAAAAGGACAGATTGAGGAGGCTGTAGGACCAACCAAAAGACAGGCGTAGTGACGAAGATGAGGAACAAGCAGGGACAAATAGGGAAGAGGAAAGAAAATAATGGCAAGGCAAGAGGGAGCAAGAAAAGTAAGGGGATGGAGAGGGAAACCGAAGACGTTCGGTCATAATGGAGTTCAAGAGATGAAAGACCATCCAATTTTGGGCAACAGTCATGTGACTGAAGAGACAAAAGCGGAATTAGAGAAATACCTGGGAGTCATCAGCAAAAAAAGATCAAAATGAGGGGTAAGATGTACTAGCGGGGAGGATAGATCGCAAACAGTGGAGGATGAAGAAAGGCGCTTTTTGGGACCCCATAGTGACTTGAAAGGAATGTAGAGGGATGGCCAGACCATGAAATTGTTTTGGAGTGCCATAGCTGTCAGAAGAATTAGTTGATTGTAACAGAAAAGTATGAACAGTGTTTATGGTCCTTGAGTGTCAGGGCCATGCTAAAAGAAAATGAGCAGGATTAACTACAAATGATTGATGCTAATTCTTGGGGACACTGAAATCTATTTGTTCTGACCAAGCAAATTATTGTTCTAAACTGCACACTCCAATTCAGAGTTTTTGACTGCAAAAACCTTTTTTTAAATGTATTAATCCCATTTTAGAAATCAATAAACGTTTGCAGACTTCTGAAATGGGATTGTGAATAGATACTAATTTGGTGTTTTAGGCATCTCTTTCAAATACTGAATTAGTATGTTATGTATGGATGTTTTCTAATCGGATTTTACAGATAGCCGAGTTGGAGTAGTTACCCCATTACAAAGGGAAGGGGTCCCCTGGGGACCACTTTCAACTCTGAAACAAACTTCATAAAAAATAAAACTTTTTTTTAATGCAAACCCCAAGGAAAAATGGCTGCATTATTTAAATGCGATCGCAGTCATGATGATCTGCTGACCCTAGAAGGACATCATCCCTCTGATTGCCTCCAATCACAGAGAGTCACAATTTCCAAATTAAAGTAGGCTGGATTAAGGCACATTCTGACTCAGAATTTTACAAACCGACCTATTACAACATAGGTCGGTTCATAAAATTCTTTATGGATCACAAAAATACTGGTTGCAAATTGCACGATACGGCGCATTTCTGTTCTCTCCCCCTGCACTGCTACACAATGGGCTGCCTAGCGTAGATGCAGGCACCCTTGCACTACGGTGCAAGGATGTGTGTGTCGCAGACAGGATTTTTTCTGTGCATGAAGGAACACCTTCCTGCATATAAAACATCCATGGAGGCTTTTTCCTCTTTCTATGTGTGCTGCAGAGTGCAGCGCACATAACAAGAGGATAAAATGAGTAGAAATAAAGTTATTTCTCCTCGTTGTGCTTCCTCTTTGGAGGTGTAAGATTTTGATTTGTTTCTTGTAAATCTGAAAATTGGTAGGAATGAGTGAGAAAACCCACCGCAATGCCCATGGAAAGCCTCCCTGATGCAGGGTGAGGCAATGCAGTGACTTGCGCTGCATTGTCTTACACCAGATCTGCAAGGCCATGAACAGCCACGCAAAGTGACTTTGCCTGACCTTGCAGATATGGGTCTGCACAATGCGTTGCCAGTGAGTCACAAAAAGTGATACACCGGTGGCGCACAGGGCTTGTAAGTAAGCCCACTGGCCTTTAGACTATCATGGTATAATGCATGTTAGGTGTCATAATGTAAATAACATGGGTTACACTTGAGACTTACTGTTGCTGTCCTCATCTTCAGTGGGTGACAGGTAAGCTGTTCTGAGCTTCATGTGGAGGTCCTCTGATTTATCTCTTTGTGCCTCACCTTCTGTATTTTTGTTTGGGATAGAATGTCCAATTCTAACAGCTTACTCTCCTCCACTCAGGTTCCATCCATGATCTAAGATAGGTCCAATATAGAAATGGTAGCTTGCTGGACAGAGGTGCACGGGGTCCTTTTTCCAGATATATGTAGATCTGTTGTTAATTTCTCTCAATATAGACTTCACGTGAGAGATATATTAACCACTAAATACGGGTGCATGTGCTTCAATAATTTCTGACTTACTTGAGTTCTCTGTTTTGATCAAATCAGTGGGTATTACAATAAGGTTTGTGTTCCATTTTTAGAGATCGAATGGGATAAAATCATATCCTTCTATTTTTTAATGTCCTTGTGAAATAAGCACTTTAATGCTGAAGATAAACAAATGCAATGATTTGATAATTTGACATCAATCACCTTTAGACAGAGTGAATTTCTTCCTCACTAGTCTGTGCAATTCCTGCTGTTCTCACTCATCCCAATGTTCTACCTTATACTTTCTGGAAGGTGCACTACACAGCGGGTGCAAGGTGTAGAGCAGTGGTTCCCAACCTTTTGACTTCTGTGGACCCCCACTTTATTCTTACTGTATCCCAGGGACCCCCACTGAATCATTAGTGGAATCCAGGGACTCCCCAACTGAGTCAGTCAGTCAGTCAAAATGTCTTTATTCAGCAATTGCCATAAAAGTACATAAAAAAATCACATAACTTAAAAAAAGCAAGGCAACAAATTGATGGACAGTTTAAATGGGTAGCCAATATAAAAAAAATTAGACTACCTTAACAACCTAGATTTATCTGTTCCAATTTGCCCTTGCAGGGATAGAAGAAAAGTTTGGTGAAAATAAATGTAGTACCTTTTAGAATTATACAAACTCATGACAATTCTTGTATTCTAAGGCATTTTCTAATATTATAAAAACAATAAAATATAATACTAAGATTATTTGAATTACCTAAGATATAATAACAGATCCTCACTCAGTGCAAAATCACAAATGCATATCAAGGCATATATAAAGATAAATTTGCTAACCTCTAGAATTGTACAGATTCATAGCAATTCTCATATTACAAAAACATATTCTAAAATTAAAGAAAACAATATAATATTATGCTTAAAAGTTCAAATTTACCCTGGGTATAATAGCAAGTTCTCACTTTGTACAAGATCATAAAAGCGTAATAGGGGTAAGATGAAAGCATGTCTAGGGGTAGCATACAGTGTACAAAAGAGAAAAAAGTGAGAAGTACTCTGCTTTGATCTGGCATCACAAGGACAAAGTGGAAGATCTTTTTGTCAGATACACTGATTAGGGAAGGCCACCTTAAAGTGTATCAAGTTTAATCTAAATAAAGTTAGAAGAGAATATATTTTTGGACTCGGAAACCAAGTCAAATAGGGTTCCATATTTGAAATGGAAAACCTTTGATCTCCATACTCAGATTGCTATGGCATCAAAGAACTGTGGAATCTTATATTTGAGATATGCTCAGAATGGCGTGATTTCAGCAGCTCCTTTGCATTTGTAGGTATGGACTGTGGGTCTTCAAACATGTTCCTAAGCCCCAGCTTTTCAAAGGATGATTGCAAATATGAAAGTGAAGGAATCCTATTTGATTTGGCCAACTGTAAACATTCAACAATACATTCCTGTATTCCTGTATGAACGAGGCTTGGGTTCATCCAGCATCTAATCCAAAGCAAGAGAGGAGCAATAGAAACCATATCCTCTACAAACCGTAAGCCCACCTCCTCGTGGCAGATGATATTTGCTCCGCTCTTAGGTACCATCAGTAAACTACGTATACATTTATTCTCAACACGTTGGAGAGTAGGTACTTTAGCGTAGCCCCAAACATCTGCCCCATATAGGGCTGCTGAAACACACTTGGAGTCATAGAGCATTACAATCTGGGGTGATGGTCTGTGGCCCAATTTACAGGTGAAACGGAAAATCGCTTCTATATTCCTCACCATTTGCTGGGTCTTAAAGTTCAAATGGGTATTCCATAACATAGAAGAGCTCACGTGCATGTCTACATAACAAAAAATTTTCACCTTATTAATAATATTTCCTCCCATAGTAAATTGCTTGGACTTAGTATTTTGAGGGCCACATGTCATGACATATGTCTTAGAGTAGTTAACTTTCAGATCAAGGTCCAGCATGAAAGTTAAGAAAAGGTCAGGCCTTGTAAACCATTTGCAGTGCGAGCAATTAATACTGCATCATCTGCGTATAATAAAACTGGGAACAATCTCTGGTCCATCTTTGGTAGATCTTTTCCATATTTTGTCAAAAAATCATAAAGCCCATTTATATATATCAAGAAGAGAAAAGGGGCTAAAATAAATCCCTGTCTAACTCCCAGAGTTGAAGGAATAGGGGAGGTTCTCTGACCAGATGGGCCAAACTGAACTGATACCTTCAAGTCTGTATGTAGGCGCTTTATGAGCTCCAATAGGCTCGCATCACACCCCAAGGTTCCCATAATTTGCCATAGCTTCTCTTTATTTACCAAATCAAAGGTACTTGTTAAATCAATAAATGCCATTTGAATGGACTCTTTTTTGGCAACTACATATTTACTAAGAATAAGGTGCAAGTTTAATACTTGTTCCACTGTACCTAGTCCAGGTCTAAAGCCAAATTGAATTAGGGATAAAATCTGTGCCTCTGTCACCCAATCCTCCAAATGTGATAAGATCACATTACCCAAAATCTTGGCCGTAGAATCAATAAGAGATATTGGTCTATTACAAGAAGAATCTTGTCTATTACCCTTTTTGAATATGGGAATAATAGTTGCCAATTTCCATGAAGGGAGTATATTACTTTTTACAGCACTCCTTAAAACGTTTGTGACTAGGGGGCCCCAGAGATTGGGGCATAGATTTAAAGACGTCTACAGGAACTCCATCAGGGCTGGGAGCCTTCCCTAGCCTAGATCGATTAATGGCTCCAATGACCTCGTGAAGCTCGATCGTGATATCTAAGACATTAGTATTAGGATCTATGGAGGTCTGCTTAATAGTACTATCCTCTTTGATCAGAGTGTCATTTTCTGGGTTTAAATACTTTTGTAAAGTGCTTCAACCAAACATCCTCTGCAATTAGGCAATCGTCAACTTTAGTGTTGCTATCTCAGAAATATGAGTGATTTACCACATTCCAGAATTTTGAAGTGTCCTTCAATTCAGTGGCAGCCAAGAGCTCTTCCGATGCTTTAGTCCTTATTTCTGATTTCCTTTTTTCCAGAGTGGCCATATACTGAGCCCTTGCTATTTTAATGAAATAGTGGGAGGGTGGAACTGTTCTAAGGGCTTCTTATAGTTTTTTATGGCCAGTTGAGCACGCAGAGTTAAACCATCAGTGCGTCACTGGACCCAAAGGAGGCCTATCCGCCACCAAAGCATCCAAGATAGCATTACTTAAGTGTTCGTATTCTTGAACTATATGATCATGGGCTAGCTGTTGAGACAGACAGATGTTAATAGAATCTAGCCTTGATCTTATGATTTCCTGATTGAATCTAGTTGGATTTATTTTTTCCCATTTCAGGCGTACGCCAGAATTTGTTTGGAAAGTGGTATTTCTTCTCAGTACCTTGTTCTTCGAGGCCTGTTTAATATTTAGATCTAGTTTAATACATAAGGGGTTGTGATCACTGGCACAGGGGGGAATAATCTTAAAATCAGAAATTAAGTGGAAATCTGAGGAACCAATGAGGATAAAATCAATAGTGCTCCCTTTCAAATTCCCTGTAAATGTGGGGATTTTTAAAATATCTATAGCCACTTTCCCCCTAACATGGACCAGGTCAAACTTACATAAAAAGGAATTCAAAACTTCACCTTCAACTGAGTCATTACTGAAAGCTGGGGACTTAGGGGGTCATTCTAACTCTGGCGGGTGGCGGAGGCCGCCCGCCAGAGTTCCCCCCTCCGAAATACCGCACCGCGGTCAGTAGACCGCGGAGGGTATTCTAAGTTTTTCCCTGGGCTGGCGGGCGGTCGCCAAAAGACCGCCCGCCAGCCCAGGGAAAGACTCCCTTCCCACGAGGATGCCGGCTCGTAATCGAGCCGGCGGAGTGGGAAGGTGCGACGGGTGCTGTTGCACCCGTCGCGTATTTCACTGTCTGCCAAGCAGACAGTGAAATACTTGTAGGGGCCCTCTTACGGGGGCCCCTGCAGTGCCCATGCCAGTGGCATGGGCACTGCAGGGGCCCCCAGGGGCCCTGCGACCCCCCCTACCGCCATCCGGTTCCCGGCGGGCGGACCGCCGGGAACTGGATGGCGGTAGGGGGGGTCGGAATCCCCTCGGCGGCGCAGCTAGCTGCGCCGCCTTGGAGGATTCCAAAGGGCGGCGGTACACTGGCGGGAGACCGCCAGTGTTGCCGGTCCGACCGCGGCTTTACCGCCGCGGTCGGAATGCCCTTGGGATCACCGCCGGCCTGTCGCGGTGCTCCCGCCGACCCTGGCCCCGGCGGTCTTAGACCGCCGGGGTCAGAATGACCCCCCTAGTCTGTTAACATTAATTTTCTAAGTAGTCGTGGACCCCAAGGGGTCCCCGAATCACTGGTGTACAGGTAGTTTTATTTTTAGGCCTGGAAGAGAGAAACTGACTAATATTAGGCCTAGAAGAAATTTAAGTGACTGGTGCAACTCGTGTATTTTAGGGAATTCATTTTACACTTCATGAACAAAGTTCCTGATATTGTGCTACTTCACCAAGTAGCACAATTGTGCAAAGTTCGCAGGAAAAAATATAGAGCTGGAGCAATGCAAATGAAATGCATGCTCACATCCATAATGGCCATGATGACGCATTTCATGATAAAATCTAGTGCTAAATGCTGCATTTATATGTAGTAATGCATAATTTTGCATACTTTTCCCCAAACTTCACATAAATACATGAAAGCAAATTACATGTATTTTGCACACCTCTAGTTAATATTTTATAAAGAATAATGCAAATGCAGCATGGTGACTGTTGTCAACATAAACATATCTGTACTTACTACTATAACTACCTTTAACACTTCCTCAAACTATTCACCTACCAGTACTTCTACCTTTACACTTACCTCTACTGCACGCTTCTCTACACCTACATCTGTTTCTACCTCCAGTGGCGCAACGAAACCTGAGGGCACCCCCCTGCAAAGTACACGGTGAGGGGCCGCCCACCAAGTGAGGAGAAGTCAGGCAAGGCACCCATGCACAGTGTACTGTGCTGAAGGGACCTCCTGGAGCTCGGTGTCCCGCCCCACAACACAGGGGAAGCGGGGGCTATTGTTACGTCAGTGTCCACCTCTACTCCTACTCCTTTTTAGTTGTTGCTTTGCCTTAGATATTGGAAATAAATATTGCTTGAATTTTCTTTATTTTTTCTTCATTGTTACCAAAAAATTCTTAATTTTCACATTTATTGATTTTGTGGTGTAATTTGAGGTGGACTTTTGACCAGAAGTTCCCCTACTGGGACTGCATGACTTCTGCTTCACAGGTGCTCCCTAGGATAGTGGAATGGGTAGTTCAGCTTGGGTTTTACACCAGGGGTTCCTGCTGTGATCAGAAAAAGGGCCCTATTTCGAGAAAGGCTCATCTTCCCTGCAAAGCTGCCAGCAGAGGCTAAGACATGCCAGGAGTCCTGAGGTGAAAGGGGAAGCACATTGTATGAAAACATATTCCAGGACACTTACATCTGGTGCTTTCCAGGAACAAGCAGGCAGGTGGAGCAGGGTGCTGTGTTCCCGCTCTCGGCGACAATGAGAATGCGTCGGGGTATCAAGCAAATGTGGTGGAAGAGGTGGTTATGCAAGGAGAATATGTTGCATCAAGGGTAAGAGACTGGGAAATAAGTATTGAAAGATAGATAACTGCAGGAAACTTGTATACATTAACTTGTACGGTATTTTGGTATGGACTGCAAAATGTTTGTAGCAAATTTCTGTTGCTTGTGACATACAGCCAGCAGAGGTGACTAGATGAATTAAAGTGTCGATTAGCAGCCTGGTATTATTCACTCTGAGCCCTCAGTGAAAGCTATAGCAAGCACTCAAAGCCACGTTCCAAAACTTTAAACATGTCTCATCCCTTTCTTCAATGTCACATTGTGTAGATCTGTATGTAGAATTTCTATAGCATGAAACTGGACAAAAGGTTGGTGGACACTATGCGGCCTCAAAGGCAAAGTTTATGTAAACAAATGATTGGAGAGGTAGTTGGGTTCTGAGAGCAGAAGTAGATCATCACTTCATTGGGATGCAGTGTACAGTAAAAAAGTGTATCTTCACCTTTTCCTAAATTGGACCAGATTTGGGGTAGCCCTGATGGATACAAGGATTATGTTGAAAATCATGGATGCATAGATGGAGAATATGTGTTGCTTGTTTCTTTTTTTGGACCTTTTGGTTCTAGTTTGATGGTGTCCTGGTGGTAGATGTGTCATGAGATATGCTGGTGAGCTTGTTACCCAGATATGCTGGGGTGCCGATTGTGAAGGCTTTGTAGATGATGCAGCTAATTTTGAAGGTTGTGTGGGGTGGAAAGGGTAGCAAATAGAGGTTGCTCAGAATGGAGTGATATAGTCATATTTCTTCCTACCCTGGATGACGCATGCTGTGGCACATAAAATGCCCTAAAGTGGAGGTAATATGGAGTCAGGGAGTCCATTAAGCAGGGCACTGTCACCATCCAGATGCAACAGCTTGAACAGCATTTCTGGCAATGCTTTATAAGATAAGTAGTTTAACATTTTTAATATAGAGAGCTAGTGCTAATCCATCGTTGTTCCTTGAAGATGAGGTTGGTGTCCAGAGAAAATCCATGTGATTCGGTATTGAGTAAAAACAGAGTTTGACAAGTCAACATCCATTCCATCAAGCAGGAATTTTGCCTTGGGATTCAGCTCCAAGTAGCTGCGGGACATCCAGGTCTGGATGAGGTGCAGGCAGTGTTGTTAGGTGCAGTATATGTGGAATCAAATAGAGTTGTGTATAATGAGCATATTGTTGAATGTTGATGTTATAAATTAGTAGAGCTCAAAGGAACACTGTGGAAATGATGCAAATGACTGGAGACAAGCTGAAACCCTGGGGAACTCCATACGTGACTCAGATCTTCAAGAGGAGTGAGGTGGCCGATAAGGCGGAGTTCAGTTCCTTTCTGTTGATGGTGAGTTTTTCTACAGGAGACTGATGATGCAAGAAACGGTGTCTACAAAAAAAAACAGGAAGTCTGTTTTTGCCAGGGGGTGCAAGAAGACTTCTTGAAGTTGACTAGAAAACCTAGACTGTGAACAAGAGTGCTGGGAGAGAATGTCTGGAAAGTGGTGCATGAGGAGGATATTGCTCATATATATAATGAGGTGAACACCTCTGGCTCTTAGGTGAGCCACCACTGGACGAAGAACATTGGTGGAACACCAAGGGGAGGAGTACAGACCAAAAGGAAGGAAACAAAATAACCACAACTGTAAATTTTATTTTAGGAATGGTTGTGTTCTTAGCATATAGGGACTGAGAAATAGGCTTATTTGAGATTGGATCTGACTAGGCAATCTATCCAATCTTTGGATAGAAGAGAGGCTATAAGGAGATTAATTCCCTCTATTTTAAATGCTTGAAGACTTGCATATAGATGTCTGGTTGAAGGCCTTTCTCCTTCTTGCTGAATAACGTGCTCACAAATCCACCTTCATGAAAGGCAGGAATGAAAGTGCCTTTTTTTACTGTGTCCGTGACCTTCTGGTCTGCAAGAGCAGATTCATCTAATGGGAAGGAGATGGGTAGGGTTCTGCAGGTTTGGGATGGAGTAGCCAGGAAATCTATATAGTAGCCAAAAGGAGTTTGAAGGACCAAGGGGTTAAAAGTAATGTTGCAGCATGCTGGGAGGAAGAGGGAGATTTGTCTTTTGCTGGGGAAAAGAGGGACAATGGAAGGGAAAAAAGAGAAGGGAAGACTTACCTTAGTTGGGAGGGGGGAGAGATGGCTTTTTAAATCTATGGACGGTGTCTCTAGCAGAGCGGAGGCCTCTTGGATAGAAGGGTGAGTGGGAGCTGAAGGAGCTATCTGGGCATCCTCGACATATAAAGCAACTTGAGATGAGACCTCTGTATTGGTGGGATGAATGCCCAGATGATCAGCGGGCAATACAAAAAGGCAAGGTCTGCAAAAAACACATTTAACATTGGCCTAGCTGTATTTTGACAGGTAAAGGTGAAGACAAACTTGGATAAGGATTTATTAAAGTTGTCTCTGAAGAGGTGACCTTTGGAGTGATCAGGAGAGGCTCAGCAGATCAATCAGCAACTTTCTGCTGTGAAGGATGCTCAGCCATATGATGGATTTAAGTTAACTTTATCTGGCATTTCTGCCACCTGTCCAAGAACTTCGAGAAGGCAAATGAGCTAGGCTGTAATGTTGCAGTCATGATCTTGGCAGTGTTTGGGGCTCGATCATCACCCTTACAGGGTTTGTGGTCTTGTCATTGTAGAAACGTTAGAAGATAAGGGTCCAGCTCAGGAGTGACACATACCTAAGCTGGGATAGATGAGAGAGGGCACTCTGAGTGAAGGATGCTCCTAACATTTATCTAGTGAGGAGGTGAACCAGCAATGCATGGATTCTGTCACAGGAGTAAAGGAGGCCATTTGGGTGCTTTAACTCTGGTGGTTCAAACATGGGTTTACTGCAAAATCCAAAATGGAGGATTTTGAGGTGTAAGAGCTGGGGTCTAGAGTATATAGATGCAAAACACCAGCAGCAGGCACAGTATCATCTTCGCTTGAGAGTGAAATATCGTCAGAGTCATCCTCTGATATATCAGAAGTATCCTCAACTAGCACCAAAAAAGTAGGCCTTTAATGGGGAAGAAAGTGGGAGGTTGTGTATTTTTCTTGATGCTGTGCTGCAATCTCCTTTGGCGATGGAAGATGGAGGGTGACACGGCCTTTAGCCTGAGAAGACACTGCAGGTTCTTGTGTTTAAATGAGGCCTTGTGGCGAATCTGGCGGAGTTATGGAGTTGGAGTGCACTGGGAAGTATTTGAGAAAGAGGTGTGCACATATTCATTAACTTTTCTAGTGCCTTCTCGAGGGTGATTTGGATATGGGTGCTCGAGCGGTCGATACCAACTGAAGGTGGCCCTAGGAGAGTAAGTTTTCAGAGGCTGGCATAATAGGTGTACCCTGTAGGGATGAGGTTGCTGCAAAGTGCCAGCTTGCTAGGTAGGTAAATAATTTGTTAGTAGGCCATACCTTCTGAGAGGTAGGAAGCTGTACGCGCTGAAATAGCTGTGCTTTTATACTAAGATAAAGGAGATATTATTTATAAGGAGTTCTTCCTTTCTCCCCCTTTTTTAGGTGGGGGAAGAATAAGTCCCTCATATTTTTTTAATAAGGTGTTTGAGAGAGTAGATGTTTTTTTCCGGTCGCGCAGTTAGCCAGCGTTTAAGTGATGCTTGCTTAGTTGCCAGGTGACACAGCTGAGGCCAGGAATCATGCCATGCTATTGTGAGATGAAGTGGTACGGTGGCCTAGAAGGAGATGGATTCGGCTGGAACACTAGCATAGAGGAGCGCGTGAGCAAGTACATGTGGAAGGAAAGGAGGGAGCAGGGATACAAAATAAGTAGATTGTGCAATGGTTTTACTGTCAATGACCAGGGCAACAGTTGTAAGGTGCAAGAGAACATATGGTAAAAGGAGTATTGTAGGACTTGTTCTTTGGTAGCAGAGCTTTATTGAGAAGAACGGTGCACGCAAGAAGGGTAATGAATGCAAAGGTACAACGGTAGGAAAAGTGAAACTGAAAACCTGAAAGAAAAAGTGTGTGAAGGCATGAGAAAGAAGTACATACGTTATAAGTATAAAGCATACAAATTCGCAAAGCTAGAAAGGGTTAGATATTGATGAGGAGAGGTTGAGTATGTGTGTGTAGATTTATATAGTGCGGCTTATCACCGGTGAGGGTATCCAGACGCTGTCCATGGGCACGGAGAGATAAAGTGATTTGCCCAGAATCATATGACCTCCTTGGCATTCTTGTTTCAAAGCTCTCTGCTGTTGAAAGTCCGTAATAAAAAGATTTATGTATAATGTGCCATCTCATTTCCTTCTGATAAAATCAGCGTATTGGTGAATGGAGCAGGGACTCAGAGGTTTCTTAGAAGCTCACCAACCGTTCTGCTGAATTTCAGGATTGTGGAACAATATGATGTCTAGTTTTAATCCCACCTCTTTCCTCTTATTCTCCACTTTACACTTCCTATCTCTTTATATCACACTCACAGGGCCTTTTCCTTCCCAGCTTTCTCCCTTTATCACTGTTTCGCTATCCCTTTCTACCTCTTCTTTCTCCCTTTGTTACCTTTCTCTATCTTGCACTTGGTCACGCTATGAGTTAAACAAATAAACGGTGCCCAAAAGAGGTGCCGAAGCCCGACACTTGAAAATACCAGCACAAATTAAGCTGCATATTGCCGATACTAGAAAGAGATCTTCAGAGCCAAAAACTATTCAAATTAATACGTGATCTGAAGTGACAGCAGATGAAACCCTTAGCACACAAATGTACAATGGGGGCCGGCAGTTTTAGGAGGGAGGGGGGCAGACGGGAAGCACACACACACACACACACACACTCATTCTTTCACACACAGACACGCACGCACATCCATTAAAAACACTCCTAACATTCAAACATGCACTCATGCACCAAACATTCATTTTAAAACATCACACACACACTCATTCTTTCACTCACGCACGCACACACATCCATTAACACTCATAACATTCAAACATGCACGCACCAAACATTAATTTTAAAACATCACACACACACACACACGTACCTTCAGCCTCGAGGTCCCAGGAGGGTTGGGACTGCTGCCTTCCCTCATTGGCTGACCTTAGGTCAGCCAATGAGGGAAGGCAGCAGTCACAGCCTCGTCACAGAGTGGGATGGGGTCAGTGAGACTGCTGATCCCACCCCACTCTGTGACGAAGTGTCACTGATTGACACTCGCCCTGGGCGCTTCAGGGCTTAAACCTGAAGCGCCAGGGCGAGTGTCAATGGGTGGCGCTTTCCTCGTCATCCAGGGGAGGGCCTCGAGGCACCTTTGCTGAGCCGAGGGGGTCACGCCCATAAGAGCTGTGACCCCCTCAGCCCAGCAAAGTTCGGCTCAGGCAGCCAGGAGTCTGCGCAAATTGTGCATGTCTCACTCCTGGCTGTCTGAGCTGAAAATTAAGAGTGTCTGCCAGACTGACCTTTGTTCGGCCTGACAGACACTCTTCATGAGGGGCAAAAGGTGGGGGGCGTGGCCCCTCTGCCCTAAAGGACGGGCCGCACCTGCAAATGTATGCCGAGATGCTGAATAGAAAGTGTGGCAAAATATCAGACACAAAAGCACTGGAAAAGATGAAGGTTACAGAAACGAGACCCATATAAAAGGCAAACTATACATTTAAATATACAAAGAAGGGAACTATCCAACTTGCCTAACGTCTACAACATTCCATCTCACTCTACACATTCACAACCTTCCTGCAAACCTGTGACAACCCTGTGGAAAAAATCTCTCTTGTTTTCAGTCCCCTTTTCCCAGTTCCTCTTTTGTCTGACATTCCTTACGGTTGGTAATGGGAAACACCCCTGCCAAATGTCTTTGGCAGCAGGGGTAAGGCTGTGCTGAGGTGAACTCACTATCATTAAGATGAAGCAGATGGTGGTGAGGATGCTGGACACAGTCACGTCGCCCTGGCCCGCGGCTATCGCCAGAGACACAGCGGTGGATGTGAGGGAGATCTGCACCAGGGTCAGCATCATGATGAAGAAAGTGTCTACCTTCCGCTGAAACCCTTGAAAAATACAGAAAAGACCGTATATTCACATACATTATATATAGCCAACTTACGTAGCTAAACATTCACATGCTTTATTAATTGGTTACACCTGCCTAAAAGCATGCAAGCAATAAAATTAAGCAATTCCATCTTTAAATTACTAATACCGGTGCTTCATGTGGAACAAAAGAAAGTATGTGCAGTGACACAGTTTTTAGGGTCGAGCGCACAAGCGCTCTCTCCCTGTTGTAATCTTTCTTTGGGCTTTTAACCACGCCCATGTCACGCCTGTCACTTTCATTGGTTCGTGGGCTTGCCTTTTAAAATCCGTTTGATTTAATTAGTGAAAGGCATGCATACGCCATGACTTTTCTGGTGTTTAGCCCTCCTAGAGTGCATCGGCCAACTACTGAAAACATACGGGGCTCCATATTTTCAGCATAGTTTCCGGACTACTTTATCTTTTTATTTTCCACGCAGGGTGATTGCGCTGAGTGTTACATAGTGCGACTGCGCTTGTTTTTTTGGTTTTGTTTCAGCGCGATCGCATTGCGTTTTACATAGTGTGATCGTGCTCGTTTTTTTCTTTCAATTTGTGTGGCAAGAACAGTCCGGTTAGGAGTTTACAACGCTAATAGTTCTAACTCGAGCAAATGCGAGACCCGTTGCATTGCAAATGCTTGTTTCCTTAGGTGCCCAGTGTCTACGTTGCTGACAGGATTGTGGGCAACTAAGGCTGCTTAGATTCCATTCTCCCCTCATGTCTTTCTCTTCCATCATGCCACACACCCACACTTTCTGTCATTCTATTTCATTTTAGCAAGTTCTTCCTTTGTCACTGTTGTCTTCTTTTTCGCCCCCACCTCTTTGTCCCTTTTGTTCCTTTCTTCCTCTTCCTCTCGGTCAAAGTCTGTTGAAGAGAAATACGGCTTTTCTAAAAACTGAGTGCTGGTGCCCTCCAAATCCACAATCTAAGCATTCAGATAACCACTGTACCAGAAAAGACCAGCTGTTCTGTACCACTGCAAACTATACAACATTGACTGACTATGATAAGCAGTATCAAGGCCATAGGTATGGATAGGATTAAGGTGGGGCTGACTTGGGCAGGGCTTAACTATTGGCAGCACAACAAGCTGTCCATAGTCATCAGGAGTCGATAATAAATTATCCCACCCCAGGTGGACAGAACATACCAATTTAATAATTATTTTTGTGAAAGTTATCACAATCCATTTGAATATTTTACCTCAGTAGTGAAAATGAATTGCTATCTCTTTTTGCTCTGGAGTGGAAGGTGGGAAATGTAGTGATTATACATGCTGTAGAGCTGGATGCTGGGAAATGAGGTTCACTTCTTTAGCATCTTCTTTTAAAAGTAATCTTATATATCGTGCTAGAAATGAGGTCTCTAGTTGGCAGTGGTTTGCACCCTGTGCAAGTAGGGTTCCATCACTCTATTCAGGGTAAGGAAGTCACAAAGTTAAGATAACTTCTGCTCACCCCATTGGTAGCTTAGCATATGCAGCCAGGCTTATCTCAAAGGAAATGTGTAAAGTATTTGTACACTCACACACACACACACACACACAGCAACACAGTGAAAATACTACAAAAGGACCACCAGTTTAGAAAAATAGGCAACATTTATCTGAGTAAAACAAGACCAAAACAACAAAAATCCAGCATACACAAGATAGGGATTGTAAAAGATTAAGCCTCAGTAAAGTGCTTAGAAACAAAATAGCTCAAACTGGGGCTATCATTACATCTTGATGGACTCTTTTCCAAAAGTCTGATGGCACTTGCGAGGGAGTGCACGCTGGTCATTAAGTCGCATCGCATGGACCCCAGGTACAATACCTTTGAAAATGATGATTAAACAAAGACGTTGCACGGAGTGGGGGAGGTGAAGTGTCGCTGGAGCCGGTGCGGCATTGGTTCCTTACTGCTACTGGGGAGGTGAGGCGTCGGATTCTTATGTTTGCAGGGGAGGTGATGCGGCATTGGTGGTAGGTGTGGGTTCCGTGCGATCCGCTGGGTGGATGAATCCACCAGATCAAGATGGAAGGCGTCAACTTCGCAGTGTTGCGATCACACCACAGGGCCACAGGTGCTGCAGCGACATCCGAGTCGGGTGTCCCGGACATTGAGGACACGGCACTAAGGATTCACGCCATGGTGGGACTTCGGAGGTGCTGTAGCGGCATTGTGCCTGCGGTGTCAGTCATGGTGGTTGCACTCAGTGAGGACCAGGGCTCTGGTGCAGGCAGTGGCAGAGAGTCAGATAGTGGCACCGGTTCTGAAGTTGCTCTGGAGTCAATGCACTGGGTTTCTTCTTGGTTGCACTATAACTCACTCCCAAGGGCCAAGGAACTGGATTTGGCACCACTTGGCGAGCCAGAACTCTCAGCAAGAGAGCCCAGGCGCTGGCAGTTGAAGCCTTTGATGTCCCTGAGACTCCTAACATGAGGCAAGCTCAGTCCAAGCCCTTGGAGAACCTTTGGAAGCAGGATGCAGAAAGCAAAGCCCTGTCCTTTCACTCTCAGGGCAGAAGCAGCAGGCAGCACAGCAAAGCAACTGTCAGAGTGTCAGTCCCTCTTACAGCATCTAGCTCTTCTTCCTGGCAGAATGTCCTCAGTCCAGGAGGATTCTAAAGTTGAGGTCTCAGAGGTCCAGTACTTATACTAATTTTTGCCTTTGGAGAAGGCAAACGTCAAAGGAAAGTCTTTGTAGTGCACAAGACCCTGTCTTTCCTGCCCTGGCACCAGACACGCTCCAAGGGGTTGGAGACTGCTTTGTGCAAGGACAGGCATAGCCCTATTCAGGGGCAAGTGGCACCTCCTCCAACCACTCTAATCCAGGAAGACCCATCAGGAAATGCAGGGTACACCTCATCCCCCTTTGTGTGACTGTCTGGAGTGAATTCACAGATAGCCCAACTGTTAACTTGACCCACATGTGTATTGGACATACAGGCAGAGGCATAGAATGGTTATGCAAGAAAATGCTCACTTTCTAAAAGTGGTATTTACAAACTTCCAATTTTAAAACCAACTTCACCAAAAGATGTATTTTTAAATTGTGATTTCGGATATCCCAAATTCCATATCTCTATCGGCTCCTAAGGAGAAATTACACTTAAAAGATATTTCAAGGCAATCCCCATGTTAACCTATGGGAGAGATAGTCTTGCAATAGTGAAAATCGAACTTAGCAGTATCTCACAATCAGGTCATGTAAAACACACCAAAACATGTCCTACCTTTTAAATACACTGCACCCTGCCCATGGGGCTGTTTTTTGCCTACCTTGGGGGGTGGACAGGGTGTAGTAAAAGGGAAGGTTTGGGTCCGGCAAGGGGGTGCACTTGCATGGTCGATCTGGCAGTTATAACTGCACACACAGATCCCTGCAGTGGCAGGTCTGAGACATGTTTACAGAGCTACTCATGTGGGTGGCACAATCAGTGCTGCAGGCCCACTAGTAGCATTTGATTTACAGGCCCTAGGCGCACACTGTGCCAATCCTGGATAAACCAATCACCAGTACAATTTAGACAGGAGCACTTGCACTTTAGGACTGGTCAGCAGTGGTAAAGTACCCAGAGTCCTAAAGTCAGCAAAAAAAAACATTTCCAACTTATCAGTAATAAACAACACCACAACATTGTTTCCGATTCCATTGCAGTTTCCATTTGATCTTGCATGTATTTTGTTTATTATCCCATCAAAGTCCCAGTCCCTCAATATAAGATTTCCAAGCCCATAGTTCCTCTGGATTATACACATTAGAGTAGCACTGTTTCAAACTTTGATGACAAAATAAAAAGTTCTATTTTTCACTCAATATCTACACGTTTTCAAATATAATATATTCCACAGAAAAAAAAACTGAAACATGCCCAAAACATACCTTTGATCCTGTCTAGGACAAAACAGAGCAGTTGCATATGAAAATATCATACACATCTAAGGGTTGATGAAACAGAACACAAAAATAGCTACCCTCTAAAGAACCCTTTTTTGTGAGATAAAAATGCCCTTACACATTATTAGTGGCATTCTTCATCATCGGGCTGCTACTACACTCCTTTCATTGCCATCAACAGGAGTGGTGCAAAAAGTCATTTTCTTATTAATTTAGTTTTTAAGGATCTGATCATTTTGATTGACATACGATGAAAGCTGCCTTAGGGATACCTTATTAAATCTGATCCTTTAATTTTGTGTTCCCCAGATAGGATCACAAACATCGTGGTCTCTGGGCAAATAGATTTTGTCTACATGTTTCGGCCAAACATCTTGCACCACTAAGGGGCGCTGGCCTTCCTTACAATGAGATCTCTCATTCAAAGTCATTGTCAAGGTCAGTCTTGTCAGTGAACAGCAAGAAGTTGAATATTATACTATGCAAAGACCTTACTTGCTATATAGATGTTTTGATGAAAGGAGTTTCTCTCTGTAAAACAAGAGACCGTTTTTGTAAATCATGCACCACAAAGGGTAAATGTCCCAGGCCACACACAGAAAAATGCAGCCTGTGATACATCTCTTTCACAGGAATACATTTGTTTACCTTTCTATGCAAAGCATTCATGAGTATGAAGCGAAACACTGTAGACCTTGAGACACTGCACACACAGACCCGAAGAACTCAATGGAGACATCCATAAAATCTGAATATGGAGTCAAGGGTCATCTTACACAAATGTCTAGTTAGTGTTTCTTAACCCAGGTGGGAGCGGGAGTGTCGCCCTCTAGTCACACATGCTAAAGCGTTTTCCTCTTCCTTCGCAGGATTTGCAGGGTGCTTTATCAGATAAACAGCTGAAGAATAAATTATAAATGGGCAGGTGTTTGGACAATGTTCTCTACGGACACAATCACGTAAAACCTACAGTATCTGCAAAGAGCGTTTGGCTGCTGTAAGACAATGCATAACGTCGACCGTCAATGGCATAAGTGAGTCATGGAAGGTGAGGTAGTATGCCAGCAGCAAAGCAAGACCAAGCAGCTTTGTCGATGCTTTTTGCAATGGTTTCCTCTAAACCAGTGAAATCAATCTGTGGGTTGTGACCCACTGGTGGGTTGCAAGTATGTTTTGTGCTTCAGTGACAGAGGTCAAACGTCAGGCTGTCTTCCCACAAATTGCTGTTTTTCTTTTTTTAATTTTTTTAATTTTTAACACGAACACAGGTGTTTGCAAAGTCCTCCCATTTGCAATCAGAGAAAGAAAGGTATTGTGAGTTATGTGACAATTTTGCTGGGGTACATGAAGTGTGAAACAAGAGGCTGTAGGATGTCAATTTTTCGTAACACAAAATAATGCAGATACCTGGAAATTAACTGTACACATTCAGCAGATAGGAAAGCAAAAATTAAGCACATTTTTTTGTATTTCTAAGGTTGTTGACAACAAAGATTTCAATAAGACCAGAACTAATGAAGACACTTTACTCAGTGATGGATAAATTATAACTATTCACCGAAAGCTGATTACCAGACATTATCATTTATGTGCAATTTAGTTTTGGCAGTAAAACTGGAAGACTGCAAATTTAGTAGCCATTTCAACGGAAAATGTGCTGTCTATAAATGACAGTGCGCTACCATACGGTGCTTTATTTACATTAAACAAATTGTCCACCTCATGTCCATTAAATATAGTTGGCTCATGAAAGGTTGTCGTACTAAAAAGTGGGTTATGGTTTTAATACCCTTCAGGAGCCCATGATCAGTCATTTGTGTAATACTTCAAATACACCAATAGATGTTATTATATTGTTGTTCTTTAATATGGAGGTTTATGCTTTAATCGTCAGTCTGTGACGACCATGATTTATCTGCCTTCTTGAGCAGTAGAAGTTTCTGAAGAAATACACCACCACGCTAGAGTGTATTTGGGGTGAGACGTGGGAGGCTACACAAAGCAGAAGTCAGGGGTATACATGGCTAAACAGTGTCTGCCCACAATTTTCACAGAGTGCACACCGTCCACCTTGCCAAGAAGTTGGGCCCCATTGTAATATGAACTCGTCCTGGTGTTAGTTTTAGACACTGGGACACACTCAGCAGGCCTGCAGGTTGTCTGCTTTCATTTAACTGAAAGTGGCAAGGGGGCTTTGTTAATTTAAATTCCAGCTTGGCCCAAAACAAAGGCCACAGTTAAGGGGCCATCAGACCACCTTTTGTTCAAGTATCCTGATTGGGAGCTATCTGGAGCCTAGCCTCACACCTATGCACAAATGCAAGGGAGGGGAAACAAAGGCACACAGCTTGATATTACTGCACAAATACTTGAGAGAGGCATGGCTTTGACTTTGCCCATACCTTGGATATAAGAGATATGCAAGCACTGTAAGAATATCAGGTGTGTTGGCCTGTTACAGACACACAAACAACAATTTAAATACCACTAATTTGTTTTATTTCTTTTATAGCACTACTCATCTCAATGCAGGGTGTCAGAGTGCTTTACATCACACATACACATTCACAATAGATCATATAAGTGTGTAAATCAATGTACAGGGTGTGTTTTATAAGACGAAGAGGGCTACAAGGTGCAGGAGCCACATATCCTTCATAGCTCACTGCACTATATTAGAAGGATTACAAATTATGGACTGCGGGTACCAAATGAATCTGTGTTAAAAGCAGTACCCACTTACCTATCTACATAAAGTAAAAATATGTCATCTGCATGTTACATGATATGCTTTGCATGAGACACAGTGACCCTCTATGCTGCTTTGATTCAAAACTTGTATTAAATAAAACAGATCTCTCTAGCAACGCATTAACCTCCACAGTTATCTTTCCATTGTTATTATACCCTGAGATGTACTGGGTACCCAAAGATCTCTGCAGCAGCTAGCTTAACCCTATAAAACATTTTAAAATGCAGACTTGCAACCCATTGAGAAGAACAGATTTACTGCCACGTGTCTGCTTGTTGCAAATTTCTTTCTAGGAGTTTAAAAACAACTACATGTATAAGCTGAGCCCAGATTCTGCGTCGAAGTTGCATCACATTTTTTGGCACAACCCCAATGCAAAATCCTGTTTGTTAAATCTCGCAGTGCACTTAAATGTAGTCATGACAGACCTGCTAAACATATTTGTGAAGTCTTAAGATCTGATGTCACTTCTTGTGATGCCACTTCCTGAGATGGCACATGCAATGTCACACACCGTGTTGTCAGGTGCTGCGATGTCACGTGCCATAATGTCACTTCCATACCACCCAATTTGCTTGGTCCCCTCCACTTTTTTTAGGGCTTCCGCCCTGAGGCTAACTAATAGTTCATGATTTAGGGGAGATTAAAGTGTGGTGCCCCGGATTCACAAACCTTTCACGTCGGAGCTTCAGGCTCTGTGATTATATTTGGCTTTAAGGTTGCCCTCTTCCTTGACCACTTCTACCTCTCAAGGGTAGCATGTTTCATATAGCAAGAGACGACCTAGCACCCCTTAGCATTTAATGTGCGCCACTCTGGGCTTTAAATAATTGTGTAACCTTTAGGGGGCCCTTTTATTCGCTTTTGAGAAGCCCCCCAGGTGTTCATGAGGATTCTGAGGCAGTTTTAACAGTGTGAATTACAGTATACTGTCTTGTGGTGCCACCTGCTGGTACCGCAGCTCGTGTCTTTCTAATTAATACGGGCATGCTGTCTCAATGTCAGTATGTTGTTACATCTACCGCCACTGCAGATACTACACTGAGGACCTTTACATGATCAAGGTAAGTTTATAAAGTATTCTCCACCTACCTGAACCCTGATACATCGACTATACATTTACTTCGACTTCTCTTTAATTCATATTTTTATGAGTTTTTTTTTTACTATTTAATGTTTTACCTGTAATTGTAACCCATTCTTTTCGTAATGTTACTTTTGTTAGATGTCCTTTACCAAACCGTATTACTTACTTTCCTCTGTATTTATTATTGCACTTTAATCTATTGAATTTACCGTAGATCCAATCCAATCCTAACCCTACTTGTAAGCATTACTTGTATGATTACAGTTAATTGTTATTCGACCTCAACGTAAACCTCATACAAGCCATAAATCTAAATTAAATTAAACCATTTTGCAGTCATACTATCCTATTCCACATATCTATCCTAACCCTTAAATAATTGAATTATTGTTCCATTATATTTGGGAAAAAAATTATTTACATTCTCGCTATTCCTTAATTATTTTTTAAAGTGTAAATGAGAGTAAGTTACCTGAAGTAGTAAACAACACTAATGTATCTACGGGGAAATTCAACCCCCACAGCCTGCATAGCTCACCAGTACCCACAGATGCCCCTAATTATTCAAATATAATTGTATTTGCAATATACAAAGTTACCTACCTTTTTATTAATTTTAAATTAACGTGTAATAAACTCTATACATTCCCATATGTGGGGTTAGGATGGAATCCGACTTGAAACCCCATATATTATTTTCTAATTTATGTAAACAGGTTACCCTTACTTTACGAAATTAATATTTTCTTTTAAGTTAACCCTTTCCCTTAACCTATTTGTCTTACATTGTTTATTTACTCTTGCACTCATTTTAGCTGGATTGGTAACCTGGGGGGGGGTTGAGGAGGGCGTCTGAAAAGAAAACCACCAGACCTGCAAAGGGCTTCTAAGTGACACCTGTAATGTGTAGAATCGGTGGGTGAAAACAAAGATATAAATCTGACAAAGGTACCACAACTATTTTCCTCTCTTTTATTGGTATGAGAAGAATAAATAATCGTCCAAAAATTCTGATTAAATTAACCTCCAAACTGTTATTATTGTAACATAACTGAATTGATTTGCTCTGATGAATTATCAACTTACCTTTTTTTCATATGCTCTTTCCCTTAAAGTTATGCTTGGGAGTGGAACCATAATAATGACTCACTTGACTAATCTGCATAGAGCTTGGCATTTGAGTCACAATGTTTGGCAAAAAAAAACAATTTTCAGCATCGTAATCAAAGTATGTTCTAAACACTACTTACCTATCATGAAATAAGTTATACACGTGAAGATTATGCCTGGAATGGACCTCATGGGTATGAAATCAGAGAGTAACTTGGCAACGAAGTATGTGGCAACCCTATAGTACCCACCGACGTACTCGTGCCTAGAAGAAAAACAAGTAATGATCACACATGAGGTCGAAGTTTATGATGCATCTTATATTAGAAGAGGGTGTATGATTTACTGATGTGTTATAGTAAATTTACTCCTTGCAGACCTCGGCTGGTATCTATCCGTGCCTTTAATAAGCACTGAGTCAAATGATGCACAAAGATAACACCAACAAAGTCCCAGAAGGTCCACAGACTAAAAGGAGGGATATTGAAGTGATTTGAGCGTTTAGACAACTGCATAAAAAGAATGTTAGCGGACTGAGGCGGCACTGGGTGGTATGCTGTCATGTCATTAAGGAGGCGCGCATTGAAACAGAAAGAGGGATTAATAAATATACTGGAAGCTATAGTATGATGCTAAATCACACAACTCTCAAAGTAGCGGTTCTAAGCAATAACAGTAAAATAGGAATGTCTTCGCTTGCGTGAGTTTAGGTGCACATTTTTTCCATTGCTAAGTTTTTTTTATCTCATCAGTTAAGTAAAATGTCAAATTAAATAATATAAAGGGTTTAAATATTTGACAAATACTTAAACTAAGGGGCAGAGTGCATGTCCATGACTTCTTTCTCATTCAGACTGCAACATTTTAGGTTTTCCTTAGGCCTAGTTTGGATCTGTTCAGCTCTTTTGTCCTTTCTGATGACAGGAAGAATTAAGCAAGTCGAGTGTAGCCTATTCCTCCTATCACCTTTTGTGTGCTTGATGTACCACCCTAAGTGGCAAGGATACGCCCCGATGTGGGTTGTGTGCTCACAGTGCCACTAGAACCAAGCTGGTTAATGAGCTCCAATGAGGGTGAAACTGGTCTTGAATTGCTTGTGTTCTGGTTCAGAGAGAATGTGGCCTTGTAGTTCAAGCTGGATTGTTCCGATTGAAGTAGAGTCAAGACTGATTTGCATATGGCTGAGTCCAAACTGAGGTGAGTAAAGAAACAGTGTCTTGGAAAGCTATCTTGAGCGACTGCCAGTGGTTAGACTTATTGCAAGCATTCCTGTCATCACCGTTTGTGTGTTCAACTAACAGAAAGACTATGACCTGATCCACTTCCTCTTATAAACTAAGGGCCTGATTCACAACGTTAAACTTACACTTCTGTGTAGGTTTGCTATTTTTTTGGTATTCAGAAACTACGAGTTAATAGTAAGTTTATGACTGTGGTGCCTCGGCAATGGAGTGGAGATTTTATCACATAAAAATAAAGGTCTGTCCTATCTTTTTATGTGAGGCATTCTCTGCTCCGACACTTACTAGGAACTTGTAGTTTGTAAATACCAAAAAAATGTTAACTTTTGTGAATCAGACTGTAAGTTGGGAACAAACTGTCATGGCAGAAGGCTAAAACCATACCTATCAATGGAAGAGAAAAGGAATCCATGCCTCAATGGCATCAAAATGTAGCAGTAATGTTTGATTCTGATATATTTTCACCTTTAAGTAAATACTGCAATGAAAGGAACCAATCTCAAGTGGTCATTTCTCCGAAAGTTCTGCCGCAGCCCCGAACAGTGCACCAAGGCCGTGCTCATGTTGCGTTGCACGAGACTGGTGGGGTGCAAACTCTGCACATTTAATTGCCATTGCCTTGCGATAAAACACCCTGCAAGTACTGTGCAATGATGACGTAAAGTCCTCAAAATGTAGCCACTGAATGATCTTACAGTATTCTTCAAAGTATTCCCATTTTCCGAGAGGCTTACTGCCTATATTTACCAGCTGCTCACAGCAGGTGTATTTGTGTAGAGGGGCTTCTGTGTCTGGTGTGGTGCATGGGAAGGAGGTAGGAATTGAAGGGGAGGGAAAGGGAAGACTAATTCTCACAGAGGGAGCACTGAATGCTCCGTCCTGCCAGGGAAAACAATTAGGCGGAGCAGGAAATGAAGCTCAGCTGCTGTTACAGCCAAAGTCTCATACAATTTTACCAGACAGAATTATCTGCAAGTCAAATAGGGTCTGGTGTTTCTGCGACTGTGAAAATCAGGCGCCGGGAGAGTCATGATCAGGTGGTAGCAGCATTCATCCGGGGGAACCGCTCCATCTGACTCCAAATAAGGTTCTCAGTGGAACAAATGATATCATAGTCATGGTCTTGCTGGACTACTGCAACGCGTTCTGTAAGGGTCCAGCCGAAAGACTCACTCACTGGCCACAACAATACAGAATCAGTATGTACGTACCAGAGATAGACACCTCATATAACCTGCCTCCTGATTACAGGAACACAAAACAGACCTTGTGGGACTCCTCGACTTTTAGTTATCTTTTGTTCTTTGGAAAAGCTTTATGGCATTTTGTCAGCCTGAGGATTTGTCAACAATGGCTGCGATAGTGGACATGTTAATAAACTAAGAAATAGCAACTCAAACTTTTTGGTACTGATAGCTAGACAACAATCAGGACCAGCAAAAATGGTCGGGCTCCTAAAACATTCAGGTCCATATTTATACTTTTGCGGCGCTAAAAAAGTATAAATATGGGCCTCAGTTTTCTCACATTTTGAAAAGGACAGCTGTTTGAAAAGATAATTGTCAGAAGAAATTGGAGCACCACAGTCCAACTTAGCAACCCTTTCTGATATAAGGCAAGTTTGGGAGAGGGACCATCTGAAGACCTCAGAGCCTTCCTGTATGCAGAATCTAGCAGCAATTTTGGTAATCTTTTCGATGAAGTCATGCCAAACCAAAATAACTCCATTAGCTGACACTGGAAGTTATGTTTTAAAGATATATGCACCATCTATAAAGGATTTGCAGCAAGGATCCACAGGACATGCGTAAGTGAGATGTGCACACAATTCATAGCAAACATTTTTCTTCGAGTGCTAAAATCAATGAGATTACTAAATTTCAAGCGCTGGAATATTCTCATTCTAGTCTCAATCTAGACATGTGGGCACTAATAACATACTTAGGGCCAAATTTAGGAGAAGTGTTGCTACAATAAGATTTAAGAAATGTAGCTCCACTTTTCTTGTGGCCTCTTGCGCCCTTCTACCGCCACCATGTGTGCGCCGTATTTAAAATTCGACTCACCATGGCACAGGGTAGGGGCCAATAAAGACAGAGTTTCTGATGCTATTGATGTACTGTTCAGGGTTAGAGGCAAAATTTTGGCACTAACCCTGAACACTACATAGGGGCCCATTGAATACAATGGCATGACCCTTTTTAATGCCTGCTCTCAGCAAGCGTTAAAAATGCCGAAAAAAATGATGCAAAGAAATCGTATAGAATTCTTGGCACCATTTTTCCAGCCTCCCTAACGGGGGAACGCCATTCTTGCATACATTATGCCTGGGGCAGGCATAATGTGGCACATGGGCCCTCATTACAACCCTGGCGGGCGGGGGAGAAGTGGCGGTAATACCGCCAACAGGCCGGCGGAAAGAAAATGGAATTATGATCATGGCAGTTACCGCCATGGTCATCTGCCACTTCTCCACTCCGACCGCCAGGGCGGTGACGACCGCTGGGCTGGAGACTTGGGTCTCCAGCCCGGCGCCCATTACTAGACAGCCGGCGGTATCAGGACCCTGCATACCGCCATGGATTTCGGGTAGTTTGGAACCGCCACGAAATCCATGGCGGTAGGCACTATCAGTGCCAGGGAATCCCTTCCCTGGCACTGATAGGGGTCCCCCCCTCCCCAACCCCCAGTCCTCCCCCCACACCCCTGACCCCCCTAACGCCCCCAAAGGTAGCAGGACCCCCCTCCCCACCCCAACCCAACATCAACATACACACCCCCCTCCCCGCCCTCACTCCCAACATCAACATACACACCCCCCTACACGCACACATACACTACAACACATACCCGCACACATACAAACAGACATGCAAGCAGACCGACCCGCACACATTTTCCAGACACACACCACCCCCGCATGCATACACGCACTCACACACCCCCTCTACATATTAACACGCACACCCCCATGCACTCACACAACACACAACTCCCCCCAGCCCCCTCCCCTAACAGACGATCACCTTACCTTGTCCGGTGATCCTCCGTGAGGGGACGGGATCTATGAGGGCTGTTCCGCCGCCAGCTCCCCGTCACCAGAACATCGCCACACCGAATCCTGGGTTGGGATTCGGTGGGCGGTCTTCTGATGACGGGACAGTGGAGGTGGAGCAGCCTCCACTTCCCCGCCGACCGCCAGTATGGCAGCCATTATGGCGCCTGCAGAGGGAATCCCGAGGCTCCCCCTGAAACACACTGCACCCACAGCCCCCAGGACCTGAAGGATCTGACCTCCAGTGCAGGAGCGACCCCCAGGTGGCCCTCTCCCTTGCCCAGGTGGTGGCTACCCCGAGGAGCCTCCCCCCCCTTGCCTGCCTGCATCGCTGAAGAGACCCCTGGGTCTCCCATTGAAACCTATTGCAAACCCGACGCCTGTTTGCACTCTGCACCCGGCCGCCCCTGTGCCGCTGAGGGTGTACTTTTTGTGCTGACTTGTGTCCCCCCCGGTGCCCTACAAAACCCCCCTAGTCTGCCCTCCGAAGTCGCGGGTACTTACCTGCTGGGAGACTGGAACCGGGGCACCCCCTTCTCCATTGAAGCCTATGCGTTTTGGGCACCACTTTGACCTCTGCACCTGACCGGCCCTGAGCTGCTGGTGTAGTAACTTTGGGGTTGCCCTGAACCCCCAATGGTGGGCTACCTTGGACCCAGCTTTGAACCCTGTAAGTGCTTTACTTACCTGAAAAACTAACAAATACTTACCTCCCCCAAGAACTGTTGAATTTTGCACTGTGTCTAGTTTTAAAATAGCTTATTGCCATTTGTGCCAAAACTGTACATGTTATTGTGTTGATTCAAAGTTCCTAAGGTACCTGAGTGAAATACCTTTCATTTAAAGTATTGTGTGTAAATCTTGAACCTGTGGTTCTTAAAATAAACTAAGAAAATATATTTTTCTATACAAAAACCCATTGGCCTGGAATTGTCTTTGAGTGTGTGTTCCTCATTTATTGCCTGTGTGTATGTACAACAAATGCTTAACACTACCCTCTGATAAGCCTACTGCTCGAGTATTCAAAATAGAGCATTAGAATTATCTCTTTTTGCCACTATCTTACCTCTAAGAGGAACCCTTGGACTCTGTGCATGCTATTTCTAACTTTGAAATAGTACATACAGAGCCAACTTCCTACACCTGCTAAACGTCATAAGAACTTATCCTTCCTAAAGAGAAGGGGAGTACATATACCATTGCTCCAGGAAACACACCTTACCACCGGGGAGGTGGATAAACTGAGGCGCAGGTGGAGGGTGCAAGTCTTCGCCACCACGCACTAGGCGTTTGCGATGGGGGCAATGATTTGGGTTAGGGCTGGGGTCCCGTTCGAACCCCTCTCAACAGGTTTGGACCCAGACAGTAGATATGTTATTGTGGAGGGCAGGTTGCAAGGCAGGCCTATAGTGCTAAGTTGTGTGTATGCACCTAACCAGGAACAAACTGCCTTCTGGTGGGCGCTCACTGGGCGCATGGCCAGGCACTCAGGAGGGTCGCTTCACTTCCCCCTTTGCCTGGGGCGGCGGCGCACAAAATGGCAGAGAATCTCAGGGACTGGTCGAGACACTGGGGGTTGGAAGATGTATGGCGGTTACAGCACCCACAAATTAGAGACTACTCCTTTTTGCTGGGGACTCCACCACTTTCACACCAGAATAGACTACGTGATGAGTTCTGGATCCGTAACCCATGAGATGGTCCACTCCGAGTACTTGGGCCGTACATTGTCGGACCATAGCCCGTTGCTCATCACGTGGCAGGGGTCTGGGGAGAGGTTGCCCATCCCGACATGGAGGCTCCAGCCGAGGGCCCTGGAAGACCCAGTGTATAGAGAGGGGCTCCGGTCCCACCTTGTGGAACACATCAGGATTAATAAGGACTCCGCGGGGTCACACAGTTCGGAATGGGAGGTTTGGGACAATCGGTGGGGATTAGGCGGACTCTTACTAATGAGCTGAATCAGATAGAGAGGGAACTCCATGATTCGGAGGTTGAGCAGGGAGCAGAACCAGAGGCACAGCGTAGGCTTCTCAAGGTTAGAGAATCATTCAATCAGATGCTGGAGAGGCTGCAATGCCATGATTACCGGAAGCACATGACCTCTGTGCCGGCGGAAGAGGGTAGAGCGGGCAGACTACTGGCGTGGCTGGTGCGGCCTGAGGTAGGTAGCGTTCCAATAACAAGCATGGAGGGGGAGACTGGGGTCATGTTTACACACCGTCTAGGATAAATAATGCTTTAAAATCCTACTATATGTCTCTGTATAAGCACCGTGGAGATGATCTATCGCGGTCATTGGGAAGCTATTTAGAATCTCTCCCGTTGGTCACCCTTGGGCGGAAGGCAGGGGGCCTTTGGGAGAACCAGTGGCTCGGATGCATGCGGGGGGAGTGGTGTCGGACTCCTACCCCGTATGCCGTGGCACTAGACAGGGCTGCTCGCCCTTACTGTTTGCGATTGCTATTGAACCCCTGGCAGCACAGTTCCAGGTGGAGGGGCGGGGTAGGGGGGTGTTATTGGGTCAGGAGGAACACATTATCTAGCTCTATGCAGATGACCTGCTGATCTATTTACGAAGTGGCGTGACCAGGATTCCCTTGGCGCTGGCGCTACTTGAGGGGTTCTATGTCCAGTCGGGTCTTAGGGCTAACAGGAGAAAAACGTACGCCTTCCCGTTGGTTGAGGGCGCTGGATGCCAACCCACGTGCCCGGATGATCTCTCATGGGCACCTCGCTCCTTCACGTATTTGGGTATTCAGATCTACCACGGGTTAAGTGACTTATGCAACGGGAACCTTGGAGCAGCGCTCCGTTCTCTACGATCCTCTGTGATGTTCTAGCGCTCTCTGAGACTCCGAGTGATGGCCCGAGTGGCCCTATCTAAAATTGTCATGCTACCACGGCTCCTATACTACTTAACTAATCTACCTGTGACTATCTGGAAGAGCTGGTTCAGGGAAGTAAACGTGCTCCTTAGGGGGCTGCACTGGGATGGGGGATGTCAGCCGACGTCTCTCTCCACCCTATGCCAGCCTACTCTGGAGGGGGGGCTGGCAGTCCCAGATTTGGAATTGTACTACCTGTCATGCCAACTCCAGGGGGTGGCTCACTGGGTATCGGGAGACACCGAACTGGATTGAGTGTAGCTGGTGACGAGATAATGCCAGATCACCACATAGCAGGATTGATGGGGGCCTGGAGCCTTCTGCCTGGGAGGTCTGGATTACTGAGGGTGGCCCTCTCTTGTTGGAAAAACTGCTTGGGGCGCACTGGGATGGTTGTATCCTACTCCACTGAGCTGCCATTGACTGGTATACGGCTAGGAGTACCGGGCCGCATTTTGGCTGGAAACCAAATGGGGGCTTGGACACAGGCTGGTGTGTTGACGCTGGGAGACTTCTTTCGCGAGGGGGTTATGTGCACCTTTGCGGGATTAGTAGAAGAGGATGGAGTCCCAAGGGGACAGTTTTTGACATACCAGACTCTGGTCCTTGCTGTACGACGATTATGGCCCACAGTAAATGCAGAGCCAGAGACACATGCTATACTACATTTACTATTAATGGGGGGAAAGAACAACCGCCTGGTCGCCAAACTCTACAAGGTCTTTACCGATACTACATTAAAGTCCTTACAGATCCTGAGGTTGAAATGGGAGGAGACAGGTGGCAGAGAATTGACAGATGCAGAGTGGCAGAAAGTGTTAGCGTATATCCTCGGAACGTGTCCAGAAACACACAGTTCATATATATCCAATGCAACTATGTTCACAGAACGTATCTCACGCCACACAGACTTAGGGTGATATACGAGGGAGAGCCCAGGGATTGCCCCAGGTGTCAGACGGCAGATCCGGACTTTGGTCATATGGTCTGGGAATGCCCCAACATACAGAGAGGCTGGATGGAAGTGTTGAACGACTTGGGGGGGACTTTGGGGACGCGGTTAGACCCAGACCCTCTTCTGTGCCTGGTGGGTTTACATGGAAGACCGGCATCCAAGAGAGTGGGAAGCAGGTTCCTGGATCTTGCTCTGGTCCTGTTCAGGTGCCACATTGCAATGGCCTGGAAGTCTCAGATGGGCCCACGGCTGGAGGATTGGAGGAATGATGTCTCGAGATGGGCTCAGGCCGAACAGCAGGTACTGCAGTGAGAAGAGGCAAGGGGGATACAGGCGAGACCTATAGCCTCACTATGGACAGAAATAATGGAGGCTTGGGAAGACCGGAAGCGGGGGGATGAGGGGGCATCAGAATGCAGAGAAGCAGTGATGCTGGTAGAAGGGGACCGAGGGGATAGATGATGGGGCAGGTGGAGGACGAGAGGACAGGAGATCATGGGGCATGCGCCAAAGGGGCTTCCTTACCCCATGGTTGTGGACAGCTCCTGGGGCAGTATGAGAGATGATTATATTCAGGGATAAGAGATGTGACCATATTTGAGGGGCGGAGGGACACTAGTGGAATGGGATAGACCCTACAAACAAAAAAGAGGCAGGAAGACGTTTGGGATGACTCTACCGTTAGAGCGACTTAGATATACTGGCAGGACCTAATCCCAATGTGCCACAAAATATTAACCTGCGCATAGTTTGTTTCTTTTTTGTTTTCAGTAATTGCCTTATTTTCCTTTTTGTGGTTGAATTAGTTCAAAGTTTATTTGGGGACACAGAATGCGCGGTTGGAAATTGAAAACGAGAGTAAGTGAGACGTGTCAATGTTCTGCACATGTGGATCGTCTCAACAATGACCTACGGAATATCGTAATGAATCACTCTGTGCCTGTGGTCTGCATAAAATAAGTTTGAATACACGGCATGTAAAGAAGAACATACACATGTATTTCTGATTACTAAATTCTATGAAAAACCAATAAACAAAGTTTATAAACAAAAAAAGTTGGTGAGTGAGAGAAATTGCCAAGTTGCAGAGCGAGATTTCTGAACATGGGTGGTTACAGCAGGTCACTACCGCTTGCATTGAGAAAGCTGCCGTCCACGTTGAGGAAGCTGCTGCTCGAGTAGAATATGTACTCGAGCTGTAGAAAGAAGTTAGTGCCTTCTGGCATTCCGCGTGATGCGGTTCATGCTGATTTTACACCACAGGAAAAACTCCTGTTGCTGAAAATCAGCACGAACAGCACGACTTACCCAAACTCCACCACTTGCTAAACTCCACATAGCGTGACAGACTTTTTTCGGCACTTTAGGTACTTCTGCATAGTGGAACTCCACAAACTCCACCCATGCCTCCTACTGAGTAGCGATGCACCTGATATCCTCTTGATCACATGTCTCAGTACCTCATCGGCTCCTAACATCACCACGGCAATCCCAGTGGGCTAAAACTTCGCTCAACAGGACCGCATTCACAAGCCAGGGGGAGGACTCGCAATCATCTACAAGGAATCCATCAAATGAACAACATCCACAGAGAACGCCACCCCATTCCTATAACACCTGCACTTCAAGCTGCGAATCTTAGAAAACGTCTCCCTGAACAGAACGCTCACCCTCGACCCACCTGACCACGAACCACTTTTATCAACCTCATCACTAACTTCATTGTTCTGCTCACCAGTGACTACAGAGCCTACATACTCCTCGATGACCTCAACTTTCACCAGAAAGACCAAAATGAACCCTGCTTCACAGCACTCCTTGAAAGCTTGAGCAAAATCATATTCACCCAGCTTGGCCCAGAACCAACAAACACCATAGGACATACACACGACTCCATCTTTACCACAGTGAACAGCATTAAATACAACTCCAGAACACCACTCATATGGACCAACCACGCCATCATCCACTTCCAAATCAACACCCCACCAGGTTCAGCATTCCAAACCACAGCTGGGGCAAAATCATAGAAGGAGATTGGCTAAGCACCCTCAGCACTCATGGTAATTTAGGTGCTTTTCAATCAGACAGATCAATACATTAGACCTGAAAGCTATGATAAAGTAGACTAGATTTACAATGCAAAAAATAAACATGGGGTGAGGAGGGGAGGAGGGCGGTAAAATACTACGAAATGGAGAATCCTTTGAAAATTGGGGAGAAAATAAGGATATCCTTTGAGAAAGACATAAAAGGATTGACAGTAAATAAAATGCTTCCGAGAAAGACATGAACATCAATAAGGTAAATTTGGTAGTATAGGTAAAATATTATTTAACATTTACTCACATGAAGAGCTTTCTTTCTTCAATGAAGAGCTCCACAGCTGACATGCCACCAAAAGACTGATTGATCGTTATAAAGAAGAATGCACCGACTCTGTAAAACAATATATATTTATTAACAATAAGTGATTTAAGCAAAAAAGTGGAGCTTTCCAAAATACACTGTCCGAGGCTGCACTAATTTTAACTGACTACTCTTACGATTGAAAAAATAAAGCCCTTTCCTATAATTATTTTTGCACAATTGAAAGCAAAACAGTAGGTAGAAAACAACAGCACAATCTGAAATTAAAGAATACAATTTTTACTACTAATGTTTGTTGTGGATGTGTAATATTTTCGTTCGATCACAACTTAATTTATTTCCACTGTAAGCACATCATGGCAGTTAATCTACTAGTGATGAAGTCACATGACTTTTATTTTTTCACACCATGAGAAATTCAAGAAAATAAATTTTTACAAAATTTGGCCAGGTGTTTTTAACAATTAACACAAGTTTTAAGTGCTAAAGAAGTCTTTGAATCACCAATGTTTATTGGTATCTCAGTGGTCTGGAGGTGAGACAGAAGGCAGTGTGTGTCAGTGGGCCATAATAGTGTTCAGATTACATGATCATCCAATCCTTCACCTCTCTCCAGTCCACACACAGTGATGGTCACATACATGACACTTTTCATGACCATTTCTAATTAGTTAAACAAAACCATTATTACTTATTTATGTAAAACTGTTAACAAGCACTCACAAAGCCAGTAGGTCTGGCTTGTTTTTAGGCATGTTTGTTGTTGTTTGATGACTGGATGCACTAGCAGAAAACTCACAACGAGGTATTTAGATGCTGTTCAGGCAACATGCTGTGTAAAACCCCGGGTGTTATGACATGTTCTTAATTACATAGGCCATGTACCTTTAAAAGCCCCTCCCTAACCTTTTTCAGCCCATTTACAGCACTATGATCAACAATAGGCTTTTGTCTACATACGGTTAAAAACTATCTCGTGGGCGAAAACTAAACAATCGTGATATTGTAAAACTGTGGCGCCTTTGGAGTCAAATCTAAACCTAGTGGAGCAGAATCAAGGAGTGTCCACTTTGCTCCTCCTCGGCCCTAACTTTACAGCCTCTCTTGAAGAGCAGGAGCACAGCTGGTGATACCTGTAGCAGAGGGGAGTTTTGCACTTCTGTGAAAGAAGGCCAGGGGCCTGGGATCCTCCACTGTGACACCCCAGGCGGTGATTGTAAAACTAAAGAGAAAGAACATAATGCAAATTAATAGAGGTTTCAGATGGCTGTATTGGGCGGGCCTGTCAAAAATGTCCGCAAGGAAGGCTCACAGCAAAGTACATGCCTGAAGTCCATAAAGAAGCTTGATGACCCCACGCCCCTTTAGAAATGGAGCTGCAGTATTTGTTCATCATTGAAGTTGATCCCAATGTCATACAGGTGGTTTGTTCCCTGGGGGTGCTATATCCAAATACCTAAAGTATCTCTGGGATTGAGACACAAAGGGAGAACCAAGGGCGAGAGATAGCAACATGGAGCATGTGGGTGGGGGAGCAGAAGTAATATGGAAGACAGCGGCAGAATCACAGTGGCTAGGGGTGAGAAGCAGATGGGGTGCAGATGGGAGGAAGAATCATGGTGGGTGCGGGAGTAAAGCAAACAAATAGTGAGAGAGCAATATGGAAAACGAAAAGTAAATGAGTGAGCGCAACAGGAGCGTGTGGGGGAGAAGCACAGTCGAGAGAGTATACAGCATGGAGATTTGTGGGGAGAAGAGAAGTACACTGGGAATATAGATAGAGAACAAGAAAAAAGGAGTGCCTGAAAAATAAGCAGTGGAAGGACACAACTATAGCTTCCATACTCCAGGGGAGGGGCAAACATAGGAAGGAAAGCCCATATGAACTCCCCAATAAGAAGCAAGTAAATGACAGTGACAATGAGCCAAACCATAGTAAGTCATGGGTAGACTCTAACCCCATTGTAAGATAATAACATGTCTTGCAACAGAAAGCTACTGTGCTTTCTAGTAGGCTATGCGTAAAATTGAGCTGCAGAGTTACCAGCCAAAGGATCCTGTATGCATGGGGTCTTGCACAAGCAATTAACTTACTCAAATCCGCCACTCCTTTGTTTATGAACCGGTCCTAAAAGTGACCACTATTTACATATTTTAAGCATTATTGATCTCAGGCAAAATTTAAACGATGGTGAATGGACTTGAGCCAGAAACTGGAAGGTTCCTGTCTACCCGGGTCCCCTCACATCATTCAGAGGGCATCTGAAGATTATTTTGAGGGACCCATCAGCGGTGGAAACGGCATCAAAGCAGCCGCTCATTTTACAGTTGTCTTTTCTTTTCGGTTTCCAGTATGTAAATCAACACTCGCCGGACAGAAAACAACCAAGAAATGTCCCGGGTGTGCTGATAGAAAATTAAACCTCCTTACATATCGAGGACATGCGTTGTATTATTTTCAAAGATAGATCCTTGCTTTGGGGGTTTGTCTTTGACGAGACTATGCCATGATGGACCTGATGCTATGTGTTTTTTCCACCGTATTTGCGCGAGCAGTTGTGGAGGAAATTTTTCCTTCAAACCAGATGACACAGACTTTAGATTTGGTAGGCTGACTGCAACTGGGTTGGTGGAAGAGCTATGTCTGGCAACAATTTTTATGGCGATTGCCCACCAAAGTTAAAATTGACATCCATAATTTTATAGCTGGTGAAATAGTAGTGGAAATCGTGGCTGGTATCATTTTTTACATTTACCTATATCATTGTTGTATGTTTAATTGTATTCATGATAAAGTATCTCTATCCTATTCACACTGGTCATTTTTCCCTGGTTTAATTGTCCTCTTTTTTTGTTACACCTTGCAATGATATGTTGTATCATTCCATTAATTGTTGTACTTTGATTAAAAGCGCTTTGGCAATTCAAAAGGCAGTATGTGTTAGTCTGTAGCAGAAGAATTACACGTGTACATGGTGAAAAAGGTGAAAATGACAAGCTAATGGTGGGACCAAACATTTATTGGCTAAAAATGAAAAGAAAGTATTTTGATACAAAAAGCCTATATTTTTTTTACAGAAAGGCCCGCCTCAATTGGGAGAATTTAACTTATTTATCCGAAATGAAAAGACTGAGCTTCAGTATTTACGATTTGTTTTGATATCTACAGACTATGCGTGTGAGATTTGTATAACTTTTTATAGGTCAGAATAGAAAAGTGAAATTAAATTCTTGGCAAAGTAGTCATGACATCACATAGTCACTCCACCAGGACAATTAGTGAAAGTATATAAAGTGATCAATCTTTTCCGGTAATTCGGCCTTCCTCGAAAGAGGAATTTCATATTTGGTTGACCAGTGAACTTGATCCAAATATCGTACAAGTCATTTGCTCCCTGGGGATGCTATATCCTAATATCTAAAGTAACTCTGGGATTGAAGCACAAAGGGAGAACCATGGGGGAAGGATAGCAACATAGCGCATGTGGGTGGGGGGGAGCAGAAGTAATATGGAAGACAAGGGCAGAATTACAGTAGATGGGGATGAGAAGCAAGACATGGTGCAGGTGGGGAGAAGCAATATGGTGGGTGCGGGGAGGGCAGCGGTTGCTGGAAGGGCAGTTAACGTTCTCAACATGAAAAAAATAGCACAGATTAAGACTCTGGGAAGCTATGCAGTCAAGTACATATTTGTCGAAAAGGCATGTAAACCAAACATACGTTATTGTTATCTATTGTTTTTTTTTTAATTAATACATAAAGCACTTGGTTGTGCAAGGCCATCATAACTCTAGGACTTTCTAGAACTCACAGTCAGCAATCAGACTGGAGCACAGAAAGCAGTAAGCACAAAATAAAGACACTGGGCAGGGGAAGAAGACAGAGAGGAATTGGGTTAAGAGGTGAGACTATAGTTTTTTGTTTCTTAAGGACTTGATGCAATTAGATGAAGGTCAACTGGGAGGCATTCCAAAGTTTAAGTCCTAAAATCCCAAAGGATCTGCCTCTGCTTTTTTCCTTCCTATAGCGAGGAGCCTTCAGAAGGCGGGGTCGAGCTAGAGCTCACAGAACTTACTGGGAGACAGATCCATGGTGTTGGACCTGGCCCTCCCTGCAGGGTCACCCCAAAACCTTTTGCCTTTTCCCTCCACTTTTTGCTGAATATATTTTTGCTGGCCTTAGGACTCTGCTGCCGCGGCCCGTTCTAGTAGGCTTAGGGCCACGCCCCCTCACCTTTTGCCGAAAAAGAACAGTGGCGGTCAAGCTGAGGAAAAGTCAGCCTGACAGACCCTCTTTATTTTCAGGTGAGGCAGCTAGGAACTAGACATCTGCTAAATGTGCAGGCTCCTGGCTGCCTGAGCTGAACTTTGCTGGACTAAGGAAGTCATAGCTCCTGTGGGCATCACATCTTCAGCCTCACAAAGAACCTCAAGGCCCTCCCCCTTGTGTCGAGGGGGAGTGTCACTGATTGCTTCAAACCTGGGTGCTTCAGTTCTAGGCCCTGAAGTGCCCAGGATAGAGTGTCAGTGAGTGACACATCATCACGGACTGGGGGTGGGGTCAGCAGTCTCACTGACCCCATCCTAGTCTGTGACAAGTGAGGGGCGAGTGAGGACTCCTGCCTTCCCTCCAGTGACAGAAGGCAGCAGTCCCAACCCTTCTGGGACCTCTGAGGCAGAGCTGCGCAAGTGTGATTTTTTTGTTTGTTCAATGTTTGGTGTATGCATGCATGAATATTTGGGAGTGTTGTGAATGGATGGATGTGTTTGTGTGTGTCCTGGTGTGTGTGGATGCAGGAGTGTGTGTCAGTGTTTATGTGTGCATTTGTGTTCCGTCCGCCCCTCCCTACTAAAAGTACTGGCCACCACTGGGACTCTGTGCACTTTACCACTGTTAACTGGGGCTCAAGTACTTGTGCTGTCCACTCTAAAACATAGTTAAATTGTCTTACACCCAATTGGCATAATTTACTTACAAGTCCCTTGTAGAGTGGTATACCTTATACCCAGGGCCTGTAACTTGAATTCTACTAGTGAGCCTCCAGCATGTATTGTGCCACTCATCTAAGTGGCATCTTAAAACATGCGCCAGGTCTGCAACTTAAGCCTGATTGCAGTTTTTTAAACTGCTGTGTTGACTTGTCAAGCCTTAAATCCCCCCTTCTATTAAATATAACTCACCACTAAGGTAGGCCCAGGCAACCCATAGAGCGGTGTGCTGTAAAATTGAAAGGTTGGGCATGTGTGTTTAAGTTTTACATGTCTGTTAGTGAAAAACTCCCAAATTTGTTTTCACTACTGTGAGGCTGATAGGATAACATTAGGATTCCTTATTATATTTAACAAGCTGTAATTTACGACTGGCAGCTGGTAATGCTGGAAAGGGCCCTCTCTACAGGGTCACCCTTAAACATTTTGGGTTACTCCTCCCCTTTTTCTGCCCTTAGTCCTTGTGTGCCTGTAGCCTGCTTTGGGTCACATGACTGGGTGTAACTGACAGTTAGACTTTGTGAATCCTCCTAGACAGCCACACAATACAGGGATTAGGTGTGCCAGAATGGACCATCTGATGGCAGGATGGGGGGATCTGAGCACAGCCCCACCCCACAGCCTGTGCTCTGCCTTCACACAAAGGGCCTAACAACTCCACATTTTTTACAGCAGCTAGCTTAGAGCCAGGGCAGGGGAGGCGGGAAATTCCATGCACTTCAAAGCCACTATCTAGAAACTATGTCCACCTTCCAAAACCAGGGCACTAGGGTATAAAAGTAGGACCTCAGACACCAACTCTTCAGTACACTTCTGGACCTGTGCATACTCTGCCAGGAAGGAGGACTGTTGTGCTGCTGAAGGACTGCCACTCTGCTGAACTGCTGACCTACTTTGGCCTTGTTGAATTTCTGCCTTTCTGCTCTCCTGCCCTCCTGCCCTCTTGCCTGGGGAAAGAAAAAAGGACATGTAACTTCATCCTGAACCAAGGGCTACCAGAGTGACTCCAAGGGCTAGTCGGCAGGCCTCCTGATCTGAGCCTCAGGGACATAAAAGGCTCCCCAGCATCCTGACCCCCAAGTGGTGCCCCTCAGGCCATGGACCCTAGGTGTATCTTAGAGAGATTGGGCTTTTTAAGGCCGCAAACGGGCCTGTTCGCAAACAAGACCTCACCGCTCAAATGGTGATACAACGTGACGCACCATCAGCTTGACCCTTCGCGCTTCAGCATTGACCGCTTATGGGGACTGCCACTGCGAAGATCCAGCAATGCTCATCCACGACACCTGGCCTGCTCTTTGTGCTATGCCGGTAGCCTCCCCCGACACTCTCCCTCGTGGTCCCTTCCACCGCAAACAGGAGTCTTGGGAGGGATTTAAGAAGGTAAAATTTCAGTGGGCCTAACATGGTGACAGTAGCCAACCTGCGCTCCATGGTGGTTGGCCTGAACTTGTGACTTTGACCCGGTTTGTGGCAACCATATATCCATAGTTGGCACTTTGCGCTTTTTGGTGCTATTGTTGTACAGCTATTTTAGCCATGTTTTAGACATATTATTTTAGCAAACTAGGCCTGCTGTTGTGCACTTTAGCCCAGTTACATTTTATTCAGCATCACTTAGTTTTTTTTTTATCATTAGCCACATTTGCAGTGTTGTTTTATTTTCTCTATCTGGTTGTTCTTTCACCTAGGAAAGCATTACATTCTTAGCACAGCATTCATTTCACTTTGTGCTTTCCTCAAGGCTGCAGTCAGATAGGGTTGCCGGGAAAAGTGGTACGCTGTGTCTCCGACATTCACAGAAACATACATATCTTTACGTGGGGACTTTTTCTTAGAACATCAGCTGTTTTGTTATAAAAACACTTCTCTGTCCCATACACATTAGAGAGAGATTCCAGCCAGATGACCACGACTGCATGCTGACTGCTGAACGTCTTCGCTCCAGCTGCTTGCTTAGAGTGCTGAATCCCTGGCCTATATCGGGATGGTGCCTTCTTAGACAACGAGCTTCCTTGCTCAAGTGTGCGAATGATGTCTTCCATGGGGGAAACCTGAAGGGAGAATTAGGGCTTATCACGCTGTATTCTAACATTGCTTAGGTAGGAAATGTGTAGATATATTATTCCTAGTGACAGTATGGCGGGACTGTTTTTGTGTTTTACTCTTCTTGTCATCATTTTGCTTCTAGCGTGTTTTATCATCCTAGTTATTGCAATACATGCCATTTTATCTAAGACACAGTTACTTCAATAAACCTTATTGAACTATACTCTGCTTGTGTTTGTCTTTGCCTGTGTGTACCTAATGTAGCTGAGAGAAAGGGATGAGATCTGAACGACCACGATTCCCCGAGGAGTCGTCTCTGTCATGCGCCCGGTTGCCACAATCATCCTCGCTCTCGGGTGGAGATGAGGTTCTGCTAGTTGGCTGAAAAACGTGGGATGGGCTGACAGGTGTCACATGGTGTGGAATTGTACTCAGTACCCACAATTCAGGCAATTCCGACATCCAAATCCAGTAGTCTCATTAAGATAATGAGAACCTACACTACACTATTTTCACTAAAATCTTTAAAAATTCATAACTCCAGTTCTACTGATTGGATTTATGTCATTATGGTGTCAGATAATTGATTAAATGTACTTTATTTTCCTCAATAAGTTTGAGGTTTTTCTTGTGTTGTGTCTTCACTTTATTACTGTTTGTCTGCTGCATAAATATTTAACACATTGCCTCTAAGTTAAGCCTGACTGACTTAACCAATCAAAATCCCCAGGTCTTTTACTTGGGAAGCAGGAGGGCTTGGGGCCTACAAAAGCTCTCCAGTCCAAGACTGCTAGTTTGGTGGCTCTCCTGCAATAAAGAGGAATTCAGTATTGTCACCATACTTTCTAAAATAGTTGTTGGCCACCTGTGATGGACTGTCAATAAGAAATTCCTTAGCCTACTGACCAGGGTTTCAGAGTTCTTGTCAAAGGAGACTAGGAGTTAGGATTCATCTGCATATGAAAAGGCTTGAAAGCTAAAACTCATGATTATTTGTTCCAAGGGCTGCTTATTTATGCTGACCATAATAGGTGGAAGAGCAGATGTTTCAAGGACCTCACATTTTTCAGGCCTCTCTTTGGAGCAAACCTTAGTGCGACCCTGTAAAGATGATCTGAACCAGCCCATCCCCAAAACCCACAGTTGTCTAAGCGGTCTCTAAGAATGGCATGACTAGCCATATCAAAGAATGTTGAGTGATATAGCTAGTGGCCTGTCCCTTTGCTACCACTGCTGTTTATAGAGCTCCTTTAGTGGCGCAGCCAGCACAGTCTCCATATCTAGCACTAACGTGTGCCTGGGACGAGACAAGGTCCTCTGTGGGATCTTATGCTAGCCGCTTGGCCAGATGTTGTTTCTATAACCGCCTTAAAGGTCAGAAGTAGTGTAGTGGAATAGTAATTTTCCACTTGGTCAGATGTTGTTCCATGACCTTCATAAAGGCAGGGAGCAGTGTATTGGGATAGTAATATTTCATTACTATCGGGTCTGAGATAGTTTTCTTCCGCAGGGATATTCCTTGCTTTCAAAAGTCTGGCATGTCTCCTGAGCTCAGAGAAGCATTAATAGCATCACACAGAAGGCAGGTGAGGACAGACATTAGCTGTTTTATAACAGAAATTGGTAGAGAATTGAGTGGAGATCCTAAGGCACATCTGGTGAGAGTTACTTCCACCTCTTCAAAGGTCATCAGAGATTCTTTTCTTTCTGGAAGGCAAATGAGTCATGACTGGAGATCTTGATAATCTACTTGACCTTCTACATGATAGAACAGTGAAACTGTAAAGTTGTGTGAGTATGTTGGTCACATTGTCACATTGAAGAGCTTCTGCCAACTAGCTGGTACTAAGAAATAACTTATTAGAGCTGAGTGGAACATAATTCATGTGGAATCAGAGGACCTTCAAGACCGAGCAGTATTTAATTTGGGCCGGTGGTTTCAGGTGCTCGCACCAGCACTTTATTGTCAGCACCAGCTCATATAGCATCCTGCCACATGATGGTTCTGTTTAAATAGTTTTGTGAGGAACACAACAGTTGTTTAATAATTAAATATACATTAACAACAGTAATACCTGCCACCGAAAGCTACAGGAATAATGTGAGTGGCATACATTAGTCATTTTTAAAGTATATTTAAAGTCTGAATTGTAACACTTGTATGAGTCTGATTGTTAGTTGTGATAGTACTTCCATTGGCAGCTCTGGCAGGGGCAATTGGGGGTGCAAGCTTCAGTGACCTCCTGACAAGAGCCCTGATGGCAAATATTTTTTTTACAAATTTGGTACTGAGACCAAGTGACACTTTTTGTGATCGAGGAAAGAAAGACCAGTTTTGCCAGCTTTACTGACCCATCATTCCATGGGCACCACGAGAAGGAAGCTGTGAGAAGTCTCCTTATTCACCAAAAATGTAGTATGTTTTTTAAATGTAATGGATGCAGATTTGTGAAAACACACACAAAGATATTTTCAGGGAGGTATAAGTATTTTACTAAAAGCTGAGAACTCAAAGGTTTGTTAACTTTATTGAAATTTTGCAATATAAAAGAAGAACAGGTAGTTACACAACCACACGTGTATTCCACATAGGCAAATTACATGACGAGTGTAAAAACATATTAGGAACTAGTTACATATACACACCTACATTAGCTCATTCTCCTTCAGCAGGACAGAGCTGCCCCTTAAAACCGCACATTAATGACCTGCACATTCCACTGTCTCAGCCACCCTAAAATGTATACATTTTTTACATTTTGGCATTTTTGGGTTCAGGCTCATTTGCTTCCAGATGACTTATGTCAGGAAACTGACTGAGACTCAGGGTTGATTTAGATGTCGGAAGATGGAATACTTTGTCACACATGTGACGGATATCCTGTCCTTTGTATTACAATCCCCATAGGATATAATGGAATCGTAATACGGCGGGTGGGAAATCTGTCACGTTAGTGACAGAGTATTCGTCTCTGCCAATATCTGAATCAGGCTTCAGTCTCTCAGCTTAACAAGGAAACACAGTGGGTCAGAGGTATAACACAGGCCTCTGTGTCGCAGGGAGCCCCCTAACCCTCCAGGGGGCCCCAAACCCTCCATGTTGGCCCTATTCAGCTAAAGGCTAATGAATGTCTCTTAGATATGGGCGACTTGGGCCCCTCATCACACTCTGTAGGGGGGAGTCCCATCCTTTTGTGTTGCGCCACTGTAGTAGGCTCCATACGTCTGTGGTCTGGAGGAAGGCAGCTGTAACTCAGGATATATTTCCATTTGTTTTTGACAATACTCCAAGTTGGCCATTCACATCCCCTTTGTTGGCTCCATCCCTCTGCCCCCAACGTCTGGACACCTATCTTACTGCTAGCAGAAGGGCCACTGTTACTAGCTTCCTGTAAGTTTTATTGATCTTGTGCACCCACTTCAACAGTGCCATCTTAGAATTCCATTGTAGAGGTACGCCAGTCATCTCTAAAAGAATATCGCTGACGTGTTCAGTATTTATTGATGCTTGGACAACTCCACGCCAAATGTAATAAGTCAGCTTCTGTCGAGCCACATCTTAAACTAAAATGAGTATGGTAGAACACCTGCAGGTAACGGAAATGTATAATGTGGAGTCTGCTGCTTGGTGTCAATAGGACTGTCTGGGAGCATCAGTACTGCCAACCTTTCTCATGAGCAAGGCATGTAACATAGTTCTTGTAAGGAAATGCCTCCTTGGCATGGTTACCCCCTGACATTTTGCCTTTGCTGATGCTAAGTTTTGATTTGAAAGTGTGCTGAGGCCTGCTAACCAGGCCCCAGCACCAGTGTTCTTTCCCTAACCTGTACTTTTGTTTCCACAATTGGCACACCCTGGCATCCAGGTAAGTCCCTTGTAACTGGTACCCCTGGTACCAAGGGCCCTGATGCCAGGGAAGGTCTCTAAGGGCTGCAGCATGTCTTATGCCACCCAGAGGGCCCCTCACTCAGCACAGACACACTGCTTGACAGCTTGTGTGTGCTGGTGAGGACAAAACAAGCAAGTCGACATGGCACTCCCCTCAGGGTGCCATGCCAACCTCACACTGCCTATGCAGTATAGATAAGTCACCCCTCTAGCAGGCCTTACAGCCCTAAGGCAGGGTGCACTATACCATAGGTGAGGGCACCAGCGCATGAGCACTGTGGCCCTACAGTGCCTAAGCAAAACCTTAGACATTGTAAGTGCAGGGTAGCCATAAGACTATATGGTCTGGGAGTCTGTCATACACGAACTCCACAGCACCATAATGGCTACACTGAAAACTGGGAAGTTTGGTATCAAACTTCTCAGCAGAATAAATGCACACTGATGCCAGTGTACATTTTATTGTAACATACACCCCAGAGGGCACCTTAGAGGTGCCCCCTGAAACCTAAACCGACTATCTGTGTAGGCTGACTAGTTCCAGCAGCCTGCCACACACCAGACATGTTGCTGGCCACATGGGGAGAGTGCTTTGTCACTCTGTGGCTAGTAACAAAGCCTGTACTGGGTGGAGGTGCTTCACACCTCCCCCTGCAGGAACTGTAACACCTGGCGGTGAGCCTCAAAGGCTCACCCCCTTTGTTACAGCACCACAGGGCACTCCAGCTAGTGGAGTTGCCCGCCCCCTCCGGCCACGGCCTCACTTTTGGCGGCAAGGCCGGAGGAGATAATGAGAAAAACAAGGAGGAGTCACTGGCCAGTCAGGACAGCCCCTAAGGCAACCTGAGCTGAGGTGACTCTGACTTTTATAAATCCTCCATCTTGCAGATGGAGGATTCCCCCAATAGGGATAGGAATGTGACCCCCTCCCCTTGGGAGGAGGCACAAAGAGGGTGTAGCCACCCTCAGGGCTAGTAGCCATTGGCTACTGCCCTCCCAGACCTAAACACCCCCCTAAATTCTGTATTTAGGGGCTCCCCAGAACCTAGGAACTCAGATTCCTGCAACCTAAGAAGAAGAGGACTGCTAAGCTGAAAAACCCTGCAGAGAAGACGGAGACACCAACTGCTTTGGCCCCAGCTCTACCGGCCTGTCTCCCTCCCTTCTAAAGACACTGCTCCAGCGACGCTTTCCCCAGGGACCAGCGACCTCTGAATCCTCAGAGGACAGCCCTGCTCTAGAAGGACCAAGAACTCCCGAGGACAGCGGCTGTGTTCACCCAAGACTGCAACTTTGTTTCCAAAGGAGCAACTTTAAAACAACTGCGTTTCCCGCCGGAAGCGTGAGACTTGCTACTCTGCACCCGACTCCCCTGGCTCGACTTGTGGAGAACAAATACTTCAGGGAGGACTCCCCGGCGACTGCGAGACCGTGAGTAGCCAGAGTTGCCCCCTCCTGAGCCCCCACAGCGACGCCTGCAGAGGGAATCCCGAGGCTCCCCCTGACCGCGACTGCCTGACTCCCAGATCCCGATGCCTGGAAAAGACTCTGCACCCGCAGCCCACAGGACCTGAAAGATCGGAACTCCAGTGCAGGAGTGACCCCCAGGAGGCCCTCTCCCTTGCCCAGGTGGTGGCTACCCCGAGGAGCCCCCCCCTTGCCTGCCTGCATCGCTGAAGAGACCCCTTGGTCTCCCATTGATTTACATTGGAAACCTGACGTGTGTTTGCACACTGCACCCGGACACCCCCGTGCTGCTGAGGGTGTACTTCCTGTGCTAACTTGTGTCCCCCCCGGTGCCCTACAAAACCCCCCTAGTCTGCCCTCCGAAGATGCGGGTACTTACCTGCTGGCAGACTGGAACCGGGGCACCCCCTTCTCCATTGAAGCCTATGCGTTTTGGGCACCACTTTGAACTCTGCACCTGACCGGCCCTGAGCTGCTGGTGTGGTAACTTTGGGGTTGCTCTGAACCCCCAACGGTGGGCTACCTTGGACCCAAACTTGAACCCCGTAGGTGGTTTACTTACCTGCAAGAACTAACAAACTCTTACTCCCCCTAGGAACTGTGAAAATTGCAGTGTGTCTAGTTTTAAAATAGCTATATGTGATTTATTTGAAAAGTATATATGCTATTGTGATTATTCAAAGTTCCTAAAGTACTTACCTGCAGTACCTTCCATTTGAAGTATTACATGTAAAATTTGAACCTGTGGTTCTTAAAATAAACTAAGAAAATATATTTTTCTTTACAAAAACCTATTGGCCTGGAATTGTCTCTGAGTGTGTGTTCCTCATTTATTGGTTGTGTGTGTACAACAAATGCTTAACACTACTCCTTTGATAAGCCTACTGCTCGACCACACTACCACAAAATAGAGCATTAGTATTATCTCTTTTTGACACTATCTTACCTCTAAGGGGAACCCTTGGACTCTGTGCACACTATTCCTTACTTTGAAATAGTGCATACAGAGCCAACTTCCTACAGTTCTCCATTTAAATTTGGAGTTTGAAATGCAAATGGGAGCTTCTTGCCTTATCTGTTGTGTATAAAATCGCTACTAAGCTCCTAGCTGTCGCAGCTTTTATCAGTACCTCTAGAGGTCTGTAAGTAGGAGGCCCCTGCAGGAAACATGTCATATTAGCTTTAGATATTACCTGTAGGCAGTGATATAGGAAGATATCTAATGGCGTATTATACGTCAACTTAGTGAATTTCATTACGTTTATAAATAACCCCTACTTGTTACCTTGCCCCATTCTTTAATGTTTAATTAGTCCAGTTTGTGTTAGTGCTTTAAGTGCACAGGTCGGGGGCAATCTTGAGTGATCTGCTAGGGGCATAGAGGGTGAATTTAGCAATCCCAGACTCTTCCTGTATAATGCCAGACATTCACAGCACGATATGTGGTATTTATCATATGAAACGCTTACTTGCGGGTTGACACATTAAAGTGTGTGGGGGCGAGGTGACGCAGTGCCCTTCTCCACTCGTAAGTGTGCCATATAGGGTTGTGGGTGTTACCAATAGTAGGCAAAGTGTGCCTGCACACAGTGGCAGTACAGCTCCATGTCTGGTGCTGAAAAGCCAACCTGCTTGTACGCTAATGTTAATATTTCCCACCTTCTATGTGGTTATTTACTCACCCAGACCAATCAAATTAGTAACAAGAGCAAAGAAAGAAAAAATACCTTTGAGAGAGGAAGAGGACAACAACTTTTGGAGTATCACCATCTTACATAGTGCTATGGGGGCAGCCATGGATCATAGAACTTTGATCCAACAATCAATTTGTGCTTCTAATTTGTGAATTTCTCTCCCATAGTTTTCCTTAATAATAGTATCTTTGTCCCTGTGTATCTATGTAGCTTGTACTTGACGGAGTCTTCGCACCATTCCTACGGACATTCAGATGTGAATCGTGGTGTGGTGTCCATCTGTAGAAATTTGACAGATTTGGATCAGTTCATGGCGATCCCAGAAAGAGTGACAAATCAGATTATCTCCCAAAGAATGGGATCGAGGTTAGTCTCAAAATCAGGGATGTACAGGGTCGTACGTCCGCATATAATGAAATTATCACAGAACATGATGTAAATCTTATGGCATGTTGTGGATAAGGATGTTGTAGTTTAGCACCTAATGGCTCTAATTTAAGGGCAAACAAGAGTGGAGACAATGGGCAGCCTTGTTGCGTGCCTCAGTTTATCTACTCTGGGCTCGAAAGCAAGCCATTCATTTTGATGCATGCAGTAGGGTTAGTGTAAAATATCTGCACCCAATACACAAGCTACTAGGGAAATCCCATATGTAGTAAGATGCCAAAAAGATAGGGCCACTCCACAAGTTGAAGGCTTTCGTGGCACTGAAGAATTCTGCAGCAGCGTGTGCCTCAGAGTTAATCTGATGAGGTCGGACAAACAATGTGCCCAGATTATGATGCAAAGAACTTCCAGGTACAAAGCCTGCTTGGCCTGGCCGCACTAATTCGGCGTGGAGCGAAAGATATCTGCTCGGCAGTAACTTGGCGATGATCTTAGCATCGCAACTGATGAGAGACAGAGCACAATAGGACCCATGTTTCTCGGGGGGTTTACCATACTTCATCAAAGTAACCAACAGGGCTTCGTGTATGGTAGGAGGAAGGCAGCGTTTTGCATGTAACTCTTCAAACAGTTTTAGCATAAGAGGGAGCCAATATTTCACCAAAATACATGTAAAATTCTGCTGGTAGGTGGGCTTTACCCAATGAGAGGCTTCAAACAATATAGGGCCTGATTCTAACTTTGGAGGACGGTGTTAAACCGTCCCAAAAGTGGCGGATATACCACCTACCGTATTACGAGTCCATTATATCCTATGGAACTCGTAATACGGTAGGTGGTATATCCGCCACTTTTGGGACGGTTTAACACCGTCCTCCAAAGTTAGAATCAGGCCCATAGTGTTTTCTTCCAGTGTAAGTGGCCGACCTAAATATTCACGCCTTAAATCATTCATTCATTAAAGTGCAATATCATTTAAGTAATCAACCAGCAGCGTTGTGTCAGGGTTCAATTTAAATGTATATGGATTTGAAAAATAAGGGTGAAAGCTCTGCAGTATTTTGCCAGCCTTTAGTTTCTCCCTCCCTTCTTCATCCCGAAGACATGTGCTATCATTTGCAGCTCGGGTTTCTTTTTTTAGTAAATTTGCTAATGATGTCCAAGGGCATTTACCCTCTCTATATCTTCTTGCCACAGCTAATCTACCCAGAAATTTCACCTCTCATGATGCTTCCTCATTATATTCAGTAATTTTCTCCCTTATTTTTGTAAGTATAGCTGAGTCTGATGTAAACGTCTAGACTCATTTGAGCTGTTTCATTACACTCTCAAGTGTATTCATATGTGTTCTAAGCAGGTGGAGCACGCCACTGTGCTTCTGGTTACATGCTCCACAGATCACCACTTTAAAAGACTCCCACACTATACTCATCTCAAAAATATAGTCTATGTTTACTCTAAAATATTCCAGTGTTTCATGTTGAATCTTGTCTCAGAACACACTATCTTTTAGTTTGTCAGGCATTAGCCGCCATAGTATGGGTGTTGTGTGAGCATAATGTGCATACATTGTAAGCATCACCAGTACATGGTCCGACAATATTCTGCCAAGTGGCATACGCTCACCATCCTACCACTTATATCTTTCAAAGATAACCAGTAGTCCGACCTAGACCACATACTGTAAGCTTCTGATATGTATGTGCCCTCTTGTTGTGATGCATGCCGTGATATCCATAGGTCTATTAGGTTAACTATAATAGTTCTTAAGGCAGCATCTGATGTGCCTGCCTGGTATTTATGCAAGGTGGGATTCAGGAATACATTAAAGTCCCTGCTCTTAAGCAACACTTTAGGAGATGTTTTAATCACTTCTGTCCATAAAGAATGAAAGAATGAAAGGATCAGCAATATTGGGCCTGTATGTGTTAACTAAGGTCGTATCACAGCTTGATAGGAAACGCTGCACCATTATGTCCCTGCCCTGTGTGTCACGGGCTGTATGCAGATGGTGGAACTGAATACTGCATTTTATCAAAAAGGCTATGCCTCTGCCATATGTAGAATATGAGGAGGAGAAGGTGTGTGCCACCCACTTATTCCCTGAGGGTCTCATTTACAAGAACTGACACATCAGCATCCATGCGTCAGATTTCTTGCGCCTGCTACAAAGGCCCTAACAATGCCATGGATGCTTTGTATTTACAATACAGAGCTCCACGGTGCGGGTTTTCACGGATGTGTCAGAAATTCTGATGCATCTGTTGGTGCTAAAGTGATGCATTGCTGAAGTTTCATTGTAAAACTGGCACAACTCCAGCAATGCATCAGAGCACAGAGGAGAGTCCTATGTTAAAAGCCCTGCACCAACCCTTATGCCTGGTCTGAGCAGGCGTAAGAATTTTAATGCAGTCAAGTTGCCTGAGTGATGCAGTGAAAAGTTGTAAATTTCACTGCATCAGTTCTGAGTGGCTTTTATCGTGGGAACGCCTACCTTGCATACATTAAACCTGACTCAAGTGTAACGTGATGCAGGCCTCTACAAACTGATGCACTGGGCCCAATGCATCAGTTTGTAGATTTGGAGCAGTGAGGGGCACTGATTGCGCCATCGCTGTGTCAGGAGCAAGCTCTTATAAATGATGCCCTGGGTGTTTTTCTGTGGCTCTGTTAAGGTGAGTTTCGGAAATGCCACCGAGATTTCATGCCTGTTAAGGTAAGTGTATATTTGTGGTATGTGGTGTCCATGTTGCTATCTGATAGTGCTTGTATCTGTGTATGTTAGATATACCACAAACACCTCCTACACCAACAACCCCAACTCATCAATGAGTATGCACATCTAAAACTCCCCAGACATACATCATCTCAAAATGTAACCAGCCCAAATTAGGCTCAACAGAGAAACTATATGTAAAATGACTCTTACACTAGCAGAGGTGACCAGGACATATTTATGTGTAGGTACCATATCAGAAACTTACACATTCAGCATCAGATGGCGGGCCAAACTGACATGCACACTTAGAAGTGCACCACCACTCCTCCTCCATTTGTTTTCGTGGAAGAGCCTAGCCCCGTCCTATGAAAACAGAAAAATAAAAGGATAATAACATACTTTTATAATCCCAGTATTTTTCTGCTTTCACCAGCGGGGAGACGCTCCTCCACCGTAGCGGAGGGGCCACCCCTGCAAGCCTGCACCCTGTTCCGTGCAGGGGAAAGTTTGCTGTCCTGAGCCTATTATCGACTCAGGATGATGAGATGTGTGCCAAAGTTCACTAAATTCTGATTGCGCCACTCTTGGCTTTACTTTAACCGTAGCTCGCTGTGCTAATTGCGGCTTCAGTCATGCCCAGTTTTTTTCAGTGGCAGCAGCCTTGTCCCCATGGAATAGGGATAACGTGGCCCAGCTGCATTTCCTTACTGACTGCATCACCCCTCCAAAACTTGATGTGTGCATTACCCCTTTGGCTGTAGATCTCTGCTCCCTTTTATCAGTGATATTCACGCTCATCACTACCGGCCCGATATAATCATAGCTACTTAGAGCTGGAAGCTTGAGGAAGACAAATCGTCACCAAAAAATGAAAATTAGTAGCGAGACATGATTATGCCCTGGCTTGCAGCGTTGCACTAGGTTGTGGCCATCTTGCAGTTGGCATTCTAGCATCCCCGAGTACTCTAAAGGTTGCCTTCTTTTGATCCATGCCATCTTGGACTGGGGAGATGGGCCCACCAGAGGGGACCAAAAATACCCCAAATACTCTACAAGTGGAGAGAAAAAGAAGTTCATATGTCAAGTCAGGCAAAACTATTGTTCTGTTCCAAGTGTTGAGGTACATGGATACTTTGTGTTCCAGTGCTGCTTTCATGTGAATCTCAGGTGGATAAAACTGGAAGAAAGTGAAAGGGAGCACATAAGGCTTCTGAACCGTAACGGCTACAGGAAATTCTAAGGAAAGATTGGGAGATCAACAAAGTCAGCAATGACAGGCAAGAAATGCTTCACAGCTGGCCAGAAGCACCAAGCAGGGTTGGTTGGCAATGAATGCCTACTAAGTCATGCATTTTTTAACAAGAGCTAATTCCTGTTTTCTTCTTTTTTTTTTTGTTGCTTCCATGATGAAGCTGATTACTCTGATTGAATCATGCACTACTTGCTTCAAGAAGAAATATGATTTCTGATTGAAGTGGCATAGAGACTGCTGTATGCACTCTAGCAACTACATCTTCCTGTTCTCTAGATTTCTCCCAAGTGTTTGCCGACTTCTTGTTCATTGCTAATTCGCATAATGGAAGGAAAGAACCATTCACCCTTTGCTTACATCATCCCTTGCATTATTTAGGAAAATGAAGTAAGTTCCTTGTATGGTATTTCTGTTTAATGGACTGATGCTCTATGGAAGCATAATGGGCGCCACCAATTTTTTTTGTATTCGAGATTAGGGATGCAAGCCATGTGCAGGCTAATGTCTGGAGTAAGTACTGTAAGGGCACTAGGCATTTGCGGTTCTTTACTGGGATAGTGCTATTTTTCCTTCCTTTTAGTCCAGATATTCTTGGCGAGTTTTACTCCTTAGGTACGTGTCTACAAGCCTTCTGTAGGCATCAGATATTGTTCTACCTTTTAATCAATATTTTACATTCTTGTTACTTTCCTGGATGTTAGCGTTCTGTGATTTCATTTTCAATTTGAGTTGTGCAAGTACAGTACTTGCCACTCGTGTTTTTGGGTCGGGTGGGGGTGGCTAGGAAGGCGCTATAGAGCAGTCAGCAATCACTTCCTTGTACCCCTTGCCTTTTTCCTTCCTTGGAATATGCACAGTTGCCATTTTTCAAGTGCGTACTTTAAAACCATGTGGTTGTGGTTACTGTATGTTCTACTACTGTGCTTGGGACCTGATGGAAGTCTGAAGGCATTGAAGTTATTGTCTAATTTTATTCAATGTTGCCAGTCTCACTGATGCTGTGGTGAGCATCCATAGGTAATGCTTCTGATTACAAAACCAATCAACAACATCATTATCCGCCGACACGTCCCCTGATTTGATTTGGTGTTTAGATGTTCTAGGACTTACATCTAGATCACAATACCTTGATGGAACTTCTAGTCTCCTATAAGAATGCTGAATGGGACAAAGCCTAATACAACCATTCCCTTAGAGAATAGGAAGTTGTATCTGGAAATAAACGTCTGATCCTAAACATGGCCACAAGGAAAGAAAAAAAATCTCTTTCATTCTCACCCTTACATTGTATTCAGCAAGTCCCAAATAGTTGGTGAATAAGTTTGGCAGGAACAAGAGAGCAGGCAGTGCTAGACTCATCCACTGGCAACAAAACGTTCAAATGGGGACTCATAATGACTTCTACAAATATGGAAAGCATTAAATGGCCTAAATTTAGTTTTTTCAAACCCAAGCTAGAAAGCCCACAAAATATCCCAGCGTGAAAAATCAGTTTTTACGAGGTGGTGTATTAAACAAAATGGGCCCAAAACATTGGGGAGAAAAATGAGGGAGAAAAAATGTTGCAATCAAAATGTAATGAAGCAAGTAAGTAAAACAGACGCAAGGGCTAAGTTACAAAAGGACAGGGGAAAAAGCAAAGGTATTGAAGGATGTACCCCGTAAATAAGTTAAAAAAAGATGGCACAAGGGGTCACCTCTGTAAAGCATAAAAACAGATTGCCATGGGGATTACAACAATTCTATTAGCACAGTTTTAATACAAACACTATTACAAATATAGACGTCCGAAATGAATTACCGCAGTATTTCTCCAGAAGTAATTAATGGTTACAATATTATCACAAGGGTCTTCAAATGATGCTCTGCCAGCTACACTTGCAATTCTACCTTAACAAGCTGCAGTGGTGGGCAAAGTCAGGGCACACAATAAACTTGTGTTGGCTCAGCAATTAATCACCCTGTTCTCCTAGAGCCCTTAACTGTTCCAGAGACGTCAGAGATCGGTGTTTTGTAAGCAGAATCCACATTATTTACAAGGCCAGAAGAGAGCCCAACCCCCTGCATGGTGCTCACGAACGGCACACCTTCCACCTCTACTGATGTTTCCTTAATAGTGGTGCACAAACATGAAACAGTTTACTGTGCACATAGATATTGCTCTACTGATGAGGGAGAGTGGAAACTGTTGTTTTACACCACAGTGAACATCCCAAAAATCTACCTCGCAGAATGTATTTAAAGAGTCAGCATATCATCATTCTATAAATATCTTTTCATTTATTCAAATGTAATTCTTTTAACACAATAGAGTTATTTTAATCACTGTAATACATATCTTATATAAGATATGTATATAAAGCCAAAGATGGCAGTAGATGACTATTATCACTGTCCTAGCCACCCTCTGTACTTATAATTTGGTCTTTCTGTGCCCTGAGGAAGGTGTGTGGTTTAGACTGCGTGATACCGAAACGCGCGAATGCATGACACATTTATGGCTATGAGAACCGACAAAGGATATCAATGGAGGGCACAACAAGCCTCAAATAAAGACATATATTGTTGATTAGGAAGATCAAAAACATAAACATAGGATACAGTGGTATATCAGTACAGGTATTGGACCATCAGTACGTAGATGAGGATAAAAACGGTTGATGGTTATGACAGAAATGTGATGTTTTTTTGATGACTTAGTTATAGCTTTCCTATTGGACACTGTTGATATTTATGTGGCCAAGAGCTTTATGACGTAGTATGAATGAGAATGTATGTGGTATGAATGTTTGTCGGGATTTTAACAGAGGACGGATGGCTATGTGCTATATAAGGAGGCAGCGATGAAATTGTATGCTGTAGTTTTGTAACACAGGGTGCGTAGTATATCTAAGATATGTATTACTTTGCTCAAAGGCCAGGGCCTAGCGTAGTAAGACATGGGGGGGGGGGGAGTCTCAGATTTTGCAATAACCACGCTGGCTTTCTTGTTAACATACATTATCTGAAAAGCAGGACAGGAGGGGGGCTTGGTGGCCAGTGGAAAGAGAGAGCAGCGTGGAATGTTAGTGGTACTTAAAACATAATATTTAGTAAAATAAGCATCACTTTTAAGAACTTCGTAACAGAGGACAGAGAGCGCGCGAGAGCCTGTGTGTTTTAATCTGTGTGTGCATATAAAATCCTAAATGTAATCAGACAGACACCTCATTATATTGACTGAAAGCACCTGCTTTCAACCATGTATTACATAATACATTTAATTTGGGAGGGGGGGAGTGTAACATCTCAAACGCTCCCGCTGAAGCTACACCCCGGTTAAAGGAACTATATAGGGGGTCATTCTGACCCTGGCGGCCGGTGGCCGCCAGGGCCACCGACCACGGGAGCACCGGCAACAGGCTGGCGGTGCTCCCACGAGCATTCTGACCGCGGCGGTTCAGCCGCGGTCAGAAGCGGAAAGTCGGCGGTCCCCCGCCGACTTTCCGCTGCTCGGGGGAATCCTCCATGGCGGCGGAGCGCGCTCCGCCGCCATGGGGATTCTGACACCCCCTACCGCCATCCTGTTCATGGCGGGAAACCCGCCATGAACAGGATGGCGGTAGGGGGTGCCGCGGGGCCCCCGTAAGAAGGCCCCGCAAAGTATTTCAGTGTCTGCTTTGCAGACACTGAAATACGCGACGGGTGCAACTGCACCCGTCGCACCCCTGCAACTACGCCGGCTCAATTCTGAGCCGGCGTCCTCGTTGCAGGGGCATTTCCTCTGGGCCGGCGGGCGCTCTTTTGGAGAGCGCCCGCCGGCCCAGAGGAAATGTTTGAATGGCCGCCGCGGTCTTCTGACCGCAGTGCGGTCATTTGGCGGCGGTACCTTGGCGGACGGCCTCCGCCGTCCGCCAAGGTCAGAATCAGGGCCATAGTGTTCATGGAATTATATTTGAATAAATGAAAAACGGCGATATGCTGACTCTTGAAAATAATTCTTTGAGATGTTTTTTATATTGCCTGATTTCTCCCTGTCCCACTCCTGTTAACACTACCAGGGTCCCTTTATTCTTGAATGTTTACACAAAAGTGGGCCACTGTGGTAGATCATCCCTAAGCTTTATTCAAATATCTGTTCTTGCTGATAGCGTAAGACAGATACCTTATCACCCTTCGACAATGAAGATGATTTTCCAGAGAAGGGAATGTAAGGATGCCAGCTCTGTGATCTTATCCATCTGCAAGGGGGGGGTCCTTTACTTTGAAGAGGGGAACCCCTGTTCTCCCCTGTAGAATTATTTTTCTAGGCCACGCCCAGTTCCCAACTGCCCTTGGGAAACCCAGGAGTCTGCAGACTGGTCAGGGGATAGAAAACAATGCCCGGCTTGTGATCCAAACATCCCTTACTACAAGGCTGACCAAGTGAACCAGGCCATGATAAGAATCCTGGGGGGGGGGGAGGCACAACAGGCGTCTGGGTGCCCGCTTTATGCACTTTGGTAGTACAGAGGGCTGCAGAGGCTCGCGCAGCCCCTTCTTTTATCACAGTAGGGCACTTTATCGTGGTGACAGTGCGCCACGTGTATAATACGGACCCCGATATTCATTTCTTTTCTATCCAGGCATAGTCCAGAGCATCCTGGAGGTGACGTAAAACACTGAAGAGGATCTGCCATTGCTGCAGAGCAGCTATCGTCACCTTTCACAATGAAGGGGCCTAGTTACCTACTATTGTAGGCCCTTTGATGGTCGTAGCACCCGTAATTTTAGGAGGAAGTGGGGGGGCGGACGGGACACACATGCACACTCACACTCATTGATTCATATACACGCGTCCACACACACATCCATTCACAACACTCATTACCGAATATTCAAACATACATACACGCACGCACCAAACATTCAATAAAAAAACACACACCTGCAGCTCTCCCTTGGAGGTTCCTGGAGGGTTGGAACTGTGCCGTCCCTCATTGGCTGACTTTACGTCACAGAGTGGGATTGGGTCAGTGAGACAGCTGACCCCACCCCACTCTGATGATGTGTCACTGACTGACACTCTGCCCTGGGTGCTTCAGGGCAGAGGCAATGACTGAGGCTACCCCTCCTCACTGAGGGGGAGGGCCTGGCAGACTTTTGCTGAGCTGAGGAGGTCACACCCACAGGAGCTGTAGCCTCCTCAGCCCAGCAAATTTCAGCTCAGGTACCCAGTAGCCTGCACAAATAGCGCATGTCTAGCTCCCTGCTGCATGACCTGAAAATGAAGAGTCTCTCTCAGGCTGACTTTTGCTCTGCCTGACAGACACTCTTCTTGAGGGACAAAAGGCGAGGGGGTGTGCCCCCCCCATCCCCGAAGGACTGGTCACGACTGGTCATGATTTCTTTTACTTTAAACCCTAGCCTACAAAAAGTACAAATCAAGGATAGTCTTCACCTCACTCAAGAAAGTGCCACAAGGAAGATGGTCCATCAAATCAACTCAATTGACAGTGGTCTGAGCATCCTCACTTCCTAGGAGAATGGTCATCATCGTTGTCAGCCACTGAGAGCCAATGCAAATGGATTTATGCGCACTTTGAGAGGTTTAGCCATGGTGAAGCTATGCTTCTACTTTATTTACGCCTTGGGATGCCAACCATAAACTAAATGGTATCTGGGGAGAAAGAGATCCAAAGGGATTGTGATAAAATTAATTTCACTGCACTCCCTTCACGTGGGAAGCCTAAATCCTTCTGGTTTTCCCCAAAGCCTGTGCTGGTGTGTGTACGTCCCTACAAACCTGGCCTAAATCTAACTGCAGATCATTCACAACCCATGAGACTTTTCAGATTTTCATCATTTCTTCCAGAGATGACCAAGAGGGAAACCATGAAGCATATTTCCTGGGTGGAATCACCAGACCCTTAAAAGGAGTGACGTTTTGTTTATACTGACCATTTTTTAAGGTTGCTGTATTTCAGATTGCCTTGCTGCAGTAAGGGCCTGATATGTAGAGTGTGACAGACTTAGCACTCTGTCACAAACACGATGGAGTACCCTGTCCACCAAACCGTTGGTCTACCCACTTGCTTTAGAGACTTGAAGATTTCCGTTGATGGGACCTCTGTTGCCTACATCCACAGAATGTTTCCTATGATGATAGGATCGAAAAGGACCCATCAGAGAACAACATTACACTGTCCATCCTATTTACAGTGGAAGATGGGACAAGAAGGCCACAGCACACAGAATGTAAAGTCCAAAAGTAAAGCAAGGTTAGATATTCCTGATGTCGTTCTGTAGGTTAGAAGAAGTATGAAGTTGAAACGAGTCTCAGATCCTGTTTGCAGATGGTGTCTTTATTTGTAGGTGTTAGAAATCATTGAGTCATCATGGAGATACAGCCAACACGTGTTTCGTCACACAGGTGACTTCACCAAGGCTGTAATACAGTAATGGAAGCAAACATTGGATATATATGTGTGTTTTAGAATTTGGTGTGAACCCCAGAAACAGGTAACCAGTGGTACGAGCTTGTGTAAGTGAGTAATTAGTGAACATGGCTGGATAAGTGAGTAGTGGTTGGGACCCAAATTATGAAGCATCAAAATACAAAGTAAATCACTGTGGTCATGTGGATAGTGTTGAAAACAATGGTGTTGGAAAGCTTATACCTTAAGCACTATGTAGGTAGAAACAGTACTATCTAGCAATTGGTTTGCAGGTGGGAGAGTAGTGCAGGACTAAGACAAACCAGGAGGAGAAAGTGAGTAGAAAGTTCAAAGAGAGGGGAGATACGTTTATGCACATGATGGGAAAACAGAGAGGTAACAAGGGCGGGGGGCCCCAGAGGGCATATAAAAGTAACTCATACCTGGGGCAGCTGGCCGATGTGGGTAAGTGGAGATGCTAAGTAGCAAAGTAGCTCAGTGGTCAGTTGAGTGGGCTGGAAAGAGAGTAAAAGAGATGTTACCTCTCTGTTTTCCCACCATGTGCATAAACGTATCTCCCCTCTCTTTGAACTTTCTACTCACTTTCTCCTCCTGGTTTGTCTTAGTCCTGCACTACTCTCCCACCTGCATACCAATTGCTAGATAGTACTGTTTCTACCTACATAGTGCTTAAGGTATAAGCTTTCCAACACCATTGTTTTCAACACTATCCACATGACCACGGTGATTTACTTTGTATTTTGATGCTTCATAATTTGGGTCCCAACCACTACTCACTTATCCAGCCATGTTCACTAATTACTCACTTACACAAGCTCGTACCACTGGTTACCTGTTTCTGGGGTTCACACCAAATTCTAAAACACACATATATATCCAATGTTTGCTTCCATTACTGTATTACAGCCTTGATGAAGTCACCTGTGTGACGAAACACGTGTTGGCTGTATCTCCATGATGACTCAATGATTTCTAACACCTACAAATAAAGACACCATCTGCAAACAGGATCTGAGACTCGTTTCAACTTCATACTTCTTCTAACCTACAGAACGACATCAGGAATATCTATCCTTGCTTTACTTTTGGACTTTACATTCTGTGTGCTGTGGCCTTCTTGTCCCATGTTGTCCTAGGGTACTCCTAGTACCCGTTTTGGTGCCTACTGGGTAGTAAGGCACTGGACCGTCTTGCACCGGATTTTGCTCGCACTTCTTTACTTTATAAAAACTATTTGTATACTGCTTAGAGGTGCGGCGCCTCTCACCCTTACTACCCTTATTTCTCTTTTCCTATTTACAGTGGACACTGTAATGTTTTTTCTATCCACGACAACAGGAAACACCTGGCAGAGAGAGACAGAAAACAAAAACAATAATGACCCCACACCCAGGGAGACAACTCCCAGGGTATGGGGGGCATTATTTCTTTGTTTTTCACAAACAAACTCCTGTTTTGGGAGTTTGTTTCTGAAAAACAAAAACTTTGGAAAAGTGTGATGGATGGCTGTCAAAGGCAGGAACTGCCATGATGTCGTTTCCTCACAAGGTACGGAGATGATCTCTGGGCTGGTAGTCATCTCTAAATTTGATGGTCAGTAGTCTGTCATGCTGGTGGAAGACATTACCTCTTCTTCCCTGAGAGATGTAATACTGCCCACCAAGCCCTAAATCAGGCCATGAGTCCTGTACACTAGGGCACCACCTGCCTTAGAGGCCTAGCCTGTGGCCTTACACTACTATATTGTGATTGCCAACCTGCCTGTTCTCCCATCCATAGCAGCCAAGCCTTCCAGGCTACTGTCTGTCTCAGAGCACGGGCAGAGACTGCCGCATCGTAGCCAGCAACCACTGTGCAGACATTCATCAAGGTCCTGCACAGCCTTCAGCCCTACCATACTCCTCAGCTTTCTATGACAGCCGCACATAATTCTTGCCGGCTGTGGCATGCTTTTTTCTCCTAAAGTTAGGGAATAGCAAAAGGAGCTTCATAGTGTGATGCATTTAGTTGGAAGGTATTGTGCAGTGCAAAGATTCTGTATATTTTTCTTATCGCAAATGACACAGCAAATCTTAATAGTAAACTCATCTACGTGCAACATTGAAGTGCTGAACTGTTAAGTGAGATAACTCAGCCCACAAACATCCAACACAAGGGCAAAGAACTCTGCCAGTCTCCCCTAAGATTTACTTATCGTCACTCATATCTTTTTTCTTTCCTACCTCAGGTTTGCAGGCACTGAGTAGTCCAAGCACCCCCATTGAGGACAGCCAGTGAGAAACTCCTACTTACCAGTCGACTTTTCAGCCAAACACTAAACCCCAGCTACACCTACATTCTGAGCACTGAAAACACAGGGGAGAGGACATTATAAAGTAAATAGGTTGTATGTCAGAATATTATATACCAAAATATCATCTGCCAGAACTATTGTGTTCAAAATATAAATTACAAAATTATTGTCCTATTGGGTAAAGGTTTGCTATTGTTAACTTCTATGGGAAGATATTCGAACTATAATATTCTGGGGCCATATCATGCACACTCTAATTTTATGAGAAGGACGTATGTATGAGCTTTGATTTGTGAGGTAATCAGTAGGTATGAAGACTCTTTGATAACTTGTTGGTCAATTTTGTAATTGTTAAGAAATTGACTCATCATAGTTGGTGTTCTACCAAATACATTATTTAATAAAGAGAGGACGTTAAATGAGCATATTCATTGTAAACTTGACAAGTGTTGCTATGTGATATCTAGTTTTTGCACAATGCTTTAAAAGCACAAGGTCGCTTCACTTGTGCAACATGAGTGCTTACCAGAGAATACTGTAAAATGCCTTATTGCAAAAGAGGTTTCACAGTTGTCTTCAGAACATATATTTGACATTCCTGTGACAATCAAAGATAATATAATGATAGGTTGGACAACATAATTCCTTTCTATCTCGGCTCAAAACCTTGAGATTGACTGACCTGTTCTGAATGCCAAAGCGATCATTTTTCACCCCAAAGTAAATGGCGCCTATCACCAATGACAGCACAATAGTGGCAAAAATCTGAAGAGGAATAAAATATGTTACTAGTGAAATCAGTGGGGCAAATAACTTTTTACAGTACTATTTTCCAGAATGTATGCATTAATGGTTATGTTTTACATTTCTTACAGGACCTCTTTCAATATTACTTCACTTTTTCCGCCATAGGGAAATATGCGTTTATCCTAGGTTCCACCTAAAACACAATCCGAACCCTTTTTTTAGGTTTGGTTATGGACAACTTTATCCTTCTTCCAAAACTCATGTGATAGCGAACAAAAGAGTACAGAGCATTTTTGATTTGCACAGTTATACATCTTTAATTATGATTTGCATTGGCGAGGGCGCTAAAAAATAGCCCTCTCGGAATTTGTGTCAGAGGAGTACTACAGAGCTTCGGAAACAAACACAACTGCTCATAGGAAGCAGGGATGATGTGTTCTTGGAGGTGCGTTACTAGGTAGTACTACAAGAAATGAAACAGCAGTCGCCATTTTAGATTAGAGCATAAAAGGAAGCCGAAAACAGTGAATGTCTCCCTTCACAAACAATTACCACATTTCAAACTGAGCTTAGGAGTCAGAGAAATAGTTTGTCCAAGCGAACCTGGAGCAATTTTGTGTTTGGGTGGAAAGCAATGCTTTCCTAGCAGGACTGAAAGTATTATTTATAAGTCCTTACTAAAACAACAGAATGCTGAGAGCTCCATTGGAGAAAATGAAATGCCTCAGTGCTAATAAGCCTTCTGTCCCAACATTCCAATGTTTGTCTTTCTGTATCTCCTTTTTTAATCTAGAACGTTCTACCCTGAGTGGGTGGAATGCTCTATTAGCTTTAAAGCCCTTCTGCCTTGGGCTATACCTGTTATTAAAGGCCCTCTCCCTTATTATAGGCCCTCGCCTGTGGCTTGGGCCCTTTACAGGGGTTAAGGGCCCTGAACAAAATGTATAGCCTTTGTCAGAGGGCTATAAGGCCATATTATGAAAGCCTAAGAAGGCGTGCCACAACATCCTGCCCAGGTGAACTTGGTGGTAGAGGAATCAATGACTAGATTATGAACATATCCTTTTCATGTTACGCAGATCTCTTTAGATGGGAGCAGAATACAAATGTATCTCAAACTGTTTCTACTATTATAATAATATACGTAAGTTCAGTGCTTAATTTGTTAAAAAAGAAGTACCAGGATTTTTGCAAGAAGGCCTTTGCAGCTTGCACAGCGCCATGCCCCTACCATGCTGCCAATGATAGTAACAACACAACTACTAACCATCACACTCCTACAAGTGTGACAATTCGGACTATTCCAGTCCCCCAAAGCTAAGTAGCAGGTAATAGTCGTTTTAATGCATATTGAATTAATAATAAACTGTTGTTGTGGTCTTCCTGAATTAGCCAGACAGCACTACCTTGTGGCAGGCTGTCACAAAAGCCTGTGTTGATAATTAAGTGCTGGTGCTGAGCGCAAGAAACCATCGGCTCAAATGAAGCGCTGCCTAAGTTAGTCCATATGCTTGCTCGTCCAACAAGAGAAGTGTTCCAGAAAAGCAATTTAGCAGTGGCAAATGGCAAATGTTTTGGGAGGTTTATAAGGATGCTGTATAATTCTTAGAGTAGATCACAAGAATACCAGCTCTTTTTAATCACACCTTTTTCTGTGTCGTTAGGTTGTTGACAAACTAGTCACTGTACATGTGCAGTCTGAATGATCTACCTGCCTAAATGACCCTGCAAAATTATGCATGCCAGGGAATACTTTTTCTTCACCTTCACCTTTCACAAACCTGGAATCCTCCTAGGACTTTGAGCCAGATGTACAATGGGGTTTTGTGGTCGCAATCCATCTCATTGGTAACATTACAGAATCTGCAAACACAAAAATCCTTCTGCATATTTATTAACCCCATTTTGTGATTCACAAAGCTCTGGGCTGCAAGTATCACTGTGCACAGAAACAATGCACCATGCACAAACCACTGAAGAATTGAGATTTGTGGATAATAGTGTTGTGTAGCCATTTTAGCTATAGTTTTAGACACGTTATTTTAGCAAACTAGGCCTGCCGCTATGCACTTTAACCTAGACATGTTTTATTCTAGCTCTGTTATATTGTTTTAACAATAGCCACATTTGGGGTCTTGTTTTATTTTTTCTATCTAGCTGTTCTTCGCCTAGGTCAGCACTACGTTCTTAAACAAGACATTTCTTTCACTCTGTACTTTTCTCAAGGCTGTAGTAAGATAGGTTGCCAGCAAAAGTGGTACACTTTGTCTCCAATGTTCACAGAAACATACACACTCTTACGTGGGGATCCTTTCTTGGAACATCAGCTGTTTTATTATAAAAACACTACTTTGACCCATGTACGTTAGAGGGAGATTCCAGCCAGATGACCACGACTGTACGCTGATTGCTTCGCTGCAGCTGCTTATGCAGACTGCAGGCCTCTTGCTCAGGTATGAGGGATGATGTCTCCCCAGGGGTACCTGAAGGGCAGAATTAGAGCTTAGCATGCTGTGCTCTAACATAGCCCAGCTATCCTTAACGATCTTAGTGACAGTATGGTAGCGTTATTTTTATTTTTCACTCTCCTTGTCACAATTTTAATCCTATTGTGCTTCATCATCCTAGTTATTGCAGTACATGCTTTGTTATCTAAGATCCAGTTACTTCAATAAAACCTTATTGAACTATACTCTTCCTCTGATTGTCCTTGCATATGTGAGACTAATGTAACTGAGAGAAACGGATGAGATCTGAGTGACCATGATTTCCCAGAGGAGTCAATTGTGTCATGCGCCCCGGTTGCCCAATTATCCCTGCTCTTGGGTGGAGATGAGGCACTGCTAGTTAGCCGGAGCAAAACCCAGATTAGGCCAACAGGTGTACCTGTAGTGGGTTTAGACTCAGTCCCCCACAGCGCAAGTGATTCTGCCGCCCAAATCCAGTAGTCTCATTAGGATAATGAGAACCTACGTGACAATAGGAAATACATGAAAAGCAAGCAAGCTGAACAAGACAAGACAGGAAGGTTGTCGGCATGGCTAATAAAACAAGAGCCCAGGGGCATGCCGGATGGGAACAGAGAAGTGATGCACTCATAGGAAGAAATACATTTGCTTTCCATTGGATAGTATTCTAAAGTATATGGGAAATAAGACATTCCATTCATCTGACTCACGGTGATATGGTGAGGCAAAAGGCTTTTGTGATCAAAGTAAGTGAACTGTGGCCTTGCTATTGAATAGATCATTTACCAGGTCTTTGAGATAAGCGAATGAAATCAACTTGTAAATCACAACTGCTTGAAACAGGGTGGCCTGGCGATAGCTCAAGAATAAACCAAGAGTAGTTAGTCAAGGACAGCAGTTAGTGGAGATCAGTAGAAGAGGCAGGATTTGAGATACTTTCCAAACAAGAGGTGATTTACAAGTAAGTAAGAAGTGACTGGAAGTGCATTCTGGGATCTGACAATGGAACAAGAGAATGCAGTGCCAACAAGATGAGAATGTTTGAGCCTGGGGTACCACTAAAACATTGCATTGGGCAAAAGGAGGGTCCTGAGTGGGGTGATATTTGCAGAATAGATGGAGAAAGATTTATGGCAAAGGCATTTGAAAGTAACATGTTGGTACCAGATAATGCTACTTGGGGAAATGTCTACATAAATCTAGAATAAATTGAACTACAGTGTTTTGAAGTATTTACAACTTAGTCTTCAATTATTTTAATAAACCTAAGTACAAAGTTTACATAAATTCAATCAAGAAGTGATGCACTATACTTTTCCTAGAAGACGAGGGAAGAAGAAGTAAGTTTTGTTTGATGTCAGGAGGTAGAAGGAAATGAGGCACTCATGAGGTCTTCAGAGAAAGCCCAGCATCAACTATAAAACCAAGATTTCAAACTGATGTGACTTGTTGGAGTAGACTCCCCATTCCAAACAGCCACCAGTCATCTGTTCATGTGTTGATGGCGGTCACTAAAAATAAACATGTCTGCCTTGTTGTATTGAATTAGAGAGGATTAGAGTTTATCTTTGCTACAATTGCTGACAGGTAGTTTTTGTAGTTCTTCTGGGCAGCTGATTTATTTACATCCAGGTGCATGATAAATTGTGTGTAATCCACATATGAGAAGAAAAGAAAAACGAAAAAAACACATATTTGAAACAAACACTCCCCTCCCCCATGGTTGGTCCAATAAGAGCTCTATTTTCATAGGTATACCACTAGTAAGTGTTATGGTTGTTTCTTGTCTTGCTAAGGAATTAAGATGGTCGAAGGGGAGGCAAATCAATGAGAGCCCTCTTTGTTGGTAGCCGAGATAGTAAGGCCAGTCATTGGCTTGCAGGGTGTTAGGTAGGTGTCGATGTTAATCAGGCCTTTCCAGTTGGGTGGGGGTGGGATCACTTGTCGAGTGATTCCCTTCTGTGTGGGGGTCATCCAACAAGCTGTCCCATGCATTGGCCATGTCCAAGGGGCGCTTCCCTCACTTGGTGTCCCTAAGGAGATTGTCAACACAACTGCACAATTGCCACGTGGGACTAATTCGAGTAGAGCTATGGCCAAAGAGTTCCCAGAGCTTGGTAGTTAGGTAGCAGCAATTCAAATAAACAAATTAATGGCAGCTGGTTTCATGATTTTTGGTGGATACACAAACACATGAGCTCGACTCAAGCAAGAGAATAAATCATTCAAATGAAAAAACAAATGCCAATTGTATTCGAACATAGTACAATATTCAAAGGTGTGATCAAAGTGAATTAAAAAGCGCAGGCGATTGTATAGCACATAGTCACCCCTTTCAAATGTTTTTTGGCACTGCGGAAAGATGCATCGAGTTGCCCAGCTTAATGCAGGAATAAGCAGTAGGGGGTAAACACATAGGGCCAAATGTACTAACTATTCACGCAGTGAGGAGCAGCAGCCAAAGCTGCTGCGCTGTGTGGTGTGAAATGGAGCAAGCATTAACGGGGCCACATTTACCAAGAGATGTGCTGTAGTTCGCTTCCTCTGCGGTGCCCCATCTCAGGCTGCCTTGCGCCACACACAAACACACACAAACTCTTGAAACATAGCACAATGGTGTGTGAGTGACGGCTAGCATAGTTCCGGACTCGAAAGGTATCCTACCAGACAAAATACTGTTTAGACAGTTTGAAACGTTTCTAAGTTTGTATGTGTGCTGTACAGTACAGTCTACAAGCAAGGTTGGAAAAGTTTGGAAGAAATAAAATGTTTTTCAACGTTACACCTACCATGTGGAGATGTAAATGACCCGAAGAAGCGCAAAGTAGTGGATAATTTTAAATTAGGGCTGCTTTCCAGTGCTAAACAACTTTTGCTCTGGAAAGCAACTTTCAATTCAACACATGTGCCAGTTGCATTACTTTTGTGATGCACACTCAGTGCAAAGTGTTAGGAAATCGGGGCCTTTGTATATCAAACACCCATTGTTCCATGTAGGGAAGATTCACTGTAGACCTGTCCATAAAACTAAACACTCATAAATCTGAAAATTAAAGTGAATGTAAAGCGAAGCATTGAACTGTTAATGTGACACCACTTTCCAGACTATTGCTATTACATTGATCAACACTTCCTGCATCTAAATTCGAGTAAAGATAACAAGAGAAATAGACTTTGGTTTACCTGAGCTAAAGACACTTGAGGGTTGCGAATCATGTTTTTGAAAGAGCGATCAAACACCCATCGGAGCTGGTGACAGAAGTTAGTTTTGTATTTGGCCTTTTTGTAAACAAAAATTACGTTCACTTTTTTATTCTCCGAAGAAAGCCTGTCCAGCTCCCTTCGCGTCTCTTGGTATTGGGGGGTCTGGGTGTAATGCGTAGCCAGCTTCTCCACCACAGTGACGTTGCCACCGACATGTTCTTCGATGGTGGGTGGTCCTGCAAAAGTGTCAGGATGCTTCTTGCCGTCGTGGGAAGTACCTTAAATGGATTCATAAAAACGCTGCATTTTAGACTGAAAAAATTAGGAATCATAAGATTAAAACATCGAATTACTTAGTTCCATAAGGGCTGTCATACAGTTTAACCATCATACAATTTAGCTGCTTCAGTTACTTAATGTGCACATCGCACGTGTAAAAGGCCTATACATAAACGCAGCACTTAGTTTGTGGAAAAGTAAGTGAAGATCCCAAAGTGTGTATTATTAACCGTATGCCATTGAAGCCAAGCGCCAGGGTTCCCCAGTACCAAGGCTACCATGCCTTGACTGCACCCCATTTTTGTTTCTGGTACTACAATTCTTTATTTCACTCTTCCGTGTTCTTTATCATCCCTGCTTTCTTCCTTTGTTACTTTTTTTCCCAATATATTTCCACTTCTTTCTGCCTTTCAGTCTTTCTCTCTCTTGTCCAGGTGATAATGACAAATAAATCCCTTTCCTCAAAAACGGAGTGCCTTGTGGTATAATTTAGCACTGCATACATGCACTAGATGCTTTAATGTGAAGGAAATGCGCTCAGGAATACCAGATCCACGGCAGATTTACAAGACAACAACTGCTACATAAATTACACCCAAAAACGTTCGTTTATGGCAAATTTATCTTATGTGGATATCCTGAAAATCTGGTGTTGATCTGACCCCCCTGGACTTGAGAAAATATGGAAGCGTCTGCTTTAGTTCTATGTGCTTGTTGAGGGCTAACAATATACTTTTGTGGAAGATACCTTTACAGGATAACGAAGCATCCCAGATGTGGGACAGTCCTGGTTTTTCCTCATCTGTGCTGGCAAGTCTCACTAAATTCAGCACATTTAGAGAGAGTCGACTGCCACAGTGTGATGCAAGCTTTTATGTGTTTCAATGGAGGGTTAGTGACCAGCCTTTCCAGAAATCAATTTACTTAACACAAATGATCTTCGGTGTGAAAGTAGCATTGACTGTATTACCCCTAGTGCCTGGTTGTCTGTGCTTTCTATGTTGGTGGGTGCTGTCTTTTCAATCATTCTGTGCCCCTTATTGATGTGACATTGTAGCCCTTCTACACTGTTTGTGAAATTTCAGTTTTTGGTTTTAAAAATCTGGCCACCCTATACACTAGACCACATTAGTTTGTAGTCAGATGCTCTGTAAGGAAGAGATCTGTTTTGCACCCTTAGTGCAACAGGGCCCATGTCATGAAAATGTTCGCTCGTGCATGAGGCAGCTGGGCGGCTGCTTTTATGCAACTGCTCTGTTTAAAATGGATTTTTTGAGTTAGTGGTTGAGCTGTGGACAACCGAGCTCACAGTGAGCAGTGGTTGCCTCTCTGTTTCTAAACTGTGCTGTCTACTGTTCTTGCACCAACTTGGAGAAATTCTGAGTAACATGTGTGCCCTTTAGACAGTGCTGTCACTTAAAAACAGAGAAACAGTGGTGTCCATGAAACTCACACCTCCCAACCCCAAAAGGAGCTCACTTCCTGAAAGACACCGCCCCCAATCCAGTTGGACGAACAGTAATGTGGCGGGCACCGCAATGAAACCGTTTACAGTTCTGTTGTTTGCGCATAGGGCAATTCCCAGTTCCAACAGGTCTCCCAAAATACCACAGTTGAAACTGAAATGTGCATACCTTTTCACAGACGTGATGCAAAATGATGGGGTACCCTTGCAGAATGTGGAGAGAGGCCCCCTGAACCTCCCATACTTCACAGATAGTGATTGGCCTTGTACTGAATGAGGCCCCTTGAAGGATTGAGGGGCCCAAATGAAGGATTGAGGGCCCCCCACAGCAGAGGCTGCATGGGCCTGTGTCACGCTCCTGCGCCCCTTTCAGGGCGCATCTCTAGTTGCAGAACATTGATTTGTCCTGGTGGCTCTTTCCCACTGTTTGTTGAGGGCTGCAAATGTAATGGTTAATACAAGCATGTTTCTTCAAAAAAAGCATTGTTTATTACTTACAATTATGTTCAATGCAATTCAACTAATGTATTAAGAAACATGGCTCCATTTGAATACATGGATATAATGCAATGCATTGAACAAAAATGGAAGAAATAACATTTTTTATTTATTGACGATCATACTTGGAGTAATTAATGCTGTGAGGCCAGAGACACGCCCTCAAAGGAGCGTGTAGACCACAATTTCCTATTTAAGATCTGAAGCTGAAGGAACAGTTGGAGTCTGCACACAAGCATGCAGTACAGCACGATCAAGTGCATATCAAAAGTAGGCGTAGGCATAACTCGCCTAAATTAGTAAGAGTTACTTAAAATTCTGTGAGATAACATGGAGTTACGCAAGAAGAATTCTGTATTTAGCACTATTTTCGTAGTGCAAAAATGCCTCCTTGCATCCCAAATGGATGTAAGGATGCATTTTGCAATACAAAAATAGCTGTAACTGCACAAGCATGAATAACAGCATGAGCAGCCTTTCACGCTCGCTAATGTGCACTTGGGGTAGTATTTTCCCTAAATGTACTACTGCCATTAAGCACAATTTCCTTAGCATAAAATGCACTCTTGCATACAAAATGGATGCAAGGATGCATTTTGCTCTACGAAAATAATGCTACATGCCATAGAAGACAAGCAGCAGCGCGAGCAGCAGCTCGCTAAATGTACTCTCGTGGTAGGATTGTTTCCCTCCAAAGTACTCTTAATTAATTACGCGAGTGGGAGTAGTTGCGTTAATATGTATAGTTATAGAAAAAAAATACATATCTACCATCTCACAGACAGCCTAAAACAACCCACACATACACTGAGGACCCAAGATCAGCTAAAAAACAATCTTAGGTAATCGATGCGCTCATGCTACAAAACGTTCTTGCAAGAAATGCCCGCAACACACGCTGCGTCCGAAAAGTAATAGAAATAGCAGCATTCACAACATCAAGGGGAATTACAAATGTGCGGCCACATTTCATTGGCCCACAAGTGCTGAGTCACAGTTGGAACTTGCAGGTGATTAATATATTGAAAATACTCTCTCTTGGAAAAACGTACGCTTGTAATGTCTATTATTTCTTGCAACAGACAGCGTCAAGAGGCAAGTAAACAAAAGCTTTGCTAATTTTGAGAGGCATTATTTTATCACCACTTATTACACGAGATGTGAATCACACGGCTAACAACGAGGACGAGACCTTTACAAGGACATGCGGTAAAAAAGCCCGTTTTACATACTTGCATGCCTAAGTCTGATAATGTTTCACTACTAACATGGATATCGGAAAGCGTGGACATTGGAGCTGAAGGGATCAAGCATATGTTGATGGCATTTGATCTCTGGCTTACTCATGGTTGGCCACTCATCATCGCACTGCCAGACCTGGGCATTAGTACAGTGGTCAAGCTTGACCAAATGTGTAACAGTATATGTTCACAGTTGTTAAGCCTATGTTTGCAATAACGCTGATCACAGAAAAAACATGGGAGCTATTGAATGAACTGCCTACCTCACAAACTACCTCAGGTATAATGCAAAGCCATTTTTCATCACCACAATTTTAATTATGGCCACCATCATGAATAGTCCCAAATTCTGCTACCCAAAGCTTTATCAACCAGATTCCATGTTCTCCAACGTATAACAGCAATAAAACTGCTCTAGGATCTGGTGTAATTTACCCACCTTCTCCTTAGACAGGAGTTGGTACACTGATGGCAGATGAGCTCATTGCCTTAGGCTTCCTGGACATACGGCAGTGAATTGACGGGCCCAGCACAATAAAACAGACTTTCAAGGACTGGACACTAAGAAGGTCTGTCACGTGCCCTTCTAGATAGCCTGAGGAAATGGCAAATCCTTCTGATAGCAACCGTGCCACCCAGCACAGAATAATGTACACGAACAGTGGCAAATATCTCCTTAGAAGGGTCACTTAGAAGGAAAAATCTAGAAGGAGGGAAAAACCTCCTTTAGTAATCTTTGTAAGGCTTGATGAAAGATGAAGATAGAATTGATGATAACAGCAATTCACCAAACACTTTCTGACAGAAGTAGCAGATCCAAACAGAGCCAAGGAAATGATCAACATGGGGAATTACCCTATTTGCTGGAGGGACAAATCAGGGACACACATGAATGACAATGAGTAAGGAGCATTGTTAGACCTGTCAACCCTAGTGTGGACTTCCCCCAAACCTTTGCTCTCCGACTCCATTTTGCCAGACCTATTTTTATTGACCTTGGGACTTTACCTCTGCTAACCAGTGCTAAAGTGCATGTGCTTACTTACCCCTTAAACATAGCAATATTTGCTTATTCCCAATTGGTATATGTAATGTACTTATAAGTCCCTAGGAAACTGCACTGCATGTGCCCAGGGCCTGTAAATTAAATGTTACTAGTGGGCCTGCATTACAATTGTGTCACCCACTTAACTTGCTCTTTAAACATGTATCAGGTCTGCCATTGCAGAGCCAGTGGGTGCAGTTTAAACTGCCATTTTATGCAAGTACACATACCATGCAGAGGGAGACTAGGAGCAATATGGCGGCTGGCATACTGAACACCGCAGCAGGAGCATTGTAGCTCTGGAAGTGCAGAATCTCTCGCCAGTGTTGACCTATGGACTGGCCGCTTCAACCTCAATGAAGCGGCTGGCTAATAGCTGAGGCGCTTGAAGGTGCACCAGTGAACGCTGCCACCTCCTCTGCTAGCATGATTTTTGCACAGTTCCTGGCCCAAGGCATTGAAGGGTGAGTGAAAGTGAAAAGGAGCTGTGGAAACACGGAGGGTAGACGCAGAGCCTCCCGACAGTACTCACAGTGCATGAAGCAGACGGTGAAGGATATGCCTGGAATTGGCTGAAAGTAGCTGGTGATAGCTGGACCAAGATGGAGCTGGGGAACCTTGGCTGGTCTCAGAGCCCTGGAAGAGATTTCCTGTTTCTCCTGGCTTTCAGCGCTTGAACAACTCAGTGAAGCACGTGAAGGACGCTCCAGGTGTTAGCTCCAGGAATCAATAAGATGCGCCTGGAGTCAAGTGCCTGCACGATAGGAGAACTGTTTGGCACTGGTGGGGAGCGTCTTCTATTAATGTGAGCTTGAGACTGTAATATGGTCCCAATTGTGGAGGCAGCACTCTATTTCAGATAATGGCTAGCACTAAAACCAGGTCCAGCAGATTTAAAAATAGAAACCCTATTCATTTAAACCCAGATCTGCAAAAATATTACAAACCCAATAAGCCTATCAAACTCAGTGGCAGCAGAGGCAGAGGGCATCATAAAAGGCTGAGAGTTTCTCCTGGGGGTAAGATACTCCCAGGCTGAGGCCGAGGCTGAGGCCAGGGTAGAAGTGCAGACTGACAGCAACCGTGCTACAATTCTTATGGACAGTATAAATGATGATGAACAAGAAGCCGCAGGACAATATTTTAGTAAGCCCAACAAGTGGTACTCAGCCTGCACCTCCAGATATGACATATACTCTTTCTGACTTAGATAGCCCAGGATCTTTGGGAAAGGTTTGCACTAATATTGAATCTAAATCCAAGAGCATCATTGTTTGTGAGAATGTGGTGTCATCATGGTCTCAGCCTCCCCCACAATACCAATTTAACAAAGCTCATTTGGGCTCTTTCAACAGTGCAACTGAGGCAACTATAAGCAAGTCTGAAATTGTTAATGTGAGCAATGAGGTGGCAATTGTGTCAACACCCTCTATGTTCCCCTCAGGGTGTTCTCAGATGGAGCAGTCTTCAGGCGTATCTGTTGGAAGGGTTGGGAAATTAGTCATCACTGACGGAAATTGGAATTCACTAGACGGCGAAGCTCCATGTGCATTGCAGAATTTCGGCAGCAGGGGTCAGGCTAAGCTTCTGCTGCCTAGACGAAGCCTCCTGAATAATTTGAGCCAGGCTCCAGAAGGAGGCATTAACTCGAGTTCTAATTCTTTTGCACAGAGAACATTTAATGCTCTCTCTAAAGATGAGGCCCACAAAACTGTGTCACAAAGCTATACCTCATACGCCTTACAAACAAGATTTCCTGAACTAAGATCTGAACCAGGGCTTCAGAAGATGAGACCATATAACGACGGCAGCAAACAGGACTGTGACATGCCTGTTCAACCTGATTTCCCACCCATGCCCACTGTTTCTGAGACAGAGGATTCGGAGGCAATCTCCACCTGCTACCCAGCTTCTTTGTCTACTAAGTCCCTACTTAAAACAATTCTTAAAGAAATCCGATCTGTTAAAAAAAAAAACAGGCCGCTCAAGCTGATACATTTGAGAACTTGGAACTTCAAGTATCTTCTATTGAGCAGCAACTCAGTGATTTCATGGATACACATAAAGCAACTGACATTAAACTACAGAAACACAGACAACTCGGATGAAGGGCAAGCAGGCAGTGATTAGAGATCAAATGCAACTTCTTAAATGCAGATGTGAGGATTTGGAGAACCAATCCTGCAGATCCAATTTGCACACAGTTGGAGTGTCAAAGGGCACAGAATCTTCTAAAGATACTGCTCAATCTGATGCTGCAATGATCAAAAGGACTGCTCATTTTCTTCAAACATATGTACTTTTGAATAGCATGAGCAATCGCTCAGGTGTAGATAATACGCTCTCCATTGGGCGTGCACACAGGATTCCGTCTGGGCCACCAAAGCCTGGAAAGAGGCCTTGTACTATCATTGTTTTCTTTCAGGATTACAAGATTAAGGAAGCAATTTTTTCAATTGCCAGGCAGTGGAGAAGGTTCACTGTTATAGATGATTACTCATTCTCAATTTTTTAGGATTTGGCCTGGGAGAAAGCAACGAGGATGCTGGAAAGACAGTCCCTTATACCTAAGTTTAAAGCAACATCTATTTCAGTTTCATTTGTATGTGGATCATCTCTGGAAATCAACTGGAAAGGCTCCCTCCTAATATTTTCAAAACCGGAGCAAGCGAAACACTTTTTGGACTCCAAGGGTATTTCTCACTGAAATGGTGGTATGCGGAGCTCTCAGATTCATATCCATATCTGGTGTGAAATGTGTCGTAATAGGTGGTGGTGGACCTCACTGTGTGATGGGGTGAGTTAAAACTTTGGCGGTGGGAGGTGGCACTCTAATATTGTCTGGATGTCCTAGGTCAGAGTTCTGCAAAGTCGGTCCTGGAGAGCTGGGTCCATGCCAGATTTTTAGCATATCCACATTTAGAAAACTGTAGATTTCTGAAACATCTTTTTTCTAAATGAGGATATACTAAAAATCTGGCATGGACCCGGCTCTGCAGGACCGACTTTGCAGAACCCTGCCCTAGGTGACATCAGACAGGTATGGGTGGTTTCTGCTCCTTAGCCTTGCTGAGCTAGTGGCTTGTCGGTCACCTAGGAGAGAGGTTGGGGGGAGTGAGGTCTTGAGGGTTAGGGAGGGTGGGAAGGAATGGAAGAGGGAAAAAGGGAAAAGAGAGTGCTGACATGTCACTATGATAGTAAGATAGTTTCTTGGATTTTAGGTACTTTAGATTATGTGTATGCATGCTACCTGGCATGTGTGTTGTTCAGGAGGTAGAAATTGTTAATAAGGGGAAATGGTTAACATCATATCATGGAATATAAATGGGTTAAAAGGGAGGGGGAAGAAAGCAAGGATTTTTTCATAGGGCTGCTCTATGAGGCCAGATGTTCTGACTTTTCAAGAGACGCATCTCTCTAAAAAAGAGGCTAATATGCACTTCATATCTCAGTGTTGTCGGGGGTATAATACATCAAGAATGTATGATGTGGTTAGAGCTACATTCTGTTCAGGTCGGGGGGGGTGTCCATTACGGATCTTAACAAATCACTCAGGGCTATAAGATCAAAAGTAGATCACAAAGGAAGGTGGATAAGGGGAGAAATTGCTGATCAGCTTAATAGGAGCCTCTTTGTGCTGGTAAGCACTTACGCTCCGAACAATCCCAATCTGGGATTTTTTTGTTAATATGGTGCTAGAACTTAGTGACATCAATTTATCTATGATTATACTTGGGGATTTTAACTGCACCCTGAATCTGGTGCTAGATACCACTAACACTGCCAGCACCACCCGTATAAATGGCACTAGAGATAGCATAACAGATGTGATGCAATATTTAAGTTTGCATGATATCTGGCGGGAGCAGAACCCTGCAGGCCAGAATTATAGGCTTTTTTCTAGAATCCATAGACAGTAATCTCATATAGACTTTTGTCTGGGTAGCAGCTTGATTGCTCCAATTTGTAAATCTGAGATTCTGCATCTACTTTACTCAGATCATTCGGCTATTTCACTCAAATGGGAAGGTCATTGTCTTGCTAACATTCATGTGCCTCCTTCATATTTTCCTAAATATATGCTAGATCGTACAAATTATGCTCAACACTTCCGCATTTGCACAAAGGAGTTCCCTGTTACTAATCTTGGCTCGGCTCAATCCTTTGTGGTATGGGATACATTCAAAGTCTATCTTAGGGGCATCTCTCAATAATTTGCTGCCCAGATCTCAGGGGCGGATAATGAGGAGGAGCGATCTACTAGGAATCAATTGAAGAGTTTTACTCAATTTGATATGACACGCATTGCATCTCGATCTAGGGCAGTCACATAATTATGAGATAGGGTAGAAATCTGGCTATTGGCTTGTCTTGGACAGGTTGACACACCTAGAACTGATCTCACACAAATTAAAGATGCCACAGGTAGAATCTGCAATAAACACTCAGTCATTACTAGCCTGCCTACAGGAAAAGAGCCAGGGCCAGATTTCATCCCATCAGAGATATATATGATTCTCACAATTACCCCACTTCTTCTAGAATTATTATGTTTGGGGTACAGGCAGAGTCCCTACTTCCTGGAATGAAGCCATTATCATAATATTTCTGAAAAGGGACACAGATCCAATGGAATGTAGCTCTTAGTGACCAATCTTACTTTTCAATGCTGATCCTAAAATATTTACTAAGCTCTTGGCTAATCCAGTATATTTGGTTATTTTAAAGCTTGTATCACCTGAACAGCATGGCTTCATCCCAGAGAAAGACACAATTGCCCATACAAACGTAATCATGTCTTCAAAAGATTGCTCTGAAACTCTCCAGGAACCACTTATTATCATTCTACTGAATGCCAAGAAGGCTTTCGATCGTGGATCATTAATATTTCTATGGGAACGCTCGCTCAGTTTAATTTCAGCCCCAACTTTGGCCAAATTAAAGCCATTTATAAGGCTCTCAAAGCTCAGATCTGCATACAACAGGCACTAACACCCTTTATTTCTATTACGCGTGGTACTCAACAAGGCTGCCCACTCTCACCTGCTCTTTATGCACTTTATATGGAGTCATCTATTAGGCTCTTAAGCAGAAACGTTCCCAGCAATCCATACGTGTTAATCCCTTCCCCGCTGGCAGTGCACGCAGATGATGTTTTAATATTTTCTCATTGCTCTGAGCCAACAATTAAGAGTGTCGAACAGGCTGTTCTACATTTGGTAAAGTTTCAGGTTATAAAATAAATGCACTTAAAACACAATTGATTCTTGTGGGGGATGTGAGGAGCTCTGATCCAAGGGTGGCAACACGTGCAAGGTATTTGGGCATTATTTGGCCCCCACAATAAAGTTGTGTTATGAATATAACTGCAAAGCACAACTGAGGTTGCTGAGATTACTACTTGACAAGGGGATGCACCTACATACACCCATTTCTTTTATTGGATGAGTTAATATAATCAAAATGAATATCCTCCCCAAGATTATGTACCTTTTTCATTCACTTTCCGTTTATGTTCCCTGTAGCTATTTTAAAATGCTGGACTCTATAATCACAAGATTCATAGGGCAAAAAAAGAAAGAGCGGAAATCATAAAAAATGCTAAGGCTCCCAATGATGGAAGGCAGGAGGCACTCCCTGACTGGTGTTTTTATAATTAGTCCAGTATGGCTAACCAGGACTGAATGTTTTACAAATCGTATCCAGATAACTGGCTTTCTATTATTTTAGATACAAAACATTCTCACAGTAGAAGCACTCAATTTAAGGGCGGTAAATTCTTCAAAGAAGTCAGAGTGAAAACCGAGATAACTCTTCAAAGAACCTGGCTTAACAGGAGGAGGATTTTGGAAATTCCACATTTGCATGCCTATATGCCTCTGTTGACCTCACCATACCAGGAAAAGCCCTTGTAACCCCACAGAGCCTGGACTATAAACCACACTTCATATGAAATGGCATACAATAGGCAAAGATATATGTAAATTATCACATCATTGAAAACCTAAATTAATCACTGGAAACTAATCAATACTTTTATCTAGAAATCTTTCATTAATTTATTGTTATCTCACACAACCATACCCCTCAATCTATAAATGATTGCACATATAAAGTATAATACAAACTATACATCAACATATAAGGAATATAATACAATACAAAGTATACCTCAACATATAAAAACATACATATAAATCGACAAAATACTATTGAGAAAAAAGTCCAGAAAAACAATGTGGCAGAATCACCACCGTATTCCAATCTTCCTGCGCTATATATGCACAAAGTGGCTGTAAAGCACTTTCATAAAGCACAGTCCACATGGTAGTGAGGTGTTTGGAACTGCACTTTGAAAAATATTCTGCCTCTGAAATTACTTGTTGCAGTTCAATCCCTTTTAATGTGTACTATTCATTTATTACAATCAAGACTCCTCAAAATTTATGTTGACGTGTTTCAGCTATCCAAATTACTGGCCTCATCGCGACATGGGAAGATAGAGACACCTATTAAAAATTGATACAACAATATACTTATACATCCAATCATCTACACCTATATGTATATATTTATATATGTGATAGTGTCCTACTACCAAGGCCTTATAAAGCCCTGTTCACCTTCCATATTTCCAAAATTGGTTGAAACAGAGGAAAACAGAAAATACAGAACATTCTTATGTATGCCCCTGTTGGACAATCTGGATCTACCGGGGTGCTTTACTTCTCCCTATTTCGGCACTTGGTCACGGTTGGGGATTAAGTGGCTATGTGATTTGTTTGATGATGTGGGGTTAAATCTTTTATAGATTTGCAGGCAGAATTTACAATTCATCTTAGCGTTTTTTAAATACCTGCAAATTCGATCTGCCTTATTGTGGAAGAACAATAATATTGATGTCCCGCTGGTTCAATCTGAGATGACACACTTTATTTTTGGCCAGCAGCCATTCAGTATTTCAGAGAAATATGGTTGCCTCATTCAGCACTCTCGTAACAGCTTGAGCAATTGGTCTGATAAATGGTCTTCTAGCTTAAAAGAGGGGGTCTTGGTTCAAGAGCTTTCTAATATTCTTAAGCATGATTGTAAAAGTGCCTCTCCTACAGGATTAAGAGGCCAGATCTATTGTACAATGTTTAATTTTTACATTGGCCCTTATAAACTGTGCAAATGGCATAATAGCTCATATGTTTGCCCAAGTTGTGCTGATGAAGCAGCTGACAAGGAATTTTAAATCTCCACTTCTGCCAAAATTTGAGGGGTGGTGGAAAGAAGTGATGGAAGCATAAGAACTAGAACTTCATATCGCTAGGTTCACAGGGTCCACCCTGAAATTCTACCGTATTTGGGGAAGTCTGTCAAATTATATGATGTCATACTGGGGATTTTTTTGTTAGGTTGTTTATTTGATTATTTATCATGCACACCCTATCTGGATTTTGTGAAGCAATAATTATTATTTAGGGGCTGTTAATTAAAGTATCACTATGTATTGTTATTGTTTTTCTTTTGCTTGTCTGCATTCAATAAAAAAATTGCCATTTCAATTTGGAAGGAAAAAGTATGAGGCTCAAACCTTCCTTTTTAAAACATACTAGTCACCCCTAGGGTAGGCCCTGTACAGCCTGGAGGGCAGGATGAAATGTATTTAAAAGTGGGGCATGTATATTTAAGTCTTACATGTCCCGGTAGTGAAAAAAATTAAATTTGTTTTTCACTACTACAAGACCTCTCTCTCCCATAGGATAATACTGGAGTTGCCTTATTATATTTTATAAGTGTAATTTAAAAATGGGAAGAGATAACTCCTGCAATGTTGGTGTCAATCACAATTTAAAATCCTAACGTGGTGAAATCTGATTTTAAATTACAATTCTGAAAATGCCACTATTAGAAAGTGGCATTTTCTTGCCTTAGCCATTTGGTGACTGCAGCTTGTCTGTGGTCACATGACTCGGTGTAGTTGACAGTTGGGCTTTGTGTATTCCTCCTAGACAGCCACACACAATGGGAGCTTCGGTGTGACTTAATGGGCCATCACTGGAAGGATGGGAGGGAAGAGCTGGGCCCAGCCTCACTTACACCTGACTAGGCTGTGTCCTGTCTCCACACAATGGCCTCAACAACCCTGCAGTATACCGTCAGCCAGCTTGGATGCAGGCAGAGAAGGCAAGGAATCCTTCCACTTCAAAGGCACTGTCTAGAAGCTTCTCTCACCTTCCAGAACCGGGCACCAGTGTATAAAAGATGGACCTCAAACACCAACACTTCAGTACACTTCGTACACTTCTGGTCCTGTGGATACTCAGCCTAGATGAAGGACTGCTGCTGTGTGGAATGCTACTCTGAAGGGGCTGCTGCCTTGCTGTGCTGATCTGGCGCCTGCTTACCTCTTGCCTGAGGGGGGAGAACTGGAACTCCATGTTCATCTTGAACCCAGGACCCCAGAGTGGCACAAAGGGCTTGTCTTCTCGCCTCCTGATTTGAGCCTCGGGGACATAACAGGCTCAGCACATTTCCTGAAGCCACCTTTAACAAGTTCTTGACCCCCAAGAGGAGCCTCCAGCTCCTGGGCCCTTGGTGTGGCTCTCAAGCTCTGTAATTCAAGGTTTTGGGTTCTTCGGGACTGTTCGCACTGGAACCATGCTGCTTGTACAGAAAATCAGTGCAATCCATCACAAGTCTGTCTCTTCATACGGCATGCAAATGACTTGGATTGCCAACACGAGGCTCCAGCTCACCCATCACAGATGCTGGGCCTGCTTCTTGCGTCATGTCGACCATCGCCAGAAATGCTTTCCATTCTCCCAGCAACCTTCTTCATGCAAACAGGACTCTTGACACAAAACTTGAGAAGGTAAACCTTCAGTGGGACTTATCTGGGACTCTATTTGACATGTGCTCTATAGGGGGTCGGCTGAACTTTTTAATTTGACCCAGTCCAGTGCAACCAGATAGCCGTTGTTTGCACTTTATACTTGTAGGTTCTATATTGCAGTTTATTCTTTAAAAAAATCATATCTCTGTTTCTACTTATTGAATGTTTGTCATTTTGGTCTTGTTTTATTTATTAAATGTTGCTCTATTTTTCTAACCTAATGTGGGATCTTTTTGCATGATTTTGTCACTGTTTTCCTGTTTGATGTTTTGTACAAATACTTTACACATTGCCTCTAAGCTAAGCCTGACTGCCCTGTGCCAGGCTAGTAGGGTTTTGAGCACAGATTATTTTGGGGTTTGCTTGTGCCTTACTCTGACTAGGATCACTGTTGCTGCTTGACCAGGGCTCACGCTTCAATCTACCAGTAACCCAATTTCTAACACGCATGACAAAAAATCTATAACAAATGCTTTGTGACTTAGCTTGGCTTTCCAAGGATTGTCATGTGTATGCTTGAAACAGGAAATTACATCATAAGAGGAAGCTGCTACAAAATGGATTTGGATAATCTGATACACCTCCAGTGGGCCGATCACCATATTGGAAAGGATGAATTATGAGGCTGACTTCTGGACATAGATGAGAATTTAATTCATAGGATTTATTTTACCTTGAAGGAGAAAGTTTGGCATCCAACGTGCTATGCAGCACTCTGAAACAAAGCTGCCAATACTCGTGTTTCCTGCAGCCCAAGGAAAACTGCTCTAGGTCACTCTGAGTGTGGTAGTACTGGAGTCGCTTAGGAGGCGAGGGAGCTGTGTGACAAACCACGGGGGCCACTTGTGTGAAGTGCATAAGTAAATCTTTCCTTACAGAGCCCATGTGGACTTAGGTGAGCTATCTAAACGTTCTCTGTACTACTGTAACACGGACTTGGGAGACCATGGAAGCAAACTCTATTGAAGGGACAGATGTGCCAGTGCGCAGTTTTAAGGCGTGATTTGGAGTTTGGTGGAAAGGATATTTTGTTTGCTGTATTGTAATCACATTATATCCTATATCTCATCTGCCACACTCTAAATCAGGCCTTTAGACAACAAGGTAATGACTGTTACATGCTTATTAAGATAATCATGAAGCAAAAAAGACACAACAATCACTTTATTCTGAAAAACAGGTCTTCACATGAGCCCCCCAATAAAAGTCCTTATGTGTAAAGCTATTCAACCATATAGCATAGTATTGTTGTAACTAGAGTTCTTTGAAAGTAAACTTTAGCTCCCACATTTTCTCGGCAGACATATATTTCTGATGAAAGGTGCTTATATCAAAGCTATCCATAGACGATTCTGACACAATTTGATTTTATTATGGCTATGCAGCTTCCTTACCTGGATCCACATTTTCTGTCACAGCGGTGGAGTCTCCATTGATGACATCCAGAAAAAAATCAGCAGGATTGTTGTGTGGCTCGCACACGTACCCTGTAAAGAAATAACATATGGCGCTTTGAAAGCAGGTGGGAGCAGTACATTTTGATGGTACATAAAGCAACACTGACTCGTGTATTCAATGCGATTTGCAATTTGGAAATTGTTGCAGAAAAGAAGAAATGTGTTTTGTCTGTGATTTTGTGTTCCTAAATTCATGTTACCGTCCTTTTGAATGATCTCTCCCACATCAGAAATATTGTTGTAATTTGAAAAAATAAATAATAAAATCAAAAGTGATGTACGATACAACAGCAAAACCATGTAAACCCTTTCAGTTCCAGCCAATGACACAGGGCCATTTTATTCACACTCTTACAGCCATTAGTCAGCTCCCCACTAAATACACAATTCAATGAGTGTTGCCATTCACAGGTAGATACACAAGAATCCTCCTTCTTTTGAATCAAAAAGTCCTATGACATGGCCAGCTCTAATGTCCTTTGTTTAAAAAAAACAAAAAAACACATTAGCACTGGCCATGTCATAGCGATATTTAGCAATCCCAAAGCCAATAGCTCTGATAGGAGAGACCTATTGAATTTGACATTGCATGTTTTCTTATGTTTTGCCTTGTGGCTGGGGTGGTGAGCCCTGCAGACAGTGCAGCTTTGTTGTTTGCTTGCCATGTAACTCTGCTACTGTCTTTTTCTGCATTTTGCACTCCATGAGAGTCCATGTATAATTGAAGCGTAGCAGCGCGCAAGCGCTGCTTTCTGACGTGTTGTTATCTATCTTGGGGCTTTAACCACGCCCATCGCAATCATTCGCTTGTGGGCTTGCCTTTCAAAAATCCCTTGATGTTGTTGGTAAATGCCTTATGTTTGTCCCGCCTTGAGGCTGGTTTGTTATCGCCTTGGGGACCGACCCTGCTACATGGATAATTGCACGGTTGCCAAGAAGTTTGACTGCAAGCAAACTCCTTTTTTCTTTTGTCTCCTTCGCGCTCATGCTTATGACGGCCATGGTGCTTAGAAGTTTCAGAAAGCGCAAACTTGATCGGCGGTATTTGATTGTTTTGCATGACTACCAGGTACATCACATTGTTTTTGTCTGCTTCTTGGCGTTACGAATCGCACTTCTTTTATATTCAGTAGTTCATTTTGTTGCGCTTGAGAATGCAGCCTTAAACACCCCCACTGGATGGCTGAAGAAATGGGACCATCTCAGTCACACCCGCAAGGCCCGCTGTTGCAAATGAAGTGTGTTGTGGTCAGGAAATGAAAGCTACAATAGCCCTTGAACAAGCCGTGGCACTAGGGTGGTACACTCATGGTTGGTTGCTGTTGTGTGCCTGTGTTTCATTGTATACTTCAGTTTAGCATTCCAATATGACATTTCTGTACCTTTGCCAGTTTTTCAGTGTTCTAATTCTATCACGATTAAAAGCCCAGTGGTAGAATGTACCCCCTTATGCCCAACACGTGGGCCCACAGCGCGTTAATGCTGCACAATAATTGGGCCATCCAAAATGCATAAGGCTCAAGACAGAAAACGTTCTGAAGTAGAATTACTGTGCAAACTGGAACATGGGCATGCACTGTTGTCGTTAAGTTGGAAGATTGTCTTTCCATATGTTGCACTTTTCAAAGCTGTACTGTGTATGAATGTAAAAAACACCATTGCTGACAGAGGCCATAGACATTTGCAGCACTCTATTTAGTTTCTGTGGATGCTTTTTCATTATTGCTGCAGGATCTATACTGAGGCCAAATGAGCCAACCTCAAATTCCTCATTGGATTTCTTTGTTCAGTCTGGGAGGAAATGCTTCCTGTACCACAAAGAGCATTTCAAATGCCCGCACATGCTCTGCCTCTCTGTAGGCTACTTTTGACACTCTGTAGGCTACTTTTGACCTTTAAATGGATGATTATTTTGGGTTTCCAAAGCGCACTTTTCAAAGAAGCTGCCATATGTGTATGAGCGTTGAAAATGCTGAATTAAAATGTTTGGAGTCAACTTGTTGGAAATGGCCCTTTTTGCAGAGTCATCCCTAAACTTTTTGCCTCCTTCCTCCTATTTGTTCTGCCCTGTTTTTGTTTCCTTTAGGACTCTGGGCACTTTACCACTGCTAACCAATGCTAAAGTGCATATGCTCTCTGTGTAAATTGTATTGTTGCTTGGTTTATCCATGATTGGCATATTTGATTTGCTAGTAAGTCCCTAGTAAAGTGCACTAGAGGTGCCCTGGGCCTATAAATCAAATGCTACTAGTGGGCCTGCAGCACTGGTTGTGCCACCCACATGAGTAACCCTGTAAACATGGCTCAGACCTGCCACTGCAGTGTCTGTGTGTGCAGTTTTAAACTGCCAATTCGACTTGTCAAGTGTACACACTTACCAGGCCTAAACCGTCCCTTTTTATACATGTAAGGCACCCCTAAGGTAGGCCCTAGGTAGCCCTATGGGCAGGGTGTAGTGTATATTAAAGGTGGGACATATACTGATGTGTTTTACATGTCCTAACAGTAAAATACTGATAAATTCGGTTTTCACTGTTGCAAGGCCTGTCTCTCATATAGGTTAACATGGGGGCTGCCTTTAAATAACTTTAAAGTGCAGATTCCCTTTGAGAGCAGGTAGAAATATGGGGTTTGTGGTCTCTGAACTCACAATGTAAAAATACATATTATAGTGAAGTTGGTTTTAGATTGTTAGTTTGAAAATGCCACTTTTAAAAAGTAGGCATTTTCTTGCTTAAACCATTCTGTGACTCTGCCTGTTTGTGGATTGCCTGTCTGGGTTAGTTTGACAGTTGCACTGGGTATGAATCCCCTCTACACAGTGAGACAAAGGGAGCTGGGGTGTAGCCTGCATGTCCTGATGAGCCATCTGTGCTACAGTGGAGGGAGGAGTGGTCACTTACACCTGAATGGGCTGTGCCTGCCCTCTCACAATGTAGTCTCCAACCCCCTTGGTGTGTGTCTGGGGCCTAGCCTGGGCAAGGCAGGACCTTGTGAACAACAGAGACTTTCCTTTGAAGTAGGCCTACTTCAAAGGCAGAAAGGAGTAGAAGTATGGGACCCAAAACCCCAGATTTTAGATTTCTTCAAGATCACTTCTGGAACCAAGAGGAACCTCTGCAGAGGAGAAGAGGTGAAGAACTGAGAAGAAGTGCTGCCTCTGCCTGTGACTGTGCTTTGTTGGGCTAGCCTGCAGTTGCTGCTTCTGCCTGTGAAAGGGGACAAAGACTGGACTTTGTGGTATATTCGGCTTGTGAAGAATCTTCAAGTGCTTGAACTGAGCTTGCCTCCTGTTTTGAAGTCTCAAGGCCATCAAAGACTTCCTCTACCAGCACCTGGACTCTCTGCTGAGATTCCTGCCCTGCCAAGTGGTGCTCTATCCAGTCCCTGGGCCCTTGAAAGGTGAAGTTGGCAGAACAAGAGCTGAAAATCCACGCACAGAACGCAGTGCAGGGAAACTTTCAACGCACCATCTGCAATGTGGCTGATAAACGAGGTGCCGCGGGTTTCGCAGCTAAAATCGACACTCCACCTGCATCGTAACTGGGGGATCGATGCATCGGGCTGGAGAAACAATGCGCAACACCCGCTTGCGGCTGCTGAGGACAACACAAAACCCCACACAGTGAGATTTTCTAACACCGTGCAACAGGATTTTCCACGCATCGTTCCTGGGCGTCACCCTGACTGCGCGGAATCCGAGGTGCTCCGTCCAGAATTCAACGCATCACTCTCTTGCAAGGGAAAAAAACAACGCATCGCCGACCCGACCAGAGAAGAAATGACACACGACCTCCTTTAAGAGGAAGGAATCTCCGCATAGGTGCCTTTTCCAATGCACTCTCGCGTGTGCAGCTTTATTTTTTACGCTAACCAGGAACTTTGTGAAAAATCATTGTTTCCATTGTTTTCTATGGAGTGAGACTCTTATTCTTCCGAAAATTCATATTTTAACTTGTGTATTTTGGCTTTTTGTCATTTCAGTCTTGTTTGATTTAGAAAAATGTTGCCTCTTTTTCTAAACAGGTGTGGTGCCCATTTTGTAGTGTTTTCACTGTATTACTGTGTGTGTCGGTACAAATACTTTACACATTACTTCTGAGTTAAGCCTGCCTGCTCGTGCCAAGCTACCAAGGTGGTGAGTGGGGTTTAACCAGGGGTGGTTCTCCTTTGTCCTGACTAGAGTGATGGTCCTTGCTTGGACAGGGGGTAACCTGACAGCCAAAGAAAGACCCATTTCTAACACAACAAATCTTGAGAGTACACTCGTTTGGCACCTAGGTGCTTTAGGCTAGATATGCATATTTGATTAAAACAAGCATGCCTCAAGGAGGCTTGCTTAAGTTGCAGTAGACCCATCTGGTTAAGAACACACCTTTCCCAGTTAAATTTGCACGTATTTGTTTCTACTGCAAAGTTTGCTGAAATGTTCCACAAAATTAAAACTAAAATCGAGGTTTGAGTATTTATTTTTGTATATTAAACTATGTTCGTTTGGGAACACGCTTTATCAAGAGGCTTAATAAAAGAAATGCAGACCATTTTTGGCTCACTGGGTGACAATTGATGTTGCTCCTCAGTTAGACTATGTCAATAATAGACACACCAGCCCTTGGGTGTGCAGAAATATCAGTTTTATTTTTAATCATTGCAGATTAATTTTAAAAAATTGTTAATTCTGAAATGGTTTGCAAGTGTTTTTTTTGTTTTTTTGTAGCAAGATATCCCATACTTTTTAGTTGGTTCTCATTAGTGGATGGTTTGGGGTTTCTCAAGCCACGTTTTATAGCTCCTATTGACGTAATTATGGCAAAGGTCCTTGTGCTGGGTAGATCAAATGTCAGTATAGTGATCGACTTTGATTTGTGCTTAGGTTTCTTTCCCTTTCTATTGTTTGTTTTTATTTTATGTTATTCAATAGAATAATCAGTTTATAAATCACAAAAGGCTTTGTCCCACAAATGTCTCCTCGAAAAATTGACCCTTTTCACAAAAGCGCATTACACTAATTCAGACTACCAAACCATATAATTGGTGTGAAAGTTCGCCGTTTGTGCCTATGCTTAGGTTGGTGATAAGATTATTTCCCCATCCGATCACAATTGATTTAGTAGTACAACAGTTGTATTTGGTAAACTGGAAAGTATCCTTAAAGCTTTTAGTTTGTCCAATAGTTTTTTTTCCTCTTTTTGTTTTTAATGCATTATGCAAATTTAATTTCTTCAGCATTCCGTTCCATATAGTTTGAGAGTGTGCCATGGCTGCACCTTAGACAGATGTCACCCTTGCTAATTAATCATGTTTAGCACTAAGGTCTAACAAGGTAGCGGCAATGGCTTGCTGATCTTTCATGTGTGGGACCGAAGTTGTTCTTCATAACATACATAAATACATTTATTTGTATGATCGATAGCAGCATCATCTGCTGTGAACATGGGCCACCTTTTCCTGTGCTGACAGCTTGCACATCTCCTTATATCTTTGCACTATAGAATGGAATTAGCATGGCAGGTTTAAATTAGGATGTTAAATGGCATCATTTTCATTTTTGGCTGCAGAGAGAGGAATAAGGTAAATCGAAGTGCTTTAGTTATATGCAGGGCCACTGGAATTATGTGGCAGGGAAAGGCCAAATTATGAGGCAGGGTTGACCAATTTATGTTTCAAGGAAAGTCCATTTATGAATATACAATGACAATAGCTCTAACTCAAGCAAATGTGAGACCCATTGCATTGCAAATGCTTGTTTTTCTAGCTCTCCTGCCTTTGCATCCCTGTCCAGTCATGCACTCTGCCACACAACGCCACTCTCTGTGTTGCTCTCCCACGGCAAGCTCATCTCTTTCTTTACCTAACCAGTCCTCGTTTTTAGGGTCAAGCACAAAGCGCTCTGTCCCTGGTGTAATCTCTCTGTGGGCTTTTAACCACACCCATCAGTTTGGTTGGTTCGTGTGCTTGCTTTTTAAAATTCACTTGATTTCATTAGTGAAAGGCATGCATATGTCATGCCTTTTCCGGTACTTAGCCCGACTCGAGCGCACCGGGCAACTACTGAAAACATACGAGGCTCCATTTTTCCGTATGGTTTCTGGACTACTTTTTCTCTTTATTTTGTAGGCAAAATCTCACTGGGCAGGAGTCAAGCGCTTTGCATGACATCTACCCTTTTTACATGAATAATTGCACTTTTGCCGGCTACATGGATAATTGCACTTTTGCCGATACGTTTCACTGCGAGCGAACTTCTGTTTCCCTTTGTGTGTCTGCTTCACGCACATGGCTGCCATCAGTTCGCTTATGTGAAACTGTTTTACTTTTCATTTTCAGTTTATGTGGCAAGAAAAGTCCGGTTAGGAGTTTACAATGCTAGTAGCTCTAACTCGAGCAAACATGATACATTTTTTCCTTTTGTGTTTCCCCTTTGCGCTCATGCCGCTTTTAATCGGCTCGCCTATGTCAACTCTTTCAAATTAAACAAGGACAAGGCGAGCATATGGTGATAACTGGCTCCATTCCCCTCTGACAGAATGTAATGCAGCAGCGCCAGGGCTGCTTTCATGGTATTCATTGGGTAAAAGAGGTATTTCCGCAGTAATTCTGGCAGAAGCTGAAGTCTGTGTGCTTCTGCTGTTCAGTCAGTGAGCTCTAGTAAGCCCTTATGTTCCTGCCCGGTTTAATGTATATGCATTATGAGGTATGCCATGCCACATAATCCTCTGACCCATCCGTTCTCCTTTGTCGACCTGTTCCTCTGCTAATTTGCTTTTAATGGAGTTTCACGAGGCTTAAAACAGCATGACTGAAAAGAAATGGATACAAACTTTCCCTTTCAACTGACACACGCCACCAGCTGCGTTCCCTGCCAACTCGACTCCTCTTATCTTATTATGACACTGTTTCTTATTTTCTATTAGACAAGGTGGCATGGGTTGGTATCTTTTAAGAGTCTCTCACTTAGTCGCTGGGAGCACCATGGTATTGGGGGAGGGGGCGGCGGGGTCCTATTGGCTTTATCCGTGGCCTTGGAGCTGCATCCAAGGCGATGATCGAAAGCGATGGCGCAGCCGGGTGGATCTGTCCACATATCAATGCGGCGATGCACGTCTAATTTAATAGCTGTTACGTGTAGACACAGCAGAGTTGGTAGGCTTTTGAAGTGCGCTTTCTGTGTTTGTACGTGGCTTAGGGGACTACTGTGCACTAATTGAGGAGGCCTTGCTATAACAAAGAAGCGCTTGACACTTCCCCCTGCTTCTGTCTGCATGATATCATGAACTTAGGTCTGGATATGTCCTAAGAAAATAAGTCATGGAACCAACCTTTGAATTGACTCGTGTGGAGCGGGGCAAACATCACAACTCACTGAATCTTCGTGGCACAGCGTATTTTCCCTTCCCCATAGGTTCCTGTGTTCACGCAACCGCTAGTAGTCTATGCTATATGGTAAATTGTTTGTGTATTGAAAGTGGCCGTGGTCACAACACCAGCTTATTATAAATTGGCAGGTAGCCAAATCGTTCAAGTTGTTTTCTACAGTTTCAGAGTGTTGTCGTGGGGTCACAGTGCCATGCATGAACGGCAGCGGTGTATGTTACTGAGGGATACATAAATGGTTTTGAATAGGCTGGGGGGGGGGCGATGGGTATAGTTAATGTATAGATTCAGAGTATGAAGTTTAGTGAAGTTTAGATTAATGGAGAGGCATCCTTTTAAGTGAGTGGAGACAAACTTCATTTAATGTTGCAATCAACTGCTCCAGGGCTTGCCATGTCCTTGGTCCACAGGGTTGCTGCTCAGTTGTTGCCACTGTTAACGATTCAGACATTTCTTGAAGAGCGCAATTGTACTTTAGTGGGTGGTTTGAGAGCCCTGATGGGGCTCTATAATCTTCGGTGTTAGTCCCATATCTTGTCACTTGTATTATTGACAGGTGGTTTGTGTTGGCTGGTAGAAGATTCCTAGTTGTAATGTTCAGTAAGGTTAGCTTCTCAATATCTGCTGGGCCACTGTTTCGAAAAGCCTTACATACTGGGCTCAGTATTTTGTATTCTCCCATTAGCTGGTGTAGAGTTTTAAGTGCCTAGTGTCATTTTTTTAGGTCGAGCGCGCAAAGCTTTGACCTTTTGTAAGTACTGTGGGCTTTTAACCACACCCACCGCACGCCCATCACTTTCACTGGTTCGTGGTTTTTTTGACTTTCAAAAATCCTTTGTTATCATTGCTAATTGCTAAACGTTTGTCCCTCCTGGGGCGGTTTTGTTACCGCCTTGCAGACTGACCCTGTTACATGGATAATTGCACGATTGCTGATACGTTTGACTGCGAGTGAACTTCTTTATCCTTTTGTGTCTCTCTTTCACGCTCATGCTCATGACAGTCATGGCTCTTTGAATCAGCTCACTTATGTGAACTAAAGATTTACTTTTAATTTTCAATTTATGTGGCAAAAAACGTCCAGTTAGTTATTTACAACACCAATATCTCTAACGGGAGCAAATGCGAGACCAATTGCATTGCAAATGCCTGTTTTTGTTTGTTTTATAAATACTGGAACCCTTCTGTATCCCCCAGCTCACCGCTGACCCTTGTTTGCAGCATTGCATACATTCATCAGAGTTTGCTTCATGAACTGACCCAGGAATACTCATAGCCGCTAACATAAGCCTGACTTTTAAATGTGGCCCCTTGTGTATAGCAGCACTGGCCTGCTGTTTTCTGGAAGGAGCACTAACATTAGGAAAGCTGTTTAATAGGCAAGCATTTACAAACACCTTATTTAAAGGAAAAGAAGCAAAGAAGGTGCCCTCCAAATTTATCTTTAGGAAAAGTTCATTTTTAAAGACAATGAGCAATGAAAATAGAAAAATGTGTTAAACTTTCTTCAAAATAAAAAATACAGTAACATGCAGAACCGTTTCACTTTAGTACATCAAATTATATTACTGCACTGAGGGGCATTTATTAGAAGAGATAGTTTCGTACACGAAATAGGAACATTCATGCCTCTCCCTACCCGATAATGCATTCTGCAGCACACATAGAAAGAGGAAAACGCCTCCATTGTTTGTTTTTGTGCAGGAAGGTGTGCCTTCCTGCACAGAAACAAGTGTGCCAACAACACAGACACCCTTGCACCATGGTGCAACGGTTCCTACATTGGTGTAAGGGTTCCTGCGTTGGTGCTAGGCACCGATTTGTGTACAGGAACGTGTTGTATTTCATTCATACAAAGCATTCCTGCCCTTTCCTTTTGCCGCAGGGCAGCGCAGCAAAGTGACTTGTTGCGCTGCCCTTTGGCAAAAACACATAAATGAGGCCCTTAATGTTTAGTCTTCAGTTTATTCACATGAGGTTAGAGGGTGTTTGGCAGACAGAAGCCACATGAGAGCGCGATTCGTTGTGACCACGTGGATCCAAGATGACCTCAAACTGAGCCTGATACAGGCATCTGACTCAAGATTGGCCTGACCCTGCTGTTGCTCACCCACCTTTATCACATAATGGCAATTAAGGGGACAGAGGCACAGCAAGGATATTAATTGACCCACAATATACCTCCTCGACTCACTGTTCACACAATGTACATGTTTTGCTTCCCTTACGCCCATCTTACACCACCCCGACACTCTGTTGGCACCAATGCAGCCCACAGTCATGCCATAGACCATACTTTTTGGCACCTGGGAAAATGTTTGTGAGTACCCATGCACTGATCTAATTTATTGTTCCATTGCCTTGAGGGTTTGTCTGAGACAATCTGATCTTGTCTGGCTCCTAATGACTATTGAAGCCCCAAAGGCATGCCTTCTACCACTAAAAGGCCCTCGTATGAAATGTTTGAGGTTTCAATTTCAGGTCCTGGCAACTTTGACTTTACACCCTTTTTTATAAACCATTTTATTAAACATTAACAGAACAACATTAGTAATTACAAAGAATTTCATACTTTGTCCAGCAATATAAGGTCTGGAAGATTACATTTTTATTAGTGTCATGGTACATGATGTATGATTAGTTTGAGGTAGTCTCAATACTTGAACATTTGCATTCTTCTGTCCATAATCCCTAAATACACTTGTGCTTTCTATGACATCATCAGAGTTCATAAATCTGTTTTTCTAAAATTGTACATCATTCTGGCCCAGTTTTCCATCTTGCCACATTGGGGAACCTTGTTGCTCTCCAAATTTGTGTGATATCTCTTTTAGTTAATATTAATCCTAGCTCTATAAATTATTTCATATATCGATTTAGAATAATAATAATTATTATTATACATAATTTGTAAAGCGCATGGCTACCAAAAAGGTTCCCCTGCACTAGCAGAGTTATGGATTGAGACACTCCAGAATACCCTCAAGAAGGGGCAATAATTTAGAGATCAGATGATTGTAACAACCAAGTTTTTAAAAGATTCCAGAATGCAAGGAGAGAATCACATTCTCTCAATGTTGCAAGTAAGTCATTCCAAAGTTTTGGCCCCACATAGAAAAAAGCACAGCTCCTTGGTGAGATTTCCTATTTCTAGGAACTACAACCAGCTTCAGATGGCTGGACCTCAGTGGGCATTTCAGGGAATATTAAGAGACCAAGGATCTTAAGTAAATAGGCCTGGTGTTATATAGGCATTTGTGCATATAGCTAAATACCTTAAATTGCACCCGCTGCTCAATGGGTAGCCAGTGGAGAGACCTTAACAAACTAGCCAGAAAATTAGGGCGGAGAAGCAGGATGCGTGCCGTAGCATTTTGCACAATTTGGAGGTGTTTAAGTAGTCATTTTGCCACATCCAAGTAAAGGATAATACCATAGTCCAGCCTGTAGGTAACTAAGGCTTGAACTATGGTTCTCCGAGCCAAGGTAGGAAGGCACTAGAGAATCTTCTTGAGCCATTTCAGTATGCCAAAACAAGTGGCTGCTACTTTAGTAATCTACTGATTCATAGTAAGTTCATGATCCAGCCAAACTCCCAAATTCTTTACGACAGGAATGGATAGGGGTATTGCCGACAGAAGCAGGCCACAAATGTGTGCCCCAGTGTGTAGGTACCTCCGTCTTGTCTCTGTTTAACTTTAGGGAGTTCGCACCCATTTATGCTGAAACTTGGGTGAGGCAAGAGGGCAAAGCCACAATACTCTGGTTATCCTTACATGACAGAGGTGCAACAACTTGTGTATCATCCGCGTATGAAAAAAGTGTTAAGGCCACATTTTTCCACAATATCTGCCAAAGATCTCACATATAAGTTGGAAAGCAGAGGACTCAGAATGGAGCCCTGGGGCACACCTGAAGCTAGAGAGTGTGATTTTGACCTGTATTGGTTAGTGTGCACCTGAAAGATCCAAGAAAGATTTAATCCAGTTTAACGTGGTGTCCTATATTCCCATTTCCTCTAGGCTTCGTAGGAGTGTATTATGGTTGACAGTATCGAATGCTGCACTGAGATCTAACAAAAGCAGTGCAGCTGCTCCATCTTCATCCAATTGATGCCTCAAATACTCCATGACTCCAAGAAGTGCTGATTCGGTGCTATATCCTGCTTGGAACCCAGATTGTGATTGGCGAAGTAAATCATTCAGTTCTATGTGATTTGTGAGTTGCAAGTTCACATGTATTTCTAACACTTTAGCCAAGGTGGGTAGGAAAGAAATAAGCCTATAATTAGACCATGCATTAGTTTTTTTCAATAACATGGTGACCAAAGCAGTTTTCCAGATTTTAGGAACTACTCCCTCTGCCAATGACTGATTTAATAGTTGTCCAATCTGCTCCATACATTCATGGGAGAGTTTCCCCATGATATCTGGGGGCAGGGATCCAATGGGGAGCTTGATTTAATAGATGAAAGGATGGTCTTAAAAGATTGTACATCCAAGGGCTGAAACCTCACCAAAATAGTATCTCCTTTAGGGCCTCAGCTGTGTTGGAAAGGAAGCCTTGATATCATCCACCTCTTTAATAAAGAAAAATCAGCAATTTCCTCACACTGCATTTGAGAAAGAGGAGTGATTGGTACAATCTTTCTAGGGCCCGACAGAGCTCTCATTACCTGAAAAAGACTATTGGGGCAGTTTTGAGTTATAGTGATTTTATTTGTGAAGGATGTGGCTTTAGCCTCATGACAAATTATACTGTAAGACTTTAAGGCATTCTTATAGTTTACCTTGTCTCCATTATTATATGTTTTATGCCATGCTCTCTCTAGCTGTTTACATACTTTTTTCTCTTTATGTAGAGATTCACTGTATCATGGAGCCAGGGTTAGGGATCTGAGGTGCCTCTTAATAGTAATAGGTACTAAAGTGTCTAAATAGGATCTAAGCAAATTATCAATCACAAGTGCATCTAATACCACCAAATTACACAGCAGAGGAGGATTTGCCTCAAGGATACCATTCCACTGCGGTATATCTAGTTTTAGTTCAGAATGCTTAATAATGCAATACTTTGATTGAGGGTGATGGCATATTGTGTTTCTCTTGGTGACATTCGTGTTGTCTACCAGAATGCTTCTTCCATTTACCCTTTGTCTGGCTCAGTTTTCGCTGACTTTTGAAAAAGTGTCCAGGGAGTGCAAAGCTACTGTTTTGTGAATATGTAATATGTTCTAGAAAGTGAGTGAGAATGTTGCAATCTAATTTACCTTAACCTTTCCTTTATTTCCAGTAGGATTGAATGTACACATCAGAGGTAGGCACAGAAAATGGAAAGAGCATAGAACATTTATGACCTTGTGCTGGCCCTCAAACCACCACAAATAAGCATAATCCTTCTTTTAAAGTCTCTTCAGTACCAACCAAGGGATGTGAAGTATTTCAAGGTGTTCTCAGCTGGACCATGGTAGAGCATTCTTCCTGCAGCCAGTAGTGTCAGGCTGTCAAACAGCCTGAAAATGGAATACCGAGGTTGATGGATGGAGAAAATGATGTTCTTCCCTTGCCGAGCCATCCTAGAAGTAAAAAGCAGACAAGAGAGTGATGACTTATCCACCTAAAAATAAGTTTCTTTGAATTCTACATTCTTTGCAACATCGAATTTCCTATTTATATTCTATTCCATTACTTATATGTACATCCCTAAATTCAACTCTTTTCCTTTAAAGGCCTGGCATCATCTATTCAGATTCCAGTTACCTTTTCAGCATCAAGAGAACAGCGCCGGCAGTGCTCGCATCCAACCCCGTGGTGGGTTCATCCAAGAACAAGATGGATGGATCACTAATGATCTCCATGCCTATGTTGCATCTTTTTCGCTCTCCGCCAGACACGCCTCTAAGGAAAGGGGTGCCCACCTAATGAAAAAAAAGACTACATGACATATCTGTATTAACTCTGGTACTCACTTTGTGTCCAATAAGTATTTTCCCAAACTTGTGAAATTTTCAACTATATTGTGAAGTAGCAATACTTGTGCCAAAGAAGGTTAAAAAAATATGAAAGTCTTCCAGAACCAGTTCAGTGATACCAGGGCACACTGGAATCACTGTGTCTCAATAGTGGGAGTTGAGTTCATTTGTCTATGTGACCCATGGCTTTACCTACTATGGAAACTGATAACTGATAGTAATGTGAGGTATCCAACTCTTACTTAGGAAGGTGGTGTGGGGTTAGAGACTCAGAACTCAACAATCAGCATAATATTACAAAGTAAAAGAATGTCCAGTAAGTGCTAAAAGAGAACATACCTAATTACATCAACCACTACTCAATACGGCAAAATGTGGTCAGCCGACACAGACTCTAGCAAAGTGATTCGACTGGTAATGTAATGCTCTACTACTAAGCCGGGTGCAGGAGCTCACAATGTGAGGAGTGACTAGCTACCTGCTCCTGGGGCCCAAAGCATGTCCTTATTTAGTGGATTTCCTAGACTTATGACAATGGGCGTGATTTAGAGTTAGGCAGATGGGTTACTCCCACACAAACATGATGGATACCCCACCCACCATATTACAATCTCCATTGGCTATAATTGTATAGTAATATGGGGAATGGGATGTCCGTCACAACCGTGATGGAGTAACCCCCTCTGTCAAACTCTATATCAGGCCCAATGTCTTCAGCCTCACCTGAGGTCGAAGAAGATCAGGCCCGCTGTGTTAATTGGAGTGCTGCAACAGGACACTGATTATGACATGCCTACTGTCAAGCTCAAGACAACACCTAGTCCATCCATCCTCTGGCCATGAGCATCTGTTCTAGAGAGGCCGCAGTTACCGAAAGTAGTAGTCAAAGTTCATGTCAAAAGCAAAATAGCCCACAGAAATGATGGAGCACAGCCCAGTCACGTTCACAGGAGATTGTAGTTTCTTGGGAGCTCATATGGTGACAGATTTCACCTCAGAAACCCGCCCTCAGGGATTCCTGGCACATGAAGAAAGGGGTTTCAAGGTCAAAGGGTGTACGGACTAGAGCCAGCACAGTAAGGCTGCGGTGATAACCGCAGAGAGTAACTCATCAAATTGTTTTGGTGATACATACTTCTTTAGCACAGTTCGCCAAGTGACCAAGGGTTGTGGTTGCACTTTTTTTCAATGCAACTCACCTCGAGCGGGAGGCACAGGGAACGCCACTTCAGTCACATTAGCGACTGCTCCTACAATGTCCCTTCTTTGGTTCATGCCAACTATACTCTGATTCCTCCCAAACCAAGGAAGGCATGGAGAACATCTTGAGGCCAGGTGACACTGGGGACATGACCCACAGACACAGGGAGCTAACTACAGCTTATGCCACATTTGTGGTCCTAGTTGGCAATTTCTTTAGTGGTTAGTCCATTTTTCTGGGCTGCTGCTCTGCCAGGGAGCAGCAGCTGGGCTGCTTCAGACACCTGATGCAGGCATACTTTCAGCCTCTCTCAGCAGCCAGGCAGACTCCCTTACCTACAGCTTCTTCCAGTAATTAATCAGACTCCTCCAGGTGCTGTTCTCTTATTTACAGGAGACAGACTGTCCAAAACACCAGCTACTTACTACCAGGGGGGAGAAAAGTGAAAAAACATATGCTGTTACAAAGCCTCTTAATGACATAAACACAAGTACCTGGAAGGCATGTGCTGTTGAATGTAAGTGAAATAAAAAAAAAATCTGAACTATATGTTTCCATAAAGCACATGCTTCATCATAGGGCTCCTCACAGTCGTGGTCCACAACCCTGCGGTGCAGGGCAGCTCTTGGAATTTTTCGAAATGGGAGCCCTATGATGAGTAGCTGTCGAAAGAGGAACACGGAGGGTGCAGTGCCTCTCAAGTGGATGTACATAGAATTGAAACTGCTAAAATACCTCATAAAGTATTTTATTTTTGTCCCCATGCAGGTATATCCAAAAACAAAGAGTAATAATTCAATCCTTAATTTTGGTTGACATATTTCAGTTAAGATTTTGCTCCTTTAAGAGGTGCAAGTTGGCTTTCTTTAAGACCCACAATACATATTTCTCTGTAATTTTATAATTCTCTGAATGAATTTATTCTAAATAATTCAGTAAGTGGTAATTAGTACTAATCAATGCATGATACTTGACCTAGTGATACTCATGGTGCCAATTTCGCCAGCACTCAACTGTAGGATAGAGGATGACTGATGACTGATGACTGGTGACTGTCCTGTCTCCTCATTCGTTTCTGCTGTGCCGTACTCTGACTTATCAAGGATCCTGTTACATTGAGTCTGGTGGCAGTATCTAAGTGGTTTTGAGCAACTTAAGGCAACTTTGATCAGCTATGCAGGTTCCTTTATGGGATTGTTTTTAATGATCAGAGTCCACTAAGCTGGTTATTGCTCATAGTTGTCCATACTGAGATTTTTATCTCTGTTTATGATCCTGAGCAAGCATGGGTTGGAGGGACAGACGGTCAGAAAATCTGCTGGTAAGGATATAGTTAGAATCATCGCCGATATGATTGTCAATATGCGATGTTACATTTTTTTTTTTTAAATTAAGCACTGCTATGACAACTTTGTAAGTGAAGCGGTTTTGCTCGGAAGCACATAGCTGGTACAATAGAATTTCGGAAACCCTGCCTACCAAGATTCTGCTTGAAGGAGCGATTATTGTTCCAAGTTCTATCACAGGGTTATGAGAGGATGTTGTTCTCTTGGAAACAGCCCATGTTTTCACCTTTCTCTTAAGCTGTCAATGCTTTTGGATTCTTCAAATCTTGGCTGCCTCCTAAAGATTTCACATAATAAGGTGGTGTGACAACCAATGGTGCAAGCCACGAAACGGGTCACAACGAGGCCATCCACAGTAAGGGGCACAGTAGGGCTATATGTCCAATCCAAGTCTACATCAATATCATAACCTTCACTTCAACAACTCACATTTCATAGAATCATAAAATTGTTTCAACAATATTTTATTACATGAACCCAAATACAATTCAGAAAAAACAATACATTAAATCAGTCACACCGCATTCAAACAAAGGTTATATATACATCAATATACAAAAATACAATAATTTTTTTTATAATAAAATTGTATAATATTAATACATATATACACATACAAAGAACTGTAAAGCCCAGCATCTGATGTCACAATATTCTAGTACAATAATGCAAGAACATATTAGGAACCCAGAGCCTGCGCGCATTTCGGTAATCCTCTCATTAGGAGGCCACCTTCATCAGGGCAGTTCCAAACCATACGATTAAATGTAGATGCAAATACCATAGAAAGGACAAATGTACAAAATGGTATGCCAATTTTCTTGATATATGCCACATCAATAGATGATATCTAATACACAAAAAACATAAAGAGCAACCTTGAAATGGAGGAGTCCATATATCCAAAAATCTAGTATATATAATAGCACAAAACACACACAAAAAGTAAAAACAATAAAACAAAACCAAATGAAATTAATAGGGTGAAGCATGCAGATACACATGTTGATAGAGACCCATAGATTAAGCGTGCACCAAAATAAAAAAAAATAAAAAAAACAGATACAACCTCATGCCCATTCCTATAGAACACACAATGCCTTAAACCTTACTAGTCACCTGTGATATCTACAGATCCATATCAAGCCATGTAACACCCAAATTAATTATACGGTTTCATTCCACCAGGATGAGGCCATGAAATCTGTGACCAGCTTATCCCATTATGTTGTATTAGTCATATATTTACCTGCAGGTATATGTGGATACATATTTTCATAAAGGATAAACGGTCTTCCAAGGGGGGAGGTAAAGAACCACTTTCCACACAACTTGCAGACCACGCCAATGATTGAAATATTAGGTTATCTATAAGGCAAGACCATAAAGTAGCTAAAGGAGCAAGTACGAAAAATATTATAAAAATTTTTAAGGGACCAAAGTCCCATTTCATTCATGTTACCTCTAATTACTGGTGGCTTACTAAGAGATGAAACTTCTTTAAAAAGATGGCTTTATGATTTTGGATTTCATGACCGTCACGAAGGCAAGCGCATCCGCTATGTTGGTCGGGGAGAAAAGAATAAAGAGTTTCCCGACTTGCTTTTAACATAAATGCATTCACTGCAGCTATTCAATTAGTAGTATATTGTGCCGAGAGGTTAACTGCCACAGCCAAGCAACTTACCTGAAGAGGAGATGTGTGTTCACATATCGTCCTAGGGAATTCGCCGGTTGCAATCCATTCCTTTTATCCTTCCGATAATGTGACTCAAAATTGTTTAAGAATTACGTATAACGTACTCCGACCTGACGTTCATCAATTATACGCATTCAAAAACGGTTGCCTTCTTATAGTAGGGTAACTTATTCTATAGTATATTGACGAATAACACTCATGTCGACGGAATAGAAAGTACCATTGGGGAAAAATTACAAATAACGAAACGAGACGAAAAAAGGATTGGGAAATAAAAGACCCGAGCTACAAAAAAAATATATAAATGTCATTACATCTGTGAAATATGAAAGTTCACAGAGCAATATCACTAATAAAATAAATGGAAAACTCAAAGAATAAAAATGGACATAGAAAAGGACATTAAAAACAACCAAGCTGAAGCAGCATAGGGTACCTAAACTCTTGTTCCACAATGTGGCGGAACGGTTAGATTGAGAATGGATAAACCTAGAATAAGAAAAGATACCAAGGGGACCAAATATAAATAGACAAAGATATAAAGCCGGCCAACAAACTGATGACTATTCATATTAGAAGAATTTAAGGAATCACAAGAGTTCTTAGTGTGTTCCTAGGACAATACATCACAGTATCTTAAGGGATATAGGCCCTCATTCTGACCCTGGCGGTTTCAAACCGCCAGGGCAGAGGGCCGCGGAAGCACCCCCAACAGGCTGGCGATGCTTCATGGGCCATTCTGACCGCGGCGGTAAAGCCGCGGTCAGAAAACGGCAACCGGCGGTTTCCCGCCGGTTTACCCCTGGCCCAGGGAATCCTCCATGGCGGCGCTGCGTGCAGCACCGCCATGGGGATTCCGACCCCCTTCCCGCCATCCTGTTCCTGGTGGTTTTTACCACCAGGAACAGGATGGCGGGAACGGGTGTCTTGGGGCCCCTGGGGGCCCCTGCACTGCCCATGCCACCGGCATGGGCAGTGCAGGGGCCCCCTAACAGGGCCCCATAAAGATTTTCAGTGTCTGCAAAGCAGACACTGAAAATCGCGACGGGTGCCACTGCACCCGTCGCACCCCTTCAACTCCGCCGGCTCCATTCGGAGCTGGCTTCATTGTTGAAGGGGGTTTCCCGCTGTGCCGGCGGGCAGCCTTCTGGCGGTCGCCCGCCGGCCCAGCGGGAAAGCCAGAATGGCCGCCGCGGTCTTTTGACCGCAGTGCGGTCATTCGGCGGTAACCGCATGGCGGGCGGCGGCGCGGTTGGAATGACCGCCATAGTGATGGAAGCCCTTTTTAGCTTTTAGCTGGATGTATTTAGGATAGGGTACTCTCTAGATGTTGTTTAAGTTTAACCAATTATATTTTCCCACGGGATGTATTCATTAAGACCATTTTTGCAAGTATTTAGGGTAAAAATCCAATATATTTCTCGTTTCTTCCTGACTTTATTCTCTTCAATTCCTCCCGGTTTTCCTATCTTTTCTAAGATTGTCCATGACACGTCCTCTATTTTATGTCCCAAATGTTTCCAGTGTTGAACCAAGGGGGCTCCCTCCCTATTGTTGTGTATATTGGACATATGTTCCAAAATTCTCACTCTTACTTCTCGTCCCGTTTCGCCAACATATCCTAAAAAACAGGGTCAACAAATCAAATAAACACAGTTGGCTGTTCTGCAATTTGTCATGTCTGTAGGTTTCAATTCTTTCCTATTCCATTCCAATATGTCACCTATAACCGCTCTAGGGCAGGCCTTACACATTCCACATTTGTGGTTACCTTTGATCGGTTGTTGTCCCCTGATTGATTTTTGACAGAAGCCTCCATCTCTTGGTGTATTTGATCTAACCAGTTTGTTGCAGATATTCAGATTTTTCCTAAAAGCAAGTAAAGGTTGTTCAAGGGATGGTAGATCTTGATCACTGTTAAGTATATGCCAATTATTCAAAATAATTTTTCTAATTCTTTCATTCAAATTGGAATGTTGTATGACACACACCATTTGTGGCTTTGGGTCTTTGTTACGCCTTTCAAACATACTTTCTCTGTTATAGTATTTTGCTCTTTTGTAAGATTCCCTTATTACTCTTTTAGAGTATCCTCGTAATAGGAGTTTCTGTTGCAGGATGTCCGCATGGCAGTCATAATCTTGCAGGTTAGTACAATTCCTATGGATGCGTAGAAACTGACTAAAAGGTATTCCCTGCTTTTGACTTCGCGGGTGGAAGCTATCAAAATGTAATATGGTATTTTTGGCAGCGAGTTTCATATATAAGGACATCTCTAGTTGGACATTGTTGTGTCCTATCCAAATGTCTAGGAACTCAACCTTGTCCCTACTTTTGTGGATAGTGAACCTAAGATTGGGGTCACAGGCATTAATCCATTCGCAAAATTAATTGAGTAATTCCTTGTGTCCTGCCCAGATGAAAAAAATAACATCTATGTAGCTAGACCAGGATTGGACATTCTCATAGAAAGGAGCCATTTCATTATAAATATGAGCTTCCTCAAAATTGCCCACGTAGACATTCGCTACACTTGGGGCACAGGCCGCCCCATACTGACTCCTTTCATTTGTTGATATATGTTTCCGTCAAATTCAGAGAGATTTTCTTGGAGGACAATGTTTAGACACTGAAGGACGAATCTAAGATGATCAGTCATCCCTTCTCTTTCAAACAGGCAGGCCACAGCCTGCCATCCTGCCCTCTTTTGGATGTTAGTATACAGGGCTTCAATGTCCATAGTTACCAACATCTGAGAGGTCGAATTGTAGGGAGTGCCTTCCAACATAGAGATGATATGCCCAGTAACTCTTACATACGCAGGAAGACAAACCACTCTCTGTTTTAAAAAAATCCACATATTTTGATAGAGGTTCTGTAAGTGAACCAACTGTGGATACAATCGGACAAAGGGGAGGGTCATCCTCATTCTTATGTATCTTTGTTACCCCATAGAGAACTGGAGTCCTAGTAGTTTGGGGGTTCAGATATTGATATTCTTGTTCGCAGATAAGACCCTTACTGCATGCCTCATCACTGATTTTCTGTATTTCCTGTTTCATATGTATTTGCCAGTTATTCTTACCCTTTTTATAATGTTCAGGATTATCCAACATAAGCTGCATCTTTTGTTTGTATTTTTCCGTATCCATCAAAGCTATACCACCCCCTTTGTCACAAGGTTTAACCGTTGTCTGTTTATCCTGTTGTAATCTCACAAGAGCCTGTTGTTCACATTTAGTAAGATTATGGTGGGGTCTTGGTGTGAATCTGAGCATAGCTTTAATTTTTTCTAAAACAATATTCTCAAATATCTTAATTTCTGGTCCCACCATATCCAAATTTGGTGTAAAAGTCGATACAGGTTTGAGACCCGATATATTTATCACCATATTGTTATTTCTCCCTTCAAAAAATCTCTTCAATCTGATACGCCTAAAAAAGGCGAAAAGATCTGAAATCAATCCAAAGTGGTTAATGGGAACACTAGGAACAAAAGACAATCCTTTCTTGAGTAGAGTATCAGTACTTGTATTTGGTGTTATGTAATAAAATATTGTTGAAACAATTTTATGATTCTATGAAATGTGATATGTTGAAGTGAAGGTTATGATATTGATGTAGCCTTGGATTGGACATATAGCCATTAAATAACTGTCGACATACATAACAAGGTGAATTTATTTAAATCTTTATGTTTTTCTTTATATGTATCTGTATAGTGGTATTCGAGAGTAGCTCTTAGTACTCTTTTGCAGCTTTAGCTATTATTTCCCTGGTTGAGCTACTGTATTGACGTCAGGGACACTCTTTTGTCTTGTTCTTAGGGGCACAGTAGGGATCAGATCCCACCACGAAAAGGACAACAGCAGTGACCAAGGTATAACCACAGCGAAGACAACAGTTGTCACAATGAAAAAGCAAAAGCAGCATCATGTGAGTTCTAGGTGAACAGCAAAATGTTTCTCTAAACAGACCTAAAACGTAGTTAAATTAAAATTAACTCTTGAAAAAAAGTAAAAGAGAGGCACTAAAAGGAAATAAATGACAGAAAGCACAGCTTTTGCTGCTTCTCTGCTTCCAACATGATACACAGCAGAAATGTATTTATGCAATAGCTGCACAGGCTGTAAAATGTAAAATGGCTCTTTAGCCTGTCCCAAAAGAAAATAAATATCAGTTTGAAACGAAGCTCTTAGCAACCGAAAGCTCTCAAGTGTCCTGGAGTGGCATCCATTAGAGATAAACCCAATATAGCGCACTCGGGTCAGATTTATGCGCCCCTTAGCGCCCCCCCTACCACCACCGTGTGTGCTGTATTTAAAATATGGCACACCCTAGGGTAGGGGGCAATAGAGTCATTCAATATGACGCTATTGATGTACTCTGCAGGAGTAGTGCCAAAATGTTGGTGCTACTCCTGCAGAGTACATAGGGGCTCATTCTAAATAATGGAAGCCTTGTTTTAACGCCTGCTCTGAGCAGGTGTTAAAAGTGCCATAAAAAAAGGCACAAGGAAATCTTATAGATTTCCTTGTGCCTGTTTTCGCCCCCTCTAACGGAGGAACACACCCTTTGAATACATTATGCATGGTGCAGGCATAATGTAGCGCAAAGGGCTACAGAGTTGCGCAGTTCATGCATTTAGCCACTCTGTAAATACGGCACAGGGACTTTGGCTTCGTTGGGCCACATTAACGTAAAAAATAATTACACTAATGTTGCGCAAGGTGGCGCTAGGGGATTATAAATATGCCCACTGGTGTATTTGAGTAGGTGTTGTTCTCAGAGTTGTCTTACATAGGTATTTCCATTCGTTTCAGCAAAAATTTACCAAACTGCACATGCACTTATTCACTTTTTCGCACCTAAAGGTTTGTAAAAGCAAGCTGACTTTTTGAATGTTTCACATTTGTTATTTGATGTTACTTTTAATTTGTCAGTGCACGTTCACCGAGGTTTCATGGCACTACACAATAGGTAAACTGAATGAAATTAAAAAGGGTATAGTTCATAGCCTAGGAGAACATACAAAGAGAACAGGATCATAATAAAAAAAAACTAGAATAAATGTAAGTCCTGAGTTTCTTTCCATAGTCCTCCACAGTGGAAACAGATCATAAATCAAACAAGAATTTGCAATGCAATAGGTCTGGCATATTTTCAACAAGTTAATTGTAATCTTTTGACAACAGCACTCACAAGGAAAACAAAAGAAAACATGAGAAGATACTGAGAAAAGTCGACCTGGCCAAATAAAATAAAGTTAGCTTTAAAAAATAAAACTTTGCATTTTTGCCAATCACAAGCCTTTGGTATGTGGGCACTCGAAGTTAAAAACAACAAATAGTACCTCGATTAGTGGGGAAAAGCAGATGGGGACTAATTAAACTGCATCAATTAGTGCTGGATCCCTGCTCCACACAGAGGAACGGAAATGATGAAAGGAGGGCCTTGACGAATTACCAGGCTGCAAATAAGAGTGCCATGCAAACCAACAAATGGTGAGCGACAGGCGGGCTCCAAGCCCTTTACTGAACACAACAGAGTCTCGCAAGTGAGACGTATGCGCTAGCGCATCCAATCCCAGACTCGACCCTAAAAAGGAAAGTTCCATTCTTGTGCAACAGGCTATCTTCATACCTTAGGTTCTCCATTAAAAAAATGGCACCAGAAGGAATCACTCAAGTGGATATTTAATGGCAAAATTTAGCAGCCAAAATTGGAGGACAGTAAGAAGGAATTATGAGATGGACAATGACAAAGTTTTAAATACAATTCTCCTATAGGCTAGTCCAACATTGGACTTAAATTTGGGGGAGATGTGGTCTCAATGGTGCGATCTCGTTAATAAGCAAGGAGCAGCATTTTGGACCACCTGGACCAAACTGAGCAATTTAAATGGTAAGCAAAGATTGATGAAATTTTCATAGTTCAAATGACTGTATAAGAGCCACAACTACAGTGATATGATGATCTGAGTCCCAGTAGAGCAGACTATACTTTAATCTTTTAAGATGCCAAAACAAGATGCTAGGTGTTTTGGAATCCTGAGCTTACAAAGAATGTTCTGAGGCAGTAAGTATACCAAGATTGCTCACCATCTTGACATGAGCGGAGGAGGGGCCAATCGATTTTGGCCAAAGGGCGGTGTTTCATTTGCTAGTTTTGCTTTTTGTGACAACAGGCCTGGTTTAATTGTGGTCGAGCTTCAGAAAATTGGAGAACATCCAAGACTGGATGAAAGGTAAGACCAAGAAAAAACTTAGTTAATGTCAGAAGTCGGGTGTAGAAATCTTTGCTTCCAACAACTTGAAACACAGCTCACAATCATCAGAATATGATTATAACTACACTACCATTGACTAAACCGTGGATGCTAGGGAAAGCATATACATATGCACTGACGATCTGAAGCACTCTATATTTGATAGTTTTCTTCTCAAATTTAAATGGACAAACAAATATTGTATACGACCTCGGTCATTTTTTATTTGATCATTCAATGACCATAAATGATACAATACAGTACAATCCACCAAAAAAAATAACAAGAACATAGCAACACACAGGGATACATGAAATATTAAAAAGAGTAATACACAATTGCTGATTAAAAATAAAAATTGAGAAAGATAAATTAATGTGGCATTCTGTGCCCTCAGACGTCTGGCATGTTCCATGAAGGTTACAACTAAAATACATAATCTTGGTGTTGTCAATGATTGCAGTGACACCACAGCAGCACTACATTGTCTAAAATGTGCTTGTTTTAGGAAAGGTAAGATGAGGCTTCCTAAGTACAGAGTAAAACTCACAGAACAATATAAAGTGCAGAATGACTATCACTTGGGCAAAGAGGCAAATTGTTAAAATGTGTGCCTTGAACCGAGCAGGCCACAAGAAAATATACAGTGTTTAGTCTCAATCTAGTTAACAAAAACCTTTGATGCTGGTTGCTGATCCAAACCAGGTAAGGCTCAATGCCAGGGTGAGTACAGATCATAACATAAGTTAGAACAGCAGGCTTCCCAGCATTTTTAGATAACCTTTGATCTGCACATTTGGTCAAAACCATTTCCCTCAAAGGTTTGAAAAAGTTAGTGGAGTAAGTACCTGGGTTTTCAAAAAGATCAAGTAGGTTTAGGCTAATGCAAGTGTTGTGTATGTACACTAGCCAAGGTATTTCTAATCTTCGGTCAAGTTTAGGACAGTCAGCTAAAGCTGTCCGGTTGAACGAGGTCTCAATCTTGGTCCAGATATTGAACCATAACAACAACAGCTGTAACTTTATAAGCCCAACTCCAGTATGACAAATATTGATACTGGTAGTTTTCGGTATGACCAGAAATGTTTTGATTAAGTCATTCTCAGTCTTCCTCAGTACTGGTTGATCACTGGTTCCCCATAAAGCAGCCACATACATAGCTTTTGAGCAGCACTGTTGTCAGTTCTCTAATGGGTTTCTTGCCTAACCTGGAATCAAAGCTAAGGACCGCCTCTGAGCTTCTTGTTACAGCGACTGTTCTGGCTGTTTTCAGTGGGCTGCAGGTAAGTTTATCATTGAACAGGATTCCCAAATACTAGTATGATGGAACCATGCTCCTTTCACTTTATTCACTGTAAAGGTCATATCCTTCTTTTTTTCTATCCATAGACCAGTAAATGTGTTTTTCCTTGGTTTACCCTGAGGTCCAAGATCGCCATAAAGATGCAGAACTGATCTAGCAGTCAATGTAGCCCAGGTGCAGTTCTAGCTAGTAAGATTGTGTCTCAGCATATCTCAATGCTGGAACACTGTGATTTCCTACCCTAGGGTATTCAACATTAATATCTAATAAGTTCTTTTCAAGCCCGGTCATATACAATAAGAAAAGAAAGGGGGCCAGGACACAACACTTTTGTACACCTCTAGCAAGCTTAAACGTTTCTGTTATTTCCCCACCTGGGCCCCACCTCACACTGGCAGTCACGTCTGAGTGTAGTTCCATCAATAAATTAACAACACTCATCTCTACCCCAATTTTGGTCATAATGGGCCACAGCTTGGATCTGCAAATGCTGTACTCAGATTCAGAAAGCCTAAATATATCTTCCCCTTTTAGGCCACTGTGTATTTGCTTATTAATAGATATAAATTGAGGGATTGTCCTGAGACCAGAACGAAAGCCAGGTTGTAGCTCGGAGAGATTATTATTCTCATCCACCCAGGTTTGCAATTGTTCCAGAAGAATCCTACACATTAATTTGGCAGTAGAGTTGTAGGAAAATGCCACTGTTGGCATGGGTACCCCCTAACGTTTTGCCTTTTGTTGATGTTAGTTATGATTGAAAGTATGCTGGGACCCTGCTAACCAGGCCCTAGCACCAGTGTTCTTTCCCTAAAACTGTACCTTTGTCTCCACAATTGGCACAGCCCTGGCACACAGATAAGTCCCTTGTAAATGGTACTCCTGGTACCAAGGGCCCTGTGGCCAGGGAAGGTCTCTAAGGGCTGCAGCATGTATTATGCCAATACAGGGGCCCCTCACTCAGCACATGCACACTTCCTCACAGCTTGTGTGTGCTGGTGGGGAGAAAAAGACTAAGTCGACATGGCACTCCCCTCAGGGTGCCATGCCCACAACCCACTGCCTGTGTTATAGGTAAGTCACCCCTCTAGCAGGCCTTACAGCCCCAAGGCAGGGTGCACTATACCATAGGTGAGGGCACAGCTGCATGAGCACTATGCCCCTACAGTGTCTAAGCCAATTCTTAGACATTGTAAGTGCAGAATTGCCATATAGAGTATATGGTCTGGGAATTTGTCAAACACAAGCTCCACAGTTCCATAATGGCCAACCAGAATACTGGGAAGTTTGGTATCAAACTTCTCAGCAAAATAAATCCACACTGATGCCAGTGTGGGATTTATTGAGAAATTCACTCAGAGGGCATCTTAGAGATGCGCCCTGCATGCCAGCTCAACTGCTAGTGCTAGGCTGACTGGTCTCTGCCAGCCTGCCATTTCCAGACTAGTTTCTGGCCACATGGGGTGAGTGCCTTTGTGTACTCTAAGACCAGGAATAAAGCCTGTCCTGGTTGGAGGTGCTTCACACCTCCCCCTGCAGGAACTGTAACACCTGGCGATGAGCCTCAAAGGCTCAAGCCTGGTGTTACACCGCCCCAGGGCATTCCAGCTAGTGGAGATGCCCGCCCCCTGGACACAGCCCCATCTTTTGGAGGCAAGTCCGGAGGAGATAATGAGAAAAACAAGGAGGAGTCACCCTCCAGCCAGGACAGCCCCTAAGGTGTCCTGAGATGAGGTGACCCCTTCCTTAGAAAGTCCTCCATCTTGCTTTGGAGGATTTCCCCCAAAGGGAGGATGCACATGGAGGGTGTAACCACCCTCAGGGACAGTAGCCATTGGCTACTGCCCCCCAGCCCTAAACACACCCCTAAATTTAGTATTTAGGGGCGACCCTGAACCCAGAAAAACAGATTTCCGGATGACCTAAAGAAGAAGAAGGACTGCTGACCTGAAAGCCCCGCAGAGAAGACGACAACTGACTTGGCCCCAGCCCTACCGTCCTGTCTCCAGACTCAAAGAACCTGCAACAGCGACGCATCCAGCGGGACCAGTGACCTCTGCCAACTCAGAGGACTGCCCTGCAACCTGAAGGACCAAGAAACTCCTGTGGACAGCGGCTCTGTCTGAACAACAAAGAAGAAACCATCTTTAAAGGGACTCCAGCCTCACTCCTGAAGCGTGAGTCCCCAACATTCTGCACCCAACGCCACCGGCTCGTGTCCAGAAGAACCAACACTGCAGCGAGGACCCCCAGGCGACTCCCACAATGAGGCCACCCTGAGACGACCTCTCTGCACCCCCACGGCCACACCTACAGTGAGAATCCAGAGGCTTCCCCTGACCCTGACTGCCCGGTTACAAAGAACCCGATGCCTGGAAGAAGCACTGCACCCGCAGCCCCCAGGCCAGAGAGAAACCAACTACCGGTGCAGGAGTGACCAGTATGCGGCCCTCATCTTTGCCCAGTCGGTGGATGGCCAGAGAAGCCCCCCCCGTGCCATGCCTGCATCGCCAGAGTGACCCCTGGGTCCCTCCATTGATTTCAATTCAAAACCAGACACCCACTTTATACACTGCACCTGGCCGTCCCTGTGCTGCTTAGTGTGTATTTTGTGTGCCTGTTTGGGACCTCCCAGGTGCTCTACAAAACCCCACTGGTCTGCTCCCCAAGGACACAGGTACTTACCTGCTAGAAGACTGGAACCGGAGCACCCCTAGTCTCCATAGGCGCCTATGTTATTTGGGCCCTTCTTTGACCCCTGCACCTGACAGTCCCTGTGTTGCTGGTGCTGCGTGTTTGTGGTTAACTTGAACCCCCAACGGTGGGCTGCCCATGCCCCAGAGACTGAACTTGTAAGTGCTTTACTTACCTGCTAAACTAACTTGTACTTACCTCCCCCAGGAACTGTTGAATTTTGCAGTGTCCACTTTTAAAATAGCTTATTGTCATTTTTGCCAAAACGGTGTACCTTACTGTTTTCATTCAAAGTTCTATATTTACCTATGCCAGCCAAGTACCTTACAATTTATGTATTTACTTGAATTCTGAATCTTGTGGATCTAAAATAAATTAAGAAAATAATATTTTTCTGTAAAAAAAAATATTGGCCTGGAGTTAAGTCTTTGAGTGTGTTTTCTCATTTATTGCCTGTGAGTGTACAACAAATGCTTAACACTACCCTTTGATAAGCCTAACTGCTCGACCACACTACCAAAAATAGAGCATTAGTATTATCTATTATTTCTACTATCGACCTCTAAGGGGAACCCTTGGACTCTGTGCACACTACCTCTCACTTTGAGATAGTATATACAGAGCCAACTTCCTACAAGAGTTGATTAATAATATCGGACAATAGCATTGTGGATTTACCTTTGGAGCATTTCTTAAATATTGACACCATGATTGCATGTGACCAAGCTTTAGGGGGATCCGCATTTACTGCAACTTTCAAAACATTGATCAAAAGAGGAGCCCACAAGGGCACATTTGCTTTGAAAAGATCAGCCGGTATCCCCTCTGGCCCGGAAGTTTTCCCTGCTGGACATCTATTAATAGCATCTATGACATCCCTCAGTTCAGTTTCCAGTTCAGTGTGGGACAATCCGCCTCTGTCTCAATGGGAAGGGAACTCTCGGTAGTGGCTTGGCCCGAGTATACTTGTGTGAAGTGTCTCAATCATCCAAAGAAATCATTGTATCAAGGGTAGTTTCACGAGTGTTCTCAAAACAATTATGATTTACAGTCTGCCAGAAAAGTTTGCTCTCTGCGTTCACTTGCCATAATTAAGGAATGAAATGCTTCCTCTTTAATTGCCTTTTTCCAGGACATTAGCGCAAGCTATAATGCCTTCCTGCAGCTGCCCACTCATTCACGATCTCTAGAGACAGCTTTAAGTGCTGTCAATGGCTGATTATGCGCCTTTGTGCAGTCAGAATCAAACGATTTTGCTTTCTTTCTAAATCTGCCATTAGTGACCGTGAGCATTTCACGGATCTTATCACAAATGTTGTCATAACTACTTATTGTAGTAGCCCCTTCGTCGTTAAGCTTGTCTAGGCACACAATAAAATCAGCATAAGCTGCGTCAACAAGGTCCGAAAGCAATTGGTCCTTATCAATTTTAGACCAGCTCATGATCACCCTCTTATTGCTGGGATGAGCCCGTGGGAGTGGATTCCTCACTACCTGCCTTTATTTAAAAAAGGAATTACTAATCATGATAGCAAGTAGTTTATGATCGCTGAGTGGGCACTGAATAAAGCATAATCTCTAAACAAGCTCTTAAAGATTTAGGTGAACAAAATGAAATCTATTTAAACTAGAAACCCCCCTCCCAATGTACATGGGGCTCAAGAGTGGTGTTTCGAACAGAGAAGTCAGAGGTAAATACCAACTTGTATTTAATAAGAAGAAAATTGATTTCCTCTCCATGCAGGCTGTGGCAGAAATGGGTAATCGGGTCCCCCTCTACAGCCATCACGCCACAACACAGTGCATTAGATGTTAAACAGTGTTTTGTATTACAATCGAAAAGAACAGCTGATGGACTAAATGCTGAACAATGTCAGACATTCTCCCCCAGTCAGAGATCTGGGCTGAATTTATTATATTTTTTGCTCATCATGCCATTCCAGTTTGGATTCAGACATATGCAAACCAGTCTTGACCCTTCTCGCAATGGGAACAGTCCAGCCCGAACTGCCAGGCCAGGCTCTCCATGGACTGTAAACAAGCATCCTGGGACAGGTTACAGGGTATCAACCCTCATCAGCCAGGCCACACCGGAAACAAGCATCCTTAATGTCAGGTAGTCGTCATTGGTGCTATTTGAACTTCGCTCCACATCCTTATGTAGTAATTTGACTATCACAGTACTACTGGTATCAAAGACATTATTGTAGAAATGTATCAAGGAATACATTGGTAATGAGGGGAATCAAGGTTTGCCAGTATAAATCATCCAGGGAAAGCAAGGGAAATTAATGTAATTAAGCCTTCCTTAGCCCTTCCTTTGGACCCAAGTGTGGCAGGAGTAAAATAGGAGACTAAATCATTCATAAATACATTTTCTGTCAACCAAACTTCTTGCATGCCTAACACTTCATGGCATTTAATAAAGTTAACCCGTTTCCATTTGTTAGTTTTGCAGACATTCCTGCCACATTTCATGAAGCTACACCTTAAGTTTTGGAGGTCTGAATACAAGGACTGTTCATAAGAGAAGTCTCCCCTGGTAGGCCCACAAGGGGGTGCACTAGGCTCGCTGCAGTATCTGAAAGGATGTTAGTCAGTTGACCCTCAGCTGATTGTTTTCATTGGCTAGGGGCTTTAACCCCATTTTCAAGTCACTCTAGCTGCTCTAATTGTGAGAGAGGCAAACATATGTTTGTGATGGTTATTGGGTGATGCATCTGAGGTGGTAGAAGAGTTACATGGCCTACTGGTCTATAGAAAAAGCCTAATGAGAGCATATCAATCGAGGTTGGGATATTCACCAAGTGTCTGAGCTTAGTCAATATGTCCTGTACAACTAAACTGTTCTTAAAAGGTACGACCATACAATCTCTATTGTCAGGACTACAATGGTTTCCTACCCTTGATAATCTCCAGACATTATTTATCTGATTGTGGAGGTGCCCCAGACCACACTCCCTAACACGGATCCAATGTACCATCTAATTTGCTACCTGATCATAACTCTCAGATAAACCTGGCCTAAGCAGACTAAATCCCTTGAGAACCAGTCTGTAGGGAGTGACCTCTGGGGTGTAGCTGGAGAGTTGGGAAATCCAAAGAGTGAGACCTTTGTGCATGCCCTAGTTCTCACACAAGTGATAATATCCTTTGATGCCCCTCCTGATTTCCCCATTAGTCTTTAGCGTTTCACAGGTGGCCGAGAGGAACCCTCTTGTTTAGACTTGATTTGCTCCAGATAGAGCATGAGTTGGAGCTGGGATCCCTTTGTTCCCTTTGGATGACATCCAGTCCAATGGAGTTGCTGTAGAAGCATCATTTGTCAAAGGCTTAGGAGGTTTTCACATGCGCTAAGTCCCCTGACAAGGCCTTCAAGTGAATCCAGCCAGCCAAGGACAATTTTGATAAAATCAGACACCTTATTTTCCATACAGGCACCTTTTTTGCTCATTTTTAGTTCTGTTATCACATCATTCTACTTGGGCAGATCCACATCCTCTTCTTTGGCATCCTGAGCAGACTTGCCCTTCCTACGCTGGGGGCACTTCTTTTTTTGCAGGTGGTGGGGAGCAAAAAGAGTCTGTTATAGTTAATTGTGTGGGATCAGCCTTGAGCGGAACTATTACAGTGGAGGAATCTACTACACACAAAAACTTCTTCTTTGTGCCAGGGAGTAGTAAGGTGGAATTGAACTTCTGGGTTACCAAGATGGGGGGGCCTAGCCTCCTTGCTGTGGCCATCCACAATACTTGGATTCATAACAGAGCTCAGTCTTTCTTCTAGGGAGCCACTTTCCTGCTGTATTGCCCCAATTGCATTGGTGAGGTAAGTCACTATAGACCCTGTCAGTTGAAAATCCTTGCCAGATGTAGAGTTCCTCGTGGCCATGGTAATAATGATAATACCTGACACTTAAGAAAGTTAAAAATGTCAAAGGTCAAACCATAATCTGGAGAGGAACGGAACATCAGAGGGGTGGCCCAGCTCAGCCTCTTCCAGGTGCTGATGGGTGCAGACGACCCTGTACTTGGCCTGGCCTTCGCCCAGGCATGCACCCGGTCACGTCCCATGCAGCGCCGAGCAGGCAGCACTAGGTAGAGCGATGTTGGGGGAGCCCCTCCTCCTTCCCCAAGTGGGCTCAGTGATCTAGGCAGATCTTCTGGGACTCATAGCCCCTTGCAAAAGGCAGAATGTCCCACGCCACAGGGAGTAGGCAGCGCTATATAGAGCAATGTTGGTGGAGCTCCTCCTCCTTCCCCAGCAGGCTCATTGATCTCAGCAGGTTTCCTGGGACTCCTAATCCTCTTCTATCAGGCAGAATATACGACCTATTTGAAAGAAAAGATTCTATCTACACCAAAGGCTGGCCATCCAGGCCAATTGCCTTACGTTTTTTAACAGGAAATCGAGGATCAATGATATCCCTGACCACCGATAAGTCCAAAAGGACCAAGGCACCTTGACCAGTGCCATCCACCAACTTTCATAGATCATCAAAAACATATATTGTTGCCAGATCTGTACTATGGCCAGCCAGTTCTAAAGTGTGTTTGAACATTGTGGAGTATATTGTTGTTTTCAATAAAAGTTTGAAGATGTGTGTGCACAAGCTTTTCCAAGATCTTCTCTGGCAAAAGTAAAAATGAGATATGATATAGGTCAATAGTTGTTTGTGTCTGCAGATGAAAGGTCTACTTTTGTTTAGAAAGAGGCCTTACAATAGCAGTTTTCCATTCCCCTGGGGTAGTGCCACGCAGGAGGGAACGGTTGAGTAGAAAGGCCTAACTCAGTTGTTTTGTTATTTTTGCAGGACCAAAATATAGTGATGACCGTGAATATTTGATGTTTATTACCATTTCTACTACTTCCCAGAGGAATATTTCCCTGAAGTCTGTCAGGTTGTTGGAAGACTTCAACGGGAAGGTGAATACTTCCAGGGATAAGTCACCTTCGCAAACTGTAAAAACAGGAGAGGACCTTTCTTCATACATGATCTTAGTGTTTATGAGCAATCAAATATCTTCATTTTTATAAGAAAAAAACAGACACTGATTGCAAAAGGATTGTGAAGGGAGCAAGAATAGTATAGGGCAGAAAGATCTAACTTTATTCTATAAAGATCTCTTGCTTCTTTGGGGCGCTTAGTAGGTAGCAAGTGTTGTTGGCATGTTTTGCTATGCAAATGTGTTTATAGACACAGAAGTCAGATAGCTAGGACTGCCAGGTAGATCGCTTGTACTTTAATTTCCCCTGCCTTTTGGCTTTTCTGGTCACAAATTTGAGTGCTACTACACTATGAATAATTGATGGCAGGTTTTATTGCTTTCCTTAAAGTATGGTGTTAAGGAAATTGGGGCCAGATGTATCAAAGGATTTTACCCATTCTATGTCTATGGAAAAAAATGTCTTCGTACATATGGCCCTTGGTCCTGTCTTGACTGATATTTCAAAGCGTTTTTTTAATGTCTAAATTAGTGTCAGATGTTTTATAAATGTGAACGAAGGAGGGGATTTCAAGAGAAGTTCATTAAATAAAAGGTACCATGTGCTTCTGGCTCATTGTTTCTACATCTCTGTACCTCAGTTCTGTTAAGTCCAAATTTGCTGCACATACTTTTTATATTAATTCAATGACTAAGGGCATGATTATGGGGTCAAGGCTAAATTCCAATCTGTGTGCAAACTACTGTTTCCCCAGGGATCATAATTAGGCGATGTTTGGTAATTATAGGTCAAACCTGCTGAAATACACTGTGTGAAAAATGCAGGGTAAAGGTTGAGACATATACAGCTTGGTGCGAGAAATCACCAATTCCATATGTAAATTCTCATTTTTACAAGAATATTTCAGTCAGGTGATACATACCACATCCACTAAATGTTTCTCCCAGGGATTCAGTATTTACTGAGTTAGATGAGTATCTCCCCACCATCCGCCCCACTCGTAATTGGGGTCTTAGTTCAGAAAAGTGGCTGGTAAATGTGTTCCCCGCACATATAAGTTTAAACATTCGGAGTACTATGATAAACACTGCAGCCCGCATTATTCCGCTGTTAAATTTCAACAGGTCAAAATTCACCAGGGTGAATATGTGTAGTAAGTTCTGATACATGCAGACATTGGTGTTGCACACATCAGTTCCACATGTTATTCCTCTTTTCCTGAGGAATTCTCAGAATAGGAAGTAATTACCAGACATGGTTAATATCTATCCCTTTTACGTACTACTTGTAATAAGTACCTTATCTAAAAAAAAATTTAATCAACACTCTATCATAAGCAGGAGTATCTGAAAGCATGTGACATCTATTAGACCTGTCAGCCTTATAGTGGCCTTCCCCCAGACATTTTGCCTTCGCCCCTCGTATTTTTCTGAAATTGTTTTTGTTGACCTTAGGACTCTGTGCACTTTACCACTGCTAATTAGTGCTAAAGTGCTTGTGCTCACTTCCCAAAACATTGTAAAATTGTCTTACACCTGATTGCCTTGTTTAATTTACTTATAAGTCGCTAGTAAGGCGTATACCATATACCTAGGGCTGGTAAATTAAATGTTAGTAGGCCTGTAGTGGTTATTGTGCACTTAGGTAGCGCCTAAAACCATGTTCCATGCCTGCCATTGCAGTCTGTTGGCAATTTCAAATGCCACTTCCACTTGGAAAAATAACTCCCTTGCCAAAGTTTAAACTCCCTTTTTAATAAATATAAACCACCCCTAGGGTAGGGCCAGGGCAGCTTATAGGGCAGGGTCCACAGTTATTAAGAAGTTGGGCATGGATGTTTAAGTTTTACATTTCCTGGTAGTACAAAACTCACAAATTTGTTGTTCACTTCTGTGAGGCCTATCTCTCCATTTTCATAACATTGGGTTACCTCATTACATCTAAGTGATAAGTTTTGATTGGGAGCAGGTAGGAAAGTCATGTTTGATGTCTGAGGAATTGTAATTTAAAATCTTCTTTATTGGTAAAGCTAGATTTTTCTGTTCTAATCATTTGGTGCTTACAGCCTGTTCCTCGGTCATATGACTGGGTATAGATTTGGCTTTTGTATATTTCTCCCAGACAGCCACACAATAGAAAGGATAGGTGTGGCTGGAGGGGCCAGGTATGATGGGGGAGCTGTACACAGCCCCACTCACACTTCAGTAGGCTTTGCTCTGCTCTTACAAGCTCTTACTAGCCTGCTATGCCTGCAGACAGACACACACTACTCTTGATAACAGCCAAAAGGCCGAGAAGCGATACTAAGCCTGCAAATAGATTGGGACCAGGGCAGGGAGGCAGGTAATTCCAAACACTTCTGCAACCCCAGAAACTTCAAAGAAGGCACCAGGTATTAAAATACGACCCTCAGACCCACTTTTCAGTTCATTTTCCGGACCTGCAGAAGGACTCTCAGAGAACTGCCTGGTGCTGTGGCCTGTTGTGTATTTCAGAAGATTGCTTTGCTGCACCTAGAAGGACTACTCTGCTGCCTGTAACCTCCTCTGAGCCCCACATGTCTTCCCTGCTGCTTGAGCCCTGCTTTTCTTGAACCCAGGACTTCCAGAGTGACTCCAAGGGCTAATTTGGTGGCCTCCAGCTCCAGGGGCAGAAAAGGTTCCAACCATTTTGAACCTGCACTTGACCCAGCCTGGGCAAGTCCTGGCCCTCCAAGCGTGCCCTCCCACTTCTGGACCCTTGGAAGTGGTGCTACAAATTCCCAGAAAGCTCAGATACAACCTATGGGACCAAAAGGTGCTCTGAGAACTGGAAGGAGACCGTGACCTACCTGCTCATCAATCCTCCCAAGATGCATCGCTGGTCAGTCTGACTTGGCGGCAGCTCCTACTATTTTCTTCTCCGTAGCAGAAAATCCTATTCAAAAGCTTCTCACAGAAATGGCATCTTCACTCATGGAGCCCTCGTCAGCTACAGCTTGAAGCTTCTTCCAGCTGGAGATTTTGGCATCCTCCTCCTCGAAAACTGCCAGCTGTCTTCTCCAGCTGAACTTTACCTTCTCATGCATTTTTCTTTAAATTTTCTTTGAGGTCTGAAGAATTAAGTGGAGATTGGGGCCAATTCACTACGTGTATCTAACCCATGCTCCATCATGGTCGGTCATAACTTTCGACTTTGCTCTGGTCTCTCATGACTAGATGTCTGTGGTTGGTGCTTTGATCTTTTAGGTGCTATTAGAATGAAGATTTACTCCAGTTCTACTGATTCGATTTTTGGAGGCAATTTATCAAAATTTCCTCTGTCTTTCTAAATTGGTGTGGGATTTTTCTTGTATTGTGTTTACACTTTTTTACTGTTTGTGTGCTGCATAAATACTTTACACATTGCTTCTAAATTAAGTTTACTGCTTTTGTGCCAGGCAGCCAGAGGGTAATCACAGGTTAATTTAGTGACTTTTTGTGGTTCACATTGACAAGGATTGTGGCTGTTGCTTGAGTAGGGTTTCACCCCTTCAACCAATAGCCCAATTTCTCACACTATCACTTATATGATGCATAAAGAAAACAGGCCCATTACCTTGGAGTCTGCCACTTTAGTTAGCCCTAATTCCATAATGACCTGGTTGATTCGTTCGTTTTTCTCCTTTCTGGTGACAGATGTTGGAAGCCGGAGTGCTGCTGAGAACTGCAAATTTTCTCTCACTGTTAGAGTCCCCAACACAATGTCATCCTACAAAGACAACGAAAAATAAATCAATGTCCATCACTGTGCCTTATATCCTTTTGATCATTAACTCTAAGGTCGAGTTTCTCATTTTAGCCTTATGTTTAGTAATTTGGTATACATTAGTAACAATAAAAGTTTCCTTTTTAGGTCTATCTCGACAATTTTTAAAAATATACATAGGGAGTAGTTTGGACTGGTACTCTCTCGCCTCATTCTATTGGTTGTTTGGTGTATCATTCCACCTCAAAAGGAGTGCATGCTTTGCACTGTATGAGAGACTGATTTACTTCTACAAAATACTGTCAATGATTACCCATTAAATTCGTTATATCATACATGCTCAGTATCAGAAAACAATTTTTTTCTGTTTTTCGTTTACTGCAGTAGGGTTTTTAGTGTTTTTGTCAGGACTTGAGTGCCAGCTTGATGTTATGATAACTACCCAATTGTCTTTTCCTTTTTTGTGTTTTGGTACAACAATGCCCCAATAATTGGCATCCTGTCTCACGAGACATACTTTGTGTGCCGCCGGTAGCTCATTTGATAAAACACCAATGTGCTCCCTCCATGATGAATCACCGTTCTGCTTGAGGAAGGAAGCATACAGAACACTGGAAGGTGAGGGATCAGTTCGCCACTGTTCCCCTGCTTATGCATTTATGCAGTACGCATCCTTATAGACTAGATGTGGTAGCTGTGGTTTTCTATTGCCGCGCTATTCTGTGAAGTATGGTATGTGAGAAAGAGCTACAAGCACTATGCTCTACAGGCAAGACACTAAACTACTCCGTTAGTGTCAAGGTCTGTGCATCACTAAAATAAGTTCTTTACTATTTGAAGTGTACTGTATTACGAAATTTGTTCGTTGTATGTTCCAGGTATTACCTTCATTCCACATACATTAGTATATAGTGTTCGTGTCTAAATTGGGCACTTGTCTACGAATCACAGTGTCAAGCCTGGCATCTGTTCTGCTCACACGCAGCAGCTTTCCTGCTGCCAGGTGCTCCTGTGTGCTCTCTATATATGCCCTTACCAATGTTATCGTGTTGCACCGCTACCATTACCACTATTACCACTACACCACCAATTATACCACACCACCCATGCTACTATCACCATTACCATCATCATCACTATTACAACCTCCCTTGTCACCACTGTTACCACCAAATTTACCACCATTACAACTATTCCCATTACTAGCAACATTACGATCACCACCCTTACCACCATCATTACTGACATGACTGTTAGCACCTCTGTTATCCTCAACACCATCATTTCTACCAATACAACCACACCCCTACCATTACCACCACCATTACAGCTACAATCACCACCATTCTCTCCTACCATCATTACCACCACCACTTATAATGGAGAAGGAATCACTGTCTTATCATGTGTCACAAGCTTAATCAAACATCTCTACTGAGGTCTTGATAATGTTGGATGACTTACTGCCCAGAGTGAAACACGTGTCACGTGAACACTGCCCTATATTATGAGGAAGTCTAAAAAGGTTTACTGACAACAATTAAAATAAATATATCCACATCTAAACTGATTAGGATAAGTTAGTTATTTAATCTGAACATCTCTTATCTCGTTCAAATGTAGAGGAACACCCTTACCCGTGTAGCTCTTTTAAATTTGGAGGTAAGGTCAAAATCATGAGATCTAGTACTCTTACCAACTCTTCACTTTTGACAAAAAATAACCATAGGTGTAGTGCCAAATTCACCAATTGCTGTCACGGAGCCTTGTTTCTCAATTAAAAAAATAATTTAACTAAAAAAATCCATCCTATCAATCAGTGTGCCCCCTGAAATCAACCATAGAGAGGGAGGCACAGGGGTCAGACAATTCCCCCTCTTCCCTCATTGGCAGCCCCCTCTGTGTAGATGCAGCAACACACTGCATCTAGCAGCAGGAGGATACTTTCCCCGTTTTCAAACACGAGCTGACCTGCCTCAGTCACAGATGGAGCCATAATTTCAAACAGTGACCACACGCCTACCACTAAAGTGTTCTCAGCGCAGGTGCAATGTGTCAGTTCACACCTGCACTCAGGACCGTTTGTTATTTAGTGCAGCTGGGAGCACTGATCCACGGTGTGCTGGCCACAGTGAGTTAAGGGTGCACCCTAAAGCAAACTAAGACAGTGCACCAGATGCGTATTTTGGGTTGCTTTGGAATCGATGTAAGCGGCCAGACTGTGAAGAGACTGTGCAGGAGTGGGAGAAGGACTTCCAAGAGATGGCCAGCTGAAATACTAGCTTCATTAAGAGGGAGCTCAGTGTTCGCTTGGTCATGCTTAAGAAGTTTTGCAGACATCACCAGAGAGTGAATGAGAGGACAGTCAGTCAGCAAGAATGTAACACCATTCCCGAATCTCTTTATGATGGTTATGAAAACCCAAAAGAGCTGTGTGGTGTGTCATCAGCATAAACATAAGGCTGTGTCTCTGCCTAGTCTAGAAGACTGGTTGTGACCAGGTTGAATAAAAAAGGGGACAATGTGAATCCTTTAAGAATACCATCATTGATAAATCTGAATTAATATTGGATGGGGGTTGCAACCAACAATTTTATTTCTGCCAAGACAAGTGTTAACAAACTTAGGTCTCTGCCAATCTGAAGATGTGGGTGTGTGGGTGGTGTTGAAGGCAGCAGAAACAACTAATATATTGCGTGTCATAGCCACTCCTCTCTCTAGCAGTCTATTCAAATAATCCAAAATCAACAGTATATCTAATTTAGTGTGCCCTACTCACATTGTAGGCACTTAGAAGCGTGTTATTCTCCACCGGTCTCTGAACATGTCCACAGGCAAGATGCTACAGGAATTTCCCAATAAGGCAAAAGTTAAGGGTGGTTTACTTCATAGTGATTTACCTGTAGCAGCTTTCTACATGTACTGCATTATCTCCATATTTAGAGAGTTGTTTAACTGTTATAAGTCAAGCTCTACAGTGAGACCCAGCTGAGCAGATGCAATCGGTTGAGTCCAAAAGAAGATTGTGTCAGGAAAAGATAATGAGTTAATTTGCAACTGTTAAATGATGGAATGTAGATGAGGTGTTTACAAGGTTGATATTCTGAATTAGTTGTTTAGTTACTGGTGATCTTTATTACTCTGAGTGCTGGTCTTCCTCGTCACAGTCCTTACACAAGCAATTTTATCTCCATATAAAGAAGTTGTTCACCGAATCAAGCACACAAAAGTATTTCCCACCTCGAAAAGGGCTTCCATTGTGAATAGGCAACCACTCCTCTCTTGAAAAGAAGAAGCAAACCCTTAACACTTCCTGTAGTTGTAAGTGATTCATAGCCAAATACTTCTCACACAGAGAATGGGAGGTGGAAACGCCGGATTCTAACGAAGAAGACAAGGGCTCAGAGTAATGAAGATTACCAGTAAGTAACCACATCATTACTTCCTCATCGCTCTTCCTCGTCCCAGTCCATACATAGAGAGCAAACGCCCAAGATGAGAAATTCAGCTACCAGAATAGGAAAACTCATAAATAGAAAAAAACTACTAAATACATGTGCATACCTAGTGATTTATTCGTTTTCAATTACTAACTACAAACTGCCCTTAGATCACGTTTCAACATTAGAAAAAATATATTTTTCAACCTGTTAGTGACGATGGTTCATGGAACTATGTAGCTGTGTTACAAATAGTGGTCACTGAGGTATCTTTAAATGCTGGAACCACCCCTGTAGATTTACCTTAAAGCAGGGCATATATGGACTTTCCTGTTTTTTCATATGAAAACATGATTGTTTGTTTTAACCATGGATTGACAGAGCCGAGAAAGTACGTAATCTCGTCCTGGACAAATCAGAAGAGACAAACAAATAATCTGCTTTCATAAAGGAAGCTGTCTTGGATAGCTTTATCACGAGACTTCTGTGAATATCTAATATTTGCAACCGTTCCTTATCAGGAGAGGATAGACAATGAAGAAATAGGTAGTACCAAATCTGGAGCACAATGAAAATAGAGGGCACCCCGGAAACAAAATTTTGACCTGGATGTAATATGACCATGACTGGAAAAAAAACAAAAAAAGCTTCTTAAAAGAGCTCCCAAGTTGCTCATTCTTCTCTCTTAAGATAGCGACCAAAAACAAAACTATGAATGGTAGGAATTACAGATGTACTGATGCTAGAAAATTCCAAAGATGGAGGTTGCCTGAAGCACCAAAGGGATATCCCATAATGGAGCAGAATAGTGGATAACTGGTCTTTTTAAAAACAAAAGGATAACAGTTGCCCAAATGATGAGTTTAAGTGGACGCATTCTGTTGTACAGAAACAAAAAACAGAAGTCCTAAGGGTTTGCATCCCTTTTTGTAGAACCGGGAAAATACTTGTTCACAGAGGAAACCATGATGGACGGGTAAAACCTTTGTGGTGGTTTGCTTGGTTAGATGGACAAGTTTCACTTTTTTCACAAAGCTTATAATTTCATTTATGCAACATTTATGGCAGCTCCCCCAATGTGGCAATTGTTCCAATGCCACTGCATCGTTTAATTATGGCACACCAGACTTTGACCTGATGCACTCCCATTGTGAACCTGAGAATGCTGATGGTAAGTACTGTACTTTCCAACATCATCCTCAGGCCAGGGGCGGATGCTGGTAATGATGACACATAGACTCAACTTCTGGGAAGAACGCTGCAACTATGGGAAACCAAATCAAAGCCAAATCAAAAGAAGGCATTCTATATTTCGGAATAATAACCTTACAAAAACGAAGGCCCATATTTATGCTTTTTAGCGCCGCATTTGCGCCGCTTTTTGATGCAAAATCGGCGCAAACGTACAAAATACAATTGTATTTTGTAAGTTTGTGACGCTTTTGCGTCAAAAATTACGCAAATGCTGCGCTAAAAAAGTATAAATATGGCCCTAAGAGTGCCAAGATAACAACGTGCCAACAGTTGCAATGAACAGAAAATTTGGTTTTTAAGATCTGCTGATTTTAATGCATGGGTTGGCAGTGCTGCGTGTGTGCTGTGAATGATGTGCATGCAGCCTGAGCAATGTGGGTGCTTTGAGCAGGTGATATGCATGTACTGTGGATGAACTGAAGTGTAGCTGTTAAAGTGCCCGCACTGCATGTCTCACATAGAGATGAAAGAACAGGAAGCAAAGCTGTGTAGCCACAGGAGGCTTGCAAGAAAAACACCCAACAGGCAGACAACTAACACACATTTTAGTGCAGTGAGCTGGAAAAAGTATAACTATTTAAAATCAGCTCTAGAAGCAAGATTCAAGATAAATAGAAGGAATTATGGGCCAGATGTATCAAAGGGTTTTTCCCATTCTGTGTCAATGGGAAAATGTGTTCGTACATATGGCCCTATGTTTCTGCAAATTAGTGATGCTCTCTGCAGTCCTGGTATTCATTTCCTGTAACAACCAATATCAGAGAGTGTCATTCGTTGTATTTCTTTAATTCGTCTGTGCTCTTGTTGACTGCCCCAGATGTCTGTCCCCTTTATCAAGCTGTACTGTAAACTGATTCTTGCTGTGAGGCCTACCAGCACATTTCCTCCAGTTGCTGGACACAGTCTCATGCTGGCCTCTCTTCATTGCTGGAGCATTTCATTGCTGGACCATTGACTGGGAGGTGTTGGGTTGCCTTGGATTCAATAGCTGAAGCCTGCTTGCCAGCCCACTGATTAGCATGTCAGTCAGAGCCCGTGGAGGTCGTGTAAACCCCAGAATGCTTTTGGTCACTGGGTTGAGAAGTCAGGAATGCAAGCAGCCAGTTAGGGCTTTCTACCACCTGTTGCTGTGCAACTTGTGCAGAGTGAATTAACTTATTAACAGCTACAGACCATGGAGGTTAACTGTTAAGGAAGCCTAAAGCTTTTGGAATATTTCAATTTAGTGAAACAATCCGCATTTCCCCAAGTGTTATGCCGACCCACTTTATTTATTGCAGATTTATATAGTGCAAACTCGATCTGAAGGTCTTACATTACATAAGATCAGATTTGTTTTTTTTCAGTTCTTTTAGGCACAGTATTATTACCCGATTTGCCTACAATCACAGACCGGTGAGCAGAGGGAAACCCTTAAACATGGTTCCCCAGTTCTAAAGTTGGCAGCTCTGGATGAAACCCACATCAGCTCTGATCTTTAATGCAGAGGTGCTTCCTTTTTTCTTAAAACATGCCATCATAAGGAATAAGGGCCAGATGTAGCAAAATAACATTTTGCGACTTGCAAATCGCGAGTACTTGCGACTCGCAATTTGCAACTCGCAAAATGTTATGCAGAAAGGTGTCTCAGACACCTTCTGCGAGTCGGTATGGGGTCGCAAAGACCCACCTCATTAATATTAATGAGGTGGGTCGCAAATTGCGGCCCCATACCGAGTCTAGGCACTCGCAAACATGGAGGCCTGCTGTCTTCAGCAGACCTCCATGTTCGTGACTGCTTTCAATAAAGCAGTTTTTTTTTTTTTAAGTGTAGCCCGTTTTCCTTAAAGGAAAACGAGCTGCACTTAAAAAAAAAAACGAAACCTTTAGTTTCAGATTTTTTTCAGGGCAGGTAGTGGTCCCTTGGACCACTACCTACCCTGAAAAAATATTTGTGGGCCCATTCACAAAGTGGAAGGGTTCCCATGGGGACCCCTTCCAATTTGCGAGTGGGTTACCATCCACTTGAAGTGGATGGTAACTGCGACACCATTTGCGACCGCATATGCGGTCGCAAATGGTATTGCATACCACTCGGAATCGCAAATAGGAAGGGAACACCCCTTCCTATTTGCGATTCTGAAATGCATATTGCGAGTCGGTCCCAACTCGCAATATGCATTTCTGCATAGCAAAGAGGCATTTGCGCCTCGCAAACGGCGATTTTCGCCACTATTTTGTCGCTCAGTCTTCGAGTCCCGGAAGAAACTTGCAAGCACAGCTAAACTCCAAGGGGGCCAATTTTCAGAGCCATTTCTTGTATTGTGCAACAACTACAAATTAATCCTGTTTCGCCACCTGCCTGGTCTCCTTAGCCAGTCCGGACATTTCTTCTTAGATTTTTATGTTATCAAATAGCATGGAAGCAGCACTAGGATTGGCTGGATGCTGGAGCAGGCAAACCCTGTGCTCCTCAGGAGACCGAGGGCTTGCAGCTGCAATGCCCTCCCCCCCGGCTCACTAACACTGCACGTAGGAGAAGCTTCAAGTGCGCATGTCGAGTTGGACGCAGAAAGGTACCCATCCAACCCGACATGCGCTCTGCTGTAAAATTCCACCCATGTCTGCCCACCCTGCACTCTCAATCATTCTGACTGACAATCACACCTGCCCTGAAATGAAAATATTGTGGCTGGCTGGCTGGGAAAAATAAACCTAAACTAAATCAATCCTAGATTTCTTTAGTACTGGAGCCGAGGGTGCAACAAATTAGGGTACTGCACGACGCTCCAGTGCATAGAGCATCTGCCCCTGGTGAGGTATACAGTGTATTTTTACGCTGTTCAATAGGGTGTCTGAATATGTAATTTAGTTTGTCATCTCTAAACATCATGACTATGCATCTTTCTTAAAGTTGCTGGATTGTGCCGATGCTGAGTGTCACGTAATAAAGAACCAGTGGCAGCATGTAACATTTTTAAGTGATGGTCTGTCAGTCCTGGTCTGATTTGCACTGTGAGAGTGAAGAGTGGATATCGGATTTGGGGCAAAAATGTAAAACATATCACGCTTCACACATAGTAACGGAGGTTCAATGTTATGTGCCTATCCACACATAGTTGATAACTTAGTTACTATGGGCCTGATTTAAAGTTTGACGGATGGACTCCCATCAGAATGGTGGAGGACATTACACGCACCATCCCTACAGTATCGTCTGTCAAATCTAGAGATGACTGCAGCCCAGTTATCATCTCTGTACCTTGAAATGAATTCCCTTCAGGGTACAAAATCGGCTATTGTGCATTTTGGCAGGCATTCACAAAGCTTTTAAACTTGTGTGTTTTTTTCAGAAACAAACTCCCAAATCTAAAGTGTTTTTTTCTGAAAAACAAAAAAACTAATGACCCCCACTCCCTGGGAGTTGTCTCCCAACGGGTGGGAGGTAATTTTTGTATTTATCTGCCCCTTACTACCGGGCTTTATCTACGGGTGAAGAACAGAAAAAAAAAGAATTACACAGTCCATCTTAATAGGACGTCCAATGTAATACCTTTTCTCCAATGGCCCCTACTTTGTGACCTTAATAAAAATGCACAATACATACAAATGTAAAGTGTGATTTGAAAGGAGAATGGACCCTTATTTTGAGTGTTTGTAAGTCAGTGTTTAAGTAAACATTGCCTTATTAACTCCGTCACAAACATTTCAAAATATCACTCTCTCTTGTTTTGTAAATGGAAGGAGCGCATGACGTGAAGGGGGTGCCCTTAAATTACATGGAGTCACCCGGTAACTTGTGGTGAGGAGTATTCGCTAATACCACCCTACAGACAAAAGGTAATCTACATACTCAAACACAAACCCACCTCTGTCTCATCGTGTCCTGCTCTGGAAGACGGAAGAGGCTGCTCTGCAGATCAGATGAACAGCGCCGCACAGCAGCAGGAAGAACCCGAAGGTACGCAAGCCCAGGCTCCTGCTGCGCAAGGGGATTGACTGGACCAGACCAGCATGGGTGGCGTGGCACTCAGACAGAAGAGGAAAGAACCACAGGGGCCTCTTGTCTACCTTGATACTAGAGCTGCTGAAAATTTTAATAATAATAATCATGATATACTGCAGTGACTCTAATAACTGACACTCACCTTTCTTGTGGAAAAAACTTAAAGCACTGCTCTTAGCAGCAGAGGGGGGCCTAGAGGACTACAGCCCCCATCACCCTTAGTGGCAGGAGCCACAGCTCTGCGCCCCACCGGGCACTCTTCAGGAGCCAGCGCCGCCCGCTGCTGTGTGGGACAAGCGCGGGCGCAGCCAGGGTCAAGACCGGGCTAAGAATGGGCCCATCTTCACCTGTCATCGGCTGGACAAGGCTACGCTGGGCCACCCCCCTAAACTGTTCACACACTCTCTCACCTACAGCAAGTGACACTTCATTTGATAAATAGGTTTGCAGCTTCCAATTGCTGTTAGTCAGTGGCTCTACAAGAGCTGAGATTATTTTTTATTGAATCGCTTATGCTTTGGTACATGGGGAGAGATGGGTAAACGGAAGGCAGCAACTTCACAGGATAGTTTTAGAGGTAACTGTACATTAGATGGCTTCTTACAAAAGGCAGTGGGAGCCAAAGAAAAGGAGATTGAATCTGCTGAACGACGATTGTCCATTGCAGCTCCCCGGCTACCTCTTCCTCGCCAGCCCAGTTATTGCTGACACCTCAATAAGCCTTAAGGGCTAACCAACAGGGAGTTAAGCAAGATGGTTGTCAAGAGATATCAGACACCCGCTTGACTGATCTATCTAGAGCAGAGCTCCTGCCGGTTTCATTGGGCACTTCGGTCAGTGTAACAGATATCCCATATGTTAAAGGGAAAAGAAAACGAGGTGATAATTCCCTAAAGAACAAATGTGCACATACTGTGGGCCCCCACAGCTCTGAAATTGAAAGTGGATTGGCTGAGAGCCTCGCTCCAGGAGGATCCTGTCAACGTAACTGTCCTAATAACAGAGCATATAGTGGAAGAGTTAGCCAAGAGATTGCGTCCTATAGAGAACCGCCTAATATCTGAGAAATTGGGGGGGGGTGCTCAACTATTTAAGTCCAACGATTTATTGCCCCACAATCTCCTCCCTACAGCTCCAGCCTCAGAGCAATTCTATATTGTCTGGGTTACAGGATGGGGCTCTGCTGTGCCAAGAGAGAACCTCATCACATCTTGAAGTATATCGCAACCTTGCCCCCAAAAGTGCCTCTGCCGGACTGTCCATGAGAAAAGACCTGGTTGGATGCCCCAGCCAGGGTTTGGGGATTATCATTTTGGAGACGCAGCCACTAATAACATGGGAGAAAATGGTACCAAGTCAGTGACCAAGGACGACAGGGTGACTTCTAAACGTCAGGCTGCAAATACCCAGAAGATGGCAAGAAGTAGTGATAGACTTCACAGGGTTCTACATCTTCCCCTGGAGGTCAGCCCATATGTGGTAGTGATTACTAATGTACCCAGGTTACAGATAAGTAATTCAGAAACTTATACAGAACTGAAAAACAAAGTCATTAAATGGTTACATATTAATGCCAACATCCCATTTTCAATGGTGTCTTCAATACTAATGGTGAGGAGGGTGGTTTGGGTGGGCTGTCTGAAGAGGTTCTGTGAAAGAGATTGTATTGTTGTCCTGCTACAGTTAATCAGATCTTTCTAAATTGTTGAAAAGTTGGTTCACTGCCTAGGGGGCTTTTTCTATGCAGACTCGCAGCATTTTGTCCCCACACAAGTTTCTTCTTCACTGAGGAGGTGGAAATTGGCTCAAGAGGCCCTGTTAGTTCTTGTGTCCAAAATGCTGATCCCCCCTCTCCAACAGATTGTGTGTAGGCAGATTCCATCCACATTGTCTGAAGTGGACTGTATCAAAGATGGGGCTAAGCACAGGCCACCAGGAGGAGGGCGGGGGGTCGATAGTAGCCTTTGATGTGCCTGATGCTCCTAGCTACGGAGATGTTTGTCCGGAGGTTGAACTGATGCAAAAATTTATTCCAGTGGGTTTACCTCAGATTCAATCACAAACATTGTCCAAGAAGCCAGTCTACATTATCACTTGGAACATAGCAGGGCTAGAAGCCAAAATGTCCATCCCACAATGTTTTTTTTTTTTATAGACGAGCATATGATTTGCCTATTCCAGGAAACGTGGGCCATGGAGACCAAGCATAGACCAGGATACAGAAGCTATTGGGTTCCAACGAACAGGGTGTCTTCCGGTAGACCCTTGGGGGTTTACCTATTTGGCTCAGTGGCTCCCTCAAGTGCCAAGTGAAAGAATTGGTTATGGGTTGTGCTGACTTACAGGGCTTTGTTCTGTCTACCCATAACGAGCAACCGCTACTACTAGTAAACATCTATAATAGGAGTGTTGGAAGAAGCTGTGAATCCAAAGTTCTAAGTGCTCTGGATAATATGTTAGCCACTAGAAAGAGTGCCCATTACAGTATATCCTGAATGATGGGACTTTAATGCTACATTTGAGCCTTATCCATTGGTGCAGGAGCTTTATCTAGAAGAGGACATTCTATAGGGTATCCCACAATTACTGAAGAGCAAAGGACACAGACTAACTAGGGCGGCACTACAAATTGTTAATATCACGCTTGCCCTCGGCCTTCGAGCATGTAATGGGCGCTCTCGCTCAGATGTAAATCCCTCTCCTACATTTAGATGAGGGACATGTAGGAGTCATATTGACTACTTCTTACTAGATATAAGCTTGTGGGTATATATGGAAGACATGGTGGTAGTGGAGCACTTGTAAAGCGACCACGATCCACTGATACTTACTACCAGGAGTTTGCTACCTGTAATTGGGGCCCCTGTTTCTAAGGATTTCGATCGGCATCTCACTATGACAAATAATAGACGGAATGTTAAGTGGGAAACGATCAACTCTTCCCCGTGTGTCATTGCAACCATGTATAGATTACTGGTAAACCAAATGGAACTCGTGCTCCAATTCGGGCAGGATGAGGAAAGGATACTGGCTGAGCATTTGAAATTATTTGATTGCCTGAAAGAGCTATTCGTTAAAGAGTCTACAGGCAAAATGAGAATTAAGTGTAATAATAGGTGGTACAGTAGATCTTGCAGAGAAGCTAAGGATAGGTTACTGAGGGATCTTAGAAGGGGGACTGGAGATCCAATTAAACAATTGAGGAAAAACTATAAGCTGGAGTTGACCAAGGCACCGAGAAGCTGGGAAGAGAAGTGTTGAATAGCCCTTTCAGAGGCAGCAAGAAACAAGGATGCCAGTAAGTTTTGGAAATTGGTTTCAAACGAAAGTGGGGAATTCCAGCATCTGTCTGGGCATCCCAATTCTTCCAGATGAATGGGTCAAACACTTCAGTTCACTCTACTCTGGGAGTGATGAGATTGATCCCTCAGAGAAGAGTGATAGTAGGGAAGAGAGTGTATTCCCAACTAAGTTTTCCTTAGCTGAGACCAAGGTAGCAATATCTTCTCTTAAGTGTGGCAGAGCCCCAGGCCTCGACAAAATACCGGGTGACCTCTACAAGTCAAATCTTGACATCTGGACACCTTACTTAAATAAGGTCTGTAATGCAGTGGCTGCAGGTGCGCCCATCCCCTATACCTGGAAAGGGGCAGTAATAGTCCCCCTCTACAAGAAGGGAAATCCTAGTAATCCATCTAATTATCGGCCTATAAGCCTGTTAGATAACCTCCAAAAAATGTTTGCAAAGCAGATTTTGAACCATTTGGAGGAGTGGATTGAGGAGAGCACAGTCATTTCGAGTTTGCAGGCAGGATTTAGGCCTGCAGTTAGCACACTTGATCAAGTGATGAGGTTTATAGCAATCAGATGGAAGACGGTGGATATCGATGGGGGGAACTTATATGTTGCCTTCATTGATCTCTGTGCAGCCTTCGATCTGGTTCTCAGACATAAGCTGTGGGTACACATTAAGCAAAATGGGAGTTCCTAGTGGACTCTTGATCTTAACTGTTCGACTCCATGAAGGCACTTTTGCCCGAATTAGATGTGGCAGGGATGGTGAACTGACAGATCCAGTTATCACTGAGAGAGGGGTGCGGCAAGGCTACGTTCTTGACCCCACCCTCTTTCTCTTGTACATTAAGAACTCTATTAAGTATTTAAATAATTGCATGAATGACTCGCCATGGTTGGCTGATCGGAAAATTCTGGGGCGGCTTTATCCGGAGGATACCATTATTATGGTGAAATCACCTATGAGACTACAAAACGTAGTCAATCAGCTTTGCCTGTTTTGTAAAGACTTTGGGCCATATTTTTACTTTTCGACGCACAACTGCGCCAACGCATTATTAAGCACCAAAAAGCACGTAATGAGACAAAAGAATGCAAGGAATTAAGAGTTAGGGGCATATTTGTACTCTGATTGCACCAAATTTGCGTTAATTTTTACGCAAATTTGGCGCAACCTGAACTCCATATTTATATTTTGATGTTAGACATATGTAGCATCAAAATATTGGACTTTGCACCATTTTTTCGATGCATGAACCGACCTTGCGATATTGAGATGCAAGGTAGCCGTACCCATCCAAAAAATAGTGTTAACCCTGCTAGCGCGCCTGGTCCTTAGTAAGTAAACTTACAAGGGGACGCGTATAGGCCGATGAACCTTTTGGTTTGCATGGAGTATCCTAGCTATGTAGTAATCGATGAACATCAATTATCATTGTAATCAATCAACAACCACTAAGAGAATCATGAGACAATGTATCAACATTTCATTAATAACCACAACTCAATTATACGTTTCATCAATTTTATTTCCCTATTAGTTACAATACTAAGGGCCATATTTATACTTTTCGACGCACAACTGCGCCAACGCAGTTGTGCGTCAAAAAATCTAACGCCGGCTAACGCCATTCTGAAGCGCCATGCGGGCGCCGTATTTATTCAATGACGTTAGCCGGAGTTAGCCAGCGGAGCTGCCTGGTGTGCGTGAAAAAAAATTACCCACACCAGGCAGCGCCGGCGTAGGGGAATATGGAGCTTGGGCGCCAAAAAATGGGGCAAGTCAGGCTCAGGCAAAATTTTCGCCTCAACCCGATTTGCGCCATTTTTTTTAACTCCCAACCCCCATTGAAATGACTCCTGTCTTAGCAAAGATAGGAGTCATGCCCCCTTGCCCAATGGCCATGCCCAGGGGACTTCTGTCCCCTGGGCATGGTCATTGGGCATAGTGGCATGTAGGGGGGCACAAATCAGGCCCCCCTATGCCACAACAAAAAAAAAATTACTTACCTGAACTTACCTTATGTTTCCTGGGATGGGTCCCTCCATCCTTAGGCGTCCTCCTGGGGTGGGCAAGGGTGACAGGGGGTGTCCCTGGGGGCATGGGAGGGCACCTCTGGGCTCCTTCCGAGCCCACAGGTCCCTAAACGCCTGCCCTGACCAGGCGCTAAAAAACGACGCTAAAGCGGCTGGACGTCATTTTTTTTGACCCGCCCACTCCCGGGCGTGATTTTTGCCCGGGAGTGTAAATACGTCGCACATGCCTCTGAGTAAATTTTTTAGACGGGAACGCCTACCTTGCATATCATTAACGCAAAGTAGGTGTCCACGCTAAAAAGTGACACAAACTCCATGGACTTTGGCGCTAGACGCGTCTAACGCCAGAGTATAAATATGGAGTTAGTTTTGCGTCGAATTTGCGTTAAAAAAAACGACGCAAATCCTGCGCAAACGGAGTATAAATATGCCCCTTTGACCTTGAGGTCAATGCCGGGAAAACAAAATTGATGATTTGCTGTCAGGGAAAGAAGAAGATGAATGCTAGCATAACAATTAATTCTGTCATTCTAGAAAGAGTCAATGAGATCGACTATTTGGGGATCAGATTGATGGATTGGGTACATGGAATACACACGTTAGTAAAAGTGCCCATATCATATGTCACAGAGAGGGACTTTGGGCTGCAAAGCTAAAGCTCCATTAAGTCCCCCATTAAACCCCATTGTGGAAATCTATAAGGCCCAGGCTAGGGGAGCCACCCTATATGGAGCAGAATTGTGGGGCTTTAATAGCCAGCAGAACATCCTACAAGTCAAAGAAAACAATTTCATCAGATACATAGCTAGGCTGGGGAAGGGCACCCCGTTAGTACCTTTAAGACTGGATCTTGGGTTGAATAGCATTGAAGACGATGTAGCCCTGAAGCCCCCCTTATGTTGGATGTGGCTCTGGAAGACAGAGGAACTGGAACCTTTTAGGGAGGGAATCAGAGACTTATTAGGGAATTCAAGCTGTTTAGATAAGGTTAGTGTGATGTGGAAAATGAAATCGGCTTGGATCAAATTAGGCTTCCACCAGTTTTGGGGGAACCCTGAATCGATCCCGGCCGATGCGGCCATGCTTGTCAAGCAGAAATATTGGGGGAGGGGAAATGATCGGATTTCCCAGAGGAGCAGGTTGGGTCGCTTATCATCAGAATGTTTGCTTGTCAAGCAAGAGCCACAGACTGAACATTACTTTGACCTGCCCATACCAGCCTATGCTTGTTCCCTATTCCTCCAGAGTAGATACGGTATCCTGCCTGTTAATGTTTTCACCGCTCAATGGTCATCAAACAGTTCTGAAGATAACAAATTCAAACTGTGTCAATTATGTGTGGAATTAATCAAACATTTTCTTTTTTTCCGTCCTAAATATAAGATCCCTAGGATAAAATGGACTTTGCAAAACTTTGTTTCTCTACAACTGAGCTACTGGCTATAGAATTTGTAAAAGCGACACATCTACAGTGGTAGTAAGTGCTGTTTCTAAATATCTGTTGGTTTCCCGGTCTACCCATCGTAGAGCCATTAAAGCACTTGGAAGGGACAGCTCAGAATAAGAGTTTTTAGCTGCGATGGTTCAGAGCCCTCATAGAATTTGGATGGGATGGCTCAGGATAAGAGTTTACATCTGCGTTGTTTTGCACAGGGCTATTGGCACAGTCTCAAAAGCATGAAATAAAATTTTCTTATATCTCTGTATCATCATCAATGTTTAATGCCTATTCAATTCACAAATGTGGCACACCAACAGGGGCAGTAAGTGCTAAGATAATCACTTGTCCTAGACTGGGTCTAGCTTTCAAAGCACTTGGTTGGGATGGTTTATAATAAGAGCTTTTATATCTACAAAGGTTTGCACATGGTCACTATCCAAGGCTCAAGCAGGAATGGTTTTTATTTGGTTTTATTTGATGGGGATTTTAAGATTGTATTGATCACAGCCTATGCCAATTATTTGAGCATTTATATATTTTGAGATGTATAGTATCGTACTGTAGTTTTAAAGCTGTTGTTACTACAAACTTGGGGAGTTCCCAAACGATTATGTATAATATTGTATAAGATGTATTTTACACTGAGATTTTTAACTTTTGTCTTTTTAATTGTGATTCTTGTTTGACTATGTGATTTTATGTTTCAATATGCCAATAAACATACAAAAAAACACTCTCTTAATCTGGGTAGTAGTAGGATTTTGCAGGTCCATTTTAACGGTGGGCGGAGAGGTCATTATTTCCCAGTCTCCTGCTGCAACACATTTATTGATAGATTTTAATGCAAAGTTGACCTCTTTGACAATGGAAAGCAGCTAATAAAACTTAATATTGTCAAATGATGATCTACTGTGTTTTCTATTACCACAAAGGACATATTGTTAAACTTTGAAGCAAGTCCTCTTGTGGAGGGCCCCACTTCAATTTGTTAAGCCCAGACCTGCAAAAACTTCTGATGAGTAATTTTTTTGTGCATCCAACTTTTGCTACCACAAGCAACAGTAAGAAAACCATCACCAGGCTATCTGCGACAGTAACTGATGAAAAGGGCATCATTTAAGTATCTGCATGCGTTGACAATGTGAACCCTTGCACATCAGTGATGTTAGTAGGCTCATTGGGATGCAGTATCAGTCCCTGTGATATCATCAAGGTAAATGGTTGGGTGTTGCCACTTTCTTTTATGTCATGAGGAAGAATAAAAGGAAGTATGATGTCACCTCTGCCTTCCCTATGAGTTTGGTGAAACAATGCAGATCCTTTCAGATGCTCACTGTCTATGAGCTTTGAATGCCTACAGCCTAGAAAATAAATATTTGAATGTATTAAATCAGTGTGCACTCTAAAGGTTTTGCTTGCCTGTACGACGTAGCCGGAGATGCATGCAAAGTTTGGAGGCTGAGGGGCTCCATCAATTAGGACGTCTCCGCTGAGCCCATGGGGATCTTTTCTGGCAGCCAGGATATCCAGCAATCTAAAGGTATGCAAAAGATTCTACATTTAAGAAATGCTTTATTTATGTTCTTTGGTATTCCTCTGGAATTCAGAGTCACAGAGAAGAGACCTGCAGCATCACAAATTAGCCATCTGTTTTTTCATAAAACATTTTTTCACCTTATTTGCAACAGAGTGCTATCTCATCTGTTATCAAATTCATCATTCAAAGAGTTTCCTAATTATTCTAAAAAGTTACTTCTTAGAATTTTACCGAATGAGTGTATCTCTATGGCCTGACCTAAAGTGCTCTATAGCACTACCACCCTGAAGAACATGTACACACAGCTGACATTCTTAAATAGCTGCTGGACTGTGCAAGGGACTTGGGAGAAGATGTGGATCTGTCATGTTTTCTTCATGACTCTTTCTTGAATTTCCAACCAGCACAGCAGTAGTGCAAGAGTGCTCACCTGTTTTGTGACGTAGAAGAGTGCTGTGCTGTTTTCTACATGGGCCACCGCCCCGCTGAACCATCAATGGTCCGAAACCTTAACCATCTGCCATGAGGCCCTACCAATAATCTGAAGAGTGGCTTGTGACCGGTAGAAGTGAATGGAGTAGCTGGAAAGGTTGTTCCTGCCATTCCAAACTTGGGACCAAGAATTAGTGGACTGAGATGAGCTTTGACTGGCATTTTTCTAGACAGTCCCGGTGGTCTGCCAAATGGTGTTGTAAGGAACACACACGGAGCATGACGTGTGGCACCACTCACTACAGGATAGGCGGAGTCCCTGAAGACTCTGAAACCACAGGATGCCATAATCTTAATGATCGAGACGTGATCACTGCATGTCCTCCAAACCTCCCTTTCACACATCCAATGGACCATAAAAGGGGAAACCTGAAAGACTGTGAAAGCTAGGGTGAAGAACCAAAAGTCAGAGGACTAGGAAATAAAAGTTAAGAGTAGGTGGCGGAAGGAGCAGAAAGTCAGGAACTCAGAGTGTGGCCAATTTATTCTAACTGCTGCAAGAAGGAAAGAAGGGGGAAAGGTTGAAAAAAGGAGAAAAACAAAGTACAGAAGAGAAGAAAATAGTTTTGAAGAAAAACAATTATTGAGGTGAAATAATGGAAGTGATCCTCAGTTTATATGGGGTTGAGGACCTGTCAGGGCCCAGTTGGGAGCACAGGGTCTCAGTGATGAGTCCAGGATTGTTAGGGATAACCCTGACAGTGTATGTGGTGACCTTGGGGGGAAAGGAGTGAGGATTACCGCAGAGACAGCAGAGTGCCCATTGGGCACTGGGTTGTTCTGAGACCGTCCTCAAGAGCTCGACTGCTCCCACTCTTCCTTCCATTGGGAACCTTGGCAAGAAGCCTCCACTGTGGTCATTGTCTTCTACATCACATTTTCCATGCAGGATTACATCCTGCAGGTGACTGATGGTGCATCCTGCAACCTGAGTAAACATCCTTGTGGTTCACCCATAGGCAATCTTATGCCGGTGCCCTTCAGTGACAAAAGTAAGGACTGTGGGTACTGGGAAAAAGCCTCACAATGCCAAGGAGTCCTCTAGCCTGACCAAGGACTGGCACTAGAAAATCCAGCAGCCAGAAGCGCGGGACTTGAGCACATGCTGGTTGAGTCCTGGGACCAGGTACACACTAGTTGAGTACCAAGGTGTTCCAGGACCACAGTGACAAGTATAACAGAGGTAGGGGTAGGACTAAAACTTCCACTCTCTGGATGAAAGATACATTATGAACCCATCAAGTCAACACTTCATGAGAACTGGCATTTTTCAACAGGGCTTTGTATTAAATGTTTTACAGATTTTTTAGGGAATTCAAGGAAAGAACTCTCCATACATATTATAACGTAACAAGATGTGGACTTATAGTCACAAACAGCAATATGACCATAACAGCATCTCCCTGCAAGGCTATACTAGTGTGGACAGTGTCAGCATTTCTCAGTTGGGCTGCCTTGCTTTTGATGTTACAGTGCCAGTATTCAGCAGTTAGTTTTGCTGTACTTTTAGTGAAACAGCAACTGCACCTCTAAGCAAAGCTGCTTTACTAGTAATGGACAGTACCAACTGAGTGGCAATACATTTTAGGTGAGGGGAGTGCTAGCACATTTCAAGGGCTTTTATAGTAAAATAAAACGCAGAGTACGTTTATCGTCATGACAGAATGCACATGTGTTTTTACAAAGTAATCCTGTGCTGCAGATTAAATTGTGTTTTTTTCTCTTTTCAGTTTTTTTGATGCCCATGTTTTATGCACTAAAGGGCCGATTGAAGAAAAGTGGTGCTGCACTTACTGCAGCGCCACTTTTCTTGCACCCCTTAGCGCCCCCCTACCTTCACCATGTGCGCACCAAATTTAAAATATGGTGCACCATGGTGCAGGGTAGGGGGCAATAGCATCATTTTTTTAACGCTATTGATGTAGTCTGCTGGAGTAATGCCAAAATGTTGGCGCTACTCCTGCAGAGTGCAGAGGGGTCCATTATAAATAATGGAAGCCCACTTTTAATGCCTACTCTGAGCAGGCATTAAAAGTGCCTAAAAAATGGCACAAGCATATCTCTTTGATTTCCTTGCGTCATTTTTTGGGCTCCACTAATGGGGGAACACCCCCCCTTGCATACATTATGCCTGACGCAGGCATAATGTGGCGCAAGGGTTTACAAAGTGGTGCAATGTATGCATTGCTCCACTTTGCAAATATGGTGCAGGGAAAAAGCCACTTTAGCCCCTCCTTAGCGTAAAATAAATGACGCTATGGCGGCACTAAGGTGGGGCTAGGGGCTCTTAAATATGTTCCTGTGTCTGTCTTGGTGACATGCACAGGTGAATGTTTCTGCCTTCTCTGTTTTTCCGGCTATCCTGCTAGCATAATGCAGAGAAAACTCAAATGTGGTGATTAGAAAACACAGTAAAAGTGCTGTCGAGATGTAACTAATGTAGTTGAACAAGTGTTAGAAAAAGCGCCGAGTATTTCATTTCAGTTGCATTCAGGATATCACAGGATGAACAGTGCCACAGTGTTGTGATCATGGCTTTCCTCTGTACTTGTTCCCAAATGATTTGCGGGCTTAGATTTGTCTTTTATTCTAATCGAGCAATCTCATTGGTGGCTCTTTATGACTGGACCCCAGCTCTGCCAAGCAATTGGCAGAACATTTTTCCATTTGTTTCCATGCTTCTCTTAGGATTTGCTTCAGTTGCAAGCTTTGAGATGAGATGAAAGGCTCTTTCATCCTAGCGCTTATCTGTTTCTGTACTCTAATGCAGTTGCTTGCCCTAAATACTGGAGCTTTCTGGTGCTGTAGGTTTGGTAACAATGCCTGACATCTTATAGTGTCTGATGTAATGCCAGAAAGGTTCTTTGTGAAGAACCTCTCAGGCACATATTCCAGTGTGCATCTTTAATCAAGGTGATGGAATTACAAATCATAGCTGCTTTATCACTACCACCCTGCTGTTGTGTACCCCGAGTGTTTTGTGGTCACACTCGTAGATTTCCCAAAGCCTTAAAGGAAAACAATGGCATTCTCGGTGGAAATTAAAACTGCTAAGTGTCTCTCACCCCCTCAATGTGCTATACCAGTTTGTAGACAGGGTGTTAAAGTCAGACAACCCTGCCAAAGAATGTCTTACATCTGCAGCTCATTTAGCAGAGTCCCATCTGAACCCCAGAATTAGTAAAGATACAAATAACGGTATTTAGTAATGTATTAGAATTTATTAGCAGCTATTCTCATGTAAATCAGATGAACAAGAATTATCATAATAATAAACATCAAGACAACTGAAAGTAACACGTGTGAAAGGTTGACATCCCAAACATTGTTCATCAGATATACCTACCCTACTAGGGTTATCCCTAACTATATTATGGTTAGCTGACTTAGCCCTTGCCATATCAGTCTATTATAATATTTGCAGGGTCACTTAATGCCCCCCAGATAACTATATCTGGCAGAAGGCCTCAAACTGGAGTGTTGACTTTCAGCATCTCTCCTGTGGATAGGGTCTTTTATAGACTATTCATGTATTACGACTTCGAAAGAAATAGAGGGCATCTCCTGCTAGAACACTTCTTCAATACTTCTTCAATTATGTTTTTAGAGAGCACCTTGAAGCTGCTGTGGTTTATCTTTTAGATCCTTTATATCTTGGTCCCTGTGCTTGCAGATCTCTAGCTGGAGTAAACTGTTGCAAAGGAATAGAAATATCCTTCTTTGTCTTTGCAATGTAAGCACAGGAACGTCAATTCACCAAAAGGTCTGGGATAGCAGAAGTTACATCACTAGCCATTTGACCTTTACGTTCACATACATGCTTACACACATACTATTGGGAGTCAAAGGTGATTGTGGACTTGCGGACACCGCAGAGAGTTTTTTTTCCCTATCTGACAAGTCAAAGGACTCGGATGAAGAGATCCCATTAACAGATATTGACTCAGAATGCAGCTCTCCAGGCAGTATTTGGGGGTCAAACAAATTGACTTGCAGAAGGAAATCAATTGAACGGTTTAGTACTGGGGCAATCTGGGGATAATGCCCAGGGGGGTGCAGCCAAATGATCCAGAAGGTGTAGGGGAACTTCAGTGGGACTATACGGCCACCCAGCAGGCATTTTCAAAGATTGACAGCTCTAATGATATTCCAACAGGATCTATAATGGGGCTCTCAGAACAGGCCAGGGTCCCCTTTCTGGAACTTATTTACTGTACCATGTGTCAACACCAGGACAGTGCGCGCTCTACGGGCATCTAGAATGCAAAAACCCAACACTCGCAAGATAATGTAATTTATGCATTGTGATGATGTGTTATTGTTTAACCTTTTGCATTGCAGAATTCCATCCAAAAGATTCATTTTTAAGGTGCTTATAAATACTGTACATTAGCAATGTATTGCTGCAGACATTCAGAGTGTGTTAGGGTGTGGTCCCTTTCCAGGGCCTTCTAGAGACTTTCCCTACAACATGCCTGGGCGTGGTTCTAGGCTGGACCAAGACTCTATAAAAGAGAGTCAGCCCAACTTCCAGTGCTCACTATTCAGAGGTCCCGGTGCAGAGCAGCAGCTTCTTCCTGAGCTCCTGTCCCGGCGGCCTATTTGGATTTTCCAGTCTTCTGCACTCATCTCTCATTGGTGATCACTGTTTCCAGGCGGTAAGACGGTGTTTGGACGTTTCCCAACACCGTAATTGAGAATTTTCATATTCTTGATTTTAATTCTTAAATGAATAACAGATTACTTGTGCGCTGCCATTTTTTGACATTTGTATGGTGGTTTGCAAATAGGGAGGACGTGCAATTTATTCCATAAAGATTTGACTTCGTTATTACATGGTTGTTCATTGCGCGCTGATATTTCTTGACATTTACATGATGTTTTACGAGTTGTCAAGACGTGCAACTCGTTTCATGAACATTTAACTTTGTTGTTCATTGCGCGCTACCTTTTCTTGACATTTACATGGTGGCATTCGAATCTGCGAAACGCGCGATTCACTTCTCGTGTGTAATCCATGCTGTTCATTGTGCGCTACCATTTTCTGGCATTTACATGGTGGCATTCGAATCGGCAACATGCGCGATTCTTTCCTTGAGTGTTTTTTCATGTTATTCATTGTGCGCTACCATTTCTTGGCATTTGCATGGTGGCATTTGAATCGACAAGACGCGCGATTCTTTCCCTGAGTGCTTTTCATGTTGTTCATTGTGCGCTACCATTTCTTGATATTTGTATGGTGGCATTTGAATCGTCAAGACGCGCAATTCTTTCCTCATGTATAAATAATGTAAATTACTGTGCGCTACTATTCTAAGACATTTTCTTGGTAGCATTTCAAGGTGACACGTTGCGTGATTTATTCCTTGAATCTACGTTGTGTGATTTCATGGTGCACAATCCTTTATGTTGTTTAATACTCATATAAAAATCTGCAATGTGCGCAATTCACTTCCCAATGTTTTTTCTGAGATGGACACAACAATACCAGAATTCTAGATGTAATGCTGTGTGTTCCTGATATGTATTCTTAAAAGGAGATTCATATGGTTGTTTAGAAATTGCTCAGAGTGTTTCCTGATTCTCATGCTAAAGAAAGTACTCGAATCTGAAAGTCCTATTTTACTTTTCCTGTTTCCTCCTCAGGTATTCGGTCATCTAAAGCCTAGTCAGTTTTAGGACTATTCTAGGGTTGTTCATGTTTTTTGGAAAAGACGAAGCTTAGAGTTGTAGCATGGTACTGAATTCATGAGATGTAATTTTGATGTTGTGTTTTAACCTTTTGCTTCCTACAGGTCTCCTTCCCAGCTGTTCCCGTCCTAAATCCCTTTTCCCCACTTGGACTCTCTTAGACTCTGTGATAAATCTTATCAGAGTATTGGAGCTGTCTTGTGGTGGAAGTGTTGGGAACGTGCACAGACCCCGAGGATCTGGTGACACTGACACCATGGTACATAACCATGAACAGGCTCAGAAAGAGAGCGGGAAGGCTAAAATCGCAAACAGACAACTGCAGTCTTCTATTAAAACAGTGGTAAAGTCCTATCAGGATATAAGTACCCGTATTGCCTCAATGGAGACTCGTACTGAGGGGCTGGAGACAGAGGTTAAGGCTACAGTTGCACAAGGGGCCATGCAGGGACAGCAGATCTGGATATGCAGTGGAAACTAGAGGATGCAGAGAACTGCCAGCGGCGGAACAATCTCCGGATTGTGGGCATAGCAGAGGGCCAAGAGGGGCAGGACACCAGGGCCTACATAGTGTCGTTATTTAAGAAAGCTTTCCCAGATCTTCTTGAATGGAACTGCGAGACAGAGATTCAGAGAGCACATCGATTTCCACTGTTTAAAAAAAAAACAAATATCTGATGTTAGTGGAGGACAGAACTATCCAAGGGCCATTATTATATATTTTGGCAACTTCTTGCTGGGCAATTAGTGTTTGAAAAAACTCGACCCAATTTAAAGACAAATGTAGAGGGAGTATCTTTCAAGACCAGATTTTGCACATGCCACGGTAGAGAGACGGTGGCGGTTGAGGCAGTTGATTGCACCGTTTCAGGAGGCAGGGGCAGAAACATATCTTCTAAGCCCCGCACGGTTAAAAATCATTTACAAATCAACAACGCAGACTTTTGTATCTGAAATAAAAGCAGGGGAATACTTGCAGCAATTAAGAAGCAGCAACAGTGGTGGAAATTAAATTGATCTATGGGTCTGGGTGACAAGGTGATTAGGGGAAAGGGGCGTTGAAAGTTTACTATGGAATGATGTTTCTTCTGTCTAAAGGCAGCCCCCCCGCTCAATTTTGCCGCTATTTTGTGGTGTGTGCCTTTTTTTTTTTCTTCTACCGTGACTGTTGCTAGGGACAGGTGGGAACTGTGGTGGTGGTGAAGAATTTTGATAATGTTAGTTTTATTAGCGGGCTGGGCTGGTGGGGTGGACGTCTTTCATCTAACAGGCCTAGGGACATGGCGATCCTATTTGTAGGGTTTTGGGTGGGTGGGTGGGATAGGGAGGGGAGGGTTGGTTTTGAGGGGAGGGGTTGGGACCGATCAGGGAAGTGGGGGTGGGGGGTAAGGGTGTAAAGGGACACACAGTAGGAAGGATGGTAATAATGTGAGGGGTTTCTTTAATGCAGAATTTGAAAAGATCATGTGGCTGGCCCAGGCAGGGTATGAGAGAAGATGGGTAAAATATGGGTCAGGAAAATAAAATGCGTATAGCTACAGTAAATGTCTGTGGGCTCAACAATGTTAAAAAACGCCAGCTGGTAAGGGAAGCCTTCAAGGCCTTTAAGGCCGATATTATTTGCATACAGGAGACACATATTGCAGGTGCACAGAAGCATTTGATGGAATTTTCTGGATGGAAGCTAGTGGCATGTACAAACCAGAATACTACTACCAGAGGGGTGGCCATAATTACACGAATTATGTCTCTAGTGGTTGGAAAACAGTTTACGGATAAGTCGGGTCGGGTGGTTTTTCTGGAATGTTTTGCTAGAGGGTCCAAGTTTACAATATACTCAATTTATGGATCAAATATGGCTGATCCGGAAATTTTCGACTTAGTTAACATAGAACTTGTATCCTGGACAACCCCGGTTGTAATATGTGGGGACCTTAATATTCATTTGGATAATTAAACCCCCATTCAAGAGCAGACGATGTACCTGGGTAGAAAAAACAAAGTTTTTTTGGCACTCTGGACATTAGTATTGAACTATGGGCTGATTGATGCCTGGCAGAAGTGTAGACCGCTATAATCAGGCCATACTTTTTTTTCTTTTCCACATAATAAATCAGCCAGGTTGGATTATTTTTTTGTGTGAGCATCTCTGCAAAAGGGATTAAAGATTGAGAGATATCCCAGAATTATATTGGATCATAACCCGTTGGTTTTGGTGGTGGAGTTAGGGAAGGAAGGGCCACAAGTTAAGTCCTGGTCTTTTGATAGAACATTACTAGCAGCCCCAGTGTATGTACAACAAATAAAAGTCTGGATGCCAGAGTTTTTTTTAGATAAATCGGGGTTCTGCCCCTTGCCATATAGTATGGGATACATTTAAAGCGGCCGATAGAGGAGAAACTCTGAGGTACGCAGTGAGAAAAGAGAGATTGCGTACTGAACAATTAAAGTTAATACAGATAAAGGTGAGTGCAGCTGAACAACGATTGGGGGAGGTGATGCGGAGTAAGGGAGAGACTTCAGATATTTTACATGAATTAACCGCTACAAAAGCAGAGGCCGTAAAAATTTATATGGAAATGGCAGCTGCTAAATTTCTGGTACATCGTCAGGAATGCTATGAATATAGCGAGAAAGTTGGTAAGCAGTTGGCCTTAAAAATAAGGCAGAAGCAAACTCATGGCAGTATCAGTACACTTGAGAATGAAGAAGGGCAGTTAGTTAGCAGTGGTCCCGAAATTCTAGAACTATTTAGACGGTTTTATCAAAAACTATACTCACAAGAAGGGAAACCCCAGGAGGAGGAGATGCTCTTAAACATGGGGAACACTCCATTGGGACAGTTGCAGGACCGAGATAAGAGTCAGTTGGAAGCCCCTCTGACAGCCAAGGAAATTGGCATACCAATTAGCGCTCTGGCAAGTGGCAAAGTAACCAGGGTAGATCAGATTCCACTCGAGTTCTATAAAACCTCTTAGAATTACAAAAGGAACTATTTAGTTTATTTCTTGAAATACAGTCAGGGTCCCCCCAACCGACTTCATGGGAAGAGGTCAAGATAATAGTTTTTTTGAAAAAAGACAAGGAGCTGCATTTACCTGGCTCATATCGCCCGATTTCTTTAATTAACAGTGACGCCAAAATCTATGCCAAGATATTGGCTAGTCAATTAAGTTCAGTGATTTCTAATCTTGTATCTCCGTGTCAGCACGGGTTTATCCCAGGAAAAGGTACAGCCGATCATATTAGACGTGTTATCACACTGTTGGACGCCAGGGCTGTGGCTAAACTTCCAATGGCAGTTCTACTGCTTGACGCAGAAAAAGCATTTGATCGTGTCCACTGGCCCTTCCTATGGACAATTCTGCGTAAAAATAATATTGGCCCCGGGTTTATTAAGGCGATTCAGCAGCTTTATCATAACCCTACTGCCACTATGCAAATAGCAGGGCTAAAATCAGCTCCCATTATTATTCAGAGAGGCACACGGCAGGGCTGTCCATGTTCACCTTTGTTGTTTGCCCTATATAGCGATCCTTCGATAAGGAAACTGCTTAACAATAAGCAGATCAGCCCAGTGGAATCGATAGGGGGCAGCACAAAAATACTTGTCTATGCAGATGATATTGCGGTCGTTACAACTGACCCCAAGACCGCTTTACAGGAAATAGAATATGAGGCCGCACGGTTTGGAATGGTGTCCAGTTACTTACTGAATAAAACTAAATGCCAAATATTAGTTAATGGCTGGGCAGTTTTTGAGGATGAGCGCAAAAAGACCCAGGTTCAATATCTAGGAGTCAAGCTGACGGCTAACCTTGATGAGATAGTAAAAATAAACCTGGCCCCGGTTTTTAATAAAGGTCAAGAAGGACCTGTACTGTATGAATAATTTGCATCTCTCATTGATGGGACACTGCAATGTGATTAAAATGACCTTTCTACCTAAAGTGCTCTACTTTTTTAGAACTATACCATTAGAAATTGGACAGGAATGGTTGAAACTAATGGAAGGATTGACTATTAATTTTTTATGGTCTTACACTAAAGCACGCCGGGCTTTTCGCTTTTTAACGCTTCCAAGAGAAAGAGGGGGGTGGGCGCTCCCCAACTTCAAATTATACTATCTGGCGGCTATATTACTATATGCACAGACACTATACGTTATGGATAGAACCATGCAAGAGACTCTTCGCTCAATCTATACACTAATTTTGGGTAAAGAGGCAGATGCAGCCTTCCTACGGATTTTAGAACCTAGTTACTACAAGAAGGTTAAATTCAAAATGATTAGATCCGCTTTTAAGGTATGGGCACAGGTCAAGCGCAAGGTAGGGATGGAGCGGGTCTGTTATTACACACCGCTCTGGAGCACACCTATGTTCCCAGAGATCTTTAAAGATAGGTACTGTATAGGATAGGCTAGTCGCGGGATTCAGAAAGTGGGGGACCTTTTTTTTTTAGGGAGGTCAAATAAAGAAATTTGAGGATTTAAATGCAGAGTTTGCCCTAGACAGTAGAGACTTTTTCAAGTTTTTACAGATTAGGAATTTTTTATTAACTAACTTCAAACACAACCCATGCGGGGGTAAGATCAAACTGATGGAGGCTGTGGGTAAACCCATAGGCTGTACTATTAGGAACTTGCACCCGCTCCTTCTAGATGTTAGTACAGGATGATGTGGCACTGCTCGTTAAGAAGGAGGAATCGCGGGTAGGCGCCAATGAGTCTGCAGTGTTTGATTCTATAGATATGGCTCAGAATGTTTTATTGTCGGACGGCCCGCAAGCTCAGCATTACATGGTCTTGTATAATTTATATTATACACCGGCCAAGATTGCCAGCTGGGGAAAAAGAGTGGGTAATACCTGTCCGCGATGCAGAAGCTTGGAGGCAGATCTTTGCCACATGTTTATTAATTGCGGGAAACTGTCAAGGCTTATTTATGAAATATCAGAATTTTTGAAGAAAGTTCTGAAACAGAATATTAATATAACACCTCAACTGGTGTTGCTGGTGGTTGATGATTCTGTCTGTAAGAACCAATCAAGGTATTTTTTGTTCTTGGCAATGTCTGTATTACGTGGATGTGTTGCGTCTGATTGGCTGGAATCTGGCCCTCTGTCTCGGAATCAATGGATTACGCGTCTGTTATCTGCATATCATCTGGAATACAGTTTATATAGTATAAAGGGTGCCGCAGCTAGGAAAAAAGGTTCCAAAATTTGGGCACCATTGTGCTCATGGCTTCAGGGCTCTGAGAGTGGACTGATAAAAAAACTAAGCTATTCATGAATTCCCGCTCTTTTTACATGAATATTTTTCTACTCTGTGTATAAAAATAATGTTAATAACTGATATTTGAGATTTATGTATGGACTATGAAGTCTTTTTATGATGAAATTTTATACCGCTGTGTGTCCTATAAAAATAAAAATGTAAAAACATTTTTTACTTACCTTTATTGCCAGGGAGGGTTATAGACCAATTAATTGTGCTATATATTATTACTCATGGTTAGTGTAATAAAAAAAAAAAAAGACAAAATAACAGGGAGATTGGAGCCACAAACCGATGTTCATAAGGACAGGCTGTCCCTGTGTTCCTACCTCTGAGTTTGCTTTCTCTGAGGCCCGGGGTCGCAAATGCAGTGCCACTAGTCACAACGGGCAAACTAGCTGCGACCCCTCGTGACCTCTTAAAGACGCCAATGTGTGAGCAGGAGAATTATGTCACAAATGACAAGTGTTAGAATGCAGAACAAGTGCTAAGAAGTCCACATTAATAGCAACCTGAACGCTAGGTCCTAACATGTCTGTCACGGCCCCAAAATGATTCAGTGCACAGATAATAAGTGGGTTAACATGCATCGAAGTCTGTGATTGTAACGTTTTCGAAACATATAGAAGAAGCATGCTTCTCATGACACGGTGATATAAAGTCTACTGTGTGAATACTCTGCTGCACTCGTGTTAGGCTGAAGATGAGCACCTCTGTTGGGTGCCAGATGTGCAATATCCCCTCCCTATTTCCAGCCTTGCAGCACTAGTGGACTCAGTCCTGGTCTCCAAGTTGCATAGAGTAAATGCATTCTCTGTGCTGAGGGTCAGGTTGAGCAATCACGGCCATGCCCCCATGCTGCAAGCTGCCACTCCTGCCAGGCACTGTGGCCAGTGGCATAAATGGAGGGTCATTTGTGTACCCACAACTCACTTCTTGGATGGGCCTGGCTGATAAACGCTATGTTCTGGGTGCCTGGTTCAGTACAGACATTCTGAAAAGGAGAACCTGGGAAGGTACAAAGGCACTAAATGTATAATTACACTTATTTGGCTGATAGGGCCTAAACCTTGCTGATAAAGCACATCAATGTCATGTGGAGAATACACAAATAAAGAGCTTATTAAAAATGTAATGTTACTCTTTGGTAAAATATTCTCTTAAAATCAGTCACCTTAATCACAAAGCACATGTCTACATAGATAAACATAAAGGCTCTCATTACGACCCTGGTGGTTGATGGAGAAGTGGCAGTTTTACCGCCAACAGGCTGGCGGTAAAAAAAAATGAATTATGACCATGGCGGTTACCCCCATGGTCATCTGCCACTTCTCCCATCAGACCGCCAGGGCGGAGACGACCGCTGGGCTGGAGACTTGGGTCTCCAGCCCGGCGGCCGTCACACTACCGCCGGCGGTATCATGACCCGGCTTAAAGCCATGGATTTCATGGGGTTGGGAACCACCATGAATTCCCTGCCACTGATAGGGGTCTCCCCCACCCCCCACCCCCACCCCGAGTCTGTCCCGACACCCCCCACTCCCCTTACCACCCCCCAAAGGTGGCAGGAGCCCCCTCCCCACCCCCACCCCAACATCACATTACTGATTCACACCCGACACGCACGCAGGCTCCAACAACACACATACCCGCACACACACCAACAAACATGCGAACAACCACACACAGTCATACACATACACCCACATTCAGACATACACGCACACATCCATACAGACATACATACAGACAACCATGCGCACATTTCCAAACACACAACAGCCTGCATGCATACAGGCACTCACACACCCCCTCTACATACTCACACGCACACCCCCATGCACACAGACAACACACAACAACCTCCCACCCCCCTCCCTAATGGAAGATCAACTTACCTGGTCCTTTGATCCTCCGGGAGGGGACGGGATCCATGGGGGCTGCTCCGCCGCCAGCACCCCGTCAACAGAACACCGCCACGCCGAATCACAGAACGTGATTCGGTGGGCGGTGTTCTGTTGATGTGGCGGTGGAGGTGGAGCAACCTCCACTTCCCTGCCGACCGCCAGTATGGCTGCTGCCGGCTCTCTGTCTGGAAAAGGACGGAGGGCTGCCAGCAGTCATAATGCGCTGAGTGGAAAACCGCCTGCACTGGCGGTCTTCAGCACGGCGGTCCCTCTGCAGTCTTGTAAAAAGACCGCTGAGGTTGCAATGACCCCCAAAGTGTATTTTGTGCTCAGTGCACCAAACCAATGATCTCTCAGGTAGGAATTTTACTAGAGCATTCCCATAGCACATGCTGCAATGTCTCTGTCTGCTGAAAGTCAGAACAATCCCAATAGTGGTTGAGACGCTTCCGGACATACATTCAAATATAAATATTTTCTCTGATTTAAATTATATTTACTTTACTCTTTAGGAACATCAACCTAACAGATAAAACAAACGGCATGTTTAAATATCCTGCACCCTTTAACCTGGAGGATCATAGGAGGAGAGGTTTGTACCTGTTTTGCGCAGTATTTTCGCAACCTTCCTTGAAGCACATCAACATACATCAGTCATATAAACAACCGTTTTACCTGATGTAACAGAACAATCAACTGAGGACAGAATTGTCTTCATCTATTATTTTGCTTGCTTTTTCTGAACCCCTTTTAGAAAATTACCCAAACTGCCCCCATTTAATGCACTTTTTGACTACTTATTTAAATACCCTACTCTTCCCCTAGTTTGCCATCTTCATTCAAAAACGTGAATATGTAACTCTGGCCTTCAAGGAAATAAGAAGAAAGCCCAGTTCAGTGCATACCACCACTATTGGCCCATCTGACCCTTCCAAAGACTGAGCGCTTTACCCCATAACGTGTACAGTTTGTTTGGGTCATTCTTGTAAATACCAAAGCAGAGACCACGTGAGAAGTTATCTAAACCAACAATATTAAAAGAAAAGAAGCACGATCACACTATCACCCACAACCTGAGTACAGCAAAGTAAGAAAGCAAAATCCAACTGTCAACCTGCAAGGACAAGGTACTGGGACCAGCACAAGAGTAACAGCAAAACAGAGCAACACCCTCTATCAGAATGTGATTTGAACCATTGCCATGTCAAGCCTGCCAGATCCACACATCACACGTATTTCTTTGACACCCAAGTTTAGTTCATGAAAGGGGTTGGTGCCCTCAAGCAAGTAGACAATTTAGAAACTGTAATGGGTGATTTACTTTCCATAGAACAAAAAATTATCAAAAAAACGATGCACAGAAAGCGCAGTCATGTGAGTGCTTCATTGAATTGTGAGAACATCAACTTCACTACAGTGGGGTTCATTGTGCGTAGGTGAGCATAACCTGCTCTACCATTCCTACGCTGAAGACATTCTTACTTCCTATCTGCCTACCAATAGACTTGTGCCCATATTTATACTTTTTGATGCAAATCAGCACTGGCTTGCGTAAAAAAATGTACCGCCGGCTAACGCCATTCCAACGCACCAGGCGGGTGCCTTATTTATGGATTGACATTAGTCAGTGCTGCGGGCTGGTTAGAGTAAAAAAAAATGACTCTAACCAGGCAGCGCCGGCGTAGGGGAAAATGGGGGTTGTGCATCAAAAACTGGTGCAAGTCAGGTTAGAGTCAAAAATCATGTCTCTAACCAGACTTGCGCCATGTTTTGATGCACAACCCCCCATGGAAATGACTCCTGTCTTAGCAAAGACAGGAGTCATGCCCCCCTGCCCAATGGCCATGCCCAGGGGACTTCTGTCCCCTGTGCATGGACATTGGGCGCAGTGGCACGTAGGGGGCCCCAAGTTAGGCCCCCCATGCCACTAAAAGAAATGTAAAAATATACTTACCTCAACTTACCTGTACTTACCTGGGATGGGTCCCCCCGTCCATGGGTGTCCTCCAGTGGGGCAGGGAAGGGCACCTGTGGACAGCTTCCATGGTCAGAGACCGTGGACTTGTGCCCACAGGTCCCTTAACACCTGCCCTCACCCAGGCGTTAAAAAACAGCGCACATCAGGCTGGGCACCGTTTTTTAAGGCCTGCCCCCTTCTGTGCATCAAAATGACATGGGAGTATAAATAAGGCGCACAGGCCTTAAAGTCATTTTTTGGACGGGAACGCCTACCTTGTATGTCATTAACGCAAGGCGGTTTCCCGCATCCAGAAAATGACGCACACAGATGAATTTTGATGTTCGCGGTGCGAGTGTCATAGTATAAATATGCTGCAAGGTTTGCGCCGAATGTGCGTCAAAATTTTTGACACACATTCGGCGCAAACAGTGTATAAATATGCCCCCTGGTGTTAATGAATGGATGGCAAGGACCTTCTTGATATACAGCTGGACTAAAACTGAACTACAATTCCTGAGCACCAAGTGCACCACGATCCTCCAATTTGTCCAAAATATATCACTTATTTGTGGTCAATATATCGTCTCCAGCACCAAGGAAAAATACCTGTGAGTCACCCTGACTCAAAAATTACTCCTAGGCTGATTCAGAAGTCAGAACATCCTGCCAACAGCTCTAATTACTCTGCAACATCTCCGTTGGATTCCACCAAGAACTGTTTAGTCATAGAAAGTACAGTGAGCAGCTCTAGGCTCCATACCACCAACTAACTTTAATTCTTCAGCACAAAAAGAAATCTGGAACTCACTTCTGGTGCAAGGGTGCGTGTGTTGGAGCTAGGATGCCAAAAGGGCACCAGTGCAATTGCGCTTCATAAGGAAATGTGTTTTTTCGGTATTTAGCATGATTTTTTTTTCTTGTGAAATGCTAGAAGGGAACTTGTGCTAGCAGAAATGTCTCGTGGTGAGATGTTTCTGAACAAACCGGCCACTCAATAGTATTGCACAAAATCTTTTTTTACACAGACTGTGTGTTCACATAAAAGAACTTACACAAATAAATGTAAAGCAAAATTTAGAAATAAATCTCACACTTTGCATAACACGAAATTCAGGAAGTTCACAAATTTCACCAGCGGAATTAAAATTTTGCCCAGACCTATAATTCAATCTCTATGACTCTATATCTTCAATATCCCCCGTTTAAGGTCCCTGACTATCTTATCAGCAAAATACAACATTCACTGGACTCATTTGATAAAAACGTATCCAGACACCCCAAGAACGCTGCAGCTCGAAAGAAAGGAAATACACTGCACTTCGAGGGCTCCACCATTGATGCACACTGTAGATGACCATTCACATCGAGGCCATCCAAGTTACAACTTTCCAAATAGCCTTCACTCTGAAAGGTATTGAGGGGCATATTTTTGAGTCCCTAGTGCCACCTTGCTCCATATTAACATAATATTTGTATGCTAATGTGGCACAACAATGCCAAAATCCTCACTCCACATTTACAAAGTGGCGCAATGCATGCATTGCGTTACTTTCTACCCCTTTGTACTACATTATGGCTGTGCCAGGTATAATGTATGCAACGGGGGCGTTCCCCCATTAGGGGGGGGCGAAAAAATGGTGCAAGGAAATCTAACAGATTTCCTTGCGTCATTTTTTACGGCACTTTTAACACGTGTTCAGAGTAGGCATTAAAAGGGGACTTCCATCATTTTTAATGGGCCCTGATGTACTCTGCAGGAGTAGTGCCAATATTTTGGCGCTATTCCTGCAGAGTACATCAATAACGTCACAAAAAATTACGCTATTGCCCCCTACCCTGCGCCATGGTGCGCCGTATTTTAAATACGGCACACAGGTGGTGGTGGTAGGAGGGCGGTAAAGGTCGCAAGAAAAGTGGCGCTGCACAAAGTGCAGCGCCACTTTTCCTAAATATGCCCCTGTGTACCTTATGATAAGTCCAAATAAAGCAAGTTGGCGAATACAACAGAAACAACAGGTGAAAAGGCGGGAAAGGGCCCTCAAGAGCAACATGGCAGTAGGAAAAACATCTGGGCTTCAGGAAGTCAGGAACACATTCAGAGAAGGTGAGGGAAATAAAAGGTCAATTTTGGTGCTGAGAGAAAGAGAAAATAGAGGATAGCATAGAAGCACAACAGACGGGTTATGCACCTCTTGGAAGAGAGCTGGAAGGCAATTGTGTGAGTGAAGCCTCTGTCCATAACAAAAGCAACCACGACCATGATATAGATGAGGAACAGAGGAGGGTGAGAAAAACAGAAGGAGGAAAACATTGTAGAATGTGATGTGGGCGAGACCTGAGAAGGTAATAGTAGGAGAATGGGTAGGGGAGATACATGTGCAGCCATATGGAGAGTGTATGACTGCAGGGACGGGCCAAATGTGCTTCCCCCATACATAAAGACAAACCCATTTTGTGAACAATGAAAACTTACACAAGGGCATGGACAAACAAAGGAAACAAAGTAGATGAAAAATGTGTCAAAGAACTTAAGGACCTTATGATTCAGTGATTAAGAACTTGTTGAAATCGTCTGACTTCTTCATAACTATTTACCTGACAATGCTAGGAATGAAGAAGCACGAAAACCTCCTTAGAGGTACATGATTAAATCTGGGTAAAAAATACTTCTTCATTCTTATTTACATTGCTGATTCTTGCGGTTCCCTCATTGAACCTATTCTATGGTTGTCTTTTTATTTCCCCTATGGTATAGTTATCCTTATATTACTATATGAAGGGACCTTTTTGACTTCTTTGACTGTTTTAAGAAAAAGAATAAAAAATGACTTAAAAACAAAAGAAATACGTAGAGTCGACACAGTAAGTGTCATTGGAGTAAGTATTTGCAGCAGTACTTACGAAGACTTGCCGCATCCAGTTGGTCCAAGGATCGCATTAAGGCCAGGTCTCATTATCCCACTGGAAAAGCACAAATGCAGTTATAGGTCATGAGTGGTCCCTCGTTCATGAAGGAATACTCTATTAACACAAACAGTAATATTATAAATGTTAGTAAAAAGAAGGTGGAAATGTTAAATATCTGATTGTGTATCATCTGAGAAGATAATACTGGCAGAATTCAATGTGCAGAACCAGGTGACAAAGGAAAGCAAAATAACTGGAAGAGCACCTTGGGAGAGTTTTATACTTGTAATTGTGATAATTTACATGCAATCTACTGATAAGGGAAATCATTTGAATATTACCAGGATTTTTAGTTACTTTCAGCAGTTGACTGCCCTTGGTGGAAAAATGAAAAAATTCTAGGGTAATTTACACAGACCGATCAAAGTTCACAATGTACTTGAGGTGCCAACTGTCTACGAGGCTGGACAACATAGTCCTTGTGGTGAAGAGAGATGGTCCTCAAGAAGCAGTCCACATATTAACATTGCCAAAAGACTTCACTGTATCTTCCCTTTATCCCTAGAAAACTCTTCACTTGTCATTTGTATGTTGTTGATATTTTGGCTTGTAGTTGTAAGTGGCTTAACGATCAAAAGTCAATGTATGTGGGGGGGGGTTATATAGACAGTAATGTAACTGTGATCGCTTCACAGTGGTGTCCAAAGATTTAGGTACATAAGCTTAGTGCAAGGGGTTCAGTAGAAACATACTAAAGTATGGTTAAGTGGTGTGAGAAAGTCACACTTTTATCATGTTCAACTTGATATTTCTGACTGATACTGATGGTAACGCACCCTGACTGTTCCCTGGGCTCTGCTTAACAGGCTCAGGGCCAGTGCGCTGAATAAAAGGTATATGCTCAAATGATAGTGTTATAGTTCCAATTGGCAATGACAGACCCTGTAAGTCCCTAGTGGATAATAGGGCAAGGGGAATTCAAACTACCTATATGTCCCTAGATTATAATAGGGCCTGGAAGTTTAGAGGCCCAGTAGATTGCTTGCACTGGGGTCTGCACTGCTGTGTGTCTGCTGCCCATTTTAAAGGCAGCCTTGCTTTGCAGACTCTCTTTAAAAAGTAAAATCTATGCATATTAAACTTTGAAATGTAATGTACTTCCAAAGTATTAATCTACCTTATTTTTAGTCACCTGAATGTCTCCCATAGATGCCCCAGTGGTGGGGTGACATGTGATAAGCAGGGACATTATAAAATATGTTTTATATGCCCTGGTGAGGGAAAAACTGCACCTTTTCATTTTCCCCCATTGTAGAAAGTCAGTTCCACAGGCTATAATGGAAATATGTTTCATAAGCCTAAGTATAACTAGAAAGAACTTTAAAATGTCATAAGTGGACTCAAATAAATGGTAGTGATAAATGCAACACGTTGCCATTGTTGAATTTATCAGAACTTATATGTAAAGAATTTATAAGACTTTCTTTTCTGTAAGCCAAATTCCAGCCTGCTAGGGGTCTTTCCTGATTGACCAGTCCTAACCGGATTAGCCAGGCTCCCTTGATTAGGTGTTAAGTGGCCTGCTCTGAGCAGAGGTTATCTGATGGGGGAAGGTAGGCAAGATGGCGATCGAGGCCAGGAAGGGGGCTGGGTGAAGCAAGCTGAGGCTTCCAAACGATATCTATCAGTCAGAAAGGAATGCAACCAGGCCTGCCCTCTCACCCTTGTACCCCACAGATAGATGAGAAGGAATTTGCAGATATGCAGAGGGAGAGTTAAAGGAAATTAGCTACACGAAGGGGTTGGTATAGCCAGCTCTTGTTTTTCTGGAGAGAAGTTGTCATGCCTCTGGGTGGCACCCTGCAGCTCATTGGACAATGGTGCCCACTGACTGTCCCCCAAGATGATGGAATAAAAGTGTCTGTCCTGCCTTGGAATTCAGATCTGCTGCATGAAACCAAAGGAAGAAGAAGGACTGCCCTGCTGAAACCCTGATTTGTAACCCAGAGGCCTGCACATTTAAAGACTGTGTCTGTTTCACACTGGAACAACAGCCCAAATGATTTTGCCTTGCTTCAAAAATGACTCAGGAGTGGAGTCCCTAAAGCAGCAGGTTAAACAAGATTACCTGCACCAACTTCCACAAAAGACCCCAACCTGGAGTGTGCCTAATGGACAAGGATTTGGTCAGGTGCATTGTGGGAATTGCAGTCCCAAAGACCCAAGGAGCAACTCCGAGATTCTGGAACCTTGGGTTGGGGTTGCGGATCACTTTTCTGCCTCAAAGCACACTTCTAGAAGTGAGTGTAGAAGAGTTACATTGCAGATGGCTGAGACTCTTGACTGTGTCCTGGTCCAGTGCAAGCTTCCCTTTGAGCACTATTTGCTTCAAAACACTAGTTTTACTTTCAATCTTTAAAAAATCATATCTCTGATTCTCTATATTGGATTTTTGTCATTTTGGTGTCATTTTAAAGATAAAAATATGTACTATTTTTATTAAGAATGTGGAATTTTTGTTACATGCTTTATCTGACTTATTTACTCCATTTGTATATTTAAATGCTTTACATACTGTCTCCTGAGTTAAGCCTGACTGCCTGTTGCCAAGCTACCAGGGATTGAACCAGGGGCTACTTTGTGGGACCTTGACTGGGCACAACCCTGTGTTGGGGATGTTTTGCTAGTGGTAGGTGTGTACCTACCCTTATCTATACCCACCCTCTAACAAGTGGTACACAGGAATCCATAAGTGGGATTCAGGAAGCCAAGCGTTAGTCAATGGGAAGAAGCCAGCAGTAGTAGACTCAATCGTATGAGGCTAGAATGTTGCTTTTTCATGGTGTATACTACATTTGTGCAAGGTTGCACCACGGTCAGACCACCAGCACTGCCACTTCTCCTCCACTGGATGGGATGGTAGTGCTGGCTTGCCTAATCCGCCTGGGCAACGCTGCCCTGGGGATTACGACCCCCCTCTCTGCCAGCTTTTACATGGCAGTAGCACCGCCATGTAAAGGCTGGCGGAGACGGGATGCAGAGGGCCCCTGCACTGCCCATGCACTTGGCATAGGCAGTTCAGGGGCACCACCGCCAGCCCGTTGCACTTTTCACTGTCTGCCTTTCCGCTGTTTCCACCCGCTGACCCAGCAGGAAACCCATAATAGGGGCTACGGGAAGGGGACCGCACTGGTGGTATCCTGACTGCGGGACTTCAGAGGACAGCCTTTTCCATACAGCAAAGTCTTAATTAGGGCCAAAAGTCTTCAAAAGCCTAAACTATTGGCTTTCTTATTACTTTTATTTTTTACTAGTCATTAAATAGTCCTGTGTTGGTGAGGCAATGTTCAAACATGTTTTAAACTAAACAGCCATAGTTCCTAAATCTTCCGTTTGTGAATTCTTGATTGTATGATACTCCCCAATATGCACTATATATTTTGTTGCTGTTGCTTTTTCATTTTTTTCATAGATCTCTTTTTCTAGAAAATGTTTGAGTATGCATCATATCTCTCGGCCCTTTGGATCTGCTGCAAACTGGTGGAGTCGATTTTTACACGTAATGTGTATGTATTTATGTCGCTTTTGATTTTGTCACACATATAATGAGGTGAATTATTTATTGGCGAGTATTTATATACTTCACTAGTTCCATACATAACTGGGTTCTTTTATCTAGTTTTAATGTGGCTAGTTTTATTATATGGAGCTTATTTCTGAAAGTGGCTTTTCTCATATATTATTAGTTATTTTCCTAAATTAAAGTTAGCTGTTGTTTACCTTAACTTTAATTTAGGAAAAGAACTAACAGTATATAAGAGAAAAGCACTTTCCAAAAAAGCTTCATAGAATATAGCCAGTCACACTAAAATCACATGAAACATCACAGTTATGTATACCAAACAGTAAAGTATATTAGTGATCGCTGATTCAGGATTAAATTAACCAAGACTGAATAGGTTAAGTACCTTTGCAAACAGTAACGTGGTTACATTTTCTAAACGAGAACCTTGGTTTACCGCTACCCAGAAACTGAGACCGATGTCTGCCAAAACCTTTTCTTTTTGAAACCTGGACTCTCTGGAGGAGTTATGTTACAAATTGTTTTTTGATATCGGAAGGGGGCCGAGGTGATCATTACCACACCTTCATCTTGAGTTATATATATAGTTTATGACACTATTGGTGCACAGGTCTTGAGGACCAACCCCCTAGACCTCAGATAACCAGACAATGTAAATATTCTATAATTACCCTCAAATTGATGAAGCCATATTAAGATAAAAATCATGGACTGAACTATATGTGGCTGATTATTGAATCATAAAATGATGGTGTATAATGAGATCAGTTTGTGGTTAGATCATATTACTCCACCTTTAATTGGAATATATGTGACATCTGATACGTTTAATTCTGAGGACATTATGAAAAGTATTATTAGGATTCGAATAATGCGTTACTTCTTCACATATAATTGCATGAAAACATCTAAATTGATATAAGTTAAGGATTTGCAATATGTCCATTTTGAATTTCTGATTCGAATGGATAGATATTGGAATATGGTCTCACATTGAGGTTAGTAAGAGTATTAATAAGTACATAAAAAATGCTATAATCAATAAGGATTCATAATAATTCTTGTTGGCTTGAAATAATTAATTTAAATTACCATCATAATTTTAATAATGAAAATGTCATTATAAACCAACCTTGTCAAAGGCATACGATCGTATGAATGAAAGTGCCACTTTAAAATGGCCTCTATAGATATACGGCCTGAAACGAGGCTCTTTAACGGACTTCCCAGGTGGAAGCGTTCAATGAAAGTATATAAACGGCATGAGAGAACACAACTAGTTTTGCTGGTTTCCAGATGGCGTTCTGCCGTGGAGCGCGTTACACGCTGCAACTATGAGGTAGGAGTTTGGGTTATCCGTTGATATAATTGGCACAAAAGTTGCACGATGACGAAGGTGTATATAGTTTTTTCTCAAAGGATAGCAGAATAATATTATATATTTACACGTAGTTCAATCTGTTTAAAATTAAGTTTAACAAAAGTTCCGAAGATAGGGTCTGCAATGAAGTTTCTGAATTACACTTTACCAATAATGGCGCAGTAAGACATAATGCAATTGATGCGCAACTAAAACAAAATAGTTTTTCAACATCGGATGATGTATACTTTGACAACGAAATTGTCATCTTAAATTAACCTTGTCAAAAGCATACGATCGTATAAACGAAATTGCTACTATAAAATGGCCGCCATAGATACACGGCCCGAAGTGAGGCTTTTTAACGGACCTCCCAGGTGTAAGCGTTTAATGAAAGTATATAAATGGCATGAGAGAACACTGTCAGTTTTGCCGATATGTTGTCAAGATTGGCATTCCGCCGTGGAGCACATTACACGTATTGATTATGAGGTAGGAGTTTGGATTGCCCGTCAATTTAATTAGCACAAAAAATTGCACGATGATGATACATATAGGCCCATATTTATACTTTTTTAGCGCCGCATTTGCGTCGTTTTTTTGTAAGTTTGTGACGATTTTGCGTCAAAAAATGGCACAAATGCGGCACTAAAAAAGTATAAATATGGGCCATAGTTTTTCACTCAAAGGATAGTATAATATTATATTTCTACACAAGGTCTATTCTGTTTAAAACTGGGTCTAACAAAAGTTTGGAATATAGGGTTTGTGATGAAGTTTACGAATTACACTTTTTTAACAAAGTTGCTGGAAGCAATTGATGCACAATTAAAACTAAACAGTTTTTCAATATTGGATGTTTTTATAAAAATGTCTGTAATAACATGGCTGGGGTGGTCCTGAAAAAATGATAATGATGGATCTTATTATGATCAGTATTTCTGTAGTAAACGTCAACAGGATTTCGATAAAATCTTTGATATAGGTAGTTTGATTTGTAATAAGTTGGTTATGAGACCCTACTACAACACAAGGGTACTTTCAATTTATCGCCTTTTTCTCATTTTTGTCTGTCTCTGTTTTACATACTCGTTATCTTAATGTAATTCTAGATGGTGTTGATTGTAAAAACCAAGATAATTTGGATGTATATATATATTGATTATGTAGGAGCACAGTAAAATTTATTATTTTTTCGACTATTAATAGTTATTGGTTTTGTACAAATAAAATAAGCGATACATAGGATAGTGAAATACTATGTAACCGAACATTGGGAAGAAATCATGATGACAGCAATATGTGACTTTAATATCTTTCAAGGCATTTTAAATGTATAGTGATTGGGGATGTAGATAAAATGTTATATTGATCTATGGTTCTATGTGTTTATACTCCTACAGCCCTGAAGAAATCCGTTAAGATGAAACGCGTTGGCTATGGCTATGGATTATTTATTTTCTATTTGGATGAATAAAGAACAGTGATTTTACAAGACCTAATTCTCGATCAATGTGATTTGTGAAGATATGGGATAATAATTCTCCGGATATTAATAGATACTTGGATGTGCCGGGTCCTATTTTCAATGTTAAATAATTGTATCTTCAAGGTATTTAGGAGCTAACCACGGCAGTCGCTTAAAAATAAACAGCCGATCTTAATGTATTAGTACATCGGATTTTGGGAGCTTTATTTGGGGCATTAGCGTAGCAGAGGCCTCACAACAGCTGGTATATACAGATTTTGTTCTAACATTTCAATGCTTGTATTTCTGTTTCTGGGTGTTTAATTTAGAATATTGTTCTGGGGTGCTTTAATAGCATTTAAGGCCTCCTGCATTGAGTTATAGCCTTCAAAAATACTTTCTCTCTTGTTGTAAGCCCCGTTTAGAAGCTCTGGACTGCCACATCTTGGAAGGACTAGTGTAACCCTTGGCTATTGGCCATAATTAGGCGTTATTTATCAGCGCCAATAAATTTCAACACAGCAGAATCAGGTTTTATTGGTTCCAGTAAACATCGGCCGAACAACGGGACACTCATAATGAGGGCCTAAGAGCAGGCCAAGAGCACTGAGCGAGTGAAACTTTAAAATTGTAGGTACTGAGGACATGTGTTTTTAGGGTAGAGTTGGCATCTTATCCCAGTCCTCTAGAGACGAGAATATTGTAAATCCCAAGCTCTACTAAAAATGTGGCAGAATTAATTTCTTTGTGAACATTCTAAAATGTTTATGCCTGGCTCAGTAGACTCCAATTCTTGTTTTCCAGATTCAGGAGTAAAAGAATAACAATGCTGGAGGCACATTCTCCTCTGCTCACAGAGGCAAGGATGAATTATTCAATGCAGCAGGAGGCAGGGAAGTCTTCTCGCCTCTTCTCCACCAAGCAGATTAAAGAGGGTATTTAAAGGGCATGACAGTCACCTGTTGGCAGTGCTTAATTTGTAAATACAAAGATGCTGTTGCCCAGAGCCCTCCTCTTAAATACGCAGCTGCTTCAATTAAATGTGTGAACACGGAATACTGAGGCAGCATAATCCTGAAGCCATCTCGGACCTCTTCAATCCATATACATCCACTTCTGCCCCTTCAGCTCACTCTTGCAGCTTTCTACTTTCTCCCTTTGTGACGCTTCTTTTGCTCGCAGCAAATGCTTGAGACAGAAGAATAAGCCCCGGCCCTCGAAAATAAGTGCCGGTGCTCAGCACCAGAAACAACAAGCACAAATTAAGCACTGCCTGTTGGTGATGAGACATATCCTACATGAAAGCGGAAGGTAGAAGTATAATGGTTGGCTATATCCCCTTCCCATCCTGACATCTACAAGTACCACAAAAAATAAAGCCATCAGAAATAAGGTGGAAGCGATTAGGACACTGATCTGATATGTAGACAATTCCAACTAAAAACTACCAAGTGGCTGTAAACCAATCACCTAGAGCAGTGATTGTGTGCTGGTTGAATTTTCATGAAATTGACAATATGGACCTGATTAACAAAGGTTAACTTCCACTTTGTGTAAGTTTGTTTTTTTCAGTATTCATAAACTATGAGCTCATAATAAGCCCTCAAGTAACTATAACTTGCACCCTCGCCACGCACTGGTTATACCCTCACATTATTACATCAGTATTACATCACTGATGATGTACAATGACAGAACTAATAATATCAATGATCACATTTTAAATGACATCAGTGTGCATGGCGGGGTGTGTTATAGATATTTCAGGGCTCAAGTAATAGTTACTTGAGATAACTGTAACTGGTGAATTTCAGTGGCTTTGTTTGTTTAAAACGGTATGTTTTACCGAACATTTTTACCTAACAATAATGTCCATTTACCCTTTGTTTTTTTTCAGTGAATTTCTAATTTTTTTCAAAATATAAAGTAAAATAATATTGCAATCCTAATTATGACATCACTTCAACCTTTGTTTTTCTAAGTGAATGTGTGTATATGCGTGTGTGTGTGTGTCGGTGTGTGTGTGTGTATCAAAATCAGCAGGGCTATTCCACCCTCCCAGGGCTTTCTAGATACCGTGCAGAGGGTAATCCTGGGAGCCCTCCCATTACAAAGCAACAGCCTGGTGAATTTGTCCACTTTGTGGAAAGAATCAGGGACCTCAAAAGAGGTGTTCTGCAGAACATAGAAGAATTTGGGCAGTTAGATCATTTTGTAGGTATCTGCCTACCCATCAAGGTGAGGGACACCCAATGCCAGTGTTCCTCATCCCTTGTATATTCATCAAGTACCCTATCAAGATTTTTGCTGAAAAACAGCTCCTGGTTAGTGTTGAGGTAGAGCTCCAGATACATAAAGCCTTTGGCCTCCCTTTTGAAGGAACAATTCCTCTCCCCCATAGGGCTCCAGACGGTCAATGGAAACACCACTGATTTGCTTCAATTGATGCAGATCCGTATATGATCTACAAACACCATTAACATTTCTAAAGGCCCTTGGGAAGGAGCTGTCTGGGTATGGCAGGTACAGGAGAACATTGTTTGCATATAATGAGACAGCATCCTCCCAGTCTGGATCCCATTGCAGGCCGCAGATCACTGTGCCTCCATGTCTCCATGTTGCCATTGGCTCAAATGCCACAACAAATAACTGGAGAGCCCCAGGAATTTCGCAGGAGGCTGCAGGCTTCATACGTCAGGCCTGTGCTCCCGGTACAACCAGGGCCTACAAGTCAGGCTGGTCAGCATGGCATAATTGGTGTTTGGACAGGTGTGCCGATCCCTTTTCAGCGTATGTAGTTTTGATTGTCATTTTTTTAGCCTCTCTGGCAGCTCAGGGTAGAGCATATAGAACTGTTAATATGTATAGGTCTGCAATTTCTGCTGAACATGTTCGAGTTAACAATAGACCGGTCAGCGAACATCCATTAATATGTCGACTTTTAAAGGGAGTATGCTTTTCTAAGCCTCCTTTACCTAAGTATAATGAAATGTGGGATGTTAATGTTATTTTACAATTTTTACTTTCACAACAACCTAATTCCCTTTTATCCCTCAAATTCCTTTCTGCTAAACTTACTATCCTTCTTTGTTTAGTTTCTTTGAAACGTATTTCTGATGTTAGAGCTTTAGATGTGACCTCTGTCCAGTATACTGCTGCAGGTGTTTTCTTTTAGGTGGGAAGAAGAACAAAAACTAATTTGATGTCGGTATTTTATCCATATTTTCCAGATCATCCAAATTTATGTGTGGGAAGTTGTTTGAGAGAGTACATTTCACGAACCAATGGTTTGAGAAGGTCATCAGAACCTCAACTCCTTGTCTCTTTCAGGTCCCCGCATAACCCTGTTTCTTCCACTACTCTGGCCCGTTTGGGTAAAATGGATCATGAACTTGGCGGGTATTGACATCTCTGTTTTTGGAGCTCATTCCACCAGAGGAGCTATGGCATCCAAGTCCTTCTGGGCAGGACTGAGTTTAGTTGACATTCTCAAATCGACTGATTGGTCAAATGTTTCAACTTTCAGAACGTTTTACTGTAAACCGGTCTCTCGTGTGGCCAGTTCGTTAATTTCTATGCTTTGAACTAGCATAATAGGAGCCTCAGTGTTTTGGAATAAAATGGAGATTGTCTTAGCTTGAGTGAAAAAAAGTCTTGATTTTATTAAAGACACGGAGGCGAGTATTGTCCCTCCACTTCCTTTAACCCTCCCATTGTTTTATTAGGTACAAATGCCAGTCCTAACCAGACGTCTTAAAAGGCATCTTCCTCTCCAGTTCAAAGCTTCGGCTCGTCAGACAGGAAAGGTCCATAAACTGTCCTTCTTTCAAGGGTTCCAGGATATGATGTTGACTCCGGACCTTGATGAAAAGACTTTTGATGTCATCTATCCTCTAGAAGCTTTTTTCACCATTGTGTTAGCTTGTTCTATTTTGATTCTAATTTTTCTTTTATTCAGAGTTTACTAACTGCTCTGCAAGAAAAGAGGACTTGTTGCTCTCAGTCAAGACGGTTATACTTACCTGATGTCCTGATTGGTTGGTACTTTATGACATATTTCTGTAGTTTCCCAGCTGGTAATGCTGGGAGTTGTAGTTTTTCTTGGCTGCTGTTTAAATTAAAGCAAGAGAAGAAAGCATAATACTCGCCTCTGTGTCTTTAATAAAATCAAGACTTTCTTTCACTAAAGCTAAGAAAATCTCCATTCTAATCCACTGGGGGAGGTGCACATTTGTAGTACCAATGCTCTAATATGAGTGCTAGAAAGGTTATTCATTTCAGCCCAGAAAGTGCCAGGCAGATAACACACCAGTTGAAGTTCCTAATGCTCCTATGGTATGTATTGGTTTCCTCTTTCTAATATCAGAGCTCTGCCCTACAGTGGTTTGAAACTGCAGTCATAAAAAAGGCTGGGTGGGAGAGTAAAGAAAGAGGATATTTTAATCCTCCTCTCATTTCCCAAAGATCAGAGCCAGGTGGAAAATTCCTTTTGATGTATGACTTTTCCATAGCTGCCCTGGCTCCTGGAGGGAAGTGTCTATGTGTAGGGTGGGCCTTCTCTGTGAAGTGACAAGGGAGACATCCTTTCGCCATTTTGAAATCATGCCTTGTGGGATAGCTTTCACTGTCGAGCCTTTCTGATCTAAAAGCATCACAATCCGCACCTTGATTACTATTACTTTGGCTCTCCTGGAAATCTCAATGCCCCTGGACCAGGGACAGAAAGAAGATTCCATCCTGGAAGCTTCTTGATCTGCCTGGAAGGGGGCTGTAACTGAATGCTTCAGCTTTTCCTTGAATCGCTGCTTGGCGACAAGAGGAGAGGAAATGAAGGAAACTGCTGTGAGAGAACACTCCTGTCTGTCTGGGAGATTCTTGAGTACTGTGCCTGCTCTCCACTGTATCATAGAGCAAAGTTACTCTGAGGGCCAAGTAACCTGGTCCCTTGCATCCCACAAGGACAAAGGAACTGCCCACATATATTGAGCAAATCGCTGCTGTTTGTGTTCTTCTTTCCAGATCAAGACAAAAGGAAGGGGGTCCCATGAGTAGTGTTTGCTGTGCTGCTTTGGAGAAAAACAGAAGGTCAAATTGAAACTTTCTTCCATCGAAACCTGTATTTGGTGTCTAACAAACTATCCCTGAGATGTGGGCATATATGGAACATCAACACTGGAGTCACATTTAATTTGAAGCCATCTCACACCCACGGCCAATGATGCAGAGAGCGCCACACACCCATACAAGATTCCTACCATTGTGCTCCAGTACACCCACACCTCACTCATTTACTAAAGATCTCACTTCCTAGTTTGCCTGTATCTACCTACCCAGTTGGCTTGTAACAGCACATAAGAGGATATGTGCTTAACCCACTCCTGGAAATTAATGACAACTGAAATGTATTTTGAAGGCCACACACTCGGAAAGGAAACACTTTTATAAAATGCATCAAAGAAACAATCTATGTGGAGGGGGGTTCTTTACTGTTAAATGTGCAATCATTATATAAGAGTCTGCCAGGTAACAGTTTCGTCTGATAGATTAGTCCACAGCTAATGAAGCATTATGGTTAGAACAAGATTTTAATTAATTGACTAATTGGAATTGTAGTTTCTGTATTCCTCAGACATTCACTTTACCTTTTAGTAGATGTCTGCGATATGGTGTTAGGGTTGTAATGATTTGCAAATTTTTTCAATTTGTTCAGGTTTTTTTTTAATGGGTGATAGTATGAAATTACGTTTTATATTGTACTGAGAAAGGTACACACATTTGGAGCAAGGTGTCTCACGTCAACTCACTAACATGCTTGACAAAGCCTACTCGTTCAGGTAAATGACTATGTGGAGATTTCACGGTTTGTTATTACTTACCATGTTCAAGAACATAACAGGAAGCATGTATGGCTAACATTTGAAAATTAGCACCAGACAACCCACTTTAGGATACAATAAGAGGTGAAACATACATTTTATGGGACACAATCTGTGAGACGTGGTCAAAAGAGGTTTTTTGCCTAATTGGAGGCTTGGCTTAAGTGGGATGAAGATTGTCTGTAATGCCACGACCACAGGGTGCAGTGACTATCTGACGCAGCTTTGATGTCTGGTGGAGGTGTTGTAAGAAAACCATTTGTGTGAAATAATTAGGACTGTTGCCATCTATTTTGCAAATGAACATTAAGATCTTGGTTGAAAGTCCAGTTAATGCTATGAGTTAGGTACGCCAAGCTACTTCTATTCATAGGTCAGATGGAGACCTCTGCTGGAGGACACCATTTGTGAACTCATCAAACATGGCGCCAAACATATCTTGAGGCAACCATGGGTGACCACTTAGTATGGGATGAAGCGTCTCATGTTAGATCTTCGAATGTGTGAGTGCACAAGTCAGTGCAGCAGTCTTCTGAAGGAACACCTTAGAGGGAGCCATTCAGATTCAGACCAAGCTCTTTCCTTTGGATTGAAAAGAGACAAGGTAAATGAAAAGCGTCAGAGAGAATACACTCCAGGGTGACAAGCAGCGCTCTACAAATCCACCTTACATTACATGACAAGAATGCAAGACTTGCATAGATTTTACTGTTGAAATGAGACTGGTCAACAGAAACTCTGTTGTGAATTTGTTGATGTAAATGCAATCCTCTCTCATCCGTGGAATTGACCACTGATATGCACATGGAAAATTGAATTTCATGCTGAGCCAGGTCACATGAGAGATCCCCTCAGATAGTTTAATGCTCTGCATGCATGTTAACCCTGACAGTTTAAATGAGTGAGCAGCCTCATTTTCAAAACGCATAGAGTGATAATTATTCAATGGTTGATTTGTCTACATGATGAAGATATCTTGTGAGGAAGATTCTTGGATAGATATCACAAAATAGTGGTGATTTAGAGCTTCTGATCACATATGTGAATGCACAGTACATGCGATTCTCCCCACAAGGGGCTCCACACATAAAGGGCTTGTTGACAGTATGCAATAATTGCTAAATACATTTGTACATACTAGTACAAAGCAGCAGAGAGCTTTATGCACATCCAGGACAGAAATTGTCATTTGTTTTAATTTCGGGTCGATATTTTAACACGTGTTAATTAAACATCACAGATAGATTTCAAGCAATGAATAAAATGCAGTTATGAAGCAAACATAATATACACAAATTGTCTCTAACAAGAAAGGAAATGAATTACGTACTTGACATTGTCTAAAATTTGCCTCATAACTATCTTTCGTCGAAACAGAAGTCCACTCTTCCTCTTCACCTTGTAACTGATGTTGTGGAAAGATACAGTTGATCCAACAGAGAAATTCTGTGTGTCTGTAGACATTAATTTCCTCTGTGACTCAGTCCTCTGGACGCCAGTGTGCTGCCCAGGCTTAGACATCTTGCTGGGTTCCATTATCTATTAATATTAAAACATACAAATGCAATAAAAGTTCAAGAGACAGATGATAGCGTACAACTCTTGCTGTATCTTTATGAGTTATCCACTGCATATTTTTACTGATTGCTCTTTGGCAACATTTACTTTTTAGTTCTGGCATGACACTACAGCTGTTGACACCTATACTTTACATATATACTTAGAGTGGGCTTTAGCTCCAACCACAGGAGTTTCCCCCTCACATTAGGCTGTCGGCTATTATATCATTCCACCGCCTGTGGTGTGTCAGAATCCTATTCAGAGGGCCACGGGTCAAGCAGGAGCTACTGTGCCTAACCGTAGGAGTTGAGACCTTTTACTCCTGATGTCCTGGGGCCGATCTATTATGGATTCTGAGCAACTCCCCAGGACTTGACTTTCATGACTAGTGTGTCCAAGCAGACCAAGGCTCCGTAGGTTGGGAGGTAGATACAGGGAATGAACAAAGACTCACACCTCAAAATACGCACAGCAGCAGCAATAAATCATTTTCCAGCCAAAGACTTTAAATACTCACTTTTACAAATAAAGCAGGTGTGGCTCCTCCACTAGGGTGGAGGAGCGTCGCCCCCTTCTGCCCCCCTCCAACAGCAGCAGCTACAAACGTTAAAAGGGGCGGGGCAATGGGCTGTGACAAGCACTGAGGGGGAGTGCACAGCACTCCCCCTCATTGCGCATGTATATTTTGTCCGGCTGTCTTGGGCCAGCCAAACACACAAGTGCACTGTGATCTCTCCAGCCCGACACTGTGTTGCCGAGCTGGAGAGAGCAGGCACAGGCTCCCAGTCTGCCTGGAAGCACCCTGGCTGGATGCTCCCAGCCAATCCTAACACTGCTCTGAGCACTGTCAGAATTAGCCGCAGGGCAGGCTGGGAGCCTGTGCCTGCAGCAGAGGAGCGGCGTGGTGGTGGCGGCGATGATACAGGTGTGTTTTTTTTTATTACTTCCCCACCCACCGGCATGCCACCCCGCCCCTACAAAGCACTACGAGCTGCTCCTGGAATAAAGAGAAGTATTTTTATCTTACTGCTAAAACGCGAATAGAAATACAACATTCACAAACTACTACACAGTCCCCCTGAGTTCAGGGTTCTAGTGTTTCTTAGACAGTTCCCTGTATCCCATACCCTCCTCACTTCAATGATTGTTGTTATTCCCTATTCTCTTTAGGCAAAATCCAGGGTGAGCCCCATGAGAAGTTAGAGTTTCAAGAGTCCACTCTGACTCTGTATCAGCATCAAAAGTGTTCCAGTGTCACATTGCTATCTAGTTAGGAAGGTTCCCCGGGTTCGACTGGCCTGAATCAAGTCTTACCTGTGCCTGCAGAATCGGAGTGTCCGGAGTGCCTGAGTGCACCCCTTCTGTGGGCAACGGAGCAGCAGCGGCTGATTGGTGTGAGTTCACTCCATATGGGCTACACTTGACAATCCCATAGTTCCTTAAATGTGGTCATGCGCCCACAGCGAGCAGGGGTTCTTGGTACCTAACTTTGGTATTGTAATACTTTGGTTCATCATACAGTGGTGGGAGGTGGTGCAAAGTTCCTGATGCTGATCCCTCTTCTCAGTGCAGGTGCACAGGGGTTCCCAAGGCAGCCTCACTTTCCCGGCAATGTTCTGGGTCAGAGCAGACTTCTTGCTAGTTTCAGTGACAACCCCCTCTCACATGCTGGTACACCGTATCTCTACTGTACAAAGGCACTAATCCAATCGGCAGAGCGATGCTGGGTCACTGGCTCTATACCATGCAAGGGCTACGGCACACTCGGCACAGCAGTCTGTCCATAGCGACCCCTCATGGCATACAGGGTCACCAATCCCTCACTGCATAGAGGCTCCGGTCTAATCAGTACAGTGAGCAGGTGTTAAAAGTGCCACACGAAATGACGCAAGGAAATCTCTTAGATTTCCTTGCACCATTTTTTCTGCCCACCTAACGGGGGAACAACCCCCTTGCATACATTATGCCTGGCGCAGGCATAATGTAGCGCAAAGGGCTACAAAGTGATGCAATGCATGCATTACGCCACTTTGTAAATATGGGGCTAGGATTTTGTCCTTGTTGGCCAAAAAATGACGCTAATGTGGCACAATGTGGCGCTAGGGGCTTATAAATATGCCCCCAAATTATTTATGAGCAACAAAAAACCTAATTCCCATGATATCTTATCTGGGGCCCGTACTTGAATCATCTTTCCAACGCTGTCTTGAAAGGTATGCTGTTTCCGGCATCCTGGCAGCTGGCAGAAATTATTCCAATATGTAAGAAGGGCTAGCATAGTGTCCCTAGTAATTAAAGACTGATCAGCCTTATCAATGCCTCCCAGAAGATCTTTCGCAAACACATTTTGAATCATATTTTAGAGTGGACAGGGGAGAACGACGTTCTATTCGACCTTCAGGCAGGGTTTAAAAGCGGTATTAGTACAAGTAGACCAGATTTTCTGCTTCAACTGCCTCTTTTGGAAGACAGCATTTGTAAACAAGGGGTGACTTTTTATCTCCTTTGTCAACCTATATGCAGCCTTTGTCTTAGTACCTTGGGCCATGGTCTGGACAACTCTGGACAAGTTGGGTATCCCGCCCAACTTATTGGCTGTTCTGATAAGGCTACATGAGGAGAACTATGCCTGTGTAAGATCGGGGGACAAGGGGCAGTTGACTCCATCCATAAGCATTCAGAAGGGAGTCAGGCTGGGATGCGTACTGGCCCCAACCTAATGCTCCCTCTAAATACATTATGTTGTGAGAAGGCTGGATAGAGACATTTGTGATGCTCCTAGGGTGGAGACCAGGAGAGTGCCTGCTCTGCTTTTTGCAGATGACACATGCCTGACCTCCAAAGCGCTATGTGAATTGCAGCAGTTGCTGGATAAGTTTAACATCTTTTGTCTGGAGTGGGGCGCAGGACTCAATAGTGCGAAAACCAGATTTATGATCTTCCATCCTGACAGAGCCAAAGTTTACAAATGCAAGCTCTTTGTTAATACAGCTCCAATTGAGCAAGTATTTAACTTTGATTACCTAAGGCCAACTCTCAATCTAGATTGGTCCATGCAGGTCTACAAAGCTGACTGCACGCTTTTGCACTATTAATCCTGACTGTTAATGTTACATGATAAAACCTTCTCCAAGAAAGCAGCTCCAGCGACAGAAATTTATAACACCACAGCACTGGGTAATGTTCTATATGGATCGGAGATTTGGGGCCATGCCAACTGTAGTGATCTATTTCTCTTGGAGACTTGGTTTCTATTTGCACTCTCAAAGAGCATTTCACTGGTCCCACTGTATCTAAATTTGGCACGCAAGAAACTTTCCTGGAAAGTTGAGGTCCGATTTTCATTGTATTGGCACAGAATATGCACCTCATCTGCCCGGAATGCCTACAGAGTATCCCTTAAAGACCTATTAGCCCACGCTAACATCCAGCGGATTCCTTGGTGTAGGCACATGAGGCTCTTGCTCCGGAAGTTGGGATTAGATAACTTTTGGGCAGCACCTGAGGCCAGTATGACCAGTTCCAGAACCTCAATTAAATCGGTCTATTGGCAGATGGCAAATGAAGAAGCTATACGTAGCAGTAGAGGTTCTCTGATCCCTGATTTTCTGGAGTTCAAACTGTCCCCTAGTTACAAGGATATGGTTAATTAGATCACTCCCACTATGGGTAGGAAACTGTTTTTACAATTCAGATATCAGTCCCTACCTATTAAGTCTTTCTGTGCAAAGTGGGCAAATGTGTACCAACAGAATTCTGAGTGCCCAGCATACAAGGGCCCTCCAGAAGATTGTTAGAAGTGGGGTCTCTAGTTGGTAGTGGTTTGCACCCTGTCTAAGTAGGGACCCTCACTCTTGTTACGGTGTGGGAGTCACACAGTTAAAATAACGCCTGCTCATCCCCTTGGTAGCTTGGATCAAGTAGTCAGGCTTATCTCAGAGACAATGTGCAAAGTATTTGTACACACACACAGTAATGCAGTAAAAACACCACAAACATACTCCACACCAGTTTAGAAAAATACCCAATATTTATCTGAGTAAAAAAAGACCAAACAACAAAAATCCAACATACACAAGCAAAGATACACATTTTCAAAGATTAAATCTTAGAATAGGGCTTAGAAGCACAATAGAACCAACTGAGGCTACATTGATGTCTTGACAGAGTCATCTCCAACAGTCCGACACCACTCGTGAGGGAGTGCTGGCCGGTCATGGAGTTGCAAGGACCCCGGATACAGTACCTTGGAAAGCAATGAGGAATCAAAGACATTGCATGGGGTCGGGGAGGTGAGCCATTGCTGGAGCCAGTGCTGCGTTGGTTTATTACTGTCCCCAGGTAGGCAAGGCGTTGTTTCCTTACTGCTAGGCAGGGGAGGTGAGGTGTTGGATCCTTGCAGTTGCAGGGGGATGATGCAGTGTTGGCGGCGAGGCGTTGGTTCCTTATGACAAGACGGGATTGATGAATCCAGCAGGTCAAGACATGAGCGTTGACTTTGTGATGTCATAATCACACCATGGAGCCACAGGTGCTGTGGCGTAGTCGGAGCCGGGTGCCATGGATCTCAGGGACATGGTGCTCTGAACTCAAGCTGTAGCTGCCTTTGGAAGCACTGCAGCGATGTCGTGCCTACAGGGTTGCTTACGGCCATTGCACTCAGCAGAGACAACAGTTCAAGTGCAGACAGCAGCGCGGGATCAGAGAGCAACTCCAGTTCCAAAGCCGTTCTGGACGTTGATACAAATGTTTTTCCTTGTTGCACCAGAACTCACTCCCAAGGGCCCAGGGAATGGATTTGGCACCACTTGGCAAGTCACAGGAGAGCCCAGGTGCAGGCATGTGAAAGCTTTGATATCCTGGAGACTTCTTAACAGAAGGCAAGTTCAATGATGTATAGAATGGTTGATTCTGCTACCTGGTCTGAAACAAGATTGAAAGTTGTCCAGGAGGTTGACTTGGTGTGTGTTGGCATGGATGGCTGGGAGAGGTGACACAGGTCTCATTTTCAAGAAATCTGGGATATTTTCTTGGGTTAAAGGTGTGTTTATGAATTTCATTCAGATGGGTATGATGAGTTGGCAGACATCTTTTATGATTGTAGGGGGAATTGGATCATAGAAATGTGATGTTATTTTCATAAAAGCTAAGATCTTGTAGAGCTAATCTTCATTGAGGGTTTTGATTTGCTGTATGTAGCCTCATTTTGGTTAGAGTAAAGTGTGTACAGGTTTGAATTTTGTCACTTGTTATAGATTCCTGTATTCCTGATTTCTGTAGATTGCTGTAGGGATTGGTTCATGCTCAGATCTCAAATCCCTTTCATTGTCTTTGTGAATGATTGTTAAAAATGTTAATTAGTTTCTCCTTAAAAAAGGCCGAGAAGGCTTTTAAGTTCACATTGGAGGTGTTAGTGATCATGGTGGGGTATTTTGGCCTTGTTTGCTGTTGACAGTTTCTAAGAGTTTACTAGGCTGCCTTTTTGCTCCATCTAGCTGAGATCTGAAAAAAATGCTTTGGTTTTCCATGTGACGTTTTTGTAGGTGTGTCTTAACTCTCTTAACAGTTTTAGATGTGAAGTTGAGGGTTTGTGTCTCTGTAATCTCTCAGAGTATCCGAGTCTCTTCCTCTCTTCAATTAAGCTTTGGTTGAACAGGAGTGAGAATTTCTGAGGCAAAGAAGTATTACCCTCTCAGTAATCTCTGCCATTTTGTTGTTGGAGTGTACAGACACATCTAGTATGCTCTGTAGTCCCCTTGGCAGTAAGGAGTTTCTCTGGTAAAGGGAGGTTGGGTCATCCTTGCTATTGGACTTACCATCTCCAATCCAATGTTTCGGTTTGATCCCTTGGTCTCTGGCTTTCAGATCATGTGCAGTGATGTGGAATAGCATTTGGTGATGATCTGACTAGTCAGCTGGGTATGTAGAGTAGATGCTAACCTCTTGATTGTTCGATATGATTAATCAAGCATGGCACTGTTTGCATGGGTCAGTCCTGTGCATGATTGCACAAGGCAAGAACTTTTTTTTTACTGTGGACACTTGTAAGTCTTTGTCGCTGTTCTAGTGGAGGTTGAAATCTATTAGGAAGATCGTGTTAGGGTGTAGTAAGAAGTGGACCATGATTGTTTTAATTATTTGTTCAAAGGGGTTGGTACAGGTGAAGCAATCCAGGTAGAGATCTTTCCGCTAGAGATTTCAACTCCCATGTATTCACAAGAGGGCAGTTTTTCTACTTGGAGAGGGTTTACATACAGAGAGTTTCGGGGCATGACTGCAATCCCTCCCCCTGACACTGCTTATAATCTAAGCATTTAGAGGTGAAGTTAGGGGGTGTTAGCAAATCCATAAAGGAGGAGGACGATTTATTTAACCATGTATGAAATATCATCTTTAAGCCATGAAAAAAGGATAGCTTGAGCTATGTGTGTGGCATGTTTAGCCAATGATTTGCAGTTGTGTAACATGCAGTGCCATCTCAGTCTCCTAAGGATTGTTAGCATGGTGAGGCATACGTGGTATTGCAATGAATTCTGTACTTTGAGGTGTGTTCCATGTGTGTTGGTGTGTGCCACAATGTATGTCATAGATAAGTAGTGTCTACATCTGTGCAAATCCTTGATAGGGCTGCAGCTGGCCTCCAATGTCTCCTTCAAATAGCTGATTGAGTGATCTTTTTGAATGTTGGTAGTTTTTAGCTAGTGACATGGATGGCGAGATGTGACATCGGTATTTTTCTTTTTATTCTGTTAGCATTCATTATATGTATATGTACATTTTATATTAGTATATTTGTTTATATTTGAAATATCTTACTTAGATTCATCCAGCCTCATAGATTTTAGAATGCTATGTTTTGAATGTGACTGAAGATACTAAGGCTGGCATGGAGCAAAGCGGATGAAGTTTCCTTGTCTCTACAATGAACATGGATTACAATCTAATATTGCCTCAGAGATTTATCTTGAACTCCCCATGTTCATAGTGGTGATGAGGATGGGATACCCCAAGTGTCGCTACTTCTGTAATTTCTTTTTTCTTTCTTTGTTTTTTTCTTTTTCACATTTTCTTCTTTACTTCTATTGTGTTTTATGTGCAATTGTATACCTAATCATAACTTTACATGTTCAACTCAGTGATTCTTAAGTATTGTTTTACTAGTGGTTTTAGTGTAAACTGTAGCACACAAAACATATCACCACCTCTGTTTTTTCTGGCTTCGCCAGCTGAACCAATTCTAGCTTGGGCCAAATGGAAGAAAGTGTTCATCAATTACTTGAAAGTGTGTGGTCCAAATATGTCACCAGAAAAAAAGCTATGTTACTTTACTCTCTTGGGGCTGAAGGACAAGAAGTTTTTTTAATTCTTCCTGAATCTGAAGGGTATGTGGATGGTGATGGGAATAATGCTGGGAATGAACTTAAGAAAGCAATTAAGCAGTTGGATCATCACTACTTACCAAAAATCACTATTATTTTCATAGAGATTTTATTTTGGTAGAAGGAAGCAAGGTGCAGATGAGTCTGTGGAAGATTTTGTTACTGCCTTATGCAAATTATCTTTCTCATGTAGCTTTAGTGAAAATTTTGAAAAAAGGATTAGAGATCAATTTATGTTGCACTGTAATTCTGATCAAATTAGGAAGGAGTTAAGGGCCAAAAGTGACCCCACTTTAAATGAGGTTATTCTGGTACCCAAAAGAGCTGAACACTTATTCCTGGGAACACAAGAGTTCCAGAAGCAAAACAATTCCTCTTCATCAGTACAAGCTGTTAATGCAACTCAAAAAAGGTTTTTCAACATTAATACTAAGAGTAAAAATGTACGTCTCAGATGTGAGTCCTAGTCATTTTGCAATTTCTAAAGAGTGCCCTGCTATGAAAGCAATTTGCAAAAACTATTCTAAGAGAGGACACTTTTCCAAATGATGCAGATACAAAGTTATGAAGGAGAAAATGAATTAATTAGACTTGGAGACCAATCAAGTCGTGTTATAAGTAGTGAATGATGTGAGCTGTATTACAGGTGTGACATGCGAATACCCCTCTGATAAAGTGTGTGTCAATGAGATTCAGATTAGTACACACAAAAGGTTTGGAGACCTGATTTATTATTGGCACACTCATTTAGGTCGTGACCATAACACCATAAATAGTTTCATGGAAAATCTATTATATTGATGGAACTGTGAGGGATTCCCCCATTATGGAAGAAGTGGTCTAATACATTTAATTGTGTCATACTTCATCATAGACCACCTCTTCCCACCCTGGTCGGACAGTCCCACTCGCGCGGACTCAACCTCTTGGTTTGTACATACCAGAAGGGAGTTCTTAGATAAAGCATACTGGATAATACTGGGATCCAGATCTGTAAAAATACCTAATGGACTACCAGTAATATCACGTTTAATAAGGGTGTCCGTTTGATATGGTTAAAAACATAGGTCGACGGTCAGCACGAGTATAATGGCTCAGGCATTACAACAGCCAACACGTTTCTGCCCTCACTCTGAGCCTGTACAGGTCTGGAGCATTCATCAGGGCTGTGGAGCACTAGTTACATAGAAAAGTAGCACCTATTTTAATTAGAAGGTTCCAAAAACAAGGGAATGCACTCAGATCCTACCTGAGTAGTAAGTCATCATATAAACACCCTATAATAGACGGGTAACAGCCACTGGTCAGGGGAAGAGACAAAGCCCCTTGTAGTCAAATGGGACCTCGTTTAAGTGCACCTGTTGTCCCCCTCTCCCAGCCGCTTGCCCAGAATGAGATTCAGATCGCCATGAACACAAACTCAGAAGCCAAGTTGTCTCTTCTATCTGCCTCCAATTTTGTGAAACACTTTCAGGGTAAGATTAAATTAGAAAATTCTGATTATACCTCCTATAGCTATGGAGGGAAACCTATTGAACTTATTGGGTATTTTCTTGCTGAAATTGTGTTCCAAGGCAATATAATACATGGGAAAATATATGTTCCTGTCAAAGGAGACACCATCTTGAGCTGGCTTCATCAGAAAATGTTAAGACTTTATCTGGATCCCAATGTTACACCTCAAGTCCAACTTAGGAAAGTCAATACTGATAAAAGTATTTTAGCTACTTCTAAATTTGACTTTCCAAATGAATTTCCAAACATTTTCTCTGATAAGATTGGGTGCATTAAGGATATGTGCATCAGATTAAGCTTATGAAGATGCAGTAATAGTATCATATAAAGTAAGAAATGTTCCCATTCCGTTACAAGACACTGTCAAACAGGAACTTGACCGTTTGACGGTATAATTGAAGCAGAGAAAGCTTCTGAGTGGATTTTGTCAATAGTTGTAGCCACCAAGAACTCAGGGGAGATCAGTCTTTGTATGGATTTGGGGGTGTTTAACAAGTGGTAGAAGAAAAGTTTCCCCTTCCTAATATCATGGAGATGGTGAGTATACTTGGGGGTGGACGAAATTTTTCTCTACTTCGGAACTCAACATCCGCATATCATCAAGTGTGTCTGAGTGAGGATTCTAGAAATTATATGGCTTTCATAACTCCTTTTGGAGTCTTTAGATTCAACAGACTGTTCTGTGGTCTGTGCTCCACAGCCTTGGTCTTCCAAAGGTTGATGATTGACATGTTAGGGAAGACTCCAGGAGTAAAATTTTCCCGAGATGATGGTCTTATTTCCAGTGATACTTGAGCTTCACATGTAGACAAAATCAGAGAGGTGTTACAGATCTTCAGTGACAAAGGTATCACATAAGAGCCACAGATAACTTTCTTGTCTTCAGAAAACTACTCAAGAGTTGGCTCTTTCCTTCATAACCACCTTATTCAAACAACTATGAACTGCATATGCCTATATTGATAAATATGTTTTTCAGATTATATGTATATTTCTATTTATTTATAGTTTCTTTAGAAAATATGTATTGCTACTATGTCATAACAATAAAATACACACTCTTTAAACCTGTTTGACTAAGTATTTTTTACCCATGGTTCTAATTATGTATTGTATGTGCATATGTGTGTGTATTCATGTGTATGTGTGTGTGTATATATATATGTATGTATGTGTATATGTTGTTTCTGTGCTTGGCATGTTCGTGGATCATTGCATGGCTCCTGGGTGGGTTGTTATACTAGATATCTATGAATTCCTGCTCTCATCTTATCACACTTATCTACTCATCATCATATGTCATGTCTCTATCAAACTATCCTCCATTCTCACTCTGACTCATCCCAAATCCCTTCTACTACTTTCATCTCCTAAATATCTCTGCCTAGGCTCTTCCCTCCGCTTCCACATATAACTCACCAAACCTCACTCTACTACTGTGACCTCCCACACAACCCTACTAAATTCTCCTGCATTTATCTCACCCTGCTATTATGCTCTCCCTAACCCTTCCACATACTCTTCCCCCTCTGCCCCCCTTTACTCATCCCAAGCCTTTGGGTTGAGTAAATGAAGGATATACTCCCAATTAACACTTCTGGATTTCTTTCCTCCTCCACCCCTCCATTACTCCAGTCAATCTAACTAACAAACTCTCATATCCGCAGCTCAAATTAATTCATAATAATACTAAAACTGTACTCATTATTTAACGATACTAATCCATCACTAATTCTTGTTGGGTTCCAGAGTAGCGTGCTACTCATCGAAAAGCGCTTTGACGCCAAGTCAGGGGTAGTAAGCGCTATATAAATACGATTACAGTACAATACAATACAATACATTGAAAATAAACAAGTGTAAATTCTTGAAATAACATACTTGGGTCATGTGGTATCTGCTGATGGGGTGAAACCAAAGGATGAGCTGGTTAAAATCATTTCTGAATTACCTCGACCTGAGAAAGAGGAGGATGTAAAAGCCCTTTTAGATTTGGGCACAATTTTGCCAGGTGCACCTGTGTCATAAGAGAGCTTTTGAAAAAAGGGGTCCAATTTCAGAATGTCAGAGAGAGATTCTTGATGTGAAGAATTGTTTATGTAAAGCTCAGCACTTGAAGAGTTTTGTGCCTGGGATGCCCTGTCATGTGCTTACTGATGCCAGTGGAAAGGGGTTAGGGGCTGTGCTCAAACAAGAACAGATTTTTGACATGGTCACCATTGCTTTCAGCTCCAGATCTCTTAGAGGTGCTGAATTCAAATATTCTGCCATTAACCCCTTAGCTGCTGGGCCTTCCCCCCTACCCCCCAGTGCTGAGCCCTTTTTTGGGGTAGTTCGCGCTTAGGCCTTCATAACTTTTTGTCCACATAAGATAACCACGCCAAATTTGCGTCCTTTTTTTCCAACTTCCTAGGGATTCTAATGGTACCCAGAGTTTGTGGTTTCCCCTGGAGGAGACCAAGAAAATAGCCAACATACAGTGAAAATTTCATTTTTTCCCAAAAAATGGGAAAAAAGGGCTGCCAAAGAAGGCTTGTGGTTTTTCCCCTGAAAATGCCATCAAAAAAGGGTTTCTGGTGCTGAAATCACTATCTTCCCACCTTTCAGGAACGGGCAGACTTGAATCAGAAAACCACATTTTTCAACTCAAATTTGGCATTTTACTGGGACATACCCCATTTTTACTATTTTTGGTGCTTTCAGCCTCCTTCCAGTTAGTGACAGGAATGGGTGTGAAACCAATGCTGGATCCCGAATGCTAAACATTTCTGAAAACTAGACACAATTCTGAATTCAGCAAGGGGTCATTTTTGTAGATCCTACAAGGTTTTCCTACAGAAAATAACAGCTGAAAAAAAAAATATTGAAATTGAGCTGAAAACAACAGCCATTTTTATTTATGTTTTACTCTGTAACTTTTTCCTGCGATGTCAGATTACCGAAAGCAATATACCGTTTTGTCTGCTGGACTCTTCTGGTTGCGGGGATATAAAGGGCTTGTAGGTTCATCCAGAACCCTAGGTACCCAGAGCCAATAAATGAGCTGCACCCTGCAGTTGGTTTTCATTCTATACTGGGTATACAGCAATTCATTTGCTGAAATATGAAGAGTGAAAAATAGGTATCAAGAAAACCTTTGCATTTCCAAAATGGGCTCAAGATAAGGTTTTGAGGAGCAGTGGTTATTTGCACATCTCTGAATTCCGGGGTGCCCATACTAGCATATGAATTGCAGGGCATTTCCCAAATAGACGTCTTTTTTACACACTCTCTTATATTTGGAAGGAAAAAATGTAGAGAAAGATAAGGGGCAATAACACTTGTTTTGCTATTCTATGTTCCCCCAAGTCTCCAGATAAAAATGATACCTCACTTGTGTGGGTAGGCCTAGCGCCCGCGACAGGAAATGCCCCAAAACACAACGTGGACACATCCCATTTTTTTGACAGAAAACAGAGCTGTTTTTTGCAAAGTGCCTAGCTGTGGATTTTGGCCTCTAGCTCAGCCGGTACCTAGGGAAACCTACCAACCCTATGCATTTTTGAAAACTAGAGACCTAGGGTAATCCAAGATGGGGTGACTTGTGGGGCTCTGACCAGGTTCTGATACCCAGAATCCTTTGCAAACCTCAAAACGTGGCTAAAAAAACATGTTTTCCTCTCATTTCGGTGACAGAAAGTTCTGGAATCTGAGAGGAGCCACAAATTTCCTTCCACCCAGCGTTCCCCCAAGTCTCCCGATAAAAATGATACCTCACTTGTGTGGGTAGGCCTAGTGCCCGCGACAGGAAATGCCCCAAAACACAACGTGGACACATCCCATTTTTTGACAGAAAACACAGCTGTTTTTTCCAAGGTGCCTACCTGTAGATTTTGGCCTCTAGCTCAGCCGGCATAGGGAAACCTACCAAACCTGTGCATTTTTGAAAACCAGAGACCTAGGGGAATCCAAGATGGGGTGACTTGTGGGGCTCTGACCAGGTTCTGTTACCCAGAATCCTTTGCAAACCTCAAAAAGTGGCTAAAAAAACAAGTTTTTCTCACATTTCGGTGACAGAAAGTTCTGCAATGTGAGAGGAGCCACAAATTTCCTTCCACCCAGCGTTCCCCCAAGTCTCCCAATAAAAATGATACCTCACTTGTGTGGGTAGGCCTAGTGCCCGCGACAGGAAATGCCCCAAAACACAACGTGGACACATCCCATTTGTTTACAGAAAACACAGCTGTTTTTTCCAAAGTGCCTGCCTGTACATTTTGGCCTCTAGCTGAGCCTGCACATAGGGAAACCTACCAAACCTGTGCATTTTTGAAAACTAGAGACCTAGGGGAATCCAAGATGGGGTGACTTGTGGGGCTCTGACCAGGTTCTGTTACCCAGAATCCTTTGCAAACCTCAAAAGTTGGCTAAAGAAACACATTTTCCTCACATTATGGTGACAGAAAGTTCTGGAATCTGAGAGGAGCCACAAATTTCCTTCCACCCAGAGTTCCCCCAAGTCTCCCGATAAAAATGATACCTCACTTGTGTGGGTAGGCCTAGTGCCCGCGACAGGAAATGCCCCAAAACACAACGTGGACACATCAAATTTTTTCACAGAAAACAGTGCCTACCTGTGGATTTTGGCCTCTCGCTCAGCCGGCGCCTGGGGAAACCTAGCAAACCAGCGCATTTTTGAAAACTAGAAACCCAGGGGAATCCAAGATGAGGTGACTTGTGGGGCTCTGACCAGGTTCTGTTACCCAGAATCCTTTGCAAACCTCAAAATGTGGCTAAAATAACACGTTTTCCTCACATTTTGGTGACAGAAAGTTCTGGAATCTGAGAGGAGCCACAAATTTCCTTCCACCCAGCGTTCCCCCAAGTCTCCCGATAAATATGATACCTCACTTGTGTGGGTAGGCCTGGTGCCCGCGACAGGAATAGATCACACAACGGTCAATGTTGGTCCTTACGTGAGGCAGCTGTTGACCCTGGGGTGATCCATTCCTGACGCAGGCACTAGGTGTAGGCACTCAAGTGGGGTAGTGTTTTTATCAGGACAGGTGAGGAGTCACTGGGTGGTAGGAATTTTGTGGATCCCAGCATATTCCTGTAGTTTGTGTGACAGAAATGGGAGAAAAATAGAGTTTTTATTCAACATTTCAGCTTTGCAGGGTATTCTGGGTAAGAAAACTTTGGGGAATCCACACAAGTCACACCTCTGTGGACTCCCCCGAATGTCTTGTTTCCAGAAATGTTTGGGTTTAGTGTGTTTCTCTATATGGCCGCCGAATCCAGGACCAAAAACACAGGTACCTGCCTTACAAAACCAGTTTGTTTTGCCATAGATAATTTTGATGTCTCCACAATACGATTTGGGTGGTGGAATTTGGGGCTGAACTATATTGGGGAGCTCCCAAGAGAGCACTCTCTCTCTCTCTGCTTGCTGCCGCATTCACCTGCTCTCTGGGTTGGGCTAACCCACTATTACCCAGTTGCACAAACAGCTTGCGAAGGGACAGCAGGACTGTCCTCATCACCTCCCTCATAATGTACTGGAAGAGGAGTTATCGAATGGGACTCCTCCGACTGAAAAATCACTCCCAGAGTCTGCGCCATTGTCCTATCCCTCAAATGCTGTCTCAGTATCTGATGTCTCAGTCTCTGATCCTATGTCAGAGCGGTCCTCTATAACCCGAGTGCAGGCAGCAGTCATCCATCAAGATGCCATCTCTGCTACTGGCTAAACTGTTGCTCTAAAACACTAGCCTACGTAGACAGTTACAAAATCGATGGTGTGTGTGAGATACGTGCAACAGTAGAGGCCACCTTACCTGCACTTCTTCCCTCAATCAGCACGTTCTTTCAAGACACTCAAAAAACACCTTGTCACATACCATTCGTCACAGTCTTTAGCACCTCCTGTGCCCAGTCCAACAATCATTATTGGTGCTCCCACTCCCTCCTCCTCGGATTCCCTCATTACCACCCAGCAAAAGTGCCCTTCATCTCTCCATAGCCGCCCTCCACCCCGCACATACATTTCGTTGGTATTATAGTGCAGGTAATGGCTGACTTTACTAATGTACTCAGCTATGTACATAAAATACAGATTTGCTCTTTGCAGTAGGCATATAAACCTTCTGCGCTTCTTTATGGCACTAAAACTGCCACTAGACAAGTCTGACCCTTTTCCCCCCAGGGAAACCACACACATATTGACAAAAGTGATATATATATGCAGCCAACCACCTGAAACTCAACTCAAGCAAAACCGAAATAATCCTCTTTGGCCCACACAAAAACACCTGGGACCCCTCATGGTGGCCCACCATGCTAGGCCCTGCACCCACCCCGCCAACCACGCACGCAACCTCGGCATCATCCTAGACTCCTCCCTCTCGATGACCCAACAAATCAACGCTCTCAACTCCTCATGCTTCAACACACTCCGTATACTGAAAAAAACATTCGAATGGATCCCCACAGAGACCAGAAAAACTATCACTCACGCACTCATCAGCAGCAGACTTGATTACGGAAACGCCCTCTACGCCGGCACCACTCTAAAACTCAAGCGCAAACTACACGCATTCAGAACTCAGCAGCATGACTCATCCTCGACCTCCCCAGACACGAACACATCTCTCCACACCTCAAAAACCCTCCACTGGCTCCCCATTGACAAAAGGATCAGCTTCAAGATCCTCATCCTCGCACACAAATCACTCCACAACACAGGCCCTGCCTACCTCAACGAGAGTCACCTTCCACACCCCCACACGAAACCTCCGCTCAGCTGACCTCTCTCTCGCCTCTGTCCCCCGCATCAAACACACCACCACCGCGGGCAGATCCTTCTCCTACCTTGCACCCAAAACCTGGAACGCCCTCCCAACCCACCTTCGCAAGACCCAAAACCTACTTCTTTTCAGGAAGGGCCTCAAAACCTGGCTTTTCGAACAGTGAACCTCCCAGCCCCTTTCCCTCCCCTCGTCCCCCCCCAGCACCTTGAGACCCTCAAGGGTGAGTAGCGCGCTTTATAAATCTCTTTGATTGATTGATATATATAGATCTATCTATATATATATATCTATCTACATAGATATATCTATAGATATATCCATGTAGATAGATATATCTATATAGATCTATATATAGATCTATTTTTTTTAGTTGTTGTATGGTTTCCTTGGGGGCCAAAATGGCCCCCAGGGAAACCCTACAACATCAAAAAAAAAATATTGCCCCCACAGGGGGTCGCCCTGCCCACGGGCGACCCCCTGTCTTTTTATTTTTATTTTAAAAAATATATATATATTCCACTGGGGGGCGCGATCCCCCCCCCCCCCCCAGGGGGCACCTACCTTTTTTTAAAAAAAATATGCCCGGGGGGGGGGCCGGCCCGTTTTCCGAGGGGGCCGACCCCCCCAAGTGAAATCCCTGGCGTTTAGTGGTGTTTCCTGGCCCCCGATCGCAGCACAGCTGCGATCGGGGGCCAGGAAACACTTTCAGAAGGCCTCGTAAGAAAGGGGAGAGTCTCCCCTTTCTTACAAGGCCTTTTAAAAGTTTTCCTGGCCCCCCGAAAGCAGCTGTGCTGCGATCGCGGGGCCAGGAAACCTGAAAGTGTTTCCTGGCCCCCGATCGCAGCTGTGCTGCGACCGGGGGCCAGGAAACACTTTCAGGAAGGCCTCGTAAGAAAGGGGAGACTCCCCCCTTTCTTACGAGGCCTTCCCGAACGTGGGGAAGGCCGTTTTCCCCATCGAAGCAGGAAGCGGCCGCAAGGCTGCTTCCTGCTTCGATGGGGAAAACAACTTTGTAACGTCAGCGCGCCTCGCGGTGCGCTGACGTCACAAAGGGGTGGGTGGAGGGCAGGGGGAGACACGGAAGCTTCCGTGTCTCCCAGGGAAAGAAAAAAAAAAAAATGCTCGGGTGTGACGCACCCGAGGATTTATTAATATCCTCCCTGGTGTCGGCCACTGGTCGTGACCTGCACCAGGGAGGGAGTGTGGGCATCGGCCAGTGGCTGACGCCCGCAGTAAAAAGGTTAACAAAGAGGTGCTTGTTATATTTTGGGGGGTGAAGAAGTTCAAAACAAATTTGTTGTGAAGACTGACCGCAAACCTTTGCAACAAGTGTTTGGGAAGAAAGGCCTTGATTGTATATCTGCTCGGATTACTAAATGGCTTGTTGCGTTGCAAGATTTCGATTTCAGTTTAGAATATATACCAGGAGTTGAGAACAAAACCGCAGATTGTCTTGATTGGTGAGGGCTGTCTTACGGGAGAATGAGCTGAGTAGAGTAGGTGGAAAGATGAAGATTGTAAAGTGTGCAGGATTACCAGTGGTTGTATCACTGAGAGTGAGTGGACAGAGAAGATCCAGAAGGATGATTTATTGAGAACAGTGTTGACAATTCTGTAGGAAAATGGTAGTTGGCTGAAAGGAGAGTAGGAAGGGTTTGAGAAGATTAAAAATTAATTGTCCGTAAGCAATAAACTGGTGCTGAGAGGAACTAGGTTGGTTATTCCTGTAGGATTGAGGAATTGCTTGCTACATATGGCACAGAAGGGTCACCAAGATATTTGTAAAGCTAAAGGAAGATTGGGAAATATTTATTGGTGGCCAGAGATGGATTAACAAATTGAAAGATTGGTGAGGGATTGTACTGACTGCAGACTCAGTGATAAAGGTCAGAAGGTTGGAACTGCACCCATGATTTACAGAGAAATCCTTAAGGAAGTGTGGGAAGAAATTTCATTGGACAATTTAGGTCGTATAGACAACAAGAGAAGAGGAGGTAGGTATGTGTTGGCTCTGATGGACATGTTGCCAAGATGGCCCTTAGTGAAATTAGTTTATGATATTTCCACATGCTCAGTTTGCAGGTTTCTTGATGAAGTAATTTCTCAGGATGGTACTCCAAGTTTCATTCTCACTGATAAGGGGGCTCAGTTCACTTCTTCTGAGATGAAAACATTCTTAAGGGAAAGAGTGATAACTCACGAAAAATGTGCCCTGTATTACCTTGAGGCAAATGGCATGATTGAGACATTTAGGGGTGTATTTATACCCTGTTTGCGCTGAATTTGTTCATTTTCTTACGCTAATTCAGTGCAACCATAACTCCATATTTATATTTTTGTGCTAGACATGCCTAGCGCCAAGATATTGGAGTTAAAGTCATTTTTTGCCTTCCGAAAACTACCTTGCGTCAATGAGATGCAAGGTAGGCGTTCCCAGGCTAAAAATGACTCATAGGCCCTAGCGCCTCATTTATTCTCCTGTGAAAAAATGGTGCACAAGAGGGAAGCGGGCCTAAATAATGGCGCTAAGCTTGCTTAGTGCCATTATTTAATGCCTGGGTCAGGGCAGGTGTTATTGGACCTGTGGGCCCATTTCCATGGTGGAACACCATGGAATAAGGCCACAGGTGCCCTCCCCAGGCCCCAGGAACACCCCACCCACAAAGCGACAGCGGAGGATGGTGGACCCCATCCCAGGTAAGTACAGGTAAGTAGAGGTAAGTATTTACCTTTCTTTTTAAAGTGCCATGGGGGGCCTAACTAGGGCCCCCCTACATGCACTGTGCCCAATGGCCAAGCCCAGGGGACTAAAGTCCCCTGGGCACGGCCATTGGGCTGGGGGTCATGACTCCTGTCTTTACTTAGACAGGAGTCATGTCCATGGGGGTTGTGCGTATAACAATGGCGCTAGTCAGGTTAGAGTCATTATTTTGACTCTAACCTGACTAGCGCCATTCTTTCACGCACACCTCCTGTTTTCCCTACGCCTCCCCCACCCGGTTAGCGTCATGTATTTTGACGCTAACTGGGCCTTAGCGCCGGCTTTCGCCATTCCTTAAATTTGGCACCCAGCTGGCACTCTGGAATGGTGTTAGCCGATGCCATACTTTTTGACGCTAACCTGCGCTTACGCAGGTTTGCGTCAAAAAGTATAAATAAGGACCTTAATTGCACATTGAATGAGTCTATTCAAATTACTAGGTTATATGGTGAAGATCAAGTCAAAGAACTGATGGAGAGAGTGATGGAGTACAGCTTTACCTCCCATTCTACCACGGGGCTTTGTCCTTTTGAAATGTTCTGTAAGCGCAAACCCAATACCAGGATGTGTCCTCCATGTTTCAGATCCCTATGGTGATCAAATTACCACACTTTGTAACAATCTCAAAGCAGTACATGATGTCAAAGCAAAGATTGGTAATGTTGTTTGAGTGAAATTACCTGGAAAAAACAGTGGAGATTACACTTTGGAAAACCTCAAAGTGTAGTCAAGATATTTAAAGGAGCAGCCAAACTGGACGATGAGAGGATTTGGAATTCAACAAACTCTCAGTGAACAAGTAACTATTTTTATTGATGTTGCTATTATTGTTATTTCTTTTTATTTCTATGTGTCTCTTTACTCTGGTCTTTGTTCGAGGTTAGGTAGGTTATTTTGTTTTGGGAAGGGGGAGGTGTAATATCTGTTATTCTTCTTTCTATTCTGTTAGTGTTCATTATATGTATATGTCCATTTTATGTTAGTGCATTTGTTAACATTTGAAATGTCTTCCTTAGTTTCAGCCAGCCGCATAGAATTTAGAATGTTATGTTTTTATCTGACTGGAGATACTGAGGCTGGCTTGGATCAAAGTGGATAGAGTTTCTTTGTCTCTACAATAAACATGGATTACAATCTAATATTGCCTCAGGGATTTATCTGGAACTCTCCAACTTCACACCGTGTTTACAAGTTTGAGCATGGAAGTCTTGGGTGCAAAAAAACACCTGGTGTGTTCAGTTCTTAATTTGAGCCAGTGGCTGCTGGTGGGGCCCGCCATTACTTACTACTAGGGACAGCACTTTTTTTCCTCCCCAGACATTGGCCCACAGCAAGAGAGGGAAAAGAAGGAGGGAGAGAAAGATGAAAAAAATGTCACAAAGGAAGGAAGGAGTGAGATTAAGGGTAAGGTAAGGGTAAGGTAGTACCTGATAGTGGAATAAATACACATAAAATGGATTCAAGACTACACAGCCTTGGTATTCTGCATGCCAAGATTTCATTTAGTGTGAGCAGTAGCGGGCTTCTGAGAAGAGCCTTGGGCACCGGCACTTATTCTTTCACTGGGTGCACTTGAGTATTTATCTCTTGTATCAATCACTAGTGATGCTTCATTTAAGTTAGTCAGTATGATTTTTAGATCCTCGCTAAGATGTCTGAGCTTCTGCTCTAGCTGAGTGAAACAGAATTGCCAGTATGAGGTAGGGTAATTATTCTGTTAGGTACAATCCCAGGGATTGTCTCACCACCGATTTTAGTCCAGTGCTCTGATAGCCTATTCTGTGTGCATACGCTTAGAAACTACTCGTGCTAGAGTTAGGTCTACTCAGTCATAACGTTGTCTGTCCTATGTGTGCTTGTCTTGTAGCACAACTCTGTGAGCTCTGACTGCAAGCACACCCACTGTGGTGAGGGCGTGAATCTGATGGGAGAATATGAGGCTCTCTTCGTTAGGATAGGGTGCAGTTTGAGGCTCAGCCCCTCTATGTTGCTAAGTACATATGTGTGTGAGGGACACTGTTGTGTGTAGGGCAGAGCCTGGTGTGATGTCACCTTGCTGTGGATTGCTGGAGGCTGCATGGGGCTGGGCTGTTGTACGGTGTAGAGTTGGGGGCCTGTACAGATAGACTTGAGGTGATTCCTGTTGCTTTGCACTGCTAAGTCTCGCAGGTGTATGTGGGTTAGTGTCAGTTTTTGTCTGAGGGTCGTCTCCTGCCAGCATTATCCCGACGTGTTGGGGTGCTCCATGGGTTTTGGCTCTTTCATCCCCTGGAGCAGGAGGAGGGGTATGTGTTAAAATTCACTCAGTTGTGGTTGTGTTGTATGGAGATTGTGCAAATGTGTTAATTTGATTGATGATTGGTGGTGAGAGGCGTGGGGGTAGTGGGTCAAGGTTCTGGTTGGGTTGTGGTGGATCTCCAAGGCGCTGCAAGTGGTGAAGTGTTGTTCAGATGTGATGTGGGCTTTTATCATGTGGAAGAGCTGGTCATACGTCTCTGGGTTCAGCAGGAATGAGTTCCAAAAGATGGTGAGCACCAAGCCATGTGTCACATTTAACAAAAGACAGTTGCTTCATGCTGACCTGTCATACTGTCCACAAATACAATATGGGACTGGGTGGTTTTGGATGGAAAAGGGAGGAGGCATGTGAAAGGTATCCTAATGCTGTAAAATCAGCTTCTATTTTCCTTCATAAATTTTGAAAATATTAACAAGCACTGGCAAAGTCAATGGGGCTGGCGTTAATGGTCTAACACACTGGCTCAGTTGTGGTTGTGCTGTATGGGGATGGAAAAACAGATGTGCTAAAATTCAGTCTACCTCTAGTAACATTCAAGCCACATTCATTTTAATTTCCAATACATAGTAGCAATTTAGGGCCAGATGTGCAAAGCATTTTTGTCATCGCTAATGCTCTGATTCACAATTTGCAACTACAGCAATGCCTTTTTGCAATGTAATAATCCAATTTTAGGAGTCAAACTTTTTCTGACTCCTAAAATGAGATTCCAAATAGATACTGATTCGGCATCATGAAGAGGTGTGCAGTAGGCAACCCTTCCAAATGCAGAATTGGTGTGTTTTGTATCAATGTTTTGTGACTGAAATCCTGTCGCAAAACATTCAAAAGTTACAGACACTTCACAGGAGGTGGTAACCCATTCACAATAGTGATGAGGTCCCCCACATACCCCTTACCTTCTGAAGATGCAAAAAAAGGTTTTTGGGAAGGAGAGAAACAAACTTTTAAAATGGTTAAAACTTTCTTTTAACTGCAGATCCATTTCAAATAATTGGACTGCATTTAAAAAATATTTAAAAAGCAAGGAAAGGCATAGGTCATCTGACCCCAAGGCCACCATTCCTGTTATTGCCACCAGTCCAGTATTTACAAGCTGAGCCATTTGACATACAATAAATCCTTCAGATTAACAAAATCTCACAGGCATAGGTCTCTAATAGATTACCTAGTGCTTTATTTTTCAAGGCCCTTCTCTCCAGCCCAACACAGCTTGCACCAGCACTGTCAATGCCAGTATCAACATAACCACTAACATCATACTCCTTCAAGTGTGACAGTTTGGACTATTCCAGGCCACCCAAAGCTATAAAAATGGCCTCAGTGACCGGTATTATTCATTTTGAATGTATATTATCAAACACACTGGTGTTGTGCTCATCTCATAATTGGACAAACAGCGCCACCCTGTGATAGACTGCCGTAAGTGGGTGTTGAGAATTATTTGCCAGTGCCAGTGCTGAACTACTGGAAACCTGCAGATCTTTTATCTGTGTTACAGAAATATCACAAACTCAGGTTTCCAAAAGCAAAACCTATTCCTCCAGATACTAAAAAACAGGCTAAGGTCTTAGACAAAGCAATTATCATACAGATTACACATGTGATACAATGTAGACTTCAGACAGCAAAGATACCCATTAACAACCAGACAACACATAGGAATGGGAAATTCTGTTTAAACGCCCCTCTATAAGTTATTTTATAATCGGCGACTTGTGATGCATCTAATTGCCGATTATAAAGAAAAGATGACAGAGATCAACTGTAATAACTTATTACAGTTGAGTTCTGACATCACAATGCCTGCTGCCAGAGCCAGCACCCTAGATGAAAGGCAGGTCAGGTCACGGAGCAGCTGTTTAAAACAGCAAAAAATAAAACGTTGCTTTTCTTTCTTCAGCTGTTTTTCTATGTTACAGTGCAAGCAGAAAGAACAAGTTCATTTTTTGCACTCCTTAGATAATTATGGAGCTATGCATGTTTCTACACATTCTGAGCTATTGCTGAGTTGTTTTTTTTTTTAATCTGACATATTGAGCTGATAACGTGTTTAATTTTGCACTAGAAGTTCTAATTTTCTTTTTCCCATTCTCTCTCTTTCATATCAAAGAGCTATGCATCATGACTTTAAGTTGTTTGTGGGAAATGTAATGGTGTGACCATTTATTATATGGGATAAACTAACCCTTTCAGTACATGATAAGGAAATTGCAAGTCACCTTTGAGTTCCATAACCTGATAAATGAGCTCGGCCTTCAGCCTCATACCCCTATATGACTATGGAACTGGACTAGCAACATCCTTATAATGTAAGAAGGAGGAGTACTTTATCCCTTATGCAACAAGCAAAATCATCTGACAATTTACAATCAGGTTACATACATCTAACAGGCTAATTTATATTTTGAAAAACTACCAATCTGGTGCAGATCTTATAGGCTAAGGCCTTTGATTAAAAAAAACGATTTCTCACGTTTCCAGTCAGGAAAAATATTTAGACTACTAGGGAGAATGTATTCTAATTCAAAAGCTAATCTCCCAATATTGCTTTGTGGGGCACTGTTATGAATTCCAATCTTTTATTATCTTTCTTATTTCAATTTCTTTTATGGATTTTACAAAATCAGAGGAAAAAATGTATAGAAAGCATGACAATCACATTCCTTTCCTCATCCTAGTCCTTAAACCTCACTGGTGGCCCACCCACTACTCCAAGAACCTAAATGCCCCAATTAAAATAATGTTTTTAACAGTGTCTTCCCCAATGAGCGTTCCCCCTTCAAGAAGCTCCAATGTCGAAATAAGTTTGCATACACAAATAGCCAAGCAAGCAGCCCAAAACTATGTTGCATCACCTATTTCCTTTTCTTTTCTTCTCTCTGTCGCTCTTTCACTGTTGCATTTTCTGCCTTTTTTTTCTATCATTCCTCATTTTTCCCTAGTTCTTTTTCCTTTCTCCCGTCTTTCCTCTGTCCCTCCGCAAAGCACCTTTCCCACCCTCCCGCCTCCCAGTTGACTGCTCCCTCACCTTCCTCCCCTTCTTAATGATGGGCGAAGGTGCGCCAAAGGCAAGCACGGCTACGCCCGTCTGCGCCTTGACCGCGCCCAGTGCCAAGAACCCTGGATCTCCGTTAAACCACCCCCTGGACTGCCTCTGTTATGACTCAGAGACCCTCCTCAGCCTCAAAATCGGACATCTCAACAACTGCTGCCCCATCTCTCCCAAGGACACCCACAGACCTTTCACCTGCAGATACTGCAACTTCAGGGCCAACCTTAACAAACCAAAGGTACTCTCCACACACAAAGATACCAACAACCTCCACAATCCCATCAACTGCCTGCTCCTGAACATCCACTCCCTCCACAAGCACGCCACCGAACTCTATGACCGGATCAACACCACCCGACCGGACACCACCTTTCTCACGAGAGCAGGACCAACCCCACCTCGGGTCCAGACATTGCCATTGTCATTCCTGATGGTTACAGCATCCTAAGGAGGGACCGGCCCTCCTGCCCGGGTGGGGGACTCACCATTGTACACAAGTCCTCACTACGTGTCAAGCCCGTCCAAGAAGAACACTACACCACCATGGAACACCTTCACTTCCTGGTCCACTCAACCACAACTCCTCTATCCGCGGCAGCCTGGTGTACAGGCCACACAGCCCCCGCCCAGCTTTCATAGACGACGTCGTAGACATCGCTATCCCCAGGCCCTGGCATTAGTCGACTACCTCCTCCTTGGCAACCTAAACTTCCACCTTGAGGACCGCACTGACCCAAACACCACCACTCTACTCAACAACCTTGCCACCCTCAGCCTCAGACAGCTGGTCTCCACACCCACACACATCGCAGGACACACACTGGACCCCATCTTCACCTCAAGTGACCGGATCACCAGCGAGACCATCTCAACCCCAGACTGGACCGACCACCGATGCATACACTTTACAATCACTGCACCCAGCAGCCACACCCTCACCTCCAGGACCCCCCCAACAGGAAATGGAACAAAATCACCAACGAGCAACTCACCTCATCGCTTTCCAAATCCCTCCCTCCTACCTCTGACGATGCCAACACAGCAGCGCATGATCTCAACACATGGATCACCGAATGCGCTGACACTCTAGCATCTGCCCGGCTGACATCGGCCAAACGCATACCTAAGAAGGCCAAGAATCAAAGCGTACCCGCAGACGTTTTGAGAAAAAATGGAGGAACAGCCAATCCAGCAAAGACATTGTCTCATTCAGAGCCGGAACCACCGCCCACTGACAAAAAATCAAGAACGCAAGGAAGGACACACTCTGGGAGTGCATCAACTCCTCCGCACACAACTCGAAGGAACTCTTCTCAGTCATCGAGTTCACAGATCCCCCTCCGAAGCAACCAGCATCCCCGTCTCAGGACCTCTGCAACAAACTCACCTCCTTTTTCCACCACAAGATCCAGGACATCTACGACAGCTTCCTGTCACCTGGCACCGGAACCTGTGACCAACCCATCCCCCTAGAACGTGTCCAGACCATCCACGACTGGTCTACGCTCACCACAGAGGAAACAGTCAACATCATGAACAGCACCCACTCCGGAGCCCCCTCGGCCCTCTGCCTGCACCACATATACATCAGAGCCAGGAAATCCATTACCCATGAGCTTCATAACACAATCAACTGCTCCATCAGCATGGGCCCCTTACCTGGGGACCGGAAACACGATAAAATACGCCCTCTCCTGAAGAAACCTTCGGCTGACCCATCAGAACTAAAGAATTTCCGGCCCATCTCGCTGCTACCCTACCCCACCAAAGTACTAGAGAAAGCAATCAACACACAACTATGGAATTTCATCAAGGCCAACAACTCCTTGGGCAGCTCCCAGTCCGGCTTCCGCAGCAATCACAGCATGAAGACAGCACACCTGGCAGCCACCGGCGACATCCGATTGCTCGTAGACCGCAGCCACTCAGCAGCACTCATACTCCTCGACCACTCAGCAGCTTTCGCCTCGGTCTCCCACAGCACTCTGCACACCAGACTCCACGACATAGGAATCCACAGAAGAGCCCTGGAATGGATCTACTGCTTCCTCTCCGGGAGGACGCAGAGAGTCAGACTCCAGCCCTACACCACCAGACCCACAGGAGTCAACTGCGGAGTCCCCCAAGGATTCTCACTGGGTCCCACACTGTTCAACATATACATGGCCCCTGTTGCTGCCATCGTCAGAAGCCACACTATTGTGTCATACGCCGATGACACACAACTCATCATTTCCCTCACCAAAGACCCAGACACGGCCAAAAGGAATTTTCACGCAGGAATGGAAGCCGTCGCCACCTGGATGAGAGAAAGCTGCCTCAAGCTCAACTTCGAAAAGACGGAGCGCATCATATTTCGAAACGCCACCTCAGCTTAGGACGAATTCTGGTGGCCCACATCCCTCATCACCCACCCTTGCACCGACCGAGCACGCCCGCAACTTAGGAATCATCCTCGACTCCTCCCTATCCATGACCCACCAGGTGAACTCTGTTGCGTTCTCCTGTTGGCACACACTCTGGAAACTCTGGAACATCTTCAGATGGATCCCAGCAGACTGTCAAAGGGCAGTCACCCACACCATAGTCGCGAGCAAGCTCAACTACGCCACGCCCTCTACACAGCACCTCAACTAGGAACATCAAAAAACTTCAACTCATCCAGAACGTTGCTGCCAGACTCATTCTGGACCTCCCTCGCCGAAAAAACATCTCTCAACACCTGAGGACCCTCCACTGGTAACCGGTTGAGAAGTGAATCACTCTCAAGCTTCTCACCCACACGTACAAGGCCATACACAATGCAGGACCAGCCTACCTGAACCACCGAGTCTCCTTCCACACCCCCACCAGATCCCTCCGCTCTGCCCAGATGGCCCTGGCCACCGTCCCTCGCATCCGCAAAACCACTGCTGGAGGACAATCTTTCAACTACACTGCAGCAAAGAGCTGGAACAACCTCCCCCTGCACCTCAGACAAAGCCCATCACTCACCATCTTCAGTTAAAACCTCAAGATGTGGCTCTTAGGATGAGGCCCTCCCCTCCAGTGCCTTGAAACCCTCACATGTGAGTAGCCGCGCTTTACAAATACTGATTGATTAATTGATTGAACTGTATATACAATATGCAATAATATCGGACTTTCTGTGGACTTTGTGACCAGTTGTATGTCACAGTATCAAGGTCAATAATGTGGCATAACAGCAAGAGTTGTTGATTTAGGAACTTGGGATCTAGGGTCAAGTCCCTGCACCAGCACAACATTCTGTGACTGTGGGCAAATCACTTAATCTCTTTGTATCAAAATAAATTAATATGATCTTGTGTAAAGTAACTCATGCTCATGTAAAGCACTCCAATGTCCTGGGGGCAAGTTTGCGCTATATACAACTGCAAAATAGAATCAGTGTGTATCTTGACTCTGCAATATCGACTACCAACATATAGCGAAGGTAAGTCAATATTGTGGAATCTACATGAATAAGGTCAATATAAAAACTTTGATATTCTGCTAGACCGACGTGGTGAACATTCTATGTGTCAGTAATAAAAACAAGAAAGAAAGGAATGCACATAGAGGACAAGAAAGGCATGTAAGACACAGAGAAGTGCTGAGTATTTTGTATCAAAAATAACCCAAAGAGTGCAGACTCAAGGAACGGCCACTTCTCTTTGGAAGACTTTGACTACTGGCTGTACAAGTCTAGTCTAGTCTATCCCATATATAATCATCATTAATATTCATGTGGTTATCACAGTTCAACATAAATGTCACATTTATGAAAATAGCAGATTCATGACCACCACATATGTACTGAGAGTTTCTTTGTCTTTTCCAAGATAGACATAAAAGTATTGGGCGCAACTAGAGAGGGATAGATCTCATAAGAACAATTTGTGAACTTTTAACCACAACCCTGACTTACCAGCACATAAATCTCAAAAGGGACATGTTAAATTATGCTTATCTTGGAATCAACTTTTTATTATTCAACTCCAAATTATTTTTGTCCAAAATAATTGTGCAATGCAATTTTCAAACCTCAAGTGCATCAATGAACTACGCTGCCTCCCACTATGCCAGCATAATTCAGAACAGACCCCAAAGTGTCTAAGTGGAGTAACACCAATCGTTTAAAGGCAATTTATGAAATAGCACAGAAAGAATAATCAAACGTGGATGTCATTTAGGGTTTTCCTGGGTGGCAACTGCATCCCCTGGCCTGCCCAGTAGGACCTGTGACACTGATTTTGCGACCCCCAGCCTCAGAGGTGGCAAAGGCAGTCACTAGAGCAGAAAGTAAACAATGTCCTGATGTGCACGGATTACTTTCTGTTGCTCAAACTGGGATCCAGTTCCATAAATAAGTACATTCATCAGAGTAATGTGCACTATTGTGAATAAATCATGCGGAATAGAAACAAACATTGTTAAACAATTAGAACCATTTTTGTAATTGTAAATAAAGGAAAGATTAACTAACAAAACATTCACCTTTGTATCTTGCAAGAGTGAGAGTGCACTACAAGTGATCCTACATCAAAATGCTCTATCAATAAAAATGAATACTCTAAGCACATCCTGCCCATTTGTTGTAGAAATCATTTTGGTTCCTTGCATCTTTCTATACTTTGTTGCGCTACATTCTCCTCTTTGAACAAAAAGAAAAGCAAAATGTTTCCCTTGCACGTGATGTCAGCACCCTCGTTAAAATGTGCACGGTATCTAAACTAGACCTTTGTTTGCATTATTAAATATTATGATAATTTATTTGCTGAGCACTCATTATGGGGTTTTAACATCAGTGTCCAAGGTCATATGACATCAAGTTCTATGATGTCAAAAGATGTGAGGTGCCACTTTCACTACCACTGGCATTTTGGCGAATCGACGTCCATGTGATCAACTCTCAAATGCTTCAGGAAATCACTATGAAAAATACTGTTTAATGTCCTATATATTCCGATTAACTTTTGTCAATACTACAAACACATAGCAAGGGAATGTTAGCAATAAGGACATGCTGGACACTGTTTTTTTTTATAAGGGAGACATTGACACCTGCATAATTATGAATTTATCACACTTGCCACATAATCCCCCATCGGCTGCATTATGTGTAGAATTGAACAAAAAAAGTTTTAAAAAATGTTTTGAGAATAAATAAGGCAAATGTTCCTTAGCAAAGAGCACGTGTCGTGCCGCACATGTGAAATAATGCTTCCATAGAATGGGCCTCATAAAGAAGTTTTTTTGCTGATAATAATTTGGTCAAAAACGTCAAAGGCAAATGTGACCAGTCTTGAAGAGACTCAATAGAGGGCCATCCACAGGGAATTACCATTTTTCTGTGAACCCTTACGATCCATAGTATGTCCTGCAGTGTGAATAGGGCGAAAGAGATTCACAAAATAATTTAAAGGTGTGGCCTCACACACATGGGTGTCATGTTTCATCATTGTCCAGAAAAAACTCTAGTGGGGAATGGGCTCAACGTGGCTCTGGGAAGCACTTTGAAGAGTGGGTATTGGTGGAAATAGGATCTAGAGAGCATACAAATCCCTAAATCGTAAGCCCAAAGAGTTTCTATTTATTGAGGGCGAGCCACAGGGATGATTAAAAACAATTGTAATGCACAGGAATGCCTATTATTCCTGCATCTAAATGGCCCAACATGTTTTAGCCTGAATAGCGGCCCCAGAAAGAGTCCCTGGTTTTCTTCAGGACCCAGATCCTCACTTTCTCAACTCCATTCTACAGTGATACTCATGAATCCATCAGCAATCATCCACAATATGCCTACAAGTGCCATTCTGTCAGACAAAATTAACCAAGTCTCTGGTATTTGGATGATCCCGTACTTAAACTTGAGGGGGCTCCATGGAGGAGTTTGTGGGAAACCCTTGTAGTCACACTTTTCATCAAAGGTGTTTCCTTCGGTGTTATATATACGGTGAGGCAGACCCTCTAGAGACAGACTCTTCTTAAGTTGGAAAGAGGATCCATAATTTTGTAGATAATATTTTGGTGACAAATTTGCCATTACTTGTTGCATATTTTAGTCAATCTTGCCATGTAATTTGGTTCTCCATTGCTGCATCATTCTAAGGACCCTGCATGTAGGTTAGGGTGCAGCAGGACAGGTTTCACTCACTCATTGATGAAGGCACAGCACACAAACTGCTCTACAAGCTCCCATCACTTATAGAACTGACATAGCACATATAGCAGCTACGCAAGCTTCCCACACAAATTAAACAGAACAAGAACAAGAACACACAGAAAAAGACACAGCTCATTGATTCCCTCAGTAAGCTCGCATCACACACAAAACAGGCACAAGCAGTGCCAACAAAACAAGTAAAATGTAGGAAAGCTTCCGTCATACACAGGAAGCAGCTGTAGAAGTGTATTTTACTGACTTGCAGCATGTTACGCACACTTGCTACAGTGGTGTAAGATTTTCTTATGAACAATAACAGTGTTCGAGATGGATTGACAAATTAAATATATGGAAATGTGGTATCATAGAAGCACTCATTTATAAAGCAGGACCCACGAAGAAACAAGCTATAAAGTATGGTGATGAGGGGAAGGGGTTTCAATACAGGAGCAGGTCAGAGTAGTGGGTGGGGGTGAGCAATGAAAAAGAAGCACATGGGTGAAAGCAATATGGAGTCAAGGGGGAGAAGCACCGGGTGTATGAAAGCAACAAAGAGCGGAGGGGAGAAAGCACACAGCTGCGGCGACTTCAAGGCTACTCCATTTCAACTCCCTTGTGGTGTCCCAAAAGAGTCGTTGTTTAGCCCTACTCTGTTCAACCTTTATGTCGCACCTCTGGCCAGATTAGTTCGTTCATTCGGCTTCCAAGTGGTGTCTTATGCGGGCAATACTCAGTTAATCATTCCTGTCAACCATAATTGGGAGGGGCGAGACTCAGTTAATCATTCCTGTCAACCATAATTGGGAGGAGGTGGCAGACAGATTCTCTGACTGCATGAGCAGGATTAATAGCTGGATGAGCCATAAATGGCTCAAAATGAATGGAGAAAAGATGGAAATTCTTTTCTTTGGGATGGACAACATCTTGCAATGAGTACCCAGTTCCGAGCCCGTCAGCCAGGAACCTTGCCGTTATATTTGACAGGACTTTATCGTTTGAGCAACAAGTTAATCACACGATCAAATGTTGCTACTGGTCCTTGAAAATGCTTAAGACAATCTTTATATTTCTTCAGGATGAACTTAAAACCACAGTCGTCCTAGTTTTAGTTATTTCTAAATTGGATTACTGTAACGCTCTCATGCTAAATATTAGCAAGGCTGCCCTTCACAGACTACAGCTTATCCAGAATGCGGGGCCCGCCTTGTGTTGGATCTTCCCAGCTCCTCATCGGCCAGTGGGAGCCTGAGACGGCTCCACTGGCTACCCGTGGAGAAACGGATTAAGTTCAAGACACTTTGCCTTACGCATAAGGCTACAATCAGGCACGCTGCTCTTACCTGAGCTCGGTCTCAAAACCTTACCAGCCTTGTCACCAGCTCAGATCGGCTACTCTCCAGCTGATCTCGGTGCCCCGCTGCCATTGGGCTCAATGTGGGGACAAAGCCTTCTCAGCGGTGGCAGCAAGACTCAGGAATACACTTCCACCATTGATCAGGTTGGAGGAGACGTATCTCCGCTTTCGAAAGCAACTCAAAACCTGGTTGTTTTCGCATTAGTTAGTATACCCCTCTGTTGTCATAGCGACTTTCTTTTTCTGTCCCGGATCTGGACCCCTTCAACTTTCTGTTTTCCTCAGCGCTTTGATGCTACGGCCGGAATGCGCTTTACAAATACCACAATACAATACAATACAATTCAAGGGAGATACCTGGAAAACACCTGCACTCTCATGTAGTGCCTAAGAAAAAAGAAAAAAAGTAGTTCCCTAAAAGTGAGTAGTGGAAGTACACAAGTAAAGAGCCTATGTTCCAGGAGATGGACAAAAGATGAACAAGGCAAGCTATTGCATAAGAAGCAAGCAAATGAGAATGTCAATAAAGCCAACCAATGAAAAGTTATGAGCACGCTCAAAGCTGACAGTAAGTTGTTGGTAAGCTGAAAGTAGGTCTTTTGCAACAAGACAGCAGACTTGACTTAAAAAGCAATGGTGAAAAAGAGACGGGAATTATAGGATGGTGAAAAAACAGGCATAATATGGAATCAAGACTTAGGTGCTGTAAAGTGCTTTGCTCTTGTGGTATTCTGTCATGCCTGTTATGAGAGAATAATTTAGGATTTTCTATTTATATATTTTTTATTATATTTTGCTATGTTGTTGGAAACTTCTGGCAGCAGCTTCTCATTGTAATATAATTTCATCAACACCTCACATTGCTGGCTTCCTATTACCAAATTGCTGCTGGCTTTTATGGGGAGACCACATAATTCTCAGAGTTGCCAGTCATCATCTTTCTCCAAGTCTAATAATCGTCTTCGAGTGGTGCGCACACATATAACTAAATCTTCTCTACCATCAACTTTAACAATGGATAGTGCTGCAGTCTTTTTAAAGGATGGCGCCTCTTCATCTCATGCTGCTGGTGCAGTTGCGAAAAAAACATCTAACACCTCCTCCGTCAAGCGCCCAAAAAAAGACCTTGATTCTCCCTCAAAATCACCTACACATCTTACTCTAGATGATGTCATGGAGGAATTGCGTGCACTTAAGCCCTTTATGATGGACACTAATGCCTCTTTGCAACGTATTGAGGAGCAATGGTCCCAACACGAACAGCAAATTTGTACTCTGGAACAGAGAGTCAGTAGCCTTGAAGATTGTAACACTGTCAATCCTCAGATCTCTAAAGACATAGCTCAACTTAAAAGGCTTACTGAAAGCTTAGAAAACAGAAATAGGAGAAATAATCTTCACCTTTTTGGGATTCCAGAAGGTTCTGAAGGCTCTAACATGATTGCATTCCTTCAAAAAGCAATACCTTCAATTCTTCACTTGCCTCCTACCTCTCCCCTCTCTATCCAACGGGCACATCGTTTAGGTCCACAGACTTCAACTGGCCCTCGTGCACATCCTAGAGGAATTATTATTCTCTTTCTCCAATTTACTGACTTGATGCAAATACTCTCGGAAGCCAAAAAGATGGGCTCTTTGCTATGGTCAGGTCATAAAGTATTTTTCACACAAGACTTCTCTCCTGCTACAGCTGCACGTCGCAAACAGTTTTTGGACTTGCGTCCACAACTCAAATCCTTGAATATTCGATATGGTCTTCTTCACCCATGCCTTTTAAAAATTACATTCAAGGACAAATCTTACTCGTTTGAGGAACCTTCAGCACTACAAACGTTTATTAACCAACACAAAACAGAAGCAATGGAACTAGGAGCATCTGCAATTACTTGAAGATATAATTTAATTTGTCTTTAATGTTCTTCTTTTTTTTATTTCTGGACAGTTTTATAGTAATGGTTATGTTTAATATTTATATCCATGGTTTTCCATCTCTGCATCTTCTTATTTTCTTATATTTATATATATATTTTTTTTAGATAGTGTTCTTTGTGCAATCCTCATGTTCCTCTCCCAACCGTATCCCTTTCTCACCATCCAAACTGTTCTCCTACACGTTCCACTGTTAAGCTTTGATTTTTATTGTTTTTCATGTCACAGTCCTTTACTGTAGTTATTACGTTATTTGGTCTCCTGAATGGTACATTTTTCGTTTGTATGTTTTTATTTTTTTTCTTCCATGAAACTCGCCTTCATATGTTTTAATATCTAATATCACTTTTCTTGTGCTGAAGCCACTCTTGCCTGTCTTTTCAGGTTTTCCGCTGTACCTCTAACTTTCGGGGTATTCACTTTCTATCTTGTTTTTTTTTTAGCTTTCGTGGACTTTAGTCCCTGTATTGCCACATCCATGTATATACAACTTCTGGAGGTCATCTTCCTCCTTTTCTTTTTCTTTACTATCTTGTTTCTTCCTCATTTCTTTGCTTTTGCAATATTGATATGCCTAGTTTTTTCATTGTTACAGCAGTTGTTTATTAATACTTCTTGTTATGCAACTTAGAACTGTTACTTGGAATGTTAAGGGGCTTAAACACCCCATTAAACATCAGCGTGTCTTATCTCACCTAGCTCGTTTGAAATGCCACATTGCTTTGTTGCAAGAGACTCACCTCAACGACTCTGAGGCAATTAAGCTTAAAAAACAATGGGTGGGGGACGTTTTCTACTCCCCTTCCATCACAAACAAAAATGGGGTAATTATACTCTGTCATAAATCTCTCAAACCTACCATAATTTCACAGCATCAAGATACAGAAGGTCGCTGGGTAATTGTTACATTTACAATTGACAATTTTTCTCTTACTATCCTTAATATATACGGCTCCACACATCCAGATCCAAATTTTTGGAAGAATCTTTCACATATTGTCTCTGAACATTCCTCAAACAATTTACTAATAGGTGGTGACTGCAACCAAATTCTCGATCCATTTTTGGACAGACGTTCCACGTCACGTTTCATTCCACATGCCTCCCACAAAGCTTTTAAAAACTTTATTTTACACCATTCTCTCTCTGATTCCTGGAGACTATGCAATCCCGACCTCTTGGAATACTCTTTTTATTCTCCTACCCACCATTCCCATTCCAGGCTTGATTATATCTTTCTGAGTAAAGGTTTATTGCAACATATGGTCAACTCTGAAATCGGTGCTATTTTGATCTCAGATCACGCACCTGTGATTACTGACCTTGATCTTTTTCTTAATGGTTCTAAAACATCTTCATGGAGGTTTAATAACTCTCTACTTTCAGATTCTACTTTTATCGCTTCCTACAGTAAGTTTATAGAAGAATACTTTCACATCAACGATAGTGATCACCTATCATTTTATTTTGTGAGGGATGCATTCAAAGCAGCCTCTAGGGGTTTCATCATAAGTTACGGTCACTCCAAAAAAAAGTCTGCTCAACAAAAATCGACTTCCATCCTTGAAAATATAAAGTCCCTAGAACATGAATACTATACTCACAAAACTAGTAAATCACATCTTGAAGCACTAGTCTCAGCTAAAATGGAGTTTAACCAATATACCACTGAACAAGCATGCGGCACCCTCCTGAAAATAAATGCCAGATATTATGGTGGTAACAATAAAGCTGGTTCTCTTCTAGCTCGATATTTGAAACAAAGAAAAGAAAAAACAGCTATTAAATCTATCACAGATAACAATGGTGTTAAACACTTTAGAGATAAAGATATAGCATTGTGTTTCGCTTCTTACTATAAGGACCTGTACACTCCAGAACACATACCAACAGTTGAATCTCTCAACCAATATTTCTCTAATTTCAAACCAAGGGACCCATTGCAGATTGACCTCTCATCTTTAGACCAACCCCTACAACTTACCGAACTATATACAGCTTTACAATCTCTCCCCAAGGGTAAGGCTCCAGGCCCAGATGGCTTCACAGTAGAATTCTTTATTCAGTTTGCTAAGTCTCTTTTCCCCAAACTCTTTCAATTACTTAATCATTTTATAATGTCAGGTTCTGCATCTGGCTCATTTACGGAGGCCATGATTTGTCTTATTCCCAAAAAAGATCGGGATGCGACTGACTTTAAAAATTATAGACCCATATCTTTAATTAATGATTGTAAACTCTATGCCAAAGTTTTAGCTCTCCGTTTACTCCCATATATACCTGACCTTATTGATTCTCATCAATCTGGTTTTATCCCTAATAGAAATGTAGCAGATAATTCCCGTACCTTTTTAAATATTATTAACAAGGCATCTAAACTTAAGATTCCTCTGGCAGCTTTATCATTGGATGCAGAAAAGGCCTTTGATAGGGTCTACTGGGGTTTCTTGTCGAAAGCATTGGAATGGCATGGACTAGGTACTAAATTCCGACATTTTATATCCATTCTTTATTCCTCACCATGTTCCTCGGTTATAACAAATGGTATCCGATCTCCTTTTTTCCCTCTTAAAAGGGATACTCGTCAGGGATGCCCATTATCTCCTTTACTATTTATTTTGGCTCTCGAACCTTTTCTATACCAATTAAAAACGTCTGAACAATTTACGGGGTTTCAAATTAATAATGCACACATCAAATTTATGGCATATGCTGATGATATTCTTTTGTTCATGTCTCACCCTGACACTTCTCTTCCTGCATTCCTGCATGAGCTCAATTTATATTCTGATGTATCTGGCTATAAACTTAATATAGACAAAACAGTGGTCTTACCACTTAATGCTCATTGCACTGGCTCTGTATTCCTTGATGCAGGATTATCTTGGAATTCTTCTAAGATTAAATGCCTGGGGGTATGGTACTGCACTACTCTCAAGGATACATTAAGGACTAATTTAGAAATCCTATCGGCAAAGCTTGTAGATCTCACACAGAAATGGTCTCCGTTATATCTCACGTGGTGGGGCCGCTTGGACACCATTAAGATGATGCTTCTCCCTATCATTAACTTCTTCCTTATGATGCTTCCTATTAAGATACCTAAACTATTTTTTAGTTCAATTAATACAATTCTATCCAAGTTCCTGTGGAACGGTAAACAATCCCGAATCTCTCTCTCGAAATTAAAACTTCCTAAAGTACAAGGTGGAGTTAATTTCCCTGACTTTATAACTTATCACAAATCTTTTGGCATTAAGCAAATACATCCCTATTTATCTACACTCAATGATGCCCCTAAAAAGCTATGGTTCTCTTTGGAAGAAACATTTATTTCTCCCTTTTCCCATAAACACATTATATTTATGTCTAACCCCGCAAAATTCTGGTTGCCTAGCACTATCTCTCATTCAGTCAACATACTGAAACCTTTTTTTATTTCGCATCTTACCCCCATTAATCAATTCTTTAACAGTCCTATTTGGCACAATAGTTCGCTTAGGAAACAAGGTAAAACCTTGTGTTGGAAGGCTTGGATGACTAAAGGTATTCTTCTCATTTCCCAATTATATCATAAAGACTCTATCATCCCTTTTACTGCTCTCTCAGCAATTCACAATCTCCCTATTCGCATGAACTCCCAATATATTATTCTTTCTACTCTAGTCCAAGAGGCCCTGAATAGACTTATACATCATAATCATTCCTCTCTTGCGTCATCTCCACACCCGATTGTAACTTCTAATTATCCTAGGGCAGCTGGAATTTATAAACTTTTAAGAATGTCTGTTTCACCTAGACTCAAATCACCTATTGAGACATTGTGGGAATCAGATCTTGGTGTTGTTTGGCCAACTTCTTTATGGGATAGAATATGGTATAAGATACATTCCACTGCACGCACTGCAAGCCTCACACAGACCCAATATTTTTTTTATAATAGACTTTTCTACACTCCTGTACGCCTTTACAAATCCAAACTTGCACAAAATGACAATTGTTGGCGCTGCCACACTCATCAGGGTACTGACTTTCACATGTTTTTTATCTGTCCATCCCTATCTACTTTTTGGTCCTCAACATGGTCTCGCATTTCAGCAATAGCTCAGATCTCCTTACCAATGTCATATGAATTACTGTTTTTGGGAGGCGTACACAATATCTGGAGTTCATTCAGGCCTCTTGGAAAATTGGTGGACCTTTTGCTTTCTATTGCAATCTCTATTATTACTTCTAACTGGAAATCTTCGGAGAACATTACTCTCAGACAGTGGTGGAATTCTGTATGTTATCATCATAGACTTGACAGCTACAAGCTTGATTCAACAGGAACTTTCTTCAAACGTCATCAGCTATGGTTGCCATTAAGTAACTATCTCTCACGCACTGCGAAGGAAATTGATTTTTCTCCTCCTTTTTAAAAAATGTCAATATATTTCCTGTTTTTCTTCTTATATATACTTATTTCATCTTAAATGCGCTGTAACTAATGCCTATTGCCTCTCTCTCTACATGGCTATCACTTGATTCCCTTTTCTATCCCTAAAGCTCTTCTCCCTCTTTCTTTCTTCTTTCTTTATTCAAACTTGGAGTCTTTAATACTATATTGCTCTATATGCCTAATTCATGTACAGGTTTAAATATGCATTTACAAGTACAATTTTCCTTATGCATATATATTCACAACTGCATATCTCTGTCCTGGCAATGTTAAGTTAATGTTCTTGTATTTGACTCAATAAAAAACATCTAAAAAAAAAAAAAAGACTTAGGTATACTTGTTATTCAGCAATAATGGCATTCAGCTGCACTAGTGGCGGTCTTCTGAGAAAGCCTTTGGGACCCTGCACTTACTGTTTCATTTGAGTTAGAAGGTACCTGTGCTGCACATTGTTAATCAACATAAAGTACAATTCACATCCACACTGGTCATTCCATGCTACGTACTGCTTCACTGTTATCTTAGGGAGGTCTACTTTTTCCCTCTTCACTCTGCGGGCCTCAAACAAATAGGGCCTCATTACAAGTCTGGCGGTCTGACCACCAGGGATCTTGGATCCCGGCGGTCTGGCAGTGGCAGAGTTCCTAATATGCCAGGGCAGTGCTGCATGCAGCGCTGCCCTGCAGATTACAACCCTGTTCTCTGCCTGCCTTTTGATGCGGTAACAATGCCATGAAAAGGCTGGAGGAGAACAATGACGGGGGCCACAGGGGGTTCCCTGCACTGCCCATGAATTTGGCATGGGTAGAGCAGGGGCCCTCCTGCCCAGCACCATCGCAATGTGGTGAACATTGCGAAGGTGCTGTTGCACCCTGCCGGCTACAGCATTGGAGCTGGCTCGATTATGAGCCAGAGAAAATACTGTAGCATGTTTACCACTAGGTAGGCAGGCGGAAACTGCACACCTAGCAGGAAACTTGAAATGACTCCAGCAGGCAGGTCACTGTATAGATGGGGGCCACCCTGTCAGGAATTTGGCAGACAGGCTTTCCCGTCCGCCAAACTCGAAATGAGGCCCGTAATCTTTAATTTCTTTTTGAAAATTCCTTAAGGCATCCCGTGGGTTAGACCATAAATCCCTCTCTGAATTACCCAAGCCCAGCAAGGCCTTTTTTATATTCTGTAACCATGGGATTCTGTTTATCATAGAGTCCTTAAGAATTAATTTAGTGAAGCACTTTCTTCTTTGGAAGAGACTGATCACCATAATAGTAGAGGTTTTGTTTCAAGGGTGTCTGATAAGAAATCAACACCAAATTCCCAATGAACTATGGATGCCGTAATAGAATGGGGTACTGACAAGAGTCTCCGTAGAAAGGCTTTTTCTATTATTTGTAAGTCACTATGGTCCACAAAAGCCCAGATCCCTGCATCATACACTGATGTAGAAATTGTTTTGCCACTCTAAAGGGTTACCTTCTCAGCCGTAGGTTTGTTGGCTAACTTAGAGGGGAACCTCAGCAAACCTTCATTGTTCCTAATCATATTAGATGCGCTGATCTCCCTGTTGTGTTTTCAGTCCTTTTTGGATGAGAACTGGATCCCCAAATAACTGAAGATGTTGGTATTTTGAAGCTTACTGCCTTTGATGAAGAAAGGTGTGTTATTTCCCTCCTGCACAACCACGACACAATATATACTTTTGGCAGTATTGATTTTCATACTTCTCTTCCCCATTAAATCAGTAAACATATCTATCAAAAGCTGCAGACTTCTTAGGGTACATGCTAAGACAGCCGCATCATCAGCATACAGAAGTATTGGGATCTGCTGTCCCCCCCTATCATGGGTGTACCTGCACCCTCTGCCCGAAGTGTTTCTTTCACCTCATTTATCTATAAAGAGAAGAGGAAGGGTTCCAGTACGCGCCCTGTTGAACTCCTTGCCTAATACAAAAAGGTTCAGTCAGTTCACCCTGTGAGTCATGTCAAACATTTGCCTTTAAGGTTTTATACAGGTGGGTTAACAATAAAATTATCTCTTTGAGGGCCCCCTTTTTGTCTAGACATTCCCAGAGCTTCGCGTGATTGACTAAATCAAAAGCAGTCCTTAGGTCATAAAACAAAATGTACAGAGACCCATTTTCATTGTCTTCAGCCCAAAGTTCCAATCTCTCTAACAAGACACTCCTCAATAATTTAGCAGAAGAGATGAGTAGAGAGACCAGCCAATAACATTTCGGGTCATCTCTAGAACCAATCTTGAAAATGGGTATGATAAGGGAGGTAGACCAGGTAGGGGGTACAAAGTCGACCCCTGTTGCATTGAGGACCTTAGTTAAGAAGGGGTCTCATAGATCAGGTTTGCCTCTATTTACATCCATCGGGACCCCATCTGGTCTGACAGCCTTCCCCTTATGGCTGTTAATAATAGCCCTCACCACCTCATCTAATGTGAATGTTATACCGATGGGTTGTTCAACTGCCCAAAAACAAAAAGCTGCAAAAAAACTCTCCCTCGTCTGGGTTGGGCTGGGAAAAAAATGAACCAAAGTGGTCCACCCAATTGGGCTGGAGTAATCACTAAATACAAGTCAGGGTCTATTCCCTTGGTGAACAGAGCGGCATTTATGGTTCTCCAAAACAGAACACTGTCTTTGGTTTTGGCAGCCTGTATCAGGTTCACCCAGGCTCCCCTTGTAGAGTTTTCTTAATAAAATTAATGGCATTATTATTGTTCACTCTGGCTGCTCGAACTGCCATTGTGTCCCTTGGTCGTTGATTTCAAATTTTAAACATATTATTCTTGGCCTTAGTGCATTTTCAATCAAACCAACCCTTTCTCTCGTTTCCATGGGATTTAGACCTTGATATCAACAACTGATTAACAGAATTAGATATGACTATATAGGCATCCCGTGTCTCCCTGTAATTGGATTCTGATGCCAACCCAATCAGAAGTTGGTACAGGTTCACATTACAATTATATTTAATTATAATTTTATCTATTTTTATTGATATTTATATATATCTGACTAGTGGAGTAGATAATTATTACATATATATACATTGATCACGATAGTTGTAGCTTTGATTGTGTTTCTATAGGAAATTCCTTATTTTTTTCACTAATAACTTTGGTGCCGTTTGACCAAGTTCTTTAAGAAGTTTGTTGGGTTAACACTTGCCCATTTCATCTGAACACGTTCCGACCTACAGGGCAATATTAGCAATTTCCCCAGAGTCCTGGTTCTTTGAGAGGTTAAGATTTAAATTTAGAATCACTGGATTGTGATCACTCATAAAATTAGGCCATGCCGTAAATCTAAGGCAGTTCCTCTGCTAGAATCTGCAATATGAACAAGGTCAATACGACTTCTGCTACCTCTCCCCGTAAATTAAGGTAAAATGGAGAAATCACTAGTACCACAGTATTTCACTAATTTCAAATTCAATTTTAGCATCAGATTGTTAAGCACTAAGCCATATGAACGATGTGAGAAATGTGCTAGAGTATTCCCCTCAAGGTCATTGTAACCACATATACGTCTAGTCATACTAGTACATTCCTAAACATTAAAACCCCCTGCCCAAATTATAAAAGAATACTGGTCATTACCAAGCTCTAAATTCATTTCAAGCGAACTGACCACCTAAAACTTGGAAGAATTAAAAACGTTGTTAGAGAAGTTATAACTGTAATAGCCATGTTACTGCCCAGTGTAAAGGTGACAAATTGTTAGTGAGGAGACTTTAGGAAGACCTTCTTAATTCGTGTGGCTAAACTAGTCAACACAAGAGTCAACAAACTTCCCCTGGGCCTACCACTTTTCGAGGGGGAGACAGGAGAATTGAAAACTACAAAGCCATCCTGATGTAAAATATTTAATGACCATGTTTCCTGTAGGCACACAATGTGTGCAGATTCCATGTAAGTTGCCCAGACCTCTGTCTCTATTTTGCTGGCTATGCCAGCGATATTCCATGTATTAGCAATTGTACCCCTAAGAACTTAGCTATAATTGGGCCTTGGGTATCTGTAATAGGACAATTATTGTTTGGCAACGATTGGCAAGAGGGGGGGACTTGGTCAGGGAGTCAATCTTGAGAGTCCAAATGCGAGGGAGTGGGGAAACTATTGTATGTTGACACCTGAAAAAGTGAAGTGGAGGGGCAAGAGACACTGCACTCTGTGGCCTATAAAAGAAACCAAGAGGTAGGATTCAACAAGCGTGGGTGGTCAACTGGAAACGTGGATCTTAGACAAAATATCCCTAGCAACCAACCCACCCTTGAAGTTGATAACAATATAGTCCTTTTTATCAGGTTCTGAGGACAAGCCCACCCAACCAACCCTCTGTATGAGGTAAATCTGCTGATGCGAGAGCACCTGGCCCTCGAGCACCTGGCCCTCAAGCACCTGGCCCTCGAGTCTGCTGTTAAACCAATGGATGACCTTGTTCATAAATTGGGCATGATCTTCTTTTCCATTTTGACTCAGTGGGGTAATGCTTTAAAACCATCACATATGGAGTAGCCTGTGGGTTGAGTTGCAAAGCAGGTAGGGGGGTGGAAGGGGTAGAGGAATGATTGCCTGTTTGAACTGGGATACTCTTGGGCCCTGCAAAAGGGCCCCCAAAATGTTGGGGTTATTAGACGGGCATCTCTGCCTATCTGACTGTTGCCTACGCAATGGTAAGATGAACAAACCTCTCCGGGGCATTAGGAGTAACTACCCCCTGTGAGCTGGACCTGCTTGGTGTAGTCTCATATGAAGCCTTTTAGATTTTGCGTTCCCCATCCCCCATTTTCCTTTTCCCAACTTGGGGTTTCCTCTTAAATCCTTTGCCGCCTGATCGTCCCAGGGTCTGCACATCTTCTTCCTGGACCTCCAGGACCAGAACCAGCAACAGAGCGACACCCCGGTAAGCAATTACAGACTCAGATGCAAAGGTCAAATACAGTCTCAAATACAGGGTCAGATACAGGAACAGGTACTGGGACAGATACAGAGGCATGGTTCTCTTTGTCAACCCTGGTTATGGTCACCATGTCATTGGCTAAGTCTGCTTGAGTATCAGGGACAAGAGGACTGGTGGTAAATGACAGGGATAACCTCATTTCAATCAGTTCAATTTCTTTGTTTATCACACTCACTGCTCGCTGAAGGAAGCTGTCCATTGTTGTTGTACTAAAGGCTGTAGGGTTTGTTTCTCCGCTTCCCCATGTTTGACTAAAAGCCACAAAGAAAATCACAGAATGACAATAGTGTCAAATGTGTCAGATGTCTAAAAAGTCAACAATGTCAATGAAGTAAGGCCAGTAGGACACTCAGGCGTTGCAACGCCCCAGAAACCAGCAACAGCGCACAAAACCGGCAGTGGCAACAGTAACAATAACAGCAGCTATCCACTTACTTCCTCCCCCCTGGTCTTGCTGAAGCCACTGCCTCCCCCCACACAGAACCACACAAGTCAAAGCCAAAGAAGGAACAGGAAATAGGTGGAACTATAGGAAACTGCTGGCCTCAGTATTCTCAACCAGCTTCAGGCTTACTTGGTGACTCAGCAACGTGCTTGGCCTGATATTGGGCTTCTTGAGATTCTCAGATTGCCAGCAGCCAAAAGTGGTCAAAAAAGCCCTAATAAAAAGCTGCAGAAAAACTGCCACTTGGCACCACAACCAAACGTGCCAACCATACAAACGTCTGCCAACAACTGCTGCCCATTCCAACCACCCTGCCGTACACCCATGCCCGCTTGCCTCCACGATCAAGTCCAGATACAGTGATGGTGATTGGGAGCACGGACAACAATGGCAGGGTGGCTGCTGTGGTTAAACTCAGGGGCCAACTCCAACTGCACCTGGATCCCAGTGGGCTGTAAGAGTCAGAGCTGCAGAGCCATAGCTGGCAGTGCAATGGTATGTACCACATGTACCGGGAGTATACCGGGGGTAAGTACCCACACCCCGTCTCAGTACTTGAGAAAGGGCTTGGAGCTCGGATGCAATCCTTGAAAGCCTGTGAAAGACAACAGCAGCAGTCCTGTTAACAGCAACCATAAACAGCAACCTAGGGATAAGTGTTTAAAAAGTTGCAATACTCCATCCATCATTTTATTTTGTGGGGTTGCTATGTGCGTCCTAAGAGGCTAAGGTATGACCAGATGTGGGTCCCTTGCTCGTTGCACCACTGGATTCAAGCTAGCCTGGCTGATGAGGGGTGATACCCCAAAACCGGTCCCAGGATGCTTTTTTCGGGTCCAGAGTGAACCTGGCTTGGCAGTTCAGGCTGAACTGTTGCCATGGGAGCAGGATCAAGACTGATTTGCATATGGTTGGGCCAAACCGGGGTGACCTGGCAAGCAAAGTAACAATGGATTAAACCCAGATCTGTAACTAGGTGTTCATGTTTGCATGCTCGTAAAGTTTCAACACTCCGTCCATCATTTTATTGTGTAGTGTTATATATGTATATCCAGATGAAGTGACTTGCTGAGGTGCACCAAATCACAGTTGTTGCTCGGATTAAGGGTTTGCCTTTCATATAGTTCACAGCATTAACTCTTTCCGCCTCGTTGATCCCGAGAAAAGAAAGCTGGTACACGAGGAATTGCTTTAATTTGCAGATTTTTAATCTGCAACCACTTTACCCTTTGGCAGTGATCCCAAAGACCAACGCTTACCCTTACAAAATGAAATGAAAACGTTTCATTTTTGAAAATCAAATCCTGTTTTCCTTTTAGGAAAATGGGCTGCATTTAAAAAAATGACTGTTTTATTTAAAAGCAATCACATACATGGTGGTCTCCTTGTGATTTTTGTGATTCCCAATGGGTGGCAAACTTAGACTTAACTCATTAGTATTCATGAGGTAGGTCTATTGGCGACCCCCTGGGAATCTCAAAAGGTGTTAAACACACTTTAGTAAATGAGTGTTTGCAATTACCAAATATATATTGTAGGAAGTTGGCTCTGTATGTGCTATTTCAAAGTAAGGAATAGCATGCACAGAGTCCAAGGGTTCCCCTTAGAGGTAAAATAGTGGTAAAAATAGATAATACTAATGCTCTATTTTGTGGTAGTGTGGTCGAGCAGTAGGCTTATCCAAGGAGTAGTGTTAAGCATTTGTTGTACATACACATAGACAATAAATGAGGTACACACACTCAGAGACAAATCCAGCCAATAGGTTTTTATATAGAAAAATATCTTTTCTTAGTTTATTTTAAGAACCACAGGTTCAAATTCTACATGTAATATCTCATTCGAAAGGTATTGCAGGTAAGTACTTTAGGAACTTCAAATCATCAAAATTGCATGTATACTTTTCAAGTTATTGACAAATAGCTGTTTTAAAAGTGGACACTTAGTGCAATTTTCACAGTTCCTAGGGGAGGTAAGTATTTGTTAGTTTTACCAGGTAAGTAAGACACTTACAGGGTTCAGTTCTTGGTCCAAGGTAGCCCACCGTTGGGGGTTCAGAGCAACCCCAAAGTCACCACACCAGCAGCTCAGGGCCGGTCAGGTGCAGAGTTCAAAGTGGTGCCCAAAACACATAGGCTAGAATGGAGAGAAGGGGGTGCCCTGGTTCCGGTCTGCTTGCAGGTAAGTACCCGCGTCTTCGGAGGGCAGACCAGGGGGGTTTTGTAGGGCACCGGGGGGGACACAAGTCCACACAGAAATTTCACCCTCAGCGGCGCGGGGGCGGCCGGGTGCAGTGTAGAAACAAGCGTCGGGTTCGCAATGTTAGTCTATGAGAGATCTCGGGATCTCTTCAGCGCTGCAGGCAGGCAAGGGGGGGGTTCCTCGGGGAAACCTCCACTTGGGCAAGGGAGAGGGACTCCTGGGGGTCACTTCTCCAGTGAAAGTCCGGTCCTTCAGGTCCTGGGGGCTGCGGGTGCAGGGTCTCTCCCAGGCGTCGGGACTTTAGGTTCAAAGAGTCGCGGTCAGGGGAAGCCTCGGGATTCCCTCTGCAGGCGGCGCTGTGGGGGCTCAGGGGGGACAGGTTTTGGTACTCACAGTATCAGAGTAGTCCTGGGGTCCCTCCTGAGGTGTTGGATCGCCACCAGCCGAGTCGGGGTCGCCGGGTGCAGTGTTGCAAGTCTCACGCTTCTTGCGGGGAGCTTGCAGGGTTCTTTAAAGCTGCTGGAAACAAAGTTGCAGCTTTTCTTGGAGCAGGTCCGCTGTCCTCGGGAGTTTCTTGTCTTTTCGAAGCAGGGGCAGTCCTCAGAGGATGTCGAGGTCGCTGGTCCCTTCGGAAGGCGTCGCTGGAGCAGGATCTTTGGAAGGCAGGAGACAGGCCGGTGAGTTTCTGGAGCCAAGGCAGTTGTCGTCTTCTGGTCTTCCGCTGCAGGGGTTTTCAGCTGGGCAGTCCTTCTTCTTGTTGCAGGAATCTAATTTTCTAGGGTTCAGGGTAGCCCTTAAATACTAAATTTAAGGGCGTGTTTAGGTCTGGGGGGTTAGTAGCCAATGGCTACTAGCCCTGAGGGTGGGTACACCCTCTTTGTGCCTCCTCCCAAGGGGAGGGGGTCACAATCCTAACCCTATTGGGGGAATCCTCCATCTGCAAGATGGAGGATTTCTAAAAGTCAGAGTCACCTCAGCTCAGGACACCTTAGGGGCTGTCCTGACTGGCCAGTGACTCCTCCTTGTTTTTCTCATTATTTTCTCCGGCCTTGCCGCCAAAAGTGGGGCCTGGCCGGAGGGGGCGGGCAACTCCACTAGCTGGAGTGTCCTGCTGGGTTGGCACAAAGGAGGTGAGCCTTTGAGGCTCACCGCCAGGTGTGACAATTCCTGCCTGGGGGAGGTGTTAGCATCTCCCCCCAGTGCAGGCTTTGTTACTGGCCTCAGAGTGACAAAGGCACTCTCCCCATGGGGCCAGCAACATGTCTCGGTTTGTGGCAGGCTGCTAAAACTAGTCAGCCTACACAGATAGTCGGTTAAGTTTCAGGGGGCACCTCTAAGGTGCCCTCTGTGGTGTATTTTACAATAAAATGTACACTGGCATCAGTGTGCATTTATTGTGCTGAGAAGTTTGGTACCAAACTTCCCAGTTTTCAGTGTAGCCATTATGGTGCTGTGGAGTTCGTGTAAAACAGACTCCCAGACCATATACTCTTATGGCTACCCTGCACTTACAATGTCTAAGGTTTTGCTTAGACACTGTAGGGGCACAGTGCTCATGCACTGGTACCCTCACCTATGGTATAGTGCACCCTGCCTTAGGGCTGTAAGGCCTGCTAGAGGGGTGTCTTATCTATACTGCATAGGCAGTGAGAGGCTGGCATGGCACCCTGAGGGGAGTGCCATGTCGACTTACTCATTTTATTCTCACTAGCACACACAGGCTTGTAAGCAGTGTGGCTGTGCTGAGTGAGGGGTCTCTAGGGTGGCATAATGCATGCTGCAGCCCTTAGAGACCTTCCCTGGCATCAGGGCCCTTGGTACCAGAGGTACCAGTTACAAGGGACTTATCTGGATGCCAGGGTGTGCCAATTGTGGGATCAATGGTACATTTTAGGTGAAAGAACACTGGTGCTGGGGCCTGGTTAGCAGGGTCCCAGCACACTTCTCAGTCAAGTCAGCATCAGTATCAGGCAAAAAGTGGGGGGTAACTGCAACAGGGAGCCATTTCTTTACACAAGCCCCCCCCAGCCCACAGGCCAGGAGACTCAGCCCAAGCTGGGAGAGTCTTCCTAGTCTGTCAGGCGAGGAAGAGTAGGAGAAATAGGCTGGTTAGTTGCAGGGCCTACTCTGCCTTACATCCTTCTGTTCAGGTCATTCCCTTTGGGGAACTGACCCACTTCCACAGTGATAGGACCTAGTCTGAATTGCCTCTTGTCTGCCTCTTCAATGTCTCCACCCATTCTTTCTATTTTGGTCTTAGAGGTATCCACCTCTGCTAACCTTATCTTGGCCAGGGTTACCCCTAGCTTACCCAAAGAGGTTACCCAGAGCTGGAGTAACCCCACCATGACCAATAGGGTCAGGGGGCCTAACTTGCTATTTGGCATGGGGTCAGACCACCATGCTAAGGATAGTGCAGCCATAAAGGCTAACACCCAGCAGAGGCCACTGACAGCTGTCAGTGCCCAGAACCACACCTTTAGCTCTTCACCTAAAAGGGAAGGGGCTAAGTTACAGGCTTCTTTGGGTTCAGGTTGCCTGTCTGCTGTATTAGAGTGGGGGGTTACCACATCTTGTAGTAAACACCCTTCTTCCACTCTTTCTTCTGTTAGCTGAGGAGCCACCCACTCAGGTTTAACAGTTGCCTGACTAGCCAGGACTTCTTGTGGGTCAGGTTGGACTTTATCAGGGCCATTTTTGGAGTTCTCCCCTACTGGAGCAGAATCTCCTTGGCTTGCTGTAACCTTGGCTAAAGGTTGTCCACCCTTCCTACTCTGTTTTCTTTTCTTCTTCTTCTGGGGCCTGCTTGCATTTACTGCAGAGGCAGGACTTCCAGAATCCTTGGGAGAGGACTGGCACTGGACCAGTTCCTCTCTTGGGCTCTGACTAACCTCTGGGTAGTCATTTCCAAGGAGACAATCAAGGGGGAGGTCTGTACTGACTACTACCCTTCTCCAGCTAAGAGTGCCACCCACTTCTATGGGCACTAAAGCCACAGGCCTCTTAGTGACCCTGTCTAGGCTAACTCTTACCCTGGCAGTCTCACCTGGGATGTACTGGTTTGAGAGCACCAGCCTGTCATGCACAATAGTGTGACTGGCACAAGTGTCTCTCAGGGCAGTGGTTGGGATTCCATTCACCAGTAGGTGGTGGAAGTGTCTACTTCCCTCTGGAATCTCCAACTCACCTGTTGGGCCCTGTTTCCAGTTGAAGGCTATGAAGACCTCCTCATCTGAGGAGTCATCTCCCATGGCTACACTGGTTACCCCTGGAATCTTGTTCTGGGGTTTGTTTTTGGGACAAGAAGTGTCCTTGGTGTGGTGCCCAGACTGTTTACAGTTGTGGCACCATGCCTTAGTGGCATCCCAGTTCTTACCCTGGTACCCACCTTTGTTTTGGGTTGTGTCTTGGGGCCCACCCACCTGTTCTGGTTTTTGGGGGCCTACAGAGGACTCTTTTTCTTTGTTTCTAGTGTCACCCACTTTCTCCTGGGGAGTTTTTGTAACCCCTTTCTTTTGGTCACCCCCAGTGGAAGTTTTGGTTACCCTAGTCTTGACCCAGTGGTCTGCCTTCTTTCCCAATTCTTGGGGAGAAATTGGACCTAGGTCTACCAGATACTGATGCAACTTTTCATTGAAGCAGTTACTTAAAATGTGTTCTTTCATAAACAAATTATAAAGCCCAACATAGTCACACACTTCATTTCCAGTTAACCAACCATCTAGTGTTTTTACTGAGTAGTCTACAAAGTCAACCCAGGTCTGGCTCGAGGATTTTTGAGCCCCCCTGAATCTAATTCTATACTCCTCAGTGGAGAATCCAAAGCCCTCAATCAGGGTACCCTTCATGAGGTCATAAGATTCTGCATCTTTTCCAGAGAGTGTGAGGAGTCTATCCCTACACTTTCCAGTGAACATTTCCCAAAGGAGAGCACCCCAGTGAGATCTGTTTACTTTTCTGGTTACACAAGCCCTCTCAAAAGCTGTGAACCATTTGGTGATGTCATCACCATCTTCATATTTTGTTACAATCCCTTTGGGGATTTTTAGGATGTCAGGAGAATCTCTGACCCTATTTAAGTTGCTGCCACCATCGATGGGACCTAGGCCCATCTCTTTTCTTTCCCTTTCTATGGCTAGGAGCTGCTTTTCCAAAGCCAATCTTTTGACCATCCTGGCTAACAGGGGGTCATCTTCACTGGAGTTATCCTCAGTGATTTCAGAGGTGTTGGTCTCTCCTGTGAGGGAACCAGCATCTCTGACTATTATTTTTGGAGTCAGGGTTTGAGGGACCCTGTTCTCCCTAGATAGGACTGGTAGGGGGGAATTTTCCTCCAAGTCACTATCCTCTTCCTCTGAGTTGCTACCCTCAGAGGGGTTGGCCTTTTCAAACTCTGCCAAAAGCTCCTGGAGCTGTATTTTGGTAGGTTTGGGGCCCATTGTTATTTTCTTTATTTTACAGAGTGACCTTAGCTCCCTCATCTTAAGATGGAGGTAAGGTGTGGTGTCGAGTTCCACCACAGTCACATCTGTGCTAGACATTTTGCTTCTAAAAGTTGGAATACTTTTTAAGAATCTACAACTGGTTCTAGAATCTAATTCAAACTTTTACAAACTTTTAAACTCTAAAAGACAATGCTAAACAGGGACTTAACACACAAGGCCCTAGCAGGACTTTTAAGAATTTAGAAAAATTTCAAATTGCAAAAATGAATTTCTAATGACAATTTTGGGATTTGTCGTGTGATCAGGTATTGGCTGAGTAGTCCAGCAAATGCAAAGTCTTGTACCCCACCGCTGATCCACCAATGTAGGAAGTTGGCTCTGTATGTGCTATTTCAAAGTAAGGAATAGCATGCACAGAGTCCAAGGGTTCCCCTTAGAGGTAAAATAGTGGTAAAAATAGATAATACTAATGCTCTATTTTGTGGTAGTGTGGTCGAGCAGTAGGCTTATCCAAGGAGTAGTGTTAAGCATTTGTTGTACATACACATAGACAATAAATGAGGTACACACACTCAGAGACAAATCCAGCCAATAGGTTTTTATATAGAAAAATATCTTTTCTTAGTTTATTTTAAGAACCACAGGTTCAAATTCTACATGTAATATCTCATTCGAAAGGTATTGCAGGTAAGTACTTTAGGAACTTCAAATCATCAAAATTGCATGTATACTTTTCAAGTTATTGACAAATAGCTGTTTTAAAAGTGGACACTTAGTGCAATTTTCACAGTTCCTAGGGGAGGTAAGTATTTGTTAGTTTTACCAGGTAAGTAAGACACTTACAGGGTTCAGTTCTTGGTCCAAGGTAGCCCACCGTTGGGGGTTCAGAGCAACCCCAAAGTCACCACACCAGCAGCTCAGGGCCGGTCAGGTGCAGAGTTCAAAGTGGTGCCCAAAACACATAGGCTAGAATGGAGAGAAGGGGGTGCCCTGGTTCCGGTCTGCTTGCAGGTAAGTACCCGCGTCTTCGGAGGGCAGACCAGGGGGGTTTTGTAGGGCACCGGGGGGGACACAAGTCCACACAGAAATTTCACCCTCAGCGGCGCGGGGGCGGCCGGGTGCAGTGTAGAAACAAGCGTCGGGTTCGCAATGTTAGTCTATGAGAGATCTCGGGATCTCTTCAGCGCTGCAGGCAGGCAAGGGGGGGGTTCCTCGGGGAAACCTCCACTTGGGCAAGGGAGAGGGACTCCTGGGGGTCACTTCTCCAGTGAAAGTCCGGTCCTTCAGGTCCTGGGGGCTGCGGGTGCAGGGTCTCTCCCAGGCGTCGGGACTTTAGGTTCAAAGAGTCGCGGTCAGGGGAAGCCTCGGGATTCCCTCTGCAGGCGGCGCTGTGGGGGCTCAGGGGGGACAGGTTTTGGTACTCACAGTATCAGAGTAGTCCTGGGGTCCCTCCTGAGGTGTTGGATCGCCACCAGCCGAGTCGGGGTCGCCGGGTGCAGTGTTGCAAGTCTCACGCTTCTTGCGGGGAGCTTGCAGGGTTCTTTAAAGCTGCTGGAAACAAAGTTGCAGCTTTTCTTGGAGCAGGTCCGCTGTCCTCGGGAGTTTCTTGTCTTTTCGAAGCAGGGGCAGTCCTCAGAGGATGTCGAGGTCGCTGGTCCCTTCGGAAGGCGTCGCTGGAGCAGGATCTTTGGAAGGCAGGAGACAGGCCGGTGAGTTTCTGGAGCCAAGGCAGTTGTCGTCTTCTGGTCTTCCGCTGCAGGGGTTTTCAGCTGGGCAGTCCTTCTTCTTGTTGCAGGAATCTAATTTTCTAGGGTTCAGGGTAGCCCTTAAATACTAAATTTAAGGGCGTGTTTAGGTCTGGGGGGTTAGTAGCCAATGGCTACTAGCCCTGAGGGTGGGTACACCCTCTTTGTGCCTCCTCCCAAGGGGAGGGGGTCACAATCCTAACCCTATTGGGGGAATCCTCCATCTGCAAGATGGAGGATTTCTAAAAGTCAGAGTCACCTCAGCTCAGGACACCTTAGGGGCTGTCCTGACTGGCCAGTGACTCCTCCTTGTTTTTCTCATTATTTTCTCCGGCCTTGCCGCCAAAAGTGGGGCCTGGCCGGAGGGGGCGGGCAACTCCACTAGCTGGAGTGTCCTGCTGGGTTGGCACAAAGGAGGTGAGCCTTTGAGGCTCACCGCCAGGTGTGACAATTCCTGCCTGGGGGAGGTGTTAGCATCTCCCCCCAGTGCAGGCTTTGTTACTGGCCTCAGAGTGACAAAGGCACTCTCCCCATGGGGCCAGCAACATGTCTCGGTTTGTGGCAGGCTGCTAAAACTAGTCAGCCTACACAGATAGTCGGTTAAGTTTCAGGGGGCACCTCTAAGGTGCCCTCTGTGGTGTATTTTACAATAAAATGTACACTGGCATCAGTGTGCATTTATTGTGCTGAGAAGTTTGGTACCAAACTTCCCAGTTTTCAGTGTAGCCATTATGGTGCTGTGGAGTTCGTGTAAAACAGACTCCCAGACCATATACTCTTATGGCTACCCTGCACTTACAATGTCTAAGGTTTTGCTTAGACACTGTAGGGGCACAGTGCTCATGCACTGGTACCCTCACCTATGGTATAGTGCACCCTGCCTTAGGGCTGTAAGGCCTGCTAGAGGGGTGTCTTATCTATACTGCATAGGCAGTGAGAGGCTGGCATGGCACCCTGAGGGGAGTGCCATGTCGACTTACTCATTTTGTTCTCACTAGCACACACAGGCTTGTAAGCAGTGTGGCTGTGCTGAGTGAGGGGTCTCTAGGGTGGCATAATGCATGCTGCAGCCCTTAGAGACCTTCCCTGGCATCAGGGCCCTTGGTACCAGAGGTACCAGTTACAAGGGACTTATCTGGATGCCAGGGTGTGCCAATTGTGGGATCAATGGTACATTTTAGGTGAAAGAACACTGGTGCTGGGGCCTGGTTAGCAGGGTCCCAGCACACTTCTCAGTCAAGTCAGCATCAGTATCAGGCAAAAAGTGGGGGGTAACTGCAACAGGGAGCCATTTCTTTACACAAGCCCCCCCCAGCCCACAGGCCAGGAGACTCAGCCCAAGCTGGGAGAGTCTTCCTAGTCTGTCAGGCGAGGAAGAGTAGGAGAAATAGGCTGGTTAGTTGCAGGGCCTACTCTGCCTTACATCCTTCTGTTCAGGTCATTCCCTTTGGGGAACTGACCCACTTCCACAGTGATAGGACCTAGTCTGAATTGCCTCTTGTCTGCCTCTTCAATGTCTCCACCCATTCTTTCTATTTTGGTCTTAGAGGTATCCACCTCTGCTAACCTTATCTTGGCCAGGGTTACCCCTAGCTTACCCAAAGAGGTTACCCAGAGCTGGAGTAACCCCACCATGACCAATAGGGTCAGGGGGCCTAACTTGCTATTTGGCATGGGGTCAGACCACCATGCTAAGGATAGTGCAGCCATAAAGGCTAACACCCAGCAGAGGCCACTGACAGCTGTCAGTGCCCAGAACCACACCTTTAGCTCTTCACCTAAAAGGGAAGGGGCTAAGTTACAGGCTTCTTTGGGTTCAGGTTGCCTGTCTGCTGTATTAGAGTGGGGGGTTACCACATCTTGTAGTAAACACCCTTCTTCCACTCTTTCTTCTGTTAGCTGAGGAGCCACCCACTCAGGTTTAACAGTTGCCTGACTAGCCAGGACTTCTTGTGGGTCAGGTTGGACTTTATCAGGGCCATTTTTGGAGTTCTCCCCTACTGGAGCAGAATCTCCTTGGCTTGCTGTAACCTTGGCTAAAGGTTGTCCACCCTTCCTACTCTGTTTTCTTTTCTTCTTCTTCTGGGGCCTGCTTGCATTTACTGCAGAGGCAGGACTTCCAGAATCCTTGGGAGAGGACTGGCACTGGACCAGTTCCTCTCTTGGGCTCTGACTAACCTCTGGGTAGTCATTTCCAAGGAGACAATCAAGGGGGAGGTCTGTACTGACTACTACCCTTCTCCAGCTAAGAGTGCCACCCACTTCTATGGGCACTAAAGCCACAGGCCTCTTAGTGACCCTGTCTAGGCTAACTCTTACCCTGGCAGTCTCACCTGGGATGTACTGGTTTGAGAGCACCAGCCTGTCATGCACAATAGTGTGACTGGCACAAGTGTCTCTCAGGGCAGTGGTTGGGATTCCATTCACCAGTAGGTGGTGGAAGTGTCTACTTCCCTCTGGAATCTCCAACTCACCTGTTGGGCCCTGTTTCCAGTTGAAGGCTATGAAGACCTCCTCATCTGAGGAGTCATCTCCCATGGCTACACTGGTTACCCCTGGAATCTTGTTCTGGGGTTTGTTTTTGGGACAAGAAGTGTCCTTGGTGTGGTGCCCAGACTGTTTACAGTTGTGGCACCATGCCTTAGTGGCATCCCAGTTCTTACCCTGGTACCCACCTTTGTTTTGGGTTGTGTCTTGGGGCCCACCCACCTGTTCTGGTTTTTGGGGGCCTACAGAGGACTCTTTTTCTTTGTTTCTAGTGTCACCCACTTTCTCCTGGGGAGTTTTTGTAACCCCTTTCTTTTGGTCACCCCCAGTGGAAGTTTTGGTTACCCTAGTCTTGACCCAGTGGTCTGCCTTCTTTCCCAATTCTTGGGGAGAAATTGGACCTAGGTCTACCAGATACTGATGCAACTTTTCATTGAAGCAGTTACTTAAAATGTGTTCTTTCATAAACAAATTATAAAGCCCAACATAGTCACACACTTCATTTCCAGTTAACCAACCATCTAGTGTTTTTACTGAGTAGTCTACAAAGTCAACCCAGGTCTGGCTCGAGGATTTTTGAGCCCCCCTGAATCTAATTCTATACTCCTCAGTGGAGAATCCAAAGCCCTCAATCAGGGTACCCTTCATGAGGTCATAAGATTCTGCATCTTTTCCAGAGAGTGTGAGGAGTCTATCCCTACACTTTCCAGTGAACATTTCCCAAAGGAGAGCACCCCAGTGAGATCTGTTTACTTTTCTGGTTACACAAGCCCTCTCAAAAGCTGTGAACCATTTGGTGATGTCATCACCATCTTCATATTTTGTTACAATCCCTTTGGGGATTTTTAGGATGTCAGGAGAATCTCTGACCCTATTTAAGTTGCTGCCACCATCGATGGGACCTAGGCCCATCTCTTTTCTTTCCCTTTCTATGGCTAGGAGCTGCTTTTCCAAAGCCAATCTTTTGACCATCCTGGCTAACAGGGGGTCATCTTCACTGGAGTTATCCTCAGTGATTTCAGAGGTGTTGGTCTCTCCTGTGAGGGAACCAGCATCTCTGACTATTATTTTTGGAGTCAGGGTTTGAGGGACCCTGTTCTCCCTAGATAGGACTGGTAGGGGGGAATTTTCCTCCAAGTCACTATCCTCTTCCTCTGAGTTGCTACCCTCAGAGGGGTTGGCCTTTTCAAACTCTGCCAAAAGCTCCTGGAGCTGTATTTTGGTAGGTTTGGGGCCCATTGTTATTTTCTTTATTTTACAGAGTGACCTTAGCTCCCTCATCTTAAGATGGAGGTAAGGTGTGGTGTCGAGTTCCACCACAGTCACATCTGTGCTAGACATTTTGCTTCTAAAAGTTGGAATACTTTTTAAGAATCTACAACTGGTTCTAGAATCTAATTCAAACTTTTACAAACTTTTAAACTCTAAAAGACAATGCTAAACAGGGACTTAACACACAAGGCCCTAGCAGGACTTTTAAGAATTTAGAAAAATTTCAAATTGCAAAAATGAATTTCTAATGACAATTTTGGGATTTGTCGTGTGATCAGGTATTGGCTGAGTAGTCCAGCAAATGCAAAGTCTTGTACCCCACCGCTGATCCACCAATGTAGGAAGTTGGCTCTGTATGTGCTATTTCAAAGTAAGGAATAGCATGCACAGAGTCCAAGGGTTCCCCTTAGAGGTAAAATAGTGGTAAAAATAGATAATACTAATGCTCTATTTTGTGGTAGTGTGGTCGAGCAGTAGGCTTATCCAAGGAGTAGTGTTAAGCATTTGTTGTACATACACATAGACAATAAATGAGGTACACACACTCAGAGACAAATCCAGCCAATAGGTTTTTATATAGAAAAATATCTTTTCTTAGTTTATTTTAAGAACCACAGGTTCAAATTCTACATGTAATATCTCATTCGAAAGGTATTGCAGGTAAGTACTTTAGGAACTTCAAATCATCAAAATTGCATGTATACTTTTCAAGTTATTGACAAATAGCTGTTTTAAAAGTGGACACTTAGTGCAATTTTCACAGTTCCTAGGGGAGGTAAGTATTTGTTAGTTTTACCAGGTAAGTAAGACACTTACAGGGTTCAGTTCTTGGTCCAAGGTAGCCCACCGTTGGGGGTTCAGAGCAACCCCAAAGTCACCACACCAGCAGCTCAGGGCCGGTCAGGTGCAGAGTTCAAAGTGGTGCCCAAAACACATAGGCTAGAATGGAGAGAAGGGGGTGCCCTGGTTCCGGTCTGCTTGCAGGTAAGTACCCGCGTCTTCGGAGGGCAGACCAGGGGGGTTTTGTAGGGCACCGGGGGGGACACAAGTCCACACAGAAATTTCACCCTCAGCGGCGCGGGGGCGGCCGGGTGCAGTGTAGAAACAAGCGTCGGGTTCGCAATGTTAGTCTATGAGAGATCTCGGGATCTCTTCAGCGCTGCAGGCAGGCAAGGGGGGGGTTCCTCGGGGAAACCTCCACTTGGGCAAGGGAGAGGGACTCCTGGGGGTCACTTCTCCAGTGAAAGTCCGGTCCTTCAGGTCCTGGGGGCTGCGGGTGCAGGGTCTCTCCCAGGCGTCGGGACTTTAGGTTCAAAGAGTCGCGGTCAGGGGAAGCCTCGGGATTCCCTCTGCAGGCGGCGCTGTGGGGGCTCAGGGGGGACAGGTTTTGGTACTCACAGTATCAGAGTAGTCCTGGGGTCCCTCCTGAGGTGTTGGATCGCCACCAGCCGAGTCGGGGTCGCCGGGTGCAGTGTTGCAAGTCTCACGCTTCTTGCGGGGAGCTTGCAGGGTTCTTTAAAGCTGCTGGAAACAAAGTTGCAGCTTTTCTTGGAGCAGGTCCGCTGTCCTCGGGAGTTTCTTGTCTTTTCGAAGCAGGGGCAGTCCTCAGAGGATGTCGAGGTCGCTGGTCCCTTCGGAAGGCGTCGCTGGAGCAGGATCTTTGGAAGGCAGGAGACAGGCCGGTGAGTTTCTGGAGCCAAGGCAGTTGTCGTCTTCTGGTCTTCCGCTGCAGGGGTTTTCAGCTGGGCAGTCCTTCTTCTTGTTGCAGGAATCTAATTTTCTAGGGTTCAGGGTAGCCCTTAAATACTAAATTTAAGGGCGTGTTTAGGTCTGGGGGGTTAGTAGCCAATGGCTACTAGCCCTGAGGGTGGGTACACCCTCTTTGTGCCTCCTCCCAAGGGGAGGGGGTCACAATCCTAACCCTATTGGGGGAATCCTCCATCTGCAAGATGGAGGATTTCTAAAAGTCAGAGTCACCTCAGCTCAGGACACCTTAGGGGCTGTCCTGACTGGCCAGTGACTCCTCCTTGTTTTTCTCATTATTTTCTCCGGCCTTGCCGCCAAAAGTGGGGCCTGGCCGGAGGGGGCGGGCAACTCCACTAGCTGGAGTGTCCTGCTGGGTTGGCACAAAGGAGGTGAGCCTTTGAGGCTCACCGCCAGGTGTGACAATTCCTGCCTGGGGGAGGTGTTAGCATCTCCCCCCAGTGCAGGCTTTGTTACTGGCCTCAGAGTGACAAAGGCACTCTCCCCATGGGGCCAGCAACATGTCTCGGTTTGTGGCAGGCTGCTAAAACTAGTCAGCCTACACAGATAGTCGGTTAAGTTTCAGGGGGCACCTCTAAGGTGCCCTCTGTGGTGTATTTTACAATAAAATGTACACTGGCATCAGTGTGCATTTATTGTGCTGAGAAGTTTGGTACCAAACTTCCCAGTTTTCAGTGTAGCCATTATGGTGCTGTGGAGTTCGTGTAAAACAGACTCCCAGACCATATACTCTTATGGCTACCCTGCACTTACAATGTCTAAGGTTTTGCTTAGACACTGTAGGGGCACAGTGCTCATGCACTGGTACCCTCACCTATGGTATAGTGCACCCTGCCTTAGGGCTGTAAGGCCTGCTAGAGGGGTGTCTTATCTATACTGCATAGGCAGTGAGAGGCTGGCATGGCACCCTGAGGGGAGTGCCATGTCGACTTACTCATTTTGTTCTCACTAGCACACACAGGCTTGTAAGCAGTGTGGCTGTGCTGAGTGAGGGGTCTCTAGGGTGGCATAATGCATGCTGCAGCCCTTAGAGACCTTCCCTGGCATCAGGGCCCTTGGTACCAGAGGTACCAGTTACAAGGGACTTATCTGGATGCCAGGGTGTGCCAATTGTGGGATCAATGGTACATTTTAGGTGAAAGAACACTGGTGCTGGGGCCTGGTTAGCAGGGTCCCAGCACACTTCTCAGTCAAGTCAGCATCAGTATCAGGCAAAAAGTGGGGGGTAACTGCAACAGGGAGCCATTTCTTTACATATATATATATATATAACACATTGGCAGTCGCCACTGGGTAGTTTTAGTTAGGACCACGTTTGCATGAGAAATTAATTTTTAGTTGCTATTATTTTGGCATTGTTTGACAAATTTTCACAAAATGCTCCAAAAAGTCAGCTCCTATGAGGAAAGGTTTAGGATAATTTGTCAAGTGGGGGCCAAGTGAAAAGGGTGGTCTAAAATCATGCTTTCCCTATGCAATTGTCCACATGAAAATTTAACGATTCAGAAAAAATGGCTGAACGGAGTTACAGCAAATTTGGCAGAAAGCTAGATCTATAGCTAGAAAGTCTGCTTTTCATGATTTGGTGTAAATCCGTTCAGTAGTTTTAGAGAAATTAAAGGTTGAATTGTAGGTATATTTCAAGCTTAGCTTGAACTAAACCATAGCTTCACAGAGGATCCACGGATCTGCAAACTCAAACTACACAATCTGATTGGCTGGTAGGAACTTGAAGAAAAAGTTGCAGCCACCACTTTAGGACTCAGAGACTTGTCATCATGTCCCAGGAAATTAAAAAAAGGGCGAGCCAGGGTGTTGTTCAACCACAGGGCTTGGCTGCCAATGGGGGTAAGGCACAGAGCCTGGCACCTAGCCATATCCTGCACCCGAACGTACCCTGCACACAGCCTAAGGCTGTGCACTGCAAGGGGTTGGTATAGTTAGGTCTGCCAATAATCTACTACTTTACCTTATAAAAAGCCTAGAAATTTGCTAAAAAGGCTTAAACTGACATTGTAATTCATTATGGTAATAATATCTTACTTAACATTTTTTTTTAAACTTACAAATTCACTAAAAACCCAAAGGATATTATTGTTTATGTGGGGAGAGTAGTTATATGCTGAATCTTGGTCTTTTTAAAGTGTTCTCATTACTGATTTTACCTGTGCTTTAATTTTACCCTTCTGCTTATTTGCACTGTGACAGACCCCGCCTGTGAGAGAGGAGGGGAGCTGCCATTTTTGTTGATGTTCTTGCTGTTGACTGGGAGGACTATAAATTAAATCAGGCTGGCGCGACTGCACAGCGGGTGCGCTACTGGGGCACCAAATACAAGCCCATCTGCTCCTGTCCATGCTCTGAAGGCACTCAGGGCCATCCATGCTGCTCGTAGCGTGCTGGAAATTAAGGAGGCAGTTCGGTCTTTCAATGATGCCAGGATTAGCTACTCAAGGGACCAACTGTTAAGCATGGGTAAGCCACCTCACACTTTTTTAATACCCAATGATACAAAAGTAGTGATTGAGTCACAGCCTCTATGTTATTTCAGTGTCAAGGGAATGCTAGACTTTTCTGATACTAGCAGCGTGCCCGCCTCACTGAAATGTGGGCTCCTTAATGCCAGATCTCTGGTGAAACATTCAGCAGAAATTAGTCTGTTACTTGGGAAAGGAAATTGGGATGTCCTATTTATCACAGAAACCTGGACCACCACCGAGTCAGCAGTGGAGTTAGGTAAGGCCTGCCCTAGGGGATATAAGGCCCTCCATAAACCCTGGATGAATAAGAAGGGGGAGGAGTGTGTATCCTTCATCATGAAAAGTCGGATTTCTCTACTATTTCACTGGATGACTCTGACAGTGTACAGGAGCGTGGGTTCTCTTTGAAGACTATCAGGGGCTGCGCCTTATCTTATAGGCCCACTAATTATGTGATCTTGCATCTACACTCATTTATTGAGGTGTTCTCCAGTATGAAACTTGCCCATGCTAATTTCCTTATCCTAGGAGATTTAAATCCATGAGCTGAAGGGGAACTGCCTCCCCCTGGCAAAGAACTGTGGAGTGCCTTTGAGATTTCAGCAACTGATCCACGGCCCCACTCACCAAGGGGGCCATACACTTGATCTAATTTTTTCTACGGATGGGTTAATTTCAGTTGGACTGACCATGCACTAGTTTTGTTTAGCCTATTTACACAGAAACTGTCACCCCCTGATGAAGGCTGTCAATATAGGAATTCTGACTAGAGCTTGGCACAAACTTGTTAAGCCTCCCCAGGGTTTGGTTTTTGATTGGCTAATTCACTAGACCCTAAGAACTCTATTGAGGCTAATTGTCCTATTATTGGGGAAGAAACCCATGTTAGGCTACACAGAATGATTCCTCTTACTCACCAGGGACCTTGAATCTTACCTTCTGCTCCATGATACAATGATGCACTAAGAGCAACCAAGCTAGTATGGCTCCTTCAAGATGGGGCAGCTGTTTTCATGTGGAGGAGCCACCTCGGACGTTGCCTCCCAAACTGACAATGTTGCTTCAGAGATAAAACAGGATCTGGCAGGGAAATCCATCTGTCAGATTGAATGCTTTGATCCAATATCTGAGGACATTTTCCTCAGTATCGCACATGTCACTATGTCGGGATCACCATTAGATCCTCTCCTGGCTAGACAGTGGAAAAAATGGACAGGCAAGCTTAAGCCACCCTTGAGGTTTCTTTGTAATTAATCCTTGAATTCAGGGCTGCTACCACTCACTTGGAAGAAGGCCATAGTTACGCCCCTACTAAAAAAACCTTCAGCAGATCCGGCAGTACTGGGCAACTATAGCTCTATCCTCTTCTCCTCTTCCCGGTGAAGATACTGGAACGTTATGCTAGCAGGATCATATCCCAATAATTGGACGCTCACTCTACTTTTAGAGTTTAGGTTTAGGCCTGGTCACAGCACCGAGACAGCACTTTTGAGTGCGATGGATGAGATGCGCAGACGAGCAGACAGGGACCAGTCTATAGAGTTAAATCTGCTTGATTTGTCAGCAGCATTTCTCACGGTCCATCACAAAACCCTACTTGCTAGACTAGTAACTTTGGGTGTTGATGGCACCGTGTTAAACTGGATAGAATCCTATTTGCAGGATCGCTGCCAGGCAGTGGCTTTGCCATCTTATTGCTCGGATTTTAGATGCATCCAACAAGGAGTACCTCAAGGGTCAACACTTATTTAGTATCTATGTGAAGCATAGAAGAACCAGAATGCCATGGATGATTGTTTATGTGCAGGAAGGGAAACCTTCCTGTACATAAACAATCCCCGCAACGCAGACACCCTTGCATTATGGTGCAAGGATACCTACGTTGGTGCTGGTAGCTTAATTTAGCGCCGGCGCAGAGGGAAACACAGGGCTGCAACGTATTATGTGAATACGGAGCAGCCCTGTGTTTCAAAACTGGTGCGCAGCTGCTGATTTTGGCGCAGCACCACGCTGCGCCGGTTTCTAGTAAATCTGGCCCGAAGAGCTTCTGGTCGTCTTACTGGTTACTTTCTCCCTCTGCATAAATAACTCTGCCACAGGGCCTCGATACAGTCTGGTCACAGTATGCTGTATAAATGCTTTATGATAATAATAATAATAATAACAATAAAGTAATGCTATAGTTAGGTGAAAATGTCAGTTAAAACAAAACATTTTAAGCTGTGAAAAACACTGACAATATCCAGTTATAGTTAACTGAATAAACTATAACTCCTGCCTTCCCATGCCCTATTTATGACCTTACATACGACATCTCTCATAACATGTTGTATAACATCATGAATAACATCACTGATGGTGTGAAATAAAATAACTTATGCAGTGCTTAATTTGTAAATAAAAACGTGCTGGTGCCCAAAGCCCTCCTCTGAAACACGCGGCTGCTGCCGAACACGGAATACTGAGACAGCATAATCCTAAAGTCATCTCGTGCCCCTTTAATCCATTTACAGACACTCCTGTCTCTTCAGCTCACTCCTGCAGCTTTCTGCTTTCTCCCTTTGTGATGCTTGTTCGTTTATCTCTTCCTCCCTCTTTCCCATATGTGTCTTTTACTCGCAGTAAATGCTTGAGGCAGAAAATCAAGTGCCAGCGCCCGCACCGGAAACAACAAGCACAAATTAAGCACTGAATTTATGACAACACTGTATATGGAGGGTGTAAGTTATATATTCTTCAGTGAACTATATGTGATGAATTCCAGTGTTTTTTAAACCTTAGACATCCCCAACAACATGGATGTGAACCTTGGCAGGACTGGCATATGCTGCAGCATGATGGATGCTTTCCACCTAGCAAAGCGACAGGCTATATGTCTGGACACGACCATCAGACTGCATGTGGCCTTCAGATGAACTGTCTTAATTGTTTAATTGTTCACCTAAACCTTAGATATTGTAATGTAACCAACCTTAAAGTGCTTATGTACTGAAACCTTTCTTTTGCAAAGATTTCTGGCATCTGATGGGGTCTTGTTCGTGCTACATAGAAATACAAAAATTAATACATAAATACATAAATATCGTATTATTCAGAAATCCGAAGTTTAGCAGTTCGCCAAAGTGTGCGGTTGACCAATGTGTTTGTAATCTTTAGAGAAGTCTATAAATATGCAAGGAGTAGAACACCAGGAAAGCGAGTGCTATGCTAGTGTAGGTGGAAGAAAGTTTTAATTTAGAAGGAGCTTCAAAATGATCTTGTGAACAATTTTGCCAGGTTCCGAAAATTCATGTTGTGTTGTATTGTATTGTGGAGTTAAGAGAGCACTCACTACCCCTGTCGAGGCATTGAGGTGTATTGCGGGCAGGTAGCATGCATGGATTTGAATTTTTCAAAGATCTGAAAAAAAAAAAATTAGCCCATGGATGGAGACAATTTATATTACAACAACATCTGCACGTTATTTAAATTCAGTCTGTCATAAAGGTGTTCTTTAAACCCTATGACAGGGATTAGCTATCAATAATGTAGCAGGTGCAGAGTCACCAGTGGACAGCATTTGAGGAGCCTACTTCTCCTTGTACTACTGCAATGCTTAACTTGTAAACAAAAAAGTGCTGGTGCCCAAAGCCCTGCTCTGAAACAGGCAGTTGCTGCATTTAGATGTGCGAGCCTTGAATGCTGAGGCAGCCTAATTCTAAAGCTATCTCAGGCCACTTTATTCCATTTACAGCCACTCCTTGCCCCTTCCGCTCACTCTTGCAGCTTTCTGCTTTCTCCCTTTGTGACGCTTTTTCCTTTTTCTCTTTGTCCATCTTTTCCATGTGTCTTTTGCCAGCAGTAAATGCTTGAGGCAGGAAAATAAGAGCTGGCCCTCAAAAATAAGTGCTGGTGCTTCACACCGGAAACCACCGGCTCAATTAAGCACTGTACTACTGAATGCTACTGAATGGGGTCCAGAGATCATTGTATGTAGTAAGAGTCATAGCTTCCTTGCTAGCCAATAGCTGTGGCACTCAAGCAATAAAATGGCAGGGGTACTTTGTAATCAATTAACTGTATAAGTATCATGAAACAAAACAAGCACTGCAAAGTCAATAAGCCTGGACTTAATGGGTGGTTACATTTTATTTCGTATTTATATCAAAGAATTTAAAAAAAAAAAAAAACAGGATAAAATATGTTCAACTGTAAAAAAAAAAAATATGCATAATTTGTAAAGGGCAGTACATGTGCTACCTAGAAGCAAGATGTACTTAGTTAAGGTATGGAAACTCTTTGTAGTTTTAGATAACATAACAGCAACGTGATTGGCAGAAGCAAGGGTAGCACTGGCTTTGAAATACCATTATCTGCAAGATGACTACAAAAACAAACTGCAAAAACCCTAACCTGAAAGAAAGATGACTAAAATATATAAAAGGTTGAAGTATGGAAAGAAAAAAGCACTGGCGAAGATAAGTATGGCCTCCGACCCGAGGCGCTGAAGTGCACTTCTTTGTATGTCTTTGTACACATGTGATCAGGGGAAATGCCACCACTCAAACCCTGAAGGCCTTCCAGAACAGAATCTAAAAGGTGACATCATTATATGACACTCATAAAACCTAACACCTACTAAAACATGAGTAGATGTGGTTTTGACTGAATTACCGGAGTCCCATAAATCTGGGTATCGCAATCCTTTGTCTCCTTAAATTTCTTCTAGGCAAAGGGGGTCAAATTAGTTAAAATAGGACTGTTTCTACACTATGGCCAACACAGCAAACAGCTAAGTTGTGGTTCTTACAGGGGAAGAACTATTTAACCTTTGTTTGGGAGCATTCGCAAGCCAACAGCACACATTCCCAGCACCATCCACCCATTGTTGTTTAGATATCACCTATAGGCAGATTTTATCTGGTGTCTGTTATTGTTTATTATGGAATGACCTTGTGTGGAACATACCAAAACTCACAGTAAGCTTATAACCAGTTGGTTGGCTCAATTGTCACTCTCATTTGCTTGCTTCATACTCCCTGGCTTTCCTTCCTCTTTCTGATTTTGCCTCTCCTGCAGTATTGCTTCTTTTTCATCCATTTAATAGGCTGACTTGTATCCTCTGTTTTCTTCTTCTATCCCTCATGTGCTATCTCCCGCCGCATAGACCTCCCTCCTCACGTTATGCTCCTTCCTTCTCCATCCTCCCCTCATCCCGGGCTGATTATTACTCCTCCCACCACGACGTTTTACATTTTTATTTTCTTGCACCACCGCCTCAAGCTCCTCCCTTGTTCCCCGCTCACTCCTCCTCCTCGTTGCTCCCACCTGGGTCGACTTCTCTCCCACTCACTCTCCGCACCCACTCTTCCATTGCTCCCCCTCACTATCCTGACACAATGTATTTTTCATATTTTTCAATTTTTTAAGGGCCTGGCAACCACCATGTGCTGCTGGGCTGCTTCTTTTTCAATAGGTGCTTTTGGGAAGGAATGTATTATTTTTCAATGTTCTGTTCCATGTCCTGTCTGCCATCTTGGAGCGGAAAAAAATGGCGTCAGTGTCATGCTGTATGCGTCTTTAGTCTTTTTTTTTTATTCTGCACTACATAGACAAAAAGCATTTCTTTTTGCCAATGTAGCACAGCATGACATTGGCATTACATTGTTAAAGCCAAAAGGTAGAAAGGATGAGACGTATTAGCTTTACAATACTTGTTTTCCAAGGCCACTTCTATCAAGTGCTGACAGGTCTAGCTCATAAGCCAGGTAAAAGTGACAGAAGATACACTACAAAAAAAAAAGTGATTGTATGGATTTGTGATTTTATCCAATTTAATTAGTAAACAAAAGTGCCGGATAGACTGGGTGGAACATACCCGTCAATGTCACAAGGAAAGTAGCAATCATTGGCTTTATGTATGTATAAATTGTGAGAGTACTGAAAAGGATTTGAACGTGTGAGCGGCAGGTAAAGTCCCTCAGACCACTGAGCTGTAAACCAGCTCTAAAACCAGACCTTTTCTCCATCAATTAAAGAGAAGTTACTCTTCTCTCATCAGTATGGAGTGGCTACATTGAGCTATCTTTTCGTGCAAACAGTGAAAACCAGAGAAATTCGCAATACAGTTGGCAAAAATCGAATTAAGGGCCATATATATGTACGAAAGATTTTTCCCATAGACACAGAATGGGTAAAATCCTTTGGTACATCTGGCCCTATATGCCCATCGAATTAACTTGAGTGCAAATACTGAAAATTATAAATATCTGTAAAAATGGGAAAAGTACAGGATACCTTTCACAAAAATGGGACCAGCCTGTCTACGTCGGTTTAAGAAGAAACAGTTAAGAAATAGACAGTCTTATGGCTCCGTGGATTATATGTCCCAAGTTGGAATCCTCGCAAGGCCAGCTCAGCACTTCATCTTTCTCAGGTCGTACAATAGAGTACGGTTACATTGATTAATAATAACACCTGCTTTTCAGCGCTTAGAAATGAAGAAACGCGCTATACAAAACATATGCAAAACTTATCCTCAACACATGAATGAAGAAAACGAATATTAATGGTCTTCGTCTGTACAATGCCATCTCACCTCTTCCCAGTCTGTCTAGGCTACGATTAATGAGGCAGCTACGTACACCTCAGAAGGATCCCGAGGAGATGGGCAGGCGGGTACCAGCAGGAAGCGCCAGGTGGCGCTGGCGAGGCCCGCGCAGGCAGAGACTGGCCGGACTGAGACTGCGAGGCACCAGGTCACTCGGCTGCCATTATGACTTCACAGAGGCCCGGGTCACTGGAGCCAGTGTCTCAGGTTTACGAGGGGCCACCACTGCCCACTGCAAAGGGCAGCAAAATACCTCACACGGAGAAGCAGAGGGACGGAGATTGGGTGAGACAGTGGGAAAGTTACGTACTCGGCGATTACTTCTTATCTGCTATTCATTAATTCTCGGACATTCGACTGAACTGACTCCTGTGCTGCCCTGACTGCTTCAGACATGAATGTACCCTCTTGCCTTTTTCAATAGGTTTGCCGCGTAAGGAAGACATTTTCAATAAACGTCAACCACTACTGATATGATTCCACTGCAGCTAGCGTACAGATCTGGTGAGACTACCGCAGTTTTAGACGTTTTTTAGACATTCTGCTGTGATGAAGATAGTATGAGGAGATCCCTCGTTGAGCCCCTTCCCTGCAAGAGATTTTACGAAAAAACAAAACAGGCGCACGAAAAACAGTGTTTACTAGCTCTGAATGTTTCACATTTCCCTGTCACATTCATTTTGTAATGTATTTATTTTCCTTATTAAGTATTTAATTCTATATAATATTTCAACTGTTTATCCAACGCGTGTATAACACCTCCCCAGATCTACCAGAACTTGTGCCAGGGGACGAATTCTAATGTCAGTGAGGGGAGTGGAAGAATTTACTAAAAGAAAGATTCGGGTTGCATTTTCATGCTTTGAATCTTTTCCTGATAGGACTATCGGCCTCATTACGAGTTTGGCAGTCCCACTGCGGGAAGGACTCCACCGCCATGGCGGTAGCGTACCCCCCTGCCCTACTGCAACGTTCCCGCCGGTTTCACCGGCAGACACAGCTGTACGAGATAGCACTTGGCTCCATTAAAAGAGCCGAGTGCTACCTCGCAGCACAGAGGGTGCTGGACAGGGGGACCCCCAGCACACCCTCACTGCCAGCCTTTCCGTGAAACCGCCATGGAAGGGCTGGTGGTGAGGGGGGTTGTATTCAGCCAGGCAGCGCAGAGTTCAGTGCCCCACTGGCTGAGTACAACTCTGCTTGCTGTCATGCTATCAGGAACGATGTTCCCGGCAGGGACAGTGATCCCCTGGCAGGTCCGCCTGCCGAGGTTGTAATTGGGCAGTCGGACCACCCAGAGTGCGGCAGTCCATCCGTCAAAGCAAGAGTGGCGATCCTCGGACTGTCACACTCATAATGAGGTCCTATGTCTTTTGCTAAACCTTAATAAGGGTGTCTTTCTCAGAGAAAATTGTTTAGGCATATGGAACAGGTGGGTGGACCCCTTTTGTCAGCCCTGTGGAAAGAAAAAACGACCAGGAGCCTTATTATAGCAGTGCCCCAAGGGTACAACGGACATTTGCGCCCGCTTTTTGTGCCCCAGGGCACTTTGGTATTACAGAGAGGGCCGCAGGCACTTGTGTGGCCATTTCTGTAATACATATAGTGCTGGCGCACATATAACGCTAGCGCTGTCACCAGAGGGAGTTCTCTCATTTGCATGGGGGCTTAGTCCAATGCAAATGGGGGAATCCCTTAGCCTTTGCGCCTGTACCATTTTATACATGCGGGAGCAGGGGCAAATAAGCTGTCAGTGCACCCCCTGATGGCAGCCCTCTGGTGGTAGGGAAAGTGGGTCCTATGGACCCCCAAGACATCCTCTTGCAGGCGGGGGCAGTCACTCACTGCACCCGCCTGCTAGGGGATCTCTGATCTCGGCACAGTCGAGTGGCTTTTAAAGCAGCCACTCACTCAGTGCTTTTCACTTGAATGCTGTGACCCCAGGGCAGCAGGAGTTTGCAGCTGCCCTGGGGGCGGTGCATTCAATATAATAATATAATGCAGCACATTCTCCTTGTTTGCACCGGGTGCACCTTTTGAAAGGTGTGTCCAGCGTAAACAAGGAGAATGAGCCACATTCTATAATACGGCCCCAGAAGTGCAAAATCATATCTGGTTGCAAACCGTGCAATTATCAAAATTACAGGGTTTGCAACTGGAAAACATTTTTTTGCCTTATACTGAACTCCTGTTGCTATTTAGAAAAGTCTTTCCAGATTGCAAAAAGGCTTTTGAGATGTAGCACTGGATTTTGACCACAAATTTGGTCACAAACCATTGAAAACTTACTGAATATTCAAAGGAGGTGGTTACGCATTCGCAAAGGAGCTTTCCAATGGGACAACTTGCCCTGCGGGAACTGTATCAAATGTCTCCAATGGGAGCTCTGCCTGCATGCCAATCATGTCTTCCCAAACAGGAAACTTTTTAAAGCAGCATTTTTCAAAGCAGTACCTGAATCTTTACGGATCACCAGCTACTATAAAAAAGTGATCTGTTTGAAAAGCAGGCATGGTCCACTGCTGTCGCTTGCAGGCTGACCAAGCTGTGTCTATTTCCAATCACAGGGAGCTGCAAATAGGTACTTGCCTAATTGATACAAATACAGAGACCTCCTGTGAGTGGACATGTTTTTGCGACACAACCTCTTTTTATACAAGTCACATTGCAAAATGACATTTGGTACACAATTGGCCCCCACTGTTTGTGACCAGCTGGCATTACATCAGGCCCAAAGACGTTTGGGGCCAGATTTACAAACCTTTTTCTCTGGATTTGCGTCACAAAGGTGATGCAAACCTGTGCAAAACATTTTTCGATGGATTAACTAATCAGCGCATAACTTGTTACGCGCTGGAAAGTTGCCTAAAAGATATGCAAAGCAGCGCAAAGATCTGCCGAGCATTACTCTCCTTCAGTGATGTGTTAAATGGAGGTTCATGGGTGTTCCCTGCTACCACCCAAGCTTCTTGATGCAAAACCTTATCTACTAACAATAGTAGATAGGGTTTTTCACCAAAAACAACGCTACTTTGAAGCAGACGTTATAAGGAGCAATACTTTTATTTCTCCTTTCTTTTCTGACTTTGCATGTGTGCTGCACTGTACAGCACACACAACATAGGAAAAGCTTTACAGATTGTCTAGGCATGGTATTGTTCACTGGAAGGATCCCCTTCCAGTACAGAGCCTGTGCCTCACTCATTAGACACCCTTGCACTATGGTGCAAAGGTGTGTCCCTGGCGCTCTGCAGCCTGATTGTATGTGCTGGTAGGAAGAGTGCCACATCTCTGTAGACGCTTTCCTCTTCTCTCCCTGTCATGCAGCACAGCACAAGAACTTTGGGGGATGCGCTGTGTTGTGTACCAGGGTCTTAAATCAGGCCCTAATTGTGGTGTGGATTTTATGATGACACTGTTGCACCATCAAACATTTGCAGGGCCACAGGATGTAGGCCGTAGGTTCCTACCTTATGTGTTAATTTGTGTGAGAGAGGGCATGGAACCAGTGACTGGTGTACAGGGGACCCTATCCTCGTGGATTCTACTGCATCGCCATTGGTGCAAGTATTTCTCTGCTCCTCTGGTTAGAAAATACTGTTCTTATGCTTGTTTTTTGACAACACTTCTATTTAAGTATACTGCTTCGTGTCGCTTTGGCACCAATTTATTACATGGAATTTGTATATGAAAATCTGTTGTGGTATTTCATTTGTTGTTGCCCCTAGGCTCAAGCAATCAGTCTTCGCTTGTCCCTTTCATATTTGCCAACCTACAGCTTTCCTTCCTTGACTGTTATCTGGCATGACTGCCCCATGCTCATTCCTTCACAAGTCCTTCCTGCTACCTCAGTCCATAATCTCATCCCTTCCTAACTCCTTTTCCCAGAGAGTCCAGCTCAAGTGTCCTGGTGGGGTAGGAAGTCCTCAGGCATGCTGAATACCCTCCACCCAGACTCTCATGCCAAAGATTACTACATTTGTCATAAAGTAAACTCCGCCTTTTTATCACAACACATTGGTCCGATGCTCCCCCCCATAGACACCTGGAACAACAATGGGCCTGGAGTACCTAACGTCAACTAGATAGTTGTCTGTTAATACATGGGTTGAATGCTGCGTGGATCTGCTGGGTGGACTCAATTGAACTGAATATAACTTACCTGTTTTTGGAAGCTACACTTCCTGTCTAATTTGCAGTTCTGCCTCACTTAAGTGAACTCTGCAGAATCTGAATCTGGTAGTTTGGGATCTTACCCTACCCCATGAGTTTTGGTTAAAACAGACTATCCAGTTCCACATACTCACCAGAAGAAAGCTTTGTCTATCTTGTCGACACCCCTGCATGTGGTCCCAATACTTGGAGTGGTCGTTCCACTTTGACCCTCACTCTCCCTAAGTTTGCCCGTCTCCTCTCTTGGATCATTACTTCCCTCCTCCTTCTCCCCTACCACCGCCACCACGGTAACCTTTTATACTCTCTCAACTTTGTTCCTGCTCATACCAGCCTGCGTTTCCACCTCAGCCTTCCACTTTACCTCCTCTCTTTACCTTACTAGCTGTAAGGACAAAGGTACAGAGGCATCCAAACAACTGTGCTATCCCTGCCACCGTTTGATTTTAACCTAGGGTGCAACTCCTTTTTTTCTTTTTAGCTTTTTTTCCCTTTTGTGGGGGTGCATAGTTCCTAAAGACCATTTAAACAAAGTCTTTCCGGACTCCTCTGACGCACTCTGGGAAGGCGAGACTTTCCATTTGTCTTGCTACCTTCCACTTACAATGGTACAAGCACCTTGACACCTTCTGGAAAGACCTGCCTTGTTGAATCATACTCTAGCTTCTGAGGGCAGTAATTGCACCCAGTGGACTGCCTGCTGACCTCCTCATGTAAATCATGCCCAGGGGCTCTGGCCCATTGAGCTAATTCATGTTTATAGTTCACCATTATTATGAGCATAATGTTTGCTATAACTGACTGTGATTGTCACAGCATGTGCGCACTGTAAATAATTAACAATGCAGCTGTTACCCAAACAAACAATTGCATTTGTGGGAACGACAGTTGTATTATGAGAGACGCATGCTGGCCACAAAGGATAACTTCATTGCATCACTTCTTCCTGCGCTGGTCTGTTTAAAGCACTGTCTGGGTGAAATACACAAGGTTTCCAGTCAATGAAGTCCCCCAGGATGTGTACCTCGTCATCAACAAGTAGGCAATGTCTACTGTTTGACATTCTGGAGATTGGACCTTCCTAGATTCCTCTCTGAGAAGGGAAACTATACTGTAGTCCGATTGGCCGGATCCTTTGAGTTTAAAGGAGGCACAGACTCTCACTGGCTGTGGGCCCTTGCTGAGCTGCCTAAGGCTGGACAAATAAACTGGAGATTCCCTGCTGCATGTTAAAACATTTGGGGCTTGAACATGCATGGATGGGTGCTGTTGGTGTTTGCAGAGGGAAAAGCTGATTGCTACCTTTCCATCTGGCCAGGAAACATTCTTAAGGCCCCTGTCAAAAGATCTTCTGGGCACCCTTGATGTTGCTACTGATCTTGCCTGCGTGGAAGCCATTAGTCAGTTCATGGAGTCCAGAGTCATGGTCATTCTACATTGAAGCCCTTTCTGCCTTTACCACAGGCTGGTGGAGTGCCACTCAAAACCCTACAACCACAATTGTAGATGAGCTGGGTGTTGACTCAACCCAGCAAGTACTCTATTCTTCATTGGCACTGTTCTTGTTCTAGCAACTGGGTGGATTTCCAGCTTGCCAGTTCATGAGAGAGTCCTTTGCGAGGAGCCCTTTGTGCATTTGGACTCCCATCGATGTCTGTGGTTATGAGAGTAGTCAGACCCCATTTTCATCAAGGCCCTCCCCTCCCCTCCCCCGGGTGTGGAGCTGATCATCAAACAGTCTCTAAGATCCCCAGTAGATGCATATCCCAAATAGCACTAACACTAAACACAGGATGTAGGATTCCCCTTTTGGAATCTGTAAAGGACATTTCTGACTCAGCGATACTGTCGGTTTGCAGGTTTCCAGACACACTGTCTATTTTTTGCCGATGATCTTGCTTTGTTCTGTGTTGTTTTAGATGTTCACGGTGACTCCAATTTTCTTTCACAGTATCCTGAGCCCTAGTTAGTGGCAAACACTTGCATGCTCCATTTTTAGCATGCTTAGTTGGCCCTACATGATGTGTCAGTACTACTGGGGGAAAAGCCCGACACCACCTCATAAGCAGTCCACACTCCTCTCAAACTTCCATCAATTAACTCTTTCTTCTCACCTTACAGGCCCACCCAGCCCACATCACATATATATTTTCTGTAAGCACACTGCAGCTCTTCACTCAATCCCTTCATCATCGATCCATATGAGATGAAGGTTTATCATCACACATCTCTTACCTTCAACATGGTCTTCGCTACTCTTCTCATCCGTGTTCTCCCCTTTGCTTAACTGTTCAACCTCCCTCCATCAGCTCAATTCCGATCTACATATACTAATAATTGCTGGTCTCCTCTCCTACTAATTATTCACTTCCTCCTCTACCTTCCATTATCAGCCCGCCCAGTAAGTACCTTTTCCATCTTCAGAAGCCCAATGCTGGGCCTTTTACTTTTACCTCCCGTTCTCCTCTATTTTAACCTGTCCTCTCCTTACTAATCACCTCACACCCACATCTACCTCTGCCTGTTGCACCTCAGCTGCTACCTTATGAACATGAGAGCAATGAATTAAAATGACATGAACATCCACAATCAGATTTTTCATGCCACCATGAACCTTCTCTTCATCGCTGAAATATACATGGGAGACTGCATAGTATCTATCTGCCACAAGGCTTTCCCACCTATCTAAGAAATGTAGGAACCACACAGGAAGTTGGGTTCTAGCAGTTTTCTTGAAGAACTCCATTACCATTCTCAAGCATCCAAGATTTTACAACTAGAGAATGCAAATCACCGCTCATCATCTGCTCTCCTACTCCCACTTGCTTGTACACATTCCTACTGATACAGGCATCCACTAATTAACTCAGCACTTGTAGATATCTTCAATGTATCACTGACATCACCATAAGTCTCAACAGCTTGTGGTTCTTCAGAGACTTGAACACCTGGCTCAAATAGTTAAAGTCCTCTTATGTCTAGGAACACACAACTTCTACCATTACAATCTGGATTAAATTTTCACCAGACCACGGCTCATCAAAATAACTGGAAAGCAGCCCATCATATGGCGTAACACCAACATCATTCTACTTCATCTTGAATCGACTAGTCCTAACATTACAATTCAAAGTGCTTCACAAGGCTAGAAGCCCCTTCTGCTCCTCTGTAAATGCTTGACTGACTCTTTTGTGTTAAAACAAACATTGTGAATTTGTCCTTAACCTGTGTCAGTTTCCCCAGTGCCCTGAAGTTCCACTACATCAAGATGGTCGGTCTGACCCATTCATCATAAAAACTATTTAAAAGAGGTTCCTTCATCCAGATTTCTGTTTTTATGGGATCATCAAACGGGGTCCAAGCTAGTAAAGGAACAGAATCTCCATTGAGATCAATTTGGGGTGATCTTAAAACCACTGTCAACAGGAATGGAGTTCCTGCACTATCACTACTGGATCTGTCATCTCTGATAGATCCGTTATTGTTTAACTACCACCATATTCCTCAACTTCCTTCAGTAATAAGACCGGCATCTTGCTATGTTTCATCATCTTTTCACTCCTTTTTAATGCATAACTCAGCCCTATACAGCACCTCATCGGATCCTTAAATCAAACTTGCTACAACTATGTGAATGACACAAGGGTGACTTATTGAGGAATTTCGACTTGAATGGCAATTTTTACTCACAGAAAAAGCTTTGTGAATCAGGTCTGTGAAAAAGCATATCTTATGCTGAAAATTCATGTCACACTCAAACATTAAGTAAAACACAACTTCTTACAAACAAGCTTTCTGAAACAAGCCCCAGGAGAGATTAAGTGGAGATACGAGAAGTTTGTGTAAGAACTATATTTATATTTCATAACTATCTTCACACCATACACTCTCCCTGTGCTCCTTTCTCAGTGGTTTCCCCATACTCTTTGAAATATCCATTAATACACAAATTTCACCCAGGAAGCCCAATCTTAGAATCAACGATTCGACACAGCTTGTGCTAAAAAAGCAGGTATTACCAGTGGCTCCTGTCATTCAGTGACAACTACTGCAGAAACTGAACAGCTTTTCCTAGAAGAGCTCAGCTCTTGGAAATTAAGGGCCATATTTATACTTTTTGACACAAAACTGCGCTAACGCAGTTTTGCGCCAAAAAAATTAGCGCCGGCTAACGCCATTCTGAAGCGCCATGCGGGCGCCGTATTTATTGAATGGCGTTAGCCGGCGTTAGCCGACCGGCGCTGCCAGGTGTGCGTGAAAAAAAACAACGTACACCAGGCAGCGCCGGCGTAGGGAAAAATGGCATTTGGGCGTCCCAAAATGGGGCAAGTCAGGCTGAGGCAAAAAAATCGTCTTAACCCGATTTGCGCCATTTTTTTGGGGCGCCCAGACGCCATTAACATGACTCCTGTCTTAGCAAAGACAGGAGTCATGCCCCCTTGCCCAATGGCCATGCCCAGGTGACTTCTGTCCCCTGGGCATGGTCATTGGGCATAGTGGCATGTAGGGGGGCACAAATCAGGCCCCCCTATGCCACAAAAAAAATAAAAAAAAATACTTACCACAACTTACCTTTTCTTCCCTGGGATGGGTCCCTCCATCCTTGGGTGTCCTCCTGGGGTGGGCAAGGGTGGCAGGGGGTGTCCCTGGGGGCAGGGGAGGGCACCTCTGGGCTCATTCTGAGCCCACAGGTCCCTTAACGCCTGCCCTGACCCAGGCGTTAAAAAGAGGCGCAAATGCGGGGTTTTTTGCCCCGCCCACTCCCGGGCGTCATTTTTGCCCGGGAGTATAAATACCACGCACATGCCTGGGAGTCATTTTTTAAGACGGGAACGCCTACCTTGCATCTCATTAACGCAAGGAAGGTGTTCAGGCAAAACAATGACGCTGACTCCATGAACTTTGGCGCTAGACGCGTCTAACGCCAAAGTATAAATATGGAGTTAGTTTTGCGTCTAATTTGCGTGGAAAAAAACTACACAAATTCGGCGCAAACGGAGTATAAATATGCCCCTAAGTTACATATTTTGACTTTTCTAGGCCTTTGCTTTCTCTTCCCTTCTCCACTCCTTCGCAAATAAAACCATGAGTAAACAAACAGAAATCTTGATTCCTGCAGAAACAACAGGGATGAAACCTATATGCAGGAGTTTGGGATCACTTTTTATACAGGGCCTGGATACTGTGGGTAGTAAAGAACTTTATAACCTTTCGTAAACTAGCAGTGAATGGCAGGGGAAGCTTTCTCAACTGTCCTCCAGGTCTCATCCTTAGCTGACATTTGCAAACATGCCATGATGAAGATTAAACTAATGATATTTTGGTACACAATATTATTGTGCTATCTGATTCAAGACATGGGGTTTTCTTTAGACAGGTAGCTCATTGGCCAGCCTGGGTAGTGGAGGGATGTCCTCCACACCTATGGTGCAAAACTGTTCACCTTACCTACAGATTTTATGTCAGCCTGATATAGATCTCTGCCTTCAGTGGAAGCTATGAGATACCACCATGTTCAGTGCACTGGCTCTGTGAAGTTTGTTTTCCAAAAACAAACTTCTAAACAGGAGTTTGTATTTCAAAAACAACAAAAAAAATAGGCTTACCACACTTGGAATTATTGTTAAGCGCATGGAGGGTCAATTGTTTGGTTTCATATTCAAAACCACTATCCATTCTCTGGTATTTCAAAAAGGAAAAATATACATTTGAACACCCACCCTCAAGAAGGGCAGATGTCTCGCCTAGATTGACCAACTTCCCAATGGCAGATGTGCCTTGTGTCAAACATTTTTCATGGTAGAGCCAATAGAGTTACACCTTCTGAAATATGGTGCTTCCCCTGACTCTAAATATAAAGTGTGGGGGAAATGTGAATCTGGCTGTGGATGCTCTAAATTTAGCAAACTCTAAATAAGCCCCTCAAGGCATCTTTGCTAATGTTCAGAATAATTCCAGCCGTTGTTAGATATTAAGAAGGAAAGAGGTATTAGAGCCAGTACATAGAAAACAAATCACTCATTACCTATGGTGATCCCAACACAAAGATGAGTATTCATGACTAGTACCATTAATACATTAATTAAAGGATCTCAACAGCAGGAATCCCAAATGTAGCACATGACTTTCCCTCAAAAGGCCAGAATTAAAAGTAGTATTTAATTTGAGAAGATTTTATATTAACTCATGCTTCTTTTGAGCCTGGACATGCAAATCTTCCAACTCATACACTTACATAAAAAGAGATACCTGAACTGAAATTGACAAAGTACTTATGAAAACCGAGCATTCGTCTAACTTTAAAAATTCCAGAATTTAAAAACGTATAAAGAGCGATCATAGTCTCCCACTCATTGAGAGGGGATCCAAGTATCACACTCTAAGATTGCCTTTCTAGAACATTCAATAGGAAAATATAATCCTTTGCAAAACTAATGTAGGGTCTAGGGGCCGTATTTATACTTTTTGGTGCACAACTGCGCCAACGCAGTTGTGCGTCAAAAAATTTAACGCCGGCTAACGCCTTTCCAAAGCACCATGCGGGCGCCGTATTTATGGAATGACGTTAGCCGGCGGAGCTGCCTGGTGTGCGTGAAAAAAAATGACTTGCACCAGGCAGCGCCGGCGTAGGGGAAAATGGAGCTTGGGCGCCAAAAAATGGGGCAAGTCAGGCTGAGGCAAAATTTTCGCCTCAACCCGATTAGCGCCATTTTTGTTTACTCCCAACCCCCATTGAAATGACTCCTGTCTTAGCAAAGACAGGAGTCATGCCCCCTTGCCCAATGGCCATGCCCAGGGGACTTCTATCCCCTGGGCATGGTCATTGGGCATAGTGGCATGTAGGGGGGCAGAAATCAGGCCCCCCTATGCCACAATTAAAAAAAAAAAAAATACTTACCTGAACTTACCTTAAGTTCCCTGGGATGGGTCCCTCCATCCTTGGGTGTCCTCCTGGGGTGGGCAAGGGTGGCAGGGGGTGTCCCTGGGGGCATGGGAGGGCACCTCTGGGCTCCTTCCGAGCCCACAGGTCCCTTAACGCCTGCCCTGACCAGGCGTTAAAAAATGACGCTAAAACGGCTGGACGTCATTTTTTTTTACCCGCCCACTCCCGGGCGTCCTTTTTGCCCAGGAGTGTAAATACGGCGCACATGCCTCGGAGTCATTTTTTAGACGGGAACGCCTACCTTGCATTTCATTAACGCAAGGTAGGTGTCCACGCAAAAAAATGACGCAAACTCCAAGATCTTTGGCGCTAGACGGGTCTAACGCCAAAGTATAAATATGGAGTTAGTTTTGCGTCGGAATTGCGTAAAAAAAAACGACGCTATTCCGGCGCAAACAGAGTATAAATATGCCCCTAGATCTGAATAGCAAGATAGAGAAATGGTAAGTTACAATGTAACCCTTGACCTCCCCAAAGAGTCAGTAACAATGGCAGTGCGCACAGTTACACATCAGGGCTGTGAAAATCTGCTGGAGGTACTTATGCCTAATGTGTAAAGAAACGCAACGAGGAGCAAAAAAGATCCAAGGGAACCTGTGACCAGCAAAGCTTGAATTTTGATGATATGATGAAGAAAATTTGTGTATCATCTGGAATTTTAAACCATAAATTTAAACTGTATTGTAAAACAAATTAAGCATAGTTAAAACATGAATAGTATTTTATGATAAATATACTAAATACCTCTTTTAATGAAAAAATAAATGCAACTTTCTTTTTTTAATATTTGTATTATTTGAAATTGATTCAGTGCATACTTTTTTGTAGTTTTTAATACATAATAAATGATAATAAACATTTTACTTTAGGTAGAATTTTTAATACATTTAAAAAAATGTTCATTTAATTTATTATACTCAAAATAATTAAATCTGTGTTGCAGAGAATAGTCAAAAAGTTTATTAAACTTGGAAAACATCTGTGTAAAAGATTTTGTTTTAATTTTAATGTAAATTAGTTTTATATATTTATTTTAAATGTACTTCAAAATATAAACAAATGCTACAGCACGTTTAACAATTTTATTTTATACCTAATTATTTTGATAATAATATTAAAACAAATTAAAAATTATTTTTCTGAGGATTAAAACAAAAAACATTCCCACCTAAAGAAAAAAATATTATCATATGGGAAACAAATAATACTGGTGAACAGATTTCATTAAAAGTGATGTCATATTTTGATAAAACAGTATTTTATTTTTAAATAAATAAAGGTTATTACAATATTGTAACATAAGATATTCAAAATAAAATGTATTCTTTTTAGATTATTTTTTCAACATTCAATTACATTTATTTATATTTTAAACTAGTTTAAATAATGTAATTTAATTTAATATTATTTACTATGGGAGTTTTCTTTTAAGCCCATATCTCCATTATTTTCTATAGGAGGGTGGTCCAGGGTTGCCCATGTGTGGTGTTGGACTTACTATAGCCCTGAGGTTCAGTAATTTCAGTATTTATTTTGGGTTACTTTGTGGTTGGAGTAACCATTAGGAGTGCAGTTTATGAATAGCATTGATTTACTCTTTTGTGGGTGGGTTCATGCCCTTCCCTAAACCCTTCCTTACTCCTCCCTAAACACCTCCCATTTAGTGGTAAGTATACCTTTTTGCAGGCATTCCCCCAGGCCCCTCCCAGATTTACTACTAAGTAATAAACTGACATGTGAAAGATCCTCCCCAGAGAAAAGTTAGTAGCGGTGAGGTGGAGATTTACACTTGTAGGTTTGTGAATAGAACTTTGTAATACATTAAGTGGAACTATTTCAGTACTACTAAATATACTACAAAATGTAGTTTATGAATAGGGTGCAATATTGCCTAAATGAGTATGATCACTTATGGGGTCCCTGTGGGCTCATGTCTCCCTCCATACGTATTCAGCATAGATTCTAATTGTAATTGCATTTATAAAGCACTTACTATCCCTGATGAGGCATTGGTTAAAGCTCTAGTACCACAAGGTGTGCTAACATATATGTATGCAGATGATACTCAGATTATCCTCCATCTTGATAGTAATCCTACACCCCAAAGTAATTTCCAACACACAATGTGATTTGTATGGAAATGGAGGAAAGCAACAAACAACCTTAACAGTGATAAGGCGGAGGTTGTTATAGTCAACAGATGCAGCAATCTGTGTCCAGGATCTTAATGGCTAGAGGAACTTTGCTCTAGCCCATCTCCTACTAACTGTGTGAAACATCTGGGTATTAAGACTGAAAGCCAACTATCCATGACATCGCAAAAGGCCAGTAGTGGTCTCTTTCTGTATCTACTATCTTAAAATCATGAGAACGATTCTTCCTTTTCGCTTTTCAGATGGGAAGTATATGGTAGTATTCTCCCTAATTGGTTCTTGATTAGTCTATGCTTATTCTTTATACTCTTAACAAAGCCTTTACTTGTTTTTTTCTTCTTCCTTTCTGATGGTAGCACTTTGAAACCTATTGTTGATAGAGTGCTATAAAAATGAACTTTAACGTAATATAACAATAATATGACATAACAGGCCTAAGAAAAGTATAATAGTTGTACCCATAAGAAATTATCACATTATATTTCAATATATTGAAAGGAGTAAGCCCCTATAGCACCAGCGCTTAAATTTTTCAGTCACAGAAGACACCCATCGTAGAAGTCAGAACAGCCAATGGCTTATATGTGTCCTCCCATCCCTTTCACCCCCCACACTTTCAACAGACACGCCCAACACTCGCTGTCCCTTCTAGGTCAGGGACATGACACGGTATCCTGACAAATAATACTTTAAAGATCTCAATAAGATTTTAACATTTTCAATTAAGATACATTTAGCTGATCCGTTAAAATGTTTTAACTGGCTTTTAAAATGTTTCATTTTAGTAAAGTGTTTGATACTTATGTTTTATGCATGCTTGTGGTTTGATCTCAAGACTTTCTTTCTTAATCTTCCCTCCACATTCCTCCCATTCTCCTGTTATTATGTTCTAATGACTTTATGGATAAGGATTGTGAAGCAAGGTTTTTCTCCAGAGTTGTAGGAGGTAGTGTACCAGAGCACCCTCTACTGCAGCACTTGTTTTTAGGTATGGCGTTCGCTAAGATGTTCTGATATTATTAAACTGATATATAATACAAATGTGTAGTGTCTTTATTCTAGCCCTCTTAATTTATTGGTCTGCTGTGTCATTTACATTTTGCTTATGGACACTGCACCATAGTCAAGCGGTATTGGGTCAGCGCACTTCAACTACTGGCTAACTTCTTTATAAGTGACAGCTGTTTCATAAGGAGAACATCCACACACACAGTCATTCCCTTTAGTCCCAGGTGTTAATAAGGTGATATGTGCTTTTGAAACCAAACTATATTTTTGCTGCTAGCTAAGTTTTGTTTATATTGGCAAAGGCCTTGCAGCTCCCTGTATCTAAAAAGTTTTACAAAAAGCATTACAAAACTAAACAAGCATTGACAAAGCCCAGAGGTTGGCAACCAACCTAAGGACCCTATTATGAGTTTGGTGGATGGGAATACCGATCTGCCAAACTCCTGACACTGGCGACATCCCCACCGGCCCAATTATGACTTTCCTGCCTTTGTTTCCACCAGTCAGCTCAGCGAGAAAGTGGTGGCAGCATTGTCACCAGCTCATAATAGAGCTGGCGGCAATGCTGCCGCATGCAGGGGGCACCAGAACCCTTGAAATGCGCACTGTCTGCATAGCAGACAATGCACATTTCAAGGGTGCTGGGCAGGGGCACCCTGCACTGCCCATGCCACAAGCACAGCCTTTTCATGGCGGTTTCACTGAAATGAAAAGGCTAGCGGAGAACAAGGTTGTGATCAGCAGGACGGCACTGAGTTCAGCGCCGCCCTGGCTGATTGCAACCTGCACCACCAACAGCCCTTTGGGATCTAAGATCCTGGCGGGGACGACGGGAGGTTGGCGGGTCTGCCCGCCAACCTCGTAATGTGGCAGTGGACCCCCGCAACCTGTGCAGTTCAACAACCACCACGGCATTGGCAGTCCTCAGGCCAACCAATGTCGTAATTAGGTCCTATGTCTATTGAGTTTGCCATTGCTTGTTTGCCTCTTGATTTCATTTTTATCCACATTTTCCTGACAAGTCTTTCACAAAACAAAGTAATGTGAATGTTTCATACAGGTGAAAAAGTCTGAACTTTATTCTTTTTTCCTGTGTTCCTCTTTCCCTCTGTTTTCTGGTTCAACAGAGATAAACAAATAGGGAAAAAAACAACAAAAGGAGGAGAAAAAGCAAACAGATCACATGGTGCTGACGTTGGATGCAAATGGTCTCGCAGTAAAGGGGTTCACAGCAATACATGCAGTAGTCATTCCCTCCATCAGAACAGTCTTGATCACAGTTGTCTTGGTCAGAGTTGTAGATGGAGCAGGCTTGCAGCTTTGGGTTGGCACGAGGATGACACTGACTTGCGGAAAAACTGGAAAGCAGCAGAGACTGAGATTTAGAAGGCGGGACATATCAGATGGTGAATGAGATGCATTAAAAGCGGCCATTTTGAGAGCTCCGCTAGCAAAACCTTAAAACGGAAGCTGACCTATGCAAGGGAACATTTATGGTCAGAAAGAGGCTTTCCAACTCAAAATATTTTAATGGTTTTAATAATCTGTTTTCCCTTAGCATTAAGGTCACTATTGCCTAGTGAAAATGTACTCAATGTACCAATCTTAGAGTTGGACTTGTCGGGATTCAACCAAGTGACCTTTGAATCACGATCAAGGTTTAACACATTGAACAATCTAATGAAAGACATTGAAGCGTATAGAGAGGGAAGACGAAATACACAAAGTGGGGCCAGTTTCAGGCCTGAACATTGTGAAAGTGTCACTTGACACAACTGGCAGTAAGTTAACTTTTTATATTGAAAAGCCTTGGGTTGAGAACCAAGTTGTGCATTCTTATAATTGTGAGAAGACATAAGGACCAACACTGCGATATGAGGATTTAAATGCGGTTTGGTGATAGTGCCATGCTGTTTGGTAGGATGCTGTGCTACGTTGTGGTAACACAGTTTGAGAGGGTGGCAGTGCAATGCTATAGGGCATTAGGGCAGTTGTATATGGTTAGTAGGGTGGTGTTGTGGGGATGGTAGTGTAGTGTTGTATCTATGGCGAGGCATGGTAGTCTAATAATAGTGGGTGGAAGTATTGTGGTGAAGTAGTAGTGTGGTTACTAATGCAGTGGTGATGTAGGGTGATATAGCAAAACCAACTGTCCTATGTCAGTGACTAGTAGTGTAGATGTAGTGGTAGACCATGGCAGGGGGATTATACTGTACTGTTCTGAGATGGTATTGTGGTGTTAGAGTAGAGGTGGAATGTTCTTTTGATTATTAGAGTACCTGGAGGCAGGTTAGCCATCATTATAAAGTCTACTCCGAAGTATGGATCAATTAGAAACAGTAGCTGAAGGTTAGTTTGGCCAATACATGCAGCATGTATTGCACAAGCTAATTTACAGACAGTCTTTATAATTGATTTAAGTCGAAGAGGCATAGACACCATCATAAAGCCTCCCCAGCCATTGATTTTTCTCATGGCCAAACAGTAGGAACAACATTGAAATTGTACCTTGGAGTAGTAACGTTGTACTGACTTCACAGGGCAAGAACTATTTGCATAATATGTGTTTTGGCCCTGATGAAGGTGCTTGAAAACAATGTAAAGAAAGCACTGAAACATGTATAGCCCTAGCCTTGCAATTAAAATCTGTTACAAAATGTAACAAACTGAAAACATGTGTTTGTTAATTAAAGGTTCTGATAGAATAAACATATTTAAGCGCATTTCTACTAATTTAACAGTATCACAGTATCTATATCTTTTCTAGCCATCATGTGTAAGAGCAGGGGATATATTGCATAAGAAATTTTGGATGCTCAAGCGCAGAGTTTATTTATGGCCTTTGTGAGAGATCTACCTAGTCCATGCCTAAATAAAAATTCTTATAAATTCTTTAATGCAGTTGATCAATGGTTGGACAAAGGATAGTCTCATAAAAACCCCACAACACTAGGGTTCTTTGATTTTTTTTGGTAGTTAATTTCCACTGGTGACTTTTCTTCAACATAGAAATGGCCTCTGCTTTTCTTAGGGTACAAAATCAGTTGTAATTACCACCCAAAAAGTTATTGTCTGCATACTATGTTGTACCGTGCTGCAAGCATGTTTGCTAGAGTGTTGCAGGGTCCACTCTGTGACTAAACTGAGGCTGCTGATATTATGTTTTTGTCACATATTGTAATTCGGAAACAATGTCATCAATGCTTCGTCAGATGGCTTTGACCCTCATCCCGAGACATTGTTTAGCCCATGATTACTTGCCACTGCACTGTGTGCGTGTTGGCTATATGCATAGGTCTGAAATCAATTCTGTGACAAACATTGCTAAACAAGTATGAACAAGACAATAGGTCTGACGTATACCTGAAGTGGTCCTTCATTCACTGGCGGGTTTAGGAACTCAGTCACTCATCATCTATGTCACTTATCTTTGCACTTATGCATCCATCCACCCAATACCTCTTTCTTGCATTACCCACTCACCATTGCTTTAAATAGGCCGGTACTCACAGGTACTTAGTACTGGCACTTTTATTTTTATGCCTTTAATTAGCAGCACTTCTCCACCAGCAATGAGAGTACTGATACTCATGACTGGTATTTGGTTTATTGCTAGTGCTACTGAGGGTGGAGCCTGTCTCCAAGACACTTTGACTGCCAAAGTGCCAGTGTAGCCCTGAGCTGAGCCCTTGCTGAACCATTCAGCAGCAGCTCATTTGCCTTGAATGTGCGGGTGTTGAGAATATCACCTTCACGCTGTGCTTGACAGAGCAGTGCCCATTCAGGCCGTGCTCTGTCAATCACATTCACTCAGTCATGTGTATTTGGGCACCAGGTGGAATCCAGGCAACACTCTGAGAGTGGGAATTAAGGAAGCCACTGGAGATAAGAAGTTAATATTAATGGCCTTTATCCTGACTGAGCCGTTAATTTAAACAAGAATATTGTAATCATATGACACAAAAAAGGAATGCATGTCTCCTATATTTGGTGCTCATAAGCTTGCAATAATACATTTAAATTAAAATATGGATTTACCTACGTGACTTAGAATTAGTTTAAAACCAGTGTTAGGAATGGGGTCTCTAGTTGACAGAGGTATACACCCTTGTCCAGTTAGGGACCACAATCCTAGTCAGGGTAAGTCACAAACCATTCCAAATGATCCTGTGCCCACCCTCTGGTAGCTTGACACTGAGCAGAGAGGCTTAACTTAGAAGGCAATGTGTAAAGTATTTGTGCAATAAATCATACAGTAACACAGTGAAAACACCACAAAAATTCACCACACAGGTTTAAAAAATAGATAATATTTATCTGAATAAAATAGGGTCAAAACGACAAAGATCCAATAAGCACAAGTTGAAATATCACTCTTAAGATGGTTAAAGGAGAGGGCGTGGCCAAGGTTGTCAAGATGGCGGTCGCACTCTAAGAGTGCTCCGGACCCCTCCGTCATCCGCCCGAATCCACTACCGCATATGATCCTGCTGTGGTCCCAACCGGGACTCGAGGGGTGCCTTGAATGAGTATGTTTCTGTTCCAAGTGAGTAAAGGAATGAACATATGACTAGGTAAGTGAAACAGTGATTGAATGGGTTAATGAGTGAGGAGTGAGTGTGTGAGCGACTGAGCAAGTGAGTGGGTAAGCAGTTGAATGTGGGAATGAGTATGTGAATGAAGCAGTGGACAATTGGATGGAAATTGTGTAAATTAGTGAGTGAATGAGTAAGTGAACAATCAGTAAAAGGATGAGCAGCACGTAAGTGAGTGGGAAAGCAAGTGAGAGAGTGTGGATGTCAGTAAGTGAACAATTATGCAAGTGATGGAGGTGAGTAAAGGAGTGAGCAAATGAGTAAGTGACTGAGTGCATGATAGTGGCTTAGCGACTAAGTGTATGATTGTGGCTTGGCGAATGTGTGTGTGCAGGTGAGTGAGTAAGCAAATGCATGAAACATGCAATGAGTGAACAAGTGATTGCCAAGAGATTGAGCGGTTACTGAGAAAATGAGCAAGTGTTTGTGTCAGTGAGCAAGTGAGAGAATGAGAAGTTGAGTGCGTTAGTGAGGACATGTTTGAGTGATTACCAAAATCAGTGAATAGAAAAGCATTCCGCAGAAGAGAGCCTAAGCAGTGTAACACAGTGCCTCCCTTACCCAGACTGCCCCTATCTCTTCTCCAGACTCAAAATATGACCCTGCATATTCTTCAAAGGAGAATAATAAAAAATATTTTCTAGAAACACTATTCCTTTATTCATTACTTGACTGCATGTTTTGGACTGGGAACTTTTAGATAATACATTCTGCAGCAAACTCCCTAGCCCCTCCCACAAAAACTCAAAATACAAAAACGTGAATACTAAAATATAATGCTTTAAAATTTAGAGGTGTGCAAAATTAACATAACTTTGCAAATTAAAGCGTAATTACACAAAATGCAAATCGTGAACTTGGTTAGACAACTAATAATTATTACATATTTGTAATTTTATTGCAGTATACCTCATGGTTGCCTTGTAAGAAAGCTAAAGCTCAGTACACTTGGCCTGACTCAATTACAGTGACATGTCAATGAAAAAAGCTATGGACCTCAATTGCTCATTAGGAAGAGTTATTCAGATGTCATAGTTCTAACCTGTCTCTTATGAAAAGTTCTGACAAAGGCAGTAGACCTGATTATACATAAATAGATACAGTGAATGTCAATGGCGTTGTAACGATTCAAACTAGCATCGCTAGCACGGTAAAAAGCGTTGTGGTGGAATTCCCAGCTAGTCAGAGATTCAATAATGTGCCCCAATGTTTAGTTTTCAGGTTCAGGGATTTACTGTAACATCGGAAGCACCTGTGTGTTTCTCCACAAAGTTTTACAGTGGCACGTCATGCTGCTATGCGGCTTCCTGAACTGCAAATGGAACTGACGACTCGAGTCGGGGATGTCAGCGGCTTCGCACAGGAAGCTCTGCACCGCTGGGCTTAGACGCATTCGAGCACAGCTCTCTCTGAAAAAGGCAGGCAGAGGGCATGGCCATGCCGGTATGATCGGGCAGCCCCTCAGCCCTGAGGAGAGGACCCAACAGGTATGTGCTCAGAGCTTTGACAAAATTAAATCAGTGAGATACAGCCCCCACAACACTTTAGAACCCCAGCGTTGCCTCACCGTGTCAGAATGGCACGCTTGGCCTGAAGGGAGGCTCACAGAAGCAGGAATCCCAATGAGACCACCACGCTCATTCCCTCAGCAGTGTGAAGTCCTGTTGGCGATCTTACAAGGTGATGAGGTCTATGATGTCTCTGAGACCTCAGGGAAGAACAGGGGCCAAGGCAGAAAGTCAGTGGAGACACTCGAGAGGTGGTTTTTAGTTTTTGGCATGCACAGCAAAGATCAGCAGTCAGTAGGGCAACGCAACAGGGAAGTGCAGCAGTTCCTAGGAACAGTCAAGTCTGGCAGAGTGGCCATCCTGGCGCACTGCACACTTTACTGCAGCAAAGTTTCTTTGAGTCCAGAAGTGTACTGACATGAGTGGGTTAGACACCCATTACTTATTTTAGAAAGTGCCTTTGATGTGGGGGATGACTTCAAAAGATTTCTGTAAAGTGCACAGGTCCCCCTTTCAGCTCAACTCCTGCCTCAGACTATCAGTGGGAACTGATCAGCCCCTTTGGGTGGACTGTGGTCACTACCCTCTGAAGTGTAAGTGTGAGCCCTTCCCAATGTCCTCCCCATGAAGACCCATCCGTATGCAGATGAATGCAGATACAGTTGAGTACCCTGTGTTGTGGTTACCTGCACAAGTGTAGTTGTCACTCAGACCAGCTTAGACATGCATTTGAGACATAGACATAAAGGGCAGTGACAGCAGAGAAATATCCACTTTCTAAAAGTAATATCACAAAATAAAATGATGGACAGAGTATTGAAACGTTTTCAATCACTCACCCCCAGTCACAGATCTGGGTTTAATCCGTTGTTATTTTGCTTGTCACATCACCCCAGTTTGGACCCAACTACATGCAAAGCAGGCTTGACCCTGCTCTGTATGGAAGCAGTTCAGCCCAAACTGCCAAGCCAGGTCCTCCCAGAACATAATTCAAGCATTCTAGGACCAGTTTCAGAATATCACCCTTCATCAACCAGACTAGCTTGAATCCAGTGGCGTTGCAAGCAAGGGACCCATGTCTAGGCATACCCTAGCCACTTAGGGCACAATGGGCAATATCACAAAATAAAATGATGGATGGAGTGTTGAAACCTTTCAAACACTCAACCCCAGTCACAGATCTGGGTTTAATCCATCGTTATTTTGCTTGCCACATCACCCTAGTTTGGACCCAGCTATATGCAAATCAGTCTTGACCCTGCTCCCTATGGGATCAGTCCAGCCCGAACTGCCAAGCCAGGTCCTCCCTGGACAGGATTCAAGCATTCTGGGACCAGTTTCAGGGTATCACCCTTCATCAGTCCCTCAGCAGTGTGAAGTCCTGTTGGTGATCTTACGAGGTGATGAGGTCTATGATGTCCCTGAGACCTCAGGAAAGAACAGGGAGCAAGTCAGAAAGTCAGTGGAGACACTCCAGAGGTGGTTTTTAGTCTTTGGTGTGCACAGCAAAGATCAGCTGTTAGTAGGGCAACCCAACAGGGAAGAGCAGCAGTTCCTAGGAACAGTCAAGTTTGGTAGAGTGGCCATCCTGGCACACAGCAGTCTTTACTGCAGCAAAGTTTCTTTGAGTCCAGAAGTGTACTGACATGAGTGGGTCAGAGACCCAGTACTTGTACTAGAAAGTGTTTTTAATGTGGGGTATGCCTTCAAAAGGTTTCTGTAAAGTCCACAGGTCCCCCTTTCAGCTCAACTCCTGCCTCAGACTTTTCTGTAAAGTGCACAGGTCCCCCTTTCAGCTCAACTCCTGCCTCAGACTATCAGTGGGAACTGATCAGCCCCTTTGGGTGGACTGTGGTCACTACCCTCTGAAGTGTAAGTGTGAGCCCTTCCCAATGTCCTCCCCATGAAGACCCATCCGTATGCAGATGAATGCAGATACAGTTGAGTAACCTGTGTTGTGGTTACCTGCACAAGTGCAGTTGTCATCCAGACCAGCTTAGACGTGCATTTGAGACATAGACATAGAGGGCAGTGACAGCAGAGAAATATCCACTTTCTAAAAGTAATATCACAAAATAAAATGATGGACAGAGTATTGAAACGTTTTCAATCACTCACCCCCAGTCACAGATCTGGGTTTAATCCGTTGTTATTTTGCTTGTCACATCACCCCAGTTTGGACCAAACTACATGCAAAGCAGGCTTGACCCTGCTCTGTATGGAAGCAGTTCAGCCCAAACTGCCAAGCCAGGTCCTTCCAGAACATAATTCAAGCATTCTGGGACCAGTTTCAGAATATCACCCTTAATCAACCAGACTAGCTTGAATCCAGTGGCGTTGCAAGCAAGGGACCCATGTCTAGGCATACCCTAGCCACTAAGGGCACAATGGGCAATATCACAAAATAAAATGATGGATGGAGTGTTGAAACCTTTCAAACACTCAACCCCAGTCACAGATCTGGGTTTAATCCATCGTTATTTTGCTTGCCACATCACCCTAGTTTGGACCCAGCTATATGCAAATCAGTCTTGACCCTGCTCCCTATGGGATCAGTCCAGCCCGAACTGCCAAGCCAGGTCCTCCCTGGACAGGATTCAAGCATTCTGGGACCAGTTTCAGGGTATCACCCTTCATCAGTCCCTCAGCAGTGTGAAGTCCTGTTGGTGATCTTACAAGGTGATGAGGTCTATGATGTCCCTGAGACCTCAGGAAAGAACAGGGAGCAAGTCAGAAAGTCAGTGGAGACACTCCAGAGGTGGTTTTTAGTCTTTGGTGTGCACAGCAAAGATCAGCTGTTAGTAGGGCAACCCAACAGGGAAGAGCAGCAGTTCCTAGGAACAGTCAAGTTTGGTAAAGTGGCCATCCTGGCACACAGCAGTCTTTACTGCAGCAAAGTTTCTTTGAGTCCAGAAGTGTACTGACATGAGTGGGTCAGAGACCCAGTACTTGTACTAGAAAGTGTTTTTAATGTGGGGTATGCCTTCAAAAGGTTTCTGTAAAGTCCACAGGTCCCCCTTTCAGCTCAACTCCTGCCTCAGACTTTTCTGTAAAGTGCACAGGTCCCCCTTTCAGCTCAACTCCTGCCTCAGACTATCAGTGGGAACTGATCAGCCCCTTTGGGTGGACTGTGGTCACTACCCTCTGAAGTGTAAGTGTGAGCCCTTCCCAATGTCCTCCCCATGAAGACCCATCCGTATGCAGATGAATGCAGATACAGTTGAGTAACCTGTGTTGTGGTTACCTGCACAAGTGCAGTTGTCATCCAGACCAGCTTAGACGTGCATTTGAGACATAGACATAGAGGGCAGTGACAGCAGAGAAATATCCACTTTCTAAAAGTAATATCACAAAATAAAATGATGGACAGAGTATTGAAACGTTTTCAATCACTCACCCCCAGTCACAGATCTGGGTTTAATCCGTTGTTATTTTGCTTGTCACATCACCCCAGTTTGGACCAAACTACATGCAAAGCAGGCTTGACCCTGCTCTGTATGGAAGCAGTTCAGCCCAAACTGCCAAGCCAGGTCCTTCCAGAACATAATTCAAGCATTCTGGGACCAGTTTCAGAATATCACCCTTAATCAACCAGACTAGCTTGAATCCAGTGGCGTTGCAAGCAAGGGACCCATGTCTGGGCATACCCTAGCCACTTAGGGCACACTGGGCAATATCACAAAATAAAATGATGGATGGAGTGTTGAAACCTTTCAAACACTCAACCCCAGTCACAGATCTGGGTTTAATCCATTGTTACTTTGCTTGCCACATCACCCTAGTTTGGACGAAGCTATATGCAAATCAGTCTTGACCCTGCTCCCTATGGGAGCAGTCCAGCCTGAACTGCCAAGCCAGGTCCCTCCCTGGACAGGATTCAAGCACTCTGGGACCAGTTTCAGGGTATCACCCTTCATCAGTCCCTCAGCAGTGTGAAGTCCTGTTGGTGATCCTACGAAGTGATGAGGTCTATGATGTCTCTGAGACCTCAGGGAAGAACAGGGAGCAAGTCAGAAAGTCAGTGGAGACACTCCAGAGGTGGTTTTTAGTCTTTGGCGTGCACAGCAAAGATCACCTGTTAGTAGGGCAATGCAACAGGGAAGAGCAGCAGTTCCTAGGAACAGTCAAGTTTGGTAGAGTGGCCATCCTGGCACACAGCAGTCTTTACTGCAGCAAAGTTTCTTTGAGTCCAGAAGTGTACTGACATGAGTGGGTCAGAGACCCAGTACTTGTACTAGAAAGTGTTTTTAATGTGGGGGATGACTTCAAAAGGTTTCTGTAAAGTGCACAGGTCCCCCTTTCAGCTCAATGCCTGCCTCAGACTTTTCTGTAAAGTGCACAGGTCCCCCTTTCAGCTCAACTCCTGCCTCAGACTATCAGTGGGAACTGATCAGCCCCTTTGGGTGGACTGTGGTCACTACCCTCTGAAGTGTAAGTGTGAGCCCTTCCCAATTTCCTCCCCATGAAGACCAATCCGTATGCAGATGAATGCAAATACAGTTGAGTACACTGTGCTGTGGTTACCTGCACATGTGTAGCTGTCACCCAGACCAGCTTAGACATGCATTTGAGACAGAGACATAGGGGGCAGTGAGAGCAGAGAAACGTCCACTTTCTAAAAGTAATATCACAAAACAAAATGATGGAAAGAGGATTGAAACTTTTTGAAACACTCACCCCCGTCACAGATCCGGGTTTAATCCACTGTTATTTTGCTTGCCACACCACCCCAGTTTGAACCCAAGTACATGCAAATCAGGCTTGACCCTGCTCCCTATGGAAGCAGTCCAGTCTGCACTGCCAAGCCAGGTGCTCTCTGGACAGAATTCAAGCATTCTGGGACCAGTTTCAAGGTATCACCCTTCATCAACCATGCTAGCTTGAATCCCGTGGCGCAACGAGCAAGGGAATCACATCTGAGCAACCCCTAGCCACTTAGGGCACACAAGGCAATATCACAAAATAAAATGATGGACGGAGTGTTGAAACTTTTCAAACACTGACCCCCAGTCACAGATCTGGGTTTAATCCATTGTTATTTTGCTTGCCACATCACCCCAGTTCAGACCTAGCTATATGCAAATCAGTCTTGACAACCCAAACTGCCAAGCGAGGTCCTCCCTGGACAGGATTCAAGCATTCTGAGACTGGTTTCAGGGTATCACCCTTCATCAGCCAGGCTAGCTTAAATCCGGTGGTGCAGCAAGCAAGGGACCCACGTCTGGGCATACCCCAGCCACTTAGTGCGTACAAGGCAATATCAGAAAATAAAATGATGGACAGAGTGGTGAAACTTTTCAAACACTCACCCCCATTCACTGGGTTTAATCGATCGTTATTTTGCCTGGCTGAAGAGGGGTGAAACCCCGAAACTGGTCCCAGGATGTTTGTTTCTGGTCCAGGGAGGACCTGGCCTGTCAGCTCAGGCTCTACTGTTCCCATGTGGAACAGGGTCAAGACTGATTTGCATATGGCTGGGTCCAAACTGGGGTGGCATGGTGAGCAAAATAACTGATGGATTAAACCCAGATCTGTGACTGGGGGTGAATGTTTGATTTGGTCTAGATTCAGTCCATCAACTTCTATTTTTTCATTTGTCACCCCAAATGGGAAGAATATGCCCAGACGTGGGTTCCGTGCTCGCTATGCCACCAGATTCAAGCTAGCCTGGCTGAAGAGGGGTGAGACCCCGAAACTGGTCCCAGTATGCTTGTTTCTGGTCCAGGGAGGACCTGGCCTGTCAGTTCCGGCTGGACTGCTCCCATGGGGAACAGGGTCAAGACTGATTTGCATATGGCTGGGTCCAAACTGGAATGGCATGGTGAGCAAAATAACTGATGGATTAAACCCAGATCTGTGACTGGGGGTGAATGCTTGATTTGATCTAGATTCAGTCCATCAACTGTTCTTTTTTAATTTGTCACCCCAAATGGGAAGAATATGCCCAGACATGGGTCCCGTGCTCACTATGCCACCAGATTCAAGCTAGCTTGGCTGAAGAGGGGTGACACCACGAAACTGGTCCAAGGATGCTTGTTTCTGGTCCAGGGAGGACCTGGCCTGGGAGTTTGGGCTGAACTGTTCCCATGGGGAACAGGGTCAAGACTGATTTGCATATGGCTGGGTCCAAACTAAAACGGCATAGTGAGCAAAAAAACTGATGGATTAAACCCAGATTTGTGACTGAGGTTCAATGTTTGATTTGGTCTACATTCCGTCCATCAGCTGTTCATTTTGCACTTTCTAAAAGTGGAATTTCTAAAATAGTAAAAATAAATCAGGCTTTACCAATAAAGAGGATTCATCATGACTATTCCAATGATACTGAACATGATGCAGCTACTCCTCGCAGATCAGGAATTACAGCTTAAAAGTATTTTAAGGAATTCCCAATGCTGGCCTCTGAAAGGGGCACGCCTTAAAGTGATGAAAAACTACTTTGGAAGTTTTTCATTATCAGGACATGACAAACTTACCTGTCCTGCCCTGTGCTTACATGGCACCCTGCCCTGTGGGCTACTTAGGGCCTAATTTAGGTGTGCCTAAATGTAAGAAAATGGGGATTTAAAGCTTGGTAAGATCATTAAATGCCAAGTCAGGGTGGCAGTGAGACTGCACACACAGGCTCTGCAGTAGCAGGCCTGAGACATGTTTACAGTGCCACTGAAGTGGGTGGCTTAATCAGTGCTGCAGTCCTACTAGTAGCATTTAATTTATAGGCACTGGGTATATGGTATACCACTTTACACTGGACTTACATGTAAATTAAATATGTCAGTTAGGAATACACCAATGTTACCATGTTTAGGGGAGAAGCACACGCACTTTGAGCACTTTATCACTGCTAACCAGTGCTAGAGTCCTAAGGCCAGTCAAAATACTACAGCAACAAAACAGGAGGTAAATGCTAAAAGTCTGGGGTAGGACCACCATAAGGATGCCAGGTATAACAATACAGAATAAAACAGTTGGTCAACCCACTTCAGTCAGTGTCTCTCTTGTCCTGTGAGTGATAATATTTGTTTGGTCAAAAGTGCACATTCCTTTGAGAATGAGTGCGCGTCTGTGCAAATGCAGTTCGGGCAGTCCTTTTGTTTTCCATTTTGTACTTAAAGGTGTCTTTTTACGCCTTTTCTTACTTTCTTTTTATGTTATATAAAGCATTCTACAGTTCCAAAGACTGTGCTAACTGGCTGCTTGGTTGCCACTCACTTAATCTGCAGTGTACCGCAACATGCACAGCAGCTGCATATAAACTAACTGACCATCATGGAATGATATTATCCATACAGATTCAATGTTTTTACAAATGCAAATGGGCAACACGGTTCTAAACATGGCAGTCTGATGGAACTATAAAACATCAATACACTACATACAATACCATTGCAAGACATCCATTTGCTGCTTTGTTTAATTTTGTTATTGCAAGCATAATGTCTGACATTTCTAAGTGACAGCATATTTTCTCTATTATATTATTATTTTATCTTTTCTTCCGTATGTGGCTGATATTGTGTATGTGTTTTATTGTGGTTGTGTAACTGGCTGCGTACAAGAATGAATCACTGTTTAATGGATGTACACATGCAAGGATGATTGAGAGTGTATGTCGGATGGCTTATTCAGTGCCTAAACAATCAGTAAATACAAAAGTACTTTCATTAGTAAGCAGGTAACTTATCAATTTGCAAATTTGCACATCTCACCACTCAGTTGTCTGAATGAGCAGGAAAAGTGTACACACAAATATTCTATTGCCACAGACGAAGAAGAAGAATTGGAGGGTACAGTGGTTACTAGCACTTTCAAAGTTATCCAGACAGTGTAGGCCAAATTTATTAGTGTTTCATTGAGTCACGCAAGGTAACCAAGGGCAACACAACACTAATGTCAGATTTACCAAGCCACGCAAGGCCACCTTGCCTGGCCCTGTGGTGCTTGGTAAATCTGGAGGAATGCAAGGCCATGCAAGTCACTGCCTTGTGTTACTCTACCTCAGGAAGGCGTTCCATGGGTAGGGTGTGGGTGTTCCCATGCATCCACCCATGAATTTTGGCGCTTTCCCAGATTTACCATGAGTAGTAGACCTGGGAATGTGTCAAAATGCTACGTCTTCCCGGGGGGGCATAACAAGAAGAAATATGTTTACTTCTCCTTGTTTTCATGCATTCTGAGGAAAAAGCCTCATAGGATTGTTTTTATGCAGGAAAGTGTACCTTGACACAAATGTGTCTGCGTTGGCACAGGGCAGCCAAAAATGCACCAGTGCAAGGAGAGGACAAGAATGTGCCATATAATGTTAAATATGGCACATTCCTGCCCTTTTCCTTTCACACAGCAGAGCAAGGTGTCTTTCTGCGTTCTGTTGCATGAAATATTGATGAATCTGCCCCTATGTGTCCAACACCTCTGTGAGAGCATGGGAAAGAACGACTAAGATATCGTAATGCCCTTCACTGATGAGCAGTTTGGATGGAACCTTAAACTAAGCAGGAAAGTATTTATAAATAGGAAATTTACATTGCCTTCAGTTTATCTGTATGTACGGTGGTGCTAGTTTTAACATTTAAACATGTTTAAAGCCTTATTCCCCTTGTATTAATTTCATTCAATTCTTTAAAAGTTTCATTTTCTTGTACTGATTTCATTAATGAGATTTTGTTAGTTATTAAGTTAACAATGTTTTGTAGGTCTCCAGTGAAGTCTATATCAATTAAGTTTTACTTAACATTGATTCCACTTCAATTCTTGTTTAGGGTTAAGACAAATGGTCAGTCAATGTACATTTTGAAAAATATAAATAAAGTGCTAATGAATGAATGTGTATATAAGCTTGGGAAAGACATTTCGCACGTTTATACATACTCAAAAAGTAAGAAGTGTTTGGGTTTCGTAGTGGAATTTAGCATTTATAGATTACTTTGGAATACAAACCCGGTTTTGTGAATCACCTGTCCATTTTCACACAGGTTGACACTTCTTCCAATGATAAGCCTTATGTAGGCACAGGAAATACTTTTTTTTCTGACATGTCTATATAGCATTAAGAGCCACCATGTTCTGACCACACACTCTAAAGTGCACAGAGGCCAGCCACAACGCGCATGGTAACCCAAAGAGTTGCAAATATCTATGTGCTATATGCTCTATTACAATTGCACGTTGCCAAGTTTAGTTGCAGGATAAATAAAAAAACGTGGGGAAATTGATACTCTTGTGTTAACAAGATTATAGTTTAGAGGACACCGTTCTATACATCATTATTTTAATGATGTTTGTATGCTACTACATTTGTTTGATTGAATTGTTGTTTTGTGATAAATCAAATAACATTTAACAAACTAAAACAGGACTGTCAACAGATGACCGAAATTGAAACAACATGGCATAATGATGATTCACGTTGCTCTTGCTAGGTTTTTACCTCATCAAATGAAACACATCTTACCTTCTCCTATTTCCGTTAGTATGTTCATCACAGTAACATCCTCTGGGCCCAAACTTGGACATTATCCCTTTTCTTCCTTAGCATTGCATCCAATACTGTTCAGGAGATTCCAGAGTGGAGGGCCCTGCAGCCTCCATCCCAAACATGCACTGAGACACCAGGAGACAGAGGCTGTCTCCAGTGGTAACCAGGCAGACAAGGTGATGACACAAAACCTTAATGATGTCACAATGTCACTACAAACTTAGAGGTTTATGTGGTGGTCTCATAGAAGGATGGTTAATGACTGCATCCTGCAATAATGTGACGAGCCCGGACAGCACTTAGCTTTTCCCAGGTACCATTCAATAAACAACAATTTTTCAATATTTAGTGTAACGAGTGGCATGACCACAAACACTTGGAATGAAAATGTGGTACAAACAAGTCAATGAAGAATAACACAAGATAGTGAGATGAACGCTTTGATTTGCTGTCTCGACCACCAAACTCGGACATCGAAGGCCTTGTATAACAAGCCTCTCCATATCCCACACAGCTTCTTAAATATATAGAAACCTACCTGTTCCAACCATGTCTTCGTCTTTAAGATAGGCAGATAGAGGATCCACTCAGCCTTCTCCTTTTGCTCTAGTTGTGCATTGTTACAATGTCCTTCAACCATGTACAGTGTAACATGGAATGGGTCCCTAGAAACAACACACAAAGCAAAAAGAAGAGCCTTGAGAGCTATAATTCTGAAGGCTCTGGTGACCAAAGTATTGCGGGTTTTAGAACAAAACTGAATGTCATCATACTAGAAAAATGCTCACTCACCAGTGTGGAACTCCACTCAAACAGCCAACTGAACCATGCGCAACAAGAGACTGTGCAACATGTGTGAAACTCATGCCCAAGGGACGATGGAGGTGCTGAGTATTACACATGTTGGCATCTTGCTATTACAATTGATACAAATGTAAAAGGCTGTAAATGCACTTCAGGGTCTGTAAAAAACATTATTGGTTTACATTAACACAGTTAGGTAAACTATGTGTTCCTTATAGTTTATAATCAAATGTGGAAGTGTGGGATTCTAAGAAAATGCTTCAACACAAAGACTAAATGCACCTGTGCCTGGATGAGCTTGGTACAATATTTGTTGCTTCACACACTCATTCACATGTGGTGGTGTGAATGTGATATTTACCTTAAATTCTAAATTTCACAATTAATTTCACATTGTATATGTTGATGCATTTTATGTATGTTGCACTGATATAGTATTTCTGTGAAATGACTGCTGCATACATGTGTGATGATTTATTTGAGTCTCTTGCAGCAGGCACAATGATGTGACAATCAAACTTCCTGAAAGATGCCGGGGATCAGTGTCAGACCTTCAGCGGAATCCTCCTTGATCTCTCAACAGAATGTAACACAGTGGACCATAAATCTCCCACCCCCACATTTAGATAATATCTGCAGAATATGAGACACTGTTATGCAGTGGTCTATCATGGGTAGCAAGGCGCCACACTCCTTGCGTTCTGCCACTTTTTAGGTCGAGCATTCGAGACCTCTTATATATACTTTAGTATATACTTCTTTGTAGGCTCTCTGCTTTTTCATTGGTTTGTTTTAGTGTCTTTAAAAAATAATTGATTGCTAGTGGTCAATCCTACCTCCTTGTCCCACCTTTTCCTCAGTTGTGCACTCCCCTGGAGCATGGTCACAGTACTTGTACCCTTCCACTTGTGCCAATGGAGCATGTGCTTAGTGACTACTTTTTCCTAGGCTAAGAGCGTTTGACCAGAGCGCTGGATGTTTTTAGTAGCTCCAGTCTGTTTCTGTAAACAGGGCTCTTAATCAAGTTCTTCTCTGTTTACATGTGCTGTGCATTCAAAAACCAAGGTCAAATGGTAGAGGCTTTTATGAGGGCACTTGTTTCTGCCCTCTCCCGCCGCTGCACAAAGACAATCGTGAGCACCAAAATCTTTACACTGATTTCCTTACGTGCTGCCGATGTGTCGAGAAAATCACTACCACTACAATATTTGATGCATATTCCTCCAATTTAAGATGGCTGCCTCACGTTATGCTCGATGATGTCATAAACGTCATGACACGGCTGTATCTTTTCCTTTGCCATTGCTTGTTTTTAATGGGTTTTAACCACTCTTGATAGTTACAGAGATGTGATTCATCCTCCTGTCACCAGGTGATGCTGCAGGTCACTCTGCTCTCCCGACAATACCTTTCCTGAGTATTCCTCAGCAGAGGCTCTTTAAGTCTCACTTGGCTACCCTTTTCCTCCTCTATTGTTCCATAAGCTCCAACATGGCATTCTGCAAGAACAAGAGGCTGACTAAAGAAGGCAAGAAAGGCGCTAAAAATATGTAAGTTCCCTCCTTTCCTGGCGTGGTGTTTGAATTCCTGGGATGCGAATTGTATGCAGTTTCAAGCCTGCAGCTTTACTGTGAGCAAGGCGACTCAGTGAAATGTCCCAACCAGCGTGCAGTGTGAACTTACATTTGTTATTGTATTGTTCGTGTTTAATGTGGTCAGAACATAAGCAGTCCTGGTTTGCTTTGCGTTCAGAAGCAGTTATGGTTAAATCCCACTCACCCCCAAAATGAGTGGGTGTTGACTTTATACGTCAGTTTTCTTACGCAAGCATCTATTATTGTCTTAGCAAATATATAATAAATGCAGATGTCTGCAAGAGATATGTTCACATGATGTTGAAATGTTACTCCTCTTAATTGTAAGTACTTCAGTTTTGAGTGGTATAGAAAAAAGATGCAGAGCAGGTGACTCTTTAATGATGCAGAGTTAATGGAAGTAAGACATTACACATTGTTTGCTTTGATTGTCCTTATTTCGAGAGAGTGATTCCCTTTTGGGTAGAGTGCATCTAGTGGTGACCTGGGATGTGTTATACTTGGTCAGCTGTCGTTTACTAAACGGCATGAGTTTTTCTCATCTATAATATGTTTATATCGGGCCATTGATGTTACCGGTCTAACAAAAACATGCCTTATTATCAAATATTTTATTTAACACGATTTTGTTGAAGCTGTTATCGTTTTCACCTTTACCATTTGAACATGCGTTTCCTATTTTAGGGGCCTTCTTTGGTCTTATTTGTGTGCGAGGTCCCATAAATACTTTTTAATCTGTTGCATCTTGGTGTCAGTAAAGCTTTCTGGCTAACATCTGCCCAGATTCTCTAAGCTTTGGTATTTCACTTTTTGTATTCTTGAAAGTATTTGGTGTGAGGCTGCTCCTGTTGCTTCTTTGGTGTTATGGTTTGAAATGTGGTATACCGTACCCCCATCCTTACAATATAACAATATAGCAAGTTACAGAGGAACTGCATGACTATACAAAGCAACAAGGCCGAAAGCAGGGCTCCTTTATATCATAGGTACTCGCAAACATTTTCCCAGGAAACACAAAGTTTGGTCAGTGATGTAAATATAATAAATAATGGCAATTGTTTTCATTTTTGTTGCAGAAAGAGGAAGAATGTAATTGCTTTACTTATATGCAAGGCCACTGGAATTATCTGGGAGAAAGGACCAAATTATGCAGCAGGGTTGACCAATTTATGTGAAAAGAAAAGTCCAGGTATGCATTTACACTAATAGCTCTAACTCAGGCAAATGCGAGACCTATTGCATTGCAAACGCTTGCTTCTATCATAGTCATAGCAACTAAGCGGTTATTATTCCTCAAGCAAATGGGGCTGCCCAGTCTGTCTGATGGCTGGTGCGCTTCTGCATAAAGCCACCTGCATCCAACAGATTGTCCGGCCTGGTGAAGGCCCAGCGCTGGCATTCGAAGCCCGCCATTCCTAGGCCTTCCCATTTGTGATGCGCTACATTGTCACTGGCAACAGAAGACCCAGTAATTCCGTCTTCAGTTCTGTAATGCATGGGGCAACATGCCAATCCGCCTATCACCTCTGCTTTTCAACAGGGGGTTGGTAGGGATCAGCATACCTCACAGAATCCACCTCATCCTGTGACGTATTGGAAGAGGATCGAGTGAAAAAGCAAGAGGCTTGAAGGCAGTTAACTGAAAGTGGAGCCTGCACAGTGCATCAGCAGGGTGTTTGCACTGCGCAGTCTCCAGCTTTCAGTTTTCTGCTTCAGTGCATCTGTGTTGGTTCACCACAGCCACTTCACCTGACCAGCAGCACTGGCGAAGAAACAGCTGAAGGAGGAGATGAGATTACGTTAAAAAAACAAATTCTCAAAATAAGAGTGGGCGAGCGTGTGTGTCTTCAAGGTAGTCCCAGATATGATGCTCAATTAAAAGGAGGCACAGTGAAGTAAACCAATTTGCTTATGACTACACACTTTGATGAAGTGGAGAAGCTGGGATTTGAGCACAAGTCTCCACAGTTACTCCTTATACAAATCTGCCAATGAATAAATTTCTCCTTCTCCAATTTACTACCAATGGACAATGCTTTGAGTTCAATTGTTTGATGACCTAAATTAGAAAACTAAGTAATACAAAAATGACGTGTTAATTCAACCTGACATGATATAAGTTTTAAATGGCAAAATGTCCCACTGGAACCAAGAACAAAGTTAAGTGCAAAAGAAGGCAGGGTCATATTTTAATGCTATTAACACTGCCTGCCCCTGACTACCCTACACAAAAAGAGTGAGAGGGTCGGAAATTCAATGATGGCAATTACGTTGATTAACAAAACAAAAAGGAATGGCATACACACTGCAGTTCCGTTCGTCTTCAGAAATGCACGGCCACACCAGAGAAGCACCTTTTTATTAGAGTTTGTGTGCTCCGCTGGACAGCACCTAGCGATTTTGCCTTTTAACACTGCAACAAGGAAGGAAAAAGAGTGCCTGAGTATGCATGGCTCAGCTCCATTTTAGCTCAGAAGTCCTCATGGGACATGGGTCGAGGCAAAGCCATATATTACCAGGAGCCCAGATGGCTGTTTGCTTGGCTTCTCAACTCTAATGTGTGTTTGAACGAGTGAGCTGGCTCGAGCCTGGCACCCTGGTGGTAATTCTAACCATTTGTTTGCCAAGTGCCATCAATGGACATACTACTGGTCCTGGCAAGTTGGTGGTAAATCTTAGCATTTTGGGGCTATGCAAGGCAATTGATGGATTATCTTAGAGCAGTCAGACTTGCTTGGCACGCAATGGCAGCCATGAAATATTTAATGAGTTCCCTTTCAGATACTTTGCCTCGTAGAAAATGTATCTGACTAACGCACTAGTAAACGCCATTTCCTCAGAACGTTCTCAAGAACCCACTAGAACCTCCCTTAGGCTAACAAGCTAACTCAGCTCACTTGCCCATCGTGATGTGGAGCAGGAGTTATTCAAGGATCACCACTGAACCTTCCTATTAAAATGTGTCAATTGCCTTTGAATAATGCCCAATGATCTGTCCTTTTACTCCCACTTCAATGCATACAAATAAACCTCTCACTTATCATTTACAACCACACTGGTTAACATATGCATGCTGATCTCAGTGACATAGTAAGATGACTGCTAACCACATAAACTGCCTTCAGGTCCTGGACTGCCTCACACATGCCAAACAATGGAAGAGAGCCAACTTGCTCTATGTGCCTCAAATACAGGAATGCTTCTAGCTGGGTTATCTTTTCAGCCATTGTAACCACTTGACCGGCCTCCACCAAAGGCTAGAAAGTGCATTTCCCATGTTAATTCACATAGGAGTTTGAACACGACTACAGCCCAAATCACTCAACGGTATTACACCAAATTTGGCAGATAAGTAGCTTTTGGTCCAGACAGAAGCCTTTTTGTTATTTGGAGTAAATCCGTTCACTAGTTTAAGAGTAATAAAGGAAAACCAAATGTGTATATCTAGAGGCATGAAGGCTTCACAAATCCTCCCGATCTCATGCAGAGATCTGATTGGCTGCCAACGCTTCAACCAGAAAGTGTTGCCAGCCATTTTGAGATTCGGCTTCAGCTGAGTCTCAAAAAAAGTAAAAGGAAAAGAAAAGGGGACAGGGTACCATTACCCCAAACCCCTAGCCCTGGGCCAGGGGTCCCACAGGGACCCTCCAGGGCCAAAAAGCATTTTTTTATTCACAGTGAAAACTGAGAAAATTCACAAATTTCGCTGTGGATAAAAAAAAAACAAGTGCAGTCTCCTGTGCTTTCTTTTCACTTTGACCCAAGGTGGGCCAGATCCCGGGGACATTTACAAAATATAGGTTGGGGACACAGGGGCCCCTCTCCTACAGCTTATCAAAACCCTGGGGACCAACATCTTCCCAGGACTACAGTAGCAAATATACAGAGGGATCACCATCTCCTTGGGGCAAATAGCAACAAAAATTAATGGTGGGCCCTGTGGACCCCCACCATGTCCCAGGGACCACCACCTCTCCAGGGATTCAATTATTTAATGTGCGAGATGCCACAGACCCCCCACCCCACACCCAGGGGACCACCACCTTGCTGAGGCCAAATTTACTGAATTAGATGGGGGCCGCTCAGACCCTTCCAAGACCTGGGGACTGCCACCTCCCTGGGGCTACAATATGTAATAAGGAAGGGGTCCATAACGGACCCTCTGGTGCCCCTGGGACCACCACCCCCCCAGGTCCAAATTTAAACAAAGGAGTGGGGTCGCCTAGCCCCCCTGGTGGAGCCATACATGGCCTGGGTCGGCTCCTGCTACCTCCAGAGCTGCCCACCCTCAGGAGGAAGCTGTTTTCTTTTGCTTGGCGGTCTCCAGAAGGTAGCTAGTTTCCATAGGAAAAGCTTTTTTTGAACTGCCTTTACCTTTAGCACTGTTTGATGAATTTTCATGAAATTTTCCAAAAAAAGTGTGCCCAAAAATCTTGATGGGCATGGCAAGTTTTGGGGTGATCCGTCAAGCAGGGGCAGAGAAAAAGCTTGGGGGGTCAAAAAAGTGCATTTCCCATGTTAATTCCCATTGGGGTTTTGAACACAACTGGACTGAATTACACCAAATTTGTCAGAAAGGTAGCTTGTGGTCTATAATGAAGTATTTTTGTTATGTGGTGTAAATCTGTTCACTAGTTTAAGAGAAATTCAAGGTAAACCAAATTTGTATATAAAGAGGCGCAAAGGCTTCACAAATCGTCACAGTCTTGTGCAGACATCTGATTGGCTGTCAACACTTCAAATAGGAAGTCTTGGCCGCCATTTTGAAACTCGGCTTCAGCCGAGTCTAAAAAAACTGAAAAGGGGGCAGGGTACCATTCCCCTAACCCACTAGCTTTGGTCCAACCCTCACATCCCAGGGCTAAAAAGCATTCTTTTTAATTCACAGCCAAAATAACGAATATTCGCAAATTTTGGTGTGGATTAAAAAAAATTAAAAAAAAGAAAGCAATTGGTCTCCCGTGCTTGCCTTTCGTTTTGCCTCTTAGGACATTTACAAAACATAGGATGGGGATGCAGGGCCTCTCTCCTAGGCTTATCAAAACCCTAGGGACCACCACCTCCCCAGGGCAAATAATATAAAATGAATGGGGGCCCTGCAGACTCCTACCAGGCCCCAGAGACCACCACCTACCCAGGGCTACAAATATTAAATGTGTGGGGAGCCATGCAGACCCCGCTGCATCTTGGGAACCACCACCTCCCCGGGGCCAAATTTACTGAATTAGATGGGGTGGGGGCCACTGGGACCCCCTGGAGCATCAGGGACTACTATCTGCCTATGTCTGCAATATGTAAAAAGGAGGGGGTCCTGCATGGACCCCCGGCCCCTGGGACCATCACCTCCCAAGGGCCAAATTGAAATGAAGGAGGTGGGGCCATGCAGCCCCTCTCCTGGAGCCATACATGGCGCTGGGTACTGCCACCCCCAGGGCCGTCTCCTGCTACCTCTTGAGGTGCCCACCCTGAGGTAGATGTTTGCTTTTGCTTGGCAGGATTTGACATCTCCCACCAAGCAAAAGCAAACATAACTCCACTTTCAGCAAGCAGGAGTGAAAGTGGAGTTTTCCTCTCTTTCCCTGCAGGCTAACATGAGTGCAGGGAACGAGATGCAAACATTGCTCCTGCAAGCAGGGTGCTGCTATTTAAAGGTATTTAAAGCAATGAGCAGGAGACAGGAGACAGCTGGCACTACGGAGCCCTTAAGGCTCCCACCATGGTCCTAGAGTTAAAAAAAATGAAATAAATGCATTTTTCAGGTGGAACTTCAGATCTGCAGTTCCACCTTGAAATTTTGTCTGACGGACACATTCAAAGGTACAATAACATTGGCAAAGTTACACACACAAGGTCACTGGAGACATTACCATGGTGTCCTTTAAGGAACTGTAGTGTAGAAGATGTATTATACATATACACAACGAGTTAGCACTTACAAATTGCCCATTAGACATTAGTCCAGTTGGGGAGACACTGCACAAAATGATGGCCTCCTCTCAGATAAATACGCTGAGCAGGATTCATTCTGGCATGATGGTCATTTGACAGAAATCAAACCTCAACGGAAAGCACTTACACATATAAACAAAGCAGATGTCCAAGTTCAAGGTCCACTTCTGGAAGATACTAATCATCCTAATTTCTTGCTCATAGTCAAGGCAAAGAAAGTGGTTTTTTTCTGCATTTCCACCTTGAAAAGTTATCTGTAACCTTTGATGGAGGTGTTTGCATTCTTGCTTTTTTGAGTGCAATATCTCATGTAGTGACTGAGACGAGTGGGTTCTATGTTGCCAACTGCTGCTGAGACCCAACCCCCATTTGGCCGTGCACAACATGGGGGTGGGTGGGTATAGGTGGTTGGTGTGCGGGGTTGGGTGGTTATAGGGGTTTGGCCGCAGGGCCTGGCAACAGGCCAGACCATGCTGCCAACCCGTGCATTGCACAGCCAAAGGCAGTGCGCGGCGGTGGTTGGAGTAACGTATAGTAATTAAAACTATTTTACACTTAAAAAAACATAGAAACTCACTGAAAAAACAAAGGTTACAGGGACGTTATAGTTAGGAAACAGAATTTAAAAACATGGAAATTCACTTAAAAAACCAAGGTTACAGGGACGTTATAGTTAGGCTCACATTTTGAACATACAAAACCATAGAAATTCAGCTATTATAGTCAAGAGTTATTTCAAGCCACTCTAACTCATGCCCTAAGGTAACTATAACTCACGCCCTCGCCATGCATTGCTAATTACCTCAGATAGTACAGCACTCATGACATCTTTTATCACATCACTGATAATATCTGTAGGAGGCTGGACTGGCTTGTAGTGAGTACCAAGGGGTACTTGCACCTTGCACCAGGCCCAGTTATCCCTTATTAGTGTATAGGGTGTCTAGCAGCTTAGGCTGATAGATAATGGTAGCTTAGCAGAGCAGCTTAGGCTGAACTAGGAGACGTGTGAAGCTACTACAGTACCACTTAGTGTCATATGCACAATATCATAAAAAAACACAATACACAGTTATACTAAAAATAAAGGTACTTTATTTTTATGACAATATGCCAAAGTATCTCAGAGTGTACCCTCAGTGAGAGGATAGGAAATATACACAAGATATATATACACAATAGCAAAAATATGCAGTATAGTCTTAGAAAACAGTGCAAACAATGTATAGTTACAATAGGATGCAATGGGGACACATAGGGATAGGGGCAACACAAACCATATACTCCAAAAGTGGAATGCGAACCACGAATGGACCCCAAACCTATCTGACCTTGTAGAGGGTCGCTGGGACTATTAGAAAATAGTGAGAGTTAGAAAAATAACCCTCCCCAAGACCCTGAAAAGTGAGTGCAAAGTGCACTAAAGTTCCCCTAAGGACAAAGAAGTCGTGTTAGAGGAATAATGCAGGAAAGACACAAACCAACAATGCAACAACGATGGATTTCCAATCTAGGGTACCTGTGGAACAAGGAGACCAAGTCCAAAAGTCACAAGCAAGTCGGAGATGGGCATATGCCCAGGAAATGCCAGCTGTGGATGCAAAGAAGCTTCTACTGGACAGAAGAAGCTGAGGTTTCTGCAGGAACGAAAAGGGCTAGAGACTTCCCCTTTGGTGGACGGATCCCTCTCGCCGTGGAGAGTCGTGCAGAAGTGTTTTTCCGCCGAAAGAACGCCAACAAGCCTTGCTAGCTGCAAATCGTGCGGTTACCGTTTTTGGACGCTGCTGTAGCCCAGGAGGGACCAGGAGGTCGCAAATTGGACCAGGAGGTAGAGGGGACGTCGAGCAAGACAAGGAGCCCTCTTAGCAGCAGGTAGCACCCGGAGAAGTGCCAGAAACAGGCACTACAAGGATGCGTGAAATGGTGCTCACCCGAAGTTACACAAAGGAGTCCCACGTTGCTGGAGACCAACTTAGAAAGTCGTGCAATGCAGGTTAGAGTGCCGTGGACCCAGGCTTGGCTGTGCACAAAGGATTTCCGCCAGAAGTGCACAGGGGCCGGAGTAGCTGCAAAAGTCGCGGTTCCCAGCAATGCAGTTTAGCGAGGTGAGGCAAGGACTTACCTCCACCAAACTTGGACTGAAGAGTCACTGGACTGTGGGGGTCACTTGGACAGAGTTGCTGGATTCGAGGGACCTCGCTCGTCGTGCTGAGAGGAGACCCAAGGGACCGGTAATGCAGCTTTTTGGTGCCTGCGGTTGCAGGGGGAAGATTCCGTCGACCCACGGGAGATTTCTTCGGAGCTTCTAGTGCAGAGAGGAGGCAGACTACCCCCACAGCATGCACCACCAGGAAAACAGTCGAGAAGGCGGCAGGATCAGCGTTACAGAGTTGCAGTAGTCGTCTTTGCTACTATGTTGCAGTTTTGCAGGCTTCCAGCGCGGTCAGCAGTCGATTACTTGGCAGAAGGTGAAGAGAGAGATGCAGAGGAACTCGGATGAGCTCTTGCATTCGTTATCTAAAGTTTCCCCAGAGACAGAGACCCTAAATAGCCAGAAAAGAGGGTTTGGCTCCCTAGGAGAGAGGATAGGCTACTAACACCTGAAGGAGCCTATCAGAAGGAGTCTCTGACGTCACCTGGTGGCACTGGCCACTCAGAGCAGTCCAGTGTGCCAGCAGCACCTCTGTTTCCAAGATGGCAGAGGTCTGGAGCACACTGGAGGAGCTCTGGACACCTCCCAGGGGAGGTGCAGGTCAGGGGAGTGGTCACTCCCCTTTCCTTTGTCCAGTTTCGCGCCAGAGCAGGGCTAAGGGGTCCCCTGAACCGGTGTAGACTGGCTTATGCAGAATTGGGCACATCTGTGCCCAAGAAAGCATTTCCAGAGGCTGGGGGAGGCTACTCCTCCCCTGCCTTCACACCATTTTCCAAAGGGAGAGGGTGTAACACCCTCTCTCAGAGGAAGTTCTTTGTTCTGCCATCCTGGGCCAGGCCTGGCTGGACCCCAGGAGGGCAGATGCCTGTCTGAGGGGTTGGCAGCAGCAGCAGCTGCAGTGGAACCCCAGGAAAGGCAGTTTGGCAGTACCAGGGTCTGTGCTACAGACCACTGGGATCATAGGATTGTGCCAACTATGCCAGGATGGTATAGAGGGGGCAATTCCATGATCATAGACATGTTACATGGCCATATTCGGAGTTACCATTGTGAAGCTACATATAGGTAGTGACCTATATGTAGTGCACGCGTGTAATGGTGTCCCCGCACTCACAAAGTCAGGGAAATTGGCCCTGAACAATGTGGGGGCACCTTGGCTAGTGCCAGGGTGCCCTCACACTAAGTAACTTTGCACCTAACCTTTACCAGGTAAAGGTTAGACATATAGGTGACTTATAAGTTACTTAAGTGCAGTGTAAAATGGCTGTGAAATAACGTGGACGTTATTTCACTCAGGCTGCAGTGGCAGGCCTGTGTAAGAATTGTCAGAGCTCCCTATGGGTGGCAAAAGAAATGCTGCAGCCCATAGGGATCTCCTGGAACCCCAATACCCTGGGTACCTCAGTACCATATGCTAGGGAATTATAAGGGTGTTCCAGTAAGCCAATGTAAATTGGTAAAATTGGTCACTAGCCTGTTAGTGACAATTTGAAAGAAATGAGAGAGCATAACCACTGAGGTTCTGGTTAGCAGAGCCTCAGTGAGACAGTTAGGCACCACACAGGGAACACATACATATAGGCCACAAACTTATGAGCACTGGGGTCCTGACTTGCAGGGTCCCAGTGACACATAACAAACATACTGAAAACATAGTGTTTCCACTATGAGCACTGGGCCCTGGCTAGCAGGATCCCAGTGAGACAGTGAAAACACCCTGACATACACTCACAAACAGGTCAAAAGTGGGGGTAACAAGGCTAGAAAGAGGCTACTTTCTCACACAACCCCCCCCCCCAAGGAAGGACAATAAGGCTAACCTTGGCCAGTTGAGACTTTATTGTCTAAGTGGTGATAAGTAGAGAGTAGCTCTGCAATAGACTGGTTACTCCCTTTATCATCCACTATATGGTTACTTCCCTGTGGGGATGTAAACCACCCTGTTTGAAGTTTTTTAGCTAAGCAACAATGTGAAGATGTATTTTCAGAGTTTCTATCAGTAAGTTTTAGTTTAGAGCAGTGGGAATTGTCCACTGAACCTATTTGTAATGATGGAAATGCCAGGCAGGGATGCTGTCTCAGGAAAGCCATTGCTGGGCAAAAACTTTGTCCATATGGCTGGAAGAGAGAACAGGGATGCTGTTTCTCTTGAGTTGAAGCAGGGCAGGGATGCTGTACTATGAGCTCCACACTAGGGCAGGGATGCTGTCCTAAGTGTTGTGAGGCAGTGCAGGGTTTCTGCACTAAAGTTTCTCTGGGAGGGTTGGAGGGATGCTCCATGTTAACTAAAATGGTGCTCTTTTTCTCACCAATGTTAGTTATCCCACAGAGAGGTACTTCTACCTCAGGGAGTACAGTTTTGTCAACTGATGATTCCCTTAGAACAGGTGCCACCCCAGGAGAGGTTTCTCCCACCACAGGAATGGTATCCTGACTGGTAGGGTGGTTAGGGGATACTGTGATACCCTTTTTACCTGTTGATGGAGAGGGATCCTGAGTTTTCAGGCCTTCTCTACTTTGCTTTTTCATTTCAGTAGAAATGAGAGGGAACAATTCCTCTGGGATGCCCAGCATGGCTGCATGGGCATAAAACTCTACCTCAGCCCAACCTGAGGCTTCTAGGTCATTACCTAAGAGACAATCTACAGGTAAGCTAGGTGATACCACCACCTGCTTAGGGCCAGTAACTCCACCCCAACTAAACTGAATTATAGCTAAGGGAAGAAACTTAGTGGAGTTATGGACATCAATAATCTTATACTGTTGTCCAATGATGTGTTGATCAGGGTGCACTAGGTTTTCAGTCACCAAAGTGATACTGGCACCTGTGTCCCTGTAGGCCAAGGCCTCAACACCATTTATTGAAACTGTCTGCCTGTACCTATCAATTGTAAGGGGACAAGCAGCCAGTGTGGCAAGGCCAATGCCACTAGGTGTGACAGAAACTGTCTTGGGACTGACTACCCCAGTTTCTACTATGGACCCATAAGTGAACCCAACTACACCCTTAACTTGACTGTTGCCAGCAGTCCCACCACTAGTACCACTACTGCTAGGGGCACTAGAGCTTGATGTATTAGTGGTGGTAGGCTCAGGGGGTTTACCTGGACAGGACTTATCCCCTGGCCTATGGCCTCTATTTTTACACACAAAGCACCAAGGCTTTTTAAATTGTGTAGGTTGAGAAGAAGAGGAAGAATTTGTTTTATCCCCACCCCCTGAAGAGTGTTTAAGATTTGAAGTGGGATCTTTGGTTTTACCCTTATCCCCATGCTTATCTTGAGATTTTTCACCATCTTTCTTCTTAGTGTTCTCTTTGTCACCCCCTGTATGAACTTTTCTGTTCACCCTTGTTCTGACCCATTTGTCTGCCTTCTTTCCCAATTCTTGGGGAGAGGTCAGATCAGAGTCCACCAAGTACTGGTGCAACAAATCAGACACACAATTATTAAGAATATGCTCTCTCAGGATCAAGTTATACAGGCTGTCATAATCAGTAACTTTACTGCCATGTAACCACCCCTCCAAGGCCTTCACTGAATGGTCAATAAAATCAACCTAGTCTTGTGAAGACTCCTTTTTGGTCTCTCTGAACTTTATCCTGTATTGTTCAGTGGTTAAGCCATAACCATCCAGGAGTGCATTCTTAAGAACTTTGTAATCATTGGCTTCACTTTCTTTCACAGTAAGGAGCCTATCCCTACCTTTTCCACTAAATGATAGCCATAGGATAGCAGCCCACTGCCTTTGAGGGACATCCTGTACAGCACAGGCCCTCTCAAGTGCAGCAAACCACTTGTTAATGTCATCCCCCTCCTTATAAGGGGGAACTATCTTGTGCAGATTCCTGGAATCATGCTCTTTTGCAGGATGACTATGGGGAATACTGCTGCTGCCACCATGGGTTTCTAAACCCAACTTCTGTCTCTCCTTCTCTACTTCTAAGGTCTGTCTATCCAAATCCAGCTGTTGCTTTTTGAGCTTCAGTCTGGTTTGTTCCACTCTCAATCTATTGAGCTCCCTTTCTAACAATCTGTCATCAGGGTGGGTGGGAGGGACATTCCTAGACACAGAAGTATGATGAGAATGAACAGAAGGAGACCTGTCCCTTACAGAGAGCACCCTAACAGCTTGGCTGACAGTGTAATGTGAGAGCACACCATCTGTATGATGTGACTCCACCTCAGTACCAACTATGCTAGACTGTCTAGTAATGGGCAGGCTTGGAAGTTTCTTTCCTGAATCTTTTCCTGGGGGAGTCCCTGGATCAGATTGGGAACCATTAGCTACTTTTTCAACAGATGGGGCACTTTTAGCCTTATCTTGTTCTCTAAGCATGTTAAGTAACAATTCCAAGGAAGGATTCTTCCCTACACTCAAACCTCTCTCTATGCAGAGACTCCTTGCTCCTTTCCAGCTAAGGCGCTCATATGCAAGTTTGGACAGATCAACATTTTGGCCTGTGCCAGACATTTTTAGAGAGAGTTAAAGTGATAGAATAAGAGAAAAATGTTTTCAGAACTTTTAGAAAGACAGAAAAAAAACTTTTTAAACTTTTAAGAACTTTTTAGAAAGTTTAGAAGTACTTTTCAGCACTTTAGAAAAGAGTGAAAAGAGGAAATGCAAAACTTTTTAGTTATGTGTACACACACTGAACTTGTTTTGTATATTTTTCTCTTATGAAAAGTACAATGACAAGAGTGGTAAGTAGTCTCAAAGCACTTATCCTACCGCTGCACAACCAATGTAGGAGGCTGGACTGGCTTGTAGTGAGTACCAAGGGGTACTTGCACCTTGCACCAGGCCCAGTTATCCCTTATTAGTGTATAGGGTGTCTAGCAGCTTAGGCTGATAGATAATGGTAGCTTAGCAGAGCAGCTTAGGCTGAACTAGGAGACGTGTGAAGCTACTACAGTACCACTTAGTGTCATATGCACAATATCATAAGAAAACACAATACACAGTTATACTAAAAATAAAGGTACTTTATTTTTATGACAATATGCCAAAGTATCTCAGAGTGTACCCTCAGTGAGAGGATAGGAAATATACACAAGATATATATACACAATAGCAAAAATATGCAGTAGAGTCTTAGAAAACAGTGCAAACAATGTATAGTTACAATAGGATGCAATGGGGACACATAGGGATAGGGGCAACACAAACCATATACTCCAAAAGTGGAATGCGAACCACGAATGGACCCCAAACCTATGTGACCTTGTAGAGGGTCGCTGGGACTATTAGAAAATAGTGAGAGTTAGAAAAATAACCCTCCCCAAGACCCTGAAAAGTGAGTGCAAAGTGCACTAAAGTTCCCCTAAGGACAAAGAAGTCGTGTTAGAGGAATAATGCAGGAAAGACACAAACCAACAATGCAACAACGATGGATTTCCAATCTAGGGTACCTGTGGAACAAGGGGACCAAGTCCAAAAGTCACAAGCAAGTCGGAGATGGGCATATGCCCAGGAAATGCCAGCTGTGGATGCAAAGAAGCTTCTACTGGACAGAAGAAGCTGAGGTTTCTGCAGGAACGAAAAGGGCTAGAGACTTCCCCTTTGGTGGACGGATCTCTCTCGCCGTGGAGAGTCGTGCAGAAGTGTTTTCCCGCTGAAAGAACGCCAACAAGCCTTGCTAGCTGCAAATTGTGCGGTTACCGTTTTTGGACGCTGCTGTGGCCCAGGAGGGACCAGGAGGTCGCAAATTGGACCAGGAGGTAGAGGGGATGTCGAGCAAGACAAGGAGCCCTCTTAGCAGCAGGTAGCACCCGGAGAAGTGCCAGAAACAGGCACTACGAGGATGCGTGAAACAGTGCTCACCCGAAGTTACACAAAGGAGTCCCACGTCGCCGGAGACCAACTTAGAAAGTCGTGCAATGCAGGTTAGAGTGCCGTGGACCCAGGCTTGGCTGTGCACAAAGGATTTCCACCGGAAGTGCACAGGGGCCGGAGTAGCTGCAAAAGTCGCGGTTCCCAGCAATGCAGTCTAGCGAGGTGAGGCAAGGACTTACCTCCACCAAACTTGGACTGAAGAGTCACTGGACTGTGGGGGTCACTTGGACAGAGTTGCTGGATTCGAGGGACCTCGCTCGTCGTGCTGAGAGGAGACCCAAGGGACCGGTAATGCAGCTTTTTGGTGCCTGCGGTTGCAGGGGGAAGATTCCGTCGACCCACGGGAGATTTCTTCGGAGCTTCTAGTGCAGAGAGGAGGCAGACTACCCCCACAGCATGCACCACCAGGAAAACAGTCGAGAAGGCGGCAGGATCAGCGTTACAGAGTTGCAGTAGTCGTCTTTGCTACTATGTTGCAGTTTTGCAGGCTTCCAGCGCGGTCAGCAGTCGATTCCTTGGCAGAAGGTGAAGAGAGAGATGCAGAGGAACTCGGATGAGCTCTTGCATTCGTTATCTAAAGTTTCCCCAGAGACAGAGACCCTAAATAGCCAGAAACGAGGGTTTGGCTACCTAGGAGAGAGGATAGGCTACTAACACCTGAAGGAGCCTATCAGAAGGAGTCTCTGACGTCACCTGGTGGCACTGGCCGCTCAGAGCAGTCCAGTGTGCCAGCAGCACCTCTGTTTCCAAGATGGCAGAGGTCTGGAGCACACTGGAGGAGCTCTGGACACCTCCCAGGGGAGGTGCAGGTCAGGGGAGTGGTCACTCCCCTTTCCTTTGTCCAGTTTCGCGCCAGAGCAGGGCTAAGGGGTCCCCTGAACCGGTGTAGACTGGCTTATGCAGAATTGGGCACATCTGTGCCCAAGAAAGCATTTCCAGAGGCTGGGGGAGGCTACTCCTCCCCTGCCTTCACACCATTTTCCAAAGGGAGAGGGTGTAACACCCTCTCTCAGAGGAAGTTCTTTGTTCTGCCATCCTGGGCCAGGCCTGGCTGGACCCCAGGAGGGCAGATGCCTGTCTGAGGGGTTGGCAGCAGCAGCAGCTGCAGTGGAACCCCAGGAAAGGCAGTTTGGCAGTACCAGGGTCTGTGCTACAGACCACTGGGATCATGGGATTGTGCCAACTATGCCAGGATGGTATAGAGGGGGCAATTCCATGATCATAGACATGTTACATGGCCATATTCGGAGTTACCATTGTGAAGCTACATATAGGTAGTGACCTATATGTAGTGCACGCGTGTAATGGTGTCCCCGCACTCACAAAGTCAGGGAAATTGGCCCTGAACAATGTGGGGGCACCTTGGCTAGTGCCAGGGTGCCCTCACACTAAATAACTTTGCGTGACATATAAGACATATAGGTGACTTATAAGTTACTTAAGTGCAGTGTAAAATGGCTGTGAAATAACGTGGACGTTATTTCACTCAGGCTGCAGTGGCAGGCCTGTGTAAGAATTGTCAGAGCTCCCTATGGGTGGCAAAAGAAATGCTGCAGCCCATAGGGATCTCCTGGAACCCCAATACCCTGGGTACCTCAGTACCATAAGCTAGGGAATTATAAGGGTGTTCCAGTAAGCCAATGTAAATTGGTAAAATTGGTCACTAACCTGTTAGTGACAATTTGAAAGAAATGAGAGAGCATAACCACTGAGGTTCTGGTTAGCAGAGCCTCAGTGAGACAGTTAGGCACCACACAGGGAACACATACATATAGGCCACAAACTTATGAGCACTGGAGTCCTGACTAGCAGGGTCCCAGTGACACATAACAAACATACTGAAAAAATAGTGTTTCCACTATGAGCACTGGGCCCTGGCTAGCAGGATCCCAGTGAGACAGTGAAAACACCCTGACATACACTCACAAACAGGCCAAAAGTGGGGGTAACAAGGCTAGAAAGAGGCTACTTTCTCACAATATCCCTGTACCATTTGTTGAAAAATTATTCAGAAAAATTGTGCATGGGCGGGGGGCGCAATGGATCCTTTAGGAACTTCCTAGGGTCTGAGGGAGTGATGTAGCAGCCTGAGACTTGGAGAAAGGCTGGACTACCATTCCCAGAAGACACCGGACCACTTGGTTTTCGACAATCTCTTGGCGGGCGGATGGTCGGTGAAGATTCAGAATCTGTAGGTGTTTTCACCTGCAGTTTGCCGGTGGCTAGTGCCACCTGTTCAAGGGAGACTGAAGGTGCTTCTGGCTTCCACATGTGTCCCTCTGGTCGGGAGTGATGAGTTTCAGCCAAGGATGAGGGTCGTTCACGTAGTTCCCAGTCTGTTGCCTCAGGAGCATAGTTTCCCTTGTTTGCTTTGGTGCAGTAGGCAGAGTCCAGTTGTCGGTGATGTTGAGCTCCTATTGGTCCTTCTTTGAAGTAGGTCGATTAGATCTGAGGTTCTGATGTCAGGGGTGTTCCTTAAATCCTAGATTTAGGGGAGTGAGGGGTGTGGAGACTAGTGGCCAATGAACAGGGACAGGTCACTTTTAGCTACCCAGAACCCTCTATTCTGCCACTCCTATGATGGGGGGAAATCAAAATGTAATGCACAGACCGGGCTGCTCACCCTACAGGTGTGGTCATCCTGCTGGGGCAGTGCACAGTCCTGCATACCTAATTTCCTGCCTGTCCATGAGCACATGTGCCTGGGGGTAGGATGAGGGTTCTTTCCTCTGCTGGGGGACAGCACAGATGGCTATGAGGGGCAGTGAAGCATTAGAAGTTCACCACAATGATGACTCTATTCACGAACCTAGCTGGGGGGCGGAAGGTGTGACCTCCTTCCTGCCTCAGCCTCTGTTCCTGCCCTCTGGGAGCATCCAGGCTGCCTGGCAGGAGGTCAGAAACCTATCTTGGCAGTAGAAAGTCTGGGAAAAAGTGTGGGCTGCTCGGCCAGAGCACCAAGAAGGGTGGCAAACAGGGGGGCAATCTCTAGTGTGCCACCTAGGTGTATGCCAGCTGTCCCTTGACACAAGATTCATGGTGGGGGAGAGAAGGCACGTTGTTTGACACCAAACTCAACATAGCTAGGCAGTTTTCCAATGGACCGGCCTGCACTTATAGTGTACCTTAATGGAAAAGATACTATAGAGACATAGAAACTTGCTTATATGTCTGCACCTTAAATATAATGCATACTGCATTCTAGTTTGAAGAGGACTACCTTAGGGGTGTCCAACATACATATAAAGCAGTGGGTGGGACTGTGCCACTCATGGTGATGACACAGTCGAACTCAAGCAATTTGCACTGTTCGCGCAGGTCTACGATCAGTACTTTGGGAGAGTCACCCGGGGTGCACAAACTCATGCTGCAGCCATAGGAACCCCTTTACCACCTTTGCCCTGGGTACCTTGGGTAACATCTACTAGGGCTTTACAAGAGGGCAAATGCTTGCCAATAAGGTAATCACCACATTGACATCACAATTTAGACTGGTTAGCAGGTCGCAGTGTACTATCAGAGTTGAAAAGGCAGCATCTAGGGGTTAAAACAGCAGCAAAAAGTGGGGAGCATCTGCAAAGAGCCCAGTTTTCTTACACAAAGTTAAATTAATTTAAATATACTGCACTTTAGATTACTTATCCCTGCACTCTAAAAAAAGACCCTTAATACCTCTTAACACCTCCTTTCCCTAAACATTAAAAACTCCTTACTGCCCCACATACTACCCATTCCTGAACTTTAAAACCCCCTTCCTGCTCCTTACCTCTACCATTCCCTCAGCCTTAAAAATATTTTACTATCCCAAACACTACCCTTTCCTACCTCTAAAGACTGCCCATCCCTGAATCCTAAAAACTACCTACTGCCCGAAATACAATCCATCCCTGAAACCTGAAAGCTCCTTATTAACCTAATCAATACCATTCCCTGAACTCCCAAAAAAATCCTTAATATCCATAGTGCTTAATACGTAAAAGAACAAGTGTCTGGGCCAATGTTTTGCTCAGCAGCCCAGTTCGGGTGCCGAAAGCTAATGCTGCACAATCTTGATTCCACCTCATGCCTCTTCACTCCACCACCAGACACTCCCTGTCCCTTCAGCTCACTTGTGCAGATTCCTGCTTTCTCTCTTTCCCATAGTTTTCTATCTTTGTCTTTGCCTTCTTTCTCCCATGTGTGTTTTTCTCTCGCTCTGGGTGAAAGTCTGATAATGAAAAATAAGTACTGGTCACTAGAATGAGTGCCTGTGGGCCCCACCTGTAACCATCGGCTCAAATTAAGCACTGGCTATCTGTAAACATTACCCATCTCTGAACCCTAAACAAACCTTACCACCCCTTAGTACTTAATCTTAAAACCAGAGAACTATATATTAAATGTTTTAGTACTAAAATGAATTCATATTCAGAAATAATTAATAGCCATATTGTTTTATACGTGTATATTTTAAAAATGAATTACCTTTAACTAAATTATTTAAATGTAAAATATTTTTTATTTTCAAAATAATTCCTCCTACAAACCCTTTGCAAGTTCTGGATGGTGTAGAACTACAAGGACCAATAGATCTATACCTACTGACCAGAAGCCGCCTACTCTTCTATCATACCATTGCCACTGGGAAGCAGACGGTATTCAACACCTTGTGCCTTGTACAGGAAGCTCTGCATGGCCTTTCACAGGGCTGTTTATCAAACATGAAACTAGTGACTCTGCACCAGCCAACCCGCAGGTGCCTAACATCGAGCGTAGAATAGGTTGCCATGGTACACACATTTTGGTAGGAGGTTATTTCAGACTGAGGGTTACTACCTTTGGAACGTCCTCCTTCCGGCTCTACGTGATACGCAGACTTTAGAAAGTACCCCATGTTCTGAAAACCTACATTTTTAGCCAAGCATACTGACTTGTCCTCTCCTGATTAACCCCAAGTTACTTGCTGTACAAGCCACCCGATAGCTTAACTTCCATCCCCTTCCCTGTGCTAGCACTCGATGTAGCTGAAAGGAAGTATTATAGGCACCCAAAAATACAAAATATAATGAGGCATAGCTGTATCAGGGAAAAACATATATATTTGTTTATGCCTCTTGGTACATGCACCCATTCTCAGTTTCCACAAGAGGGTATTTGTCCCTTGTTCCCAATTAGGGACTCCCTCTAGAAAAAGTGGGCCCGCCTTATATTGCAAATTATTTTAGAAATAAACATCTGTAATTCCAGTCATCTCTTCTAGAAACTGGTAAAGGAGTTCCTACTTTAGCAAAGTTAGCGACAAATGTCACCCTGCTACTAGGCATCCAGGACCAATGAGTGGCTGGCAATGAGTCATTACTGTCTTCTATGTTTGAATCCAGATTAAGGCCTGTGACCTCGTGTGTCCTCTACAAGACACAAATTCACACTGGGTCTTTAGACCAGTTCAGGGAGCTTGTCGTAAAGGTTCCTTGCATCTAGCCCTGTCATGAGCCAAAGAGCACTGAAACACAGTCATACGCTACAGTATGAATAGGGACATTTCCGGCCTCCCCACTCTTGTCTTTATCTCATATACTACATGATCTCACCATCACTTTTCCCACAAACCACCTAAAACCGTGGTGCATATCTCTTTCGTATGAAAGAGAGAGCATGTTTGCAAACATGATGTTTTTTCTTTATAATTGGCAAATTGGAGCGTCACTAGTCATCGAATATAAAGAAATTAGATATGTACACTTAGACAAGGATTATACAGAATTCCATGTATTGCATAGTGATTACTGCCCTTGTTAAGGCACTGAAGTGCTTTATGCAGGGCAACACCCAGTTCCAGGACTCAAGTAAGTGATGAATCCAGTAGTTATTGATTATTTTTCATTCTTGGGATTAGCCCTGTACACTCAAGGAAACAATTTCATGTTTTATCTTTACTTTTACTGTTGTCGATTAAAGTAATAGGGGGTAGGTGTGAGCATTAGTTGGGGTAGGTGAGCTCATGCAGATGGTAAGTGGAATTAATGGATGAACTAGAAGAGATTGGGTATTGATTGCAGGGGTTATTATTTTCAAAGAAGGATTGGTAGTGCTCCTTGAAATTAGGTGTGGACAATTTGCAGAAATTCAACAGTAGATATGTCACTATAAGGGGCATCAACAATCCCCTCCCTATCCTCTCTCCACCCATAGCTCGAACCCCGCTCCCCCAACAATTCAGCCATTTTCTGTGCTACCCTCTACAATGCCACTTATGAGCAGGGCCACTGGAATTATGTGATTCATTGGGCATGGTGTTTTTCGTATAGTTATGGATTTTACACATTTGTCACATAATCCATCATCTGGGTATAAATTTGCAGGTTTTAAACAAAAAAAATTGTTTCTAGCTGAAACTGATTAAATGTCATTTGTTGCTGTGCAGTGGAAGGCACTTTGTAAATGCTGATTGTTCGCGTTTTAGTTGCATATTGCTGTATTTGGGGGTTAAACTGCCATCTTTACACATGTTTACAGTGTCTGGACAAAGGTTTCACTTTATTAATATTAAATTATGAAACTGATACGATCACAAAATATGCCACATAATGCCGCATAATTTAATAAACCCTGTTGCATAATTTGGTCCTACCTTGCAGCATGATTCCAGAGGCCCTGCTTATGAGCAACAGTTGTTTGTCTGTGCAGCAGGCATGCACAGCAGGCACACCACAGGCAAGCCCTTCTGCACCAGTCAGCTTCCCAGAAGCGCTGGAGATCAAACATACTGCCAGTTTCACCAGTGATATCAAGTACTCTAGAGACGATCTCCTCCTAAACCTAATATACACATATAAAAGTACTGCCTGGCTAAGCAATTCTAAACAGGTGGTAAAAAAGGCAATAAGGAGTCATATGCCAAACAGTCTTAAACTTGACGCAAAGTCTAAATTAAACTGTATACTATTGAATTACTGTTCAATAAGCAAGCATGCCGAGGAGATTGCCTACCTAACTGATATAGAGAACCTTGGACATGTACCCCTGGTCCGCAAATCAAATGCTACAAGTAGGCCTGCAGCCTCTCATTGTGCCAACCACTAAACTAATATTTTAAATCATGCCTCAGCCCTACCGCTGAATCCTGTAGTGTAGTGCTAAACTTCCATATTGACCTGGCAAAATAAATCTTTTGCCAGGCCTAAACCTTCCTTTTTAATACTTGTAAGTCACATCTAAGATAGGCCCTAAAGGAAAGGCTCATAGAGCAGGGTGAATTGTATTCAAAAGGTTGGACTTGTGTACTTAAATTGTACATGTTCTGGCAAAAAAAAACACATAAAGTCTTACCTTATTACATTTTATAAGTGCTAACGTCAGCTTGGGAGCATACAGAGATATGTTGTTTACTCTCAAATGAATTCTAATTTAAAATTCTTTTTAATGGTAAAGTCGGATTTTAAGGCACTATTCTGCAAATGCCACTTTTAGAGAACTGGCATTTTCTTGTTCCAAATATTTGTGTTTCTGTCAGTGTCCTGGGTCACATGACTGTGAAAGCCTCTGTTGAGTTTGTTTCTTGCTTCCAGACTGTAATACAAAGAAGGCTTAGGTGTGGGCAGGATTGACTATCCAGCCCCACTTACACTTCAAAGGGCTTTGCCTCCTGCACACACCAATGAACCTGACACTAGGCCTACTCGATCTTTCGTCACCTCAGACAGCGTGGAGCCTTGACAGGGGAAGAACTTACAGAGCCTTTGTGTGGTGGTAGGACAGGGAGTCCCCTCACACAAAGGCTCCTACAAAGTATAAATATTGCACCTCCAGAGCCACTCTTCAGAACACTTTTGAACCTGTGGAAGTTATAGAAGACGTCCTGCCCTGCTTCCAGAGTACTGCACTGCTGTTAAGGGACTGCACTGCTGTCTGAGAACCAATACTGGACCTCTTGCCTTCATCCCAGCCTAATGAGAGTGACTTCAAGGGTCAGTTGGCTGACCTCCTGTGTGAGCTACAGGGACACAACAAGCTTCAGAGGCACAATGAGACGTTTTTAAGGTGGTTACTAATCTAGGTTTCCATCCTTTACAAATACTTACCTACTAGGATCAGAACAGTCAAGTAAATCCTTCTCAGAGCTCCTTCAAGATAAAATGGACAAGATTAGGGCTAATTTTGAGTTGGGGAATTTAGAACATTTGGACTCCTTGGAATCATGAATATTGGAGGCTAGTCTGATTTTAACCCTACACTCATTTTGACCATTGGCATCAGATGTTGTATTAAATCTATGGCTACAATAAAATTGGGATGCCCTTTGGGCCCTTAGCTTGCCTCATGTTTCAATCTTGTTGAAAACACCTAAGTGCCGGTGATTACTATCTGTTGGTCGAATCAGTCACTTGCCCACAAGTGTGGAAGAAGGTCCAGATTCTTACTACCCTAAAAAGGTCCTCGGTGGACCAGCAACAGTTATAAAATCATAAACCTATCTCACGGCTGCCTTTCTCCTTAAAATGTTTAGAGAGAGATTTTGATAGACAACTAAAGTTTCATCTAGAAATCAACAAAGTACTTGATACAACTCCGGTTGGCTTCAGGCCATTACATTGCACAGAAACGACTTTAGTAACAGTTCTTGATGAAATCAGAATGCTCTAAGACAATGGTTGCAGCGCAGCTCTGATCCTGCTAAAATTCAGTGCTGCGTTCGATACAGTTGCACACCCTATTCTGGACAAAAGACTCAACTTGATTGAGATCCAGTGAAAGCAGTGCTTAATTTGTAAATAAAAAGGTGCCGGTGCCCAAAGCCCTCCTTTTAAACATGCGGCTGCTGCAATTAAATGTGTGAACACGGAATACTGAGGTGGCGTAATTCTGAAGCCAACTCATGCCTCTTCAATCCATATAAAGCCACTGCATGCCCCTTCAGCTCACTCTTGCAGCTTTCTACTTTCTCACTTTCTGACGCTTTTTCGTTTTCTCTTCCTCCGTCTTTCCCATATGTGTCTTTTGCTCGCAGCAAATGCTTGAGGCAGAAGAATAAGCCTCAAAAATAAGTGGCGGTGCTCAGCACCGGAAACAACAAGCACAAATTAAGCACTGAGTGAAAGGCTTTAAATTGGTTTACATCTTTACTGCTAAAACATAACTAGATGGTTTGAATGTCTTCCTTTCAGTCAAAGAATACAGCCCTGTCTTGCAGAGTTCCACATAGCTCTAGTTTGGAGCCCCACTCTATTTACTATATACATCTCGCCATTGGCCAAACTGATTTGGAAATTTGGACTGTCACTAACACAACTGTGACTGTCACTGCTGGAAAGGTCTGTATTTTGTATAGTGCCTGTTTTTACTCAAATGGGGATAGAGGGTTATTGTGTCTCCTGCTAAGCACATCATGTAACATGCAGATGACTGATGTTTATTTTATGTAGATATGCAAGTACTACTTTTACCACAGAGATACCTTTCTTACTTGCAGTTCATAAATTGTAATCCTTCTAGTACAGCGCAGTGAGCTATGAAGGACAATGTGCGACTCCTACACCTTGTAACCCTCACTGTCTATGCAGACGACACTCAGATCACCCTGTCAATCACAGCTGAAAAAACAGCGGCCACAGACATCCGTCTTTGCAAGCAAGCAGTACCTCACTGGATGTGCAAGAACGTACTAAAGTTGAAAGGGGATAAAACTGAAGATTTATGTTTTGCCACTTTGTAAGTTTCCCACACAGCCTCAAGTCTTGGGAAAATATCCAGTGTCAAATTCAGCAGCAATAAACTAGGTTTTATAAAGATAAGGACTTACATCTTAGAAAGCAAATAAATATGGTCTCAGACTGCTGTTTTTCTTTAGCTAAGAATGATGAGAAAGGTCCTACTTCTACTACCAAAACACACACATTAACATGTGGTCCAGGCCACAGTTTTATCCCGCCCGGACTGCCAGACCAAGCCCTTCCTGAACCAGAACACTAGCAACCCAAGAAAGGGCTTGACGTTATTTGGGCTCTTCAGCCAGGTACAGCTTGGTTCCAGTGGCAAAGTGAGCCCGGGTCCCACATTTAGGCATACTCGGTGCACTTAGTGTGTTGTCACGTAGGCTCTCATTATTCTAATGAGACTACTGGATTTTGAGCGGCAGAATCGCCCGCTGTGTGGGAGACCGAGTCTGACCCACTACAGGTGACACCTGTCACTCCAATCCCGGTTTTGCTCCGGCTAACTAGCAGTGTCTCATCTCCACCCAAGGGCGGGATGATTGGGCAGTCGAGCACATGACATAATTGATTTCTCAGGGAAACCGTGGTCACTCAGGTCTCATCCGTTTCTCTTGATTACACTGGTCTCACATACACAATGACAAAGGCAGTATATGTTTCAATAATGTTTTAATGAAGGGACTGCATCTTAGATAGCAAAGCATGGGCTGCAATACCCAGGACGATACAGCATGACAAGATTAAAATGGTGATGAGGAGAGTAAAGCATAGAAACAACGCTACCAATAGAGTCAATAGACTAATTCCTACCTAGGCTATAATAGAGCCCAGCGTGTTAAGCTCTAATTCTGCCCTTCAGGTTCCCCTGGGAAGACATCACCCCTCATGCCTGAGCAAAGGCCTGAAGTCTGCATAAGCAGCTGTAGTGAAGCGTTCAGCAATCAGCATACAGTTGTGGTTCTCTGGCTGGAATCTCCCTTTAACATGTAAGGGACAGGAAAGTGTTTTTATAATGAAACAACTGATGTTCTGAGAAAATATACCTACATAAGGATGTGTGTTTTCTATGAATGTCAGAGACAAAACTTTTTAGCACGTTCACCAGCAACCTATCTTACCGCAGACTTGGAAGAAGCACAGAGTGAACAAGAATGTCTTGTTTGAGAACAGAGTGCTGGCCTAAGCAAAAACAGTTAGAAAGAGAGAAATAAAACAAGACCGTAAAAGTGGCTATTGTAACAATAAACAAGCAAAGCTGAATAAAATATATCTAGGATAAAGTGCACAGCGGCAGGCCTAGTATGTTAAAATAACATGCATGGAGCTATAACTAAAAGAGCTACACAACAGTTTCAAATGCAAAAACAAGGTGATAGATGGAATGCTTGAATTAATCTCAGCCACTGGCAAATTCTTGGGCTGCGTCCCAACCCATCATTTTTGGTTCCCCATGTCAGCGCAGTTTGGACTCAGCTATATGCAAACCAGTCGTGAACCTGCTCCTCATGGGAACAGACAAGGTCCTCCCTGAACCAGAACACAAGCAACCGATGGGCCCTGTCAGCAGTGTGAACCATAGGAGGTGGTTTCCTTCACGGCACTTAGGTGTCAACAATTCCTTGTAAGTTGCCTGAAATGTATGCACCTTTACAACAATATTTGAGCATGTTGTAAAATATAATTTTAAAATTCTCTAGGCAGCGCTGCTAAATTACTGTCTAAAGGTATCACACTTGACATGGATGCACCTGACAGCTAATTATCTAGGGATATTCTATCAGTTTAATATTCTCCAAAGGCCCTCCAAGGGTCACGAGAATATGAAGTACTTAAGACTGCGAATTTGTCCTTCTGCCTAATTGCCGCCTATTTTTAACTTTTAGTAGTTAAACACACTAGACGGTTTTCTACAAGAATGGCGGGTTCCAAAACAAGGCGTGGATCGTCTATTATTTTCTTGCTAAATTCAGCCCACGCACACAACTCATATGCCAGGAAACGAACAGATACTTGCAGAAATAATTTGCAATTGGTAAACAAGAATCCTCGTCAACGTTAACAGACTGGATGGAGCCTCTAATTGGGACGTTTAAAGCCATGGAAAACGTGTTTGCCTCCAAGGGCCAGAGATTGTCAAAACAGACCAGTGTCTTTAAAGGCGAGAAGGGCAGGGGTCAGAAAGTCCGATTGCACTTGAGATAAAATTACTGCAGGTCAGTTTAGTCCTTCTGAAATACCCTTCTACAGAGCATAGTTGGTTATCCATCATATAGCTGTCTCGGAAGGGCCGACAGCGCTGGAATAGAGTCAGATGACTGCCAGACTGGTGCCTTGAGAATGCTCGGAGGGCTGAAGCAGTCATTCCCTCCCAAGCAGAAACTGTCTTGTGACTGGTTTTCGGACATGAGAATAGCACTTCCCAGCTCTCAGAACCTTTCAGAGGTATCAACAGTTCGAATATCAACATTGTGTTTGCTGCCTCAGCCCTGTGGCTTCAGGGCGCTATAATCAGTTTTCATCATTGCACAACTGGTACGTAAGGCTGCCGCTGCTGAGATGCATTCCATGAATCAGTATGCCTTGGTAGGTTTGCAGGGGGTTTGCTTGATCATTATCTTTAGGGGAGCAGACTGGACCAACTAAAAAGATTTTTACAGACCACTTGTTTTGCCACCTTTTTTAGGTCTAGCTTGACGACTTAGCTGTCTGCAATACATATTGTTACCACGTCTTCAGATTATACACCTCTTCGCCCAGAGTAGCTTTTCTTTCTCACCAAAAGAAATTGACTGTTAGCTGTACCTTACCACCCCACTTGGAGTGCTTACACTGCAAAGCATGGGGGGTATTTTACATCTCAAAAATGCAGTGAATCCTAGCACATTGTTATTTATCTCATAAATGCACTTTACACAGAAAACAAATGGTTTGGTTTCATTATTTTCACCATGGTAAGCTGTGTTTAAATATTTGATTTATACTCAACAAGCAAGCAAGACATATTGCCTTGCCACTGCTTGTTAGCTATTCTGCTCAAGCATTTACGAATTGTAAGTACATCAGAAGTATGATACAGGGGCACTACTTAGCGTACTCCAAGATGCCTTTGTGAATAGGTCCCTTTTATGTTTTGAATTAACTGCAGTCAAGTGCTACTATTCAAAACTATTGCAGGGTATTGGTCCAAGAAATGGACCCTTTTGCAGGAAGTGGAAGATGAGCTTTTCACCCTGTTCTTTACATCTCTTCGCATACCCTTACTCGGTGAAAAAGTGCCTCCTTTGGAGTGCATCGATGGTGTGTCATTCATTCATTGCAGCACGAATTGTCCTCTCTTACAAATGGCTGTGGGAGTAGGTTGGTTTCAAGTAACTCTGCCACTCTCCCTGGCACCACACATGGACAGTGTCACTGCTGATATGGATGGTGCTTCCTGACAATCTGTTCCATCTCCCTTGCCCCAAGGCCTATCCCTTGTGGGGCACCACAAATGTATGTAGTTGGGGTGTACTGGAGTTGATGCAAAGCCATGCCAACTAAGCCGGTGCCACTTGACTTTGCCTCACATCCTAACACCAAATTAATCTGGGTACAAACAAGGGGCACACAGAATACCACAGGGTAGTCATGTGTGTAGCTAGTTATTGTTGTGAACTTACACATTTTATGTTGCTCACACTTTGTCAGTTGTCATTGAATTCTGTACCGGAGGATGCACCTGACGTATAAATCTACGAGGGCTTAGCAAATAGGCACAGTATCTATCTCTGGCAGGTACTAGTCAAATGTCCATGACTGCTGCATAAGTATGCTCCAGTTTTAGGAAATATCCCTAAGCATTAGTCTCCAACAGACACTCCTCCAGGAAAAGCAATGCACTTTGTACATGTTAAACAGTATGGCTAGCTTCTCATATTACATATTCATCTATGCATGTGCTTCAGAAGTAGTTTGTGTACTCTCTCTGCCCCCTAGATAGTTCCTGTTGATGTGACTGTGCTTTGCTGCGCTGGCAGTGGCGGGTTTCTTCCGCAACTTCATGATATCTTCCCGCTGAGGCATGTGATCCTGTGTCTGCTTCATGGTTGAGGTCGGGTGCTGTGTATGTTTAACAGTGTCTTGAAGTCTTTGTTATGTTCCTTCTTGTTCTCTCCTGTACACCCTGTTGGATCTGAGGGTGCTCTGCAAGCACACCTACTTTCCTCCAAAAGAGCGTGTCATTTTCTGTGCTTGTGGTGTGACTGTTATGGAAGATACACCATGGTGCCCTCACCTATTCTCAGCGATTTTGCAAAATTCCCCTAGGAGTGTGCCCAGTTGCTGTGTTGTATTGTATTACATTGCAACAGTTATGTAGCACTTATTACCCCTCTGTGGGGCGTTCAACTGCATGCCTACATGAAAAGCATGCTACACTGTAGTGGGTATGCTTGGAAGCATGTTTTCTTTGTTTTGATTCTGTGTGGGAAGTGTCTCCATGTCTTGTGTGATGACCACCAGGGTGCAGTTACCCTGTTATAGGATGCAGCGCTACACAGTGTGATGAAGATGTGTGAGAGATGTGCAGTTTATATTTTTCAGTAAGCTGGCAGATTTGTGCGGATCTGCAGGTCCATTTATAGTATTTCATAGTCTACTTAGCTAGTTACTTCAGTGGGTTGTTCATTCTGAGCTGTTTTGTTTAAAGTGTATGATCCAGAGCAGGTGTGGGCTGGATGGAGAAATGGCAGAGTTCTGGTGCTGCAGGCCTTGGCTCTTGTGCTTGAGAGCTGGATGCCTCTCTTGGTTTTGGTTCCGGTCCTCTCTTTTTTCCGTGTCTGGGATTCATTCTCTTTTTCTCCATGCCTGAGCAGCTCCGTTTTCAGCACTTTGCAGGATTCCATTTGGTGCCTTTGGGCTGCTATGGTTCTCTGTTTGCTGCCCTTTTAGGACTTCTTCTGTTTTTGCATCCCTTATTGAATTCATTGATTTGTGGGATGGCAGCTTTTGCCTGCCACATTATGGCCATCTCACCACTTTTATTGGGTACAGGGACTAATTTCTTCATTTTTCTTTCAGGTTTTTGGGTGGCTTTGCAGTCTTCCACCATTTCTGCCTTCTCTCTTTTGTGTTCCAGTTAATTGGCTGTTTCGTCCAGATTTCTCCCTGTTATGTGGAATGTTGCTCTGGCTGCTGGCCTCTGAATGTCTCCTATGTGATGACTCACCCAGTGTGCTAAGACTGTGACAAGGAAGCCTGGACTTAGTGTAATGACGTTTACCAGTAAAAAATTGGGACATTCCGTTCATTGGCAAACACAAGATCACTCCCCAGAAGTATATAGCAATCCACATTAGTGTAATGGGACACAAAAAGAGAACATAAAACAGACATACTGTAGTCAGTGAGATTTAGAGTTGGTGTGAATTTCAAATTTACCATCTAAGAAAACAGTGGGCCACAGGGAGAATGGGTGAGTTGACCAAGCTTTGGTAATGTCTGCTCCGATGAACAGGGTCAGTACTGATTTGCATTAGGTGGGTTCCCGGGGCTGATTAAGAGTTCGCAGACTGGTACTCCATTGCATCAATGACAAGCTACCCTGTTCACCAAACTTCAGGTTAGCCCACCCTGCTTTGCAAGTTTCTTTAAAAAAAAATAACAAACTTTGGAAACATTTGGTGGCCACCCGCCATGTTTGACAGAGCTGTTTGTCAAACTTTTCCTGCATTGACAGGAACCACATGAAAACAATCCAGCCAATGTATAGAGATGTCCGCGGGACCAGCAGATGTTTCTTAATTTGGTGGGCGTGGAAAAGCTGGGTGGCAGACATAAAGTCCTCTGCCACCCTGTCTGCCTTTACTCCATCTGCCAAATCCTAAATAAAGACCTCTGTCTAGAGTGCACTCTGAGTGCAAAAACAGTGGTTTGGAATGCTATCACGAGTGATTGCCAGTAGTTGAACTATTTCCAAGCATCTCTTTCATTACCTTTTAGGTGTTTGATTGTCAGTAGTATGTCTGGAAACTTGAGACTTGCTTTGATTTCCATGCCTTCTACTACCAATATTTGCACATTTAGAAAAATAGTACGTTTGCATCCATTCATGGAGGTGGAAACTGTGGGTCAAGAGGTTGGAAACTTACTTCGCCGCTAGATAATGAGAGAAGCCAGCCCATGCTTCTACATCTGGGGGGCGTCACAACCCACATGATCAGCACGTCAGTGGTGGTGGAAGGCCCACCATTCACCTACCGGTCCCTAAAACGTGCCCTCACTGCCTATTTCGAACACCCCGCAAACCCAGCCTACAAGAGATTTCTTCTTAGTCAAGCCTGGCAACTACAACAACAACAAGGGTGCTGCTCAACGAAAGAGAACACATCCTGCAGGTGCCAGGCATGTCCATGGCAGACATGCTTACCATGGGTCGATCGAAGGAGCTGCCCCGGGTGCACGGGGCGCACATGGAAGAGGTGCTGCAGAAGCATGTGAAAACAGAACCAGTGAAAGCAGTCACCACTGGGCCTTCAGCAAGAAAGAAGGATCGCCCCAAATTATCTAATAACGCTTTGACCTGCTATACGTGTGGAGGATCCTACCGACACCAGGGCAAGTGCCCCGCCCATGGCAAACAATGTGCAAATTGCAATAAACGTAATCACTTTGCCAAAGTGTGTCACTCCATGTCCGCGCAGAAATTCACCAAGCCTCCATCCACGTGGAGGATGAAAGGGACATGGACGATGATGATGAAGACATGGATGGGGCGGTCCACGTCATTCATGCAATGCAACCAGGGGATACCCCGAAAGAAAATTCTGAGGTGTAGCGTCCTAGTTGTGGGTCAGCAGGTGTCAGCACTCTTTGACACTGGGGCATCCATTAACATCCTAGAGCAGTCTGTTCTCAAAACACTGCCCATCTGTTTAACACTCCACCCTATTGATGTTCAAGTGTATGCCTTTGGGTCCTCAACACCGCTCCCTTTGGCTGGAGTCTACACAAAGGACATCATGCACAAGACCAAGGCAGCCCGTACCAAGGTCTACGTCACTAAGGTTGGGTCAGGGATGCTGCTAAGCTGCCACACAGCGGAGCAACTCAACCTGGTGTTGTTCGCCTTCAGTGTAACCCTAGGGGGCATTGATGAACTAGTAAAGGAATACTCACCGCTGTTTGAGGGCATTGGGTGTCTTAAAGGAAGGCTCATAAATCTACATATCGATGCTTTCATCCAACCAGTGGCCTTAAAACATCAGTGCATTGCATTTCACCTATGCCCCAAAGTTGAAGAAGAACTGCGGAAGCTGGAAGTGGCTGACATAATTGAGCGAGTGGACTGACCGACACCAGGGGTCTCGCCCATTGTCGTCACTCGCAAGCTGAAACAGCCCGGCAAGGTGAGAATCTGTGCGGACATGCGCCTACCAAATCTGGCCATTTATCGGGAACGTCATCTGACCCCGACTGTCGATGACATTGTGGCAGAGGTCGGCGGGTCACACTGGTTCTCCAAGATGGACCTCCGGGCAGGTATCATCAGCTGCTGGTAGCAGCAGAATCAAGAGCAATAACAACATTCTCAATACACGTCGCATTGCGGAGGTACAAGCGCCTCAGCTTTGGGGTATCGAGCGCTGCAGAAGTATTTCAAGATACCATAAGGGGAGTGCTGGCTTGATTAAAAGGGGTCATCAGCGTGATCAACGACATCTTGGTGCATGCTCCTACCATCGAGGAGCACCTTGAAAGACTGCATCCCACATTCCAACGTTTGCAAGAAAATGGTTTGATCTTACATCAGGAAAAGTGTGTGTTTCTGCAGCGAGACATTGTGTTTTTCAGATACCATTTCTCAGAAAGAAGTGTCTTACCAACCCGGAGAAAGTACGAGACATCCAATCATCCCCAGCTCCCAAATCTGTCACGGGCGTCCGCAGTTGCTGGGAATGGTCACGTACTGCAGGAGATTCATTCAGAACCTGACCTCCCTCACAGCTCACCTATGAGAGCTGACCAAGGCAACTGCAAGCTGGGAATGGGGGCCCACTCGAGAGGCAGCTTTTCAAGCGACCAAGCAAGCCCTATCCGCAAGCACCACTTTAATGTACTTTTATCCCTCCAAGGAAACGGAGCTGTTGGAAGATGCTAGTCCTGTAGGGTTTGGGGCCGTCCTGTCACAGAGAGGGCCCGAGGATGAGTGTGATTCTGTAGCCAATGCCGGTCACGCATTGACAGACACTGAGCAATGGTATTCACACACTGAAAAGGAGGCAATAGCGGTGCACTGGGGTTGTTGCCATCTCCACCTCTACTTGTATGGCCAGCCTTTCACAGTGCACACCGATCATAAGCCCCTCATTCCTATGTTTAATAAGTCGTCCTCCAAACTACCCCCAAGGATCGAAAAATGGATCCTCCAGCTGCAGGAGTATCAGTTTTTGGTGATATGTCGACCAGAAGTTCAGAATCTGGCGGACTATCTTTCCCAGCATGCGTAGCCTGCCACGGCCAGGAAAGAAGCTGACGCAGCGGATATTGAAGAGTATGGGCGGATGGTGGTAGAACTGTCACGACCCCTGCCCCTCTCGTTGGAAGAGATCAAAACAGCCACACAAAAGGACAAATGTTTACAGTTGGCCATGTCCAGTGGCCTCACTGGTAATTGGCACACGATGATGTACATCGTGTCACGAAGAACCGTGGAGGATCGGACAACGCTGTCCTCTCTACATCATGTCCGACAGGAGCTGGCAGTGTCCCCGGACGGGTGCCTGTTGTGGGGCCCGAGACTGGACATTCCTGGTCCTCCACAGCAACAGGTTGTTGGCCTTGTGCATGCTGCCCATCAAGGAATAGTGAAAACCAAAGCCAGACTACAATGCAAAGTATTTTTTTCAGGGCTGGATCAACAGGTGGAACAGACTGTACAGCACTGTCACATCTGTTAAACTGTTGGCCCAGCTGATCCCCCGGCACCCATAATCACCGAGCCTATTCCCCTGGCTCCCTGGCATTGAGCCAGAGCAGACCTAGGAAGCTTGCCAGATGGGCACCACATGCTACTTGTCATAGACGACTTCTCAAAGTATCCAGAGGTAGAGCTTCTGGAATCTACCATGACTGACCAAGGTATTCCCTGCATAGAAAAGATACTTGCTACCCATGGGCTCAGCCAGGAGCTTCGAACAGACAATGCCCCCCCTTCTCCAGACAGGAATTCACCGCTTATCTGGCCTTTCACAGCATTCGTCATCGTAAAATCACTCCCAGATGGCCTCAGGCGAAGGGGGAGGCAGAGCGCTTTATGAGGACCCTCAACAAAGTCCTGCTGTGGCCCAAGGGAGGAACATAAAGTGTGCTCTGTTTGCATTCTTGCGGGAATATAGACTCACTCCTCATGCCACGATCAAAGTTACCCCTAGTTTGGTGTGCCTACAGCGTATGGTGGAAGACACAATTCCACACTTTGAGCACCCCACTGTACTGCAGAATCAAGTAGCGAAGGAGTTAAGTCACTGTTTCATTCACAAGGACCGAATGTCTAGGAAGAGACGTGCCCGCCCCCGAAGACTCCAGGTGGGTTATCTGGTGCTGGTGAGAAACCGACATCCAGGAGGAAAGTTCAAACTCCCGTTTGAACCAAAGCCATGGACAGTCATAAAGTGAAACGGACCTTGGTCATTGCAAGAAGTGGCTGTGAGTTCATAATGAGAAACATGTCTTTCTTCAAAGAATACCGCCCTCCAGCTCCAGATTCGAAGTTTCTAGAGGACACTGTGACTTGATGATGAGGACTGATGATTCAGCAACTTTTTGTTCTCCCCCTGCATGTACTGGTGAATCCTCGGGGGATGCCCCACCGAGTACTGAGCCAGGCCTAGGATCGGGTGTGCCACCGGCTCTCAGGAGTGGAGAGGAGGAAGGCCCATCTGGAACCAAGTCTGTGTCCTGTCCCGAGGATACTGGCCTTCTGAGAAATGGCTCTGGGAAGTATAATCTGTGTCCTCGTCCCAAGTCTTCCACAAGACTGTGAGATTTTGCGCTAACCTGAGATGTCAGTTGAAAATTTCAAAGCTAACTTCCCTCTGACATCAGAATACGGCCAAATTGAGTTTATTAATTTGGGTCATTGTCAGGTCTTGGGGAAGTTTTCCACGTGTTTTGCGTTTATTGTATAGTTATTTGTGGGTAGAGGAGGAATGTTATGTTGTGGGACCACCCACTGACGGAGCGGTGGAATCCCACTGAGCATGTGCAAAACCCCTGGCAGGAAAAGGCATTTGGTATGCCTTTAACGTAAGGGGCCAAAGTAATTAACATGGCCAGCGGCTTGGCGCCAAAGGTCAGTTTTCACCACCAAGCACAGTGTATGTGTGCTCATTCCAGCTAATGGCGTAGAGGACTCGCAGCAATATATCTAAATGTGACACCCAGTCTCGCTTCTCGACCAAACCAGACTAGTTCTCATCGGAACTTTACATTATTTGTGGATTCTGTTTAACGGACCAGAAATACGAGTGGAACAGCACGTGCAAGTCGCAGTGTTGAAGGCTGAACGTGGTGTCCATTGGCAAGGGCACGCACGGTTGAAGATAAAAAACAAACCTACGTGCTGTCGCGCGGCGTTTATTTATCCAGGCTGCTTATGTTACAGAAAAGTTGCCATCAGAGTTCCTTAGCTAGTTAAGGGACGTGGCTCAAATAAGCGTTTTGATAGGCTGGCAGCAGTGTGGACAGTGTCATCAACTATGAAGGTCACCAGCGCTGATTTAAAGATAATCGCAATTACGTGCTTTTATCTTTCCTAGGCTCTCTCCAAGAATGAGTGTCCCTTGCACAGTCACTCTTAATTATAGCAGGAAAAAATAAGCATACGTGCAATATGCAACAGGGCATTGGGGAATTTATAGCAGGTTTTTACTTACCTCGCTGGTGCCCGTACCTCTGAGCAGGATGCATAAAGTGGGCCCGGAAACGTATTAATAACAGCCGCAAGTTACATCAAACCAGGCACTCTAAATTTCTGTGGAAAAGTTTGGTGACAGGAGGTCGTGCGGAGGGTGGGGAGGGGGGGTGAGAGAACCTCACGCCCATTTTTAGGGTAGAGCACACAAGCGCTCTGGCCTGTTGTAATCTCACTGTGGGCTTTTATCCACGCCCACTACTGCTATTCATTCTTTGTTGCGCTTGTCTTAAATGCTTCATTTTTATTGGTGCATTTTGTGAAATATTTTTCCTTTGTGTGCTGAGTTCCCTCCCAGACTATTTTATTTAAATGAACATTTTTGTTGGCTATCACACTACGTTACTCTTCCTCCTGTTACAGCGTGCAATGGACCCTCTGGTTTCCCTTTCATCCAGCCGCGATCCTTTATAGACATACTCGCAGGGAGCCAATAACTCTCCCACTCATGGCGGCGGTGGTGCTTTGAATCTGCTTGCTTCTGTCAACTGTTTTACTTTTCATTTTCAATTTATGTGGCAGGAAAAGTCCAGTAGGAATTTACGACGCTAATAGATCTAGCTCAAGCACACGCAAGACCCATTGCATTGCAAATGCTTGTTAAGTCTGCCATTAGTCAAGACTTTTTGATTTTATTCAACTTACATCTATAATATATATACCTATATGGGCTTTCGGCCAGCTCCCTCGGTTTGTTGGGGTGTCATTCACATTTTAATTCTATCCATTTGTGTATATTGCAGCTGTACTAGGTATGCAGACTTTAGGCTGTGCGCTTTTACTGCAGCTCTTAATGAAATGGTGCTGCAGTTGTAGGTTGCAACCAGAGGGGGAGGTGGGGGCACCTTCGTTAAAATTAAAAAAGCTGCAATCACCATCCCTACCATGCATAATAGTCCATCTGCAGCACATTTCCATGTAGATGAAATTGCTTTTGCTGCCTGTGCATGTAACGCCTACCTGACGCAAAGTAACGCAACGCAGGGCAATAGGCTGCCTTACACTTGTGATTTTTTTTAACAAGTCAAAACACCCAGTATTTGTGTGACACTACAAACCCCAAAATAGATTTTGCATCAGGATTGTGCCAGAAAAGTGACACAACTCTAGCACAAAATCTGCACCTCAACTTATACCCTGTGGGGCATATTTATGAGTGGGCTGCACCATGCTTGCACCATGAAATGTGGTACATGCATGGCACAAACCACTAAGTTGTATTTTTGAAGCCATGCAAAGCCATTTTGCATGGCTTTGAATGACTTAAAAAATATGGAGTAACGCAGCGCAGCGCAAATCGCTGCATTATCTTACTCTGTCCTTGGTGGGCGTTCCATAGGTGTTGTGGTGGGTGTTCCCATCCAACTCCCATGGTCTTGTAAACCTGGGAATGTGCAAAAATCTTACACCTACCCAGGAGAGGTGTAACAAGGAGAACTATCTTTATTTCTCTTTGTTTTTCCCTCTTTCTATGTGTGTTGCATTCTGCAGCACACATAGACAGAGGAAAAAAACTCTCAGGATGTTTTTGTGTAGGAAGATGCCCCTTCCTGCAGACAAAACAATCCTGCATGCAACGCAGACACCCTTACACCATGAAGCAAGGGTGCCTGTGTTGGCGCTAGACTTCCAAAAGGGCACCAACGCAGGGGGAAGGACAGGAGTGCGCTGTATTGGAAAAATACAGTGCATTCCTGTCCTTTCCCAGTGACGCAAGGCAGAGAAGCAAGGTGACTGCGCTCCCCGGGGCCACAAAGCCCATAAATATGGACCTTGTTTTATAAAATCTCTGGCACAAAAAAAATCGGCAACAAGGAGAAACAGGACAGTAAATCTGTGCTGCTTAACTGGTATAAAATTCTGAATTTTAAAATATCTTATGGGGTTAAGACACCTGAGGCAGAGATCTTTGGGTTCCCAGTGACTCCAAGAGAGCAATAATAATGGTAAGATAACATTGGTGTTTAACGTATTTGCTCGAAAGATCCGTGTTTTGTCTAGTGCCTGTTTTGACTCAAATGAGGTTAAAGGGTTATTGTGCCTCCTGCTAAGCACATCATGTAGCATGCAGATGACTGATGTTTATTTTATACAGATAGGCAAGTTACTGCTTTTACCACAGATACCTTTCTTACTTGCAGTTCATAAATTGTAATCCTAATATAGCTCAGTGAGCTATGAAGGATGATGTGCGACTCCTACACCTTGTAACCCTCACTGTTTTATGTATCATATCCTGAACAATGGATGTACAAACTTGTAAGATATATTGTCAATGTAATGAGTATGTGTGTTGTAAAGCACTCTGACATCCTGCATTTTAATGAATAGTGCTATAACAGAATAGAAAAAAAGCAGTATTAAAATTTTTCTTTGTGTAAATACTAGGACAGACCAACACATCTCACATTCTTAGAGTGCAAGCATAACACTCATATACAGGAACTGAACAAAGTCAAAAGCCTCTTTCTCCTATGTACATGTAAAGTGCTGCCAAACTGTGTGCCTTTGCTTCCCCTCCACTGCATTTGCATCTAGGTGTGAGGCTCCAGATAGCTTCCAGTCAAGGACACGCTAACAAAAGGAGGCCTGATGGCCCCTTAAAATCAGCCTTTGTTATGGGCCCAGCTGCAGTCTTGAACCCCCCTCCCCGCCTGCACGTCTCTGCTCTCATCCAAAGCAGACAATGTACAGGCACAGCTGAATGTGTCCAGGTGTCTGAAAGTTCCATCCGGATAAATTCGGTGTTTTATAATGGGGCAAAACTGCTTGGCAGAGTGGAGGGTGTCCACCCTGTAAAAATAGTGGGTGAACACCCTCCACCGGCGTTTACTCCTGACTTGTGCCCTGGGTGTCTATCGAGATATATCTGGACATGTCTGTCAAGGGAATACAAGTTATTTAATTTTTGGAGAGATGCAGATCACAGACTCACCAGGGGGTGTTGGGTGCTTCCGGTGAAAAAAGTAAAAAAGATCGATAGTTAGGAACTTCTATCAATTGGGTCAAAGAATCAGAAAATATATATATAATTTTTCTGTGCCACTGGGCAGACCTTACACTAGGTTTCCTCAAGGCTGGGGGTGGGGCATACCCAAGGTCAAGCAACATCCTGGAGTGTAGGACATCTCCTTCTCTGCTTTAAACTCACGTTAGGCATAAGGGCAGAACTCTCAGAGAGACAGGGTCAGTGGAGGCTGTCTGCACACCAGTCATGCTCACCTACCCGCTGACAGCCCTTCAGCTTTTATCAGTTCATCAAGCTGGATCTCCACTGTGCTATAGGTTTCCGAAATATATATAAACCAAGAAGAAGCCCTAACTCACAACTTGGTAGACAAGGCATGGAGGCGATATGTCCATATATCCAGGCCAGAAGAATCAGCACTCAAACTACAGAAGGCTTTGTGCAGTTTACACCTCATGATGATGTCATCTGGCTGCTGACACGTCTCCGAGGAGTTTGGGAGATGTCTATGAAACAATGAAAAAAATAGAAAGCGAAGTGATAAAATAGTTGGAGAATGCAAATGACGTGTTAGAATGGCTTTTGAAGACGAATACAAACCCTATTTTTTATCCAGAGCTCTTCAACAAAGTAACAAAAAAGATGTTCATTTGAACAGTGCTGCAGGCCCACTAGTAGCATTTGATTTATAGGCCCTGGGCACCTCTAGTGCACTTTACTAGGGACTTACTGGTAAATCAAATATGCCAATTATGGATAAACCAGTCCACAGTACAATTTATATGGGGAGCACTTGCACTTTAGCACTAATTAGCAGTGGTGAAGTGCGCAGAGACAGTAAACCAACAAAAACAGAGTCCAAAACCAGGAGGTCAGAAGGCAAAAAGACAGGGGAGACACGCCAAAAAGCTGCCAGGTCTAACAGAGACCTTGCACCACCTCGGGACGGAGATGCCATTCGTGATCCAATAGACATTTTCAGCTGAATTTGTCTGTTCTGGCTTTCAGAAAACCCACTAGATGTTGAACTACCAGAGATATGCCCTACTGTTCCAGACACGTCCAGACATGCAGAGCCTCTTTACAAAAGGTCCACAACCCCACATGCCCTGCTTGTTGAAGTACCACATGACGGTGGTGTTGTCCGTGAATATCTGCACCATATTCCCATTGACAGAGGGAAGAAAGGCCTTTAATGCTAGCCGGATTGCACAGAGCTCCAACAGATTGATGTGGAGTACAGACTGCCAGAGACAGATGCCTTTGATCTCCACCTCTCCCAGATGGCTGCCTCATCCCATGAGTGACACATCTGTTACTATTGTCAGATCTGGTGGGGGAAGGGGGAGGGATCTGCCTCGGACCCACTCGCAATTCGTTAACCACCACTGCAAATCTTGCGCAGTTCCTTCTGAGATCTGGACCTTGTTGGAGAGATTCCCCTGATGCTGCGCACACTGGAACTTCAGGTCCCACTGCAGAGGCTGCATATGCCATCCGGTATGTGTTACCCGCATGGCGCAGGAAGCCAAGAGGCCCAGCAGCCTCAAAGTCATTCTCACCAAAATCCACGATACAGGCTGAAACATCGGTATCATAGCTTGAATATCTTGGACTCACCGCTCGGGACGACAAGCCTGAAGCTGCACTGTGTCCCGAAACCCTTCCATGAAAGGAAGCCTCAGAGAGGGACTCAAGTATGACTTCTGCACGTTTATAGTGAACCCCAGCAAATGCAGGGTCCGGCGTAGTCTGGAGGTGGGAGACGACAGCCTGGAGCGAACCTGCCTTCAGCAGCCAGTCATCAAGATAGGGGAAGACTGAAACCCCTGACCACCACCATCACCTTGGTGAATACCTGAGAAGTGCTGGTAAGGCCAAAGGAGAGCACGGGAACCGAAGGAGCTTGTGGTCTATTGTGAGTCGCAAGCAACCTCTGTGGGCAGGCAGGAAGTGAATATGGGAATAATCGTCCTGCAAGTCCAATGCTACAATCCAGTCTCCTGGGCCCAGGACTGATAAAATTTGATACAGAGTAAGTACTTTGAACTTCTTCTTGAGGAAGAGATTTAGGGATCGAAGGTCTAGGATATGGCAAACGCTCTTGTCCTTTTTGGGTATTAGAAAGTAGATGGAATAGCAACCACAACCTACTTCTGGCATGGGAACACTCTCTATGGCTCCCTTAGTCAAGGGAGCCATAACTTCCTTGTAGCAAAGGGATAAGTAATACTCAGTCATCCGGTCGTAGGATGTAGCATGGATGGAGGGGTAGTCTCAAAGGGGAGGGAGTAGCCCCTTCGAACTAGCTGCAAAACCCACCTGTCTGACCTGATGAATTTCCAGCAGAGCAGGTGATGGTGGATCCTACCTCCGACTGGCCCCTGATGGGGAGTCAGACTAGGAAGGCTTAGAGGCTGCTGCGGGAGCATGGTGGCAGTCTGGCCAGACCACTGGCTTGCTGATCCATGAGGTCAGCCATGCAGAGGCTGGGCAGCATGCACAACACAGTGGCTGGCTGGGCATGAATGCAGATGGAGGCCCCTTCCCTTGCCATGAAAGGGGCAAAAGGCAGACTGAGGGGGATGAGGGGCCACCACAAGGACCTGGCTTTGGCACAAGAATCCTTAAAGCGCTCGAGCGCTGAGTCTGCCTTGTCTCCAAAGAGATGGCTGCCATCAAAAGGCATGTCCATCAAAGTAGCCTGCACATCCTCTGAAAAGTCAAACATCCCGTCCACAAAGGATAGTGAACTTTGCTGCGCTTATCCCATCAGCAACTGCCTGAGAGAATACAGCCTGGGCCTCCCCTTGGACCTGTGGAAGCACTTGCGCAACTGTATCCCACAGTGTGTGGGAGTAATGGCCCAAAAGTCACGCGGTGTTCATGGACCGCAATGCTAGGCTGGTGGAAGAACAAATCTTCTTCCCAAGAGTGTCCAGCCTTTTGGATTCCCTATCTGGGGGTGCAGAAAGGAATGATCCCTGGGCATTAGAGGCTTGGATAACCAAGCTCTCAGGGGTGGGGTGTTGCATCAGAAAGCTTGGGTCCCTTGGAGCAGGGCGATGGCAGAGGGCATTGTCCTGTACACAGGAGCCCCAGTGCTGGGTCTGGCTACCCAGCAGAACATCCGTGAGGGTTTCATTAAAGGGGAGCATGCATTCAGAGGAGGAAGCTCCAGGTTGAAGCACCTCTGTCAGGAGGTTAGTCCTGATGGCCACTGAAGGCAACTCAAGTTCAAAGACTTCAGTTGCTCTTTTCACCATCATGGAATAGGAAGCTTCCTCCTCCGTAGCCACAGTAGGGGGGAAAGCAAGGCAGTATCTGGAGAAGTATCCAGTCCGCTGGCCTCACCCAAGTCTGTACGCCAGTCCATAAGGTCTTTGAGCTGGTATTCAAAAGGGTCCAGCCACCCCTCCCATTCCTCACCATAACCTAGCCCAAAAGAAAGGGGCACAGGATCTGACATAGGAGGCAAGGGTCCTTCTGGCATTGGAGTTGACATTGTATGATGCCCATCCGGGTCCTTGCTGGAGTCGGCAATAAGAATGGGAATGGAGCTGCCTGTGGGTGGCACTGGAAGTGTCGGCATTGGGACCGGCCTCAAGGTGGTATGACTGACATTGGTGTGGATCCATGACTGGATCAATGGGTGCCCCTCAGGCCAACATCGAAGCCGCCGGCACAGAACTCAACAGTGCCCCTTCCAACTCTGCGGGGCCAAATGGCACTCCAGCGCTGTCAGACTGCCCAAAAATGAGGCGCATGGCCTCATAGAACTCCTTGACAAGAGTTTTGGAGCAGTGTTAGCTAAACTGGATGACAAAGGTAGAGAGCTTCCAATAGCCTTTATTAGCATGAGGTTACTACCCAGAAAACAGAAGTGGGCGACTACTGAGAAAGAATGCTTTGCCACAATGTGGGAATTGCATGTGTTCTGCCCTTACGTATTTGTGGTGCAAATGGATCATGTCACTGAAATGGTTGATGGATATCAAGAGAAAAAATCACAAGTTGTTGAGATAGTCTATTTCTTTGTAAGGGTTAGAATTTGTAGTGGAGCACAGAGCTGGCTTGAGTCACGGGACTCCTGTCGGTTTTACTGATCTGACCATCCAACCTCTCTAAGTTAGGAGTTGGTGCCGGTATTCTGATCTGAGAGGGGCGTCTGTTGAGACAGTTATCTTCTTGCATGGAGTTGGAAGTGTACCACTGCCATGTGTGCCCCAGCTGAAAAAAAGTCTGGATTGTTGGTACTGATTTTTGTTGTCATGGGTGAACATGGATCATGAATGTGCATCATGACATAGGCCCATCTAACGAATTGCAGTCTTTTTGGACCAGTAGGGGTGCCCAAACAGCTACCCTTATATTGGTGAAAGGCTACTGCCTTTGCCAAGAGTTAAGCAGCACAAGCACAGTGGTGGCAGCATACTGTGTAGTAATCAGTGGAATGAATAAGCATTTTTACCTTTGCCACTAGAATGAGGACTACATGCTCACTCATAAAATTCTCCTACTGTGTGCTTACCTCACCCTTGGCCTACATCAAATTATTTAGTGCTGTGCAGTGCATGTGTGTTATATGCACGTGCTGGGTATATGTGGGCATATGAATGGTAAAATACATGGAATATTCAGAGTTCCAATTTGGGGACTCAGGCTAACTGCAGGAGCATGAGGAGGAAGATGAATGCCGCCATTCCCCCAGAAAGTTTTGTGAACCATTGCATGCTCAGGGCTTGAAAAATCCATTGGACAACTCGCATTGGCAATTTTTTATTTACTCAGATCGAGCTATTTTTAATACTTACTAGTCTCTTCTGGCCAGTTGACAATGACCAGGTGTACTGTTCAGTTGAAAAGTGAAGAGGCAATAAAAGATGCCTTTAAATCTTGTTCTTATGTTACATTTGCTCTGTGTTCACAGACAGAGGTCAAAAGTCAGTTTTTCTTAGTTAATTTTCCTTCTGACTGAAGAGTTCCAGGACTTTGTAAGGTGAACTGTGTGACCTACTGCTCAGGATGTAAAATAAAATGATATAGGGTGTCATTTATTTCCTAACACACAACATTTAAATGACTAAGTCAACTGTGCAAATATCTGAAAATATATTTCAGTAGTTGTGAAAGCCCCTTTTTTATATTTCTGTGTGATGAAAAAATATTTTAATAGGATGAAAACAAATCAGAATACATTACATGTTGATGTGCAAAGGATATGTTTTCTGAAACCCAATTTTCACAGATTGTTAGTACACTATATAGTTTTATCAGTAAAGCTGCAAGTTAGTGGAGAGGTTTTGGACATTTCTTGGAAAGTTATTGTGTGTAGATGACAATATGTTGCCACATCATGGTTTAGTAATATATTTATTAAAATTGTGTGTTGAAACAAACTAAGAAACGCTCCTGCCCTGATGGCAATGTTAAAGAAGTCCTATGTTATGTGGGCTAGATTCTTGTGATGCATGCAGCAAATTTTAGTCTACTTAATCAAACAAAAGAGGATTTTTTGTACTGCAGAAATGCTGAGCTCACATATTTGTAGGTGCACTCATATGTGAGAATTAAGAAAAAGGTGACTCTGTAAACTATTTGCCTAGGATCACACAATTTGAGTACATTACAGTTAGGTCGAGTAAATTATTTAAGTTTCTCAAATTGCAGGCCTAGTAACATTTTTATGATTTTTCGAGCCCGAGGCTGTGAGCTGGGTGAGACACACTGAATAAAAGGGAGAGCCAGGCTCTTAGGTGTACTTCAAAGGGTGCTCTTTGATTCAGAAACAGGTCCTGGAAAGGGGCTTGGGCACATCTCGGTAAGAAGATGGTGCTTTTACAGAATCATGAAGAGTAGGGCTGAGGCCCTGTGAAACCTTTTGATACAAATCACTGGCTGACAGCCAGGTGTGATCCTTTAGTCACTTAGACAGATTTTGAGTCACTCCTGCTGTGACAGACTACTTTCTGGAGGAAGGGCATGGCAGAGGAGAGGGCATTTATAAGGAAACAGACACTCAACTTACATCTCAAAGATTCAGACCCTAAATCATATCTGGTATTTGGAAATTGACTATAAGAAGGGGAGCTTGAGGACCCAAAATTGTCTACTGTCAAGCAGCCAGTCAGGATGTGTGAGGAGAAGCTCTGCAAGACTTCTACATGTGATCAGGAGTGGAGGCTAATGCCTACCATTCTCCAATCTGGGCAAGGGGGCATTACTAAGGGAATCAAAGACCACCTGCCCCTGGAGCGCCAGTTCCTGCCTGACTGCATGCTTGCCGAGACCAGTGTGCTCTGTGAGGAGAAGACCAGAAGAGGGAGCAAGGTTCAGTGGGAGATGCCGATGGGATCTCTGAAGGAAGGTGTGAGGAGAATCCTTCGGCACAGATCAGGCCATAGCCCTTGTGCAGAGTGAAGTCCGCCACACCGTAAGCTAGGTGGGGCTGCTGTGAGGACTACTGCCATACTGATCAGGCCATAGCCTGTGAGCAGAGTGAAGTCGGCGACTCCATATTCCAGGTGTGTCGTCATGAAGACTGCTGCCATGCTAATCAGGTTGTCGCCTGTGTGCGGAGTGAGGAAAGTAACTGCAAATTCCAGGTGGGACACCAGGAAATAAAAAGCATGGAGGGTGGTCTGGTTGAGACCATTGTTGAGGGGGAAGAGGCTGCTGCAGTAACTTCTGTAGGCCCAAACCTACACTGAGGATGTGCACCAGGAGTGTCAAATTACCCTCCCCTCCCCCAACATCCTCCACTCACCTGTGGGGAGGAACGAAGGATTGCATGTGAGGAACTCGAGGACATTGAATTGCTACCTCTGCAGGGCTGCATATGTGATAGTCATTGGAGACAGTTTCTGCAGCCTCTGTGCCAGCGAGAGAGGCGTTCTCTGAGACTCTGGTTGTGCAGGTAAGACACATTGACAGGAAAAGTCCCCTGAAGAACTTGCCTGTCCCATAATTCTTGGTCCTGGAACATGTTTGTCTTTAATTGGAGTGTGACTCCTGAGACTCGGAATACTAATGGGGCTTAACCAGAATATCACCTATTGTGAACAGGGTACAACCTCTACCACTAGTGAGAGGCGAGTGGGACTCAGGAACCCACCTATTGTAAACTAGAGCCCTGACCTCGGGGGCAGAGTGGGACTGTGTAGTTTGTGAATACCACATTTTACTTTGTGTTTTTATATAAATACTCCTTTGCTCGTTAAAACAAGTATTTGACTGGACAATTCTTTGTTGCTGCTATTGAACATATTTTGAGTAGTGGGCCTGTGTTCACCCTCCTGTGTATACCTTCCCCTCGAGAAGCCTTGGGCTGCTTGACCTGTACTACCACTGATAGTGAAGTGCTGAATGGGTACTTAGCCCAGTTGCTCAGGATCCCTGGTAAGCTGTGCCCTGGGACGTCAGGAGTGAGAGGCCTCAAGCCCTGCAGTTGTGCCCCGTAGCTTCTGGTTGCCCCATGGCTCGCCGAACGGGGTCCTGACAGTCTTTCTTGCCTTATATTTGGCATTTCATCATTTTTTTTCTGTATTATTTGTTTCAAGCATGCTTGATGTACCTTTGACCTTGTTTCTTACCACCTGTACTTGACAGACTGAGGAGAAGTAAAAGCAGCAGAGAGGAAGAACGCATCCAGTTATGTACCACAGATGTCCTCATTTTGGGCCCGATCACGACCTTCGCAGAGGGGATTACACTGTCCCAAATGTGACAGATATCCCACCCACTGTATTACAAGTTACATTGTATCCTATGGAACTTGTAATACGGCGGATGGGATATCTGTCACATTTGGGACAGAGTAATGCCCTCTGCCAAGGTCATAAACCAGCCTTTAATGTTCTGAGGCAAAAGGACCCTGATTCTCTTTTCTTAGAACAAGTCTGAATGGCACAGTTATCAAGAGGTTCTTGAAATACATGTAGCTGGGTTCAGATCAAAAGGAAGAAGTCAATGGCTTGCCACACCTGGGGATCTTCCTCTAGGTTCCATTTGTTTGAATGAGGGTCAATAGCAGCCATTAAGCTGCAGTTTCTAGCTGGGTGAAGTATCGGTTTCATTTTACGAAAGCATTCTGGTGGTTTTCCCAGCACATCATAACACGCCTCCAGTAAAGCCTAGGTGTTGCTCTGAGTTATTTATCTGCTCACGGTACACAAGTAGTTTCCCTGTCAGCAGAAGAAAAGGTGTGACTTTCCTCTCCACTCTTCCTACTTGCTGCTACGGGAATTCCTTGGGAGAGACAGCATGGACTTCTGGTACTTTTTTAGGTTTCACTTGCGCTGTGCTTGTGAAATCTATTGTTAATCTATATCATAAAAGGGGCTTACAACCCACCGCCTTGCGTTTTCATTGGTTTTTGCTGTGTTGGCCACTTACTTTTCCTCCATTTGTATTGGCTGTAGCATATTTCCTGCATTTACCAATGCTTGTTTCTCATGTGTTTAATCTTATAAGTTTCCCGAGGTCAAAGTACTATTTACATCCGTGTATCCTTTTTTTTATGTTTTGCATGCACAACACTTGCCCTGTGCTTGTTTTGTTTTTTGTAGCCAAGTTGAGTTCCACATGCGATTTAAAAAAAACAACACTACCAGATTTTCAAATTCCCCAATGCTTTCCCCTCGCTGTTTAAATGACTATCAAAGTGTTTCACGTGAGAGCAGTGCTAGGACACTTTGGTGTCACCCTCACGCACATCACTGGATTGCCCTGCACGCAGGCGCTTGACGAGCACCCCTCTCTAGTTCCAGTTGTTAACCGGCTGAGACAGAAGGTCAGAGCTCTTGATATGCATGAAAATGGCACCAATCACAAGATATCCTGGCCGGACAGATAGCCATCTCACGACCTGTGCATCTCTGATTAATAGCAGGTCAGCTCTCTGCGTTGTTTGTTGATGAGCGAACACAGACATGCATACTGGTGCAAACAGCTTCAAATACTTGTGACAAAGGCACAGAGGGGAGGGGGAAGTAAATGTGTCAACGCAGATAATCCACGTGGGGGAGTGATCTGAAACGGGGGTGAGCAGCAGGATTCCTGCCAGAACTCTTCAACAAGATATGTTTGTGGTGAACTAAGTCATGGCGCGAACACAGCACTTTCTGTACTGAAAGCATCTCTGGGGACTGGTCTACCTGACAGAGCACACAAGAACTGTTTAAAAACAACTACATTCATAACAATCACGAGTAGATGCACAAATACAGAGAGAATATATTAGGAATGAAAATTACTTAAAACGAGCACTTTCAAACCCCTTCCTGCCCAGAATGCTAATTGCTACTAGCGAACAGGAACGTTCAAAAATGTTCATGTAAATCCCTCTGATAAGGGTTTCTACACTTTCAAAAACCCGAAGCAGTGTTTTGCTTGTTACTGTCGTCTCATAGTTACTTCTAATAGCATTACAGTAGGAATGTGTCACAAGTTTGAGAAACAGGCAACTGTTCTAGCCTGATGTAACATTTTTTTTTGTTCCACCCCAGGCCATGAAGACATAAATGACCGACCTTTCACCCGGAAAGCTTGTTTGCCTCTCTTCCTGATTCAAACAGTGTGATGGAAGCAGTATCAAAACTCCATTAAGGCGACAATGAGCCACTGCTGCATGCTGCCAACACAAGAGTGCAAGGTAACATTTCACTGTAGCACTTTTGCGTGTGGAGGCAGAGCACAAAAACAGCAAATTGTTAATTTGCCTGGGGCTCAAAAATCTTTGCACTGATGGTGCTGTGTTTCTTTGTAGCCAAGTGTCCTTAGCTAATGCATAAAAAAACAAATATAGTATTACCCCCCCAAGTCCCTGAGTCCTTGTCCCAGTCATCACTAATTCTATGTCAGGACCGGAGGCTCAGATTATGCTTCTCTTTCCATGCTTTATTTTAACAGCAGCCAATGACAATCATGGAAAGTAAAAAAACTACATGACCCAACATCAGTCATATCACATGATCAACCACAGAGGAGGAAGCCTATAAAGTGTTGCATCACACCCAGCCACTCCTCTTTCTTTGCTGCTTCGCAGCCAGATAAGTGTGATTTAATTTTTTCTTAACTGTATGGAGATTTAAAGAGTGTTGGAGCGGGCTTTTCCCCTCCCCCTTTAAGCGTCCCTTGGAACGCTTTCTCATCTAGTGGAGTGGGAGCAGGGAGCGTGGACTCGCGCTTCCAGTGCAGTCCTTTTGTCAAGCCGGTGAGGTTTTTCTTCCCTTTCTCCTGCCTTTACGATCTGCACTCAGCGTGAGCGCTTTTTATGGCCCACGTTGAATTACTTTTCCCGGCTTCACCGCATGTGTATTTGACGCGCGTGTGAAGTCTTTCTCCCTGCACGCATCTGCCGATCCTCCGTTTCTCATCGATCGGAGCGCTTCAGCCTGTGCCCTTGGGTCCAATTATTCACGCTCGGTCGGAGCGCTTTCACTTCTGTACTTCGCGCTCGCCCGGAGCGCCTCTCGTGTCTAATTAAGTTTCCCTAGGGGGTCAGGATCAAACGCTCGCTTCGGAGAAGGGCCCGCATTTATCCTTCCCCACAAGGGCGTTTATGAGGCGCTGCCTCGTGTGAAATCAGCGCTTCTGCGCCGCTATCATCCTCTATTGTGTAACTTGTGTTAGAGGTGCTACCTCATAAATTTAAAGCGTTTTTCAACGTTCTTAAGACCCTCTGTGAAATTCCTCCACCGGCTTAGCTCCCATTTACGCCCCAGTGCTGGGACACTAAGGTTGGAACAATTTTGATTCAGGCTGGGCCTGGCTTAAGGGTTTTAACCCTTTCAGGGCAGCTCCCTCCACATCTTAAAGACTGTTAATTTTTGTGATTCCTGCCCTGATTTATTATTTTATTTATTATACTGCTCCTCTGGAGCTCATCTCTACTGTAACTCAGTATGGCTGGCTATGATGACCCAGCCGAGGAACTGTACTATATGGATGATACTGCTGGCTCATTTGACCAGGATTTGGTTTATGCTCTTGACGCAGGTGTGCGTCATTCAGTTAATCAGGCCTTAGTTCAGGCCATTCAGCCCATCAAGCATCACCTCTTGGGCCTAGTCGAGCAACAGGCTTGGGCAGCACCAGGGAGGGCATCTACCTTGGAGGACCCTTCTTTGGCGGCAATCCCGCAATCCGAAAAGCAACTGTCTAACCCGCATGCTGCGGATTTCCAATCCCTTATAAGGAATATGGCAAGAGAGCATGATTACAATGCAGGCTCACATAAGAAGGGTAAGGATGTTCCACCCTCATCATCTTCTTCCTCTGAGCCCTCCTCCGAACAAAAGGACGCGCCTCCTCGTAAGCGCAAGAAGAAAGCTCATCACCAGGAGGTTCCCACCCCTAAGGTGTTAACTTTCGAACCGGAGGACATAGTACACCCCAGATCCTCTCTTTGGATACCGCCCCCTGAGGTGGCGGATTATGTTGAAGCCCATATCAGGCATGGTTTTGATAAAGATATTAGTTCGAGATTAAGGTCTGAGTGTCCCAGACCTGATTTTCCATCCAAGGTTACAGAGACTCCGGAGTTAGATCCTACCCTAGTAACTTTTCTCAAAAAATCTGCTAAGGATCCTAAGAAGGGTATTGATCGCGCATGGCGTGGCTGCCAAGATAAACTCTTAGACATTTCCGGTCCTCTAACCAAGATCCTCGAATTAGCCTTTCAGGCCAAGGAATCGGGTGATCCTATTAACCCTGATATTCTGGTAGGCTGGGCTCAGAGGGCCCTATGTTTCTTGGGCAATGCTAATTGCGCCATTTCATCTGAGCGACGCAGATCGGTTTTGATGAAATTGGATCCCAAACTAGCAGACCTCGCTGTTTCAGAATCGGGACCCGTAGCCCAGGGTCTACTTTTTGGTTCGCCTTTTATGAAGGAACTGTCTAAATTTGTATCCACCTACGCCAGTCTGGACAAGGCACAAGGATCCATCTGGAGAGTGCTACGTCCACTTTTTCGAGGGGCCGGACGATACAGAGGGCGTGCCTTTGGCCGTTTCAATCAACAAGGCCCCCATCGTGGCTCCTTCCAACAAGGAAGAGGAGGTTATCAGGGATACGATTCCTCCTCAGCTACCTTCTACCCATCAAGACCTAGGTACGGTCGAGGCAGATTCCGCAGAGGGAGAGCCAAAGGTCAACAATCTTTCTCCCAAGAGTCGGGAGCCACAGGTGAGCTTGGTCTTGAATTCAGAAGTGATTTTGGGGGGCAGAACTCAGAAGTTTTTGGGGAATTGGCATCTGATTTCATCGGATGCTTGGGTCCTAGAGACCGTGCAGGGGTTCAAGCTGGAATTTTACGAATCCCCTTCCCAGGCATGCCTTCCCAGGCAGGGATATTTTTACCTTCAAGAGCACAGTCTTATTTCCGCAGAAATTTTGTCTCTGCTCAAAAAGGGTGCCATTATAAGAGTTCCTCATCATCCGTCAGGTTTTGTCAGCCCAGTATTTCTGGTAGACAAGAAGGGGGGCGGCTCGCGCCTGGTTCTCAACTTAAAAGACTTCAACGGTTTTTTACTATATCGCCACTTCAAAATGGAAGGTATCCATTTACTGAGAGATGTTCTCCAAGAAGGAGACTGGTTAGCCCGCTTAGATCTAAAGGACGCTTACTTGACCATTCCGATTTTTCCTCCCCATCTGAGGTTTCTTCAGTTTTGTTGGGAGACCGATTATTACGAGTACAAGGTACTCCCCTTTGGTCTATCCTCCGCCCCTTGGTGTTTCACAAAGGTTATGCACCCAGTAGTGGAATTCCTTCGATCTCAAGGAGTCAGGTTAATTGTATACCTAGATGACATTCTTATCATGGCCCAGGATCGAGACCTCCTGTTAAATCATCTCAAATGGTCAGTGTCTCTGCTACAAGGTCTGGGTTTCATAATAAATGCCCAAAAATCGGTTCTAGTCCCCTCTCATCGGATAGACTTCCTGGGATTCCAGATAGACTCGCTGCAGTCTTCTGATTCTTCCATCAGGGAAGATACGTTCAATCAAGAGAGAATGGAGGTGTCTATTATCCAGACTGTTTCCTTGAGAGCGATTGCTCGCATGGTGGGCCTGCTCTCTTCTTCGATTCAGGCGATCTTCCCGGGTCCCTTGCATTACCGAGCTCTTCAACGTTTGAAGATCTCTCACCTTCAGAAAGGACTTCGTTATGCAGACCAGATCCCCCTGTCAGAGGAGGCCAGGGCAGAGATGCTTTGGTGGCTCGAGCATATGGAAGCCTGGAATGGCAGAGCCATATTCAGCTCTCTCCCGGATGTGGTGATAGAGTCCGACGTCAGTCGGTGGGGTTGGGGAGCCCGGTGCGGATCAGTGTCCACGGGAGGCAGATGGTCCAACTCGGAGGTGAGTCTCCACATAAATTGTCTGGAACTCCTAGCAGGCTCTTTTGCAATCAAGAGTCTTTCCCCTGTCAAGACGAATTGTTGTATTCTGCTTCGCATGGACAATATCTCAGCAGTGAGATATGTCAACAAGTTGGGGGGAACTCGTTCCTGCATTCTGGCAGAGATTGCCAAGGAATTCTGGCATTTTTGCCTTCAAAACATGATTTCAGTTGTGGCAGAATACCTTCCAGGGGCCAGCAACTTAGTGGCCGATTGGAACTCTCGTCACCTGAGAGACTTCAGCAATTGGAGGCTACACCCCAGAGTTTTCCAATCTCTTTCTGCAAAGTGGGGTCCCTTCTCAATCGATCTGTTTGCATCTCGTCTCAATCGACTTATGGAACGTTTTTTCAGTTGTAGACCAGATCCAGAGGCATCAAGGACGGATGCGTTCCTTCAGGACTGGTCTCTGGAACTGGGTTATGCTTTTCCTCCCTTCCTGATGATTCCCAGGGTCTTGGCTCAGGCCAGACGCCAACAAGCGGAGCTAGTTCTAGTGACGCCCCTTTGGAGATCACAAGCGTGGTTTCCGGTAGCTATGGAACTGAGTTGCGATCATCCGATCCTTCTTCCCTTCTCCAGGACCCTCGGGATCTGTCGCATCCGTTGATCCTGTCAGTCAAGCTATCCCTGATGGCATGGCGTCTTTCAGGGAAAGATGGGTCATCCCAGGGCTTTCGCAAGAGTCTTCCGACTTCATTGCGGGTGCCTGGTCCTCCAGTACTCACAAAAGATACGCTTCAGCGTGGAAGCGATGAAGTGCTTGGTGTAGTTCTAGGAGTGCAGATCCTTCTTCAGCAGGTAACTGTCTGGTCTTGAATTTCCTTTCCTCCCTAGCAGCGTCAGGCTTAGCTTACCGTTCTATTAATAATTATAGATCCGCTATTTCAGCAGGTCATGTACCAGTGAAGGGTAAACCCATCGGGGAGTCTCCTATTGTATGTAAATTAATGAGGGGTATCAGGTTAGCTAATCCCCCTCGACCCCGTTATTCGTCCCTTTGGGATGTTAATGTTGTCCTCCGATTTTTAGAATCTTGGCCTGCTAATAGATTTTTGTCTAGGAAACAATTATCAGCTAAACTCACCATGTTATTGTGTTTGATATCTTGTAAGAGAGTTTCAGATGTTAGAGCTCTTGATTTGGCTGGGAGAGTGTTTTCTCCTGAAGGAGTATCGTTCTCCATTTCGCGTAGAACAAAATGCAATTTGAAGTCAGTATCTTACGCATGTTTTGTGGACAATCCCAAGCTTTGTGTGGTACAATGTCTTAAAGCTTACGAGGTGAGTACAAAATAATTTTGTTCTGATATGGGAGGTCAATTACTCATTTCCTTAGTTAAACCATATCATCCTGTTTCCTCAGCCACACTCGCTAGATGGATGCGTTGGTTGCTGAGTGAAGCAGGTATTGATGTTTCTAAATTTGGTGCGCATTCGGCCAGAGGAGCTATGGCATCGAAGTCTTTAGGTTTGGGTTCTCGCTTAGAGGACATTTTAAAGGCAGCAGCTTGGTCCTCGCCTTCAACTTTTAAAACATTTTATTATAAACCTATTGTGGATATAGCATCGGTGGTGGTAAATCAGCTTTGAACAAGCATAATCTGAGCCTCCGGTCCTGACATAGAATAAAAAAAATTCTAGCATTCGCGCTAAGAATTTTTCGATTCTATTAAGGACACGGAGGCGAGGATTATCCCGCCACACTGTATATTATAGATATATATGATTGTAAAGTTTCATGTTATTTGATTTGTGAGCAAGTTACTGTTCTTCAGTGCTATCCCTCCCTATTGAATAATGGTTATAAGTATTTATTATGTTATTCAGTTTTAATGGGCTGGATTTTTTTCATTTTCTCTAGGAAATGATGAGAAGTAATGCGGACTGCCGCGATTTCGTTCTTCTTCCGGTCAAGTCGGATGCCAGTTCATCTGTTCTCAGGATTTTCGTTGGCGTATTTTCGTTAAAACTTTGACTTTTCTGTTGCGAATTTTGAACAAAGAAAGAGGAGTGGCTGGGTGTGATGCAACACTTTATAGGCTTCCTCCTCTATGGTTGATCATGTGATATGACTGATGTTGGTTCATGTAGTTTTTTTTACTTTCCATGATTGTCATTGGCTGCTGTTAAAATAAAGCATGGAAAGAAGCATAATCATCGCCTCCGTGTCCTTAATAGAATTGAAAAATTCTTAGCGCGAATGCTAGATTTCTTTTTATTGGAGATAACTATCTCCACAACAGAAAAAAAAAAAAAAAAAAAGAAAAGAACATGAGGAATGCTGGGATATCCCCTCCATAGCCCCTCCCTCTGGCAGTACATTAGCTGTACTTACCCAGCATTCCGCCTGCTCATTTTTCTGTCTTCCTACTGGTCAAGGACATTAGGCGGTCTTCCCTGGTGGGCTTGGATGAGTTGTCATTCCTGTTGTGCTGCCTCCCGGCCTGCTTGGCTTGCTGGGGTTTCGCGCTGCTGTTGGGCCTCGCTGTGGCCGCTGGGCGGGCCCTTCTAGATGCTGCCTGAGGCGGTCTGCTGGAAGTCAGGCATTGCCTGACTTCCTCCGCGGCCACACTGTTCTCTGGGCATGCACAGGAGGCGTGCCTTGGCCATGAATGTGGGCGTTTGCTGTTCCTGCGCTGCGGGGGCCATGTGGTGAGTACCGGCTTCTGCTATTGAGTTAGTCTGTGCACTGGCACTGTGTCGTGCTTCACCCTTGGGGGCGGCTGGTGGGGCCCAGTGCTCCAGTGGTGCACTCGGTTAGCATGTGGTGCTTTTCTTGCTGTCCTTGCACTGCGCCATGCCGAGGGGGAGTGTTCATGCCTCACCTGGTGTAACCACCTGGCCCTCTCCTTCTGGTGCCCCTGTGACCCGGTTTGCCTCTGACTGGGGTTTCCATGTTGCTGGCTTCCCCCTATGGAGTATGGGGGCGGTCGCAGCCGGGGGGCAAATTTCAGGGGCACTCGTCCTGAGTGGTGGAGCCCTGCCTGCTTTTTCCACTTACTAGTTTGGGCTTCTGCCCGGCTGTCTCCCTCCCGCGGGGCCGGCTAGTGCCCACCGGGGCCCGTGCAATCGCTCTGTCCTCCCCAGCAAGCCCCGGGCAGGGGCATTCTTCCTTTCCCCCTTCCGGTGGGGTGCGAAGGTTGGTCCGACACGGGCATGCGGCTACCCTCAGATGCGGGAGGAAAAAAAAAGGGCCTGTGTTTCTTTCCCTGTTCCTCTTGTTGGCCCCTGGTGGTGCCAGGTTCTCGCTTCTTGGTCCTTTGGCTCTGCTTGACCATGCTTGGTTGATGGGGGTTCTGTTCCTTGTTTATTGTGGCCACCCCCTATGGTTCCGGGTGGGCCTTGGTCTCTTGCTCTTCACCTTATGTGGCCCTGACATTTTTTTTTTTTTGTCAGAATTTGGTTGCCGTCTTTTGCCCGTTGCAGCTCTTGCCCTGGTTCTTCTCTGCCTGTAAGACGCTGGGCTTCCCCCTGCCCCTGTGGGGTGCGATGATCGGTCCATGGCCACATGTGGCTCCCCCCTCCTTGAGGTACGGCTATGCCTGCTGGTCTTTGGGTTCCTGGGCCCGTTTCTGGTTGCGGTCTGCCTGTGAAGGTGACCCTCCCTTTTTTTTCTTTTCTGTGGGGTCGTTCTTCTTGTTGTCCTGCGCGCCCTCCCCCCCCCGGTGGGTGCCAGTCCGGGGGCCTTTGTGGGTGGGGCAGTGGTCTCTCTGGTCTGCTCTGCGGGTACTCGTACCAGGGTCCTTCTCTCCACGGTTCCTGTAGTCTTTTCCCTCCTTGTGGTGGTCATGGTCCACGTTCCTCTCACTTTGTGGTGTGGTTCCGTTCACAAGGGCTCGGTCTGTGTCTGGTGGGCCTGTGTCCCTGTGTCATACCCCGCCATCCCATTGTCTTCCTGGTTTCGTTGCCTCTTGCCTGACCACTGTGGCTTTTCTCCCTGCTCCTATTTAGGTGTCAGTCACGGATTTTCCGCTATGGGAGGCGAGGGTACAGGGGTCTCGGTCTGTCCCCCTTCTGTTGTTCTTGCACCGTATTGGCAGCTGTTCCTTTTATTTGTGTGTTGGTGCCCCCTAGCTGGTCCCATTTGCGGGCCCTCACACGGAGGTATGGGGGTTCTGTTACAGGTTCCTCCATTGTTTTGCCCCTCTTGTGCTTCACAGACTACTGCTTTTTCCCTTGCTCCCATATGTGGCGCTGCCTGTTTTCCAGCCACCAGTATTGTTTGCTTCCTGTTGTGGTCATGGGTCTGCTGTGCGGCTTCTGTCCTGGTCTGTTTTCAGTTCTCCTTCACTCATGTGGGGTGTAGGGTTCTGTTCTGCCCCTCTTTCCTCCTGTTTTTGCTTGCTCTTTTTCCCTGGAGCTTGTGGGGTTTGGCCCTTGACTACTGTTCCTCGCAAGTACAGTGCTGTTTTTTTTCTTTATGGTGCTGTCAGGTGGTTGCTCTCTGTATTCCCCTTCTTTTGGATGCTTTTTGCCGTTCCTGGGTCGCTTTGTGGGACTTCTCGGGCGGCGCCTGGTGCAGACTCCGCTTAGCGGGGTTTGGTGTGTTGCGCATGGTATGTGCGGCCTTGGGTTGCCTCTAGGGCATGCCTGGGGCTGTTGGGGTCACCTGGCATTTTGTGTGACTTTTCTCTTTCTTTTTCCCCTTTTCCTGGTTCGGGCTGCATCCCAGGCAGTGCTGCTGTGTGCTCTGGGTTTGGGTCCTGTTCTCAGGGGTTCTGTGTTGTCTTCGGAGTCCCCGCACCTGGTGCAGGGTCCTGCCACTTTTTTGAGGCATATAATGCAGGTGGTTATCCTGGGTGGCTCCCCAGCATGGCTCTGTTCTTTTTGTATGTGCGGGTCCTGTTGGCTTCCATCACATCTGGGGTGCATTTTGCTCCTTGCCCATCCTTCAGGTGTCTTTTTGCTAGCTTTTCCACATGGGGTTAATTTTTCAGTGGTCTGCTGCTTTGGGTCTGTTGCCCGCCTTGGCTCAGGGTGGATGTTTGGCTCTGTTCTTCTGATGGATCGGCCATTCTGTGTTGTTTTGTCTGGTTGCTGTTTGCCGGCTATGGGCTTTTCTGTCAGCTATGTCCCTGTCTGGTAGGGACTCTTTCTCCTATTCTTCCCTGGCTGCTTGGGGCTTTTCCTGTTGGGGATGGTTTGCTTGTTGCATATTTTTGGACTTCCAGGTCTCGGTCTGTGGTCTATGACTCACTTTGCTGGGACTGGGGGTTCTGCGGGTGATAACTCTTCCCTGGTTCATTTTAGCTCCTGGGCCTGGTTCATTTTGGTCTCTGTTTCTGGCTCCACACCTTTGTTTGGGGCCAGCTTTTGTATGGTTCTCCAAGCCAGGTTTGGTGCCTCCTTTCTGGGCTCCGGTGGTTTGTTGGCTAAGGTCTGTTCCTGCTGCTGCCTTTTTGTTTTTCAGCTAATAGCGCCTTTTTCCTCAATCCCTTCTGGGTTCTTCTTTTTCTCCGTACGTGTCTGGCGCCTTGTGGTGCCTGTTTAGGTTTTCTCTGTCAGGCCCGCTGGTTCGGTACGCTGGGACTTTTCTTGGATTCCCTTAATGGCGCTACTTGGGCTTTTGGGGCTGGGGTTGTCCTGCTTTGGGGGTTTCTCCTCAGGTAGTGCAGCCTTGGTGGTGCGCTCCGCCTCCTGGGTGGCAGTGCTTCTTTTTGCCATTCGGGGCTGTTCGTTTCTTGGTCCCTCTCTCCTATTGTTCTCCACGTTTTTTGATGTTGGTGGAGTATGCTGTTTTTGTTTCCTGTCCCCATAGTCAGCTTCCCCTCTTGTGCCCTTGTCTCCTGGGATGCGTGGGACCTGTCCGTCCCCTGTCCTTGGTGTCTATTGTGTTTCTTTCCCCCAGGAGCGTTGTTGCCCTGTTTCTGCCTTGCATCTGGGACGTCCTCCGGGGGGGTGTTTGCCTGTTTGTGGTTTCCACCTGGGGTCGTAGTTTTACATGTCCTATGGGGTTGGCTGTAGGTGGCTTCCCCTTCCTTCCACTCTGCTCCTGAGGCTGCTCTATGTCGGGTCACTGTCTGGCATGGGCTGCTGTGATTGCACGTCCCCGGTTTCCATCGGTTGCTGTGCCTTGTTTTTGGTCTGCTCCCATTTGGGTTTGCTTCTGTGTGTCTCTGGAGGTTGCTCTTTTTTGTTGTTTGCTCGCCTGGCCCTCTCTTTGGTTTGGGGGCTTCTGGTCCTGGGCGCTACTGATTTTGGGTTCCCTGTCTTGTCTTCTTCTGCCTCTGGAGTGCTTTTTGTGTGTTACCTCTTCCTTCTTCGTGTGATTCCTTTTTTGGTTCTGTTTGTTGCGAGTCCTCCTCTTCCTGCCTTGCGTTCTCTGGATGGGGATGTCTTCAGTTGGCCTTTTCATTCCAGGCGTTGCCTTGATCTTTGGGATTGTTCTTGGGTAATGCACAGGGTTTTTTTTTGCTGGTGGGCATGTCTTTGGGGTCCATCTCCTGCGCTGACTGTTTCCTGGGCTTTTGTGGTATCTGGTCTCCCTCGTCTGGCGGTGCTGTTGTGCTGGTCTTGCCGGCTGGTTTGGGGTCTATTGGCTCTTTCTTTGTTGGGATTCCTGTGATGTCTTGTTTGGTATCCCTGCTTGGGGTTTTATGTTGGCTCTGTCCAGTTTTCAGAAGGCAGGTTTGGCCTGCTTGGGTATTCTCCAATTAATGATGACTGGGACGAGGACTGAGGGACCTGAGGGGAATGTTCTATTACTTACCGGTAATCTTCATTACTCCTGGTCCTGTTGTCCTCGTCCCAGTCATCACACCTCTCCCTCCATCCCTCCCTCCCTCCCATGCTTCTGGCCTTCTGTTAGGGGCTTGGTAGTGCAGGTGAATGCTGGGAAAGTACAGCTTATGTACTACCAGAGGGAGGGGCTGTGGAGGAGATATCCCAGCATTCCTTATGTTCTTTTTCTCTTATGGAGATAGTTATCTCCAATTAGTGATGACTGGGATGAGGACAACAGGGCCAGGAGTAATGAAGATTACCGGTAAGTAATAGAACATTATTTGCCAAAAGCACGTCAGAAAACACACCTCCACACTGAACAGTAAAGCAGCTAAATTGATATTTGCACTTACAAATCTACATCTCAGCCAACGGGGTCTCAACATGTGCTCTAATGATCAAAGCGGTTAGTTATATTGTCCAATTCTTGTTCTCACTGGGGTTTATTGAGTGTGCATCACATAGTCACTTTGTTAATGTAGCAAGATGTGTAGTTTCAGGGCCATTGGTGTAGTGCACCATTTTAACTGCTAAAGACTAATTAAGTTTATAAGCTTAGGGACAGATATAAGAAAAGTGGCGCTGCATCCAATGCATTGCAACTTTTCTTGTGCTCCTTAGCACACGCCACCATGTGTGTGTCGAATTAAAGATGCGCGCATCTTGGCGGCAGTTAGGGAACGCATCAAAAGTTTTGATACTAATCCTGCAAAGCACATTGAGTCCTATTATAAATAATGGTGTGCCTCCTTTTAATACATGCTCTGTGCAGGCTTTAAAAATGCCGCAAAAAATGGCACAAAGAAATCTTTTAGATTTCTTTGCACCATTTTTTTGGCCCACCTAACGGGGAACACCAAGCCCCACCCTACCCCACCTCCCCTTGCATACATTATGCCTAGCGCAGGAATAATGTGGCATAAGGGGTTACAAAGTGGCACAATGCATGCATTGTGCCACTTTGTAAACTTGGTGTGGCAATTTTGGCCTTGTTGGGTCACATTAGCGTAAAAATAGGATGCTAATGTGGCACAAGGAGACGCTAGGCGCTCTTAAATCTGGGGCTTAATGTACTGAAGATGCTTTCTGATGCTCTTTCTGCAGCTATTTTACCGTCCTAAATGTGAAGGATGAGGGCATAAAATAATCATAACTATTAATAACCACACAGGCAAAAACTAATGCATTTACCAGTGTTGTTTCTTTTTTATCTGCACAGCATATCTCTGTGATTAAGTAGTGGGAGTGTTGTAAGGGGGTATGAAAAAGGTGGGGGTGGTCAAAGAAGCAAAACTAGGAATCATTTCAAATAGCAGTGGCTTGTGTTATTAAGGACATTGATTAAAACCTGAAGTCGTGTGCTTCACAAAGCCCCTGACCAGTCCAGTCTCTGAGATTTCTGCTCTTGGATCTAGATATATAACACAAAGGCGGATGCACTTTTGAAACAAGCAAGACCTGGAGACTTTGCTAATGCTTCTTAACAGTATCATATAAATAAGCTAAGTAAAAAGATTTTGCTGTTAATGATGACAGGTGAATGTTTCAGCTCTGAAACTATTAAAAGGTGCATTAAATATTAAGGTCTGTTCAAAGGGGTAGTGACCTTCAGAATGTCTCAATCACTGCTGTTCACACAACTTTCATCTGCATGTCTCACTGTTAGACACGTACACACCTTTTCTCTCCACATAGTTCCAAAACCCTCCATCTGTATTATCTCACAAATCATCTCTTTCCTTTTCAACTATATTTTCAATCTTTTTCCATGTACTTCCTTTCATCTCCTCCACTTCACTATTCCTTACCCCAAAACACAGACCCCTCTCTCTTCAGCAAGCACTGCATTTTCTTTATGGTGCCCAAATTTCGACAGCTGTGGGCCCACTTCCTACACGTTCCCACAATTACAATAGATAAGTTGTTATACTAGATGCTTATGAATCCCTGCTCTCATCTTATATCACACGTATCTACCCATCACCATGTCAAGTCTCTATCAATCTATCCTCCATTCCCACTCTGACTCATCCCAAATCCATTCTACTACTTTCATCTCCTAAATAACTCTGCCCAAGCTCTTCCCTCCGCTTCCACATCTAACTCACCCAAACCTCACTTTACTACCATGATCTCCCAAACAACCATACTATATTCTCCCTCATTTATCTCACCCTGCTACTATGATCTCCCTCACCCCTTCCACAGACTTTTCCCGCCTCCATCCTCCCTTTACTCATCCCAAGCCTAAATCCGATTACCATAAACTCCCAATTAACACTTCTGGATTCTTCCCTCCTCCACCCCTCCATTACTCCATTACTCCAGTCAATCTAACAAACTCTCATATCCGCGGCTCAAATTAACTCATAATAATACTAAAACTGTACTCATATTTCCCTATACTAATCCACCACTAATTCTTTTTTGGGTTCCAGAGTAGCATGCTACTCGCCGAAAAGCGCTTCAGCGCCTCATCTGGGGTAGTAAGAGCTATATAAATACTATTACAATACAACACAATATGTGGTCATCACTCTGAGGAGAGGCCAAGGATTGGACATGCATGTAGTCTGACCACGTTTTTAACTGACTGGCAGGCACTGTGGGGCACTCGCGGCGCCTTCAGCCTCACCTATACAGCTCTCAATTGTGCCCTGTCAAACACTCACCCACAACCTGAACTCACCAAGAACCCTGGAGACGACTCCGTTCACACTTTGTACTACACAGGAATCATAAAGTGCTTGCAAAACAAACTCAAAAACACATTTTTCAGAAAAGCAAAGAATCTTAGTGAAATGTAGACTGAGACGGCATTGTTGCCGTGGATTACTTTAAGGGTCACAATTGAGAACTCAGTGACTGTTTTCACCTGTAAAGCAAAGGACATGAATAGAGACCGAAAGCAAACCATTTTTTAGCTTGGCACTGTATTTATTTGAAGGTTCTGTCTACTTTTGTGGGGATGATACATTTGGTAGGTAGGAATCTATATCTATATATCTATCTATCTAATATATATATATATATATATATATATATATATATATATATATATATGGAAAATGTCACTTACCCAGTGTACATCTGTTCGTGGCATGAGACGCTGCAGATTCACATGCTGTGCATTATCCTGCCATCTAGTGTTGGGCTCGGAGTGTTACAAGTTGTTTTTCTTCGAATAAGTCTTTTCGAGTCACGGGACCGAGGGACTCCTCCCTTTCAGCTCCATTGCGCATGGGCGTCAAGTCCATCTTAGATTGTTTTCCCTGCAGAGGGTGAGGTAGGAGTTGTGTATATAGTAAAGGTGCCCATGCAATGGGGTAAGTATGTATGTACATAATATGTATAAGAATAGTATATATTTACAAATTTACAAGTTTTATTCAACTTATAACGGCTACAGGCTCCCGGGGAGGCAGGAGGGCACATGTGAATGTGCAGCATCTCATGCCACGAACAGATGTACACTGGGTAAGTGACATTTTCCGTTCGATGGCATGTGTAGCTGAAGATACACATGCTGTGCATAGACTAGTAAGCAGTAATCTCCCCAAAAGCGGTGGCTTAGCCTGTAGGAGTTGAAGTTTGAAATAATGTTCGTAATACAGCCTGTCCTACTGTGGCTTGTTGTGCTGTTAACGCATCTACACAGTAATGTTTTGTGAATGTATGAGGCGTAAACCATGTGGCTGCCTTACAAATTTCTGTCATAGGTATATTCCCTAAAAAAGCCATTGTGGTGCCTTTTTTCGTAGTGGAATGCGCCTTTGGTGTAATAGGTAGATCCCTTTTTGCTTTAATATAGCAGGTTTGAATACATTTCACTATCCATCTAGCAATGCCTTGCTTGGATATAGGATTCCCTCCATGAGGTTTTTGGAAGGCTACAAATAATTGTTTTGCAAAACTGTTTTGTTCTGTCAATGTAATACATTAGTGCTCTTTTGATGTCTAACGTATGTAAGGCTCTTTCTGCTACTGAGTCTGGTTGTGGAAAAAAGACTGGGAGTTCCACGGTTTGGTTTAGGTGGAATGGTGATATAACTTTTGGTAAGAATTTTAGATTTGTACGGAGAACCACTTTATGTTTATGTATTTGTGTAAAGGGTTCTTGTATAGTAAATGCTTGTATTTCGCTTACTCTTCTAAGAGAAGTGATAGCTATGAGGAAGGCGACCTTCCAAGTTAAGTATTGTATTTCACAAGAGTGCATGGGTTCAAATGGTGGTTCCATGAGTCGTGTTAATACAATATTGAGGTTCCATGAAGGGACTGGTGGTGTTCTCGGGGGTATGATTCTTTTTAATCCTTCCATAAATGCTTTGATGACTGGGATTCGAAAGAGTGATGTTGAATGTTTAATCTGGCGATAGGCAGAGATTGCTGTGAGATGTATTTTAATAGAAGAGAATGCTAGGTTAGATTTTTTTTAAGTGTAACAGGTAACTTACAATGTTTTTTGCGGAAGCATGTAGTGGATGAATTTTATTATTGTGGCAGTAGTAAACAAATCTTTTCCATTTGTTTGCATAACAATGTCTTGTAGTAGGTTTCCTAGCCTGTTTAATGACCTCCATACATTCTTGTGTAAGGTCTAAGTGTCCAAATTCTAAGACTTCAGGAGCCAGATTGCTAGATTGAGCGATGCTGGATTCGGGTGTCTGATCTGTTGTTTGTGTTAAGTTAACAGATCTGGCCTGTTTGGTAGTTTGACGTGAGGTACTACTGATAGGTCCAACAGTGTTGTGTACCACGGTTGGCGAGCCCAAGTTGGTGCTATGAGTATTAGTTTGAGTCTGTTTTGACTCAGTTTGTTTACCAGATAAGGAATGAGTGGGAGAGGGGGAAAAGCGTAAGCAAATATCCCTGACCAACTCATCCATAACGCATTGCCCTTGGACAGAGGGTGTGGGTACCTGGATGCAAAGTTTTGGCATTTTGCGTTTTCTTTTGTTGCGAATAGGTCGATTTTTGGTGTTCCCCAACGTAGAAAGTAATCTTGTAGGATCTGGGGATGAATCTCCCATTCGTGTGTCTGTTGATGATCTCGACTGAGATTGTCGGCTAACTGGTTTTGAATCCCTGGGATGTATTGTGCTATTAGGTGAATGTGATTGTGAATCGCCCAATGCCAAATCTTTGGTGCTAAGAGACACAGTTGTGAAGAGTGAGTCCCTCCTTGCTTGTTTAGCTAATACATTGTCGTCATGTTGTCTGTTTTGACAAGAATGTGTTTGTGGGCTATCAGTGGTTGAAATGCTTTCAATGCTAGAAACACTGCCAACAGTTCTACATGATTTATATGCAGTTGTTTTTGTTGAACGTCCCATTGTCCCTGTATACTGTGCTGGTTGAGGTGTGTTCCCCACCCCATCATGGAAGCATCTGTTGTGATCACGTATTGAGGCACTGGGTCTTGGAATGGCCGCCCTTGGTTTAAATTTATATGGTTCCACCACTGAAGCGAGAAGTGTGTCTGGCGGTCTATCAACACTAGATCCTGGAGTTGACCCTGTGCTTGGGTCCACTGTGTTGCTAGGCACTGTTGTAAGGGCCGCATGTGTAGTCTTGCGTTTGGGACAATGGCTATGCATGAAGACATCATGCCTAGAAGTTTCATTACAAACCTCACTTGGTAGTGTTGGTTTGGGTGCATGTTTAATATTATATTTTGGAAGGCTTGTACTCTGTGGACTTGGAGTGGCAATCGCCTTTTGTGTGTCGAGTGTTGCTCCCAAGTATTGTTGTATTTGGGAGGGTTCTAGATGTGATTTTTGGTAATTCATAGAGAACCCTAGTTTGTGTAGAGTTTCTATAACGTATTGTGTGTGAAGCAGACACGGTTGTTGAACGCTGGTTTTTATTAACCAGTCGTCTAAGTAGGGGAATACGTGCATGTGCTGTCTCCTTATAGGAGCGGCTACTACTGCAAGGCATTTTGTGAATACCCTTGGGCTGTTGTTATCCCGAATGATAACACATTGAATTGGTAATGCACTCCCTGTATTACAAACCTTAAGTATTTCCTGTGAGAAGGATGTATGGGTATATGGAAATATGCATCCTTTAGATCTAACGTTGACATGTAGTCCTGTTTTTTGAGTAAGGGAATCACGTCTTGAAGTGTTACCATATGGAAGTGATCTGATTTGATGTAGAGATTCAGAGTTCTGAGGTCTAATATGGGTCTCAACGTTTTGTCTTTCTTTGGAATTAGGAAGTACAGGGAGTAGACACCTGTACCTTTTTGATGTTTGGGCACTAGTTCTATTGCTTGTTTTTGTAACAATGCTTGAACTTCTAGCTGTAACAGGTCTAAGTGTTGTTTGGACATATTGTGTGCTCTTGGGGGCACATCTGGTGGGAAATTTATGAATTCTATACAATAACCATGTTGGATAATGGCTAGGACCCATGCATCCATAGTTAGTTTGCCCAGTTGTGGTAGTATGCGGTAAGTCTCCCCCCCACTGGTGTTGAGTGGTGGGGATTTGTGACATTGAAGTCACTGTTTGGCTTGGGGGGTGTTAGGGCTTTGGAATTTCCCCCTTGGTTTTGGGAATTGTCCACCCCTGTATGAACCTCGAAAACCACCTCTTTGGTACTGGCCCTGATATGTGGGTCTGGCTTGTGAGGTGGAAGGCTCTGTGGTTTGGGAACGAAACCCCCCTCTAAATTGTGGCCTTCTAAAAGTGCCTCTGTTCTGTGGGGAGTAGAGCGCGCCCATGGCTTTGGCCGTGTCCTTTTTGAGTTTTTCGATTGCCGTATCCACCTCCGGCCCAAACAATGGTTCCTGGTTGAACGGCATATTTAGCACAGCTTGCTGGATTTCCGGTTTAAAACCTGAGCTCCGTAACCATGCGTGCCTACGAATGGTTACCGCAGTGTTCACTGTCCGTGCTGCTGTTTCTGCCGAGTCCATTGCAGACCTCATTTGGTTGTTGGAAATCGCATGTTCTTCCTCAACAACCTGTTGGGCAAGCTTTTGGTGTTCCTTGGGCAAGTGATGTATTATATGTTGCATCTCGTCCCAGTGTGCCCTGTCGTAGCGAGCCAGTAGAGCCTGCGAATTGGCAATCCGCCATTGATTGGCTGCCTGTGCTGCCACCCGCTTGCCTGCAGCATCAAATTTCCGACTTTCCTTGTCGGGGGTGCTGCGTCTCCTGACGACTGGGAGTTTGCCCTTTTTCTGGCTGCTCCCACGACCACCGAATCTGGTGTTAGTTGCTGTGTTATAAACACAGGGTCCGTTGGGGGAGGCTTATATTTTTTCTCCACCCTAGGTGTGATTGCTCTGCCTTTTATTGGGTCCTGGAACACCTGTTTGGAGTGCTTTCTCATGCCTGGGAGCATTGGCAAACTTTGGTAAGAGCTGTGAGTGGATGCCAGTGTATTAAATAAGAAGTCGTCTTCTATCGGCTCCGCATGCATTGCTACATTATGGAAAGTAGCTGCCCTTGATACCACCTGCATATATGCAGTGCTGTCCTCTGGTGGTGACGGCCTTGCTGGGTAGCAATCTGGACTGTTGTCAGAGATCGGTGCATCATATAAGTCCCATGCATCCGGGTCATCTTGGGTCATCCCCGTGTGTATTGGCAACTGCATTGGGGGTGTTGCTACCAGGGACAGATGTGGTGAGTGCAGTGGCGAAGGCTGTGGTGAAAACCTTGGTGGTGTTTTGTCTCTTGCCACTTTTGCTTTTGGCTGCATTTCCGCCTCCTGGAATGCTAGCTTCCTTTTTATTTTTATTGGTGGGAGAGTTTGAATTTTACCAGTCTCTTTCTGGATGTGCAGCCTCCTTTGAGTATGGTCTGGCTCCCCTATAGCTAATTCCTGCTCAAATCTATGCCCTTGCATTTGGCTAGAAAGTCCATGCTCTTCTGTGTAGGAGCCTGTTTTCGGCTCCGAGGCTGGATGTTTCGATACCGATGGTTTCGGTACGCTCTTTTTTGGCTCCGAGGAAACCTTTTTAATTTTGGGGGTGTCGAACTCTCGGCGCCGAGTTGTTTCGGAGCCGGTATCTCGACCGGAGTTGGATGTCTTCGGCTCTTGAGAGGCCTTTTTCGGTGCCGATGTTTGGTCACTGTGTTTTCGGGTTAAGCCATGGCCTGTTTTCCGGTGGCATCCCCTTGGCCTTTATAATTTTGGAGTGAGTCTTGGCCGGGGCAGATTTACTCACAGTTTTTGGCTGCGCCCTCTGCTGCTCAGTTTCGGAGTCGTCCGAGTCCGATTCGTGAATGGAGAATCTCTCCTCGACGTCGATCTGCTCGGCCGGTGTCGACGCCATCTGAAGTCTTCTGGCTCCTCGATCGCGTAGGGTCCTCTTCGATCGAAATATCCGGTAGGCCTCGCAAGTATCCTCCCTGTGTTCTGGTGATAGACACAGATTACAGACCAAGTGTCGGTCTGTATAAGGATACTTTGTGTGGCAATTCGGGCAGAAGCGGAAGGGGGTCCGGTCCATGAGTTTCAACGATGGACGCGGTCGGGCCAACCAGGCCCCGCTGAAGAGTGGAAGCCCCGAAGGGCCGGCGGAGCGCTTCTTGTTTCGGTGTCGATGTACTAACACTAGACCGGTACCGAGCGCAAACAATACCGTCAAATTTTCTGATAAATAGCTAACTTTCCCAAATCGAAATATGGAGCGAAGAGGAACACGTCCGAACCCGATGGCGGAAAGAAAAGAATCTAAGATGGAGTTGATGCCCATGCGCAATGGAGCCGAAAGGGAGGAGTCCCTCGGTCTCGTGACTCGAAAAGACTTCTTCGAAGAAAAACAACTTGTAACACTCCGAGCCCAACACTAGATGGCAGGATAATGCACATCATGTGTATCTGCAGCTACACATGCCATCGAACATATATATATATATAAATATATATCACTAGGGATAGGGCAAGTATATTGCATCTGGCTCAATTGATCAACAATAAGGTTTGGAAGTTCTTAAAGGCGCGTGGCAGGTTTATTACAGGAAGGTAAAAATTTCACCATTTCAACTGCTGGCATTTCAGTCAATATCTAACCCAGAACTCAGGGTGGTGAAACTCAGCCGAAGCTTGTCAGCAATCATCAGTCCCATCACTGACAGCTCAGCAGTGGCTTACAGATCACATGTATGTGGTCTCCAGGGTTTTAATAGTCATATGGCATGCCAGTACAGGAGGCCAATATTCAGGTATGCATCACTCGCAGATCCTCTGTAGTTTATTTCACCTCACTCGCCTCCTCTAGGCCCAAGGAACACCAGTGCTAGCTAGTCAACACAGAGGTTCACCTAGGGTGAATATCAACCTCCATTTTTGATCCTAACTGCAAATAATGGAGACAAATGAGGACAATGTGGTGCTAATCAAGTCGGGGTCTCTAGTCCTTGTTCAAAGGTGTGGCTCTACAACTAGTAGAAACTGTGTGCCACATACAACAGTCTCCCGTTTTTTTGCTCCACCTCTTCGAAGACATTTAGTGGTGGTGAAGATGACGACACAGGAAGGTCAAACTTCACTCAATAGGGGAGCACTTGTTCTCAGACACTAAAAGCAGCGGTTCAATAAATAGGTATTTGAGCAGAGACCATGCACTCCCCCATGGGAAGTATAAATTTGAGCAGTGAGACTATCCAGGAAGAACAGTCAAGTCAGGTGTTTGTCTCCTTGCTGGAGTGTGTACTCATGCAGGACTGTTTTTAGTTTTTAAAATATTGCTCACTGTTTCGGGCTATTTAGATTAGATCACTTAGTGACTTGGACTAACAATATTTTGCACGGTT